>NC_133587.1:0-1341607 GCF_964106895.1 Numenius arquata | reverse complement strand
GGTTCCAGGGAAGACTCGGTTGCGTTACCTCCCTAAAGCCAGTCTCAGGAGGAACCTCGCTTGTTCCTCAAGCTGAAATTTCTACTTCCAGCAGCAAACCCACTGCTACCTGTGAGGTACAACTTCTACAGGAGTGGTACCCAAACTGCTCAAAATCTGCATTCAAGCTGGCCACTCCTGACTGAGCAGAGACTGGTATTTACAGCAAAGGCTTTAGCTCTTCTTCCACTGCCTTTTTCCCCTCAACTCTACAAGATTAAGAGACAGGCTTATTTAAAGAGAAAACTTCAGTTTTCAGTGGAAATTGATCAATTGAACATAACAATTACACAAGCACTACTACCTTATCCAGACTGAAAATATACTACTGTCCTTTCTAATAAGATGTTTAGTGTATTATCCATAAATTGCCAGTTGAATGAAATATGATGGTTTAAAAATGTAAATGCTTTTTATTACTACTGCAGAAAAATATAAGACTTTCTGGAGGACATGACCCCACTGCAATCACCAAGAATCCAATTTTTATAAAGTTTTATATTAACTATATCATTTTCTTACACAGAACTACCTAAATAGATCCATTGAGGGACTGGGGCCCTCACTGTGTGCTACTACTCAGTCTTTAAAAATTAAAAACCTGGCTTTAATCACGTGAACAATCTCACTGATGCCTCACATGCAGAAAGCTAAAAGCATGATTAATTTTTTTTCAAGCAAGAATAGAAGTAATGCTAACTCAGTCCTGCAATATTATTCCAGTTCTTGTTATACGAAAAATACATTATCCTGCATGTTTCCAATTGTGAAATGCAAAAGTAGTTCTTCAGGACAAAACTTTAAGAGCAGAAGAAAATCAGTTTCTTAAGTTTTCTCCAAATTGCACAGCAAAGTTACATTTGATCATCTTGCAAGAGCGTTTTTTCTTCAGAACAGAATAGCAAGATATGCACACAAAAGCATGTAACATCAATAATGAAAAACTATTCCAAGCACTAATCAGTGGAGGGAAAGAGAGCCCTTTAGCATGAAGTGGGTAAACCTATCTTTCAACAGTTTCTGTTGTTTTTACATCAGAGACAGACGGTGGAAAGGCATGAAAGATTACTGATGACCTGTGTATTTGTCCTCCTTTTTTCTACTTCAAACACAGACTGACTCTTGTATTCATGTTTTCCTGAGACAAGCTACAGATCTAATGAACTGCTCTATTTTTATTTCCTTTTTGTGAGAATGTTCTTCGACATGAACAGCATTTTTAAAAAGATAGTCTTTTTAATTTCCACTGTTGAAAAAATGTGACAATTACACTATGTAGACAACTACAGTTAGATTCAGAGCAAAGTTACTTTGAATATTCTTTATATTCTGAGCTCCATACTTCATTATATACTAAAACTGCTGCGGGAAGATAACTATAGGTGGAACCAAATTCCAATTTGAGACCAAATCTAAAGCATCTTTCCAAGAATGCATAATTAAGCAGCATTTGTTAGACTCAAATTGAGTACATAAATTTTTGAACACAGGTTAATTTTGGTTGGATTAAAAGCACCACCTGTTTGCTCCTATAAAAAAAGTGCCATAATTTCTGTTTCAGCTAAGTATTTAATTCTCATATATTTGGTTTCATCCTTTCCATATGCAGTTGGTTTATCAATACCCTCCAGTACTGAGAGAGTCAACACATGCCCCATTTATTTGCTCTTCACATGGCTGGCACAGAAGCGCTACAATTCCAAATGTGTTTCCCAGGTAAGGAAAGCAATATAGAACAGGGTAGCTTGGACACATGTACTCTTGTGTGTAAAGGATTAAATGGCTGCAAAGCAAACTGCTGTTCATCACTGAAGTTCAGAGCAGTAGCAGTAGTTACTACTTCATATGGCAACCCTTGAGATGCAAGTCATTAATGACTGCCAGAAAACAGCAACTTACCCAAGTCCGTCACAGGAGTTGTAGCATTCTGCTCCTCTCAATAGCTGTTATACACCTGGCTGCTGTGGAAAATGCTCCTTTTGCCTTGTCATGTAGAGTTGTTTCCACATGACAAGCTTAAAAATGGTTTTACAACTGTGAAGTTTAAGACGTGGCTCAATAGACTGCAGTGAATCACAAGCAAGCACTAGAAAGGTTTCAGTGCAAATCTTTTTCCACTGAATCTTTCATCTCTGATGGTAGGATGAACCCTTGACTTGCTTAGCATCTGAGAGAAGACATGAAAATTCACAACTTTGGAAGAGAAACAGAAGATTATAAGTCACCTATCCACAACTGTGGATCCACAGGACATGGATCCTGTGGTACTTTAACCCTATTGATTTTGTAAGCAGAGAGTCACAGACATACCTTAAAAAACAGACCTGTCATACTCTATTATCATTTTAATCTTTAATTAGTGCAGAGTGTGTATCCTATACAGACAATCCTGTGTACTTGAAAGGCTATTTTATAAACTTTAAGCCCTGTACCTTGATAAGGTGGCATTTGTTGAAAAGCTATTCAAAGAAAATATTCATAAGATACAGTTTGGGGGGAAAAAAAAAAAAAAAACTAGTGGAAGAATTTATCCAAGAAGTTCTCCTTTTAAAAGTATTCTAGGGGCATTGTCAATTCTTAGAACAGGATAAAGCAAGCTGTAGACACTACAAAAGAATTACTGTCAGCAGCAAGAGATGTTCAAAGGAGAGACACATTTAAAGCCTTTCAATGTAGGGGGCACTGTGGAAATCCTGTGGAGGCCGGGATCAGAGACACCCTCTCTCCTCTTCTAGCTGTTGAATTTAAAACCCCAAGTGTTCAATTTTATCAGTAGAGAAGTTCAAAAAGGCACCCATGAAAATAAGCCGAGGACAATAAAACCAAGGCTGCAATACATGAACACACTGACAAGGTAGCAACACCATTAAAATATCGCTCAGAAGAGGAAAATAAGAATTTTAGGTTCCCTGACGGAATAGAGTGAGAGCACAAGAGAACATGTGTGTGGGGGAACCCTCAGAGTAGCTGCCAAGGCATCCCATCTTCCTCCTGTTTCTGATTATTCCTCCGTCTTTATATCAAAGTTCAACTCTACATCTTGAGTGTTTAAATGGCAGAGAAGTGCAAAGAAAGCAAAAGCTTTATGAAGCATGTGTATGACAGGAGAAGTAACAGGGACATATTAAATGCAATGAACTAAACTTTGAACAAAAGTGAGTCGGTTTTTCTTTGCAGGAATTTGGGCCCTCATGCTTAAATATATTACCGCAGATAGCTTTATTGCCACAAGCTTAAACTTATTATTAAAGCTCTGGGACCTCAGTCTGAATTCAATAAACTGGTATGTAAAGTATTGGTCCCTCCAATCCCAGAAGTCTTGCCAGAATTGCATATCCTTATTCATAAGAACTCTGTTATCCCATGAAATTCACTTCAAGTCCTGAACTTCTAGAAACTCACTCAGCTGAACAAAGAGTACAGACCTTTCTTACAGTACGTGCTGGAGACTGGCACTAAACACTAAAGATAAGTGACTGTTGGTGATCTCATCCTGTAGTTTTTCATGCAAAAAATTGTTTTTCTCTTTCACTTCCCTCAGATCCAGACCTTTTGATTTTGGTTTGATGTGCGGATTCAAAAACATAACTGTGAAATCAACTTGGTTTCACCTGGCTTGAAGTCAAAACCAGTCAGTTTTATACCCTTCCCCTAACACTCAGAAGCCTGTTGGGGCCAGGCAATCTTTTCTTCGTGACCCTCATGCAAATTTCCAATTTGTTACTGAGTGGAAAGCAAACCTCCTTGATGTAGGTGGCCTGCACAGCCTCCAGTTACTCCAAGTCTAATTTACCTAATCAGCACTATTGCTTACAAGCTCCAACATTTGTAAAGCACTTACCACACAGTTAAAAACAGTATAGTATGTTTGCTAAGAATATTTTTATTTCTATAAAATACCAGGAGAATATTTTAGCATATTTTTATATCAAGTGCTATCTACCAAACAAATCCCCACTTTTTTAATTCAAAAGAATGCAAAATAGGTGGAGAGACTGCATTTGTAGGTTTATTATTCTTATTTAAGTAGCTTCTTACATAAATCCTCAGGTATGTATGATTAATTATTTGTTTTCTAATCCCTGTTCAAAAGAATGCATCTGCTTTTATGTTTAAATCAGGTTTTAGCATCCTTTTTAAAGCATTTGACAAATTAAAAATGCAGATACCTGTACATTCAAAAGAATTCCTGTAATGCTATTGATAAGTCATCTGCTACTTAGCACGCTTTTGTGAAAGCTGTGATGAGTTGCCACACATTACCTGTTTGCTATGATATTTATCTTAGAGTTAAGTATATTTTCCACTAAGGTTTACAATCACACATTTCACAGGGGAGAGACTGGCATTCCAAGCACTAACACAGATCTTGGATATTAGGCTAAAAACTTAGATATTAGGGAAAAGCTAAATTTATGGAAACATACTCCAAGTTTAACCATTATGTTTAGAGAATCACCCAACGAGCCAGCCTATGAAAGTTGCCTTTGGAGTTAAAAAAAACCCCACACTTGACAAGGCAAATCTATTTACATGGACAAGTCTACTTAAATGAACAGTCAAGACTTTATGTCTACTTATACTTATGTATAAAATACTTATGTCCACTATCCTATAGAGTTCAAGAGGAAAAAACTTTTAGCTTAAAATCACACATACATCCAGACTTCCAACTCATGCAAACCATCCTGTTGATTTCTCTTAGCCATCCCCTCCCTGAGTTTGTTCAAGTTTCACATGTCTAATCGCTGTAATCCAAACCAATATCTGTTCCAGCCTTAGAACTGCTTCTGTGAAGGCCAGCAAGCCTCATCTTCTCAGCCAGGCTGCACTCAGCAAGAAGCCATTTTGGAGCAAAGTTATGCGTTTATGATTTAGCACCCGTTCATGAACAGACACACATACATAACATGCTCTTGCAGCCACATGGCCTCCAAACCATACACAACTTCCACTGGCCTCACTAGAGGCTCTGAAAGCATCCATGGATTTTTTTCTAGAAGGGATCCTAGGTAAAGTTATATCAAAGAATTTAAGTATTCCTTGATACCATTTATTTTAGGGGAGTTACCTTTAGCCTGACCCAAAAAATCTGGTCTAGAATGAAATCCTTTTCAAAAGTCTTCATATTTCAGCTTTGAGAATGAATAAATAAGGTTCTATAGTCACTAAGTGCCCCAAAAGCCTGTTCCCGTGGAAGGGTAGTTCCCTTGTCTTGTACTTGGTTGAGACAAAGCTGAACCCCACCTTCTCCTCAGCAGAATGCTTGAACCAGAAATGAACTGCCTGTTGTAAAGTGCTGCAGTCCTGTCAGAAGGCAATGTTCTGCTGTTAGCAGTCAAACCGCATGCAAAGCCAGAGCGAGACAAGGGGCTGGGATGCAGCTCCTAAAGGAGAGCAGACATTCACCAGCCATTTTATCAGGTGAGTCCTGATAAAATGCCCATCTTTCAGAGGACATTTCTCACTCTGCTTCTTCCACTCAAATTCATGCTGGATGTTGATGTGAATGTTGTAATCTAATAACCACAGAAGTGTAAAAAATAAGTTGATAAGGACCTAGAAACATCATCTAACCATCTCGTATGCCAAGGCAGAATCAACTACGTCTAAACTGAAACTCCATACCTGAAACATTGTTTGTATCAATACTTCCCATCTTCTCCCTAAACTGGGACCTTCCACATTGGATTTGGGTCATGAATTTTTTTTTTAGCACTTAATTACTCCACATTTTATTGTGCTTCATTATCTGAAATAAATTTAATACTTGTCACACCGTTAAGTCTCCTCATGGCACATGTAATACAAAAGCTTGTTACTTCAAGCTCACTGCCAGCAATAACTCAACTATTTTCCATTCAATTATAGAACATACTGATTTTCCTGCTGAGTCACCTCAAATTCAATTTCTCATTGAGAATTCAACTAAATTACTCGCCCATGAATTAACAATGTTGAATGCTAACACAGACATTGAATTATATTATATTTCAGTGACTAGAAGATGTAATTGCAGCTGACAAGGCCTGCTTTGTTTTTTTTCTTCTTTTACAATTTTGACTTACTGATCCTGCCTTTCAAATTCAACAATCTGTGGCAAAAAAAAAAAAATCCCATCATTATTTTGTAGGATTTAGGATGTATCCCGGCACGTCACACAAACAAGGCTTCTGTTTCATCTACTGAATAGGTTCAGGCATCTTTTCCAGAGTGATCTAGAAGACTACAGAGAAAACAGTGTTAACTGTTCCTGATTTTAAAATCGTAGAATAGTTTGGGTCGGAAGTGACCTTTAAAGGCCGTCTAGTCCAATCCCCTGCCATGAGCAGGGACATCTTCAACTAGATCAGGTTCCTCAGAGCCCTGACCAACCTGACCTTGAATGTTTCCAGGGATGGAGCATCAACCACCTCTCCGGACAACGTGGGCCAGGGTTTTACTTACTACTAAGCCCTACTATCCTGATATAAGAGCAGACAGAATTATCTTTGCTGCTTCCTAGAAGAACGAGCATGTTATCTACCCTATGCTTTTTCTTTAAACTTGAATGCTTCAGCTCATGCAATAAAAACCAAATTCAAATAAAATTAAAAATCCAATCTAAATTATAGTGTAACTTCCAAATGCCACCTAGTTAAGCTGAGATAATTACCCACAATCCTGTATATTCATAGTATCTAACCAAACCTGATGAGCTATGAAAATTAAGCTGTAATTCATTAGAACAGTATTTCTAGTGAAATGGAAATAACACAAGATTGTTATCTGCTACAGTATTTTGAACATATTTACAATAACTCAACTAAAGATGCCCACAATTATTACCCAGAAATTCAAACCAGTAAGATGTTTAGTTTTGGTGTCTGATTTTGTTTTTATTTAATAAAAATTGTCTACCTAAAGCAAATTCTGTGTTTACCTCATACTGGAAAAGTAACCAAAGACTTCATAGCTGCGTGTATATTTCAGAACAGTTGATGCTGTGAGATTTTCTTCCCAAGAAACCAGGAGAACAGGCTTGGAGAGCACTGCTGTGTACACCAAAGAGGGTCCAATGAGACTGAAGAGGAACTAAGACCATGGATTACAGCTGATTAAACCTGATAGGGATTTTTCAATTGCTTTCTCTTTTACACTGGAGTTAATGGTATATAGTGCTGATAATCACTTCATTAACAGTAAAATAATACACAGGTATTGGTAGATTAAAACATATTTGTCTGTTAGTATCAGCAGCTTTCTTTGGTATCAAATTCAGGTGCAAACAGGCTGCTCTATGGACTTTGTACTTAGCTGAAAATTCTAACAAAACACTTTCCAACAGCGTTCGCTGCATCATCAAAATTCAAACACTTTTTACAGAGTAGCTCAATCTCAAGCAGCACAAAACCCACCTGGCTTCCTGGCAATTAGCCCAGTTACACAGTTCCAGTACCATTGCCTAGAAACTGTGGACTCTAGAGTACTCGCAAAGAATTTCATGTTTTAGTTGCCCCAAGAATCAAACAAAATTTCAGAAGACTGAAGTCCAAGACAGGGATATATATTGTACACAAGGTCAGCCAAAATGACTTCTATGATATCTTCCAATACAGGTAAGTCACTGATACGATTTTCCAGGTGAAGGTAAACTAGGTTTGAAAGCTGGGTTATAGCAAGGGACTCCAGGACCCATTCAAGTTACTTTATAAAATGGATCCTTTAAGAACCTGCTGTTAATTCCTGAAACCAACTTAAATATTGTCTGTATGGGAAGCTGCTACTAATGGGCTGAACTGGCAACCATTTCTGCTCCTACCCTGCTGCAATAGTGTTGGCACAGGTTCCCAGAGCAATTGATCTTGGAGATCTCCAGAAAACTGACAAAATAGTAAAGAAATGTACGAGCAAAATGCTGTTAATGCAGTAAACATGGATGTGTAACTATCAGAACGTCAGCTAAATTGCCTAGGTCTGTGGTGGGTTGACCCTGGCTGGACACCAGGTGCCCACCAAAGCCCCCCCCCATTAAAACCTTGCCACACAAACCCAATACAGAGTCTCAAGACACAAGGTAGAAAAGTAACTTTCCATCAAGATATGTCACCTTGTGGTCTGTCTGTATTCAAGCATTACAAGCTTGTGAATTATAACAAACACTGGCACTTGAGGACTGGCTGGACTTGTGGGCACGATGTACCTCTCTAGATGATTACCAACCATTCATGTGGCTAATATGAGCCCCAGTCTGGCCCGACTGCCCGGCCCAAGGGACTAGCATTAGCCCTGCAGCCAGGTTGCAGCCGCAAAGTAGGATGAGCCCCAGGAGGTGCCGCGTATGAGAGAGAGCTAATGCTGCCACCCGGCGGACAGAAATGGACTCGCAGGACAGTCTTTTTGTCTATCAAAAGGGTGTGCGTATCAAACACCCCTTTATGGCAATCAATAGAAATAGACGTAAATGGATTTTTAAAATTTCCCTATATCTTTGACCAGTTGGAAAACGATTCCTTACATTCTTCCACCAACAACATCCTCGCCAGTAAAGGGTGACCTTACAAAACCATGTTTGAAAACAGCTAAGTACATTTAAGTATTATTGATTGCACAAGTAACAGCGCCAAAAGTGATTACACAGTGTGGTACTTACAAAAATAATTACACTTCAGAAAATCAAAATTAATTTGTACACTTCTGCTACACTTTTAAAGTTGTTGACATTTCATTGTAGTGCTCCTAATGAAATGAAAATTATTAATAATTGTTTCCACTTCAGTGTGACAAATGTCATTTAGGTTAGGATGTGAATTCGTCAGTACCTCATCAGATCACTAAGTTGACTTTTGGTTCATGTTAGTATTTGAAAGGGGGGTTCTTCGTATTTATCAGATGCAAGTTCACACAGGCTAACTGTAGTATGAGCAACATGTATGCTGATGCCTAGATGTGAAGCATCTTGGCTGCTGTACTCCTCTTTTCTTAGAAATCACTCTGAAAAGGTGTAAAAACAATGGAAAATGAAGATTCCTGGACAAAAGATCGCTTCTTCAAACCACTATAACAGCGAAATAGTATAAAATAAACTAGTGCAATTAGCATAATACCAGGGCCACTGCCTGAAGTATCATTTCCTTTTTATTCCCTTACAAAGCAAATTTAGTCTTATTTTGACATATAGTTGTGAGAAACTGACACAGGACCTAGCAATAGTGAATCACATTGTTCAAGCACAGAAAATTATCAAATTAATAGCAAAAGCACTAAGTACAAAAAAAGAGGTCTACTGATTAAAGTAAAAGTTAAATCATATTATGCCTCAGTGTTTGCCACAGACAACATATCACTCCTATAATCAGCTATTTAACTAGTACAAATAAAATAATTATGCTTTTGAAATATTGCAATAAAAATACCAAGGGCTCTTAGACTACTTTGAAAGCATTAAATAACTGAAATTCACACAATCTCTCAAGACCCTTACTATTCTAATTTTATAGTCAGGTGAAATGAGAACCAGATCATTTCTCCAGGCAATTAGGGCAAACCAATCAAAAAGCTGCAAAAGGTGTTTTGGGAGTCCTGTCTCTGGGCTGCTGAGCCAGTTCTCATCTGCTGCCCTCCACTGCGACAGCAGTCTTTGCCTCAGGACACCCTATCGAGACTGAAGTTACTTTCCAATAGCCGATCTAAAAGTGCATTGAATGAAACATCTGGGTTTTGATGATCTTAAAAAATCCATTATAAGACTATAGAACCTTTATTATTTGGAATGCCCCTTATATTTTGCACCACTGCCATTAATTCATGTGTGCACAAAAGTGGACAATTTCTATTTGAAGATCAATACAATTGTTTTGCCTAAGTGCTGTTTGAAAAGTACTTTCAGTCATATAAAAACAATTATGTTCAGCTAAGATAACTGCCCTGGATATGCGGTGGTTTCCTCAGAAAGAAGTATTATCAAGAGCCAGTTTCATAAAATCAAAGCCTCATGCAATGATAGCTGTATTAATATTTTAAAAGTTTTCTCATTTATCCAGACTTATTTCACTAGCTCTGATTGATGATAAAATCTTGGTTGTAGATGCCACACAGAATATAGGAGCCTGTTAGAGATCTGCTTTGCCTGTACGTGGGGAATGGGTACTCCTGCTTTTCCAGTTGTTACCATAAATCCAAATGGCACATTGATAGGTTTGAAAGAACAGCTTGCATAAAGCCACCTCTTCAGTAAATATGTCTTTGTTTACAAGAACAACAACAAAATAAAACAAAAAAAGTAACAGCATATGTGTTTTTAAGACCTTCTAGATATGGGTAGGATTGTTATTCCTTTGTTAACGTTGCAGGCACATCAACATAATATGCTTTGATCTGATTTCTATTATACTTTGTTTGCAATTACAGACAGCAAAGAAAGGGCTATTTAAGGAACTTGTTTGCTCAGAGGTACAAGCAGATATCCAACATGGTGACAAAAGCAGTGTAAGTGGTCAAACTACAGTAGAAAGTAAGCAGCCAAATAGTCTGGCACAGCCAGCTATATGTGTTTGTAAGAATGACCCACTTCTCACCCACTCTGATAATAAGCTGTTTCACTTTCAGAACATAAGCATAAACGTCCCAAAATAAAGTGCTTGCCTAAGTTCTCCCTTTACGTGCTCATTAGTAGCATCCCACTTCGAATTTTTAGTTAATCAATAAATTAAAAAGAAAGATTAAATAGACTGGAATATTGCATTTTTATTTTCATGCTTTCTTCTTTTATCACATTCCCCTATAAATCTCTAGTCTACCCCTGTTTGCTGTTATCACACTGATGATATTTAGACTGGTGATGTTTATTTCTCCTACAGTCCCAGTTCTCAGGCACTTCAGATTATTTGAGAATCCCAACTTCAATTTAAAAATCCTTACATTGCTAGCTCTCAGGTTCTGGAGAACAGTATGAAAGCATGACTCAAGTGTACTCTAAAAGCTCTATGTGAAAGGCAAAGAAAAGGTTTACTCTGAACAAAACAAAAACCAGAGAAGATATCCTTAATGTATTCTCAGAATTGCTTCTTGGAGATTTTTTTTTTTAAGTGCTAGATTTTGTGAAGCAATTATGTCTAAGTGCTGCATTCTGATCGTAAACATATACTTTACACAACTGTCACAACACGGTCAGTGCATCACAGGCCAAGCGTTTCTGAGGAGCACTGTCAGGAGGAGCAGAGGGACGGTATGAAATGGCCGGTACAATCATTTCACCTGTGTCACTTTCTCATAACAGAAATGTGTAAGGGGTGCTAAACTGGGGGAGGCTTTGCTCCTGGGACCCAGCCCACTTGCTCACACAAATTTTGCAACCTGGCAATGCTATTCACATTTAGTGCCCTCCACCAAATTCTTCATTTTGTTCTTGGGGTAGCTTAACATGCCCCTGTCCCTCAGGAGGCCTGCAAATAAACCACAAAAAAGAACATTCCAGACAAAGCTCTCTCACATGTTCCCATCACGGGAAAATAACTGCCATAGCAATATCTGCTCTGCCCCAGCTGTAGCAAACCTACTCAACAGTGCTGCTTTTACAGCAGAGTCCTACTGAACAATGCTCCTACATGGTGTTTTTTTTACAATAATATCTAAAATATCACCTCAATTTTTGCTTAACCAATGTCATCTAAGCAGAATACTGACCGGAATTACAGCTGGCCAGCAGCCTCTGCCTCCCCTCCCTGATGGGAAACCCTCTCAGACTCACCTCAGCCAGCTGCTCTTGCTTTCTAGGCAGGAATTAGCCTTGTCTCTCCCTCCAGGATTTATAGTGCAGAGGCAGGGGAAACGGGACATAAAAGAGCAGGAAGTCAAACCCCAAAAAGTTTTAAGGGCAGTGTAGGAGTTCCCTGTGCACCTCACCCTGCTGGGCAGGAAGGGGAGGTGGTTGGGTCTGTGAGGGAGGTTCTGTGCTCCCTCAGGTGCAGCTCCAGCTTAGCACCAGCTGACTCTAATTTGAGGGTCGGGGTTTTTTTTTCAGAGCAGTTGTTGCTGTTTGCCTCATTATCTCAAAGGCTGTGGGAAGGTTACAAAGATAAAACAGTTTCTGGAGGCATTCCTAGGGGCTAGCAGGAGTTTTCTCCTAGTTCTAGGCTACCTCAACTAGGCCAGGCCTTGCTGAGCTGTGGTCTCCTAGGGCTTGGTAGTTCAGCCATGCCTGAGTGACTCTGTCTTTGGGCCCAGCGGGCTCTAAGTGCTCTGTTCCTCACTGGTACCTGGCTCCAACGTGGCTGAGGGTACGCGCTGCTGTGGGGGAGAGGGAAGCAGCTAGAGCCCTCAAATGATATATCAAGTAGTCAGGTGTTTGTCTGGCTTGTCATGAGCCCCTATGGGTTGGTTTGTGAACGCCTGGCTATAGGCTCCAGAGTCTGGAGAGACAAAGGAGTTTGGATTTCGACCTAAAAGCCCTGGTTTCAGAGACTACCAGAGAAATAACATAGATGGTGGTTACATGCCCTGTTCTGCGTGTGGCTTGTGATGCTCTCAGGTGAGTCTGACTGTCACATCCTCCTTGCAGAAGGTCCTTGTTTCAGTTTGCTGCCAAAGGAGCCCAGGTGTGAGGGGAGCTGTTTCTGTCTGTAGCTGTGTTCAAAGGGGATGCATATCTGGTTTATTGTGCTGAGTGTGGAGCACAAAATAAAAATAAATGTATGATTTTATTTTAGGAATTGGGCTGTGTGAGAAATTTGCGAGGTAAAAAGGCCTGTGTTTTATCTACTTAAAAGCTGTGGCCTGATAAGCAAGGAGAGGGGGGTGTGTGTGTGGAATCTCAATTGCCCCAAACAGGAGACGGGTAAAGGGGCGCTGTGTGTAGCACCACTGTTCCTCTGGTTCAGAATTGCTTTACTTCTTTCTTGGGATTGTTCCAGAGTTTCCAAAGAAGCTTTGAGTTCTACACAAATGCCTGTGTCTGGAGAACTTATGAGCTGGTTCACTCATTACAGAACAGGGTGGAAAGGTTACAGTCAGAAAACTACAATATAGGCAGGTCTGCAAACCTTAATTGTACTTTAGTTTTATTCCTGTTCAGGCTACAGTTGGAATATCATTTAGAGGTTAGTATATTGCTTAGAGGTATGAATAAAAATCCTTAATTAACACAATAGTGAAGGACTTTGGTTTCTTATTTGGTCTGAAATAAAAAAAGCTGGTTAGCTGAGTAATTATATATTCCCCTGAAGTAAAAAATTAGCACCTTACTAATATTTCTTTCAAAACCTCTTGATTTTAAATTAAGAATAGTAGTTTTGTGATTAAATCCCTGGGTAGAAATTCAGTAGATTGGAGTTCCATTCTCAGATCTGAGCCAGACTCATTATGTGACCCTGGGTTATGTGTTAGTTACCAGGGCTAGCTTTTCAGCACCCATCTACTTTTAATTATGGGTACAGCACAGTTGAAAAATTGCGAACGGAACTAGCAGGAATTTTTGCATTAGCTGCAGTTGGCTTTGGATCAGACGCTTTTCTCTGTCTGTTTCCTGAATGTATATGTATGGAAAACCAGGCTCTCTACTTAACTGGGATATTGGAAGTGTATTAATTAGCATTGTGCACTGCTGAGATACTATAGGGAAGAGAATTGTATAAGTAGAAAAATAAGTTTATTACAATGAATTAGCATAATATTAATACTACTGTCCTGTTTTCTTAATTCAATTTGTTAGGGTAACAACTTTGCAACTTTCTAAAGTTGTTTCTAAAGTATGAGACACCGCCTCTTAGTTTTAAAATCTCTAACTTTCTATGCCATTATTAAAAGACAATAAAACATAGCCAAATATTTCCAGTCATTGGAGTAAAGGATTTGAAGAGAGCTTAAGAACTTCAGAAGAAAAAAAAAAAAAAAAAAGAATTAAAAAAGTGAAAATAATTCTAGAATGTATCTTCCCATTGTCTAGGACAGGATCTTGTTTCTGCTGTACAAAATGATGCTTTAGAGTTTCCACGGTTTACAGCTTTTTCTTTCCAAACTTAGGACATCTATATATGAAGAAACTCATTTCATGACTACTGCAAGAGCAAAGACAGCAAACTGTACCAATTCCCAGGTGATGAAGGTTTCAAGGATTTCCAGAAGTTAAATTCTTACCACCTTTTGAAAGGTAAAATTCATTTAATTGTTATTGACAAACTTTTGATGCTGCTAACTGCATGTAATAGCTCTGGTTCCTGGGATGAAGTGATTGGATGAAAAATAGTATTAAATTTGAACTACATAAACTAGTGTTATCATATTGTACATGAAGAAAAAAAATATTTTCACGCTACAACATTTCTGTTGAAAGTATGGGAATTTTATTTCTTCAAGCTGCACATTTGATTAGACAGAATATGGAGCTGAAACTTAGGTAGCAAAGGTGCTTGTAATGATTGGTTACACATGTGCAAGGAGCAAGCATGCTTTGTAAGCCTCCTGAATTAACTGGGTCTGGTTTGGGCCAAAGATTGGCCCTAGTGACACACCTGTAGTCACTTAAGAAGGTCAACATCAGGTCAGCACCTTCTAGGTGATTGCCTCCTGAATGCTTTGATGAAAATAAAACAGTAAAGTTCTAGACTATGAATTTGGCATCTTTTTCAGGCTGAGTTCAAAAACATCGTTTAATGGACAAAAATGAAATTATTTTATGGAATTTTACTTATTTTGAGTATTTATTCTCTTAATACTTAATTTACTGTTGCTTCTTGCTGTTTACTGTGCATTGCTTTGTTGCATGGTAATTATTTCAATGTAGTGTGATTAACTGGCACTGTTACACTCACACTAGAGAAACCAAGTGTGACTCTCATTGTGTGAAGCGATAAGCAACTGGTGGGGTGCGTTCCAGTTCCTCCTACGTATAAAGTCCCATCAGTCTGATGGATTGGATGAAGAGAGATAAAGTATATTAGGAAAGAGTGATTGGAGGGAAAAAGTGTATTAAGTTATTTTCATATTTAGATCAGGATCACTGTGACCAGAATCCCAGGAGCCATCATTTTAAGCATTAGTGTATAATGCAGTACACCACATTAAGTTTTATGAACAGCTTGGAATCTTGGTATGAGTACTGTAAAGTTTCCATCACTGCTAGTTTTCACAATGACCTTTTATCTTCATTAGGCAATACTCTGAAATTGCTCTAAGTATACCAGAATGGATTCTTCAGTAGTGTAAACTAGAATATGTATCAATGTTAATGGAGCCATTCACATTTATTAGTATAAATTATAGTATTCTCTCACATCATAAATCATAATGGGCATCAGGGAAGTCATTTGGCAGGACTGATGTAAAAACAGTGAAAATGAGAAAACCATTTACTACATTATTCAAGGTTTAGTACCAGAAATGTGTGTGAGGCATGTATGTGTATATGTATTTCCCAAGCATCACCTTCACATGATATGAAGCAATGAATAGACAAAGGCAGGGACAGAGGAAGAGTGATTTTCATCACAAGAAGAGGACAGCATTCACCACTGTCTGACCCTTCAGTCTTCCTGTTCTTTCTAGTTCTTGCATTTGTCCTATGTGTAAAAAAAAAAAAAAAAAAAAAAATTAGGCATAACAATACTAATCACCTACGTGTGCACAGATTTTGGGTTTGTCTATTAAGTGTACTGATAGCTCAGGTATTGTCTCTATTGATAAAGAAAGTAGTGAACTGTGTTACAAGGTCGCTGCTTGGTCATGATACCTGTTCAACAGAGTATGACGGCTATACTCGTGGTTTATTAGAGAAGTACAATGATATTTAGATTTTTAGATTCTAATTCTAGTAGAAAAAGTTGTTGGACAGAAAAGAATATGCCATGTCTAAATCTAGAGCCCCTATTGTTACTGACAACCACATTAAATAATTTGAATTTTTGAGGTGTTACTGTAAAACAAATGTATAATACAAATAATAATTCATAAGTAAATGACAGCTAGTCAGGCAGCCTGAACATCTGTTTTATAGTGAATGAACGTTGAACACTCCTGGCATCTAGTGCTCTATTTTTACCTAAAAAATCCATATAATATTTAAACCCTTTTCATGCTGCATTTTGATGACTCATTATTCCATATTGATATCATACAAAGCTGTGATTTCCTTATGTATAAAAAAGACTTGCTGGGTTTATTTGTCAAGGGAATTTCGAAGGAAAACTTCTATAGAATATAGAAATTATGAGATAGCAGAAAGTATTTAATCATGGCAATGGCTTTTTCAAGTGATTTTTCTTTGTGACAAACCAAATATGTATTGTATTATTTGTGGATCAGTATATCTAACGTCGGTGCACATTTCTGTTTATTGACTCATTTTATCATGCTGAACTGTCACAAGCTTCTTATTAATCTGTCTCTGAAGGATCAAAATGCTTTAATAAATATGTTAGTTCCTTTAGATCTTAGGCTGAAATGAAACTGTTACTTAAATGTACTGTGACTTTGAGTGGAGATACCTTTAGAGAGGTTTAAAATGGGAGCACGTTATATAAATCTGAGACTGATAAAGGAGAATGCATATCTTAATGGCCAATTAGGAATCAAATAAAGTTAAAATCCCTTTTCTAGATAAAATGTGAGAATTCTTTGCTATGTGGTACGATTGAGTTATCAAAGGGTTAACATTTTGCAGTGAAAACTTGTTGCTTGTACGGGCTCTTCATTTACATCAACAGATTGATGTGCATTACAGTCAGTACATGTAATGTACTGGGGCTCAGGAAGGTGTCCACCTTTCATTACTTTAGAGAGCCACATGTAGTTAAGAAGTTGAATTTTTACTGTATTCAAGGATGTGAAAATGCATAATACTTTCTTCAGCTGGCAGGGACATAAAGGAGGGGGCCTGAAGGAAAAGCAGACGCTAAAAGGACTGTAAGACCTTATGTACTTCTGCAGAGGGAAGTGAGTGTACTTGGCTAACAGCGGAAAGCTAATTTTTTGTGTAGTCAAATAAGTGTGCCCTTCTGAGCAAAGACCAGCAAATGCTTGGCTTCTATCAAGAGATCAAAGTGTCATGCAAGACGCAGGAGTGGCCGATGCATGCCATTTCAAAGGGGAAAGGTGTTTGAAGAACAGCATCAGATTTAAGAAAAAGAAATGAATTAACATCTCCCATGTGATATTGCAATTTAACTTTAGGTTCCTTGGTAGTTCTGTTTAAACCTACAATCCTTTGAGTATGAACCCACTGCAGCATGAGCAAGTCTTTTATTGTGTCTGTGTACTAAGTACTAGTATCCCTGAGTATACGTTTCACTATTTAAAATAATTATACCTTATATTTTACCTTTTGTTGGTCAAGTTTATTTAGCTTGATAAGATCTTAGCATCAAGAGTTTGGTTTTTGATTTTAGATACAGGCTTAGAAAGTAAACACCCATGTTTATTTGGAAGTGCCTGAATGTTTCTTTATATGCCTCTTATTTTAAGAGTTTACATGTTTTGAGTTTAACAGAGAAATATTTTTATTATATGTGATGTTGGTTAATTCAGCCACCTTCTGGAAATGCCCTACAAGTATCAGAAGTTTGTCTTTTTGTAATAAACTGGTCTTTGATATTATACTCACATTGAAATGGTCGTAGTAGTTAGCAAGTCAGATAATTTTAGATGAACATCCAAATGTGGAAACAGCATTTTATTGATGTGTACAGTTGTGAATATATTGCAGATGATCATGTGTGAATAGCCATGCCTGTAAAACTTCCCAGTATCACTCTGGAAAAGCAAGCCCCCAGTGGCTGAAATTAATTTGCTTTCAAGTGCAAGTGGATGTGCTGCTGCAGAGGAATGCAGCTTGTATCCACTAGGGGTTAGCTTGCACAGACCACCCATCCATCAGTCTGCTTCCTTAGAAATGTTAATTTTGGCACTACTTTCTTTCCATTAAATCTTAGCATCAATCCATGATATTGTTACAGTGCATTACATGTCTCTTCCTCTGTGTCATCGTATATTGCCATTGGGAAATGAAGCATAAAAAGGTGGCCATTAGAGCACATCATTAAATAAGACTGCATGAATTCCAACTGCTGAACGATTGATCAGTTCCATTTTGAGCCAAAGAGATGTTTTATCCCTATTTGAGTTTTTTCGTACAAAAAAAAAAGTCCATGTTTTAGTGGTGCCTTTAATTTCCTTTAATTTTTCTTTTAGAAATTGTGCAGTATAATATCAGCTCCTATCTTGTGAAGGAAAAGATCAAAGCATACCAGAACTTATGTGCATGTGCTAAATGTGAGAAAGGTAGAAATTAACTCCCAAGTGCTGTAAGTTTTCTGAACTATCTGAAAGTAATTCACGCTGAGGGGTTGTTTTAAGATGCCCTTTTCTAGATGGATGCAGAGCACAATGACAATTGTTCAATTAACTGCAGCAAGAAAGACTGGAAGAAAGGCTTCCACAGCATTTTTTGATTGTGCTGAAGTTGTTATATTCAGTTTGCTAGTTCACTAATTTTGAAGTTTTGGCGCTTTGCAGTGGTAGTTTTATGAAGTTCTTCAAGTATTTTTCTGGTAGCGTATTTCACAGAGACTGAAAGGTGCATGTTGTAAGAGTGGATCACCAAGAGTAGACTGCAGATGGCTGTGCATATGTAACATGCTTAAGCAAGGACTTTTCTGGCTTTTCTTTCACTCTTTGTTTGAACAAGATCTGAGCTACCTGTATCCTCAGGCTTTCACTTAGGTAACCTAATGTCACTACTTGGTCAATAACATTAAAGTCAGTTGTTCTGCTTTGTGGCTGCAAGATGAAAAAATTAGAAGCTGCTTTCTCTGATTGTATTTTAGCATAGTTACAGGAGCCAGCTGAGTCTGAGACAATCCAGAGTAACCTGGAGTTGTTCAAAGAGTTGGGTGGTGCAGGGGAGAGTTTACACCACTAGTGGTATAGCTAAAAAGATCATTTCATGGTATGCCTGATTAAAGGAAATAAGCAGTAAAATTTAAGTGTTTCTGCACTAGACAAAACTCACTTCAGAACTGGACCCTAATTAAAACATTTTCTTCTAACAGACTAGTAGCTGAAAGGCATATCCATAAAGCTATAATACGTGTAAAATGCTTATTGAAACAAAAAAGTCAAGCTATGATGTTAAGACCTGTACCTGAGTTTTCTTAGGTAGGATCTGCCCTTGCATATGTGTGGGATAGACATCTGCCGATTGAATGCACACAGAAGACTATCATTAATTAAATACAGGTTTTGGTATTGAAGTAGTTTCTCGTTGGAGATGTTTTATATAGACAATTTTGATTCAAATCTATGGGTTTTTCAGTACCTTAGAGAAACCTGTATGAAGAAACTGGATTCAGTGATGAGGGTATCGCTTGCCTATAGTGCTACATTATTAGTGGTGGCACAAAATTCATGCTTCTGTTTGAAAAACTGAGAACCAGTGCAGTGTCAAACCAGCCTCTTCTACATGGCTTAGTAAACATGGGCTTAATGTCTACATAATGAATCACTAGTGTTTTGGGAAACATAGCTAACATGTATCCATAAATGATTGTTTAACACAGCCCATAGACTTCAAATTTCCATCTTTGCTTTGGAGCAAGTGAATGTTCACCAAATTTAAATCATTCAAAGGATTAAGCTTCAAGCATGTAATTTAAGCTAGACAAAAGGGATTTTCAGGTGTTTAAGTAGTTTAGATTAGTACCACTAAGGGTGACAAACGTGTCAGATTCCACACCAATAATGATCATTATATCACTGTGTACTGTTATTTTTGTTGTGAAGTGTATTGGGATGTTTTTGATCATGAAGACTATGAATCAGGATTCTTGCTAGAATTACTGTACTTTGAAACCCTAAATCCATCTTCTTTTGTGCTGCATGGCAATTGTCTTGTTGCATTGTTGATGAGACCCGGTGACTCAAGAAATAATAGGGAGTGGGGAGCTAATAGAATGTTCTCTTTATTCTCAAAAATTCCAGCAAGTACTTAAGAATGTCATCTACCTGTCTCCTGGTGCTCAAAGTGACTTTATCACAGTAATTGCTCAAAGAGTGCCCATCAGTTCATTTACTGAAGTGAATAAGGTGAACAGAGCTGCTGCTGCTCTCAAACACCCCTGTATCTTTAAAATATGCTTGCATTTTCTTATAGGTATCATCAAATGGAAAAGCAGTTCACAGCGGTAAAATAATAAGTATTGAAGTGCATTCTAATGGAATACTGTGTGATTATGGAGGTAAATTAGGTGGTGTTTGAAGTAAATAGTTACCAGGGGCCTAATCCAAGCTTCATTACCAGTTTCTGCCTAAGTGATCACCAAACAGTAAAAACTGCTAAAGAATCCTATGGTCCATGCCCCACTTTGGGGGATGGAAGTTCCTAGTATTAGTGTGGATTCTCAAGGGCTGTAGGAGTAGAAACGTGAGCACTTTATTACTATGGGAGAATGTAAAATCTGAATGTGTGAGGTAGTTTCATACTAGGGTTCCTGAAGCCAGATGGTTGAGTTCAGGTAAAACCACTCTGCTTTTTTGCTTTGTGAACTGATCACCATTCAGTTAGAGTCAAATCTGAACAGACAGTTTTCTTTTGAAAGTTGCAATATCTGTCTCCATTTCCTTACTAATCCAACTCCTTTTTTTTATCACTACATGCACAGCTTCATCTCGACTTCAAGTCAATGAGAAGCATCCCCTAGATTTTGGTGGCTGGGAATCAAATGCTGATATTTTAGATTTGTTTGAAGATTTGATTTCTTTGGAAAACTGTATGAATTTGGGTTAACGTACCAGTAACCTCTTCAAAAACCCTTTCCCCGTTTACCCGCTGTGTTATGTTCATTGTCTGATTTTTTTTTCCTAGCTATTTGTAAATCTAGTAACAACGTGGGGTTCTTCTCTTGTGGGATCACTGTTTTGTCTTCAACATCTAGTGTTCATACACTTGAAAAGAAAGTACTAGTAGAAGTACTGGTACGCATCGGACATGCAGTCCAATGATAGGCTACACATTCCATCAAGCTTAATTCGAAAACAATTGGTCTCTTATGGGCACAGCGAAGTTTGTGAGCTGGGATTTTTTTTGTAGCACATAAGAACTTTGAAGCTTGAACATCAACAATACTTGAAAAATAGTTGAAAGTTAAATGCCAGCAATACTTGAAAAACAGTTCATCTTGAAAAAGCAGTTAATAGTATTGCACTACTTGATGTGATATAAGACCTAGAAAGTTGAGCTGGCTTGGGCAATGAGCCTGACAGAGCAAACAAACCAATCTTTTAGACATAGGAAAACAGGTGCTACTTAAGGAGTCGTAAAGGTTGGGACTGTGGAGATGATAAAGCTGTAGGATGTGTTTTGTTATAGAAGACAAAACACTGAAGTGGAAGCTGTATCTATTGATCCAATCAGAAAAAGAAGGTACCTAGTCAACTGCAGGATGATTCCCTCTAATGAAAACTTCAAAGATGCAGGAGGCCAGTTAATCTAGATCATTTAATAGTTTGAGTTAGAGCAAATTTACCTCAGATTATATTTAACTGAAGCTCTTGCAAATAACCCCAACTTGGTGGATGTGGATCAATGTTTGATTGTATAAAATGCATTAAATATTAAGGCCCAAATCTTGCCAGTTAGGTGCATGGCTGCTAAATTTGAATTTGAATATATGACTGAACAGTCAGATACAGGGTGTTTCTTAGTAGTCAAGGACTGTCCATGCAGAAGTTGCACCTATCAAAGCACATAATGTGTACACTTAGTTCTGAGCACTTGCCAAAAGTAATGCTACAACTGGTAAAAGCTTTTTATTATAAGTTAAAATAAATTGAAACTACATAGTATAATTGGCTAACTCCATCTTCCCAAATAAGAAACAAAATCTCTATTTCCCTTGTTTTCTTTGTTGCTTAAAATCTCTCCTGTGCTCTGTATTCAAGCTTCATGTTATAGAAATTCTACACCTTTGTCTGCCTTCCAATCTAAAAATTGATACTCATTTAATATTCTTTCTAAAAGCTATGTAATCTTGCTGAGAGGTATTTAAATATCTGCCTATCTGTTTCTCCTTCATGAAGATCTTCTGCTATGTGCATGCCTCTGAAAGGATACCTTTTCCTTCCAATAATGACACATGAATCAATGATCTCAAATCAGTGAAAAGACACTGAAACCAGATGTTTTACTGTCTTTGATCTATTCTGCAGCATTATAGTGCTTATGACACTGCGCCTCTACATGTCAAGAGGACTATAGCAGTCTATAGAGTATTGGTGATGTATCATGTGAAGCTTTGGCCTCATCTTCATTTTGACAAGTTCTGTGAATGCTCTGAAGCTGGAGTCTAATATTACCCAAAGAGCATTAGTCTTTCTGTGGCAGGTTGCATTCATTAATGTTTGGCCCATAAACAATAAAAGTTATTGAGGCACAAAATACGCCTGTGTGAAAGTGCTCATTGCTATGATACTGAGGCAAAAGGAATATATTCTGGATTCACAGTGATATAATGCCATTATGACTATTGCCTTTGTTAGAAGAACAAATATTAGCAGAGGTTAAAGGGAAAAGAGTGTAATTCAACCACATCTACAATGTATGCGAAGTATTTAAATTGAATCTTTATATTCTCTGAACATTTTGATCTTTTGGCATATGAAAAGTAACTACCATATTTTGACTGTATGGAAAGTTCCCCTTTAGGGTTTAGAAGGAAGCCGCAGGAGGAAAAAAAAAAAAAGATGGTCCATTGTTAAATCTTCAAAGAAAAAGATTCGGGGATGAAAGTAAAATTGAGATACAAAAGGTGTTTCGAGGTATTTAATGTTTCAAAATGTGGTTATGGCCCTTTCCTACTGGCCAGTTTCAAATTTACTGTCTAAGAACTAAAATTTCAAAGGTGATTTGGAGATGCCTTTTTTCCTGCATTAACTAATGTGAGGGCATATGGCCCTTTAGTCTGAACACATGGCACTAAAAATATACATGTGTGGAGTGCTTTGTTTCACAGAGTCACATTTTTCCTTTCATTTGTTTCTGAAATCAAAGTTTTTGTGTTCTTGAAAAGACTGAGCCTGTGTAATGTCATGCTTTGAAATACTGTTCTCTTGACATTATAAGACCATGAAAGGTAGAACTTTGACTAACTGCATTATTTCTTCACCTTAAAGAGACATTGTCAAGTTTGCTCGGCTCTAAATATGACCCGCCTAGTTTTGTTTCCTTTACCTCTTATTCTATTACAAAACATATTTGATTCTTTTCTACATGAAGTGCTTCAAAGCTTGCTTTTCTTCATAAAATTAAACAAAAATCCAGAAACTTGCATTTCAAGTGACTTCTGCATAATTCAGATCAATGTAGGCTGGTGATTGCGGTGTGCAAACTTCATCTCAACTGGCTAGTGCTTATCAAACAATGAGCAAAAGTGATTTAGAACAAGTGATGTCTTTTGATGTGTGGATATAGTGCTGATCAAAGTCAGTGGTAGCCGTTCATGCGAATCCCAGGACAGGCTTTGTCCCCATTAAAAATACATTCCTTTACAATAATTGTCAGACATCCCTCCTCCTTTTTAAATGAAAATAATTGCAATTTGACCCCTTTAAATCACAAATGCAAATAAATAAATAAAAACAAACCCCAAAATTGAAGCACGTACTTTTGGTTTAAACCTGAGCACCTCCATCCAACAAAACTAACTCCCTAATGTTTTAATTACCTATAATGATCTCCTTCACAGATTTTCTGTTTATTAAAGCCCAGAAAATGGTCTTATTGAAAACCACACAGCACCTTGGTGCATAATAAAGTCAATATGATATAAACAAACATTGTTTTTCAACACGTTCTGCAACTGTGAGAGATACTTATTTTTTAACCAATCCCATTGTCACCTTTATCTGAGTATCTAAGTGAAAGTGTAGTTTAGATCTTGGTACTTACCTGAGTTCACTTAAGTAACTCTATACAGCTGACAAATTAGATTTTATTGCTCAGAAAGTTGTAAAAGCTCTCTTTTGCTCATGTTTGCTATATGTTGAAAATGAATTTTGGAAACTTAATGTGATAAGAAAACTCCTGACCTCAGTAGAAATCATTTTCTGCCTAATAGAAACAGGAAACACCCAAGGCTTCACTTTGAAGTCCCTGGAACCCAAAGATCTGAATGAGTCTAAAATATCCACAGTGCTATATAGCTACAATTACATACCTCAGTGTCTGCAGTAGGCTTAAGTTCCCAGCTGAATATGTATTAGATCAATGGTTAGAGAAAACTATGCATTTCAAAAAATGTGTAAATGGGCCAATCCATGGAATATTCCTTTCTCATTGCCCTCTTCAATAGACAACTCAGAGAGAACCCCAGTGTTACTTTGTGTGAGAGTGCATGAATATTGCGTTTGATGGGGGAGCTCCGTGACTTGCCAGCACTTTTTAAAAAACCAAACTACCAGAGGGATGTGGATTAGGAAGTTGTAATAGATGGGCAGACAACTGAGAAATTAATCTAATTTCATAAATTGCAGATTTATTCCCAGATTGGAGTGAGCCTTACTGCAAAGTTTGGTGATGAATGAGCAAAAAGTAGAAACAATCTTCTTTGGTTCCACTATCTAAAATAAAATTGAAGTGACATTTTTCAAATGAGAATACATTGTCTGCTGCTCTGTCTGGTTCTTTCATTTCAGCTTTGTTAGATCTTTTGTTTCTTTGATGCTCAGAATATTGCACCATTTGGCTCTAAAACCTACATTAGAGGAGCATTAATTAAAGGCAGACACAGTGCAATGGAGACACTGTTAAAATTATGCTTGAAGGTACAATGTAATTAATTTTGTACAAGTGAAACATAAAAGAGAAAATGAAACCAGAGGAAATAGCAGCATATCCTCACAAAATGATAATGAGAAATACAATTGCAAATCAGACAAAATATGAAAGGACATATGGAATAATTAGACTTCAAGAAAGAAATCAAAACAAAGGGTAACCTGCAAAGTGCTCGTAAAAATTAAGTGAAGAATATATAACTAATGTTCAAGATTCTTGGGGTTTGTTTTGGAGTGTTTTTCTGTGGAGTGTAAGATTTGTATTAAGTACCTGCCAGTAACATGAGGATGTAAATTTTACATCATAATTTCCTGAGAGGTATGTAAAGAATTGAGTATGTAGTTTCACTTAAGAACAAGTTCTCTATTATAAGGTCTCTAAGAAAATAATGAGTTGGGATCTAGGTTATGGTTCCCAGGTTGAAAATGAGGGCATATGACAATATTACAGTTAATTATGTCTGTATGGTAGAAGAAAAAGGCTTTAGGAAAGTGCTTGATTTTAATTGGTCATTTTAAGTAACGATTAAACTTTTCCAATTCTTTTTAGAACCCCTGTGGTTCACCTTCAGTTGTGAATGTTCTTCAGTAAAGCAGTTTAAACGTACAAAAAATGTGGCTTGAACATTCATCCTGTACTCCAGAGTTTAACAGAAACCAGAGGTTTCCAAAGGTCTATGATGGCAATCTTTTAAGTTTAGCATAAAACAACATAAAACAGAATGAAAGATTATCATATGTGTAAAGATCTCTGTTGCGTGTGATGAACTTCTTTTGATGGCTGGGATTGCAAAATTGTTGGTTTGCCTGTGGAGCTTTCATTTTAATTGTATGGAGATGGTTTATATGTTGGGAGGACCACCATTATATTACCAGCTATGCGAGGAAGGTGCTACTTGTGTATTAGTGGGACCAGGTTAGAGGTGATTATCAAAGCCTTCATTTTCTTCTGCATTAGGTTTAAACAAAAAATATAACAAAACTGGCAGAACATCATTCCACACACATACACCCATTGCCTGGTGGCACAGCTTAGCCCCATTAAAAGTGACACAACACATGGGCTTCTGTCATCTGGCAGAAAGCAGCTGCTAGAAATCCTTCTGGCAACTACTTCAGTGTTTCTGCTGCTGATGAACAAATGTAGTAGATGTTTATAATGATCGAGGGAGAAACTCTGAAACTTCTTTTAAAACATTGTATGGATTTATGGTACATTATCTTCCTGAAGGCTCTCTAACTTTTTGCCAATTTAAAAAATTTTCTGAAATGGTGTACCCATCTAGCCAGATTCTAATAGTTGGGGTTTTTTCATTTTAAGCTTTCTTAATTAGTCACAAACTCCTGAGCTTGAAAGCAATGTAATTTATAGCATAATAATGCTTTCTCTGTTGTGTGCATTTTGTCACTTATTGGGATTTTTAAAAGTTTTAAATAAATCCAAATCCATTATTACCATTTTTTAGTATTATATAGCACAGCGCAATAAACTCTTTTAAAATGTTACTTACAAGGTGGTCTGTGTTTCACAGCAATGCAAAGGACAATATAGTTTTCAAAACAGAATATTTTTAAAAGTAAAGCCCATTGAACTGTTTCCGGTGTACGTAATTATATTGACCAGTCCATACGTTTTTATCAGAAATGTCAAACCACACAATTTCAAAATCAAACTAAAGGAAAAATACATAGTGCACTTTTTTGGCCTCTGTGGCAAAACTCTTAACCGCTACCATGCAAAAATGTCTGATTAAGAGGAGGGCTTTCTGAAGTATGGTATACAGCAAAAATCTGAAAGTCTTTGATCTCGTAAGTTATCCATTTTGTCACAATTTACACAAAATTGTAGGAAGCCAGGAACTTCAGAAGGGCAGAGAATATTCACCCATTAATTTTTTATAACAACTATAGAGACAACTGATTTAACTGAAGTTTAACCTTCATTGCAGTGTCAAAACTTTCTAAATTGTTTGCTATAGTAATTGTCAATGTGTTGCTGGGCAGTTATATTTATTTAAAAATATGATTTGAAGTTGATTATTACACCTATAAAACTTGTCATACTAAGAAGCATAACTCTCCAAGATAATATATTCTTTATAGCTTATTTCTACAAATATGCTCCTGTTGTTTGGGTAAAACTTATGTAGGAAATTGATTCTCTGTTTCACTTCAGTTTACAGAATTTTTTTTTAAGAGCAAATTTTGTCTCTACCAATTAATCTCTGCAATTTTTTTCACTGCTACATGAATGCTCACAGAATTTTGATAACAAGTATCTCTAATTTCTTGCTTCATGAAAGGGCCTTTTAATCTGTTATGTTTTACACTATTTCCCTGAAGAAACTTACTGAATTTCAAAGCAGTTCTGTTTTAATGCCATACAGATAATATTTTGAAGGGTAAATGTATTTTGCTACTGTTAGTGATGGGGGGGGGGGGGGGGGGGGGATATCTCTTCCTAATAAAAATGCTGTTCTTAGTGTTGCACTAAGGTTTTACAGACAGGTTGTGGAAAGTTATGTGAAACTCTGATCTTGTGCAAGTGAAGTCAGAAGGGTTGGATGGCAGGGGAACATGCCTTCACCCACCTCCATCCCAGCCACATTCCAGAGAGACATTTTGCTTAGTGTATTGGGTTACGCACTGAAGGCAGTTGGCTTAAATAGCTCTGTAAAATTACACCTTTCTTCATTGCCTCTAACCCCCTGAATGTGCTGGTGCTTCTGGGGGTGCTGCTGTTGTGGAACCCAAGATGCAGGGAAGGATGGGCTGTGTATCACACAGCCGGGGCAGAGAAACATGAGAGACTTTATGTCTGCAGAGCCTCTTTGGCACAGCAGAGTGGTACGTTCTGGCTCTCTGAATACATGAGTAATGCCTTTACTAGGGAATGATGCCTTTTCTTTTCATTGTGATTAAGCTTAGAAACAGCATATACTGTTTCTAAAGTGTATAACTGCATGCAAAAACCCCAGGTATTTCCATACATAACAAACCCATAATATTTTGAAAGCCTCGCCTACTGTGAAACTTTGGAGTAGATGAGCAATTTTTGTTGCACCTTGTAATTTTAGTTTCTAGCTCATGTAATTAATCTTTTTCTGTTTTGGCAATCTTACATTTATGGTAACAGGTTTCCAAAGTAGACTACTTTTTGTATTTTCATTATTTCTCATTAAAGTGGATGCCTTTGTGACTTTTCCTATGCAGTAAGGAAAATCCAGTGTGTCGGCTGATGAAGGCTATGACAATGAAAGCCACACCATTGCAGTTGATGGCATTGTGTTTATCCTAATTCAGTTTCTCAGGACCCCATGCTCAGTTGCTGATGGAATTGTGTGATGTCTTGTAGAAGTCTTACAATGACAGTTTTCATTCATGCTCTTGAATTGACACAAAATGAGTGCTAAACAAGCAATAATGTTATTGCTGCTGTTGAATAATGGAGCAGCTGGCAAGGCAGTGTCAATGGTAAGGTATATCAAGCACAGTACTCAAAATGTACTGTAGTCTGGTCTCAATTGAATTTCTCACTTCATTCAAAGAAATATGCTTCACAGAATTCAGAGAGTTCTGTGTCTTCAACCAAGATTGCAGCTTGTTTCAAATTAGGTTGTGGTTGTGGCCACCTGTCATTACACTGCCAGCTACTATTAAACCATCAAAGCAGTGTTTTAGTTGCTTTGATGTAGACTGGAATTGTATCTACTGCTGAATGATGATTAGATTAAATGTTACAAATGTATCCAAAGGGAATAGAAGCACTAGTCTACTCTTGATCCCCCACAATTTAATTTTAAGTGTTTCCTTACGTTTCTATTATTGCTGATGCATTCCTTTGTATTTATACATGCTAGTACAGCAGAAACAGTCTCTTGCAATATCATTAAAAAGCTACCATTAACAAAGCCTGTCTTATTAATGTGGTCTTTCATACATCACAACTTCCAGAAATAGATCAATAGATAAGATTAAGTGTGTTTGGGGGTTGGTTCAGGTTTTTTTTTTTTTCTATTCCTGGAAAGACTAGCTAAATCAGAAAGCTCTAGAAAATGGATAGCAGAAATTTTTAATAGGTATGGAAAAAATACAGAAGTAAAATGAAGTTTTTTTGTTCAGGTTTGGTAGAAAAGTCTAGCTTCTACTTGAGACTTATTGGATGCTGAGGCGTCCGCAGGGTTGTTCCCATTGACTCTTCCTGGAAAGGGGAGATGGAGTGGCTGGCAGCACAGATTCTCCACAGAATAGATGAGCATGTCTGAAAAAATGGACCAAATGTCAGATGTACCTCAGGTTTCCTTTACAGGATATCGGCAGCAAAGCCCCAGAACCACCTTCCCGTGCTCCTGCACACAGGCAATGTAGACAAGTGTAGTCTGAAGCAGCACTTCATAGTGTACAACAGCTAGATCAAGTCTCACTCCAGTGTCTTCATCAGGACACAGTTCTCATGCATTTGGAGTTATTAAATTAACAATGTAACCCTAATTCATATAATAAGCATTGTTGTATCAGCCTGTGATTGGCCTGAACGAGATCAATAATTTTAAGCAGTAAGTCTCGATCAATATTTTATATTCAAATTTTTACAATAATTTCAGATTTATGTAACTAAGGCAGAATGCTGAAGTTTTCCCCTAAATCAGTGTATACACAGCCTTTCTGTTCTTGGATTTTCTGGTCTCGATAACAATTCAGTTAGGAATTTCAAGATGACTACAATTAGAGTTGGCTGTACTGTTTTGTCACCTGCCAGTTTAGTACTAATGACAGCAGACTTCCTGTACATATGCAAATAACTCTTGGATTCACTTCCAAAATCTGTATAGATTTTGAGTACTACCCACTAACTCAGTTGGGGGAATCCTTTCTGGAAAATGGAGCTTATGCAAAAATGCATTGAAATGGTGGCAAATGTGTCATTTACCTGCAGAATTCTATGGTGACATCTTGAGAGTCTATTCCTACAAGATCCCTTAACATGCCCGGAGTTGGTTACAGCCAAAATAGTAATATTTGGACTGTTGTTATAGGACGCAGAAGCGCTGAGAAGAGCATTGATATATTTCAGCAGAAAGCATCTTTTCCCTCATTGTGTGAAATTTTCCCATTTTTAGGGCAAAAAAAATGGTCTTTGAAAATGTTGTGGCTATATGGAGAAAGAACTTTTGTGAGGTGCATACAAGAAATCTGGGTTCAAGGTATAGGTTCAGAGAGGGATTTGAACCTTTATCTCATGTAAGCATCTGCTAAGTTTCTCTGGCCTACACTAAATACTCAGCTTGTGACACAAGAAAAACTTTAGCAGGACAGACTGGAAGAATTGCATTTTAAATTCTAGTGGTGAGACTCATACACAAGTGTAGACCACAAAACATTGCAGGAGAGAAGAATTCCAAATCTGAATGCTGCTGACTGAACCTTCCACACCACTGCAGTAATGAAAAAACAACTTTTACAAATTAGCTTTCGTAGTAATAAGATAATTAAACTAACCAATTCGCAGAAGCAGCCGTTTACCTGTTCCAGAATTGGTTTGTAACTAAAAAAATCCAAATCTTATCTGAATGTGTATTTGGCACTTATTTGAGCATGTGTCTAGACCCTGACCATGGTCTAATTGTTCATGTCTTCCTAGAGAACATAATTCAAACCTGGATGCTGACAGCTCCTCCTTCTGGGAGCGTTACCTGTATCCGGGTTAATGGAAGGAAGACACCCATTAGTAGCTAATGCTGGACTTGATGCTTTTAGTGGAAAATCAGTCTGAGATCAGAGCCTGCAAACATCTGGCTTTTTTTTTTGAGGAGAAATTAATGTTGTATAATTACAGAAGGGCAAAGATCCAAAGAGAGAAAAAGAGAAGAAAAATATTACTATAATGAAATGTCTGATGCTGCACGATGCATTTCCTTTTAGATAAGCAGGAACATTTTTAAGCTCAATTTCATGTTTCAATGTTTCTGATTTTCAGCAAACTGCAATAATACAAAAAGGTTAAGTATAGGCTTCAGATGAAGGCTATTTTTATGATTAGGAGTATAGAAAAGACAAATATGTTTTTCTCTTGTTTGTTTCTGGCTGATTGCAATAAAATGTAGACACAGAGCTATTTCTATTTAGACATTTTCACTTTATTTTCTACAGCAAGAATCAAGTGCACTTCAAATCACCCTTCCAAGTAGAACATCTACATGATGTTCCGCAAGTGGCAACGTTTTAATTGTGGTAGGTCAAGGAAATCTTTCAAAATGATACATGAATAGGGCTATGTACTTCATGTACCGATTTGTCCAAGTGAATTCCTCTCAATTGAAAATGGGTCAATTTAAATTGTGAAAAAAATAAGAATTGTCACTGACATCAGTGCAGCTTCAACCTAAGCGTTCCTGATTCAGTACAGTCCAAAGCAGTGTGGACTTAGTGCTTAGGGCTAGATGAACTGAATTTCACTAAAACTTATGAAGGTGGTGTAACTGACTTCAAAAGGATTTGGAATGGTTGTCTTGTAGTGAAGCACAAAATCCGGTATCTCAAACATTCCAAATCCTTTTGACAAATTGCCCACTGTAGGAGAAGATTATGTTCAAGACCATCTAAGGAACCTGAAGGTGCACAAATCCATGGGACCTGTTGAGATGCACCCGTGGTTCCTGAGGGAACTGGCAGATGAAGTTGCTAAGCCCCTGTCCATCATATTTAAGAAGTTGTGGCAGTCCAATGAAGTTTCATCACTAAACAAGAGGTATCCTCTTGACTCACCCAATTGTTAATACGGCTCTGTTCTGCTGAGTGCTGTATTTTAACCACATAAGTGTTTCACCAGTGTTTTCAAAATAAGTAAATATCTAAGAAAATGAACAGTTAGTACCCCTAAGCAAATAGGATCTTAGTATTTCTGTTATTTTCAGGAGGAAAAAATAAAAAATTGTTCATTAACAGGAAAAATAATTTCTGCTTAATGAGAATTTAGATGAGCGTTTGTTTCCTTCATTGCTGTTGCTTTCCCTGTATATGTCTGCTTTCTACAGCTCAACCACTGCTGAAAATAAGGGTCTGATACCTGTATTTTAAAGACAGAAATTTATTCCTTGCTCCTACTCACTCGCCCGTTACAAGAGCAAGTTTTTTGAGTTTCTTTTCACAAATTTGATGCCATAATAATTTTTCTTTGAATAGCTCCAGTCTAGAAGGTTTTTGTGATCGCTAAAACTGGCAGTCAGGATATAAAGTTTAACAACCAGGTAGAAGGGACCAGAACATGCATTTTAATTTCCTCACAGGCACAAAAAAGTAACCAAATCTCCAGTTGATATAGCCAGTTCTATTTACATCTGTGGCTGATTAAATCTGCTAAGGCTCTGTTTTATTGTTTTGGGAGATCGTCTACAAAATCTTAAAGTAAAATAAAAAAACAAGAGTCAGAAGAGTGAAGCGTTAGGCTATTTGGAGACTCAGCTCCTAAGGATTTTGATCCCTGCTTCTTCAGGAGATCTGAGGCCTGAAATTCTCCAGCTCCATTGTAATCATCTTCAATTCAGTAATGCTTTTCTTGCTGTTTTGTTCTAGACGTTTTACCTCCTTGTATATTATAAAGTGTTCATTTTTGTTCACAGACACCTTAGATTCTAAATAGGAAAACTCAGCACTTTTACTTTGGAGTAAATTGTTGGGGCAGAAAGATTCATAGCAATTTTAATCATATTGTCAAAGCCAGAATAAGCTAATGTATCAAGTTGAGAGTTTTTTCCAGTTTTATGACTTAATTACTGGTGTATTAGGTCCACAACAAAAATAATATCTCTGCAGTAACAACGTTTTTAAACTTTATTAGTACTATTTGCCTTAAGATAAAATGAGTAATTACCAGCCCATTAAAAACTGACAGGTAACCAGTTACAAGGCAGACATTGTCAAGTTATTTCAGCTAAATAAAATCAATCTTTCACTGGTATTCTTAATTAAGGTAATTCCAGCTTGGCACTTACGTAAAACTCATTTGGAATTGACTAAAAATAATCCTTGGAAAAGAAGCAATACTGCTATAGTGTACAGCATTTTGCAACTGAATAGTTAATAGTAAATCTTCCCATTTTATTTACGCTCTGTGTGTGAGCTGATTTTCAGAAGATCTGGCTGCATGAGTAGATTCATGACTGCGGGCTGCCAAATTCTAAAACTTTAAAAAATCTGGTGTTTGACTGCAGGGTGGGTTTCTTTAGTTCTGAAAGAACTAGAGGCTGAAAACAAGCTGCCACCAATGTGTGACATAACATTGGTGACGTTAGTCCAAATTTGCAGAAGCTGTCACTGATTTCACTTCCAGCTTTCATACTGCTGGGGCTCTGCTTTTGTGATGAAAATAATGTCTGTGAATGCCTAATGCACATCCCATTGTCTAGTATTCAGCACCTAACACAACTGTAAACTTCTTTGAAATGGAACTAAATTAATTCATAGGTAAGTAGTTCAAAGTGTGAGGATAAAGTCTGTGTCTCTTGCGATAGAAGCTTATGCTTAATTCTTGCCATGAGTTTATTCTATCTTTGAGATTTGTTTTATAGTGGTTGGAATAATAAACAAGTAAACAATATCTCATTTCTTAAATGCTGGAAAACTGAATATTGTTATTATAAAATGACTTTAAAACCTACTTTGGTGATTTTTATATAAACAAACTGTTGCCTTCCCTTGTGTGGAAGGGCCAGACATTTAATTGGATGGAAGGATGAATTGTTTAAGGCAGTGCTTGGGTAACCCTTTCAAGCCCCCACAGCCTGCAGAGTGCACTCAGGAGAGGTCTGGCAGAGAATTGTGGCACAACAGCTGAATCGGATTCGGAGTTACTTAAGGTTGTCAATGAATATTGCAGTATCATGGGTGCAAAACAGCATTACCCACTCTGGTATGCGGAGATTTCACAACTTGTTGGAATTAAGTAGAAGAGGTACATATGCAAACTCAAAGATGAATTTGCTTGTTTCTCATGGAAAGAATGTGGTTATAGTGTAGTAGGTGACTAGGTGAATCCATACTTTTTCATATCACCAGAAGCACTTTTCATAGGACAGTGAAGAAGCAATAATGCACATTTAAAAGGTTTGTGCTTGAGGAGATTAAATTCTTTATTTTAATATAAACTGAGTGATCCTCTTTCACAATATATTAGGTATACAGAAAAAAGCATTTAAATATTTTGGGGTTTGGCAACCAGTTTGACTCTGCTAAGCCTTTTCAATCAGTACATGCGCTGGGCAATCCTGCTTCGGCAGGGGAGTTGGACTAGATGATCTTCATGGTCCCTTCCAACTCTAAAAATTCAGTGAAATTCAGTATGCTACTATGCCATTACATTGCACGTTAATTAATGTAATCAGTCTAATGCATAGTCCATAATCTTCGCAGCAGCTAATAAACAATTTTAGGATTATATGGAAAAGTACTTGTAACTTCTTTTCTCTTTCCTTCTCCCCCACCCCTTGCTGTGCTGATGTGTTGGCTTGTTGCAGCATATTCTTTAGCACTTGTCTTTTTTTTTATTTACACAGCACCACCTTCACTGAATCCACCAGGTCTTCTGTGATGTAATATATATCATTGCTAGGAAGCTTTCTCATCAAAATAATTATATTCATGGATAATTGTTTATTTTCGGAGATTGTTCCATATTGTGTCTGCTCATCCCCAATCTAATTTTATTTTGATGGACTAGAATATCAGCCATGCTGTTCTCATGCCTGAAGTTAATGTATTCATTAGTTATAATTGCTTCCAATGTGTCCTCACCAATCTTAGTCTTTTGGTTACTTAATGATTCTGATTGGATGTTCAACACTTTTATCTGGGTTAATTTACTATTCATAGTACAATGATGGATTATTCATTTTGTTACCCAGATTACAACTGTAAATGGAGTTATACATCATCAATGAGAGCACCACAGAATCATTTAGCTAAAAAATGCCTTCTAGTTATCTTGAAGCAGCAAAGATAGTCACATAAAAACTTTGTGGCTGGCAGTGCTTCCTGCCCAAAGATGGCTGAATTCATTCGCCTGCTATGAATTACCATAAAATTCTGTAAATGCTACTTTTAAACACTGCTTTATGTGCCTAAGCGCACACATGTGTGTACATCTTATGTTGAGGGAAACTTAATAAAATGTAAAACTAAGTGAATGGTAGCAGGGAGTTTATAAAGGGCCATGGATTGGAGCTTAGAACTCTCAAACTCTGCTAAATACTTTGCTGGATTTAAGGAGTTGAAAAAAATATACCTTTAGGCTGCAGCCTCAGAAGAGAAGATGATTATAATGTAAAAAACAAAACAAAGCAAAAAAAAAAAACCCAGAAAATTTTAGTAAGTGAAAGACACTGACCAAAAGAGCTCATCTCATGGGGTGTGATTCACATTTTGAAGTATTTTACAGGCTTCTGCACTTCCAGAACTGTGGAGAAGGGGCTTAGCCTTACATAGTGAAAGTAACTTCCATTTAACCCCAGCCTTCCCATGTGATGGCTGTAGCCTCCCTGTGTCACTACTTTCATTTTTCTGCTGTTGCCGTTTGAGATGCAACAAACTTCTACTCATTTGTGACTGAAAAAACACACATCAGATTCCTTGAATTCCCACACTCTGTAAATATCTGAGCACTTGTACTTGCTTTGTAGAACAGAAGCATTTCGTCCAACTGATTCAGATGATCAAACCAGGTGATCACTACATTTCCTTTGCTCCTAAGACCAGTGACAGTATGAACTAAAAGTTGGTAAAGACATCACTGGGGAATTGAGAATTTTTAAAAGCTTTTCTAAAGATGCATAAATTTAGCATTGAACAGATGTTCTAAAATTCAAAAATACCCTCATTAATCCCTACTTTTTAATGTCCCCTTTCGTGCTTGCAGGAGTTCATGCATTTAATTTTTTCTCCAATGTCATCAATTTTCTTCAAAGATGTATTTTTTTAATTAAAATAGTTATTATAGCTGTCAGTGATGCAACTTCATCTTAAAGTTCCTCTTGGGTACGTTTGCAGTGAGTATTCATTGGGAGTGTGGCTGTTGGCAGTTTGGTGTTTGAAATCTTCTAGCATTCTGGAACCATTTCAGTGCCTTTGCAGGTGAGCCTAGGGAAAAATATTGCATGAAGGAAGTCTTTCGTTGTTACGTTTCCTATTGAGTGCAGTAGTTTTAGCTGACAGTTGGAGAGTGGAAACAACAGTTTGATAAATGTGTGGAGACATGGTAGAAGGCAAGGGGGGAAAGCAGCAGCATAGCTAAGGATGTCCTGGAATTTGTAAGGGTTCTACTCTGATCTGATAATCAGGTTCTAGCTATTTATTGAAAAAATAAATTAATGTTGTCTTTATCCAGTTTCAAGCTTGTGGGATCTCATTCTCTTCTTGTGATGTAAATTAGGAATAAATTGGGAGTAACACCATGGTAGCCACAAATACAATAAGCGAATGACAGCATCATTGGGCCACACTGGCATTTTGTTCTCTCAGAATCCGGGGGTCAAATGCGTTTGCTACTGAGAACTAGACTGGGCCCTAAATCAGCATAATTCATAAAAATCTGAAAGGCACAAGAATTGAACCAGCCTAATGGGGAAGCAAGAGTGGTGTAGAATATCTTCTCCCACCTCTGGAGACTGTTTTGAAAGAGGGTGTGGAAAAATTTTCACAAAAATCTTTAGGAAACTAAAATGTAATCAAAATCAAGGAGAAATATAAAGAAAAAGTCAGAAATAAAATGTAAAAGAGTAGTAGTAAATTCTGAAATGAATCCTGGAAAACTAGAGGAGTTTGATGCCAGTAGTCATTAGTCTGAAAGACAGAACATGTCAAAATAAAGGGAGTATCGTGCAAGAAAAATCAGTGCAGCATAAGGAGTTTCTCGGATTTTTCAAACCATATGGATTTATGGTAAATGACGGACAAACTTACCTCTAGTTGCCTTTTTTTTTTTTTTTTTTGGTTCTCCAAATACTATTTTAAACTGTCGGATTCTGAAGTCCTGTCTTGAGTGGTATTCCTCTCGTTTCAAGAGATCTGGTAAAAAAAAAAAAAAAAGAGAAAGAAATGGGATCAGAATTCTTGCTCTATGTAGGAAGTGATAGAAGAGCTGCTTTTGTAATTATGTGCCTCACTTCCAGTGCTCACAAGGAAGGCATTCATGTTCTTGCAGATGCACCCTGCTTGGAAAATCACTGGCTTAATAAAATGTAATAGGCAGAGAGATGAGGAAAAAGCATGTGCAGAACTTCAAACAAATACCTTCATTGTCCATTGTGTTCCGCCTGCTGTGTGTTTGGTGATGCCCTGGGGACAGTCTCTGATAACACAAGGGCTGTGCCTGAGGCGTGACTGTGCAGGGACATTTTACCTGTTGCTGTGTTACACGTTGGCAGCTCAGAGCCCTGTCCAACCTGACTTTGAACTTTTTCAGGGATGGGGCACCCACCTCCTCTCTGGGCAACCTGGGCCAGGCCTTCATCACCCTCAGTGTAAAAAATTTCTTCCTTATATCTAGTCGAAATCTACCCTCTTTCAGTTTAAAACCATGACCCCTTGTCCTATTGCTCCACTCAAGTGATTTTAATTAGATAATCTATAAATTTTTGTCTAGCTTGAAAAAACAGTAAAATAGAAATTCTTCTGATATTTGAACACAGCATCAAAACCTCACAATTTCCTTGTAATTTTTAATACAAAAGTCTGTTGAATCCCGTAGAATCTATTCTCCATAACAGTAACATTTCTCTCTTTTGTTGACATTCCTTACACTTTCATTACTTTATACTTTTGCTCACTTAGTTACTACCCACGTCCATTACTCTGTTCCTGCTTGTTTCTCTGAGCTGGTGCTGACCGTCAGCAGATGCTGGAAGTCAATACTTCCCCATCAGAACCCAAGAAACACCAAAAACTTCAGGAATAATTTAAAGGCCTCCAAAGGTGCAGCCACCTGGGTTCCTTTCCCTTCTCTTTATTCACACAGAAGCAGTTGACTCTCAAAAGAACATGACCCAGATCTGGAATGCACAAGTTCTTCCCCTAATTTACATCTAAGTATAAAATATTTGTACGTGAAATTTAGTTCAATGCAAAGGTAAACCTGGAAAAGGTAGTTACTATCTCACAGATGCCCTTTTCTTAAATAAGCTTTTTTTTTTTTTTTGTATGCTGGAGAGGCATCTAAGAGCTCCTTATCTTCCTGGATATTGCTTTTTTTCTCCCCCAGAAAAAAACCCGTACGTGGCCAGTACAAAGAGAATTGTTTATGCTTTTCTGAGTGAATGCCAAGAAAAAAAGAACCAGAAAACAAAGACAAAACCCTTCTTGAATGTGCTACTTTATTTTTCTGACAGTCTGTCACACAGAAGCATAAAAATCCTAAAAATTCACTTTTTATATATATTTATAGAGTTCCTTTAAGACTGGAAAACTGAGTGTGTGCTAGTCATTGAAGAGACTATAATCTGGGTTGAAAGGACAAGAGGAGGCACATTAGAAATTTTTTTCTTCCTTTTGCTTTCCCTTAGAAATGGAATGGGCCAAATCATCACAGAACTGTTCTCTCAAATGCAATAGAACATCTGCCACAGGATGAGGATTGTCAGACTTTCTGTCTCTGTCTGTACAACTTTCAGAGAATAATCGCTGCTTTTCCCTGACATCACAGGAGGATGTTAGCTCAAGTTCCCCTGGTTCTCTTTTGTCCATCTCCTATTGTCCTTAAATTCTGTCTTACTTCTGTCTTTTGTAGATCGTAGCTTTTTAAAGACCTCTTGTTTTCACCATTTTGATAACAACAAAAGTGGAATTCCCTAAGATATAAATTCTTTTTAAGGTTTCTTCTAATGTTACCTGTATTTTTTTTGGCCTTTTCCCTTTGCTTTCACAAGGAACTTAGGCTTACACTGTTAGTGGTGATTGTGACTATCCAGTTACCTGTTACATTTCCCTGTTACAGGCTAGTTACAGCCAAAGGAAATGGGCAGGTATTGTAAAAACACACAGAAGTTCATGCTTTTGTTTTGGTCAAGTAACACACATGTATTCGCCAGCCCGTGAGCATGCCTGTAGCTCAGAACTGTATATTATATGTGTAAATGTATATTGGTTTATGTAGATTTTGTGGTACAGACATGTACCACACCATAGTTATCATCCATCAAGTATTATAAATGAATAGTCAAATAATAAGGGTATCCACAGCAAAAGTTATGCAGAGGAGATGTTTTAAGCGTAGTGAGTGTTATTCAGCCAAGCAGCCATTGCTTAATCACGTTCTCAGCAGACCAAGGTAAAATGGATATAAAACTTTGCAAAAAAAGAAAACTTGGTGGTATCTGTCACAAAATTACCCAAAAGATTACTATTGGAAATGCTGCTTCCTGGAATAAAATTGCAATAAGGCAGATAATTTAGATATCTAGAACAAGCCTGCTACAGATACAAGGTACAAATATTAAAGTACTCTCCTGCTTCTGTGTTTAATCAAAACATGTTAATTTAAAATATACATTTCAATCCCAGTCATTTCATATTGTATATATATGTATTGGTAAAATAAATACAGTTCTAGTATTGTTTAATAAAAGAATAACAAAATTATTCCTGACATAATCACCTTTAAGCTTACCCCTGACCTCATATATTTTAATTATGTATAAGAGTTAGCAGATCTCCTGTGCAACAAGGAGCCCTTCATTACCTGTAATTCCTATTTTATAACTTTTTTGTTTGATCTGTTCCTGGATTCATTCTGAAGAAATTCAACAGAATAAATTATCTTTCTCCCCAACCATTTGACTGTAGTTTTGAATATATAATGTATCCACCCATGTATATTATTTATGAAAGATTGATTATTCTTTCATCTCAATATCCCTTTTATGCCAAGAGAATTTCAGATTTAACACTTTCCTTCCTAGACAAAAGGATTAGCTGTCCAAACGTGTGAGTGCATCCCGCATGGGCATAGCAAAGCTGGCTGGGGACGCCTGGGGACATCAATGCGAGGTGCAGTTACGCTTTTGACTTGTTGTAGGCTGCTGAAGATAACTCAAGGGACAAGAAGGTGAAGGGGTGAATGGACTTCCTTCTAATCTGTGCCCTGATTGATGAGATACGGACTTTTAAAGCTGGATTAACAAAGAATTTTAAATTAAACTTTTGGCTCTGATTTATTTTGGCTCTGATTGGTGCTGCTTTGCTGCACCAATTTCAAACCAGTAAGAGGAGCGGTACTGAGCTGAAACTTTCAAGGAAATCGAGGAAAATGGGGATAAACATGAACTGAAGGTATATAGTTGGAAGCCATTTGGGTTTCACTGGGTGAAACCCAGTGCTATATTTCCATAAATAGAATGAAAATAAATGAAACAATGTTTGAGTTGGGAAAATTCCACATCTGCTTTTACCTCCAGGTCTGGGTAAACGTGAGAGGGCTGTGTTTCTCAAGGACAGATGGCTCCATTGCCACTCGTACCGCACTGCTCTCACTTGACAAATTTCATACCAGACAGAGTAAGATGGTGTTTCCTTATCAAACAATGGTGAGAACTTCTGTCTCGTGAATGCATTATCTTTCTTTAGACTGTTCTCAGGATGGTCTCACAGGAAACGGTAAATTAAATATGCTTTCTAGTGGTGTAGCTTTTCAAAGACACGTGCACACGCACAGTTCTCAGCAGCTCAAATCGGATATAATTTTGGTTCCTTTCTTCGAGTACGGCGCCGGTTACTGACTATGCATGGGTATAAGGAATGAAAACTTAGGATGGTTGAGAAATCCAGAAACTCTCTTTCACTATGAATTAAACTGCTGCATCAACTCTAAAAATCTTCATTGTGGTTGCAAACTTTTCAAAGTCCTTTCTTCTGTCCACCCCATAGCCTTGTCCGGTTTCAGTCTTTTTTTTACGTGGAAGCAAATCTTATCTAAAATCCAACTTAGTGACAGTGAAGGGGGTTACAGGAGGAATATGGACTCTTATGTGGATTGTCTAATGGCCCGTGGTATCAAGTACAGTTATTTGGGATAGCTGGGTCTTTTTATAGCTACGTTTTGTGGTTTTCTTCCTGTTCGTTTGTTTTTTTAAGAATCTACATTCTATCTCTAAGATGTCAAGCTTGACTGAAAAATGGGTGGTCAAGAAATAGTTAATCTTGTAATTCAAGGGTTAATGTCAAAGGTATCATTCAGAACACTTCTGCTTTTTAAAATACATCTATTCCTCCTGTTAGTTATTCCTTCATAGGTGTTTTGTCAAATGATGAGCTTTGCAAAACATGCAGCTGTTTTAATTTTTGATTACTTTGCAAGGGGGCAGTTATTTTCACTCCCTTTTTATCTTTACTCTCTAGTAAAATTATAATTATTTGTTCATACTTTTTTGTAGAAAGTCTGTTTCAAGTTAGTGGGCAAAATAGTTGAATTTTTTGTTCTGAAGTCAATGTGAAAATAATTTAAAAAAAAATTCAGATCAAATGAAAGATGGGTTTCCTAAATGATTGCTTTTAAAATACAAATTATATAAATGTCATGAGGAAACCTATTTTGCAAACAGTGGTTTAAAACTATGATTTAAAGATATGGCATCAAAAAATTTTCATATTATGCTTTTTTTTGGGAGGGAGGAGGTTCTTTTGGTCAAAATAATTGTTGATAGAAAGCTGAAAGGCTGCTGCAGGTTTTGGTAAAAAATGAATCAAAAATTGTCACCTAAACATGGGCTTGCATTTTATGATAAAAACATGTTTTCAGGTTGCTCAATAAGGTTATCTTTTTAAATGTGTTGCCGAAGTAATGAGTAGAAATTATTCAGTCATCACCCTGTCAAGGACTACATGATTTCCACTGGCATTTTGGAAGATGAGATGTGCAAACTAAGTCCCCAGTTGTGTGAAGGTATGACAGTCTCACGTTTATACCCAGAACCAGCCACAGTGATTTCTGTGGGGCTACGCTGGAAATAAGCCCTGTTTGCTCGCTGCTTTCCTGCAAGGTGGTGTAGTAAAATTCACTCCCATAAAAGTTCTCTGTAAGTCGTAATTCCTGGTGATTCTAAGAGCTGTATTCTTATCGATAAAAGAGACTGGGAGACGGCACAGTTTGGTGACCTGTGTGCTCACCTGCAATTCAGAGGAACAGCCTTTTCCAAACCTGCCAAGTATTTGGTGGTTGACCTGAGTAAGCGACTTCAGCTCACTGTGCCCCAGTTTCCTCCTCTTTGGAACTGCTCTTACCACCACTGACACAAAAACAGAGCACCCTCTGCAGTGAGGTCTTGCATTGGTTTTCAGCGGGAAACAGCACAAGAACATCTGTGATATTAATAGCTACTCTCTCAGGGAATGCAACAGTATTGCACTGTAAGGGTATGCATTTACCGTTCTTATTTAAATTGCACCAGAATACGTGTGTCCCTGGTGAATATATTCTACCACTAACAAGACTGGTTTGGATCTAACATTGTACAGCTCTTGTAGCAAAACCTTTCAACGTGGTTTTTTTTTTTTGATATTTTGTGTCCCTTGGTTTCCTTTTTCCATCAGTCTAGAAAGCTTTGTCCCATTTCTGTCTCCAGTTATCTAATTTTCTCTACTTGTTTTGATTATTTGCTTGGGGGGAGCAGAGAGGAAGGAATAGCTTGGGGGTTTTTAAGGTTTCTGCCACACTGAAATTCTTACAGCTTTTTCCAAGAACAAGAAAATTCCTCTTTCTTTTTGCTCCATGCAATGCAGCTCTACGCTCACATGAAGAAAAGTGTTCTGTAGGAGATTTATAGTGTAAACCAAAGGCAGGCAGGCCCTTCATTAGTAATACCTCTGCAGGACTTCCTCTGATTCAATGGAGTTAGGCTTAGCTGAAGTGGTTTGTGGCTAGAGGCAGTTACTGCTCCGTCACAGAGAGATGCTGAATTGTGGTATTTGACATTGCTGGCTGGGGATCTTGTCTTCAACACACGTGGTTGATGCTCAGACACAGGCTTTTGGCTGGCTGTGCTGTTGCCATCTGTTTCCATGGCACTGTTCCTGCTCACAAGGTGATATGCCAGTTCCAACAGGGCAGAAGTGCCAAGTATAGATTAGTTTGGATAGGTGGACTCGTTTATGCTTTCTCATGCAAGAATTACCCCCTCTAGAACCTTAATGTCATGCACGCACTCTGCTTTTTTCCATTTGTTCTTGCTCCTTTCTCTCTGTACAGTATCTTTTCCTCCTAAAGGCTGCTCTCTCAGACACTCTGAAGCCAAGGATGCCCCAGGCATTGGTTTCCCTCCATCAGCACACCCTACTGAACGGGGGATGGTGTCTCCTTTGGCTCCAGTGAATCATTTCATTTCTTTTAAGAACCAACCAAGAGCACTGTGGTTGATTATGATATTGCATCCTGTTATTTCTTAGTATATCTCTCTAATTCTCTTACTACATGATCATTGTCCTATCTCAAAATAAATATTGCACTACCGTGCATTTAGTTATTCAAAGAGTAACTTTGTCAGTAACTGTAAGTAAAGCGCTTTCTTTCCACGTTTATAATTAAATTGATGTCATTATTCTAAGTTCCTGAAGCCATTCTAATTGATCCTGAAGCTCTTAAGGTTAAAAGTTCCCTTCTTTTAAAAAATATTCATTTTAATAATTTATCTGTTACTCTTCTAATATACATTTCTTTTTGAACTTGTCTTATCTTTCAGGGGAAAAGGCAGTTAACAATGAGAAAAAAATATATTTGCAATCTTGGGCTCCTTTGTCTGTTTTTTCTAAAGTACTTTCTGTTCTATCCATCCTTTTGGCAAAGCCTGAAGAATTTGTCGTTTTGGGTCTACTTCAACTAAAGTTTGTCAGCGTGATATTAGGTAGCCACGCTGAAGATGTGTAGCTCAAATTTCCACGTGGGTCTGCTCTATACCTAGATACATTTGAAAGCTCCTTGGAAGGTCTCCTGCCATTGTGGTAGCACTGGGGCAGCCTTCAGTAGTGTTTTAACTATGATCATGAACTGAAAGATCAGTGAGAATGGAGTTATTTTTAAAAAGGAAAGAAAAAAAAAGGCTGGCTAGAGAAATTGTTATAAACAAACTGTAGCATTAATTGCAGAAGGGAAATTAACTTGCTCCATGGAAATTGAAGTACATTCTGGTAGACCAAGAAGGGAGACTGGGCAGTTGCTCAGGATATATTAGTTTGCAGTAGCTCAGTATCTCTGCCTCCCACTCTGGTGACATCTCTCTCTCTGTGTCTCTTAATTTTATTTCTCTACAGAGATTTTTTTTAAATTACCTTTTCTTTACCTTCTCCATTCAAGATTAATGACTGAAGAATTATTGATTGTAAATTAGTATGCCTGAAGCAGGTGTTGGCCCTCAGTTTGGTGGGCAATTTTTAGTTTTATAACCTTTCTCAGGAGCGTTGAGAAAGTGGGACTCAGCTAAAATAACTGAGCAGAGTGGATTTGGTGGTTTCCTCAGACACGTAGGCAAAGTCAGATCTCAGTTTGGTGGCTCTTCTTTTTTTTTTTTTTTTGCACAATATTATCTGTGTGCAGTGTACAGTAGTCTGAACCAATATTTGGTCAATTGCAAAGACAGGTGAAGACCAAAAGAAGCCTTTTTAACTTCAAAAATTGGAACTTCTAAAGCTAAGTGTCAATTAACAACATGGAGGAATAAGTAATGAATTGAGAAGAAATGTTGTGAAGCTGTGCTGTGCAGATTCCTTCAGAGGGACGCGCTGTGCACGAGCTCCCTGACAGGCATCTCCGCTGCTGAGTTTTGTTGTCAGATGTCATGCAGGAATTTACTGCTATGTCATATACTCACTTTTTAATAACTAATATGCTTGCTGAGAGGAATTGTGAATGATCAACAGAACACAAAGTGTCAAGTCCTGCAGTTCTTCAATGAAACCCCTGATATGCCTCATATCAAGAGCCTAAAGAAGTCCTATTGCTCTTCCAGCAACAGGACTTTTTTTTATGCAACTGTGACATTACAGGGTTTTTTTATGCTAAATTCTTTTTCTTTAATTTTTATTATTATAATTTATTATAATTTAATAAATTATTGGAATTGTTAATTATGGTAAGGGAGGGATGGCTCACAGAATACCATCTGAGCAGAGCATGCACAGTAGGCTGTAATATATAGCAGTTTTTAAACATGTAGTTCCTGTACAAAATGTGTGATTCACATCAGCTTTCATTTGAATATTATCCTTTAAATAATATCAAATTAAGAAATTTCAATTAATGGCTCTTGGGCTATGCATCTCAAACACTTTCTGTTGATGTTCTTGTCCTTTGGTCGGCTTAAATATCAGGCAAACAGGGATGGGAATGACGAGACAGTTGACAAGCCAACTGAGGCAGCAGCAAGAAATTGTTTTGAAGTGGCACATCCTGCATTTAAAACTGTACAAAACTCAGGCTAAATGTAGAAAAAATCCAATATATTTCTATTCATGGAGCAATTATAAATTCCAAACAGGTTTGATTATTTTGCACCAGCGATTGAAATGTAGAGTCCCTATACCAGCAGGAATACTGGAACAGCCTTTCATTTCCCTGAGTGGTGAAACTGGCAAACTCAATACTTCAAGTAGTCTGTGGATTTTTTTTTTTTTCCTATGGGAATTGACAAAATTTTATTTTTATTTATTCTATCAGAATTTCATGCTGGTTGATAACGATTATGTGACGATGTGGTAGTCTTAGCATAAACTTCCGTACCTATGTTTGAGATGACTGTTAATCTAGTGAAAAATGCCAATGGAACGTTGTGTCAGCCATCATGAATGACTTTATTAAGCAATAATAAATGAAAAACAGAATGAATAACTGAAAGTCTTCTGAGTTGAGGTGATGACTGTAATATATATTTTCACTGAAATACTTCTCCCTGGGTAGTAGGATGTCAAAAGTCATGCTGCAGAATAGCAGAGCACTTAAAACATTGAATTCTAAAAACAGATGGATCAAAAATCTCTAGCAATTTCAAGCAAAGAGTACAGAATGGGCCAGGCTTTAGCCCCTCTGTAGGTCTTGTGTGATCTTTCCCAGTGTCCTTTATAGCACGGTTTTAATAGCACATTCCGTCCTTCTAAAGCATTTGGAGAGCTTTGAAGGAAATAAATATATTATTATTTGATTATAGTTTGTTAACATTTACAGCCCTAAGTACCTACTTCAAACTGGTATGGGTATTAAACTTTAAATTCCAAATGGCTATCAGAATATTTAGGATATCTATAGGATATCAGCAAATCTAGAATATCATTTCCTTCTACTAATGACATTTGTGCTGTATATGTGAATCAAAAAGTCAAATAACATATTTCATTTTCATCACAACATGATTTTTCTGTCTGACATTAATACAAGGTCAAATAAACATCGCATGGGAAGGAAATAAATCCGAATTTGAAGTCTGAAAGGGCAGTCATATTTCTTGAATGTTCTGAATGTCAGCTTTTTGATAGAAAACTAATACAATAGCAGGGAATGTGTACATATGCCAGCTCGAGTTGTCTTTTGTATTCATATAAAGTTTAATTTCTTTGAATCCTTTGTGTTTCCCATTCGACAGTATCTTATGGCATTTATAATGTGTCTCTTAAACTGCAGCAAATGAAAAGCTTTGAAAGGTCAGACATTCTTTACCATCTAAAATAAAATAAAGCTAAGTTAATAGATATTATTTAATAAAACAGAAAATGATGTTTCACATACATGTGTTGTTAAAGATGAACTTCCCTTAGAGTTTTGGTACCACAGAGTGTCTCATAGAGTTTAAGTTCTTCTGATAAAATATTACAGTGAGTGTCCTAATAATAAATAAGATGATTTTTTAAAAATGGGGCTCCATTGTGCCCTGTGACTATGAGGGTAAAGGTATCATTCAGAAGCAGCCAGATTAATACAGTCGTCCTGTGACCTACATGTACTGGAAAATGAAATCTAATGTCAAAAATAAGAACAGTAAATTAATATTTAATTCAATAGCTAAGAATGGGTAATATTCTCTAACTTGCTTTGTAATGTTAGACTTCTGTTTGATTTTGTTTAGTATCTATGGTAATAACAAGTAAACACGAACTTCAGTGTAACATTTCTCCAAAATATTTTGGTTTAGGATTTTCTTGAGGGTGTCCACGGTTATATCTGATGATAAGCTGAGACTGCCACTCTTCCTTGCCAAAATGGGCCATAACATTCAGCAAATTGAGCTGGTTTTCTTTATTAGGGTTACCTTATAATGGCCTGAATTTTCTACACCTACTGAGGAACTGTAATGAGATTTATTTTTTTTTAACTTGTTACTTTGTTCCTAAAAATCTTAGGGCATACTTTTGTGTATACTGAGTAACAATTTTCTTTGAAATAATCCTCCTAGAATTAACTAATGTGTTCATGATTATAAGCATCTGCTCCTAACAAATAAAATGAGGTAAAAGTTATCAAAAGGAAAAGTAATAAAAACTGTAAGCAGCTGAGAAGACGGTGCCCTGTTCTAACACTGGTATCTCCAGTCCTCTTGCTACCTCCAGGTTAGGTGTTACACAGGGCACTGCTCTTTCCCTTTCCAGGGTCCAAAGTTCACCCGAATTTAGCACACATCCGTTCACTGAGCAGTCCAACCTGAAAGGATCTAAATGATTGTTTCCTAAATTTGTGGACAATCTGTAATTTAAAAGGAAAGACAGTTTAGTTTTGCGACTCTGATCTTCAACTGATACTTTAACTAATGAGGCATTTGAAGAAAACAGTACATCAAATACGTTTTCTGCAAGTTCTTTTAAAATTTTAAAAATGAAAGTACTTTCTGACATAGACAATCTAGTAGGCAAAACCACTCCCAAACCCAGAAAAAACGTTCGTCCAAATTCTCAGGTGAGCCAAAGAAGCTCTGGGGGCACAGAGGAGCTGTTGAGGTGCCCCCAGGCACAGAGCAGCCTCCCAGGATGCTGGGCAGGGACACAGAATGTGCCTCTCCCAGGGGAGGGCGGTGTGGATCCCACAGGCAGTGGGGTGCTCTTCCTGCCCTCCCTTGTGGTAACAGGGAAGGAGAGGTTGAGCTTTAAGGTTTGACACAGAGCAACGATGTTTTTAAGATGTTTCCTACCTCTGAAAGGTAGATGATCACATTTGGAAATATCTATTTCTAATTTCAATTGATGTGTTCCAAAAAAAAAACCCTAAAAATTCATATAGGAAGAAATTGCCTTTGACATTTTTTTTCCTAATTAGACATTCAATACTTTTAATTGTTTTCATTGTTCCAGAAGCAGAGAAACAACTATGGCTGGAAAGAAAATCTTTGCAATCCCTAGTTATTTCTTTAAATAAAGACCTAGATAGAAGGGATTTAATCTCATCCTCTTTCATTATTGCCTGTGAAATGAGGTGAGAATATATAATCCTCATACTCCTACCAGCGGCTCAGTCAGGACACTGTGCAAGAACCAATTGTTATAGTAATTGAATTTCAGCAAAATTTATGAATACTCTTCAATAATGTCAAGTTTATTGAAATCTAAAAATAAAGAAACAGAATACTATTCTGAATTATGACTTAAGAAAGAATTGTAATATATACAACTTGGAGCACCATTATTAATAAAGAAAACATACTGTACTTCACAGGAAATTAGTTTTCTAACTATTTGTGCTATTGTGAAATGTTAATGCATGTAATCATTTGTATGGATTATTTTCCAAAATTTATCTTCAGTACATTATCCAAAACATTAAATGAAGCTCAGTGGAGATTTCCATAGCATCATGATGGCAGTGAACAAGGGAAACTGAAGATAGAACATTAAAACCTTTCTATTGTAGTCATCTTCTGGTGAGGGGTGGACAGTTCATTGTGCTCATGTACAACAAGAGATTTGAACATCCTGGAGACACATACTGTGGTGTACATACAGCTTATTATCATAACTATCACTAACTGATGGGGGGGGGTTGCAGTGTTGGAAGAAGGAAGGAGAGAGATGAAGGTTATGTTTACATGTAGGATCAGCTGATGGACGGATGATAGAAGAGTGACTGGGAAGTGGTACCCCGTGGTGAGCAGGGTAGAAAGGGCATCTCTGCATTCTCCCTGCACCCATTTTACACTGTCCTCTTCTCTACGTGTCATACTTTTCTCTTTCTACCTTCCCTTCCTCATACCCCATTTCTCTGTGCCACCTTTCCAGATTAAAGTCTAGAATTTGGTACCTGTATCTCTTTGATGACTTTAAGAAATGCAACTTTCTTGCAATACAATGTCAATTGCAATGGAACTTCAGGTGATTCAATTGGTTCTTTCCTTAAAGTACTAGATGAATTTCTTCCAGAACATAAAACTGGGTCCTAGCTCAGGAATGAAAAAAAGACTGTTCAAATAAAAGTAGAATGAGTGAAGTAGGAAGAATGAAAGCAGAAGAAAAGAATGTTTCTAACAAAGAGAACCAGGGCTACAGCTGAGGCAATAAGGCAGGGTCTAGTCAGCTGTGAAGCCAGAGGGATTGTTGATAATTTTCTCACATTCCAGTTCTCCTCTTCTGTAAATCTTTGATGATAAAGAACGTGAGGAGACATTTGTTCCATTCAGGGCAGAAGCAGGTGTATCATGCTGGTTTTCCAGATTTGGACAGCCACTGTCTGATAGACTTCTTAGTTTTACCATCATGACAGAGTTCAGCTGTACTCCCATTTCACAATATTTGCGAAGCCTGCAAGTTTGTTCTATAATTGATACAGACTAACAGGTAGTATCATAAAGTTGATTCCAAAGGGAAAGGAATGTGCAGGTCAAGTATAGTTTCAGTCTTCCTGGCTCAAAACTCAGTAAGACAGTACTGTACTTGTTTACCTGTAGACATGTAGATTTGCAATGACATAGGCTATAAAACATGCTCTTTATAAAACCTGAAGTTTAGGGAGTTTTGGAGACCACTGAAAAATCTGACAGCCCATAAATCTGTGAAGTCCACACAGTTTGGGTTCATGCATAAGTTTGCTTCAGTCAAGAGTTCTACTCTTTGGATGAAAAGGTGGATCCACAAACCTGAATTTTAACATTAAAACATAATCAAATCCTACAAAACAATGATACTGAAAAGACTAATCAAATAATGGGATGGGTAGAAATAAATACAGAGTTTGGGTTTTTGTTTAAGTCAAATATTGGAAAGAGAAAATTAGAGAACATGCATTATACAATGGTAATCAATTTATTCCTAGTCATTGCTTGCAGCAGGACTTAACTAGAAACTGGATCATTATTATTTCATCTGATTGATTACATATACTGTTCTACTGTAACAATCGCCTATGAAATAATTGACCTTTTTCAGTAGAACATCCTGAGGTATCTGTTATGTCAATAAAATGCAGCATGATGTCAAGTCTAATTTTGTTTCTAGTCTACAATCTTAAATTTAAGAACTAAATATACTAATGTTAGAAGATAATTACAAGAACATGACAGAAATGGCCAGGACTTTTTAAACTATCACATTAAAATAGTTTACAGCAGTGGACTTCTCAAAAATGGGCACCACTGACCACACGACAATTTGGTTTATTAAGGACCATATACAGCTCACTAAGGAATTACCTGTTGGTTTTGCGATGTTTAGAAGAAATGTCAGCAGAAACCTATCTTTAGAACATTTAACATTACAGTCACCTCCCTTCTGCTGTACCAGAGGGACTCAAAATTGGGCTATGAGGACTCAGAGAGAGGATTTAATTTGTTATAGGTACATTTTCAGTGGGCTGAATTAATACCGTCATCTCCACAATTGAATCAGGATGCTGAGCATTTGCACTTCACCCTTCTCATTAGCCAGAGGGTCCATCAGTCTTTCAGCAGTAGGTCCAGACCATAGGAGACATAAAGCCAAACTGCGCCGGAAGAGGGCTGGTACAGTTCTTACGTCCACCGCAAGTTAAAATCCTCATCTAAAAGCCTGATTCATTTGTGAGCTGCTTAGATTCAAGTTGCTAACACAAAAATCTAAATGCTCTTCTGTGTGCGTTGTGCCTGGAGGACAGAGCATATTCTCATTAATATGGCAGTGTCACCTATGATTGGATTGATGGTAATGATTTACAGAGGATTAGGAAATCTTGTTGTTTTACCAATAAACAGTGTTACATTATCACATTTCAATAGCTAATTCTATTGCTGTGCCTTTTCTCTTGAAAATTAACATGATTTTCAGAGGGAAAATAATTGCATGTCATTCATAATCCATTAAATAGATAGAAAAAAACCCCACCAAAACAAAAAAAAAACAACTCGGTCCTTATTTTGAGAGGGAGAAGTCTAGAGTATCTACACTTCCCTCATGTGGTGTGTGAGTGTAAAGGCTTCCAGTAACCCTATTACTCAAATGCAATCTGGTAGCTCACACTCCTCTTATTTGAATCAAATTATTTAAAAGCATCAGAAACAGACTTTAAGAAAAGTAGCTTTATTTGAAGACTGTTGCCAGTGTTAATGCTGGTGAATACTGAAAGAGTTACTGTGATTTGGCAAGAAAAGCAAGTTGGAGCACATACATATGGACGCTGATTTTTTGGTGCAATTCAAGCAAATAAACACTAAAAAATACAAGCAAGCTCTCTAATGTTTGCCCCTTACACAGAGATTTCCATCAGCAAATCTCAGGGGTGTCCCATTTTACAGATCAGGAAGCAGAAACACAGGAAAGGTGAGGTATTTGCTGTACTTAGAGACAATTGGAACTCCACATTGACGTCTCAGCACCTGTTCCCTACGAGTCAACTCTGCTGTCCCTGGGGTGATACAGCGTCCTTCCAAAGAGACTGTGCAAGTCACTGGGCATAGGGGACAATTTAGTTCCTTTCTTTGTTTTTTCATGTTTTTCAGCTCCCAAGGAGACAATAGCTTCTTTATTGCTTTTTTTTTTTTTTACTCTAAACTGGGCAGGCAAATTTAATGATTTTTCAAATGCATTTGTTGTTTTTAAGTAGCACTTGCCAAAGAACCGTTAGAGCTATGATTAATTCCTTCTGTCACAGAAAAAAAAATGAAAATAAGCCATGAAAAAGCTGCAGGGCTTTTAAGTATGAATAATTTGCTGATGGTCTAGGAAGGGATTACAGTGCTGAATACACATCTCTATAAATATTAAACTGGATTTTTTTTAACAAAACTATACTTCAGGACATGCTTACAACAGCTAAAATAGCTATAGAATTGTGTTTTATTCCTATCTTCTGTCAACTCTCGAGAAATTGATGATTCAGAAGAGCCGTCTTGCCAAGATATTTAAATCAATCTAACCTACTTCAATTTTAATCTTCAGAAATCAGTCAGACTTCGTTTGATTTCTGACTTCATGTTGGAAGGTTTACATAATTCTAGATTGTTATTCAGTGCTTCATTTTGACTGAAAAAGTGAATTTGTTGGAGATCTGGGCACTGCTCTGCACGTGCCTCAGTTTCTCCACTGTTTATAGAGGAATACAGGCTTTGAATTTGAGCGTATCACTGAATATTTGGGTTTTCCTCTGTGAGGGCCCGACCCATGGAAGTTGATGCAGGGATTAGCATTGTTAGCAGCAGACTTTGATCCTTCTGGGCTTATACCAGAGAGTAGTATTTACAGTCATAGTGTAAATATAGCAGTATAGATGCAATGACAGGGATTTTGTGGTATTTTCTTGTGAAGAGATCGAGTCTGTGGTAGCAGACATGCAGAGTCACAGAGCAGAACAACATTCGCTGTTGGTGTGTAGATGACAGCGTGTGTCACAAAGCAAACAAGTGTCTGGGTATGTACCATGGGCAGGTGTAAGCTTCCACCACGTAATATCCATTTACAGAACGTATTTTAATTTACAACAGACAGATGTGGGGATATTTTTCTCTAATACTTGAAATGCTTTGCTTCCACCTTAGTCCTTCAGGCTCGCCGACTTGTGCCTAGTGTTCTGTGTCCTTGCTGACACTGGGCTAGAAAGCTCACAGAAACCAAGTACCGGTGTGATCCAGGCAAAATGCTTCCTTTATCCATGACTATAGCAATCCTCTTTAACCAGTTCATCTCCAGGAATATGAATTAAGCTTTGTGAATTCTGTAAGCACAGACTTAGCATCTGGAAGAACATGCATGCAGCACACCGTAAACAAAGGCTAAATACAGTTTTGGTATTCTGTAGAGTCTGGATATTGGATTTGTTAATTATGCTGTTTTCACGACATTCAAAAGAACTGAAGCTTAGCTAGTTAAGGCAGAGCATGCAGAATAATCTGTTAATTTGGACTATTTAATAGAAATAATTCCGTATCTGCAAGAAAGAGAAAATGTAATTACTAGCATATTGCTATAACCAGCCATTGAGATAAAATCATGGGAAGCAGGTCAACATTCTCAGTTTTAAAAAGTATTAAAAAATGCAAAATCGTAGCTGTTTGCCCTAAGTATTTCAGCTGGGTTTTAAATAGAATGCAAGTCTGATCTTGAGTGCACTGATTTAATAGAGTGGTTCCATGAATTTTGATGGTGCCTCAATTGAGTCCTACCTGTGTATTGTACGGTCAGTAATCAACAATTTGGAGCTCCGTTTTTCCAGGATGCTGAGAGCTGCATGCATGAGTGCAAACCCACTGTAAACACACCCCTCCCCCACTCAGGGAATATTCTTAGGTAACTCCTTCAAACCAACAGAAAAACTTTGGCAGAAGCTTTCTGAGGCTTTCAGCTAAAATTACAGGAGTGAAAGACTCTGAATAAATTACCCACGTATTTAATTCATGCTCGAAATGCAGCTTGTTCATTCCATCTCCACCCTCTGTATACAATCTCAGTACATAATATATAGCGCCTTTTAAAAGTGGAAAATTGACTTGATAACCAGGTGTATCCCAGATGAGGTCTGTTACATGTCTTCAATTTTGCGTGTTAAATGTCGTAATCATGCTTCGTGACACTTGATAACCTATAGTTAGGTATTATCATAATCAGGTATGATTTTATCATAGATCTATGTACAAATTATGTTAAATAATTGTTTTGAAATCACATCTAATCATGGGAAACAGCATCCGGGATAATACTTCAAACACAGTTCAGGTTACAGTCCTTTCAGCTACTGAATTGATAACTAGTTTTTCCTGCACCTAAAGAAATTCTTTCACCTGAAAACATGAAGGCCACACAGGCCTACTGGACTTGCAGCTTATCCATGCAAAAAAAATATTTAATTCATCTGTAAACAGGAGAGTTTATGTTATCTTTTCTGCTGTAGCATTTTTCTTGATGAAGAAGTCAAGGAGATGAAGAAAGCAGAGAGGCTCCATGGTAGGACCAGGCTGCTGGGCTGGGGCCTGTGTTGAGAAATGGCAGTACGTAAGCTCAGCCAAAGGCAGCAGAAATGAATTAAAGGTCCTACCATCCAAATACCCCTGTATTTCTAATGAGTCAGTATTTCTGAATAAATAATTTAGAAAATAAATTTAACCTCTTTTTCCTGCATTCAGAATAGTATCAAAAGGAACCCTGTTTTGTTCACATGTATCTATTATTCATAAGTAAATGTTCCCCTGAGATTGGTCACTGTTTGTTCTTTGAAATGTTTGCTGTAATGTTCCCTCTGAGCAATAGGATGTCTGTATTGGTTTGGGTGAGCGCTAGAGAAGCCCTGCTGTGTGTATTCAAATATAACATTTCTGTAAAGAGCCACGTCCATCTCAATAGAAATATAAAGTTGATCTTTTGAGCAATGTAACTGAAAAATCATTGATTTTCACTGTGGATTAGAGGTCACTTGGACCTTGAATTTAAGGAAAAAATGGTTATGTTAGCAGTCATTTTAAGTACAGAAGAACATGCTTTTACCCAGTTTGAGAAGATGGGTACCAGGGGAACGTGGAGAAAAGAAGTGGGAATGGCAAGACAAAAAAGTTATGAGATTAACACTTTTCCTTTTTTCTTTTGTTGGGTGTGAAACTGTATACATATATTTTAATATCCTTCCTCAGGTTATCAAGCCATTATTCTAAGATGGTTTTTTTAACTTGCATGTCCAGTAATGAAGAGTGTGTCTGCTCCAGGCAATTTCTTATATCTGAGTTGCTATGAAGAATGACAACTGGATCTCCTTGCCTTTTCAATGCTGTTCTCTTTCCTTCCATGAAAGCTGTTTTAGAGGTACCAGCTCTCAGCCCCTAGTTTACAGATGCAAGTAGCAGTGATTATTTGTAAGGCGGGAAATGTGCAATCATTTAATTTCTGAAGACTCTAAAAGGCTGTCTTGCTCGGGAGTATTGCACACAAATGCAGAACAGTTCTGCTGATTAATGCTGGCAGCCTCCCATCGTGGGATAAAAGCAGGTCATTTCTAAGTACAGATTATCACTTTTTTTTTTTTCCACCCCATACATTTTTTTTGAATCACACAAAGTATAGTTCCTCTTTCTTAATGGAAATTTTCCAAAAAGATTTATCTGTAGTTCCAGCTGTCTCTCTTCATGTTCCTGTCTTTGAGTGGAAGTAAAGGTTAGAAGAAGCCAGGCCAATAGATCTTTCATGAAAGATTAGAAGCAACCAACTCAGGAGGAGATTTAAATGTAATTTTAAAGTGAAAAATAAAGGAAGCTGTATTTTCAACAATAGCTCAGGAAAGCAGAGTTAAATTTTTTTGTGCGGTGGGCTAGCTGATGTAACTAGAGTGGTGCTGTGGATGTACACAGGCTCTTCAGGAAGGACTGGCCGGGCAAGCGAGGAGGTGGGTGGAAAAGTAGGTGGAGCCAGACTCTTCTCGGTGGTGCCCAAAGGACAAGACACAATGGACAAAACCTGAAATACGTAGAATTCCATCCAAACAGTAACAAAAAATATTTTTTTTTTCAATGGATGGTGGTCAAACAGTGGAACAGGCTTCCCCGAGAGGTTGTAGAGTCTCCACGCTGGGATATGTTTGAAAGCCAACTGGATACAGTCTTGAGCACCTTGCTCAATGTAACCTTTCCTTGACTGGAGACAGAGACTGGACTAGAGGATCTCCAGCCGTTCCCTGCAGCCTGTGAGTCTGTCTGTGATGCTGTGATATGCATCATTCTTTAAAGCACCTAGAAATTACTGGGACCGTTTCTGAGTTCCAGATACGTTTGAGGTAACATTGTGTCTTGGAATATATTTTTTAATTGGCTTTCTTATTTTCTACAGCTGCATATTGTAGGGCCTTTTTTTTTCATTGTTGGCTTTATTTCCACTCTAGAACAGGGCATATTTTTAAACAGGTATATTTCCTGACTACAAAACTGTGATTTGGGGACATCCCATAAAGCTTTTTTAAACAAATCCCTATTATGATTAGCATACCAACCTACTACTCACTTTTTCTCATGATAGTTTTTCTTTGTCTCCTTTGAAAAGGTTAGTTGTTTACATATAGAAGCTTTCTCAAAAGAACATAGGCTTTTTAAAAAGTTTTTTCATCAGTTTTTTATCGGAGGGTGCTTTTTCACAAGCCAAGTAGATTTGTTTTATGCGACTTTTATAGAACAATTACTATTGTGAGGGGCTTTCATTGTGCAATTAAGACAAATGTTCTGCCACGTTCGTTAATTACTGGAACACTGAAAACACCAAACAAAACAAAGCACTCCGTCTTGAAAATAATTGAAGAATCACTTAAGCTAGAGCACCCTGCCTTGGAAAGTGTAAGGTACTAACAAGCAGGCTGAACATCTGCTATCTATATTACTTCCTTCTAGAACAAAACATGCCAAAATAAAGATATTAGAGGTGCTGCCTTCCTGCAAATGCATCCTGCTTCTGAAAAAGGCTACTTCTCAGTAAAAATTAATGATGGTTTGTAATCACAACTTTATCATTAAAAGATGTGGGTTATGTGATGAGGTAGCTCAGAAAGAGGCATCAGATAGCTGGAATGGACCTTTCTTCCACATACTTTAGATACTGAGTCCAGCCTCCGTCTTCCAATCGCAAATGAGACTACTCGGCACCTTTATTTGTCTCAACAAAAGCTAAAACATAGAGAGGGGAGTTGCCTCTCTCCACTCTAGCAGTTATTGTGATGCCATGAAAAGTTCATGAATGCCAAATTTCAAGTTCCTGAAGTTGACAGTCATTCCTGACTCATATATTCCAGTTTTCACACAAGTGGCGATTATCAAATCTACAGTACCCATCAGATCAGCTGCCTCACAGCATTTCTTCACAAATCTGTGAAGATTTTCAATCTTGATGCCATCTTTTGTCCATGCAGTTCATCACTGTGCCTGTGCACCATGTAATGTTTACTGTATTTACCATCATAAATCCGAGTGAAGCAGGGAGGCAGTGTTAAACCCAGCACGGAGGAGGTAGCTGAGGTATAAGAAATCTGCACAAAGAAAGATTGCATTCGGGTGTCTGAAAGCTGTCGCTCCAACCACTGGATCAACCATAATCTGCAGATTCCAAGGCTGTGACAAGGCTGCAAAAGTGCAGTGTGAGATTTTAATCGTAAAAACTATTTTAGTTAATAGGAAGCTGGGTTTCTTTCTCAGGTTTCAGACAGGAGAAATAGCGAAAAGGTATTTCTTTGTGAGCAGTAATCCCTTACAAGCTTTTCTCTCTACTGTTTTGCTTTTCTCCTTGCTCCTCATTAGCTGCATTAGGCATCATAATCCCATTATGGAAAGGAGTTGATGAGCCAGGAGACATCCTCCCCAAAAAGCATCTTCTCTAGAGAGTTGAAGAAGAGGGGACGACATCATCTTAAACCTGTTTCCAGCCAATTGGAATAGGAATGTGAGCAATCAGTGACCAAAGCCACATTATAATAAGAGAATTAGAACTGAAACCATAGTGTTCAGAAAATCCATTTTCAGGCTTTAGGAATAATTCTTCCCTGATGGCTCCCAATTTTCAAGGCTTGTTTGTCTGATAACAATGAGAAAATTCACTCTTGTGCTGCATAATGGAGTGCCCAAGTATACAGCACATCCCAAAAATTCATTTCAGTACTGAAATCATCTGTCAAATGCCATAATATCTATCTTACACAGCTGAACAAATTTGCCAATCTTTTAGTAGAATATGATAATGGTGATGAATGCATTGACAAGATGACATGCACTGCAGCAGCAAGCAATATTTCAGAGAGGGATTTTCTTTCTAAAACAAAGTAAGATATCACAATCAACCCTGTGGATAAATTGCTGCGTAGAAATTGCAGAAGATTCTTGATGATCCTCTGTCAAACATCCCTCACCGTGTAACGGTTAATCCTGTGGCAAACATCCTCTCTGAGAGCTGTGTGTTTCTGTGTCTGCTATGGACCAAGACTGTCCTAATGAAGTTTTTATTGTAGACAAGATTATAATGCAGTGCTTGAAATCAGGGATTTTCTGTTCCTACTGGACTGAAGTAAAAAACGTGCAGTACAAGCCTTGTCTATTGGAAAGTGCTAATGTTTTATTTTTCAAGCAAAAAAACTCAGAGTGCTTCAATCCTACCTGATTTCTTACTGAAAACAATCCCCATTGTGGCTTTCCCTTTGTAGCCTACATTGTATTCCTGTTCATGCACGTTTGGCTTTACCAGGCCCCAACCCCTGGTCTGTATGAAGGAGGAATGGGTAGAGCACTGGTCCCGTTACAGAACATAATGACCTTCAGTGACAACTTGGAGACAGTGTAAGAAAGCAGAAAGGTACTTGCTGCTAAAACAAGGAGATTAAAACATTGACGTGGCCTGAGCTACTTCCTTCCCTAGGCTGTGCAAGGGTCCTGCTCAGAATCTGTGCTCCAAACTAAGTCATCGTTTAACCATTAAAGTAGATTTCTTCTCTCCGAAAATGCCTCCCCCTCAAAGCAGGGCATGGGCTTTCATATGTGGGAATCAGCAGGGGTGGGATTTTGGAGTATATTGATAGAATTGATTCTCCAGCTGCTTTACAGTGGGGATCACCGAGGGGATGAATTTCATTCCAACCAAGAAGGTGTGGGATCTGTTTATTGTAAGGATCTAAACCTCTCAAATTTCATTACCATTTTATTATCATAAAATCTTTACTAAAAAGGGAAAATCAAATCAACAGTTTTATCACAGATGATACCACCCAGACATCTTAATAGAGTAGGTTGTTTTATTAAGTTTTTCTGTCAATCCATAATTTTTTATACTGGGAGCTACTCATTTGTGCATCATTGAAGTAAGTGACTGTTAGATGAGAGACAACTTGAGACCCACTTTCATTTGCATTTAGCAAGTCAAGCTGTTGTTTCTCACATAATTTATTAAATGAGTTTCAGAAAGATACACACATTTTCATGTCCCAGGAAAATACTTGTGATTTATCTCCTGTGTCTGTTCTTACAGATTCCATAGCAAAAATCCTAGACGTTGCATTTATAAAACTCTATCAGTAAAGACTGGGAGGGGAGCTGTGTAAAATATTTGTGTAGCACCTTCTCAGCAGGCTAAATGATGTGAAAGTAGCCCTCCTTCAGGTTTTATTACATGCTTGAAATTAGTTGCAAAATATTAATCAAAGGCTTGTTAAAGTAAAAGAAAATGCATTGTAAAACAGACATTTGATTTTTTTTGGCTGAAATAAATCGAAGGTTGAAAGATGATTTCGGTTGCTGACCTGAACAGAACTGTAGACAGCACTCGGCAGTGGAGGCACTGAAAATAAATCTCCCCATGAACCACACTCCCCGTCTGTCCCTTTCCCTTGCCATGGGGAAGGAGGCAGAACTTTCCCACAGTCTTCCTTCTGCAGCAGCTGAGCCCCATTTGCAGCTCTGTCCACACTTCAACCCCCCCATAGATGATAGTGCTTATTTATTCTGGCCAGTTTAGAGCTGGAAATGGTTATTTGCTTACAGTGAGTACCAAACAGCTAACGAGCAGCGCCTGGGTGCAGAAATCACTGCTGAGAGTGCGGCACAGGGCGACTGCAGCCTGTTCACGAGTCTGGACAGCAAACCGTGCAGTCAGCCACAAGGCTACAGGGAGGTGCTTTGGGTTCTGATATTAAGCAGCAGCCTATATGTAAGTATTGAGGTGTCACAGTCACGATACGTGAACCCACAAAAAGTTAATGTAGCTCTTGCAGCTGAAGAGCCTTTCTCCACAGCGGTGTCCCCTCTCTCACTGCTGCCCCGCATCAACCAGACTCACCCACGGCTTCAGAGTGAGGGAGACGGTTTAAAACAGACAAGCTGTAAATTGACATGTTCAGAGAGTATTTTTTACATCGTATTTGTAAGAGCGCAGATATTTATAGAATAAATAGCATAGGAAGGTTATTAATAGTAGCAGGAAAGAAGCAGTTTCCCCAGAATAGGCACTATGTGCAGAAGTCTGTTGCAAGACCGGGGATAGGGATAAATGTGGTATGTGAAATAAAAATCCTCACGCTTTAGGCGCTAATGATTTCTGTTGCGTCTATTCAGCGACAGAAGCGGTATGCAAAGGAGGGAAGGACAGAAAGGTTGATAAAGCAAGCTATTTTGGTAAATCTTATTTAGAAATAACCTCCAAATGCAAAATAGGAATTTGCTAGGGTAAGCTCAGCTTCTGGTGATTTGGAAATATGTGGTTCCGATTTATTACTAGTCTTTTAGAAAATAAAACAAACTATTGGGTGACTTTTTTCTGTTCTTTGAAACAAAGACATTAGTAATGAAGCATTCTGTTCTTGTTCTGTGGTGATCCTCGGGGAATTAAAAAAAAAAAAGAAAAGAGACTTAATGGCAAACCTATTCACCAATCTAATTGTACAAACTTCTTCTGAAGTTTTATCCTTTTTAGCTTAAACAGTTAATTCATGTCCATCAAAAGCTTTTCATGAGATGGATTTCATCTCTGAACACCATTTCATGCTTCATTATACTGCATTGATGGGAATTTCGGGGTATTCATTACTCACTTTTTTCTTTTCTTTTAAAAGAAATGGAAATACATTAATAGATCGAGAGAGTGGGTATTTTTCTTGCTTGTTGCAGAAGTAGACTTCCAGGGAGGTAACACATTGACTACTTGAACAGTGTACAACGGCAGGTGTGTGACGTGTCTTGTGCACATCGTCCTTGCCTGGCTGGGGGGAGTGTTGTGAGACACCGAATGCCAGGGGAGGCTCCAGGTGGATTCTCCCAGTCTCCATGGCCCTGCTGGTGTTTAGGAGCACTAGCACCGTTAGAGAGGAAACCAGGCAACTGGTCTGTGTGTATGTTTGCCTCTGCCCTCCCCTGGATGGAATTAGAATTGTTGGATTATGTACCCATTTCTTCAGCCAGCCATATGAAGTTGTGTTTCTGGAGTGAAAGGGTTGACATGTTTGTAAGACGGGATCGTGCAGCTGCTTCCTTGGTGTCCCAGTCCCAAGAGCAATCCCCCAGGAACACACACAGCTCCTGCTGAAACAATTGCTTCTGAAGAGCTTGTGTAACTCAGGCTACAAGAAGTTTTAATTATCGTTACTATGAGTGCAAAGCAGAGATGACCGAGTGGTAATTAGCGTGTTATTGATTTCTTAATAGAGTTGTCTCTTTGTAAAAAAAAGGGTAATGTAAGGAAGAAGGCTTCTCCCTCTTGACAGGCTGCTGCAGGGGTGTACGCAGCCTGCTCACCCTCAGGCACCTTTCCAGGCAGCCTTGCTGAAAAATTATTTCCAATTTTTATCTATTTCTCTAGACGTCCCCAAGAACATCCTGAACTCCCAAAGCCTTTTCACCTGTGAACCTCTCTCCAAAGTTTACATCTATACAAGTCAGCATAAATCTGCCAAAATTGTTTAAATCAGAAGTAGCCCGGTCTGTACTTTGAATTACCCAGAGTTCTGTATTTGTGACTCATGAAGATGAAATATGTGCACTGAGGCAGTAAGAAATGTATCCTCAGTGTAGATCACTTTTTATAGTGAGTATCTTTGAGTCACTTGCTAATTCTTCTGGTTAACTGAAAGTGACTTTTGTGGTCTTTCTCCTTCTGCAGAGCACTTTCTGAGTTTTAGCTAGTGCCTGTAGTCTCCTGAAGATGTTGTATCCAGGGTTTAAAAATTTCCCTGTGCATAAGGTGATAAAGAATTTGTTTTCTCTGTGAACAGTTGTAATGTTGGACACCAGAGTTTATGAGCAATGTGGAGGTAGAGGCCAGAGATGTATCATGAGAAAGAAGGTGTTTTGTTCTTTTGCCTCTTTTCATTAGAACGCAGAGGCAGGATAATATAAGCCCGAAGGAAACCTCTTCCCTTCGCAGTCACTGCGATGTGGCTGCTGGAGCATGTAATTACGTGGAGGGAAAAGAGCATGCAATGAAAGGTTGTCGAAAGCCTCAGGACTCCAAATCTCTCTGCCTGTTGTTGGGAAGTAAAGCCCTCTGTGGCAGAACATGTTTGGGTAATTGGAAATGGGACACCTACTGCTTTCATTAGCCTGACTGCACCTATGTTAAATAAATGCATTTTGATAGTATTTTCCTAATGTCCAGAAAGTTCTTATCTACAGAGAAAAGGAAAATAGAAGTAATATTTTATAATCTATGCAACGTTCTTAAAACTATCAATTTAATCATGGTGCAACTGAGAATGAAAGCAGTGTGTGATATTCAGAGGATATAGCTGGACAATGCTTCTTTGAAGTCCAAGAGAGGATAAGTGATGGCAGGGAAAAGGGGAGAAAACCCCACAGCAGTGGGGTAATGTCGGTACATCCTGACTTGTCTTTATCGGGTTCAGCTTTGTTTAAAGAGAAAAGTTTGTCTATCATGTTGCTGGGCAAATTAGAAAGTTTTGTACAACCAAGAACAAAGTGAGAATTTGTATGTGAATTCCTTTGTAACTAAGTTCCCCAACCTTCAAACCAACAGAGAAATTACACAAAAAGATTAGAATTTTTTCTTATTTCAGATATATAATAAGCAATATTCTAGATACCCAGGATACCAAGTAAAATTGGGATGTTTCATTCTGCATCCCTGGAGACACTCAACAGCCGTCTGCACACAGTCCTGGGACACTGGCTTTGGGTGACCTTGCTTCAGCAGGTGACCAGGTGGCTTCCAGAGGTCCCTTCCAACCTCAACCATTATGTGACCCCATGATTCCATGAAGTCTCTAGTTTGCTGTAGCAGGAGAAATAAGCTCTGACAGTAATACCTTTAGCGCTGCTTACTGCTCCATCTGAGACGGCTACCATTTTGGGGAGGTTGGCTTATTAAACTCTGCCGGCTGCTCCCTTAAACGTCATCCTATCATGCAAGAACTAAATCCAGGGCAGGAAGAAAATGCTTTGCTGACCAGTGCAGCCGTACCACAGGGTTCAGGATCTGGCTTGAAAGCAGCGAAGAGATGAATACTAGAGCTTTCCCTCCTCTCCTCCTTCAGTGATGGGAGATGATGCATTTGACACCATGGCTTATTTTTTACACCCTTAGAACAAAAGGAAAAAGAGGCGTAGTTTAGATGTGCCAAAGTCTTTCTTAAAAATAAAACTGTAAGATATGGTTCAGCCCACATACTATGCAGGAGTATAAATGGACACCAAACATGTTTTACACACTCCTACAAAATACCTTTGTATAAATACTAGATCAATGTTTTCTCAAATACTCAATCGCAGCCTTCTCAAATCTCTAAAAGGGGTCATAAAATGTTACTCAGCAGAGTCAGCAGCAGCTCTGCTCCGACAGGGCAGAGCAGTGTGATCAGGCTGTAATTACGGGCTTCAAGTGTTGTCAGTAGTCAGGGTCCTATTAGCTGTCATTAATTGGTGGCAACAGTTCAGGCAATTGTACAAAGACATATGAGCCAAAAGGACATTGCAGGTTCCAGAACTTGAAACATCAAAGTATCAGAGCAATGGACCTACTCGGGTAAATCCCAAACATACCCCAAATCCTCCCAAAGATACTACCACTTGTTACCACTCTGATTGCGGAAGAGGCCCGTGTTCCTGCTGTTAAACAGGTACAGTGTGACGTCGCCAGCTGCATCACCATTCCCTTTGGCACCCGAGCAATGCTCAGGAGACCTCGTGAGCTGGTGAGCAAATAGTGGCCCAATAGCGAACACCTCCAGCTGATGTGTTCTCTGTGTGTTGCTTTCCATAAGCAATGACACAACTATAGCAGAGCATCTGAAATATACAGCTCTTTAGAGAAGCAAGATGACCACAGGATTGTTTGAATCGTCAGCCTTTTTTAAAAGAAAGATGGGAAGACAAGGAACTGCATGTTCTCTTGTTCACTGAGTTCTGTTAATACATTATTTATTGTTATTTTACTATAGTTTTTAAAAGATTTTATAGCCGTTGGCAAGATTCTCTAAAGACACATACTATACTCCGTCCATGATGAACTGAAGCTCCCGTTAATGTCAGTAAGAGCCCTGGATCAATAGCGAAATATAGCCCCAGGGGTCTCAGATATGCTGGAATAATCACCGTCTCTCCTTCCCAGGGGCTGGAGGGCCGAGGGAGGGGAACTGCTATAAGCAGAAAGTATTAACATAGTCAGATCCTGTATCGGGCTGGTCAACATCTGACCTCAGGTCTCATAGTGATGGAAAAAATCTCTTCCAGAACAAATGTTAGCCAAGATTTGAACATTGAACTGTACAGGCACCACAGAGCTTGAATTTTCTAAACTGTGTAACTTCCTAAAGTGTCTTTCTAATCTGTCCTTCATGTAGACCTGTGATTCAGAAAGTCTACCTCATGCTCTCTTTTCCTGTTGCAGATATTTTTTGAAGTGTTCTGTCTTCCAAGAGTTCTTTTTTTGCCTTTTTTTTTTTTTTTTTTTTTAAAGAAAGGATTTTCTTTTTCTAAAACACTGTATCACGTTTGGGCTTTTATGTCTGACTGGACACGAAGTCATGAGAGCTTTGCCATTTACTTCAATTGGGAGAAGAATTGAGGTGCTTCAATGATCTCTTTGGAGGAAGGACTGTATTAATCTAGGTCTTGCATAGCTCTTTATCTATTTATGAGGCTGTTTAATGGATTATTAATAGAGTCTCTTCAGATCTTACATGCTGTCATCATATTCTCCCCGTTTCACCAACAATGCCAGCTTGAAGAGATTTTTAGTAGATTTTCCCACTAGTATCTTGTTTCCTTGCATGCCTGGAATGTGATCCCTGTGAAAGTGTCTGAAGCTTCTGCAGTGCCCTCCTCTAACTCCTCCTGGTAACTTGCATCTACTGTGGCTCTCTGTAAAGAGCTTGGCAATGCTGTCACTCTTGTCACTCTCACTAAAACCATTCCTCTTCTCCCTTGTGCAAAGGCCATCTTTTCATTACAGAAGTGTACGGTACCTGAGGGACTGTGTGGTTTGAGTCTGAAAAGAGGGCCATTATATATTACTAAAACTGTGATCAGTGCTGATTTTAGTCATCAAATTGATAGTATGTCATAGTTTATTAAATTAATCATCAATGTGCTATCTTTTAACATTTTTAAAACAGTTATTAGTGTACTATGTTTATACATACATATATTTTTAGGAGGCTCAAATGGATTCAAACAGATGTATTTTTTCAGCTGTCACCAAAAACTTCATTGTTAATAATTTTGGAGTCAGCTCATGGAACATCCTGTGCAGCTGTGCATCTAAGAGCCACGGAAATGCTGCATTTCTGTTACTCTCCTTAGCACCTGCAACAAGTGTTTCCCTGGGAGGCAATGAAAGAAGAAAATACGGTACAAGGAAATGATGGTCCACTTTCAAGTAGGTCCACAGAAAAAAGTTGTATAGTCCTGTCATCTTTGGGAAAGTGGCAGGTCATGTCCTCACCTGCGTTAACAGTGGGAAAGCTACAAGTGTTTAAATGGGCAAAATAAGCCAAGGTCGTGAATGCCATCATGGTTTTTATACGCAGCACAATTTGAGGCTTGTTCAGTCAGTGAAGGCTTAGCCCTAATAAAAATGATAGTCCTTTATTGATTAACCCGTAGGTCATTGCTGAGGTAGAATTGCTGTAAAATGCCTTTCTTAGCCGCTTGCTGCGAGTAAAGGCCATGGTTTGTCTTTGCCTCCTGTCCCATCGAGAACAGAGAAACGTATCACAAACACCTGTGAATTTCTGAAACTCTCATCTGATTTTTGCTGACCTTTTCCTGAAACATTATCACACAAATATATTTTTTCAGTCAGACCTTGGTTCTAAACGGATAAAAGGACCAGAGAGAAAATAGGATGTTTCATTTTGTTGTTGTTGGGGATTTTATATATATAAACCTCCAGTAAATAAATCTCTGAATGAAAAATTGATGCAGGTTTTCTTTTTTTACCTTTCTCCCCTTATCAGAAATGCACTGAGCCTTATCTCGCTGAATATATTCACTGATCTTGGCTATTCATTAAAAGTAATAGAACAGCTAAATAACTTTGGTACACAGCAGCTCCAACATCTTTTGTTTAGTTTCTTCAATAAATCATGTTGTCAGAGGTTACTTTATTTTACTATTGTGTCACTGTAAAAGAATGAACTATATTTTGAAAATTTCCATCCCTGTTGCTTAAGCTCTGCTCTACTAAGTTTAATACCCTGACAATTCCAGCCATAATTCACTCCTTGGAACAGGTCATTAAGTACGCATTGCTGCTTCAGACTTCTTCTTTGATCCATTGCCTTTTATAAAATATAGAAACAGTCTAAATAGTCTTCATAGAAAGAATTTTCTTTTAGGTTGGTATTTAACTATGAATCATAATACGTAATTCACCCGCCCATCCAGAAAAGTTTCTTGCACCACACAGATCTGTTGCTTTCATTCTCAGAAGGCCATATGGTGCCCCATCATTTGCCACAGTGGGCTGGTTCAGAAGTAATAAGGTTAATCATATTACCATAGCTAAGTGAGCAGATATGCTGGTAAAGCGGGTAGTACCTTCTGTGTTACCTGGAGATAATACAATAGCTCAGTGGCAGTCCCCTGGGGATTGTCAGAGTCACTTGTGGGGATCTGATGGGATTTGGTTTGTAAAACTATCAGGGGAGCTGGGTTGGGGATGCATGATGGTGTTCGAAGCTTCTCCCGTGGGCAGATCAGAGCAGTTAATAACACATCGGGGAATGGTCACCAGGACGATACAGCTCATCTCTAGGGAGGAAATGTCATCTTCTTCCTCCAGAGAATTGTACTTAATCGCCATGAAGTATGAACAGTTATGAATGAAATAATCATGTTGCAATTATGGGATCCCTTCTGTTACTCCCCAAAACCTGAGCCGTCAGAGCATCCCATTTGGGTCTATTACATTAGTTTAAGTATTTGTAGGACCCTGCACAGACAAAGCATCTATTTCTACAGTGTTAATGGCTGAAGTTGCATTATCCTTATTATGTTAATAGTATCTCTGTCTAGAACAGGTCTGTTTAAAATAACAGCACTTAAATGGTCTTTAGGGCCAGAGAGTTTTTGAGTTAAGAGAGTTTTTTTAGAAAGACCAGTGTTGTCTGTAAGCACATATGTGATAACTGCATAGGTCATTTCATCCTCCTAATGCATAGACAATTTTTGCTATCCATCATCTAAATAATCCATGAATCTTCACCCAACACTTCTAGTTTATCCATTTTTCATGTTTATTTTTTTCATAGATATTAATCATTTAAATCTATTTATAAAGGTAATGTATTTGCATGTCTAGACATCTGAATATTCAAGCTCCATTTCTCATTCCATGCAGCAAAAATTGATTAGCCGTACCTAGAGAAAATTTGTCAGAGAGTAACTGCCAATATTAACATCTGCCAGCCAATCTTCTTTATAATCAGCAGCAAAAAGAAGTGATTTTGCCTCTTGGGAGAGCTTTCAAAGTTTCCTGTCTCAATTTGCAGTTTGTATCTCTCAGGGGTGTGAACATGAATAATATTACAATTCTCCATAGCTTCATCTATCAAATGTGTAAACTGATGACAGGATCCTGGTAACAAAACACTGGGACAATGACATCCCCCCGGCTGCTCTATTAACAGAAAAAACAGAGTCAGCTTAAAAGGCTTGTGGTCTGAAATGAACTCTTGGGGCAGAAGTGACCCAAGGTGTGCAGGGCGATGAAAAAGAAAAGATCAGTGCAAGTACAGGAGCAGTTATCATGTCTTGGTGAAAACAATGTTAGATCTTCACAGCGATATGCGGCTCAGGGTGTGCACACTTCAAACAAGCCAACAAACAAACAGAATGTTAAAGCTGAGACATCAAAACCACAGAGACTTGGTGGGTGCCAATTCCTATTAATTTTAATGGGCATCTAGCATCTGGATTCCGTGGAATTGTTTGAAATTCAGTACAAAGCATTAATAAATGCTTTTATTCCCCCCTGTCCTCCTTATTCACAGAGCAGTGACTCTTAATGTGGAAACTGAGCCCAGAATCTCGCCTAAGGGCAGGCGGTCAGGGTGTAGCAGAGGTGTGGAGGTGCCTCATCAGGCCATGGGCACTAACAGCCTCATTCCTTCCCCTGTCCTCAGAGCAGGAATCGAGTGGAAGGCGACCCCCTTTTGCTGGAGCTGCAGTAGCATCCTAAGGTGTGGCTGGGTTGTTCAGAGGCACATCCTCATGAGCAAAGATGGGCAGGGTGGGAAGCCACCACCACTGTGTGCCAGTCGCTAACGGGCCGGAATGTTTCCAGTAGCTCCCATGCGCTCCCAGAGCTGAGGCAGCTCAAGCTGGAGCAGTCGTGCCTCTGCTCATGGAAAGGGGGGGCACAGGGAGGAGCTGGCTTGCAGTATATGTTGAAAAGCAAAATCAGAACTCTGCTGTCTGTGCCAGCCTGCCCAGAAAAGCCCCTGAAAACAAGTCTGTTCCTCTGCCATACCCCTGTATGGGATCTGCCTTCCTGCACCTTGGAAGGATATCACCTTTTCTGAGCCCACAGCGTGCAAGAACACACGGAACCCCATCCAGGAGGGATATGGTCCCTATGATCTCTGGGGTTGCACCGTCTTTCCACTTCTATAAGCCTGACTACTATGACTACTGGAGTATTCATCAGGAAACTTAAACTGTAAACTAAAAGGTTATTTCAGAATTCGTATTGATGCCCCAGATGGCACTTCACAAAACTGTTGGAATATTCTGATCTTTAATGATGACCTATTTAAAGCAACTAGCCTTAAAATCTTTTACAAAAGGAATATTAGGATTGCTTCATTTCTTGTATTAATTTTCTGCTGTACCATTCAATAGAAGAACAAAAAGCTTGAGGCAAACTAGTTATTGGTCATATACAGTATTTATTAAGAAAATGTGTTGGGAGATAAGCTTATGTTCCTTAGTTATTTTGAGTTGCCTGAAAAGAATTTTTCATCATACTTGAATTCAGATTATAAGAAATAATCAATGAATCACAAGTGAGAGCGTTTTCCTTGGCTGTAAAGTATATTTTCCACCACTGCAATGCACACTAATAAGGAAGGTAAAAAGCAAGTAAAATGACTGAACCAACTGTAGAAGATTACTCGTAGAGTAGCCATCACAGTCAGACAGTAACTGAGTAACACATACCCTCACAAATAGTGGCAAATTAACGTGGCCTGATCGACCTCAGTGCAGCCAGACTGAGTTACAGCAGCCTCTCCCCTTCTGCTTAGTCTACAGACTAAGCAACGATTTTATTCATAAGTGGTTTTTTCTGAGATAAAGGCTGTCTTTCCGCTTGCCCTCCCCTTAGTTTTTTAAGGAGGCTGTTGGTATATTATTCGAAAAGCCAACAACCGACTGAGCTGTGCTCAATATAATGTCATCATTTATACTCCAACTTGGAAACATGTGCTCCACGATTGAAGTTATTTTATTCCCACGGGGGTAACACTCTAGTTTAAGTGCCCATTAACTAATCCTAAACAGCAGTGCAAAATCAGTGGAAATACATGTGACATCTACATGAATACCAAGCGAATTCATGAAGATTACTGCTGAATACAAAATTATTCCACTATAGAAGGGACACTTGAAAGAAAAAGTTGCGGAAATAAGGAGCTAGTCATAAAAAATGTGTCCTTCAGTAATAGTTCTTTTATATTATACGGCTCTATTCATGGCAGTTAGTCTGCGTTTCTGTTATAAATCCTAGCTTTCGGGGGCTTAAACTTGCCTATTAAAACTTAGTCTGTGACTTGGCAGTAACACATATGTGTCTGGGACTAAATTTTGTTTTAATAAAAAAATACAACAGCCACTTATTAAAGTGGAGTGTAATGTTAAGGGATTGAAGTGCTGTTTAGCATTGTTAATACCTTGCTTTTAAAATAAAATTATTAGACACTTTTGTATATATACTTGTTACTGATTGGTCCCGCTAAAACAGTTATGAGGAGAATTTCTGGAAATGTCTGACTCCACTCACGTGTCACTGCTCGAATTTCTCTTGATGCCAACAGAAGAGTATGATCCATAGAGTCTTAGTATCAACACGAAAGGCAAAACCCTGGATATTTATTTAACTCTCAGCATCTACGTGACTGTTAATAGACCTCAATCTCTAATGGGCTAAAACTACTTTGTTAATGATATTTAGATGCCTAATCCCTATGTAGGAAGCTTGTCTTGGATTTTAGAAGTGCTGAGTTCTCCCAGTGCCCACCGAGTGGATACCAGTATAGGTGACCAAGTTTATGTTCTAAGATTTGAATGTATAGTCCCAATTCATGGGAATAGTTGGTGCTTTGTCTTGCTAGGTCTGATGCTATCTGAATATTTATACCATTACCTCATAGAGTGTGGGAGAGGGAGAGCTTTAACCCACAACATAAGCACTGTCAGCGATAAGCAGGAGGAGAGGAAAAACAGATTTGCACATAATTCCCTCAGAGTTCTCAGGACAATTCAGTTCTGACTGCAGAACCCAGAATACAATACGCAACATGGGAAAATGCAGATTTATAATTATAGTGAAAGCAGAGTTGCTGTAATCTAGACATGTTCAGAATGATGAAACACATTTAGGATCTGCATTGTTGTTATCTGCTAACCCAATTTACTACACGAGTTGATTTTCCAGTCAATTTCTCTGAGTTTAAATGACTAGGATGGAGTACACAACACGTTCGCTCACATTTATTCCAATATTTGTATACAAAGACTAACAGCTCTTGTCTCTAAAATTTAAAGAGATATCTCTCACACACTCATTCTTTTACGTCCTCCACCCTCGCACGGTCTCTCTATGCAGACTTTCTCCCAAAACATTAACTGATATATTGATGTCATTTCCTCAGTCTAGACCCCCTGAGATGATGGTTCTTCAGAGGGTACGCAATGCTGAATCTCATAAAATCACAGGAAAGGGCCTTTTATGGCAGGTTAATTTATGCTGGCATGATTTGAGGTAAAGACAGTCGGTTTTGCAGTGTCTGCCACTACGCAGCAAAGGGAGGTCCAAATTCAAGACCAGGAAGCAACATGCTGTGTAATACAAATGATCTTGAAAGTTGTTTTAAGAACTAAACAGAAAACAGCTGAAGTGTTTTCCCTTCTGAATATTTCTGCAAAACGGAGCAAAAGGAAATAAAATCCCCAGAAGGAAAAAAATACTGGATGAAGTGCTGCATTGTTTGCTTTGAACTTTCCGGGACCATTCTATGTCTCCATCAGTTGCTGTTTCTTATTTCTATTCTACTTCAGGAATAAGGTTCTGGAGTCGGGTCTTGGGGTATCTGTTCTGTTTGTGCAATGGCTTCCACAAGAAGGTCATGGGAGAGGAATATGGTGTGTAGTTGTCACTATAATACACTAATGCCAATTTAAATATTTAAAGCTGTGTATATAATTTTGTGTGAACATTGTGCTCGAAAGCTGTCTGTCACCCATTATTCCTATGTGTGCAGTCATTCGTTTGTGGTTTATCATATGTCCTTTTTCTCAATGTGTTAAATCACAGTTGATTTAAGACAGTGAAAGAAACACGGAAAATTGCAGTTACTTCTTTCAAAATTTTGGATGGGAAATTGCAGTTACTTCTTTCACCATCCTGACGAGCTGACATTTTCTTACACATCATACAGGAAGTTACAAATCTCAGCAATTTTCTCTCCTATTTTTACAGTTCTCAAAGAAATTACATTGCGCTGAAACCACTTTGTCTGGATCAAACATTGTTTGCAGCTTTTTTTTATAGTCCCATCAGTACTAACCGGACAATTAAGATTTTGTTGTTGTTGTTTATCCAGTATAACGATTTACTGATTCTGTTCTCCCCTCTATACCCCACACATGTACATTGCGTGCAGTGCATGTCCTGTAATTAAATTACCAGATTGCTGTCAAACCAGTTGTTTTATTTAGTTGTTGTGGAATCGAAGTCATTTTAGTGCCTTTACTCATTTGTTAACTGAGGGGGAAGTAGTTACATATTTTAGTTGACCATAAGCTGCAAGAATCAAACCACAGCTGAACAAAACTATGTAAAATTGCTTTGATTTTTATGCAAGAGTTAGACTAAAAGAAGTACAGTTGCCAGATTTTTTTTAAATATAGTTCATATGACACCACAATGCTACAAGTTCTGAGAGCTAAGGTATGTTACCTATTTAAGGACAAATGAAATCGAAACCCACAGCCTGTTGCAGAACCGAGCTCTCTCAGGAGCCATCGGGTGGGATGGAGCCGGCCCCTCAGGAGGACGCCCCAAATTACTGCCGTACCTCCCGATCCTGCTTCTGAGTCTCAGCCAGTGCTCTGCTGGTGCCTCCGCATCATCACAGGGGGCTGACGCTTCTGCTCCCCAACCGTTAGATTCTTTTCTGTGCTGGCAAGACAATTTAGTCTGTGCATTGATCATTGAAAAAGATATCTCATAAGTAAATTAATATAAAAGTGAAAGCCATTACTGAGACCTCCAAATGCGAATTCCTGTTTAACATGTAACATGAATAATTTTGTTACTCATCCATTTCAGCTGTGTTCTGCATGGTTTTTATGACTGTATTTGATGTGGAGCCACCAGTTACTGAATGGGATGCTTCAGTCCCTGGTTACTGTGAGAACAGCTTTTGTTCGCTGCCTCGAGTCAGAGCCCCTCAGCTCTGGTGACAGATGTTCATCCTTGCACAGGGTTGCTGCATGTTTACTGTGGAAATGAGAAAGGTCCGTGTTTGTCCTTCCCCACTGATGATGGTGACGTGGGCTTCAGCACACAACACCTTGGGTATATATTTATTTACTCCACAAGTATTTGAACTACTCGCTTGCTGTCCTCGACTAAAGCTAGATCTACTGTATTCCATCAGCAACCTGTGCTACGACCTCGGTGTAGCCGTAACCTCTGCAGCTCTGGGACAAGGTTAAGCCCCAGGAAGCCGAGTATCACCTTACACACAGAATGTTGAATCCAGCTTTTGAAAATCCGCATCCTATTCAACAAAATTCAGAGCATATTGTGGCTTTCCTTTGGCTATTGTGTGGAAAGAAAGCAAAATTATTTTTGTGCTGCATTTTTTAAGGAGTAAAATACTTATATAGGTGTCACTGGGAGAAAGTATTTAGCCAGCGTTTCAAGCAGCCTTTAGGAGAACAACACGTAAGCTTTACACCCTTCTTCAACTTAGCATGTAGGCGTTCTCATCTTATCCACTAATGAACTCTTTTTATTTTGTTTTTTTTTGTCAACATTTATCTTTAAATCCTGTGGTAGGGGTTTTTGTGTTGGGTTTTTTTCCTAAAAAGACTATATTTCATTTGCTATTCTGCATGGCCTATTTTCCCTAGGGTGAATTTCATCTCTTACTCATCTTCCAGTGCAGGAGTGTCCATGAGCACATAACCCTGGGCTCCACGTTCTGCAACGTCTCCTCACTGAAGTGAGGAGTATCAAGGTTATTGCAGATCTCCATGTCACAGACTGGAGTTACCTGGAAGGCTGGTTCACCCTTTGTTACTCCGATCTCCACGGTTAGAAACAATAGAATTCTCTACCCCTAGACATGATCAGTGAGTCTACATTATTTTAAGCAGTTTCTGATCTTGATTCATGTTACTTAATACACAAGAATGAGCATGTAATGCAATTTAGTGATCAAAGTCAACATTTGCTAAATTGGCAATGTTATGTATTAAAGGAAAACGGCATGCAAAAAGAGGATAAAAATGCCATCTTATAGAAGGCTGGGTCACTGAAACAGATCCGAAGACTTTGGTAGTTTAGTTCATGTTATACTTGATATAACCATAACACGTTAAGCAAGATGGTATCCAAGCCTAGTGAAATGGCAAATCATATTAACTTGTTGGGCCACTAGGTCAGAATTTCACTAGTCAGTTTTTCAAAATGAGAGAAGAGAGTAAAAAAAACTTGAAAGCAAAAGATTGCATAGATAATTTGTTTGTGTATGTAGTCCTAAATCTTGTAATGTGAACTGTGATGCCATTATATATGTTGAGTAGCGTACCCTCTGAATGCTTGATTGTTTTCTGTGTCTTTAATGATCCTAAAAAGCAAGGGTTTTGTTAACACTGATGCTAAGAAATGCGTAATGAAAAGCATTGGCCATGAACAGCAATAGCAGATGTTAGTGATATGATGAAACCGAAGCACGCTACATGCTTCTAAGTGCCATTTCTTTCATTAGGTACTACATGCATTTGTATCTAGAGAAATCTTCTAATAGTCCAACAGTCTAACCCATAATCTGTATCATTGAACTTTTTAGCTTTCCCATCATTATTTTAATTGTGGCCTTATTTTCCTAGTCTGTATCATAAAGTATGTAGTTTTCAGCTATTTATGGTTGCTTTTTATTTAGTTCATCATCCAGAAAATAGTGGTCAAAGGAATAAGCACTGTGAATCAAAACTAAAATGAATCATCATCAGGGTTCTCATTGCCTTGTAACATTTCAAAGTGTATGAAAATTGCATAGAAGAAACTTGTGATTTGATCTTTAGCATGATCATTGTTCTGTATTAATAAAAAACTAAAATAGTCAAGAATTCAAAATCCATAATTGGAAAAAGCAGAGACAATTTTCATTTGCAGAAATGTAATAATTTACTCGGCTCATGTACTCAGCACTTCATATTTATGTTCAGTGTGTCACTGGGCAACATGTGGTAATACAGTTTTTTTCTGGCGAGATTGGATCAACTCCAGTATCAATTTTCCTGCAGTGCTGAAATCTGCCTTGAAAATTCTGTCCTCAGAATACGTTTCCTGGTGGAAGCGTGGAATGATGTGTATGCAGGGGGTGCATGTGTGCTCTGATAAAGAGATTCAAATAAAGAACTGAAGACCCAGCCATGCACTAGAATCATGATTGCTTCTTCTGGAAGGCAGTGAAGGTATTTAAATGTCTAACTTGCCATGGGTTGGCCTGGATTCCTCATCTTATTTTCAGCCACTAGGCTTGGATACAGCAGCTGTGCCGTAAGAGAGGACTGTCATGATGCTCTTTCCTGCCATATAAACCCTGAGGATGGGTTTGACAATGGGCAACGTTAGCTGGCATTCATTTCAATTTTTCCTATTAGTCTGTGGGAGACCCATGCATGAAACTTATTTGCTAATTTTTTTGTAGCTTTATTCTAGTCTAATGCCTTTTTAAATATCTGTCTATGATAAAGACAGGCATCAATAAATGTCTTTTTCAATAAAAAGAAAAAAAACAAGACATGGAGAAAGGAGCAGATTCTGGCAGACTTACTTGCTATGATTAATATCTTACCATTAAAAGTCCCATTTTCATACCCCAACAGGGATTTTTTCCTGATATGTCTTGACATAACATTTGCCATTTCATGGCTGCAGTCGCACTGATGGTTCATAGTCACTCTGTGATCAGGCAGTACAGCCAGGTCTTTCTCCACCTCTGGCATCTTCAAGCTAATGAGCTCCCCAGTTGTACCAGTAATTCTTGTTATTCATCCCTAAGTGAATGGTTGTGCGTTTTCTACTACTACATTTCATCCTATTTCCATTACTCCAGTTCCAAACGTCATCCAAATTGTCCTGTCGGGTATTCCACACTTCCTTCCCATTGATGATGGCTCCCAACTACGTTTCAGCACCAAATGTCCCAAGCGTTGTCACAAGCTTTCATGTCAGCTTAGCAATTAAAATGTTAAATAAAACGGGCCCTGACAGTAATCCATAAAAAAAATTCCACCAGCGATCTTCCTCCCTAACTGGGAATTTGCCCTGAGCAGATGAGTAACTCTGCTGGAGTCAGTAAAATAAATTTTTCTTATGGGTAGTTTTTATTCTGGTGTAGTCATGGCAAATGACCAGTGTGGTGAGAAGGGAGAGCTAAAATCAATGGCAACTACTTAGATGCTTAATGTTAAGTGTGTGCTCAAATTTTTAGCTATAAATATCAGAGGTAAAATTTCCCTCTTAAACTTTTTGCCTTGAGTGGAATCTTGTTGCCTGTGCATCCTGTTGCCAGAGCAACCTGTGCTGGCTCTGGTACAGTGGCAAAGATCAGCTCCTGCCTTCAGAACAGACACAGCCACAGAAATGTGTGCATTAGGTTTGATTTTTTTCAAACACTCTTACCAACATTATCAATTCTATTTTCCTTATTTTACAAAAATAAGGAAAAAAAATCACATCTGAAATTAGTAGGGTGCAGTGGACAGAATTCCTTAAAAAATAACATTCACTATTATAGCTTTTGCTAATTGTTTAATAATTAACATTATTATTTGAAATATGCAGGGAGAGGCAATGTACTGGTATCAATCCGATGTCCACACTGGTAGTAGGTGCAAAACTGTAACAGATACAGCTTGTGATGATGACAGACTTGAAGGAAAATTTGCAGAAAGCTTTTTTGATTCAGCCTTTGATCCTCAGCTACACTCAGATCATGGGTGCTACTCGCCTGAAACTTCTGGGGTTTAACTACCCCTGGAAAGATAAAGGAAGCTCAGAGCATCCCAGACGGGTAATTCCCCTCTGAACAGAATTCAGGCAGTACATGCCTATCTTGTGGCTGAATCTCCTCACACACACACTCCAGTGCCCAGTCAATTAGATGCTTGGTTAGAATTTTACTTGTCATGATTTCATCTACTGCTGCAGGAAAAAGAATTAATAAAATTATACCTAACTGAATGTCTAGCTTAGTTGGGTTTTGTTCAGTACTTTTGTAATAAAAATAGTGAGTCCTAAAAATTGTCAGTCTTAAACAATTACCATACCACAGAGTACCAAAAAACCCACACATAAAAAATATTGAAGGATTATCTCTTCTTAAAACCCAATGCAGGTTACTGTGTAACATATACAAGATTTTAATGTTCAATATAATTAAGCCTTCTGCTGTGCTGTAAACTTTACTGAATATGCTGGGGAAAAATAATACAAAAACTTATCAACTATTCCCAGCAGACTCTGAATGCTTTTTCTGGGTGTAGCTGCATAAATTAGAATGAACTTTGTTTCATTACAGACAGTAAAAAGAAGGATGAATGTGGAAATCATTTTCAGTGAAAGTTTCTCTCACGAATATAGAAAACCCAGTGCAACATTAACTAGATAATCTGAAGAACCTCTTGGCTTTTGACATTATTAGAAATACTATGGTCTTTCATTTCAGGACCTCTGACACAATTTTTGTATACTGTTTAAAATATTTTTCAAACATTCTCCTCAAACCAGAGCAATCAATGAAGAGAGTGATCATCTCTGCTTCATAACGCTGGCGATACCAGCTGGGAAGGGTATCCTTCTCGATATAAATTGTGTAAATCTTTACTCATGGACAAGTGCATCAGAATAGCTTTTCAGTCTGGAGATGTATCTGTTTCTTCTCCTTAGGGTTAATCCTATTTCACACCATGTGATGAGGCAGAAGATCTGTAGAACAGAAAAGGTCCCGTACATAGACTGTCCAGAACGGATGGTCTGGGAAGCTGAGATCGCAGCCGATTGGACCTGTGGGTACTGCAGGGCTGCGTTTCCACCAGACGTTCTTAACGAGCCACAGAATGGTTCTGCAAATACTCCAGCATTTTGCTAGAGTACATTTGGGTTTAAACACCTTTCTGAGCCCGAGCCGGGAGTCAGTTCACATACAACGTTATTAATGTCTATGCATGAGCGTGTGTTATCTCGCTCTAATGTCTGATATTTAGAAACAAAACCAAGCACTCTTCAATGGTGTTATCCCTTTCTCCTCAATTAAAACCATTTATCTACTTTGCTCAATTTTCCATCTGCACGTTTTCCCCTTAACTTATAAGAAACATTCTTTCACTAGTCTACTGGGAAATTTACAATCACATGGTCTCTTACAGTCTGCTTTGTTCAATATTTAATATTTGTCAGTTTATTGGGTCTGAGATATGTGTTCTTCCCTACAGGATGGTACTGGGCAGCAGTAACCAGAGGCCACTCTTTATGCTAATAAGTAAAAAATACAGATATTCTCGCATGCAGTCATTACAGATCAATCAATTATAACGAAAACAGAAAAGAAAGGGAATGTTTTCCCACTGTGCGTTCTGCAGTGCTAGAGAATTTAGGATTTATCCAAATTGGTCAAAATTTTCATAAAGACAAAATAGAAAATTTACTTCATACCTATCTAGCCTAAATAAAAGTAAACCTCTCCAGATTATTAGTTTCCAGTTTTCTACAGTTTATTGCTTCTTCTCTCTTCATTCATTCATTAACTACAAAACCCAACAAATATCTCCTGTCACTACAGCTGACTGACAGCTCTTGGGTGTATCACTCTCTGCTCTAGCAGGGCTTTCAGCTTTGGGCCACAACTTGAACAGAATTATTCCTGCAAATAAACCCAGTTCAGACTAAGGCCTGCAGTGAAAAGTCCTAAATGTGTTTGCTAAGAACCAAAATTAACACTAGCCTAGTTTCTGTATTCTCAGCTCTTACATCATGCCTTCTTCCAGGGATGTTTTGAAAATTACATTAAAGGTCACTTGAAAAACCAGCTGCAAATGTACCTGTAAGTCTGAATGGTTCTACAGATTCCTGTAAGAACTTGTCTAATATTATTCACCATTTTAAGCACGGTTGCTGAGGTTAATTAGACTTCTGACCCCTAAAAATTTTAAGTGTCTCTGATGACTTACTTTCCAACTGATAATTTTGTGTGAGAAACAGAAAAAGAATAACAAATAGACTATGAATAAATAAACTCTTCATATTCATTCATATGAGGACAGAGAATATGTTTCTGACATTTAATTAAATACCCAAACGTCCACGAGATCTATAATAAAACACTTTGCAAGACGTCTAAATGTCAGAGAAAAACACATTTTACATGAAATGTTTTTCTACCACTGAAGCTGTGAAGAAGATACAGCATTTTTTTTAAAGACAGAAAAAAACAAGCACATATTTTATCTTGAAAGTAGTTTTTCAAAGGCTTCTGAACAGCTAGTTGTTTGCAGTACAATGAGTGGAATTATTTAATTTATCACACAGGAGTTTGAAACATTAGTTTTACAGATACACCAGGCTGTTCTAATATAATTCAAGTCCTGAGACTTGCACTACTCGATGCATAGCAAAACACTGGAAACATTAAATTGATTCTCTCACTTAGCTTCACCTGGCACATTTCACTGCGACCTGAAGATGTTTTCCTGTATTTAAATGCTGCAGAAAAACTCTTCTAACCTATTCCCCACGTACATGTTACTTCTTCCTTCCCTTTTTGTCAAAATCTTGACAACACGCTCTGGCCTGGCTGGGATCGGGGTAACGTAATTGCCCTGCCACGTAACGCTTTCCTACGGTCCTTTCACGTTGTAGGAAACAGGGGGAAAGTGCAGCTCCTCTCCTGCACTCACGGATTCAGCCGGATTGGGCCGCCGGTTGTGAGGAAGTTGACTTGCCAAGATGACGAGTGTGGCCAGATTTGCTGCGATTTGTCTCTCTGCTTTTTAAAAATAAATAAAATACAGGAACAGTTTGTCCAAAAGGTGCTGAAATGATGGCCAGAATGAGATTGGTATGCAAGTTGTCTTTTACGGCAGCGTAGCATTGCTCCTGAAACACTGGGAGGTTTTCCCCTTCTTGAGTCGGGAAGATCATTGTATATGATGGTCATAGGTTAAGTGAAAGATCTGCAAGGTGGCCCGAACAGCACCCGTGGAAGAAAAAAGAATATGTGTCATCATTTTCAGTGGAACTGCAAGGGAGGAGGCCACAAAGAACACCATACAGGCGTTACACAGGAGAAGGCTCAGGCTCTCAGTTTGCTTCTCTGGAGTAGTTGCTTCTGCGCAGTCATATACTTTTGTGCTGTATTTCCTTGTATGAGGTATTAAACAGCGAATTAAAGTACTCAAAAATGATGTATGTTCCACCTGACACCAATACACGTAACCAGTATTTCCCATCAGTTTAGAAGTGACATTCTGGCCGCCTGTTTGGCAGCACTGGCTGCTGCCGTCGGACTGTTGGTAAATCCCTGCAAACACAGTACTGTGCCCTCGAAACTGGGGGTGCAGCAGGACAGCGGGGTCTGAGTTAGACCCTCTCCAGCGGTGTTGTCCTGCCTGACCCGCCGTAACATCACGCCTAGTGACATCGTGTGACGCCTGTGTCCCTTTGCCTGGCCAGCCATGGCTAATGCCGCTGCTTCCCAAGGGCAGCTGGGGTAAATGTCACCGCATTTCCTCACCGCGTCAACGCAAATACAGTTGTTTTCACACGTCAGTCACCACTACGAGTCTGCTGTTACCTGTAGTGTAAACGGGCAGTTAATTAAATTGCCTTCATAGTGCTTTGTAAAAAAATCTATTAAACAAAGAATCACTGGTATAAACAAACAAATCTGGGTCAGTTTCAGCTCTTTGACCTCTTTAGTGGATTTTCTGTTTTTATCAGGAGAGCTTCTTTATATGTTTTCCTAATTTGCCACCAATACTTTAAAACAGTTTTTTTTAAAAAGAGAAAAAAGAAGGATAAGATTTGGCACTGATTATTGTTAGTCTGTTCAGAATACAGGAAGAAGGTTAATTAGCTTTTCTGACCTGAAGAGTCTAGGAAGGTATCCCTGGTGACTCACTTAATTGCTGCTCAATGCATAATAGTCTGTGAAGCAAAGTGCATGAAGCCAGACACTGATAATAATGTTACTTTGATTTAAAATTCTATACCTGCAAGGACATACTGCTGTTTCAGTACAGCATGCACTCCACCAATAGATCTAAGTATTCCACAACTATTCATTTATTTTATTGGCAATGCTGGTCACTAATCTTAATTTGAATTTATATCAAGAACAACTGTGTTTCTCAGATTGAAAGTAAAATGCTCTTTAGGGTATCATTAAAGCATATTCTGAAAGTATTTTCTCATGCATAACAAAGGTGTTTTCCATTAAGACTAGCATATGTGCTAGAGTGAATTTACTTATTTAGTTATGCTGATATGTCACACAAGGAATATATCATTTTTAATAAATAAAAATAAGGAATTAGTGCATGTTAGGAAAAATGTCTCTAAAATGTGAGAGACTGAGAAATTGTTATCTTTAATAATGGTGTGAGATCAATGCAGCAGACCTTTGACTACATACAATTTGCTAAATCAACTGCTGCATTCATTCAGTGACAAACTATAGGCTTAACTCACAAATCTCTAATACATAATCCCAAAGTTCTGGATTAACAAAAAAAATGTTTATGATGTATTTTCCCTCTCAGCAGCTTATATCACGGACTTTTTTTGTAGTTACCCTGATCTGTCTGCCAGTTTATTCTCCACCTTCCTTTCTTGCATCTCTTCTGCCCTGAGCCAGGTGATAAAATGGAGCCAGCCCTATACATTAGAGGATGCTGATCCAGCAGGAAAGCCTCACGTACCCTTTCCAGCACCCCTCCACACAGGCAGCCGGCAGCAGTGACGTAGCTGGGAAATGAAGCTCGAGGAGAAAGGAGAGAACGTGAATGTTCAGACATTTTGTCTGTTAACGCTGGCACATTGTTTATTGCTGATCTGCTTCTGAGCTATAAATGAAAATAAATGGCCTGAATGCCCCGCCTGCCCGGCTGGCTGTGTGTGGGTGAGGGCAGCTCGTGGGTGTTGCAGGCAGTAAGAGGAATATGGGTGGTTACTTTCCCTAAAAGCTGCATCCCAGTCACAGAACAAATTACCGGTTCTGGGAAGGTTTCTGCTTTCTCTTGGCAGAGAGAAAGACACGTCCTTGCTGCGTGGACATCCAAGGACATCCCATCCCTAATCCTCCCGTTCTTCAAGGAGCACCCCTGGGTGCTGGGTGAGGGAATGGGACACCGAGGTCACTCTGGGAGCATCTCTGCGCCTCGGTTCCAGATGCGGTCCCCAATGGTGGCTGTTGGCTATGGACAGCAACAGGAGCAATATGGGTTTTCTCCTGCGCTTTGGCAGATTGAATTTACAGCTCCTGGGGACAGTAATGACTTTGCCTGAGCAATCTGCAGGATGATAGTTACTAAATCAGCATTGTGGAAACCCTGTCTTTGTCCTACACTCTTCTCTTCCCTGTCATTTCTATTTCAGCTCGGATATCCAGTAACTTGGCAGATAAGATGTGGCCAAAACACAAAAGACCTTACCTGTATCTTGAATTTCCTGACTTACCTTATTAAGCTACAATCTGTTGCACAGAGTCACACAATAGATGGGGTACAATGTAACCTGACATAATAAGTTACTCCGATGATAAAAGCCAGAAAACATGCAAAAAGTGACTATTTTTCCTATCAGTTAAGCAGCTCTCAAAGCAAACAGGAGATCGTCAGCTGAATCTAACATGTATTTCATTTAACGAAAATTAAAGCAGATGTCTACTAATGTATGGGATATTATTTTTAGGCTTTTTCTGAAAAGTAGTCAATCTGTAATGTAACCCTTTATTCATTACATTACTTCCTTACTTACTTCTCATTGAATTTTAATTATTTTCATCACCTAAAATGAAATCCTGAGTTTTTGTTTGGGGCCAGGTTTTCTTACCCCTATTCACCTCCCAGTTATTGTGCAGGATTTGGCTGCAGCATGATTCTCCTGTCCCTCCATGTAGGAGCTTTATGTCATTTGCGTAAAGTCTCTGGTTCTGGTGTTTCAGAGTAGGAAACTAGTAGCCTCGCTCACTGTTTATTTTGTTTATTACTGGGATAGTGAAGATTTGCTCAGTTTCCAGGCCTCTGTGCTATAGAGTTATAAATTTCTGCCAAGTTCAGCAAGATTATTTATTGCCACATTGGAGCTTTGCTCCATGCACAGATTTTGTAGTTTCCTCTGCAAAAACAAAGGTATTGCTCCATGCAGTTACACCATGGCTGAAACGAGCTAATAATCCCAGCCAAATTTCCCTTAAATCCTGAGCTATACTTTAAATTAATACATATATCCTCTATTGTCTGCATTCCACTCATTTGTTTTATGTTTATTATGATTATTCTGTTTTCATTATCTTTTTTTTAAGCCTTTCTTAGCAACAAGGAGAACTGGAAATGTCATTTCACTGAAGCTTGGATTTCCATTGCATCCATCGCTTTAAAAACAAAATCAATTGCTTTCAATAAAATTATGTGATTTGGTACCATTGTGACACAACTTCTCTTTGGAACTTTCACTGTCACAAAAACTTATTTGCCCTTCTTATTGCCAGACCCTTCCTTTAGCATTTTGTAATACGGTTCTAAAGGCACGCACAGATGCTTTTCATTTTCTTTCAGAAGATGCAGCTGCTCAGTTCCCTGAACCTTGGGGGCAGGTGTAACATTTGTCAGTACTTTGAGATTTATACTGTCAGAGGTGTTGTTTAGATATTCAAGATTTGCACATAAGACTATAAACTAGCAACAGGCAAAATCCACTGTCTAAGCCTGAACATGGGAAGTTTAGTGTGATTTATGTATCGTCTTGTGATATGTAGGGACACCAGTGAGAGCCAAAAAGGAATTAAACATCTTACGGATGGGGCACTCTGGGCAGGAACTTTAAGTTAAATTTCAACAGTCCATTTCTCTGCATAATTTTGGAGACTTGAGCTTTTTCTATGCACTGTGTTTCACTAAAATTTAAACTGTTCACTAACCACAACAGCTGAATCAAGACTCAAACCACCAGGAAGAAAGCTGGTGCTTTTTGTAAGATTTATCCCTGTAAGCATTTCAGGTGAGAAGGATTCTCCTACTGAGCCTTCCTTCGCTGCTGCCAGTTTGCCCAGTACCACTGTGGAAATGCACAGTAAAAGGGTACTTCTTGAAGAACAAAATAATATTGTCCCGAGACAGTCAGCATTCTCCATGTTCAAAGGCCTTTCCTGCCAGTCCTGCTCTGTAAAAGTACTGCCTCGATTCCTTGAGATGGAAAAAAAGATTGAAGGATGAGGAAGAAACATTCTGCTCAAAGAGTGTTCCAGCACAGCTCAGGCTCCTGTGGGTTCTGCATCACTCACTCTGGTATGTGGTACAACACAGACAGCAAAAATAACACCTCTTTCTTAATCTTTTCCTATACTGTGGTTTTGAGACAAACATCATGTCTTTTCTCCCACTCCTGTTCTAAATATCCTTATGTGTGTACCTTATTCTTGGAGCTGGTGCCTCTTGAGTGGAGAGAGTACAAGTCTGATTCTACACACCTGAAATAATTGAAGGCTTTGCTGTGAGCTTTCATATAAGTGGAATCAAGCACTAAACTCTACAGCTGTGAGCAGAAACCCATCAAAGCATCCTCCTGTTCCCCAGGCAGCCTGGGCTTTTGTGGTGAGCAGGGACTTGCTCGTGTTTGGGGCCAGACTGGCCGAGCTGGCCTGGACCCCTAGGAACGCTGGCTGGGCTCAGGCAATGCAGGCTGTCATGGGTGCAGGTCACTTCCAGCTGGGAGATGCTGTCCCTGACCCAGGCAACGGCAGGAGAAGGTGTGACAATAGAGCAACTGCCATGTAAGCATTACTTCATTATCTGCTCCAGAGGGTGAGCAGCAGGGGGGGTGTAATGCTGCTAGGGGATACTCTGAGGAACCTGGGAGAAACTGCTAATTTTTATCTGTAGTTTATCTGGAATTTCTTTTGTTCTCACTACAGCATGCTTTGTTTTAAATCAGTAAAGCCAGAGCTTTCAGAAATATGACTTGTCAAGGGCACCTAGGGGAGGCAATTTAGTTCTCTCGGGTCTCTGGGTGGGGGCTCACGCTGGAGTTGTTTAATTTTTCCAGCTGGAGCCTCCAGGTAACTGAACCTGACAACACCTGGCAGAAGGGTTCCACCAAGTACCTCATTCATTGCGTAGAGGTGTTTTTATGTCACCCCTCATCATGCTGTCTGAGTAATGAGGACACGTCTCTTCTTTGGGATTTCTCTTTTGTTTCCTATCTTCCCAAAACACCACCATCATCCTGAAGTAACAACACAGCCGAGGCAAAAGATATGCACTAAAATGGGGGTCTTATCAGCAGTTTTATTATCCCATGCAATATTCGTGTGGAAAATTACTTTCTGAAATGTGCTAAGCTGCTCTTTGGCTCTCCAGGGCTCTGTTCACAATTTTCCGTAAGTGATTTTTGTTTAATTTGAAGCAATACAGGGATAGATATCTTTCACCCTGACTGCCATCATCTTAATTGTAGCTGTAGGAACTGTAAAGGCCATCTGACTGGTTCTATTACTGAGAGTAAGATAATGGGGCATTGTTTGCTTTTCTGTTTCTGTATGGCACAGTGGCTAAACTGATTCCTAAATTGTTATAACACTGTCCCAAATAAATCCTTCATTTTAGTATGAATTAATTTTTAGCTAGGGAAAGGTCACGTTGCCAGTAGTCCTTGTTCCTAATTGCTAATTGTCTGCATGTAACTCAGTCATTAGTAACCATTGGCTTTAAGTCAAGTACAGGTACATGTATATGGAGGCTGCCTTTTGATGCTTCTTTAAGGAAAACCAGAGACAGAAAGTGCTCTGGCAATTCCAGAGCAGCCCAGCTCACCTTCCACAGCTTGGTCATCTTGCGCGTGCTCAAGGAAAGGAGAACTGGAACGTGAACCATGTCCTCCTGAAAGGCCAGGAGGACACAGAGGCTCAGACTGCTCTAGTGCCTCTCGGATGAGATTTTGCATCGGGCAGAGGAGCAGCCTCCATCCCTGCTGCTGCAGAGGCGCCCGCTGCTGGCACAGCTCTGCCGGGTGAGAGCTCCACAGCAGAGACGAGGGAGAGCTTGGGCTGAGCTGCCATCAGGAGCAGTGGGGGGGTCAGGTCTGACGTGCTGGGACAGCAGTTGTGTCCCCCAAAGGCAAAGGGTGGGGAGGCTGAAATACCGTACCTAGGCTGCAGGGAGACCTGGACCAGCAGCAGCTGCTGGTTCCTGTGGGGCACACTCTGCCTTTGTGCTCCTCGTATTCTCACTGCAGAGAAATGCAGTTTTCCCATCCTCAGCCTCTATTCAGAAAGGAGAACAATAAGTGTGTGTGCTCCCATATGCGTTTTGAGGGAAAGCCCAACTGTTTTTAATCTATTGATACTCACAGCACTTTGATAGGGTTTACTTTAATAAAGCCTCACCTGGGATAATATGTCAAACTTGGTCACATCACTTCAAAATCTAGACAGGCCAGAGAGGAACAGGAGTGACCAAAAATGTACAGGAAAGATGGAAATGCTTGGGATTATTTAGTCTAGAAAGTGAAGTTTTTACCTTTTACATGCTGCAAAAAGGAGAGAAATAAACTTTTTCCACAGGCATGGTGGAAATAGCAAGAAATAATGGGCTTAAATTGTAGCAAGGAACAGACATTAGGAAAAACTTTTTTAAATGATAAGAATAGATAAGTAATGGCCTCAGTGGGGAGGTTACAAGTTCTCTGTCGCTTTTTAAAAACATACTGTTTAAATGTCTCTTGGAAATGCTGTACATACTTCCTCTCTGTAAGAAAGGACAATGTCTGTTAATGTTTGCAGTTACTTCACATCCTATTTTCTTGTCATTTTTCTTCAGTGTTATAGATGGGGAAAGTAGGTACAGGGGAACTAGTTCCCTGAGCGTCAAGTCAGTCTCCTTCCTTAAAAAAAATCTCTTGTTTCAGACCTATTCTGCACAGAGGTACTTCCTAGATTTGGACTCGGGTAAGGAATACCCCAAAAGAAAACCTACACAAGCCCAGTCTGCCTGATGAGATTCTCTGTTTCTTCTCTTAGAGACTTTTATTTTATCAGTATGTGTAGGATCTCGCAGTTTCAGGAAAATGCGCATTGTGAATTTTAGTGTTACGGGGTGGTTCTGCAGAGGAAAGGGAAGATGCCTCACCTTTGCCATCTGTCTTGCGTCTGGAGTATTTTTAGGTAGCATCTAGCAATGTGGTTTAACCTCCTCTACTGTGTGGGAAGTTGCCCTTCCCACTCTGTCCCCCCCCCGCTATTGCATCTTCAAGGGTAGATTCTTTGTCACATATTATAGAGAAGGGCGGTCTTCCTGGCTTCTGGAAACTCTGTGCAATATTTCAAGCTAAAATACTTTCACACAAAGATATTGGCACGTTTCTTATTGCATCAACCCCAGAAAAGTACATAGTGATACGTCTTGGGTGGATTTTTAAATAAACCTTGCTTGTAGCTTTGAGAACTTTCCTCTACATCCAATGAAAAGCTAAAATGGCTATGAATAAGTTAACACCTGAAAATGTAGGTTTCTGTACATGGCTTACATAAACCGGAAGAGGAAATTTTTCACCATGTTTGAATTTTATGCATAAATCTCCTTGGGAAAAAGTTCCATCCCAGTGACAGTGAGTTTTAGGCTAAAGTAATCATTTTTTCTCTGCAAATGGCATATAAAAACCCTCATTCAGAATTACTAGACCAACATTGCAGCCTTTTTCTTTTATACACACAGTTAATCCCTCAATTCTCAAGTAGGCCACTGCCAGAAGCTTTTCCAGCAAACAAGTTATGTTTTTCTTTGTTTACTTTCATTGCAATTACTGACTCAGTTGCTTTGAATAAACCAGTCTGACAGTGGTTGACATAACAATTTTTTATTTCCCCCCCAGGTTTCTTAGTTCCCTGACTGATCATATCCAGGGTTAAAAAAAATTTTAAAAAGGCAAAATTTTAGCTTTTAAAAATTTATTTAAAAAAAAAAAAAAGACAACAAACACAAAACAAAATCCAAACCCCAGGATTTAGCCCACTGTAAGTAAATAGGTGATTTTATTAATGCTTGTAGAATTATTTTACCAAAATGTAACATAAACCAAACCATGTTTAGATATTCTCTGCTTTTTCTCTCTGGTAATTCATCATAATGTATTAATATATATCACCTTTTCATACTATTAAAGACTCCATAGTGTGACTAATCTTATTCATTTTTACACTCCCTGAAGGAGCCATTACCTTGTACTCCGCAAAAGAGCCTTTGATAAATGTCTCCACGGGGCAGGTTGATACAATCCGCCCTAATGGCTCCTTGGAAGGTTTGGTGGCATGTCCTGGGGCTGAGCTTTTTAATGGCTTATTTATGCCGTGGACTGAACTCACAGGACGGATCGTGCCAAGTGTCTGTGAAGTGGCATTTCAAGGGTACGTGAGAGCAGGCCGAGCCGTGACGGCCTTTGATGCAGTGAAACATCCACTTGGGAGCTTCGGCGAAGTCTCTGTCCTGGCAGTTGACAGAAACGTGCTTGGGGAAAAAAGATGGAAAGAGGGACTCCTGCATTTTTCATTTATCGTGCTTGGGCAGTAATAAGTGTGAGAGATATAAACCAGCATATCCTTCCCTGAATCCCCTGAGATTTGGTGTCACAGCCTACCCGAGCATCTTCCTTGGTTCTCTGCACATGACCAGCCCGAGCGCAGAGTCTGCTGAAGGAGCCGTTTGGTCTTTTGGACATCTCCCTCCTGTGGACCTTCTGCGGCTCTCTGCAACGGAACATGTCTCAGCATGGCTATGAGACTGCTTGGACTGGTACCAGCCTACACGTTGGCAGAAAAGTTATGTAAAATTAACAAAAGCTATCAAGCACCAGGAAATCATGAAACTGTTTCCTATTTTCATATTTCTTGCAAATGACTTGAGCCAACTTAATTCACTACACTTTTCTTCAAAGTTCTACCCTCAGCTCAGAAAAACAGTATTATTAGCACCTGTCAAAACTTCTATATTATTGCAGATCTGGAATTCTTGATGACTTCTTTGAAGGCACAAGCATTCTGTTTACACAAGGTGTTGGTATGCTTTCTCCAGTCTGAATAATATATAAAAATATATATGTGCAGGGCTCAAATGGCAAAAGGAATTTTAAAACCCTTACCAACTTCACTAGTGTGATAAGTGTACTTAATCTGAATTATTTCCTTCCATGAATTCCTCAACTTGTTTTAATAGGTTTATTCAGAAATCCAAGACTCATCTAAGTAAACTTGACTAGTTGTCTAAGCTGCTCCAAAACTGGATCTTAATTTGATTCTGTTGATATAACATCTGAACTCGCTAAAGCAGATGGCAGAGCGTGTCACTTCTGGCATGCTGAAAATAGAATTATTTCTCTGTTAACTTAGTGGCAAAGAAAAGGCTATGTATCAAATAGTGTTAGAAGAGAGAACTGTTGAACTTGGAAACTACCATATTCACATGACATTTTCAGTAACAAATCATCAAAATCTTCAAAGCATAATCATCTTTTTCTGAACACTCATATCTTGTGGCATTCTTAGTGTCAGTTGCTGGAGTAAATTCTCTGTGCTCGCGTAGTGCTCTGGTTGTAGAATGAATCTCTGAACAGTCATTGGAGCTTTTGTCTCTGCTACTGCTCTTCAGTGAAGCTCCTATTTTTGTCTTCATTGGTTTTAATTTTTAAAAGTGTTTCTACAGAATTTCAACCTGATCTTGAGCTTTCAGCTCTCTTTAGGTCTTTATTCCAAGCCCTAATGAGATTCATAAATGGTTACATATGATACATGTTCATCTTGATATATACATATATATGGAGTGGATGTAAATGGAAAAAAAAAATCAAAAAAAAAAATTGTAAAATATGAAGAATGAGATTTTATTGCTGTCTACAGCTGCCAATGGGAGGTTATGAAGAAGGTGCAGCCAGACTCTTTAAGTCTTCTTTAAATTCTGTTGAATAATACCATCAGTCTAGTACTTCTGGCTGAAAAGAATTCTTACCAGGTAACTTTATGCAGTGAACTTAATGTTAAGATGCAGCATTTCCATAATGTTCAGTGATTAGAAGTTATCCCAGTTACAATATAAGCAGTTGTGTGAACTCTCTCCAGCTCTGTATAGGATGCTAAAGCACAGCTTTGCAATGACCGTGGTTGCTTCCAGAAAGAAAAGGATGTGTAAATCTTGAGAAAGAGGAAAAATGGCTTTAAAATATATTCCTTGATATAGTTCTCCGTCACTAAATTAAACTTCAGTGACTTGCTAGGAAAGTATATTCTTTTTATGTGCTCCCATAAATTGTGCATTTCAATGCTGTCTGTATCTTTTTTTATTATAGGGGAAGCAAAAAAAAAATAATCAACATGGGCAATATTTCAGCTCCTAAAAACTAATTCTTGCAGACCCTTAGGCTGTATCAGGTCTGAAAGTGGAATATTATTGTGACTTCAGGAGATAAAACTCAAATTATGTTAAAATTGTTCCTTTAACAGTGGGTATGAGCACATATTAAGAGTGCTGATTAAACTTTGTCACATCATCTTGCAGAAACAAAGGAGTACGAGGCAAGTAAAGGTGCCTGCCTTGTGTGACTCTTCCTCCTGACTCCTTACCAGGAGTCTGAATAATCTTCCGGGCTGCCATACGTGACACTGTCAGAGCCCTTTTGTGGCAAATGTGATACCAAGGAGTACCATTTGTTACAAGATATGCTATTCCCTTGAAATTACTCATTAACAGTCTCAGTAGATCAAAAATAGGTAATTAGCTGGTTTTGTATAAGTTGTGTTTTTATAACTAATTTATACCCTTATTATTTTTCTTTGCAGGAGTTGAGAAATTAAATCCAGATCAAGTGTAAATCACTCCTCACAACTCTACCCAGCAAGTCCTTTTAGCTCAACTAGGAGGATGCTTGCTTTGAGCTTTGGGTGACCAGCTTCTTCCTTCAGCGTTCTGCTGCGATGCGAATGTAGTCAGCACCAGGTATGTCCATCTCAAAACCACCGGTCTGCGTCACTTTTCCTACAGTAACGGTTAAAAGGCTGTATTGGCAGGTCAGCAGTGTGGGTGTTGGGATCTAGAGGCAGGAATGGGAAGCAGCTTCCATTAATTCAGATACTTTGGAGTACGGAAGGCAGAAATTCACACATCCTGAACTTTTTCATGTAATGTCTTTGTACGCAGAAATGGCAGGAGGAGTAGGAAGGGCTGTCAGAGGGTAGATGGAGGAACTGAACAGCGCAGGTGTTAACCGGAATGACTCGGTGACTACACCGCTGGCACAGTTTGAATGTGGGTTGAGAACTTATTGCTTATTAAGGTTTTAAAGCTTTGTTGGACAGTTTTTCCTGTGGGAATTTAGCAGAGGGATATAGTCAGTAACAAATTCTGAACAGTTCAGATCTGAATCTCAAGCAATTACAATTTGCTAGACGTCTAATCCTTCTGTAGATGGTGCGTTTCAGCAGTTCGGTGAGATGAGCCCCCAGTGCACTGACCGTGTGTTGAGGTCAGCGGCACTACCATTTGCTAAGCACTCCCAAAAATATGAATTGCGCATATAAATCTGCTTTCTTTAGTCTTGTCTTTTTCTAACCTCACAGTTTTTGTCCATAGCAAAACTGTATGAAGTGAAATGTATATCAAATATTGTTCAAGTAAAATGCATAATTTTGGTACTTCCGCCACTTTGGATCTGTAGCCTTGTTAAAATTGTTAATGATGATGTACCTAGAAGTGGTGTTTGGGGAACCAAATATCTAAGTAAAAGGATGAATTGATATCTCAGCAGGTACATGACTGTTTCTGTAAGTCTGGTATTCAAAGGGGGTTGACAATTTATATTAATTTCAAAAGTCTGCAGGTGCTCAGCTCCCCATAAAGCTGGCTCTTGCTAAAGGCTCCTCAGCTCAACTGTTCCGGAGGAAAATCTGGAATATGGAGTAATGATGAGTTTTGCAGAAAGTGTCTCCAGACCTCAGAAAACATACATTTTTAACCAAAATTATTTGCTGGAGGTGGTGGGAGCAGTTGTAGAGTTTTCTGCCAAAACTTTGGGTTTTTTTCCAACACATAATAAAAGACTGTTCTGGGTAGGTTTTTCTTTTCTTTTTCTCACAGAAGTTTCAGTTATTCAAGGTGAAAAATACCTTTCTCTCGACCAGCTCTATCTTCACAATATTAAATAAAAGCATGCTTTTGACTTATGAGAATAACAGCAAATGAATAGATTCTGGCTGCTGCAAACATTTCTGTGGCTGCATGTTCTACTCCTGAAAAATGAGCTTTTAATAAGAGGATATAACTCTTTTACTTTTCAATAGTCTGCCATAATTAAAAGGATAAGAACACAGCTCTCCCTTGCACAGACTCTGCTGAAAATGAGGTGACGGTCTTAAGTTTCACTGGGACTAACACTTTCTCCAGAACACTAACTGGGGTGTCTAATATTCGTTCTCTCTTTCTAGCCCCAAAATATAAATGCAAGTTAGAGATGAGGCGTAAAGGATCTTTTTTGACAACTTGACTCTAAACAGTTTAGTGGAGCTGCCATAGTGCTAAAGAAAAGGTGGGACCCAGAAACTTATATGGGAAAGAAAATAAGAAGTTAAAATTATTTTCTTTGGGGGAGTGAAAGCTGGAACATTTTTCTTTTAATATTTCATATATATATTGTACAACTTGTGTTTTACAGTTCCCGAATCTCCCAGATCTGTGTAGGTGTATGTATTTTCTGATCATCTGATAGGATTTTTTTCTTTCAGACTAAGATAAGTCTAATTAGACCTGGAGGCCACATCTGCTTCATGCCCAGGGCGTGATAGCACTTGTGATTATTTAGGAGCACAGACTACTGTCTGCCACGTAACCACCGCAGTCTGATTTAATTCACTAAATGTTGCATGATCAGACTTTACCCTAATTAGCAGTGTCTTGTGATTTATTTCCCTTACTCCCACATACTATCAGAATTGCAGCAAAGAGCAGTATAGAATTTTCTGCATGCAGTGATTTGTTCTAGAAGACTACTTTCCCATGACAGGTTGTATCAGCTGAATACTTGCCGGAGCTCATTACCTTTTGGTAGCAAAAGTATTAAACTTTGCTTTTTCCTTGTTGTTCTGTGGTTCTACAAATTATAATTAAACTATTAATTATGGTAGCTACTTAAGTGTGACAAATTAAGTTGACTATATGGCAAAGTCAGTACCCTTGAGAAGTGCAGCCTTGGTTTAAAGATATTGCACTGAAAAGGGAATGTTTAACAACGAACTCCATCCTCTGGTGAAACTGTGATTAAAAAATACTCACTTCACACAGTGCAAGGCCTACACATAACCTCTCCCTCCTCTTCCCTCTTCTCGCCTACTCTGGTCTTCGTCTTGATCAAGATTTCCTAAGCCTTTCACAGTCATGCTTCCCTACAGCTCTTCTAAAGGCATAACCACGAATCCTCGTTTCAGAGGTCAGTGTACTCGGAAGGTGACAGCCAGATGAGAATCAGCTTTATTTTATGGAAGCAAGTTAGAACAAAAAACCCATTTTCACACGTGGACAGCTCTGGATTTTTGTCTTTGTTTTCTTTGCCAAATTTCTGAAAATTTTGGCCTGTCTTTTCTGTGTAAAGAGACCAAAAATGGCAAAATGTAGTACTATTTGATTTTAAAGAAAGAAAAATTTAAAACTAGATTTGTCTTTATGTTTTTCTAATTAGCTTTGGTTTTCTTTGAATACTAAGGAGGTAATGGCTGTGTTTGAAAAATAACAAAAAACCCCCCAGTTCCCAAAAAAGGGAACAGCCATTTTTTAGTACTGTACAATTTCACTGTACTTTTCTGTTGTCTGCTGTGGTGGTGTAACCCCTGCCGGCAGCTGGGACACGCAGCCACTCACACAGCCAGCCCTTTGGGGGGAAGGAGGAGAAGAGGGGGAAAGAGAAAGGAAAAAACCTCGTGACTCCACAACCTCTCTCAGCAAAAGTTGTTTCTTATGTTTAAATGGAATTTCCTGGGTTTCAGTTTGGGCTCTTGTCCTTGTGGAGGTGAGGCTGACTGGCGTCTAGCTCCTCAGCTCCTCCGCCTAGTCCTTCTTGCTTTCTCCTGGTCCCCAGAAACCCCCCCTGATCTCCACAGCCTCTGGGTTTTCTCTTTAGAATCAGTAGCCAACTTCTGTTGGAGACAATTTCTCCTGATAGATCAGGGTATTCATTCAGTGTAATAATGCTATTTCTTGATCTTCACTTTGAAATCATGTTTTGAATTTCAAGAAAATTCATGTCTTTGGGGCAAAGGGGGTTGGAGAAATCAATCCCAGAATGTTACTCCTCTGGTTTCATGCTGGCAAGTCAGGAAAAGCTCCTACTGACTTCAGTGAAATGATTTTTTTTTTTTCTTTATGGTTCCATTCTCTCCCTAACCGTGTTTGTCTGTCTTAGTGTTAGTATAAATTTGGGTTTCCACCAGCAAAATCTCTTTTCCTTTTGTGTGACATTTTTCTGAATCTAGAACTCATGAAACTGGTTGCCTTAAGCCAAGCAGTGTCATTATAAGTGTAATAATGATTCATCATCCCCAGAAAACACTAATATAAACATCTGTCTGTTAATGAATTGTTTGGCTGAGTCACAAACTTGCCAGAAAAGATGTGAATCCTTTTGGGGGTGGTTGAGTAATTAAGGTCTTTGTTCATTGAACAACCCTCACATCGCTTTTTGCATGTCAGAAGTCCAAGTGATGCCTTCAAGGAAATGACCTCTCAAGGAATGAATAGCCTGGCATGATATGGCAGTGGGATGGAGTGTTTGTTGAACGGCCTAATATTTACATAAAACCAAACCAAATAATTACAGAAAACACTTACATAAAAGGGAAGCAGAAAGGATACCATTAGGCTGAGTCAGTTGACAGTACAGGTTTGGGGCAGAGCATGTGTGGGTGAAGGGAATAATCTGTTCTTTTTTCCCCAGTGTTTAAGGCACTGTGGATATCCATCACAGCTGGCCTTAAGCAATCCGAAGTTGTCATCATCTTTTTTTAAACAGTGTTTAGGACCCTTCTTTGATCAACTGTAAGAGTAGGGTTTTTGTGTTCTTTTTGGTAACAATGAGGGCATTAAAACAATGGTTTTAACAGAAGGATACCCAGAAATGGGCTTAACAGGGTAAAAGACCATGGAGACAATCTGGACCCAAGGTGTGTCACCCTCTGTGGCTGATGAGCGGGGGGCTGCAGTGTGGGAGGCACTGGTTGGCTGTTCCATGGGTGACAGTGAGACCCCACAGCAGGAGCTGGCTGCTGGAACCATGCAACAGTACATTCTCCTGACCTGCGTTGGAGGGAAAGTTCAAAGCCAGAGTGTGGATGAAGCTCCACGTGCCCACAAGAGCATCCCTGTGACTGATACCTTACGTGTGTTGGTACCACTCCCCAAACTGGGTGTTTGGTTTAGGTGTTGCTTTCTGCCTGCACATCCAGCACGGGCAGGGCTGTTCATTACCTGCACACACACTCCTTATGCTTCACCTTCTAGAAAATCTCTGGGTTTAGCTATCAGCACAGTGTGACATCCATAATTGTAATCTTATTCAAATTTCGGTATTGATTTAGTTCTGTTGGATAAACTGATGCTAAACTGAACTTACTTAAATTTGTGGAATAAGTTATTTCAACCAGACAGACATTACTTACTTGCTCATCCATACAGTTCCATTGAAGGATGCAGGGGATCAAATTCTCTTCTCACAGAAGCAGTAGCAAATTAGAATAACTCCGTTTAAAGCTTTGGAATAAATAAATTTAGCATAAATAAATCCCCAGGCAAGAAATACATCTCTGAAACCCGAGCTCATTCTTTCTTTTCCTTGTTTAAAATAAAATTAAGCAAATGGTTGAATGCCTTCCTGAATCAGGGCAGAAGATTGAAGTCTGATCCGTTTAAGCTACTTGCTTAAGCTGGGGTGGCAGTGGAATACCACGCTGCGTTTTCAAAGTGGGAAGTCTATTATAAAAAAGGAACAAAATATTTTTTTTTTACTTTTATTTTCCTTTTTAATTTGCTGTAGACATTTCCCTATAACATTCTTAGCATACGTGTATGTACAGAAGTGAATGTTTATATCTGTTATCCTATGTAGCAAGAACAGGCTTTTATTCTTGAGGGGATCTGACATCTTCTAGGAAACCTGACTGGCAAAAGTAGCAAGTAGTAATAAACCAGAAGGAATCTTTGTAATCTCAAGATTAATGGAAAAATGTTTATGCTGAGGATTCTCTTCATCAACAAACTGCTGTTTCCACCTATTTGCATTTTAATGGTTACCCTAGTTCTGAAGTTAAAATTACAGACTTTTCCCAGCTGCTCTTTAAATGCTACATTATAATTTTGAGGAAGCATCATACGTAATTATATTTAATAGACACAGAATTGATTGAAACACTTAACAAAAACAAAAAGCCCAGACCTAATTTTGTAAACATGTTATTGTACAGTAACCCCCAATGAGTTTGTTCTTAAATCTCCTAATTAATTTTTAATTAAAAACCTCAAAGATGCTATTATACTTCTTGTTGTAAATGGCAGCCTTATGTAAGCATAAACGACTTAGCTGCTCAGACAAATATCTTCCATTAAAACCCATGTTAATGAGAACTGCTGAACACAGTATTTCAGAGATTTAAACAGTGGCAGCACTGAAATAGTCTAAATATCACATGGGGGGTTTGTTCTTTTCTGTTCCTCCTTTCTTTTTGGTCCGAGAGATGGGTTTGTACAGAACATAATAGGTTTGCACATGACAAGCTGTCCGAATTCCCACTTAGGCGCATCAATCCTCTTCCCATTGCTGCTACCAGAATATATATAGCATTAACTGGAAACAGTAGGGCTGATCCAACTCATCTGTACTCATGTGGGGGCAAATAGGCACCAGATCAGTAAACTCGTATGCAGATTTGCTTCATTAAATAGATGAACACTCCTTTTATTAATGAAATACTAACCAACTGACGAAGAACACAGACCAGCCAAATTCCCAACCTCACATATAAAAGGGATCCAGCTTTCCATGATTTTAGTCCCATCTTCTCGTTAAAACCAGCCAGAGGATCTAAGCCAGTAGCTGAAACACAGTGTGTTGCTGTGGGGATGGGCTGATGTCACAAATAGAGGATTATTAATAGCATAAAAACAGCAAGTGCTCCTTTCAGAGAAGCATCTTTAATAGCAGGGGAAAAACACTTGAGACAAAATCTCATTTGCTATGTTTTTCTTACATTTTTTAACCAAGAAGGGATGGGAGGTGGGAATGCAGTGGTTTCTATGGTTTAATTATCTGTCATCTACATGCTTATTAGCACTGCACACAGAAGCAGCAGAGTTTAGAAGGCTGGAAGTTGTAAACTCAGTTTTGCAAAGCTGCAGTTTTCATTTTAAAACATGCGAAGTGTTGTTGTCAGGACAAGGGATTAAAAATAGTGATGTTTCCTCTTAAAACAAATTCACTGTAGCTTCCCCCTCATAACTTTTCTTATCAGGTTCTTGGTATGTTGGAAATGGAAGCTGGTGCAAAAATCACTCAGGCTATTTAGAACTGGATTTTTTTAACCCTACCAGGAGGAAATGACAATACTTGTCTTCAAAACCAGGAATACCCATCCACTCTAGTTCAATGATGTAATGGCAAATATCAGTTGGGGGGGAATGTAACCTCAGACCTGCATTCTGATGGTGAAATATCCCATACTGCCAGATTTCCTGCAGGATCTATAATTATGGTTTTTGTTGTCTGGAAGTAGACTGTTGGATGCTCTTGTGGAAAGCAGTGCAAGGAGGTGAAAGCAAGGCAACAATAGTATCTGCAAGGCAAAGGGTCCTAGAAGGTGCTGGTCAAGAAAATTGTTTATATGTATGCAAAGTATATCCCCGACACATTTTTTTTACCCTTTATTCCCTATTTCTAAGGAGAGAGAGTCTCTTTTTTGAATGGATTATTTGTACTGATGCAATAATCAATCCAGCAGCCGCACAGTGAAACTTGTCTGGGGGATATTTGAAGTACCTGGTAAAACTTCTTTGCAGGAGTACTTCATAGGTGATTTTTTTTTTTTATCATTCTTGCTTCAGTAAAAAAAGTTGTTAGACAATTGGTGCAATGGGTTCCTGTGCGCTATGTATTGTCATTTTGTGCTTGACTGAAATGTGGATGTATTGGTAACTTGGATGTTTTGGAAAATCGTGTTCATAACAATTGTCTGCTGAAATTAATATTTCTCTGGTGTGAAAGGCAGCAGTCCCAGAAACAGTCAAGTCTTTTCCAGTTCCTGGAATGCTCCAGCTACTCCTGTAGAGCTCAGTCCTTAGGATGTGACACTATAAATCAAACATGTTACAGTAAATATTTCTAACTGCTAATGGCAGCCTTTTACAACCATGAATGGTTTTGTCGTTTCTTTTTTGGGTTCTGGGGTGTTTTTTTGGTTAAAATCTGTAATAGTTACAGATCATAAGTCTGAGATGTAAATGCTATTCAAATTACGTGTTCTTAAATTGCCCACAGGAGATGTTTGCCTTGAAGAGAGCTTGACTATGAGAGCGTACAGCTCACTACTCTCCCAGATACAATTTGTCCTCTCTATTTCAGAAGCTGCTGCAGCAATGCAAGTAAAGCAGTGCTAGCAAACTGGCTGCTGTAGCTTGACTATGCTTTAGATCTTTATGAAATGAAATTGGGTTACATACAGAAAATGAAATATTTTTATCACTTCTTCTATTATCCTGGGCTCCTACAGTTCTGGAGGTTTCGGATAACTCTATTCTCTCTGCAGAGAGAGAGGTGGAACAGGAGTCTCACCAAGGCCATGCTTTCTAATTTCCAAAGGCGATGAAAACCCTGTTTCCCTCAACACTTATTCAGGACTTTATTTAGAGTCAGTTTCTCATAGTTCTGTTCTTCCCTGGCCATAGGTAACTCTGAAGGAAAACAGGAGAGAGCTGGGTGGTGTGTTTTGTTTTGTTTTGGCTGTTTCCTTGGCTTTTCTCCTATTTCTCCCAAAAGACAGACCCTTTTGTCATCACTAATCTGTGCACAGACCCTCGTGTTCATTGGGAAAATCTCCAAACCCCACATGGCAAGCCAGCTAGAGAGTCTGGTGTGCAGTTGTGCTTTAGATGGTGGCAACTATTTGCTGCTGTTTGTGGAAAAGATGCTTAAGTGTCTAAAGGAAGGCTATTTTCAGTTACAATTAACTCCTAACAATGCCTTTTGCTAATCTGTGTAAGAAAGTTCGCCTCCCCTCTTTCCGCCACAGAGGCCAGAAGATGTGGTGAAACTCACAGCAGAGCAGCAGCCAAAATACTTAAGTTCTGTATATTCGCTTGAGTGTCTCTTCTTTGCCAGTGCTTAGAATCTCCCACAAGAACACCAGCTGTGCAACTTGTCCACCCAGCTGATAGCACTTCAAATCTGCTTAGCTTCAGAAATTACTTGCCTGTGTAATCTAATTTTACCCAATGTTCTGTTTAGAAATAAGTCCATTTACCACTCACAGATTGTTAGTTTCCTGATTTAATAGTGAAATGTTGAAGAAAAAGCAGTGTTTCTCTCTCATAACTCATGCTTTCATCCCACTTGTTCATACTCCAGTAATTGAAATTATAGTCTTATAATTGTGCAGACATTGATGATTTTGCAAATGGAGGATTATTAATAGCGTAAAAACAAGAAGGACCTCTTCTCAAAATGTTATTCCAGCAAAAAAAGAACCAGAAAAATATGCTTGATTATTTCTTCATTTTTTTGTGCATTCTTCACATTTTAATTAGGCAGAAAAAGTAGATAAGATTTTCTTTCATCAGCATGAATATTAGTGAATCATAGCGGAAAAGAATCTTATGGAACATATTACAAGTCATGAACTGAGATTTTTTTGTAAATTCTATTGACTTTAAGATTTAAAAAAAAAACTTCTGGGGAAAAGAAATACAAACTGGAACCAAATCTTCATTGGTGTTTCAGTATAAATTGATTTTTTTGTACATTTGAGTAAAAATTATGTACTTTGTTTAATTTTGTAGAAAAGAGAAAGTTTTGCAGGTGTTTCTATGCATATAGCTGCTTTTACTGTTTGTTTGCCAAACCTGACATTCCTATCTACTTTGCAACTGGCAGGATCTTCTGGTAGGATCTTTTGGTCTTTTAGCAAATTATAGGTGTATAATCTATGTATTTCCAAAGTATGTGAATATAAACTTTCAAGTGAACAGCTGGTGAGGAAAACCTTACACCTTACTTTGCTGGGAGGTCTGGGGGGCAGATCATTGCCTTGGAATCCCTGTTTGCTGGTGCCTCCACACTGTCCTGCAGCTGTCCAGCCAAGCACCTGCACTGGAGATGCTCCTTCAGCATCCCTCCTTCTTCCCCACACACCCCACGGCATGGGTGGTCCCACGCCAGGAGCCACAAAGCTGTTGAAAGGAGGTATTTTGTTGGGGTACAATCCTGAAGTACTGGTTTCGACAAGGTGAACGAGGAACAATGAAAGGGCCAGGGGACAATGAAATCACGAGGATGCACTTTTAACCCAAACGAAGTATTTTTAACACATTGCATAACTGCACTGTGAATTAATGGAGGATAATTCCTTGTATGAATGCACTTTGTAGTTTAGCAAGTCCTGAAATTGCTGACACAATTAAGAGAGAATACCATGGAAATGACCACTTTTCATACTTGTCCCATTTCTTACACTCCTTTCTTGCGTATTTACTTTGTTGGATACTGGATACAGAGAGAAATGGAATTTTGGCCTCACCAAGTAATTCCATTCTTAGGAATGCAGTTTTACTTTTCCATTGTACTTGAGGTGGTTTTATCTTTGTTTTATACGTGTATATTTAGCAAAAGCTTTTAAAAATCAACCATGCTACGAGCATTTCATTGCTAAGCAACAATGTACTCTTCCCTCCCACGTGCCTTCTTGCTATTCTGCGAAAAATAAGTATAACAAATGTGTAAAGAGTAGGGTGCTCTCCTCTTGATAGAATAATCCACAGAGAGGTTTAGCACTGGGCGGTCCTGGCCACTTATTTCCGAGCCACGTTATTGCTGCCTCCTGGTTCCCAGTGAAAGCAGGAAGGGTCTGTACCCGACTGCTGCTTTCCCGCACGCTTTCCTTCAGGGCTCTGCCTGGGCATAAATTCTCCCACGCAGAATATTTTGTAGTTTGTGTGCTGATGGCCACGGTCAGTTTGGGATGCTTTGAGGTGACCCAACACCGCACCATCTGCAGTACAGGACCCTGCTTCACGTGCAGAAGAGGGGGCTTGGGGCAACTCTCTTACCAGTGAGCATATCTTATAAAGGCATCGCCAGGCGGTGTGGAGCTCAGGGGCTCTACTTCTGCAGGGTTACTATTAGCGCTCCTGTTCTCGTGTCCATCAGAAGGCAGGGAAGTCGTGGTGGGAAGGGGAGGAGGAAGAAATGTGCTTTGTCAGCAAATAGCACTTCTGGAAAATGTTTGTCAGGCCATCTGTCGTTCCAGTATCACCCTGGAATTAAAGCAGTTTTAAAACTCCGCAGTTCAACAGCCTTAAAGGGGATTTTAGTTTTCTGTGGTGCTGCTCCGCCGTTTCACTGCGCTCGTGAATGCCTTCAAAAGCTACCAGTGTATTCCGTGAACTGTAATTCTACTTTGTAATCTCAGTGTTGTGTGAACACCACTGAAACTGCTGTGGCAAGGTCACTTTGTAGAAGTAAATGCTGGCGAGGTGTTAAATGTGATCGTGCGGTTGTAGAACAGATTGAACTGGAAATGCTCCCTGGCTTACGGTTTGTGCTGTACGTGAGTGTAGGAAAGCTGTAGTACTTGCAGTCAAGGGTCCCACAGCAAACAACAAATTAAGAAAGCAAAATAGTTGCCATTTGGTGACCATCTCCTTCAGAGTACTTGGAGTGTAAATTGGTCTTTCTAATGTTTTGCCAAGAGTCTTCTCTGCTAACGTACAGGAAGCTACTTGAATTTTCAGTGGCATCCTTAATTTCCTCTTTACCACAAAGCTACGTAAAGGCTGTTTATTTACATATATCCTCACTCTATCAAAGGATTGCCCAAATTCCTTTGTGAATTCTGCTGATCTGTGTGAGAAAGCAGTTGTGAAATGAGCTCAGGTGTGAATTTGAGCAAAATCTTGCACACTAAGGCTGGATGTGGATGTCCTTGTTCCTTCTTCGAGGAGGAGAGCCGTTAGGCTGTTGGTCAGTGTGGTGTGGGATGGCTACTCCAAACCTACGTTCCTTTTTTAACGAGTCATTATAACCTCAGCATGCAATGAGACAAACTATTTCAAAGACACTGGCACTCCCAAAGACAGCAGCAGAACTGTTCTGCAGATGAAATTCCACACTCTGCAGCTCTGCCCTTTGCTGGCCAGTGCTTCCAGTGCTAAAAGTAGTGTGGGAATAGTAATCTTTCATCATGTAATATAGAAGTCAATGGTAAAACACAGTGATCTTTTCATGTACTGGCTTTAAGTTCATGTCGATGAACTACCAAACCCTTGCATACGTGGAAGAAGATCGCAAAGACCATGCTGTACCCCTGCGTGAGCTTTTTCCATGGGTGGGTAGAGCAGTCAAGCAGTAGAGAGCCACAGCTCCACCTGATCTGCCAGATAACAACTGAGTTAGCACGGAATGGAAGCAGGTTGAGAACAAAAGATAGGTAATTCCCTTCCCCTGGGAGCAAGGGAGAAGCAGCAGCCACAGTATTGATCTCCTATTCACAATTTATTCCTCTGGTGTTCATCGAGTGCAACAACATAATGCACTTTAATCAGTGCAAATAGTTAATATTCTGTAAAATATATTGTAAAAAAATGTCGTGTGCCAATGAGGATACAGTCCATTTACCCATAATTCTTCTATCCACACTCTTCTCATTCATTTTTAATGATCATTTTATGTTTTTCCCTTATTTCTTCTTCCTATATTATTATATACACAAGGGGGAAGAACGAACAAAGTTAAGTTGTTTCTTGAGTTTTGCTGAGCTGCCTGGTGGGTAGATAAAAATAGCAAGTGCCAGTGGCAAAGTCTCCCGAAAAGTGCTAACACATTGTGCTATTGAATCAGCACTGAGAAATCAGATTTTCCTCACAACGCTTTCTTTAAACTTGAGGTGACCTTTAGGAATGTATTTGCATCAACGTAGAGAACCTCATTACTTTGTCGTATCTGAGAGTAAGTGCTGTCATCCTGGAAAAAGTTCAGCTGTGGGTCGTGAAAATCCCCTACTTTTTCTCCTGGGCTTGATGGGACATTATTGATTCCGGTACCAAAGTAAACAATCCACAACCACACAGTAATGAGAGGTATTGTCTTTGGGAAGATATTATTATTCTGTAATTTATAGTTCACTGTTGCAGAAAGTTCCTATTTATGAAAAGCACCATTTTATCGTTTCTAAAACCATTTCTCTATACTTGATAATTCCGCCTGCTTTTCTGAAATTCCACAGAGCCCAAGGTTATCTACAGCACAGACAGTGATACAGCTCTTAAACAGGGGTTGGGGCAGCAGAGCTGTCTCGATGCGGCTGTTGCCTTGCATATTGATTATGGAGAAAATGTTTTGCCTTATGGGGTCTAATTCCTAAGCTTTTAGTTGTGGATCAAATTAACAGAGATTGAGAGCTGCTGTGCTACCTATTGATTTAGAAGCAAGAAAGAATTGCTCAGAACTTCTTGCAGTCAGGCCTGAATTCATCAAAGTTCCTATAGGTTGAAACTTACAGATTGTTAAATTACTTTACACAATAACCCTAATGCAAAGCTTACTGAACTTGATGAAAATATTATCTTATGCTTCCACGGACTTTGAATTAAGGTTTACATTACAAGCTAGACTCGGAACAGGTCATGACCAGTAGAATTGCACAAATATTTAGAATCTTGCATGCTAAAAATTAGACTCTTGAGTCAAACGCACCGTCAAAGAATGAAATATTCCCAGCAAGACAGAGGGGCTGTAGATGGCCAGGGACTTTGAAAAGAGTACAGCTTAAGTAGCTGCTTAAATGTGGAATTTAAAGAAGACAGAAAAAAGCTCAAAAAGTGCATTTTTTAATGCATTTAACTGGCTTGTGTGTGTTCTCCATAGGTTGAGGGTGGAAGGAATATGATTTTCAAAAGGCAAAGAGGTGTTTTCAGGGCAGCAGGCAGTGGTTCAGTCCCCGTTGTTACTCAGGATCTCCACTGCCATGTACATGTGCTTACAGTGTACAGTAGGAGGCACAGTAACAACAAAGAATAGCATAGGAACAGCTCCAGTGAGCTGAAATAAAACTGTCTCTAACTTTGATGAGACTCCCCATGAAGTATTCCTTTTCTCAGTTTTTTTAGTAGTATATTTTGGTCTAATATACGTAGCAAAACTGACCCTGAGAATTGGCTGTGGGGACTGTATATGTAGCAGTTACTGATCCCATCTCAGTCTGATGGATTAGTTTAAATGACAAAATGGTAGTTACAGAAGTTTAGAGCGAATGGCATCAAAATTTCGTCTCATTTGTGACTAAGAGCCACTGCATTTTGAATTCAGATTTAGAATGAAATAGAATTCCATTACTAACTTATAACAAATATTGACATCAACAAACCAGTATTTTCCTTTGTCAGTGCATTACTTCTACACTGCTCAGGGCCTCTTGGTTTCTTGTTTAGTAATATTCTCTCCTTTTTCTTTCTTGTAGTTTAATTCAAATATGAAAAAATAATATATTGCAAATACATTAGTATTATTTTTCAGTATCTTCAGTTTACTCAGGAAATGGCAGAGATATTTAACAATTGCTTAGCATTTATCTTTACAAAGCAAAAGGATAATTGTAAATAACATTGAAAAGGCTTATTGACGGCAAAGGAGGTATGAGTGCTGAATTATCTGATGATCAGAGCAGTTGATGAATAATTCATTATCCCTGCCTTTTCCAGGAGCCAAACTTATGAACAGTGGCCACTGTAATTGCGGACACTAGGTGTCATGTTATTAAGCTATTAATTTGCTTATGCAGTGTCTCATGCCACATTACATCACGTCAGCTCTGTGTGTGGCCCAGCACAACAGGGATTTTCAAGTGTTGTAATGTGGCACAGTGCAACAGGGACACAAATGAAAATCAGCAGCACTTCCATAGATCAGCAGCTCTGAAGGTGCACCCAGGCCATCGCTGCAGACGTCCGTCTGCAAGGAAACAGCTACAACAGGAGCGGGGCAGAGGGTGAGCTGGCTGCCAGGCATCTCCACTACACTCAGGTACTTTGGCACATCCCTAATTAAAGACACAAAGTCTTGAGTTCCAATTGACAAACCACTAGATCTAGACAACATACTCTCAAGAGTGCTTGAAGAAGGTATACAGAGATGTGAGGTGCTAGTCTGGCTCATTTCATGGGCGATTTCTAATTAGCTGATACTTGAGAGGTTAACTTGCAAGTCTGATGGGAAACTAGTCAGAGAATAATGGAGTTCCCAGCACTGCAAGTGTTGCTTGTGTGACCTTACATGGATTTTATGCTCCCGAAGAAGCACATCCTGCCATTTAAAGAGGGATGCCTTTGCCTGCTTTCCCGGATTGATCAGGAGCCATCCCTCCCAACTCTGCCTCCAAGCCCTGCAGCTGGAGCCAGGAAAGAACAGGTGTAAGCCAAAGCAAAGCCCTGGTTCAGTATTTAGCAGGGAAGGTAAAGAAGAACTCGGGATGTTATTTTGTTCTGTTCTGTCACAATCTAAATTAAGCCATTGTCAATCAGCACGAACACTAGAGCCTGTGACAAGGACTCTGCGGTAAGCGCACATAAGCAAAACCTAACTGAGGAGCTGGCTTCTGCTTATACAAGTGTATATAATCAGTAAGAACTGGAATCGTATTGTCACAGATGTAGTTGCCTCTAATCTAGTACAGGCATTCCAGTAGCAGAGCAGGTATCGCGGGTAAATCCTTGAACACTGTATGTTGAAAAGAGGAGTTTCACCCACAATTCATACTACTGGCAAAGTTGGTTGGTTTTTTTGCTTTTGTACACTAAAGAAATAATGCATCTTATGTAGAAATCTTTCAGATTAGAATAAGAAAATAGTAAGCTTGGAAAATTGCAGAAGTTGTGAGAAAAGTTTATTCATGTTAAGCTTATTGTCATGGGGGAAAGAAGACTTTATTAAAGATTTAAACTTAATAAAGTAATAACTCAAGGAAGAAATAAAAATCTTGATGAAGTTGATCCAAAAGAGCCTAACAATAAGGGGACTTAATCTGAAGGCTTATGAAATCAGGAGTCAAATACAAAGTGTAGAGCAGGCTCATGTAGCAAGTAATGAGCATGCGCCCCTGCGTAACAAGGTGAGAGGATATATTCAAGAAGCATCAGGATGTAGATGAAAGAATCAGATGAGATTCTTGACACCAGGGATTAAGGGTTGTGGCACGAAAATAAAAAAAGGATCTGAGTCAGTGAAGATGTGATGTATCTTGAGCCGATGGCTTTCTCATTCTTAAGATTTTATTTGTTTTTTAGTACTTTCTTTCTTGGAGGTAAAACACCACTGCGGTTTGTGCCCAGGCTTAGCCTACTGCCTCTTCTGCTGTCTGTCAGTCCGTCTTCCTGACTGTCTGGGGCTGAGTTCACCACTCTGCATCACAAGTTTTCCTGTTCTTTCAGAGTGACCATTTAGGGACGTTATCTCCAAGTCTGAGCACACTGACCCTCATTGCAGAGGTAACTCCTTGGCTCCAGATCCTGGAGGAGTCAGGCTTCAGTTTCATCTGGAAATGAAGGTGCCAGCAACCAGAGAGATCTGGTTTGGAATTGTTCGCACTGAAAATGGCCATTATGCTGCATATTGATTGAGCCCCCCAGATCCCATGGTCTTCCCGTTTCCCTCCTTGCATTTTTCTTTGCACTCTGGACGTTTGTCGTGGGAGAGTTTGGTGGCATCTTTTTCTCCGTGTCTGGAAAAGTTTACAGAAAATACTTGACCCTGAATTATGAAGATGTAAAGGGAGTGGATGAACATGATTTCCTTTGATTTAGATTACAGTAAAATTTTCAAAGCTTCCTGACTCTTCTGATTCCTCCTTGTGGCTCTCCCAGCTGGGGAGCACTGGTCTACACGAGCCACCTGGGACACGCACGCTGCTAAATCAAACCGCTTTGCCGGCGTAAGAAGGCACTTTTAGAGCAGTTTGAATCAGGCACGTTTTTTCCTGTGTTGAGTGAGGGCGAGAGTTAATTAAAGCTAGTCTTTCAATGGAAATTCTTTTAGTGTATTTCTGGTGTCTGTGGAGATAGTGATTGATGAGGACATAAATAGGCTGATTTTACTGCAAGTTATTAACATTCCAGTCCTTTCTGCATCACCACCGGTCCCGCTCAGCGCAGACCGCTCTCAAGTGATGTCATGGCATATTTCTCTGCACAATCAAATCAATAGGTAAAGAGTATAATCATTGCAATTACAGCGCTGCTTAGCCCACACCGCTACTTGAGGTGGTAAAAAATAGGTGTTTCTTTCACCTAGTGGCAAATCCTCATTGCCAGCCTGTCAGTAGCAAGGAAGCAATATTTAGAGTTGTCTTTAGGGAGCTCTATCCTATCATGCAGTTAATTATGATAAACTGTTTTATTCGTAAAAGAGCTTAAAACTGCTTTCTACTGGGGAAATGTGTGGCTATAAAAGAACTGCTTAATTGCGATGGTCAAACCAGCAAATTTCTACTGCAATATGGCAGGAAAAACATTGTGATTGTAACATACTCTGATGCCACACTTGTGTGATCACAACTGAAGACAGAGGCAGAGTTCTTGGTGTGCCAGCACTAACAGTGCAGAGCAGGCTCAGGTCTTCTCAGCAGTGTAGGCAAAACTGGGTTGTGACTCCCCAGAGGAGCTAAGGCTGTATCAGACCTACTGGGGGTAGGTACAGACACTGGCTTTCTCCTGGCAGGAGCGGTGCTGAGAGGGAGGCAGGGACCCATGGAAAGCTGGATTGTTGGTATGGGAATGGAAAGATTGCTGGTGGTGGTCACTGGTCGCTCTCAGCCCCCTCCCAGTACTCGTTGTTGCCTCCACAGCACAGCCCTGATAGACAAGAGGAAACGGCCTCAAGCTCTGCCAGGGGAGGTTTAGATTAGGTATTAGGAAAAATTTCTTCACCAAAAGGGTTATCAAGCATTGGAAGAGGCTGCCCAGGGCAGTGGCGGAATCACCATCCCTGGAGGTATTCCAAAGCTTGGCAGACGTGGTGCTGAGGGACACGGGTTAGTGGTCAATGTTAGGTTGATGGTTGGACTTGATGATCTAAAAGGTCCCTTCCACTGCTGCTGCTCACGCTCTGCACAAACAAACCGCTGAACCTGCAGAGTCCACGGACCTCAAAGCAGAACCAGTTAATGAAGGTGGATTTGGGGCAGGATCCAGGCATTAAGGACCACTACAGCACCCTCTAAATCTGTGTAAGTCTTTATGTTGACTTCAGCAGATCCCAAAATGTTCTGAGATTCAGCACGAGCAAACAAACGGATAATTTATGGATGTTATAATGGAGGGTCTAGATGAGGGAGTTTGCTGAGGCCTTTTATTGGAGGAGATTCATTAACATTTATACAGTAATAGTTGAAAAGCCCCAGTACTGCCTCTGCTGGCCCACATCAGTGTCTTTCATCATGACACTGCAGAAAGGAGGACTTGACAGGCCATCTAAATTAAGGCTGTGTGAGCAAAAATATTCTTTATCTTGGGGAAAGAAAGAAATTATATTAATATATAATGCCCTACATTTAACATTCCCTCAGTACCCTCCCACTTCTGAGTTACTGTACTTGGAGATGTGATCATATATTAAACACTGTGAATTCAAGATCTTTTTATTTCTGGCAGTTTGTCTAGAGCTATTCTATAGAATGTGTTCAGCTTTTATATTCATCTCAAAACTGAAATTTATTGGAATGATGTGTTGGCTGGTATGTCTGGGAATATCTGAAAATACTGTACTTCTGCTCTTCTCTTTCTGTGTTTCATATACCTGTCAGAGGAGCACATGCACAGACACACACACTTCCCTTAGCAGTCAATAGTGAACTAATTAGAGCATAATTAGAGCAACCATTGCTTTTCATCGCATAAAATCACAATGTCTCAAATGCGAGGCACAGGCTGTCTAGTAGTGTAAGATGCGTGAGTAGCTTGGCCTGTGCTTACTGGTAGTTCTCCTGAAGCTTTAATTAGGGGTTCTTGCTGGCTCACGGGTTCAGCAATGGGAAATTTGTGGCCAAAGGAAATTATTTTCCTGGTCAGCTACTAAATCAGGGGCAGAGCTACCACCGGGGCTGTGACCTCCAGGAGCACAGCCTGCAGCCCTGCTTCTTGGCCCTTCCGTTATAGGCAATCACAAAAGTAAAACTTTATAATGCTGCAGTGGAGCACTTTTTAACATAAACATTCCAGTTGTATTTTCCAAATTCTGTTTACTTTAAAATCCTGGTGCTCATCGGTATGGGCCCAAAAACATTTTGTAAAATATAGGAATTATAGGTAAAGATTTTCCTTTTTATGAAGAAAGATGAAGGTAGATAGACAATGAAAAGTTAGAGCTCTTTCATAAAACTGTCAAAGTTTATGAGGCTGTCTGTCTGGGCTGGAAGGGATTTAAGAGTGTGTTACTGAGCTCTCTGTACAGGGTGGTATTTTAAAAAATCAACGGCGAGAACACATTTAGAGGACATGTCTCTTCAGGTTAAGGTGCCCGTCTAGTTCATGATAGAAGAGAAGTTAGCGCAGACTCGGATTGGACTAATCTAGGGCACTTTTTCACAAGATAACCACTTGCATGGCTGCAGTGATACGGAAAAAAAAACATGCTGCGACACTCCAATTAAAATTGTCTTTTTTTAGGGGGAAAAAAAAAGTATAAATTCAAGTCAAAAGAGGAAAGATGAAGAGAATTATTTTTTTTTAGCTACACAGTGCTTGCATGTGCTTTGAAGGGCTCTGTGTGCACAGACAAAGAAAAGAAATTAATCTTACATAGCAATGAATATTTACAGTATTGGCAATTCCACGTAGGCACCAGCTTTTGTTTCCTGTGGAGACTGAAGCGTAGTTTGCTGTAACAAAATAAACAGGTAAGTTGTTCTGGAGATGTGTTTTCTTTCAGTTCAAATAAAAATTGTATCAGTGAGAGCATAAAGGTGTAGTTTGGGATGAGTGGGAAGAGCCCCGATCCAGCAACTCGCCACCGTGACCAGTCTGTTATTAAAATGACTTCATGCATAATCGTGTCTCAGTTCTTGCTCAGTAAAGAGAGGTGGAAGAAAGCCCTTAAACACCTGCTGAAAACCTGGGGTCTGGTCACTTGGAATCATGCTTTCATGTAGAAAAAGTGGTTTTCAAACCTTGGCTAATGGTGGCTAGGTAAAGGCTTCGTTTGTTCAGTGCTCATTCCATTTTAAATATTAACCTTTGGAAAATGGGCTTAACTTTACAAGAGGTTAAAATAGTTCCTTTTTGTTAAACAGTGTACTAAGGCATTTTTCCAGCAGATACATGCAGGACTAAAACTTTTGAGATTAATTTTTCAACAAAAATGACTATGGCGCTGCATTGTAAGAAATTCTGGTTTAATGCTTATAGACAATTAAAGAGCTGGGCAAACGTAGGCATTTCTCTGTCTTTTGGTATATCACTTGAATTCGGGGCAATGAAAATGCAGTTGTAAATCTGTCTTTTTAATAAAAATACAAATTAATCACACCGATCAATAGGCAATACGTGTTACCTTGTTAAAAAGCAGTATTTGTCATTCCTATGCCTTCTTTCTGGGCATGCTTAAGTAACTTGATACCATTTCTATGAGTTGGATTTTATTACAGCTGATTTATATAGCCTTGCACACAACTTGACGTGCACAGGAAAATGACAGGCAAGGGAAAACCTAGAAATAATTTTTTATTTTCTTTTATACAAGCACTAACTGGTATTACCTTCTTCAAATCAAAAATTCTCTCCTCCTCTACTTTTTAGCTTCAAAGTACCCGCTCACACCAAATATACATTCCCTACTTACATGCAGAATCTGTTTAGTTGTTCACTAACTACTCTGAATCAGCACATTGGACCTTTTCACTGGAAAAAAAGTTCCTATTTCTGAACACCTCAAAACTCTTCTCCCTGAAGCTGGGAGATCCCTCTGTAAGGAATTAATACAAATTTATATTTATTTCCAAGACATCACTAGCAGGAATGCAATTTCACTTACATGTTATTATGTAGATCCTTAGAAATACCTATGTGGGATAAATTACAGCATCGTTTTATTGACATTATTGTCATATTGCTGCAATTAAGAGCAATGCATCGAGTGAAGTTTAATTAATATACAATAAAGTTGCCATAAATTCTGATTTATGAAACAATAAGCAAGCAAGGCTTTGCTTAACATTTAACACATGCAGTTATGATTTCTTCTTTAACTGCATTCACGTTTTCCATGCCTACCAGATCCTGCGTTGCCCAGGATATTTACCACGCTCTGGCAAATCTGGTTCCTTATGTATTTTAGGATTTCTGCTGCTATCCTGTATACGAACAGCTGTGCACAGTTTATGGAATCTAGGTTCTTTTTGAACTACAGAAAGCTCTGTTGTAGCCACACAACCCTGTGTGGTATGTGTTTCCTTCTCTACTTGCCATGATGAGGCTTCACAAAAATTAGCATTATTGTAATTCTTTCAGACTACAGAGAATAAGAAATAATGCAAGGAGCTCAGCTGTCTGCCTCATATGGGATTCTCCGTGTCCTGTTTTTAATTCATTCTCTCATATTTGTTGAAGACGCTGTTTAAAGCAGCAGGAGTTACAGTCTGCTCAGCTTCCACTGGGGAAGGAGCTGGAGCAAAGGGCAAGCCTTGGGAGATTTATATCGTGCTGAAGCCTCCTCTGTAAATCCCTAATTCCCTTTACTCTTAGCAGTACTGAAATCCAGTTGGAGATTTAGATATTTAAATGCGAATGTCCTTTTCCTTTCCGTCTTCTTCCAGGGGGATGGATCACATGCTGGGAACCTTTATAAGAGATAAATAAGGATGGTTTTGGAATTAGTGATGCAAAGTTGTTTTATGGTCTCAGGCTGCAGTCAGCCGATGCCTCGTTGTTTTCTCACTGCAAACTGTGTGTGTGTGTCTCTCATGACTCGTTCCGTCCAAGCTCGTTGCGTGTCATTTGTCAGAGGCTTATGAAAAGCCAGTTCAGAAGTTTAAGTGGTCAGAAACTAAAGCTGGCACAGGCCAAAGTTAAAATCCGCCTGCACCCAGTTGCCCCTTGGCTGTGCAGTGCCAGGACGTGGCTGATTTACAGGTGAGGTGTGACCCTCAGTGGTTACACTCAGAGTGCAGATACAAGCCCATCTGTGACATTTTGGAACATCAGTGCTCTAATTACATACATGAACATGGAATTAATTTGACAAACTAAATCGCACGTGGGATGCACCTTGACTGAAGTCCTAAAACAGGCTTCTATTACAGTGATGGGAACTGAAAGCATGCTCTGGAAGCTATAGATATATATTTGCATTTATGAATGGGTATGTTTTTCGTATAAACATTTGCATTGCTAACTATGAAATCTACAGAGAGCCAGGGCACTTATATATGTGTATAATTTCTTATTCTCCCAATGAAAAGGCCCTTTCTTTTCTTTTAAAATGAGGTATTTGTCTCATCTTTCTTAAAATAATACATCGCTATTTGCGTTCAGTGTAATCCTGGAAGTGTTTAGTCAGACTGAATGGATCTGTGTGTGTGTGTGACTGTGTGTGCATAAACTTATATATACATACATATAAAAAATTCAATTTCAGTCATTAAGAGAATAAACAACTTGGACCACATATTAATCTCTTTTTTTGGTGTGCAGTGACAACCTCCACCTTCATAATCCACAGCGTAAAGCGTAAGTAAGAGTTGCTCTATCTGCTGTAGCGAACAATAAGCACAAAAGGATTCAGAAAGTAATAACAAAGATAAATAACTTTGCAATAAAATTTCAGCTCCAGTAATTTCCCATTTATATTTTCTCACTGAATCATGTAGTCCCAAGCAATGCACTTTTTTACATCTGGGCTGCATCATACAAAGTAATTTTTTATCTAATACTTCCCAACGTGTCCAAAATATAACATCACATGCACAATGCATGACAGGGTGGTCGATGAATTATACAGAGCCTTCAAATAATATCACTGTGAATGTGATTTCATAGGCTTTCTAAGGCAATCAATCATACCATATTATGAGGAATGAATTGTCAGTCAGGGGTTTTTTATTCTTTCAGGAAGGTTTCAGAAGCTGTTACTTAATGCTACTTACTGTCGAAGGCTGCCTGCTGAATTGCTTTTTCCCGTGTGAAATTACTGGTGTGTTCTGTGTGTCTCCAGTTTAGCTCTTGCTTAGCACGTTTGTTACCTGGGGCTGTAGGAAACGTTAACAAGTGGAAGGAAGTGGAAACTTCAGAGAGGAGGAGGCAGAACTAGTAGGAGCAACAAAAGAATAGGTTTTGTGTATGGAAAGCTTGTCTTTGTCTTATCTAAGTGTAAGTTCTCTCATCTTTCTTCCGTCTCACACATACTCCCACACGCTCATTTAAAATATGGCTTGAAATGACAGCTTCACCGTGTCCTCTGAGAGCAAACATATGAAGCTGGACTTCCCTCCTCTTGCCACGCGAGTGACCGGGGTGTCTTTCCGTATTGTTCCTTAAATAGCTGCAATGAAGAGAAATACCGGGCTGGCAGAGGAGGAGGGATTCGGTCTCAGTCAGGTTGGTCACTGATGTTGCTGAATATCTGGTGTGAGACACCCGTGTATTCCTGACACAGGTGAGAAGCCGTTGGGGGTTACAATGGCCTCATTTTCTTTAAGAAAGGTTTTATGTAGGTGTTTTGAGCAGTTACAGCTGGGCTTTAAGACTACTGGTTCATCTCCTATAGACAGCTGAACAGATGGCTCTCTGCACTTAATTATTAATGCTATCTAGAGATCCAATCATGTGGCATCAACGAGCCAAAAGCAGTACGACAAACATGTCAATCTTCGGACTTGGCTCTTACTTCTGGGCATTGATCATTTCAGTCACTTCTCGTTCTGTACCAGTTGTTCACCCAGAAAGAAGGGAAGGCTTTATTGACCCCTGAAAACCTGACACTTTCACAGGGAACTGAGTATCCACTCACCTCCAGTAGATTTCAAAATAAGAAATAAAAGTGACAGAGGATGAACCAGCCAGTTCTCTGCCTCATGCCATCCCCTGGAAGCTGAGGGTGAGGTTCTAATCTTCTTTTAGATTCTTTTCCTGAACTGCAAATTGATTAATTGAAAGGAAAAAAACATAGGACAGCAGAAGCTGACAGAAAACTTTTTAATAAAGATGATTTTTTTCCCAGTGGGGCAAATATAATCTTCAGTTGGTTACAGCAAGTTTACAGATTACTGAGATGGAAGAATCCTGAGAGTGTGAAATTCTGCTTAGTATTTACCTAGATGCTGTCATCTTCTTTCTCTAGAGACAAATGCAAATGTGTGCCACAGATTTTAAATATGCCATTAATTACCGAACACTGCCTCCCTTGCACACAGTCGGTGAATTCCATAAGTTGTCTTCAGTGTAAGGGATACAGAGAAATCGTGCCAACATTTTTCAGTTTGCAACTTACTGTCACTTCTGGAATCAGCTTGTGACAGCAGATGTTAATTCTCTGCTCGGCAGACAGCCTCAGCGCTGGTAAGCAGCACAGTTACCAAGAGCGGTTGTCATAGTTCAGTGCAGTCTTAATGTTCCCAGAGACTTTTGTGTTCCTGCTCTGTTATACAGGGGGAAATTTAACCTTGTAAATGGAAAACCAAAGACACAAAGCTAACCCTAATACTGGCAGATGTGTGGAATGCATATGGAATCCCACAAACAGAAAAGAATTTAAAAAAAAAAAAGAAAAACAAAACAACAGCCAAGCAACCAACTAAACCAGAAAAAGCCATTAAGCCATTCCCAGATTTAATTTATTACGTAAAAGCAGGCCGTGCTTCAGGTCAGTATTATACTACAATACTTATACGTAACATCTTTCAGAAATGCTTTCCCAGCTATGTTTTATTCTATTTTAAAGAGTTCCTCCTCACCTGCTTCCAAATGTTTGTCTGAAGCTCAGAGCACGGCGCTGCTCAGTCACCAACTATCTCCTATTTATTGCCAGAGGAGTGAGCACTTTAACACAAAGACATTACTTTCATCTTGTGTGTTCTTCCCTGTCACTTTCCAAACCTGGAATATACCCCAGTGGTTTCAGTTCTTGCACTGTATATGTTGCTTCATTGAACTGGCCACAGCTGACGATATAAAATGTGATTTCAGATAAATTCTGCTTTTTCCCAGCCTTCCAGAAAAGGATCCGTCTCCCACTAACGGGCCGTGTCTCCATTAGTCCCCCCGGTCAGAGCAGCAGTGCAGTGCGCAAACGAGTTCTGCCGTCGCCCCCACTTGCTTCAGTTGCAGAATGGTTTTGGAAAGTCCAAACTAGATTATTTTCTGAGAAAAATAAATCAGAAGCTTTGCTACTGAAGTGGACCGTGTGCCGTCCCTCAGTCACTGGGGATGCTCCTTCAGGCAGCGTCAGTCTCTGCGCGATGGGAGGGATCCAAACGATCAGACTAAATTCAGCCCAAAGTAAAAGCCCAAACTCCACACGGTGTTAACAAACAACCCTAACGCTGGCTGCTTCCTTCTGCACCAGGTATTCCTTGGACAGACAAAGCCCTTGTAAGCAAATAACTTTTAAGTGGCGGGAGAAGGGAAAGAATGGGGAATTATTGCTCCAAACTCTGAGAAACAACTCGGTCTGTGCAGTTTTTCAGCTGAAAAAGTGTCATCCTGCCTTTTAAAGAGCGGGTGATCTCTGATTCCAGAGGGGCAAATGGGAGGCAAGTGACAGGTTTTTTTTTTCAGTTGAGATGCAAACGTTAGTCACTACAGAGCCTTTTTATGTATATGCTGTAATATAAAAAGCTACATAATGATATAAAATTGGACTGTATTTTTTCTTCCTTTCTTCATACATTTCCTTTAATCTGATTTATGCGGTTTACTGAAGAGTGTACTTTTTCTTTGGAAGAATGACACATAGTAGTTCAGTAGCTTATGTTTAATACCCTTTGTTAAGTAGCCAGTATTTGTGACTGTTCTGCCTCTGAAATAAGTGTGTTATTTTCTAGTACTTGAGTAGTACATTTTGCTTTCAAAGAGCACTGTGTGCAAGAGGCTTCTGTTTGTGAAGCAAAACAAAAAAAGGCCAGATTATTGTGTATCTAGAACTAACTTCAGAAACTAGAAATTGGGACCTATGTTTTCCCCAAAAGCAGAACTATTTGTTTGTTTCTCACACAAATACCAGTAAAACACACGATCTGTCATTTTAATTATTTCTCTGCCCCTTCTTGTTAAATAGTCTTGTAGATGTGCACATGTTGAATTAAAATTTGGCTGCTAGAACACAATGAGAAAATATTTAAATTATTACTTAGTTTAAATTAGGTCTACTCAAAACTTTTGGTCTTATGCTACGAATTTATATTGGTTTTATGGACTGTATTTTTAAACACTTAATCTTCTGTGAGGATACATATGTTTCCAGGGTTTTTTTTAAGAATAGTTCTGATGTTGAATTTTCTTGATCTTTATTTAAACATTTTGTATTGATCTAACATATATTTAAATAATTTACAGTAATCTCAGGAACAAATGCACAGTTGTGGTATAAGAAGTGTTGCATAAACAGCCAATATATTCCAATAGCCTGACTGTTTCATACTCTTATTATTAGAAAAATATTTTCTTCGCATGAATGAACACACGCAACATTTATTATATAATGTATTTTAAGACATTTTAATATGTGCTGTTTTCTTTGGTACTAGACCTTGGGCATAGATGAAAAATAAGATGGCTTTAAGAATTGCTAGTTTGAGTATTTGCTCATGCCTCTAATATTGGAATGGACTTTCAGGCTCAATCAAGCTAGTTAATTTAAATTCATTAATTAGAGTCAATATTTAAGTATTATTTATTTATAGTATGGTGTCATTAATCCAAGATTATTGCCTTGCTGTGCTAAGGTCAAGGTATAATGAGAAACACATGAGGCTCACAGCATCCCACCATCCAAATAGTCCAAAGGAATAGGGGGCGGCTGCCTTTGCCCGTGGGCCAAGACTGGTGAGAGCTAAGCCAAAGCCAGCTTAAGCTCTCCTGAAGGAGGAGGCTAGAGGGCTAGAGCTTTCCTTCCTATTTGAAAGCAGAGAAGTCACAGCGTGGCTCTCCTTTCTGCCCGGCTGTATTGAGCAGGAGCAGCGGGGCTGTGGGAAGGGCACAGTCCCAGAGGCTGGGGCTTGTGACCGGGACGAGCTCCACCAGCTCTGGTGCCTCCTGAAACGCAGCTCCACGTGTTGTCACTCGTGAACAGGGCAATAGCTCCCAATCTGCAGATTCCCCAGTTGTCCCTGCGAAAGAAGGAATGGTAGCCAGACAGCAAATGAAACAACTAAAATATTGAGTCTAAAAAGCATCTTTAATATTATACTTTAAAGTTGATGTGCTATCCTTAATTGGGGGCTGGGGGCTGGTTTAGTATCACAAGATAACGGAAGGCTCCTGGGGTTTGCTGGAAGGTTATTTCAGAAGAAGGTGAGATGTGAATTTACAGCAGTTATATCAAACACTGCAGAGTGGATACACTCAATCCAGTATAGAAATATCTTTTTCAGTTGGCATATTTCATTAAAGAAACCAATCAACCAATAGTCATTTTTTCCCTGGAAAAGGGGAGAGAAGACAATTCTCACACACGGAGCCATACGTATAATAGTGGTTAATCTTTCTGAGACAGAATAACCAAGAGTCAGAGACCATTTATCACTTTAATAAATATTTTAAAGTATATTTTCAAATTACTGTTTCTGGGAAGTTATTACAAATAAAACTCTAGGTATCACTTTGCGTAATTATGCGGGGGGGACTGTATCTCCAGAGCATTCTCAAAAGCAGAGTTCAGGATACACAGACTAACACCCAGATCCGTCAGGTTTGCTCCTAAACTGTAGAGCTCAGTGTTATTAGGATTCATTGTTCATACTGTGTGACCAGGCAGTGAAGAACATACTGAATACTTGGGGGTGTTTTAAAATAGTTGTACCTAAGTACTGACTGTATCAGCTATCTTACTCTTTGGCAAAAATTGTTCTTTCGTTCTTTTCAGCCATAAAAGGCCGCAGATTACTGAGCAAGCTGACACTCTATCAGATGCAATCCATTTTGCTGTAGCTGTTTGCTTGTCAGATTTATTTGTAGCAGTATCTCATACCAGACAACTCCTACAACTGCGGTTTCTTACAGGGACGTTTCAAGAAAGCATGATGAATCTTCATGGCAATTTATATGGATCCAGATGCTGGGTATTTGCACAGTATTAGACTCAAAGTAGTTCTTCATGGGAACACCTTTTCAGAGTACAGCTTGTGTACGGTTTCACTGAAGGATTTGGGCTTTTTTCTCTCTATTGGCTATTTGTAATGTGTTTGTTATCATACAGTTAGGGAATCCTGAACTTGGTCTCAATGAGATTGGAATTATTTCAGGTTTCTAGATTTGAAACGTAATTTATTAGTGAAGGAGATACTATGTGCTAAAATTGGTACAAATGTCCATTTTAGCAAAGCCTGCTCGGGATCACTGGATTTTTAGACTGTTGAGCACTGTTGAAAATCTGGGCCAAAGTATTTCCTGCTGAAAATCCTGCAGGTTGCATTTGCAAAACAGCCCATTTACAAGCTATTTCCAGTTAAGGTCCAATATTTCATTCTTCACCTTCGCTAATCAAGAATGCTTTATACTCCTTTGTCTACGTGGAGGATTTTGTCTTTATCACCAGTTTTGAGATATTAAGAGAGTTGAGTGACATAATGCTTAGTGACATGGTTTAGTGATGGTTTTTTTAATCAGTTAGGTTGATGGTTGGACTAGGTGATCTTAAAGGTCCCTTCCAACCTAGACAATTCTATGATTCTAGGTACATTGGATTTTGATTGCCATTCTACAGTTAGTTATTCAGGAAGTCTAGGTTTTACCCTTTGTAGTCTACATCCCACCTGCATTCCCCGAGTGGTCGGCAGGGCTGCAGGGGGGTGGTGTCACTGCTGAGATTGCTGAACAAATTCATGGCAGTGGTTAACATGAAAATTGAAGCAAACACTTGTGTTCTCCAAATTCCGAGTTCCAAAATCACTTGGAACTATGAAGTTCCAGATTTGTCTATACTGTGTGTGAGTTTCTGTTTAACAGGTCTCCAAAATAGCTCAAATACAAAAGCACGGGACATGATGGCAACTTTGATAAAACAAATTAGGCTGCTGGTGACACCCTGCTGACCTAACCGTGCTGTTTTTGTAGCTACACCATGATGTTCTGCAGGGCACAGGAGTGTTCACACTCCTGTTGATGCCAGGTACGGCTTCACGGGGTCTTGCACAAGAGAGTGAGCTTTCTGAGCAGCTTTCAGCACGTTCTAACAAGCCATCATTATTTCAGCAATGAATCTACTTCCAGCTCAAATATCCAGCACCAGCCCTGACCTCTGCCTCCCTGCTCCGGGATCGCAGGGACTGAGCGGCACGAGCCGTGCCCAGATCCGCAAGGGTCACTCAGTTCTGATGAGTGCTGCCCAGCCAATTTATCAACAGTTCTTGGCCAGATCGTGACAATGCAGACACTTCTGCCCTAATGTTTTTCCTAACAAATACCATTTTAACCTGAATCCTGAACACAAAAAGTGCTGAAAATTATTCATATCCATTATATGCAATGCCTTCTAAATAAGTAGTCTCTAGACAGATACTTGTAATGCGATTTCAGCTCTGCCCAGCAATTCTACTAAGAGGTATGGTGCAAGAAGGAAACCAGATTAATTAAAATTATTTCCAAGTCAAACAGGAGTGGGAAATAGATAAGGCATAATTATGAATAATAGAATTGCTGTTTCCTACCCTATGAGGAGCAGCAATACAGATCATTAGCATGAAGTGCCAGGACCTGTGGTTTGTGGTTCATACACTTTGCAATTTTTTCCTGGATGCAGGTGAGGCAAGGAGCTACTGAGTAACCTGTAGTGGCGTCATGAATTTCTTACTGGACCTGTACCAATTCTGAAGTCAACTTGAAAACCTCCCCTATTATTTTCCATTTACACTTCTTCTAGGAAACCCCCCTGGTATTCTCCATGGACCTGAGGATGCACTGTGCTAAACTCCATGGAAACCATATTGATAACAGCTGTAGTGCTGGGACTCGTAATTAATAACTTGGGCTACCAAACTAGAATGATTTATACTGTGTCCAAACAAGGCAGTCAGGATTTTGGCCATGAGGGGTTCTCAGAGAGTTATTTCCCAAAAATTTACATTCATGAGCTACTTTATCACATTTTAATGAGGTTCTCTTTTTATCACTTTCAAGATTCTTTGAAACATTAAGGAGAAGGAAAAAATTACATGGTCATTACAGTCCATCGGATTTTATTCTAATGTCATTCTTTACAAGACTGTGAAAAATTTTGTTCCTCAGATAGCAGCCTCTGGGTGGTACTGAAAAAAAGTAGTTTGAGCACTTCAGTGGATTGCTGAAGTGCCCAAAGGTAAGTGCATCCGATGTTGAGAACCCAGGAGCGATTCTGACCTTTCCACCTGGAATTGGGTATTTCTTCAGTAATGGATTTTCCCCCTACTGTTCTGGTTGGTTTTTTTTATAATAAAGGGAATTCTTTGGTCACATTGGCAAACATTAGTTGCTATAGAAATACATAACTATTTACAGGTGTGATATTGAATTGTGCTTGCTTCCTAGGACTAAGAAGTTAGTTGTATTTATCCGTTTTAGACAAAATAGCCTACAGCATTAAGGGGAACAGTGGCATACAGGTTAGAGGGGACAGAATGCCTTGAAGCTATTTATCTGCCTTTGCCTTTGAAGAAAATGTCATTTCAGCTGCAGTTTCTTACAGAATTCATTATGAAACTTCAGCTCTAAGCTCTCCTAAAATACAATCATGGTGCCCATCTAACTGTATATGAAGGAGAGAGCTCAAAGCTTTCTAATGCGTATGTTTGCATGTTGTGCCTCTTCCACCTGTCAGCAGAGTCTGTAGCACCATTTTTCATGGCACGTAGAATTGCTGTTTGTAGAGGACCATGTTCTCCTGTGTACTTCTGAGAGGACACACTGTTCAGAAAGATCTTGCAAACACATTGTTCCAAACTTTGCTATAATGGAACCATGTCTCCTCTTTGGTATGCAAAACACATTTAATAACGTGTTAGGGTTACATTTTAGAGCCCAACAATCTGTTTCGGAGGCTTCAGGAGTCCACGTTCGATGTTGCAATGCAGTTGCTTTCCAAAGAGAATCCAAGGAAAGGGCACGGAAGAATCACCTGTTACTTCTGTCTGCCAAAACCTACAGATTGCTTTTCTGTACCTGCCTACTCCACGATATATTTCAGCTTTAATGACAGTAGCCTACTGTCATATCAATATTTGTACTTTTTTATGCAGTCATTTTTCTATGTTCTTTGAGCAAAAAACCCTATTGCTTGATTGGCAAAGCCATCGCTTTTAAAACACTGTATGTGTTTAATGTGTTGGACATATGCTAAAAATTATACAAACCAACCATATATAATTCTAGCATAGTGATTTTATAAGCAAATAATTTGAATAACTTTAATTTTTTAAACCTTTGAATTAGTCTCTTTACTCCACAGGAGTTATTTCTTTTAAATAGCATGAACGCAAGGATCTGGTTCTGCAGGGCAGTTAATCAGGTATTTAATTTTTGTACACTGATTTGTAACAAAGAGTTGCTATCAGTCTGTAAATGCCCCATTAAATCATATCTAGGAAAAAAGTAAGCATATGTGAGCAAGAAAAAGTGTGTCCTCCAAGGATTTCAGTACTCTTAACTGATTTATATGCTTGACTTGGCTGTACAAGGTCACCTCATCGCTGAATTCCTTTTTAAATATAAGCCTACAATGGTACATTTTATTTAAAGAAAGTTGTTGAAAGAGCTGTAGCTGTGCAGACAGCTTGGCTGAGTTGAGACAGTTGAGCTGATCAATTCATGCCCACAACACATCTCTTCTACTTAGCAAATGAACTCGGTTTTATGGAGGTAACTAAAAGACAAGCCACAAGGTCAGACGTTGCTTTCCAGAGAACAGGAAAAGCAAGATTTCACATGAGCTGCTGCGGGTGGTTGCTGTCGCTTTTGTTCATGCAAGCCAAGAGGCAGAGGTCTGGGTTTGATCCTTCCTCTTTCTGAGAAATCAGTTTGGGTTTGGGTTTCTATTATCTACTGGTTTCTAACTCTGGCACGTTTCCGTAGCTGTATTTATCAATCGGCCCATTCCTGCCTGATGGACTAAGGAGTAGGAGCCAGGTGTAAGAGCAAGGCTCTCCTGGGAATGCCCCATGTCACCTCAGGCATAGCCAGGACTCTCCGTGTGACAGCAAAGTAGGTGCCTGCTTCCGAAAGGAGGGTTTCCCACTTTGGAGAACCGGGCAGCTCACAGAAAAAGGATCTAAGCTGTTAGTTTGGGGATTTGTGGGGGTTTAGGAGCTGAAGTTTTGACTCTGCACTGCTTTACATCTTGTTCTGTCAGCCACTGAATGACACCCCAAGGTGGGAAGCTCCTGGTGTTGCTGTGCCTCAGCCCGAGTGCTCAGTCGGTATTGCTCCTGGAATGTAACGCTTACATGTCCACTCCCACACATGCATTAAAATAAAATGTAATGTCTAAAGAAGTAGAACAAATGTAACTAGAGTCTTGGTATTTAAATTCATCTTTCCAAGTTATTTTTTTCATCTAAAAATTATACTTAAGATAATTTTTTGAAGAAATTCATTTTTCAAAGAGCAAAATGCCATAATCTGTTACACGGTCAATTGTGATCTTTTCCTTTTTCCTTAGTTCAGGTAGACCAACAAAGTTATCTGAGCTTGACAGGGAAAAAGGTGAGGGGATTTTCATCTTTAGGAGCAACTTACCATTACAAATACTGAAACATGACAGTTGATGCATAGTTTAATTTCCTTTTTTCCCCCCGGTTAGGACTCTTCCATTCCCAAACTACCAATAATGACAGAAATGCAACAGTGCCATCTCTAGGACAGACTCACCATCCCCTGCTCTGCAGGATGTGTCCAGGAAGCTCAGTAAAAGATGACAGAGGACGCGTGTGAATTCACCCTTAGACTTTTCTATAAAAGTAAGATGACTGCTAAAAAAGAGGCTCGTGTGATTTATTTTTGTTCCCCACTTGTTCTGAAATCTGATGAAAGTGTTCAAAGTTTCAGCTGAGCTTCTCTTCCCAGACCTTTAGTCTTTGTGAGCCCTTCGCATTCCCTGGGTGTTTTCAATCAGTAAGAGCAGACCTGCGGTTTTCAGAGCAGATCCTTCCACGCGTTCGAGAACGCAGCTCTGGATGGCAGTGAGAGGGGAGCCCGGGCGTATGTTTCACATTCAGATACAGTTCATTAGATTTTCCACACCAACATTTTTTGTTTGATATTATGTTATATTTTTTAAAAATATAATTCAGAGTTACGATATTTTTTTTAAGTAAATGTTTGCAAAGAATTATAATTTGGAAATTGATATATGAAACAAAATTTATTACAGAAAACAGAACCCGTAACTCTAAACTTCTTTATCATTCAGTGGGTGGAAATATCTGCATTAATTCCCGGTACGTTCAGATTTTCTGTTTTCTACAGTGTACATATTATTTCAGAACTTCTGACACAGATTTATAAAAATTGTGATGCTAATTATCTAGGTATGTCCTCAAGTATACTCTTGAAATGTCCTACCATATGCCTCATTTAGAAATGGCCAAAAAAAGAAGAATCTGTATCGAGGAGACTTTTGCTACAGAGAAGGTAGATGATGCAATTAACCTCTCATTTAATGTATTTGGGAAGAAACAAACTTTGAGTGAATTGCATTTGAGAAAGATAATTTCTTACTTGCCTCTGTGTCTGAAGAAGTTGCTCCTGGCAGCTTTGCAGACAGAACATTGTGCCAAATGAGCTTCTCTTCTGGAATTCCTCTTTTTTTTACCTTCTCTAATTTACATCCAAGAATAATACATATTCCTTACAGTACATTGTATTGTTGGTTTTATTTCAAGCAAGGGCATGAGAGAAAGATTAATGACCATGTTGAAAGAGTATATAGTGAGACAACAGAGTAAGAGCCAAAAGGTGAGGCCAAACAACTCTTCCATAGGTTCTCTTAAGTTGCAAAATGTCTTAAGAAACAGTAAACTCCCGGCGTTGTGTGAGACATCTTGCTACAGTCTTGATATGTACAAAAAGATGCTTCTGGATCACTACCATTTTCCTTTCAAATCTTGCCAAAGCAACATTTGCTGCTTCTCCTGTTTACAGAAAACTCTGCTAATTTGTTTGAGGAGTAAATATTTCAAAAAATTAAATAAATTTCCTATATAATACATGGTGGATTAAGCTTTTCTACAAAACTTGGAAAATTTGAGCCAAAAGCCTTCATATTTAAGAGGGATACTGCCATAGTCTATCTGCCTTCATTTTAAACACTTTTTATTTAAAAAAAAAAAAAAAAAAAAGGTCTTGATCATCTCAGCTCATCAGTCCATCATAGTCATTCCCCAGTTAAAAGAGGGCACTGTACAATGACTATGGAATGTTCTTATAGCCTTTTTTCCCTTGGAAATAAGAAAAGAAGGATTTGTTTCTACTTCATCTAACTTCCTTCTGCCCTAAGAAAACTAAAGCTTCTTGTTTTCTCCTCAAAAGCTTCCATTTCTCCTCCTTCCTTTCATCATCATTCTCTTCAGTGAAAAGACCTTCTATTTTCTCCCATCAGGTGGACCAAAGAAGATTATTTTATTCTTAATTTACTGTCTTTTATGTTGAGCCTTGGGGTCACAGTCCCTTCTCTTTTCTCTTTTTTTTTTTTTTTTTTGCCACGCAATACAAAGGGAACACGATTTGTTCCTGGTCAATGCCAATAACAGGTTACTGGGGTCCAAGAGTTAATTCATCTCTGTGACACCACTCATCTTCCATCTTGTTCTGCCCCATCTCACCACCAAGAGATGCTCCTCATTGACTCATCTCTTGTTTAAAAACACCATAAATGAAAGAAAAGGCAGAAAAATACAGTATTTAGTCTTTTCTGCCTGATTTTAAGGAGGTGGGGAAGAAGCTTGTGCTGCTCTTTATGAAGAACACCAACAGAAGCCAACCAGGGTTCTCATCTTTTCTTCCCTTCCCTCCACTACCCCTTTATTTTAGTATTATTTTGTGGTGCAGAGTCCTGGTTTCTGTACATGGACTGGTGACCACAGCTCTGTGTGACAGCTTAAGACCTCCCAGAGAGGTTCAGGCTTGTGCCTTCAGCCAAACCCTGGTGCAGGTCCCGGAGTTTGTCACGGATCTGGAGGACTTAAGGGCATTAGAAAAGGACAGTGCTGATTTCCTCCCTCTGAAGGATTGCATTAATATTTTCTGCCAGTAACAGATTAAAGTGTTGGGAACACAGAAGTGCAGTAATGAGCTCAATAAAACAGAATTATTCGATGCTGCCTTAATATATTAGGATCACTGGTAACTACCATTTTAACGTTGCTCAGGCTGTGTGCTGACAGGACTTCTCCACAAAATGGATGAGTTAATTGTTCCTTCTAATTGTTTTATTTCTGACTGGGAATTCCTTCCAGATTTCACCATTCTTGTATGACTTTCCGTGTTTCCAGCCCTGCACTGCTGACCGATGTCTCTGCTGCTGTCATAGCCCGTCCCTGTCTATAACCCAGTGTCTGTCTGAGCTGACAGTTCTGTTTCTACTGTGACACTTTGTCCGTTTATTTAAAATGTTTCTGCACAACATCTGTCCCCTTATTTTTCCTTCATCTTTTTCTCTGAACTGTCTAGGTGCTCCTTTGTCTCTTGGTTACGTACTATATTTTCATGTGCATCACAGCGATTAGCGACGCTTACAGGGGCAGGAGTAGGCAACTTGTGTCTGTGGAAAACATTCATATGTGTTAGTGACAGCAAGATGTTCCTTGGACACCTCTCCAAGTACTTACAGGCGTGCTTAATTGCCATGCGGATTTTATTTTCTGTCGGTTGATGTCAGTGGAGGTGTTCAGGGTAACCAAGTCCCGTGAGATGACAGGCGAGGGGCTGGTGAAACACCGGGAGGTGGCTGTGACAATCTGTGTGAAACTGGGGGCTCGGACCACAACAGAATGAATTCCCTGCCTTCACTGGGTACACACAACTTTACACGTGTTTGGTGGACAGGATGGAGCGTGTTTTTTCTGGAACAGTCTCACTGGCTGCTCCAACGACCAGTGACTTAAAAATACTTCTCATGCCCCTGTAATGTTGAATCCTCAGGAGCAGCAGATGGTGGTGGTGACACGTCTGTACAGCGTCTGTGGGATGGTCTTTTTAAAATGTGGATTTTCATTCTTTTCATTTTCTAGGAGGGCTTTCAGGAATTAGTTTGAAGGACAATGTAGCAATTTAGGTATCTAGATAGTGTCATGACAGCTAACTAAAAGTTAATTGTAACTGTTAGATAGAACACAGGAAATCTGGTGAACTGTGTTCAAATCTCAATAAAATGAGTCACCTGTGTGATATTTTCAGTATCGTATTTGCAAAGTCTATGTAATGCTTACTACTCTGTTATGTCCCCTCACTCTCCTCTCCGTGTGAATTTCTAGCTTTTTTACTGCTTAAAATGTTTGTTCAATATGAGGATGTTTTGCTGACATAATGCTGATACTTTAAGGTGAAATTCTCGTATTCTATTAGTAGCGAAAGTATAAAAGAAATACATCTAAATCATTGCAAAGAAGGCTATAATAGTGCATCCCGCTGACATAGATGAATGCAAAACTTAATTTCTTATTTCTTCTCCTGTCTTGATACAGCATATCCTGTGTTTGCTTCCAGTTTATATTTCATGTTGTCACGTCCTCCTGAGGTCTCACAGACCCTCCAAAGGGGAGAGGGAAACATCCTGTGCTTGCATTTATGTTTGACATGTAGAACATGCCTTCATAACCTCTACACTTTAATTTTACAATTTGAATACATATAGGAGACATCATCCATGAAGGGGGAGTATTATGTTTCTTTCAGAAGTGTGAAGGACCCATAACTCACAAGACCTTCAAGTATGAATAAATTATGAAGGCCTTTCTCATGAGTGAAAGAAACAGAATCACTCTTCAAGGGTGAGATATTGTATTTGCTCCACAGATATTCGTTTCAGTCTATTTAAAACAACAATAAAGAAGAATATCTATTTAAATCCCAGTGTCTGTCTTTAAGGGGAAAGGGTGACAAATACGTTAGAATCCTCAAAACACCTCTTTCTTCCTTTCTTTTATTTTCGCTTTCTTGAACAGGTTTAGAATCACTGAGACAATAAGGATTGATTTGGTTTTATATTGGTTTGGTTGTGATTTTGTTTGTTACAATGATAGATGTACGTTCAATTATCTGTAGACCCAAAAAGGTGCATATACCTGACTGCACTGAAGATTTTAAACTATAATTTTTAATCTCATTCTGCAGATGGGGAAAGTAAAGAATACTTGATGGTGGATTGGTGTCAGAGAAAGAAATAGATGCCAGGTCTCATACTCTTTATCCAGTGCATCACCCACCAGACCACGCTCTCAGAGGACCTTAACACTGATCTTGCTCCTTTGGGTACTACGCATTTTAAGTAATGTGAAAAATGTCCCAGCTTTGTTGACATCAGTGGAAGGTGCCTTTGGTCAGTAGTGGATGGAACTGATCTTCAACTGAACATAACATAGAAAGAAATGTTAAAAAAAAGATGTGAATATGCAAGCAAGTGATTTATGAAGGCCATGAATTTCATAATCAAAGTCTCAGGAAGGATCTTAAGGTTTACAAGAGTCCTGCCATTCCACAGAACATCGTAAATCCAAGGTGTTCTGCAGTTTTAAGAATCAGGCCCTTAAATGTTTATCTACAAGCAAACAGTATTTTCCCAGTACTAAATAGTTTCATCTAGTGCAAGCGTCAGTGTAGTGACATCCCCTCCCAAAAGTGATCCCAATTCTGTGAAAAAAGCCTCATTCTGTTTCATTTTATCCAGCCCTTTGCACACGGGTATAACATTAATGCAGAGGGAGTACAAAACTCTTCTACGTCTGAACAGCACTGATTTACATATGATTTGTAATAATGAAAAAAACAAAACAGAAAATGAAGAAAACGCTCCTCAGCTTTTAAAGCCTGCGGAGCTCGTTCACCTGGAGCCCTGTGGTGTGTACGTGCTATGCCGTGCTTAGTGTGTGCACACTCTGCTTGTGAACCAACGTGTTGGTGAGTGACGGGTCATAAAATTCCCAGAAAAAGTACCAAGCATTTCTAAATCATATCTCTCTTCTTGGTCTGGCTGCGACTGTGTAATAGACATGATTTACAACAGTTTGTACAATCTGTGCGGATTAGGAAGAGAAATCTTCATAATTATATAGGCTTGCTGTTATTTAAATATTTACCAACATTAAACACCAAAGGGGCTGTGCAAATGATCCAGGGGATTCATATTGTTCTAAGCTAATATCCGTTGTACAATATTATGCAAATTGTGTAAACTTTATTTTGTTGCTTCTGCTCTAAGCAGTGTATCCCAAGGCAGCTATTCACTAACTTGAAACAGATAAAGTTTTAATAATAAATAGTGATGATGAATAAGTCAGAAAGTTTGTGCAATGCTAATGTACTTGTTGGCCCCAGGGTAGTTTATTAGATAAACAAGTAACATTTTATAGGTTGCCTGCACGTAAGTGGCTTTTGTTTTCCAGGAAATGTTTATATGATAAATTATTTCGAAACATTAGGTGTTAATGAACAAATTGTATTCACTTTCAATTTGCCACAACTTTCCTGAGACTTAAGATTTAAATAGCAAAATTCTACATTTGTTTTGCTTTCTCAAAATGACAGTAGCATGAGAAATTAAACTTTGCTATGGGATGAGGGACAAACTCATTCTGCTCTTTAATGCAGAATTCTTAAGCCACGAAATAGAGCTGCAGCTCTTTTAATTAGTATTCAGGGCATTTTCGGGACTCGGGATCATAGGATCTTAGAGAGAGTAAAATTAGACAGAATAGTCCAAGGAATAGAGGAGTCCCAGTTTGCCCATATCGTACTTTTGGCCACTTGACAGTATTGACCCATGGTAGATCAGCTGAAAGGCATTTGTGTGATTGGGAAAGAAGCCCCACTAAATTAAAAAGGAATGAAGCATAAACAAGCTTATTTAACCAGCATGTTGTAATGAAAAACCAGCCAAATGTATTAATGACTCTTTCTACTCTGTGCAGTGTGTTCCTGACCCAGACAGGGCTCTCTCTTTCTAAAGTACATTTTGAGCATCTGCATTCTAGTTATGTGGAAAATCCCCCTGATGGTACATCAGATCTTAATAAACACAAATCACCATCATTTGGATCTTTGCTGGTTTTTTTAATGTAAATAACAAAACAACTTTATATCCTTGAACAGAAAGAACAGATGGTGCACTGGTGAGAAGGGTCTCTCATTACATTTCCTTGGATTTTGCAGCAGAGGTCTATGGTCTGTCTAGTTACTGCTGGACTGCTGGGAATTATCATGGAAACACTGATGACATGGGACGTGGCTGCAAGATTTTTGGAAAAAGACTGTGTGTCTCGCTGTATTTGCTGTCTTAGTTGACAGCATCAGCCTCAAGCTCCCTTCATTTCTACCAGTCCTATGGCTGGATGGATTCTGAATTGCTACAAAATAGTCAGGAATATAAAGACTACAAAATAAGTCAGAAAAACATAGGGATAGGCATTAGGTTTAATGGTTAGGATTTTGCACCACAGGAGACAAGATCCCCATTTCTGCCTCTGCCAGTTTCTTACCACTAGTTAAGTCACTTGAGTGCTAATTGGTTCAAATAGTTGTGGGGTATCTTTTAAGAAATATACAGCAGAAATCACATTTTAATTTTAAAGAAAATTCTTTTATCCTCATAGATGAGAAATAACATATTAAAAATCCTTCTTTTGGTTGTACAGCAGCACACCTGCACTCAAATTTATTTCAGAATGAGGCATAAAGGTCTGCAAAAAATAAGGGAGAAACAGGTTGAGTTTTTAAAACTCAAAAACTCTTTGAAATTTATAGAATTTGGGCATAGTTTCCAGAACAGTGAAAAGGGCAGAGGTAATTTAACTAGCTATCTGCTATCTGTTCCCCAAAATTCATTTGATCATTGAGATATCTGCCTCATGCCTGGATGGAATCCAACAAGCAGCCTGTTCTCCAGCCATGGCCAGCCTCTTTCCCTCACCCAAGGTGAAGCTCCTGGGGTTCAGATTCTCACTACGGAAAGTGTTATGTTTGGCTTAAAAATTTAGACACAAGATTTCTGTGAAAGTAGGAGCTGAAATTGTTTTTGAAATTTATTTTTTTTTTAAATTTAAACAGTTGAGGAACTTCCTGTGAGGTCTTCTGGAACATCACTTCACTGCTTGACAAGTGCCTTTTTTCTGTTTGAATTTTCCACATTAATGGTCGTTGCTATGATACATCAAGCCCGCTGGTAGCAGCACACAACATGATTCATTTCATGGGCAGGAGATCCCATGACAAAGACTTATCGGAGCAGGAAATTAGAAAGATGCTGTTCCTGAAAGATATTAGCATAAGAATGCACCTAAATGTAATTTAAAGTAATCTACCCTTAGAAGAAAATAGAAACATTTTAGATAAAAGAAAAGTCTGGCAAAAATACATTCAACTTATTGTACTTTTACTATGTGTCATGGAAACCATCTTTCACCACACTTGTGCAGTAGATGAGCCTTAAAAATTTCTTTTGAAAATGTTACATACCCAGATAGTTTTAGTTCAGGCCTTCTGGAAACTAAGCATCTTCTCTGATGAAAACGGAAACTAATTATGCACTTCCCCCTACATTCTTTCAATATTCCTCTTTATTGGTAAAAGACGTATCGCTTTCATTCATCCATCTTCCACTTCCTCCTAACGACATTACAATACTCAATTACAGTCCTTTATTTCTGGAGTGGAAGGTCCATTAGTTTGCAGATTTCTGCGGAACAGCTGAGCAGACGAACTTTTGTTTTGACATTTGAGAAAAAGATGTTCTTCAGGAGATAATGACCCAGATCCTCAACAGATATATGTTAAAATAATTGTTTGGCATGAATGGAAAAGAGATGGAGGGCATGACATGGCTTGGGGGATAAAGTGAGGAAAACATTTTTAGTGAAATTGAAATGGAATTTAAAAGGTTAAAGAGAAACTGAATAATGAGTTTGCACCAGAACTAGTAAAAGATTACTCCAGAGATTGCCATCCGTAACACCTGAGTGGATACAGACTAACCTAAATCTTCACCTCAAAGTCATAACATTTCTGCAAGCATAACGACGCTTGCAGATTTTAAAATGCGGTCCTAACACTTGATTTCTGGTTTGTGACCTCGATCCTCTTCTTGTTAAATCACGGGTGACACTGTGTGTACTGAATTCACCCAGCACTGCAGTTCTAGGGTATGCATTCCTTGGTTATGTCTAGCAAGGAGTTGACTTATTCCTGAGCTAAACCGTGATTCTCCTGGTTTATGAAGGTTATAATTTTACCGAGAAATAACATAATTATGTAAAGTAAAAACACGTGCATGCTGATATAGGCTTACACGTCTGAGACCAGCGTGGTTATTGACACGAGGTGAAGATAACAAAGAACTACAAAGACAGTTCTTTTTCCCAGCACTCCTGTAACAGCTAATTAATTCCACTTTCTTCCTGCAAACAACAAAGCTGGTTTTTTTAATATATAACATTCCAGTCTGTCTGTGACCTCAATGGCAGGAGGCTATTTAGACAAATTATCCCAGTGCCAGGTTGCAGGAGGCTGCTGAACTCCACCAAGGAAAAAGGCAGTTTACAATCTTCGTCAGAGGATTTACTAAGCGCTCCAGTGAAAGCAGAGATTTAGAATTAGAATTCACATTGTTTTCACTAGTAAGATGTGCTCTTGAAATACCTGATAAAATGTCAGTTATGCTGTATTAAGTGTAGTATATAAATTGAATCAATCCCATACATAATTGCTCCTTTCTTTCAAACCAAAGGAAACATGTACACCCCTCTACACCCTGATGCGTGCCTTAAGGCTCTGTTTTAACAGCTTGCATGTAATTTGCATTTAGCAAGCATCAACTATGACAATTTTTGCATTTGGAAATATCACAAGACAAGTACAGTGGAAAAAAGACTCAAGATAAATTAGCACATCTTAGCAATGATACAGCAATAAAACCTGCATTATGTCACTAACCTACAGACAGTACAAAAATGCAAAGCCATTTTTTCAGCTACTCTCTAGATAGTTTCTTAACTTACTGGCCAAATTCTTGTTTCCCAGAGTTTAGAGATATATATATATATATATATGTAAACATCAAATATAGGTAAATGTGTCCTTGCAAAGAGTTCTTGTGTGTTATCAATGGGAAATCTTCTGCAGCTGAACTCAGTTGTGTTCAGTAGTTTGTACAATGCTGGTATTTTTCAGTCGCAGCAGCCTCTCCTGGTCTGTGTTATCCATCCAAACTGAACAGTAACTTTGGAGTTCAGTCCTGCATATAAAGTTAACCAAGACAGCACCGTTGGTTTCAGCCTATACTAGATAGAATATTGGTCATATACCTTTTAGGAGTCTTTCATTAGAGTTTCTTATCTTCAAATGAATAAGTTTCTTAAAAAGACCATTTTATTTTTTTTCATTGGGAAATTATTCCTCTTCCAGCATTGATTGTTCTGCTGGCTTGGTTTGCATGGAAACAACAGTCCCAGTGCTTGGAAAGTGCTCTTGTGATAGCTCTGGAGAAGCCCAGAAGGGCCTGACAGTTATATTCACTACCAATAGATCATCCCTGAGTAGGTGAAGATGAAAATTAGTTCATTACAAAATTATAATGTCATGGTGAAAACAACATCCTTTTCTGCACAATAAACTTACAGCATATGTCTAACGTGGAAAATGCAGCCCAGAGACAATCACTAGCAGAAGTTCTGGATTGCATATTAAACCCGCAAACTGCCTCCTCCTGGGCGATGTGTAAATAAATGATCACAGTATTAGGCTTCAAACAATCTGACTTTAGAGAAGGAAAAATAAAGGCAGGGTAATGCTGACACACAAACCTTACAAAAGGCTCTTGGCTCAACTCAGATGTAGCCTTTTTACTATTAAACCAAAATAACTCAAAAAAATCGCTAGTGGAGCGCTGTTCCCTGGTGGCTACAGCAAGGCTCTTAGGGCTCTGTGAATAATTGATTTTTTTTTTTTGGTTCATCTGCCAAACTGAGGGAAAAATAAATTCTGATTGGATTGACCCTAAATAAAACTTTTTTTGTTAAAATGGAATATTAAAAAAAAAGTTTTATTTCCACCCACGAACATTCGTTTATCACTACTTGGGTCCAGATTCTGAATGCTTTAGTCTCTGCTCTGACGCTGAGCTGAGCGCGTGAGGATACTGACAGTGGCCAAACGGGGGATAAGCACCGCGGCAATAGGAGTTGGAATGGTGGAATATGTGAGTCTGGGCAGGGAGGTGGGACGAGGTGACCTATGAGACTACACAGAGATTTAGGGAGAGCTGACAGAGGAGCAGCACTGCAGCTTAATATTTTATTGTTATTTTCTGTATTTTGTTATTATTCGTATCTTTTGAAAAGTGTGAGTAACCTTAAAATGAGGCTGCTTTGTACTTGGCCATCATAGCAGTTATTATCTGTATTACTTTACTAATGCTGCCGTATTGATCCTGGGCCTGAGCGAATTCTGTCCTCTGACGTACCAGCCACTGGGCTCTTGTAGTGCCCGAAGTGATGCTCTGTGTGTACTCAGAGCTCTAGGCTCTTCAGTGTAACCTGGAGATGTCAATGCAACGTTGCTGCGGAAAAGAGGACTGCAGTCAAGTTATCGATTGATTTGCTATAGAATTTTGAAGCCAATTCTGGATAGAGTTTACTCAGTTCATTATCTTAGGTACAAACTATGACAAGAGTATCAAATAGATTTAGATGTGACTGATTTCCTAAAACTCCTCTAAAATCATACCAGGTAACCCATTACAATGAAAAACTGTTTTCTAAGGGTGTCTAAATAGCAGAAAGGATGGCGTTAGCAGGATACCTCCACTTACTGCAATTGCTTCCTGATATAAAATTTGCCCCCAGATGGTTTCTTTTAACCAGATGAGCAGAAATCCATGGCCTTTGGCATAGATTGTGAAAATGGCAATAACCATAATCACCCCTGTCAGAGGATTCCGTGTCCACAAGGCCGCATTCTTGATTTGATGATACTGGAACAAAGCAGCGTTCAAGACAGAGAGTCCTCCAGAGGGAGATTAAAGGGGCACTGGTTTGGGGGCCAGCTTGGGGACGCTTCGATTGATCCCATACACGTTGCAGCTTCTACCCGCAAGGCTCTTACATCCCCAGTAGAGAGAAAACCTCTTTATCCTTCAAAGTGTTACTCTTCTGAAAACGTGAGTCTGTAGGGAAAACTCTATCTTCTTGTTTGAGGAGTTCTGATTCTAACTGAAAGGCAAAACATATATGTCCTTCCTTTTTAATACCAGGTTTAAGAGAATATTAAATGGAAAAAGGCACATTTCTGAGCCAGCAAGTAGAGAAAACCATATTATCAAGCTGGGCTGGTTTGATCTGAGTCATAAAAATGACAGTTGAGAAGGTTTGCTGTTCATTGCCTGGCAGTGTCTACCTAATAATATTTGCATATTTGGGGAATTATGAATTAATAACAAGCCTATTACATGATTTTACAGTCTGGTCCTTCCTTTCTACCTCCCTTTCTTCCTCCTTCCCTCCCTCCCTCCCTACCTCCTGCTGCTTACTCTTACTCTTATTCTTACTCTTACTCTTACCCTTACTCTTACTCTCACTCTTACTCTGCCCCTTCTGGGCTGCTGGGGGGGACCAAAGCAGGAAGGTGAGAACTTTCATGTACAGTTTGTGCATATTTGTGCATATTTGTGACTTTGATACGGAGAAGCTGACAAAATCCGACTGATACGTGTTTATCTGGGCAGAGTAAGCATAGTCTTCCACTTTTCTTATTGAACAGTGGTTTTACTGTTTCCTTGGGCTTTGCCATCTGCCTGTCTCTTCTTATGTCTTTTATCCACTGTTTAGATCGCAGACTCCTCAGACACAGGTGGTTTCACTACACTTGTGCAAAGCCAGTGTCACAATGTTGTAGTTCGTGGCAGGGTCCCTGCCCCAGCACAGCACACATTGCTAAACAGTATTTTCATCAACATTTTTATCCCAGGTGTGAATATTTTTCAGTTTCCTTGAAACCCAAATTTTCCTTTCCATTCCCCAAACTGCATCACCCACAGCAGGAACTGAGCATCAGTGAGCCCTATTTCTAAATTTACTTTTCATTCAGCTGGTATAAAGTTTGGTATGGTGGCCTTTCCATGTCATAAATATTAAATGTTAATGTGTAAGCTCCATCTGGAAGACTCTTCATTCTCGAATTCTCAGCTGTTTCCTCACATAACAACCAATAACAGAAATCATTAAATTAGAAGATTTTTATTTAGGAACACAGAGAATGTAACCTAGAGTAGGCAACATATGCAAAAAATGAAGGAGTAATGTTTTATTGACCAATCTTTCTTTATTGCTGCTTATCTATGAAGAAATGAGAAGATAAAATCATTAGAGTAGTAAAACAACTACCACACCAAGTCTAATGCTGCAACAAAATTTACTTTACTTTTTTTATGTGCTTAAAATATAAGAGGGAGAATATGCATATAAAACATTTCCTACTAACTTCTCCAGTGTTGCTTACTGTAATATGGAGCTTTCAACTTCTTGTGGTCCTATTTGACACTAATTATTCCCCTTAGGATGCTCCATTACACTCAGTTTTCTTTGCATGTGTATGTGCTTGCATGTCTGAGAGATGTAACGTCTGGTGGTGTTCACTGTAAATTTTATTCAAATTCAGCAGTGCAAATTTACAATCACTTACATTTACAGAATGCCTTTCATTCTGGATGATCCAAATGCGCTTTTCAGACTTTTATATGAAGCAATGTAGAATGCAGCCAACTTTGTGCGGATTGTTGTACTATTTGATAGCACCCGGCAGTATTACACGTGTGGTTCCAAACCGAAAACTGGTGTCCAGTAGCGAAGCCACTGGGTGTGTAGGACGGATATAGTGCCTCATCATTTCCAAGATAATGCCTTTCTAATAGAAGCACTAATAAGTCTTTGGTGGTGATAGCACCGAAGGTGTGGCTTCACAGCAAGGACTGAGCTCCCACAACTCCCTGCCAAGGGAAGCAGAAACCTCCCCAAGGACAGATTTTTGTTCCTAATCACATACTCCAGCGATGCTACCTTTATACTGGCTGTGATGCCTCCCTGCCCCTTTGGTGCCAGGCAGGTTCACCGAGCTAATCCAGAAAATCAACCCAAAAGGAAAGAAAAAAGAAGTATGGTTTTCTGTTGGTGAAGTGAACTGAGCTTGCTCCAGGAGAGCAGCCAGGAGGAGCGGAGCCTGTGCATGTGGCTGGGAGCCAGGAAGGGGAGGCAGCACGTGGCAGGAGCAGGGAACGGGGAGGTTCCCCTGGGTTTGATGTCAGGCTGCCTGGGAGGGTCCTCACAGCAAGGTCCCCTTTGAGCACCCGCTTCAGAAATTGGGCAGTCACATTCCCAGCTGAAAATCACCCAAACTGCTTCCTGCAGCACACTTGTCTTTTTCTCGTGATACCCCAGTACACTGATTTTGTTCTCCCTTGGCTGCAAGATGCTGAGAGAAGCTGCAATGGAATCGCAGTGTGAGTTCTCAGAGTTAAAGCCCACTTCTCGTAAGCACAACGATCTGGAGATCCCACTCCAAGCAAAGCTGGTGCAGAATTCCAGTACTAGAGTGGCTGGGGAGTGGCAGATGAAAAGCAATACACTTTGTGGCCTTATGAAAAAGTAACATCTATGGTATTTTGGTTTCTCTTATAAAACGAAGGTAGTTTTTTGAGGGAGCAAACTGTCACTCTGATGTAGATTTATTACTTATCTTTGTAAAAATTGAGTTCTGCTGAAGCTATTATATAAAATTCATGATTTTCTAATAGCCATATCTAGCTGACAACTTTTGCAAACTCTTCCTAAGACAAGATCAGATATTCACATGAGCAGGCAGAGCTATGGAAATTAATGGAAATATTAGTAAGACTAGTGGTAAAAAAGGACTTTTCTCAGCCCAAAAAGGCTGAGAACTGATCATATTCTGAACATCAACAGAATCCCTTTTCTGTTTTGGGAAGGGGCTTGGGAAATATTAAAAGCAATGTTTGCTTACTGTTTGCAAAACTGTTATATCTAGAACTCTAGAGGACTTCTTCAAGTTGTCTTTCAAAATATCTGAACATATGTTATATACAAGCATATAAATAGTTCTTTTGAAGACAATGGGGCCAAATACAGGCATGTGTTCGATGTGGGAACTGCTTTGTTGTGGCATCTAGCCCTACCATTGATTGTCTTTTTACTTCAGGTATTCCCCATCTAGTATTTGTTGCATTTAGAAGCAGAATTGATGTATTTTTTCCTATTGTTTTAAGTCATTCTCTTTACTTTCGCAGAAATAAAAGCAAATAGAGAGCAACTCCTGCTGCTTTTCCGATGGATAGATTACGAGTGGTTCACATTGTTTTTTCTGTAATTCCCTCAACCAGCTGTTAGTTTTAACGTACATCACAATTCCATTAAGCATGACACATAACTTGCAAACCACAGTGCACCCATCAAGCTGATGTTTACCTGAAGGCCTTTGAATAGATTTTGTCAAGATCAAAAGTAATTACTTTGTAAAGTTCATTTCCCACCCCATGTCTCTTTTCTGCTGAATAAATATTGCAGGAGGATGAAATATGGATGGGTCATTTACATCCATCACTTTTAAATATTAGTGATAGGCTTATGTAGCTCATTGCTGTGTAGAAATCATTTGGATACATTATTCCACATTGAATAACAGAGTATTTCAGATAAAGAACTAAACGAAGGCTCTCTTTGTCATCTTGTGTTGAATAAAGCAAGGGGAAGGGACTGTCTATTAATTTTATGGCTAATATTTCTTCCCTCTAAATGGCTACACCTTGTAAACATTTTTGTTAACAAATATTATTAAAGTGCATATCTGATTCAAACACCTATTATGCCTTATTAAAGTAAATATACAAAATTACCTACAAGGATACATAATAATACGTCGTTTCATTCAAGTAAGAGATATTTTAAAATTACATCCACTTTCCATTTAAAGACTGCTTGGGAATGTAACTTTCCTCCAAGTTTTTTTTTTGTTGTGAGTTCATTCTTGAAGGCACCTGGAGGCATCAATGGGCAGTCTCCAGTGACGTTTTCTTCCTGCCACGCTATGTTGAGCTACTTCCCACCATAAAACTAACCGAAATGATACGGTAGGGAAGCATTCTCACAAAACACTGGAAGGTACTTGGGCTTTCTTGTGCTGTTTTGCTTCCTCTAACTACTCTTATTCTAATAAGCTTGGAGTCACTTTACTGTCTTCCACGGAGTAGTATTTACATGTATTTGTAAAAGAAGTCGAACATGGTGGCGCTGACATGACTGGCTTCTAGGAATTGCCATATATCTCAGGACATTACAGTGAAATCATATAGAAGGACCAAATAAATACCAATACAGTTTCCATCTTTAAAATGTGTTCATAATTCACACAACTATATATTCAATATTTATGTTCTAAACCATTTACTAGCATTAAATCAGCACTTCTGTAGCCAGGGAAACCTCGGTCTTTGTGTGGCTCTCTCAACAAACCAGCCACAGTTCATATATAGGTCTGTATGAGGTGGGAAAATTGTTACTCGCAAATAATGCATTTCAAATAGGGAAGCTCAAGGTCTACATACAAAATAATGTGTGTTTCGCTATAGCTCTGCTTGAAAACAGGGAAATGGATAGGATTCTGAAAAAAATACAACATAAAGTGACCTGAGAGGGTCATTCAAGTCCATTCTGCTGATTCAAAGAGACATAACCTGTATCATGGCCATTGCAGTTTCTAGAGCCAGAGCAGTAATGAACACACAGTGCCCTGATGGGAAGGTTCACACACGTATCTGCACGTGCTTTTTGCCCCCAGACTCCCAACATGGTGTGGAAATTTTGTCTTAATTTAATTGAGCTCTAGATGAAAATACCACAGCAAAAGTGACCCTAAACTACTTGTAGTAGCTTGTCTATTTTTTATTTCCCCCCAGGTTAGAATTCCTCTGGACATTGTTGTCTAAAGTAAAAATAAAAATGCCACTGTGTGAGGACTAGTGTTTTTTATGTATGAACTTGCTTCATAAGCAGTTTCAGAGAGACTTTCAAAAACCCTAAATCGTGGAGGATTTTGCATACGTTCTGTCTTATAGCAAAGGGTTCATCCATAACATTTGTTAATCTGGGTTGGTGTGACAAATTCAAAGTGTTTGAAAGTCTCTTAGGACAGTTCTTTAAAGTGTGTTTTGCTCTCTCTTTCATTAAAGAACTAGGCTCATGTTTGAAGACGAATCCTCAGCTGGAAAGTTGCTTTTAGTTTTAAATGGAGAGTTGACAGATTTTCTTCAATCAGGTTTTGGCTGCAATCCATCCTTGTCTATCAACCTTTCCAGAACTCCAGCTTCCTCATCCCTTATCCTTTTCTTTTTGAAGACAAGGGGTTTAAGTTAGATAAATAATGTGTGACATTCAGGAAAAGGTAGACTAATGTAAATTTTACAGCAAAGGGGGAGAATTTTTGAATTGGAGAGTGAACAGCACTGAGGAATGGTCTGTTCCAGCAGTCTGTGCTTTCAGAGTCTAAATATCCTTAGGGAAATTGGGAGTCTTGCCACGTTAGATATCCATATCCAGAAATACAATTTTGTCTGCACAAGCATTAATTAGCAATTTTGGGAATGCTTTCAACAAGGCCAGGGATGGACTGGAACACTGAATTTATCCATTCCCATGAAGTGCTCTGTTTGGGGAAAGAAAACACTAGATGCATGGTTTTTACTGATTTGGGCAGGAGCCAAAAACAATTATAGTCTTCATTGGGCCTCCAGCTCAAAGAGGCTGGATCTGGCAGGTTGTGGTAAGACTTTCCAAGAAACTAGATTCTGAGTAGCAACAGATTTCCAAATGCACGGGAATTCAGATTGAGCTTTAGGTGTCTTGGTCTGTCATTTCTTGCTACTAAAGGTGTGGACACAACAGCTGTTAAATTGCCAGGAGAATCTGAGTCTTTCTTCAGCAAAGTCTTTGTCCTACATTGTCTTTCTCTCTCATCTACAGTAAGCACCTCTGCAGAGACTGGGAGTCGCACAAAACTAAAACTGCTGACTCCGTAGATTTCTCTCCTTTATTGTTAAACAGTTCTGGAGCTGCTTGGGCTGTGCAGTTTTGGCTGAGCCTCATTCCTTGTCTCAGTTCCCTCCCTTGACTGTATATTCATCTATTACCTGCTTTGGTTTCTGCTGACATATTCATCTGTCCAGCCTGAAGTAAAATGGTTTATCTTTAGTCATTACCTGAATTCTTATGGCAGTAACATTCAGAGAAGCCTTTTACTGGGAAATAAACTGTAGGCTAAAATGTCACAGGATTTTATTAGACAATCTAAACTTAATTGCAGATAAGTTGATGCACTCATAAAAGATGATGCAATGTTTCTATTAACTCCAACATATGGTAACTATTCATGGGAGGACAGCAAATAGAGATATCACTAAACGTTACTTTAAAACAGTCAAATTAGGAAGCTGGTAATTTTTTTAATAGAAACTTCTGTATTAGTTAGTAGTGAGATTTTTACCTGGCATTAGCAGTATTCAGAGGACATTGCTTATGTATAACCGTGACAGGGTTTTGATTATTCCTGTGGAGGCACTGGGTTATTTAGAATATTTTCCCATGATCTGTGACGGAAATGGGAAAAGAGCTCCATTCCCCTGAAGAGCTGCAAGGCTTTCTTAACACAATGATCTTTCAGCCTCAGTAATCAACTCCAGTGCAAACAAATAGATGTGCCTGCTTTGGCATTTCATCTCTTAGTCAACATTCAGCGGTGTTATACTGATGGTTCTGGAAAACTGAATACTCCATGTAGGATAAAAAAGCCTTTGCTCATTGGAGTGGTGAGTTGGGCTGGGAGCCCTGGCTTTTGGCTTCTGCTCTCACTTGTGCCACCAAGCTCCCAGAGAACCATGTCAACCCCATAAACTCCCTGTGTTTCAGTAAAGGTCTTGAACACGTTTCCCTTCTTTTACTGAGGTTCATGTGAGGTCTAATTAATTAATTAATTCTACAGTGAGTGGGACTTGCAGGTAGAAGATATTGCAGATAGCATAGTTTAATTATTTGTATCATTACTGTCCCTATCTTTAGAAATTTTAGTGATAAGCCCTAAAATTACATGAACTGTATTAATTACAGTGCAAACTTTTTTCCATCTTGTTTTCCTGCAGACGAGTTCTGCACCATCCCACTTTGCCTTGATGTACGATTTAAATGCGCCGTGGTGACAGGTTGACTTTAAAGCTATTCCGAGTTAATCACATGCTGCTAGAGACCATTGCACGCAGACAGGTCCTGTGCTAGCAGTTCTAACAAAGCAGAGACAATTATATTTTGTGTGCAGCTCGGCTAAGATATCAACTGAATAAAGGGTGAGAACTAAAGCCAGCTCCAAATGCTGCAATCAGTAGATGGTTAAGCAATTTCAGTTTTTTTCTTTCATTGCCAAAAATCAAGATGGTTTCTGAAGGCATTTAAAGTCTATAAAGACTTGGCTAAATTACAGTTGTTCTACAGCAAGTGTAATATGTAAGGGAGGACTGGAAGGAATCCAAGGAGCTTGTTTTCACACCAGAGATCGTTTATAGGATATGAAATCATACTGGAAGGGCAGCGTGCCCTGGAGGATCAAACACCATGGTGTGAGTTCATATCTGACTCTGAGATTAGTTTGACACTGCATAATATTTACATAGTCACCTCTTTAGGAGTTCTGATTAAAGCTCTCAAACGATATAGATGTATTCAGCAAGGCTGAACATCCCCAGTCTGAACAGATTGTGACCATGACACTCTTCCAGTTCTCCCTTTGCTCACCCAAGTAGCCGAAGGACACCTTTAAAAGTTTAATAGAGAACACCAGTAATGTCACTATGGAAACATAATCTTTTAGAGACTGCTGCTTGAACAGAGCACCATCTTCCCTCGGCCAGGCAGGATTTACAAGTCTTGGCTGGAAATTCCCTGCAGCGTCAGTGAAAAGTAGAGGATTCAGGGCTGTCATAACCATACAGGGGAAGGACAAGCTCCAGAAACAGGACATCAGTGAAAAAGACTCTGTTACTAGCTGATTTACCAAATTGACTAAAAAAAAAAAAAAAAAAAGTAGGTTGCTAATGCTATGGGGTTTTGTTACATTTTGTTTGTAGTTTTCAATTGAATTGTTATAATAATTGATCCATCATTATAGGCCTGGGATACTGCGAATAACCAAAAAGAATAGTGGATCTAGACCTTCCACTGTGAGACACAGGTCCCAGGCTGTCTCTGCCTAATGTACAAAATGGTGCCACCAGGATGAACACCTAGAAAAATATCTCATTAATATAAAAAGTGTAATCAGAGTTGGTCAATTTATTTGGGGGGAAAAAGATTGCTTGTAACAAAAACATATTTTGCAGAAATGTTTTTTGTCAGGCGCTGAAATTAGCAAAATAATGCTTAGAAAAAAATGTCAGTCACTTGCCTTGTTCTACCTACTTTCCACTGAGAAAATGGGTAAGCAAGCTTCTGGAAACGGCAATTTTTGTATAATTTTTAAAAGTAGTGTAAGGTTTAAAATAAAAATGATTGTTTAAAAGAAAATTACAGAGAAAAAAAATCCAGAAGATTTTCTCATCATTAGTGCAAGTGCTGCTAAAATAAATCTTCGCTGATATTCTTTTATATCCAAAGGGTAGAACACCCCAGGAGTCTTTACTGGCCGAAGAACTGACACTTTACTTTTTCCCCAGGACAAAGAAAAATGGTACAAATTATGACACAATCACAGTATTTTTCCTTTCCCTCTGGACAGAACCAGCCACCTGCTGACCTGCTTTAGTGTTTCTCCAGGAGCTTCCCAATGACTTCAGAGGTGCAGGGTCACATCCTCAGTCCATATTTAAATGTCTTTCGTAAACGGAAAGGGGATTTCACTTAGGTGGTAGTAGGATGTGAGAAGGAGGGAAGCGGTAGTAAAAACAACACAAAAATGGAGGACAGGAAATACCAACTACTATAGCTTTAATAGCGTACCAAGATAGGAAATCTATGTCTACATGACTATTTAAAAATTCACCAAGTAGAGATAAATTAAGATGCCAGAGCTAAGGGCAGTAGTGAGTGTCACAATTATTACTATTATTGCAGTGCTTCTCAGTCACACCTGCGCCAAACTCACATTCAGCAGAGCTGCGTGAGGCATAACCTGGTGTGGATAAATGAATAGCCTTGAAATGAGCATACGTGTACCTAGTGAGAATTTCCATAAATGTTTGTAAATGTTGCTAAGTAGCTGCATGCAGTTGCCAAGTCTGCTTGCTCTTGTTCCATCCTGCGGTGTTCCTAAGATACTGTTATGGTATTGATACTTCTTATCTTTAAATTACAGGTAGAACTTAACTTGCATGGTTATACCAGGTCTGAGCAGATACTCTGTCACAGTTTCTGCCTAAACATCGCTATTTTCCCCCTTCCAACAGAGCAGGCCCAAAGACGTGGTTATTTCCCCACGTTACGGAGGTTGCGTGTTCAGTGAGGCATTCCTGAGGAAATGCAGCTAATGCAACTCCATCCTACCCATGTAATATCCATTCGTGACCCCTAGTAACTTTTAAGTCCATTTTCCAATTTCAGCAGAGTGTGACAGCGGAATAAGATAGAGAATATCACTTGTTGGCAGCTCAGAATATGTTCTGGGGAAGCATCTTTGTCTTGCCTTGTTCTTACCCCATTCCTCGGCTGCCCGTTATTGTTCGCTGTGAGAATATGGGGCTAACTGGGCTTTGGACTGGACTGGTAGAGTTTGTTCTGAAGAGTCATTTGGAATTGCACTCCTCGGACTGCGGAGCGGTTGTCTGTAGCGCTTTGGAGCACTTTCAGCAATTTTTACCATCCGTTCCTTTACTCATCCATTTTGCCCCCATGAATTGGGTATTTTCTAGCTAGAGTTAAAACACAGCCTCATATCCCAGTTGTGCATGCAAACGTGATGATCAAAGTGCAATAAATGTATTTAAAGGTTTCAGGTAAGTGAACCTTTAGGAGGAGAAGATGTGTTGGAGCCTTGCGGTCCTCGTGGTTTGTCATGTAGCTCCACCAACACACCGTCTTGTGCCACAGTTCCCTCTCCTGTAAAATGAAATGTCTTTCTTGTCATCTTTTATTAAGGCTTTAGAGATCTATGCAATTTTTATTTGCTACTGGTCTTCTGCCCTTCACTTGTGTTATCTTTTCTTGTATTTTAAAAGCAGAAACATTAGACCCGCACTACTCAAATAACTACACCTTTTGAAGGGTCCTTCACTTGCTGTTGATAATAGAAAGTGAAGTCGTGGATATTTTGATTCTGTTCTGTCTTGATAAGGTTGCTGTGAGAGGTGAGTTAATAGAAATTAAGTAGAGCAGATGTAGTAATAAATTACTATCCTGACAGATCTGACACGTCTCCACCCATGTACTGAAGACGAGTTGAGAGATGTGTGTGTGATTAACGCTGCTTAAATGGGTGGTGTCTGAATTAGCATATTGTGCTGTAGGTGCTTGGAAGCTTCTATATTTTGTAGTAATACTTAGCAATTAAATTGCACTTCACATCTTCACAGTACTCGGAACATGAGAAATTATGTTCCACTAAAAACAGTGATAGATTGTCCATACCTTGGAGACAAAGAAAACACAGAATGCTGACCATGAGCATCAAGGTGTTAGTGCCAGAGAGAGATGCTAGAAAGACACTGCAGTTCAATATATTTATAAGATATTTTTGATAGTGAAGATTGTTACCCAAGAGTTGTCTGGCTGAGAACTTGCATGTACCGTAGGAAGAGCTGCTTATTCTTTCTAGTTTAAGGTCTAGTTCCTGCAAACTTTTAGGCATGACCTCCCTTAACTTTAAGCAGAGGATACTCCCATTTGATTTCCACAAATATGACCGTGGATCAGGGAGAGAAAGAAATGCAGGTTTTCCTTTTCCTTGATATGTACACTGAATGCAACACCTGTCAGTTGCCAATATGCCCTCACAGAGACAGGTAGTATGTTAATATATTTTTCCTTTCATATTCATTTTCTTTCAGATTTTTTTTGTGCAAATTGTGTATTTTTTAATCACTTCTTTGTGTGGTCTCACTTTCTTGATCTACGAAAACAGGACTACAAATGTACTGTCAGGTTTTGTAGCAGCTATGTCTTGGTGAGGAGAAACCATGTTTTGGTAAATCTAAATGGAATCCAATTGCAAACTGATAGTCCAGGGAGGAGATAGGGAGCTGAAGGGGTAAAAACAAGAGTATAAAAGGGGTTTCAGATGCCTTATCCACCCTTGTGCTTCCTTTGTCTTTTTTAATGGTATGTACCTTGCTGAACAATAATAAACAACATGATGGTGTTTGTTTAGAATGGGGTTATATTGTGTGAGGCTGTGCAGTGCCTGGCTGCGGTATAACCACGAGCGAGAGACACAACGTGCTGTCGGAGGTACAACGTCAGCTACGGGCACAATCGATAGTTTCCCCTTTTTCTATTCCATTTAGGGGAGATATTGTTTGTAACCGTAACAGAAATATTTTTTGAAAGAAATGCAATTTTAATAATTTCTGTTTCTGTTGAAATATTTCATAGCGGCAAGCATCATTTCAAAGAATACGTGTGGTATTAACCCTGAACAAATGAATCGGTGGCCAAATCTTGAGTGATTTTAAACATTTGCTAAGAAGCAGCAGCTCTCAGTGCACACAGTACCGCTGCAGGAGCTCAGCACTTTGGTGTGTTTAACATCAACTGCCTTTAATCCAGACCTATTTCTGACACAGTTTTAATGGAATCAGTTACTCTCATAGATTAATGCATTGCATTCTTTTTTCTTTACTATTGTTTCCTATTTTTTCTTCAAAGAAACTTTTTTTTTTTTAGATTTACAAGAGAGGAACTGAAGTCCTTTGATCTCTACAATGCGTGTACTATTTATACCAGAGATGGTGAAACTGCTTTTGTCTAATTATTTTTGACGTCTTGCAAATATTTGCAAAATTCTTCATGGGGATTAAAAAGATCCACAGAGCTCAATCTCTCTGTGACAAAGAAACGGTGTTCTCGAAAGGCAAAACAATTGTTTGTTTGTTTTCTCTTAGAGACATCCGAGACATTTATCTTCCAACATGGCACATTTTATCTGAGATAGTCAATGAATGCATCCCATTTTTAGAAGATCACTAAGTTTCCATAAATAGAGCTGTTCCTTACAAGATCAAAATAAAATAGTGATAAAATGGAGTGCATTTGGAAAGCAGCAGTTCCACCTTTTTAGAATGTTTGACTCCAGCTTTGTAGGAACTGTTCTTTGCAGAAGCTCCCATTTTAGGGCACAGTATCTTTAGCTTCTGGTAAGTTAGTTACTAGACCATAGTTTGTGAGGTCATCACTGATGTGTTCGCATCCATCGGCTTGCAGAGCATCTACTGACTTACATGTATTTATTTATTTATGCTAAATTAGTTCCAGGTGAGTAATTACACTTCCACTTCAACAGAATAGCCAGGGGTACCAACTCTCACTGTGGCTGAGACTCATCATTTTGTTTTGGGGGTTTTTCAATCCATACTCCCATGAGTCAAGTGAATGGGGAGGTTTATCAGCTTTCACGAAAAAAAAATATTCTAATCTCCACAGATTCAGAGTCTTGAGAATATGGTCCATATGGACAAAAAATGAGAAGCTGAAATTAATTTTTTAAAGCTTATTATTTTTTGCTTCCTCAAGGAATTTGTACCACTTGGGATAGGCAATAGGAATGAAGTCCACAGAAGTCCCCTAGGAGTAGGCAGGAGGTTTGGAGAGCGTAGGGAATCTCTCGGGTGTGTGCTCTCAGTCAGGAAACTCTGCCAAAGCTGGGCGGGACTCCCAGTGGGTGCTCTCTTGGTTAAGAGTAATTCAACAGATTTGGAGACTTCTGGATACTTTCCCCAGTGAAATTGGATAATTTCTTCTTTCAGCTAGGCTCTTTTCTCCACTGAATTTTCTGGGAGTTTTTGTCCACTTATACAAGTGTGCACCGACAGATCATAATTATTTGCTAAAATTGTGCTTTTTAAACTATTGTACAAAGTGTGGAACAATTGAGTTACAAGTGGTTTTGCACTGCAGAGTAGATATTTGTGACCTTCTTTAAAATTTCTGTATTTTGTACATAGAATTGAGAGAAGCACTATAAAATTAAGATTTGTAAGTTCTTTAATAATACAGACATATAGACTTAATATCCTTAGTAAATCTTTTCAGTTTCTTAGAAAGTTGTATTTCTTGGACATGACATGAGTCGTACAGCACGAGCGCTGCGGTAAATTCCAGGCAATCTATTAAGAATGTCACACTGTGTTCTTCATTTCACGTCCTTTCCAAGGTGAACAGAAGTGTCATCAGCAAGTGGTTTGTGAAGGTGTCTGTGAGTGTTGGCAGGTAAATAATTTTTTTAAACCAAAGTTAACAGTCCATGTAATCATGTGCATCAATCTGATTCCTGTAGACGCAGCTGTTCTGCTTACTCTGCTCTGGTAGGAAGTCCAAAATGTGCAAGATGAATGGGAGCACAAGGCTGGCCAAGGAGCAGGGTGAGAGCAGTCGGTGAAGCGGGAAGGAGGTGTTAGAAACCCCGAAAGTCTAAGAGCCAGAGGGGCTGTGCTGGGGCTGTGTGAAAGGAATGAAAGATATTAGGGGCCTCACAGATTTATCTGTAGGTGACTGTTTAGATAATTCTATGATTGTTGGAAGAGCTGTAATGCTTCTTTCAGAGAGGAAAACATAGCAAAATATCTAAGATGGCAAAACTGTGTAAAAAAAATCTATCCACGATGCAAATGCCTTTCAACCTTCTGATGTCTGCATCAGCCGGTGAATCTGAATCCAGCTAGGTGTTTGCTCAATGACAGTCGTGCAGCTACAGCCAAGTCCTGCAGAAGAACATTCTCATCTATTTTGAAGCTTTCCTTTAAGCCCTGTCTAACTTTTGTTCATTTAAATTCTTAAAGGGGAATCTTCCTCAGCAGTGTGTGTCTGTTCTGATGTTTTGAAAGGGCTGGCATAAACTACACATTGGACCCTGAGACTTCTGTGATAGTGAGATACTTGAGTGCTGTACATCCAGACAAACCAGGGCAAGAGGAGGTGGCCTTAAGTTGCGCCAGGGGAGGTTTAGGATGGATATTGGGAAAAATTTCTTCACAGAAAGGGTTATCAAGCATTGGAAGAGGCTGCCCAGGGAAGGGTGGAGTCACCATCCCTGGAGGGATTTCAAAGTCGTGGTGCTGAGGGACATGGGTTAGTGATGGGTTTTGTCAGTGTTGGGGTTAATGGTTGGACTTGGTCTTAAAGGTCCCTTCAAACCAAGACGATTTTATGGTTCTATGATTCTAAACCTTATCCTTGAAGAGGTAGATAAACAGATCCTGTTTCACATCTTTCCAACAAAGACCAGCTTGAAGAAACTTCCCTCATAACTAGAAGAGGTTCCTTCACCAAGAGGCAGAGTGCTCAGCATTATACTCTGTGATCAGATGTGTCCTAATGGCAGCCTATGTCTATGGATAAGCTCATTGGATCTTCCGGTGCGTTTTTACAATCAATTGTATTTTAAAAAAATACGATTTCATGTGTCCTCCTGAACCCTAATAAATTTCACTAAAGACCATTCATATTTAGTTTAGGTCCTTTAGTTCCTCTTTGTACACCACCTTTCAGTAGTGTAGTCCCTGGGCCTAGTGGCCGAGAGTCCACCAGCATCTCCTGTCCTTCTGGTGGATTTAGACATCTCCCACACCTTCTACAAGACCTGAAACTCTTAACCCTGCTTTGAGAATCCATTCCTCTGTACTTACAATGCCACTTTGCCACGTTGCCTTCAGCAGAACTGCGGTGCTTCAACCTCCTCCTGCAGCCGATGGCAGCTACAGTTTGTGTGGCTTCGACAAGTGAGTGATGGCCCTGCGCTGTCACTCCGAGGATGTATTACTCTCTCGGGGTATTTACATCTTGAGCTGGACTGACAAGAAGATGAAAAGGAGGCTTGGGTGCTTGGCCAGCTTTTGTTTTATAATTTAAAAGAGCCTTTGTATTTATGCATTGCATCCCTGTTGTGGAGCGTCTCTATTTCATCCAGGAGCTGAAAAGATTTACAGCTCCCAGATCTCACATTGTCTCTAAAATACTGTGTAGTAATGACAATCAAGACACCGATAAAGAACAATTAAAAAGATATTTCTTATTAACCATTTTTCATTTAAAATTATGTATTTCAGTAGTAGGATAAACTAGGTATATGGAAAATATAAGACCAATGATTTTTTTCACTTTGATTGCAAGCCATCCAGGTCAAATATTTCACATGATTCACGTGATGTCAGGAGTTAGTTAGATTTTCCAGAGATGCTCCTGTTTTCTGCTTGGAAGACAGATACCTAAAACCAGTCTGTGAGAACCCAGTGACTCCGGCTAGTGTTTGCAGTATCTCCCACTTGTAAACCATCAGAAGCCTAGAGATCACTGAGGCTGTTTTGAACGGCATTAGTTTCATTTTAAGAATAAGGGAAGGAAAACCCGTGCTCAGTCACGACTTGTGCTGCAGCAGGCTCTGCTGCGCTCAGGCTCCAGTGTGCTGGTTGTGCTGGGAGTACGTAGGAAAACGTGATCCATGCAAAGAAAAGGTTGAAGTGAATAAAATAACTTTTCGCTTTGTGGTATGTTATATCAGCAACTCGCACGTTTTTGTAAACACTCCCCCAAAGTCTCCCTGGCACAGAGGGTACAAATGCAGGGAGCAGCAGCCGGCACCCAGGGGGTGTCTGCACGAAATGCTGCTCCAGAAGAGATTTCCAAAAGCAATTGCGCTGCCTTTACCTTTGATCTTTTCCCCAACCAAAAGCATGTTGTGTTTTTGTTTTATTTTATTCCCTCTCTTACTATCTCATCCTTAGCTACAAGTGCGTTTTACAGAGTTTCTGCCCTTCATGTTTTTCAGCTACTATGAGGTATTTGAGATCTGACTGGCAAGGCTAAATATCTTATTTCATTGTCTGAATACCAATTATTTAGAGGAATCTTTCATTCTTCAAGTCTTATCGCATGTCTCTAAATATTAACACAAGACCATAAACACCTCGTCAACCTCCTGTTACTGAGTAGCATAGCTAATTTTAATTTAAGCCTTTAAAAATTAGGTAGCCATTTGGAATTTAGAAATTTTGTTTAATGAATTTTTATAGATGCTGTGCCAGATCATCAGCTGACCAATATTCACATAAAGTTATTGCTAACAAAAATAAATATACAATCCTATGCACTAAAAATCCTTAAGTACTTAAATAAAAGCATATGTCTCATGGTACGCTTTAGGTGTGCCATCTGTCCTGCTACCTTGTTAGCAAATACAAAGATGCAATATCTGCTGCAAAGCATTTACCATCTGAAGTGAATAAAGAAATTATGGAGATAATGTGGGAGGAGAGCGTGTCCACACAGAAGAAAATTGATTGTCAATACTGGAGAATGACAGTGTTTCTCCTGTGTCATAGAATCGCAGAATCCCAGGTTGGAAGGAACCTCAAGGATCATCTGGTCTTTCTTGGCAAAAGCACGCTCTAGACATGATGGCCCAGCACCCTGTCCAGCTGGATCTTAAAAGTGTCCAATGTTGGGGAATCCACCATTTCCCTAGGGAGATTATTCCAGTGGGTGATTGTTCTCAGTGTGGAAAATTTTCCTCGTGTGTCCCATCAGAATCTCCCCAGGAGTAACTTGTACCAGTCAGGGATCAAGCCTAGTATTTTGGTTTATGTTTAAAATGAGGTGGTACAGAGGTTTTCAAAGCCTCGTTCTTGATTATGGTATTCTTTTACTTTGTTTCTGTGCATTCATACTCATCACTGCAATGAAGAGTCCATCTTTTTATTGAAACAGCTGGATTAAGAGGTACCATCTTGGCTGCTTTTAAGCAGCTGCTGTAATTACCAGGGGGATCTGAATAGTATCTTCCCAAGAGGACACAAAAATATAGTCCATGCAGGGGTAAATAAAGAAATAAGTGGTCCATCAGAAGGTTTTCTGTTAAGAACTGAGCCATGGTATGAAAAATGTGACAACACCCAGGGTGGTAAGGAAGGTAACATGTTCCAGGTGACAGGGCATGCAAATAAGTCTCTCATGCTTTTAGGCACCACAGTAATCTTCATTTTTTAATCCAAAAAGAATAGTCACTCACATAATTCTTTTCCATGGTGAAGAGCTGACTGGGTAACACGAGCTTGTGCTACGGCTCAGGGTTACAAATTCACACAGACGTTTCCTTCCTCTCTATTTCAGCCCTCGTGCCTTGCCCTGTCCCCATCAGCGGGGAGCCCAGGTCCCTTTACCAGTCCCGTCCCCTTTCCTGGAGACTGCCCAGACGGCCCCGCTCTGCTGCTTCCCATCCTCCCAATTAGTGCTCCCATTCCTCCCAATTAGTGCTCCCATTCCTCCCAATTAGTGCCAGTCAGTGCAGCTCTCCTGTCTGTCACTACCACGCTGCTCCCAGCAATACCAGTTCAGCAAAGAGGAGACAAACAGCCTAATGGTTGCCAGCAGCGGAAGTGGGGCTGAGGCAGAATAACCATTTCAAGTATTTTAGGCATTTCTGAAACCTTCCCATACACAGGAACAGCTGGCTGTACCTGTATACCGATGGCAACGTGACATCCCCGCTCAGCTCTTTGGTACCAGCTCATCCCTGTTGCCAGCGGCGGGGATGTTCACTGATAGAATGGGAAGCACCAGGGTTTGCTGTGCGTCCTCCATCCTCTCCTCCCTGGAAAGAGTCTGTCAAACCCAGCTCTCCCATGGCTCTGAATTCCGCAGCTCCTTGGGGTCAGCAGGATGAGGGCTGCAGGAGGAGCCACGCTGCCGGTCTGGCCCACAGAGGCTGCAGGCCCTGCCCTCTGCCACCGTGTCATTGAAAAAGAAGAGCAACAGCTGGTTTCCTACTAAAATAATACTTAAAACAAAGAAAAATTTAAATATTAAACACTAATGGAAAGTGTTACAACTTATTTGGTGGAGAGCCACCAAGCTGGTGAGGGGTCTGGAGAACAAGTCATATGAGGAGAGGCTGAGGGAACTGGGCATGTTTAGTTTGGAGAAGAGGAGGCTGAGGGGGGACCTCATTGCCCTCTACAACTCCCTGAAAGGAGGGTGTAGAGAGGTGGGTGTTGGCCTCTTCTCCCAAGGGAATAATGACAGGACCAGAGGAAATGGTCTGAGGTTGCGGCAGGGGAGGTTTAGATTAGATATTAGGAAGAATGACTTTACTGAGAGAGTGGTCAGGCACTGGAACAGCCTGCCCAGGGAGGTGGTGGAGTCACCATCCCTGGAGGGATTTAAGAAACGTGTAGACGTGGCACTTGAGGGCATGCTCTAGTGCCCGAGATTGTTGGTTTGTGTCTGTTTGTGGGGGGGTGTGGGGTGGGGTTGTGGGTGGTTGATGGGTTTTTTTGTTGTTTTTTTGTTTGTTTGTTTTTTTGTTTGTTTTTTTGTGTTTGGACTCTATGATCTCAAAGGTCCCTTCCAACCATGAAGATTCTGTGATTCTGTGAAAATAGCTCATTGACCTGCTTAGTTTTATACCAGTGTCAATATATGTGGGATTTTTAAGTTGATGCTTCTCCACTTATTGCTGTGTAATACATTTGGCACAAGGGACATATATAATGCTAACATTCGTATGATATACATACCCAATAAAAGCTTTTCCAATTTCATTATTTTGACAGGCAGATTCCATTAATACATCCACAACAATTATGTTCCTTTACAATCTAAGAGAAGAGGATTATTAAAAATTACAGACAATACCCCTATACACTTAATGTCTCCAAATTCACTTTACAATTGCTGTCAACATCAATAATGTCAGACAGTATAATCAGGTTTGTATGAAACATCAGCACTTAGATATTCTCCAAAGGGGATTTCTTTCCCCGCCTAACAATGAAACTGGGTTTTTTTTTTGGTCAGAAAAATATGCTCCCAAGTTCCCATGGAGAAGACCCGAGCTGTGTGACAGCCAGGCTGCAGCTCCTCCCTCTCATCCCATGCTCCATATGGTACCTTGGGCCCACCTTTCCACTTCAAAACCCATGTCATAAATGATGAGAGGAATAGGTCTTCCAACACCACAGAAGCTTTTCTGTAGGAGAGGAGAGAGCTTAGAGAACCCGTGTTCCTTCCTCAGCTGTCTCAGCCTGCATGGGAGTAGCCACAAGCACAAGGGAAATTATTTAAGAGTTTGCTGAGAACTCATTTGTTTGCACCACTGGTTTACTCCTCAGTACAAAATGGAATTTAAAAATAATTTCTGTGGACAGATAATATGGCAAGTATTTTTTTCCTAGTTCTAGTATGGATTTTAAAAAACACTCACTGCACTGATATCAGGCTTTGAATTTACCGTGCATGAAAAGCATTCTCACCACCGACAAGGATGCTGCATGTCCAGCTGCTCTAACGGCATTCTTAAACACAGTTACAGGTGATAGAATTCAGCTTTTATAAATTTTGATACACAGATCAATTGAATCCTTCTGAAAATCTACATTTTCATTAAGACATTCTGGGGGGAAAAAATAATCATATTATGTTCATGTGCATTGCTCTTAAGTCAACCTATGCCTACTGATTTAGTCTTTATTGTTACTGATACTAGCTCTTCGATATCAGTATCAGCTCTCATTCTGACCAACCCCGTATGCAATATTTATAAAATCAGTTTCCGTCATGACTTGGTACAAAACAACTGTGTGCACCCGATTTCCTACCGGGCTTATCGGTTAATCTATCAAACAACATACAATTTAGTTTTCCCATTAGGTTTGTAGAAAGCCAAGCTAAGTGTGAGCAACCGGAGTTTGTTACTGGTCTCCGATACGTTTTTCCAACAATTCTATGAGTTGTCAGGCAAAGATTACTAAGATACAGAGGTATTTGTATCTTAAGTCAAAAGTGGTTCAAACTGGAAGTGGTTTGTACACTGCTAGATGTTGTCCGTGCAGGTTTCCAACAGCGCGTCATTAAGTAATGATTGTTTAACGGCACCCACTTTATGTCGAACAAAGGGCTTTTATCCTTTTGTGTTCTGGTGTTGTCTAAATTTATTGCGAGTATCTCTGACAGGGGAGACGTAACAGGGAATTACTCTAATGTTTGAGCAATAACGCAACATCGATGGCATATGAGTTTGATAAGTTTAAGGTGAATGATGACCCCAATCGCAGCACAGCCAGGGCTTCAGGCGGATAATCTGATTCCTCTGTTCTTAATGCCCAGTTTGTAAACCCTAAGATAGATACGTCAGATATATGCATATGGGTACAGATCAAAAGGGTGACTGCACACGTTGACAGGACACTAATTAAATTGATACACAGTTAGTGATTACCTATTCTGAGCTGTTAATTTTGCAAGTGATAAGATAGGCTGCTTTCTTTTTTCTAATTAGAGAGGCACTGATAGTGTCTGTCTCCCCCATACAGTGAGTGCCACCTATTGTACACTCGCTGCCTGAGCTGCCAGGAATCATAACCGAGCAGGAGCACACCCGAACACGCTGCAGGAATGAGAGCCATGTCTTAGTTCTCACCTGCAACATGTAAATCATCTCACAGAACAGATAGGAAATAGACTGAATTTTCTATGCAAGTGGATGGAATTTTGGTAGGTAGTGGTTCTCCCATCCGCTGTCCTACGTGGCCATGCGAGTGTTTGAATAAATAGAGGTGAAGGGCTTCAGGGAAACTACAAGCTGTGACCATGATGCCTCCCAGAACCAAGGCGCTGGGTTTTTGCTAAAGGCTCCACAGATACGCTGTGGTCAAACCTTGATTAAGATCCAAAAGTAAAAGTACTGAAGCAGTTGACAGTGTTGATATTTAGAAAAATAAAACATGGTTGTATTTCTGATAATCATCCCAGTGAACCAAAGCAGGAAAAAGAGATTATAAGGCACCTGTCAAAAATCCCTTACCAGCAGAAACTTCATGAGTAGTTCTCAGAAAATGTGCTTTGTGGGGCTTCAACAAGCCCTTAAATGACTGTGCGAAGAAAAATGCTGGAAGAATACTGTTAGGAGAAGCCGGATTTAATAACGTATTTAAGATTCTGTAACATGCCAGACAGAGCTATCATTTTGCGTCCTTAGAAATAGCACTGTTGTCCCAGGAAATAATTCTGAGAGGGTTTCTTGACAAACTGTTACCAAAGTGGTTATGCAGATGCAGTGTTCCACGTGCCCTTCATTTTTCATGGCAAAATGGCATCTCCGTGCCAAAAGGAGGTAGGCACGACTTCTCTGATGGATGGGACAGGACAAAGAGATTCAAATCAAAAGGCAGAAATGCTGAAGTTTGACTAAAATAAAAAATGAATTCAAGAAAGGAATTCTAGCCAGTTCATTGTCCTTTGAATTTCACTCCAGTAGGACATTAGAAGCTGAAAATGGACTTGAAATGACTGGACAGAAAACTTTGGAACTCTTCTACAAAAGAGATTTGCCTGTAAGCAAAGAGATACAGATCTACGTACCTTGCTCAGAGTCTGAGCCAATGACCATAGAATTAATAGTATTATTTTTCTTATTTCAGAGAGCTTTGGTTCAGATAATTGGCAATAAAAAATGAAAAAAAGTGAAATTAAGAAGTAAAAACAGTTCAAGGTCAAAAGATTTTATAAGTGATGAGCTAACACAATCGAGCTGTGTATATTTAATACATGTTGATCAGCATCTCATGAACAAAGGGTTTAGGATGGTTCCATACTTTATTGCAAACCTTTCCTTCAATCTAATAGATTTTTGTGTTTATAGGCCAGATTTGTAATTTAAGGGAAGGATTTACAAGAGAAGCCTAAAGGCTGTAAGCACTTGGCTGTTTGTGAAGTTCAACGGCATTTGAGTGTCTGCCTCCCCCAGGCACTACTATGAATTCTAACCATAACTTATTGACAATCGGCTTTCAGCTCAGAAAGCACAAAATGGTTACCCTTTACAATAACAGAATATTTGTTTTGTAGCCATAACAATAACCTGGTCTGCCTTCCAGACCGTATTTTGTGGGCAAAATCAGGGTAATTGACACCATTTACCTCAATGGAGAATTCAGCTGGGGGGTGGGGTGGGGAGGGCTGACTTTACTACAGATTTACAATCACAAATTCCTGCCTAAAAGGTGTTGTCACCTGCTCCTGCTTCTCCGACCAGAGAACTTCTCCCTGTCCTCTGCTCCCTCACCACATCTATCCAGCAGACCTTCAGCCCGGCCCAGAAATGCCTCCTCAGCATCTCCAACCTGGGCCTGATCCAAGGCCTCGTGGACTTTATTCCCAGCTCCCTTTCCCCAGGAATTGGTCTGATTCCAGAAAACACCCCAGTCCATCATCTGTCTCATTGCTGCTGCGTGGCTCTGAAACTCCAAATTACATGTTAGGGCATAAACCCAAGAGTTAGGCATGACGGAGATGGATGTGGGGTGTCAGGCAAAGATCCAGTTTGTCTTCTGGTCTTTAGAGGTAGATTTTGAAGGAGCAAATTCTAATAAATATCTGCCCATGCAGAAAAGGGGCTCTCCCTCCCCAGCTGACCTACGCTGGGTGCAAGGGCTGGGGAAAGGAAGAAACGGTGCTGGGAGACACATTCTGCTCTCCTGAGAGCGGGGCTGGCCGAAAGCAGGGACAAGGGCCTGCTTTCAAATTCTTCAGGTTAGATAAAGGATATTAAACTTTATGGCTGTCATTGCGTAACACTACCCGACTACTAAAACCTCTGCTAAAAAGTGCAGAGCCCGAGCGGAAATTGAATGCCTTTGCAATAGGGCCAGAACAAGGACGGTGGTAGCTATTATGGGAATAATACTTAATAAGGTCTCCGAGTCGCTCTCGCGGCTCAGCGTATCCTTCTGACACAATGCCTATAAACAGTGGTTACTGCTTGACTGAGGGTGTGAGGAGGGAAATTCTAAGACAAAGTTAATTTACATCTTAAAAGAGTTTCCTCTTAAAAAACACACCATGGCAACAAAATTTCGGTATTGTAGTGACTAATGTCACCACACTGTACTGACTCCACTGCCTCATAATTAAATAGAAGATATTCAGTTGTATAGCACTTGGATATGATAATGGTTTGTGTATTAATTCATTCACCTTGCAGTTTCTTGGCCTATTTTTCGTGTTTAGAGGCACATAATGATGGGATGTGTACAGAAGTATAGACTCGGAGCAGTCTCGGGGGGGAAGGACCAACACTGCTGCTATCAGCTGTACATAAGCCTTCCTGATAAACTGAAACCAAAACCTGGAAGTACATTTTCTGAGAACTTTCTAAGTCTTCCAGTCTAAGTAAAGGAATAGATAATTAATTCCCAGAATATGGTTCTAAAAATTTTCCATGAACCAAATGACAACTGCAAAGGAAAACTGGGAACCGCTGTTACTTTTGCTGGAAATTGCCACTTGTTGACTGTAGGGATTGCCTTCATCTAGTAAAACAGAGAAAACACTGAACTCCTGCTCAAACACACCTTCTCCCAGCAGTGATCCAGAAAGTGCAAAAAATGTAGTCCCAATAATGATGTTTCTCTGCCTTGTTAAAACCACCTACATTGAAAGATCTTGGGATTTTAAATCAGGAGGGGGGTGTGTGTGTCTGTGTCTGTGTGTGTGTGTGTGTTCGGGGGTTTTGCCTGTTTCTGTCAATGTCTCTGTTTGCCAAGTATCTCACATGAGATATTTGAACACCTAACGTTAACCGTTGAAGTTCAACAAGACACTGAAATACATCTCAGTTTTTAGGAGTGTTGAGCTCCCCCACTCTCCACTCAAGCACCTGGTTGTTTCACCCCCATCATGGTCTTGTTGGCAAATACCCAGCAACTTCCGAGCAGGGTGCCAGTTTTCCTCCTCATTTCTGGTTTAATCAGCTTCTCTACATGAAAGCACAGACTATAAATAATATTGGATCTTTAGCTTAAAAAATACATATACTGATGAATATTTATTCAGCACATTAAAAATATCATCTATGTCTTGCTTTCATTTGGCTCGTAAACCTGAATATTGCAAAAAACCTAAGAACTATTTATTCAGCACATCAGCATAGCATCAGTTAAAGAAAACTTATGTTTCTGTTTAGGATTCTTACACGCTTCCCATTACTGTCCTGTCAAAACACTTCATAATCTTTGGAAGCATTTCTTTGAGACAGGAAGGACTGTTCCCATTTCTCAGCTGGAGAGATGTAGTAGACAGATTTCTGACATTTAATTTCCACTAATTTCAGTGGAGGTAGATGCTGAACACTTTGTTAAAATCTGGCCACAAGGAACCGACCCAGGGTCACAGAGGAATCTCATGAAGCACGATTCTCAGAGTTGCAGATCTTTTGGGACACGGAGCTCCCTGATTTTCCTCTCACACCAAGGGTATGTTATTTTGGGACCATGACTGGTGCATACAGCAGTATTAGCTTAGGTTTTCAGCTCAAATGTGAGCCAAAACCTCCCCATTACCCATCCACAGGGTAGCTCGCTCTCTGGCTCTGATTTGGAGTTTGGAGTAAGCCACCTGGATCTTCAAGCAAGAAAACTTAGATCATTTGTCCCTTGTAATACCTTTGTTATTCCTTTTTTTCATCGGAAAATCTGTAATGTTCTTCGGTAGATTTGTTGGTTCAGTTTCCACACTCACTTCCTATTCTTTTCCATATCTCTTCTAAATGCAACTCAGCTAATAGGTTGATGGTGTTTGTATTAGTCTCAGCAGCATTCTTGGCAACACGACAGGCTGAACTGGACTGAGTTTTTGTGGTTTTATGATAGTCCTGGCCATAGTTGATGTCTCTTAAGCTAAATGTTTGAAAACAAAAACATGGATGTTTTAAATGTGAAATTCCTCCCTGGTTGTGTAGAAGCCATTGTGGGCAAGAGGCAAATATTGCAGGATAAAAAAATACCCTTTCACAGATATCCTGCAAAATATGATGGAAAAAAATTCAAAAGCACAAAGGGTAGTTCTGTGCCTGACTGCTAGTACTTTTATTGTGGAAGCATCTCGGAGCCCTAATTAAGGACTAAAACCTCCTGTTTCAGGCTCTGCCAATGAATAGAAGCTGACACCTGCCCATACAATACGTAGACTGAGATTCATTGATGTTTGATGGACAGCAGGAAGGATGGTGAAGTGATGCTCTACAGTTCTGAAAGAAATAGGTAAGTTTAATATTTTTCCTTCTCTTTTATATTAATATGCTCTTCTCTTCTAATCCTAGACTTTTTATCTTTATCACTTGCTTGGAATTAATTCAGAACTTAGAAATGTGACTCTTGTCTTGCCAGCTGTTTGGAAATCTCCCTACACGACTGAACTATTGCAGCTCAGAGCTGATTTGCAACAGCTCTACTAACCCTGCTCTTGGCCTTTCATAAGGGGAGGCTTCAGCTGTGACATTCTGTGGCACTTTGCAAACGCCTAGGAAAAAAGATGTGAATGCAGAGTCTATTAAGATCGCTTCCAGCATCTGTATAATCAGGATTTGACCCAAGGTCCGAGAAGGGTTGTGCTTGTTTAATTGCATTTCTCCATGGCCTCAGGTCTGGCCAATACCCTCAGTGTGGCAGGCGGCAGATTTCACGTCAGCAGGTTCCATACTAATCCCAAGTACATTTATATTGTCAAGAACTAGAGCTTGACACTATCGGGTGTCTCCCTGAGCCATCATTTAGGTGTTTAAAAACACTCAATGAGGAGGGAGAGACTGATCTCCCCCAATTTTTGTTTCTTCTTTGAAGTCCCCATTGCTACCGTGCGCAGAGCATCTTTGCTGTTTATGGGGTTTATTGGTGTGAATACTGAAAATATATATTGGAATATGTAAATTGCTCATGTGGAAAGTTACATATTGAAGGCCAGTTTCAAGCATAAATCCCTTATTTGTGCTCGGAAGTGTTCATTTGCTGGTGTAAATGGGTTCTCCCACATGCCCTATACTTTTAGAAGTTATTTGAATAAAACCCTTTGGAAAAGCAAACAGAATGACGTGAGCTAGACAGAGTACAATACAGATAGAGAAATGCAGAGATATCTTTCTTATCAATCATTATTGCAGTGGACAAATAGAAATATTTATATATAATGGACTTAGCTTAATGCAAAAAAAATAATCATAAATACCTGCTTAAGATTTTCCTATTAGGTTCCTCACGTTCCTTTCTCTCAGTACTGTTGTATAGCCATTACGTGGTATTTTCTTTGCATGATCCTGACGAGAAAAGGCCTGTGTCTCAAGGAAGAAAACTCCTCTCCACTGACCATACCAAAATATACATTTTTATAAGTAAATTTGTTTTGAAATGGGGTATTGGTAAGCCTTGCTTAGTTTACATCGTCATACTGGAAGGTTGATAACCGGCCTACTTGCGCCATCTTCTGGGTAATTACAGAACTGTCTTTGCACAGGAGAAGCCTCTACCAAGAAGCGTTCATTATTATCAGTGCCTTGAAATAATTTGCTAATTGAATCCCTGAAGTAATTTTCTTTCTTATTTTATAGAATTTAGAACAAACCAAAACCTAATGAATTATTAATAACGTATCATATTCAGCTGTTATGATTAATCAGTAGATTGTACAAAAAAGATCTTTGTAAGTGTGGTCCCAATAATGTTGATGTATTTAGTGAACTTGTGTTTTAAGAAAAAAATACTTTTTTATCCTGATATTTTACTAATGAGAGCCCCATTTTCTCAAAAGACTGGGCTTTCATCTCTGGGGCATAAGTAGAAAGAAGGGATAGATGTTAGTCGTGTTTCATAAGAAGTTACTGGAGAGAATTGTGCTGCAGCCGCGCTTTGCCACCGCCACAAGCGCTGCAGGGTCTGCTCCCTGCTCACGCCCAGAAACCCTCGAGAGAAGTCCCCAGCTTGGCCTATGGGGTTTCTTTAAAACACTAATCCAACACTCTGTCACTGTTTAATTATTAGGACCGTGAAATGCAACAACACATAAGGCGTTAATAGAAGGAACTAATTATAGCCCACTCAGCATGTAGCTCACCCTTCGCTTATAAAATCTCGTCATTTATTTGTCCTTTAAATGACTTCTAATACCTTAGTCAGGACAAATGGATCCTTCAGAAGGGAGAAAATGACCCCAAACTGGCACAGAAAGATTTGATTAAAACTTACGCTCCTTCTGCGGCAGCCTAAAGATCCCGGGGGATGTGCCATTGCTCAGCGGAGCAGAGGGAACAGCAGACAGGGAAAACGCTTTCTGTCTGAGGCAAAAGCGCTTCATCGCTAACGCGCTGACACCAGGCTCTGCAGGACCAGCCTGTGATCAGTCTCCCCGGCTTCCTTTAAAACTCAGTCTCAGAAGTTTGGTTCCAGTGTGATTAATTTCCCCTCTACTGATTGTGTGCCATTTACTTTTAAGTAAGATTTTTATAAATGAGGCAAAACAAAGAGAGAGATGAAGACTGTGCAGAGATAAACATTTGTGCTGCTGGGACTCCCACCGCCTCGGGCCCAGCGGGGGCCAGGAGTAATGGGGATTCACAGGCGGGGTCGTTAGAGCTCTGGCTGCGACCAGGTAATTGAAACACCAGAGCCCGTCACCGGCATTTGCAAAACAGCACGCCATGGAGGGACTGAGTCTAAAGCAGACCCTGAACAAACCAGAGGCTTCACACGCTCCCTCTGCCATTCCGTTTGAGGAAAGCAGGAGCTGAGGCCGTGGATAAAACACACTTGTGGTTGCACAGGGCGCACTCCCCTGACACCGTCCCTGGCGCCGTCCCCGAGCAATGGCGGCTTCTGTGGGGTTCTGGGGGCGATGGACGAGCTGCCGGCCTGGCTTCGGTGGGGGCACCGGGAGAAGCAGAGGGACCTTGGAAGAACTATGGCGAGTTGCCTTGGCTAATTCTGTCCCTCGGCCGAGGTTTGCTGTGACACACCAGGAGAGAAGGGGCGAGAGTCAGGCAGGGACCTCGCACCAACCTTCAGGTGGACGTTTGAAAGCTCCCTCAGCCCGATGGCTTGCTGTCACCTTCCATGGGGACAGGGTGACAGCAGTTTTGAGGCCCAAAGTCTGCTTGGGACGTCATCGTAATTCTCAGTGTGTTGGCTGGCACAAAACACGCTGCCCCCAGACACTCTCCTCCTGGTCTGTCCCCTGCTGGGACCTCAGCTCCCAGGGCTGAGAGCCGGTTCCTGACTAGGTTCCTGAGATAATGTCTTTAAAACTGCGACTGATGCAAATGTGTGATGTAGGTGAGAAATGCTCTGATTTATGCCTCATTTTCAGTACTTAGTAATCATTGTGTCTCCTGAAAGCCTCTAAGTAAGCCTTTTTGATTGTAGTAAATCAGTAGTGGGAGTCACCTCATCAGCCTGGGCCTCCCTCCTGCCGAACGCCACTCAAAAGTTACCGTGTCTCAAGCGGATGTTTCTAGTTTTTAAGAAAATGGGAAACCAATAAACTCATTTAGTTTTCCTTCAGTTTGAGAAGAGATATCAACTCAAACCTTATGCACAGATGGAAAAAGAAGTAATTGTCACGTGGTGCCGACACAGACCTAGAACCCCAGGCATTCCCGGTCCTCTGTCGAGTTTCGCTCTTGTCCGGACACCCCCGGCTGATGCGGGACAGACTGCCTGGCCGTGTTTTGGCAGCAGGGGTCCTAAGAGCTTTCAGCAGTTTGAGTGGTTATTTAGGTGTTTGTCACTCCTACATAAAAGTACTCATTCCTATTAAAGGGCACAGTGATGCTTAAAATACTAGAACAATCATTGAACTGAACACCCCACTAGGCGCTTACGGGGTATATACACCTCCCATTTTGTGTGGCTCTGATCACCCCTAATGATCTGGTGTTTGTAAGCGTGGTGTGCTCTAGACCCACGTTTACATGAACAACAAACACAGAACACTCTCATTATTATTTTAAATCTTGTATAATTTTCAGAAGGATAGCAAACCACAGCACAGTTCTAATCTTACCAATACAGTTATAGTTTGCAATAAAGAAGTCATGTTGGTTATTGGCCGTGCTGTTAGATCACTGGCCTGATTTGAAGTCTTCTGTCTGGAATTATAAACCAGAGATGGTTTTTCAGAGTAGTGATTTATTGTGTAAACAGATCCCACTGCTGGCGTTTAGGAAAACTTAGCTGCCTGCCACTCAGGCAAATTCTTCTACCACACTTGTCGGAAGTTTCCAACTTTAAATTATTAGTTAGTAACGTCTGAGCAAAAGCATAATTTATTCTTTAAGTAAACTTCGAAACAGAAGAACAGTGCCTTAGCTACCAGACTTAGTGCTTGCCCTGGGCAAAGAATTCTTCTTTCAGGACAAAACTGTAATAGAACAGAAGTAAAATCTGGGACTAATTCCATCTGTTATTGTCTGTATCACTTACCTAATAGCAGAACAGGATCTTCCCTCATTTGTAACACCGACAGCCATCAAGCTATAACTGAGCAGAGGTCAACTGCACACACTTCACAGCATTTCCAGTATTTACAATAGTGCAATAATACTAAGAGCCACCAGATGGCAGCATAAGCAAATGGGCACGGAATAAGTGCCTTATGCACTTAACCTTATAAGTGCTTTATGCTAGAAGGCCAGTACAGTGCGGACCTCAGGATGTGATGCAGTTACAGCCACACTAGGAGTAGAAGAGCACCTTCTCTTAGGTATTTCAATGTCATATTGGAGTAAAAGATCTGATCAGCAAGTCAGACCCGCATGGTACCGTACTGAAGTTAGTCTTGGATTTAAAGGGACCAGAAAGGACTGCATCACCAGCCTAGCTCCGTTCACAACTGCCTTATTTCCATATGGAATTTGGACTGGAATTTCTAGCCTAGGAGATCTCTTTTATTCCTTTGCGTACAATATTGAGGATCCTTAATATCAGATCTTCCATTTGTGTAAGTCTGCACAGAATATGCCAAAATCATTCCATCATCTCTTCAGAGCAGAGTGGACCTTCCAGACCCGCGGGTTCTCGGCAGTTACGTGTGAACAGCGCAGCAGGAAGAGTCAAAGGCAGGTCCTCACGGTGCAAACACCGCAGCGCTTTCCAGCGCAGATGGGTCTTTTTTTCCCAATTTTTCAGTGCTTCTGCCAGAAGTCTTTGCAACACCATAAAGTAGGCACGGCCTTCTGAAATTAATTGAATGACAGAAATCGCTTCTCACAGATTTCTTCCAGAGCAGAAAACTTTGGTCCAAGAGTGTTCAAAAAATCAACAGGCAAGTCCTCACCGCCAATGGAGACAGAGCAGGAGTCACTTCGTTCTAGTTCTCCTTCCTCAGTGTATATGTGAGGCTTACAGATATCCCTGTAATCTTCCAGTCTGTTTTGGTAATCCAGTTTCTAAAGAAAGGAAGAAACAATGCAAATCATCACAGAAGCTCCTATTGCCCTTTCCAAAATCAAAGTAATTCATGGTATGCAAATTAGTCAGTTAAGCCCGGAGGTTACAGTGACGAGTATGAGTCTTTCTCTCACAAGGACAAGTCTTACTGAAGCCCTCAGCTGCACCAGAGCCTGAACTTCCCCTACAGTACAAATGAAGCAGAAAAGAGCATTTGTTCTGTCCTGGACCAGCCAGCAAGCGAGTAAAGCTGGCTGCGTGGAGCCATGAGCTCTGGCCCAGGCAGGTGTTGGGGACAGGCCTGGGAACATGGCCAGGCAGGACACAGCAAGAGGATTTCCCTGCTGGCACAGAAGCGAAAGAGCAGGCAACCGAACTGTGCACAGTAACACAGAGCGTTTCAGCCCCACTTCCCCGACTTGAAGAATTTGTTACAGGTGACAGACCCCAACCTTGCAGTAACTGCTGGGTGACCATGGCAGCACGGAGTGTAGGAGACAAGACATGGTCAACAAGGAAAGAATCTTCAATGCTTCCCCTTCAGATATATCCCTTGCTCTCGATTGTAATGCTTCTTAGACGTGGGCTGAGGGAGTAGCTGAAGCCACAGCAGCCTTCCAGTTTTGCAAGCCTTTTTCCCGTTCTTACAAGCCAGTTTGGCAAAGGAGGGGTTCAACATTCATTTCTTACCTGACCCAGTATTCTGTCCACTGTCTGTATCATGAATTCTAGGTGTCTTTCCTGGAATGTCTCGTACGTAACATACAGGCCATCCTGGAAGACAGAGTATCTCAGGTTTGACCAGCATAAAGTCACCTACTAACACTTCTCTCAGCTAGAAATAAATCCAGCTGTCTTTGTCTCTGTTACACCCATTTCCCTTGTGCTGTCTTCTCCAGTTACAGCTTTTTCTGTTCAGGGGCTGTTTCTTATGAGTCCATACTCTATGTGTACATGGAGTCACCAACTGGAGGCATTCTGCATACTCTCCAGTAATTAAATATGTTTCTTCCTCTAAATTTGCTGTATTCCTTTTCATTAATGGCACCAAACATGACCACAGAACTTTATAATGTCTGCTCGCACAGGTAATCCTGGCTCCTAACTATGGTCTTAAGGATTGTGGAATTGGGTTCTCACATACATAGAAAAGACTATTTTACATTTTCTTTGCCTTCTGTAAGAGATTGTTCTTACAGTCTCTCTCTAGGAGCAGAACACGTGCCAGTCACCTATTGATGTAGACCAGGCTTTCCTTCAGGCATTCTTTACAATAAAAATAGACATCTGTTAGAGAATGTAGTACAAAAATTCCACAGAACAAACTCAAAAGCCTTCAAACCCCCAGAATTACATCTTGGTGTCATAAAAATACTTTTTTTAAAAATAAATATAAAAGTAAATAAAATAAAAATAAAAATAAAAATCCTAGCCACACTTTTACAGTATGCTAAGTAGAAGATGTTGACCAGCATGTTTTAGATAGATATCTGAAGAATGATGGTTCCACTTCACTTATATCAAGAACTGAATAAAACCTTGTGCATATCAATCCAGGTACTGTGATAAGAATTTTGGAAGAAATTACACTTGCAAATATTTAGAACAATAACTAATGAAATGTCAGTCTAAACTGAAAGCTGTTAGAAAAAAATAAGTTGTCAACAATATTTTAACTAGTAGCAGAATCTCCAACAAGTGACACTTATTTTCTATTGAAATATATTGCATTATTCTTCCCAGTATTAATACCAAACTCAGTCTTTGGATTACCAGTTTCCATGGTATAAAAAGGCCATTTACGTAAGGAAACAGGCAGTTACCTCAGCAATCGCTTCTTCTCCAGCCTCCACAGGCACAGGCGGAAGAGCAGCGTGACCCATAATATCCAGCTTAGCCTGCGTACAGGGACAGGGATGGTTTTAATAAGAAACTGAACCAGGCTGTGAGGGATCACACTTTTTTTGCAGTGTATTCCCTTTTTCATTTTCATTTCTTCCTCATTGCAAACACTGGTGTGCACAGTGTGACAAGAGATGATGTGCCGCCTCTTCTGTCGGATTCATCAGAGGATGAGGCACCTGGGAAGGTCCTGCTGATACTGAAAAGTGGTAGGAGTGACAGCAGTCTGTCACCAGAGTAGCGTTATCCAGCCCGTGCAGAACACCACTCCCCAGGTATGCTTAGCGACAAAAAAGCTTTATTTTGCTCCATTCTAAAACCAGAGGAAACATAATAGAAGAGATGACTGGTACCAGATACAGCCACTGGTGGGGTAATGTGGATCTGTGCTTTTGCACTTACTTGAAACAGAGACGGTCTGCTCTCTTCGTTATAGTTGATTAAAGTCTGTTCACCCTCTTGAGGTGGAACAATGGCTTTGCTTTTAGATCCTGACTCACAAAACCGGCAAAGCAGAATAATGGAAACTGTTGAAACAAGAAAGAGAATGGTGAAACAGGCATTGTGAATAGATCTGTACGGCTCCACACAGTCGGCTGGTGAGGTCATTTGAAAGTTTTCTTGGCTATCAAAAAAGATCTTTTTGCTTACTAGGTGGAAATGGCAATGTCTTGTGTTGGAAACTAAGGTCTTCCTAAAACTTGAAGAGAGAACGGATCATTCACCAGGACCCATGGATGGAAGTGCCATGAAGAGTGCAAGTATTGGCTGCTTGCACCTCAGCTACGCTGTACCACATGAGGGCTAATGGTCTTGCCTGCTAAGGACATGCCAAATTGCCATGAGATCCAACGGGCAGATGACAGACAACTTGCACGTGCTAGTTAGGGGGTTACTCACCCAGTAGTAATAAGAAAGCCAACAGTATTATTGCAATGGCAGCACCTCCAAGTGTCACTGCTGCTTGTGGACGTGGTGAATCTTTACATGTATGTCCATCTGGGCAAAAGCAGAGCCTCACATGCTGAGTCTGCCTCGTGGAAAATCCTTGCCTGTCCCGAATAATGACGGGTATCAAGTAGCTACCTTGTGGGAGACTTCTTAACCGTACAAGTTCAACCGATTCTCCTAAAAAGAAGACAAGCAAATTATTTCAAGACTCGCAGAAAGAAGTCTGAGATTCTGCAGTCCCTTCAACAAGTTCCCTGGTTGATAATCAAAGGGAAACTCATTTCCACCCCAATTTCAAATATTTTTTCCAGCTTCAATGCACCATAGTAAATAGGACAAAATGACATCCCACTCCATCACCTTGCTGAGCCTCTTGGTGAACAGCTCTGTCCCAGCCTTGCTGCATCCTGACATAGCTGCACCGAAGCCTCTAGAACTCATTAGGACGTTAATCAAATGCAGAGTGGTTCATCAGCTTTCTTATCCCCCCCCTTTCTGCAATCTGAGCACATCACTTCTGGTCCATTCTCAGCAGAGGTGAAGAATGATGTTACTTTTTTTTTCAAATTGCAGTAACTTTCTATTTTGAAAGCTGTTCTTCCATGTCCTTTCAGTTTCATTGAGATTAATCAGTAACAAACCATAAAGGTAAGACCATAACCACAGTGAAATAGCTAGAGGGCATGTAAGTGCCAATGAACTTCTCCTGAAGGACATGAAAGGAAGAACTCACCAAAGTTCCTTCCTAATGTCCAGTTACGCTTCACATCTTCAGAGTCCTCAGTCAGCTCAAACGTAAATGGCCCAGAATGTGACCGGGCTGTAGCAGACTTAGCTTTTATAATGAGAGGTGTCTCTTCTTCTTTGTCACACACGTCTAAAGAAGGAGCCGCTAATGTTGGCATATGATCATTCATGTCAGACAAGTACAGCAGGATGGTGCCAGTACCAGTCTGAGGTGGAATATCTAGACAGGAGTAAAAGAAATGGAAAACCACTTGTAACTGGTCCGGACAAAAGCCAGTCTGTTGGCAGGATCTCTGCCTGGTCTATCCCACTAGTCACACATAACACCAGCTTTAACCGTTAGGGTGTCTGCTCTGCACCACCATTCTCCACCGAGATCCTTAGTCTTGCTGTCATTTTATATCTAACGTGCACCTCATCTCAACCAGTCCCAATACTGCCTGAATATTTTCTGACTGGCCGCTTACCGTGGCCGATAGCATGAACGATGATGGTGTACAGGCTGTTGTTCACATAAGGAGACTCTTGATCAAATTCTTTTGCCACAGTAAGAACTCCAGAATTCTCATCCACACTCAGCCAGCCATCTGGGTCGCGGGCTAGTTCATATCTTAAAAAGAAAGGAAGAAGTTAAAAGTGCCATATTTTCTTAAATGAATTTTGAAGAACAGAAAATTTCTACTGCATCTTTCTTTGTCCTTTGAGCTCTGTAGGTATTTTCCCTTGTTAGAGATGCTCACTTTTGTTAACACTGTGTGTTTCAGCACAGCCAACACACAGGTCCCCGCACAAGTCCCCATACCTTGCACAGGCCCATCAAAACTGTTCCTAGGGGCTAAGAAAGTATTTACTTCCACATCAGATTCCCATTCTTATAGCCCAGCATACCTTAGTCCTTTCTATGGCATCAACATTTTGTTGTCAAAAGTAAAATATGTAAATAATGCAACCGGGTTTTAGGCAAACCTGTTCCAAAGACATTGAGCAACCAAGGCCTGAGGGCACCTTTAAATTCTGTCTTAGAGAACGTGCTATCTAGATCTGCGGTATCACCAACAGAAAATCTGCACCTCTGATGTACGTGTTCATGTAACTGTAAATATAGATGTGTATGTATATTAATATGTGTTCATATACCAAATTAAACTTGGAAACCTCTTTATATTCCTAAGCTATTTCTTATTCTGAGAGTTAGAAGCATCTCCACTTACTTTATCTTATTTGGCACATCATTTGGATATGTGGCAGGATACCTTCTAAATACTTTCCCAGGCTTCATCGAATCTTCTTTCTGGACAATAAGTACAGGAGGATGAAACCTAGGAGCACGTTGTGACCGTAAGACCACGATGTTCACAGTTGTATTCGTGGATTCGAGGCCTGAGGTCATCACAAGGCCATTTTTACACAAGAAGAAAGGTTCTTCATTTGCCACAGAAATGACAAGTTTCATCTCGGAGTCATCTTCATAGTCGAGAGGCTGAAAACCCCAGACAAAAGTCTAATTAGCAGCTCTGACCTTTGGTTTGGGAGTCATCCCTGTATGCCTGGAACTCGGCGCTGAGCTGAGCTCACCAAACCCAGCTCAGGTGCTGAGCTCTTGGTCTCATGGTCAGACCACACCTCACATTGCCATGCTGTAGGTCACCCGTTACTGCTCCTTACCTTGATAATACTCAAAATGCCTTCGTTAGTGACTGGATCCGTCTCAATGGTGAACTGCTCCTTCTCATTGCCTTCCATTACTCTGTATTTTGCTCTCCAAGCTGGAGTGTTGGGAGAGTCTTCATCTTCTACCGGGAGCCGTAATACAGCTGGATGCTCCTGACCTGCTGAAATCTGCAGCAAGTACTGGGAGGGGAAAGGAAAAAAATAAGGACTATTTCTATTCCCCAAGAGGAAGAGGCTTGTTATCCATTTCTGAGCCAGAGTTCCCCCATGTGGACCTACTTCCTGCACACACTGTCACTGTCTGTAGTGGTTCACGGGTCCCCACTCGGTGACAGAGAACCCTTATGGGAGATACAGAACTAACCTTCCTCCAACACATGCCCACTGACTTCATAAAGGACTTATTACTAAACCTGATTTTCAGCTCAAACCAGGAGACTGCTCCTCTCTCCTAATATTGACTAGAGCAATAGGCACGTAAGTGCCACTGGGGCTTCCATCCATCCAGGATGCTCTTCTGCGATGGCTGCACACAGGCTAAGGCCAGAACCAGTCTGCAGATGTTACATGCCTGACCGTGTAGAAACCAAGTATGTGTGAGATTTTAGGTCATTTCTTCACAATGGTTTAAGTTTGTGCCACCAGCTTGCCTAGCTAGCACTCCAAAGGCTAAGAAATGCCAATTAAATCACCCAAGGCAGAAATATCTCTTAAAAGATGAGATGCTAATAAACTATGAAGAAAATAAACACAAATTGCATAAGCTGGTTACTGCTTGAGATCTGACAATGCAGACTCTTGCCTTCTCCTATGTAAACAATATTGCCCTTGCATCACAACTTTTAAAAATGCTGTAAAGAATAATACGTGTACTTAGAAGGAACAAATCACTCCTGTGAGAAGGCTGGGAATCTTACTAGACTGGAGCGAATGATGATGAAGCACAGATTCTTGTATAAACCTACTTTGGCAGATTATCTGACCTTATTCCCTCAGGTCTTCCAAACCCCATTCTGCAGGTGGAGACCTACCACAGTAACACTGCTGGGTCTGCTTTCGTGGTGACTTTGTACCCGCTGTTGTATCCCAGCATCTATTCTTACTGCTCACAGCTACAAGTATTTACACATACCAGCGCTTGACATGACTCTGGGAGAGTTAATTTTCTTCATTAGTAGCTTGTAGGGTGCTATGTTTTGGATTTGTGATGATCACAGTGTCGATCACGTAGGGGCATCAAGGCTGTTTCTGTTTCCCGCCCCCCAGCGAGCAGGCTGGGGGTGCACAGGAAGCTGGGAGGGGACAGCTGGCCCCAAGCGACCAGAGGGACATGCCGTACCGTGTGGGGCAATAAAAGCTGTGGGGAAGGAGCAGGAAGGGGGGGACATTCGGAGTGATGGCATTTGTCTTGCCGAGTAACTGCTGCGTGTGATGGAGCCCGGCTGTCCTGGGGACGGCTGAACACCCGCCTGCCACGGGAAGCGGTGAATGAATTCCTTGTTCTGCTTTGCTTCCACACGTGGCTTTTGCTTTCCCTATTAAACTCTTCAGCTCAACTCTCAAGGTTTTGCCCTTTTACCCTTCCGATTCTCTCCCCACCCCACCGCAGGCAGAGGGCGAGCGGTGAGCGGGTGTTTAGCTGCCAGACGGGACTAAACCACAACAAACGTGGCAACGTGCAAATTACAGACAGTCTTTATGGGACCTGAGCTATCGCTGGGACCAGAGCCCGAAAATGGATAGCTCTGATCTGAACTCAAGTGTAGCTCTCTCCCGCTCACAGCCTTTAGCAGCACAGGGCCCTGCGGGATCGGGGCCACTCAGGTCTTCACGGAGCAAAACCAGGAGCTTTCAAGAGCAGATTGTAATCAGCACCTCAGCTCAGTCTGTCAGCATCCCTAGGGTACCAGAGACAAAATCCCTCCAGTGCTGTACACAGAAAACTAACAGAGTTTACCACTCTCTATAGTCAGGCATTCTTTTACTGTCCACATTTTTAAGCGACATTTCTTCTAACACATAAAGCTCATTTGCAAGTGTTTTGGCTGATTCTGCAAAGTGTGAGGGTTCCTATTCCCACCACTGAGTGCTTTCAGCAGTTTGAAGGACTGAACTGTATTTAGGAAGGTTCAGTAAAGCAGTAATGGTTTTCCTTACATTATCCCTAGTAAATACAGGGAGGTGGTTGTTTGCATCTTCCACAGCTACGTTCACTGTTGCAGTAGATGAGAGCTGGGGAGTCCCGTGGTCACTGGCTTCGATCAGAAGTTTGAAAGAGCTGGCAGCCTGAAAAGCAGAAGAAAGGAACTTCTCAGACTTAGGCCAGAAGCAGTTCCCGCGTGTTGCCAGTCACAGCTACAAGGCTGGACGTGAGGCTCTCCCAGGTTAACACGTAGTCAATGTGTATCGTGCACTGAATGACAAGAAGCTGCCGTATGTACATCACCTTATAATCCAGGCATCCTGTCAGAAATATTGATCCTGTGGTAGGATCAATATTAAATATGAATCCATCTGGAAGGGGCATTTGCATGCTTAGAGAATAGGACACCTGAGAATTCGCAGTGCCCCCTTCATCTTTGTCCAAGGCAGTAACTTGGAAAACGGGCTCATCTAGGATGAAGAATTGAGACAATAATAGAAGTGTTTAGTCTTGACATGGAGTTTCTCAGCCTGTCTGCAGGGTCCTGGACACACAAGTCCTAAGAACACCTATAGATTCTCCTGTGGCTATGGCTATCTCTGCAAAGACTCTGGCCTCCACCTCACTTGGGTAGCAAATGCCTAAAGTACCAAGAGACAATAAAGAGTTATTACGCTCCTGAATTTATTTTATCAAAACCATTTCCTGGTCAGTTATGCCAGGTCTGAGCCAGCTCCTGAGGAGTTCACCCCGTGGCCACGTGTCAGATTACTCTGCTAAAGTCTTGGCTTGTAGTTAAGAAGAACTCTCTCAGGAGTTTTTCCAGCATGTCCCCATCGTTACGCTAATGAATAGTGAGGTTAATCAGACAAGAAGCCAAGGGGCAGGAAACACTCCCTCAAGGATGCAGTCCCTAAACCCATGAGTGTTTAAGTAAAACCTGAGGAGAACAGATTTTGTACAAAACAAAAAAGAAAGACAAAGAAATTGAAAAGAGAGCAGTCATACACAACAAGGAGTGTCCCTCGGTTGGATGGCACTTACCTTTACTGTGGTTCTCTCTTACTGTAACGCTATATTCCTCTTTGGGAAACTCAGGTGCGTTGTCATTAATATCTTTAACCTTTATCTTGAAAAATAAAGGATGATCCAACGGCTCACCAGTTTTTCTGTACACAATATCGAAACGTATCTAAATGAGTAGCGACACAAATATCAGAATGGAATGAATGGCATCATTTAGATATCAGAACGGAACAAGAAACTTTCAATTCTGAAGCTGTGTCAGTCATATTTGGGTAGTGGTTGGCTTTGAGTTGCATCACTAAGTCACTATTTCACCTTTCAAAGGTAGTAGATTCATAATCGTCGTCCTGTGCATAAACAATACTTTAAAAAAAAAGCAGTACCTGGAGCTGGATCTGAGTTATTTGAAATGACTGCCTAATATAAAATACAAAAATATCCTTGGGGCCAGACAAAAGAATGCTTTCGTGTGTGCTCCCCAATTCTGAAGTATTTACTTGAGTAGTACATCCACTCTCTATGATGTTTTTCTCCGTATCCATGAATGTTCAGGGGATTCAATTCTGAATGCCGAATTCTCCTTTGCTACACTTATTTTTGCTTTAAAACCAAGCCCTGAGTGTCTGCCCTGGAACAGCCATGGGTCCAGTGAGGGGAACAGAAAGCTCTCCAAAATTTATCCTTTCACTATGGAAGGCAAGACCCTGCAGAGAAAGCCCCGCGGAACGGTAACTGTCCACTGGGTGCAGTTAATCCAGAGACACAAACAGAAACCACCACGGAATAAACACAAGGACACCACAACTGATGGGTTTTTGGAAGAGGAAAACAAACCCACACTCTCACATTTCATTCACACACTTGTTACCACGTTCCTTTCGTTACGCTTCCTGCTTATGAACGCTTTTCTGCTTTTTAAGGAGAAACATATGCTTATTACATAAAGTCACAGTAACACAGCTTTGCAGCTCCTCCAGTATTATCTATTTTTTTGTAATGTGTGACTATTTGTTTCCATTCTCTTGATTAGGAGTTTTGGGGTTCACAACTCAGTGTTCTGGCCGCTAGAGCTGCAACAGACACTGACTCTCAGGATAACCTTTTCATTTTTCAGATTATGACCAAGGGTCATACAAAAAAGATAGAAAAGAAGCGTACAGCTATTTGTGGAAGCCCAAAGATAGGACAGGTTTATAATGGAGAGTGGTGTGGACGTTGCCTATTGGTCTCTGCTGAGACAACCATCTTAGCATTTACTTAGAGGCTCAAAATAAGAAAAAGAGGCCATAAAAATATGTGTCTCGTTCTTGTGAAGCATTGAGCCATGAGAAAGCAATTAATATTTGCAAACAGTTTTAAGTATTTTTTTTAAAGTGTGTTACCTGAAAAGTTGAGGTCTTTTCTCTGTCAATGGCACGATGTACATGCACGTGGCCATTCGCATCATCTTCTATAGAAAACAATCCAACCTCTGGAGGTTCATCCACCCCAGGTCCACTGATTAAATATTTTACTGATTTATTAAATGATCTGTTATTGAACAGCTTTTGAAAAACAAGAAGTAGCACAATGAGGTGTGAGTAGGGAAGATGGAAGAGAAATGAAAAGACTTTAGCCCTGTTCTCCTCCCGCCCCCCTTCTCTTGGCAGCCGGGGGGGCTCGGCCGACCCACAGTCCCGGGCTGCAGCACCGTGATGTGCAGGGTCTCAGCCGGGGCCACGGCTCTCACCTCCCCACTCCGGCACCGGCTTCCCCCCGAGCTGCCCATGGAGAGGAGCCACACACCCCCCACCACACAACTCTACCCACCTCTGGGTAAATAAGACAATTTTGAACACATCAGTTGGTTATTTTAATAAAAGGTGCTGTTTGATGCACGGTTCTTGCCCCTCCTACCTCCGGCATTCTGACACCCAGTGCGTGTGATGAACCCCTCACTGAGGCTCACTCTTACTGCCAGCCTGCTTGTACCTGGCCAGCGTATTTTGGGAACGGGCCTTTGTCCTCTTCTTGAACATCAATGGTGGTGATAACCCAGGTCCTTTTGGTCCGCTGCAGAGGACGCAGACTGTCTAACGGATCAGAATCTATCCACTATTGGACAAAAAAGTATATTTAGTGCCGTAGTTACGTATTAACAGTTGGGTATCTGTTACTATAGAATATTGACTACAAACCTCAATACTCCTCTTTCGGATAGCTTGTCTTAAACTCAAATTTTCAATTTCATGAAAAAAACTGTTGGCAGCAGTAACCTTGGGGGAAAAAAAGGTGATTGTGAGAAGTGTGGTTAACTAGGAACCATCCATGTGTTGTCTAGGACGACTTTGGCTTCACAGAAACATATTGATTCAGCTCTGACAATGTTGTATGAAATTGTATTTAACCCTGGAAACGCCCCAATATCATCCATCTCATTCCAAATGAACTGGCGTGAAAGCTTGGATATTAATTTTGCTGGTCAGGTGGTGCCCGTCCCACAAACACGCAAACACCGCATCCGACAGTCCCTGGCATTATCTCTATGGCTTTTCTCAAACCAAGTATCTCCAGTTTTCCAACTATTTGCCTCCGTCTCTCTCTCTGGTGAAGTTGTCTCTCTCTTGCTGGTGCTCCTTCAGAAGTTGTCTGGTATTGACAGGACATAAACCTACTGGGAAAAAGTTAAGTCTGGGGAGTATTTCAGGTTCTGAGAGACTGCAGGTGACTCTGAGCGTCCCAAACGCAGCTGATTTACCAGAAAACAGACACTGGACCAAAGTCTCTAATCCAGATGAGTGAAATAAATTGCTGGGAAAGGTGCCTGCAGCCCAACTGGCAGGATTTGCCCTTTTCTAAGCACCAGCTTCTAACACTGCTTTTTCCTTGAAATCTTTCCCCCCAGAGGAGAACCACATGACTCACATCACACCATTGCCATCAGCTCACGGGTAACTTTTGCACTCTCCTCCGCGTTCCCACTGCTTTCCTGGGAAAGCCTGGGCTTTTATCACTCATTCCATCACATTTGAAAACTGAAACAGAGCTCTTCGTGCCTAGGCTTGGGCAAAGGTCAGGCCTTTACCCCATGACCTTTTTCTGAAGAAATGTAATAAAACTGCCGTGGTTATAAACTCGCCAAGCAACAGGGGTTCACCAGTGATGCCCTGGGGCTGTAGAGCTGGTGTATGACCCGGGGAAAACCCCCGCGATGTAAGAGCAGCCAGTGAGGCTGGAACCTGCCACTTGCACGTCCTGTTTATGAGCTCTGTCCCAGCTCCAGCTCTGCTGCCCCCTCTGCGTACGTGCAGCCGCTTTTAGCTACATTGGAAGCTTTAACTGTGTATTTTAGGGCTTCCACGCTCCTCCATGTGCACCAGTTGCCCATGGAAATGCTGCTGAATTACTGCGGCCTTCCAGTCCCTAGAGGGGCTCCAGGAAAGCTGGGGAGGGACTCTGGATCAGGGAGGGGAGCCCTAGGAGGAGGGGGAAGGGTTTGACACTGAAAGAGGGGAGATGGAGATGAGATGTGGGGAAGAACTTTGCTGTGAGGGTGGTGAGAGCCTGGCCCAGGTTGCCCAGAGAAGCTGTGGCTGCCCCATCCCTGGAGGGGTTCAAGGCCAGGTTGGAGGGGGCTTGGAGCAACCTGCTCTGGTGGGAGGTGTCCCTGCCCAGGGCAGGGGGTGGCACTGGGGGGGCTTTAATGTCCCTTCCAACCCAAACCAGTCTGTGACCATCAGTCCACTCCCCGGACTGGATCCGCGTCCAGGAGCCCCGAGCCGGGTGCCCGCGGACAGAGGCGCCCCCTCGGCGGCGGCTCCGCGGGGAAGGGGGGGTCCGGCGCGCACCCACCTGCAGGAGAAGCAGCGCGGCCAGTCGCTCCATGGCGGCGGGGCGCAGACGGGGCGCGGAGCGGGGCCCTGCGCGGCAGAGCGCGTTGCGCCGCGGAGCGGCTCGATGCCGGCGGGGTCTGTCCGCCGGGTGACACCCGCGGTGGCACCGCAGCCGGCCGAGGACACGCGGGAGTTTGCGTCCCTCAGGCGACATTAAAAACCGCAGCAAAAGTATTGATCGTCGCCAGGTCCCTCCCCCGGAGCCGCCCCAGCGCCGCGCGGGAGGGGGCTGCTGCCGCTGCAGGTGTGCGCCCGTTTTACAGCTGGAACAAACCACCCGCCTTTCCTTGGAAATGCCATCGCCTCGTCACGAGTGTTTGCGAAACGCTACCGCGCGGCTCCAGGGCGAACGGAGGCGGGTTCGTCCGCCAGGCCCGGGGGCGGCCCCGCTCCCCTGCCTCGGACTTCGCCCCCAGGCCCCTGAACGCTTACCGGGAAGCTGAGAGAAACCCCGGATGGCCCCGCTCGACCCAGGAGCCATCGAGCACCAACTCTTACGTACCTGAGGCTGAACTTCCCGCCTCGCTCGCGGAAAATACATTTTAAATAAAACTACTAAAAGAGGCGGGAAATGAAAAATTAAGTCTTATAAAACCACGTAAAAAGGCGGCAGTGGCAGAGGGTACGGGGAAGGTCCTGGCTTCTATGAAAACAAACTTTTACAGCATTTTCCACTCCCCTCTACTGCTTTTACTGGCACTTTAGAACTGGAAAATAGTGTTCTGGAAGTTATGAAAGGAAGACTTAAGGAAGAACTGATCTTCTGCTCAGGGGAGAAGGAAAGCAATAGAACATATCAAATAGGCCACAATGTTTTAAATAAAAGCGAGCGTGGGGAGGAGGGCAGGCAAGTCATCTCCTGAGATTCACAATTAAAAAGACAGAAAGTAACAGGCTCAAATAACAGCCCCGGATGGGACGGTTTAGACATCAGGAAAAACTCAAAATAGCGAGAACGTTCTGAGTGTAAAACTCCTGCGTGCTATCTCACCGAGCAGCTGTACAGATTACAGAAAGAGCACAGCTAAGGGATTTTCAGCAATAGGAAATGCCATTTCCCCCCTTTGGATCTCTTTCCCTTCATTTTCCTCCTGGTCAGTCTCAGCGGAGCGTATGAAGGCACGGCGTGTGAAGTTAAGTTAAACCTACTTATCCGTGTACGCTGGCAACGCCAGAATGTGGTTCTCCGCAAGGATCTGCCCACGCGTCTTTGTGCTCTTTGGATCGTGTTTTAAGTGTCCTGGAGATGTAACAGAGAGTGTGAAACTCAATCATTAGTGCATTTCATTTTTTTTTAAAAAAGGTACGAATATGATGAAGTAAGTTTTTCCTGTTAACTTCACCTATTACGATGCCTTACCACAGCCATTACAGAAGTGACTGCCCTGGGGAGCAGAACTAATCACGCAGCTTTAATTACCTCGCTTCCCAGCAGCAGCAGCAGCACTGGGACATCCTGAGCTCCGAGCTCTACCCTGCACTGCAGTAAAGAGAGTTTCTAAAAGAAAAATTCAGAGGTGCCATCTGGTGGATGATGAAAAACATACAACTAAGTAACAGGCAGTATCTCACCTTTAATATAATAAATATACAGTAACTTTGAATTACAAGATCACTTTCCAATGAAATTACTAGCAAAAATATCCACAAAAAGTTCAAATAAATAATAACACATGATTACCAACATCAAAAGCTGGGCTGCAAGTTCTCAGTTAACGGAGTTCCAGTCTTTCCAGATACAGTGGTCCATTTTGTTCTTTTTCAGAAGAAAACCCACTAATGCCAATGGGAGCAACAAAGGCTCAATACCTTTAAAGTAAGGCAAAAAATAGCACTTTATAGGCAAATTTCAAACTGTAGAAATTTCAACTATAATATCAGCTCCAAGAGAGGTATCACATACTGACTGAAAGAACTGTCAAAATACTCTCAAACTTCTAACAACATCCTTTTAATAGCAAATGCAAGATTAAAGTTACCTCAACCACCACTAAACGAATCACAGAGAGCAATGATGTGACCGTGGTGTAACGAAGCCATCTGGGGTGAAGCTCAATGAACTAATCCTGATGGTCCTGTGCAGCGTCACAGCCCCCACCCCAGGCAGGGCCAGCAGCCGGGGGGCACGCGCCGAAGGGGGGACCTCTGGTCACAGCATCCCGGGGGCAGAGGGGAGGTGGGAGCTCCCTGTTGGGGGCAACCCCTTGGCTCTAACTTCAGCTTCCTCAGGAAGAATCCTGCCCCGTGGGAAGCACTGACACCCCACCGCCCCGAACTCGCACAGCAAACGTCATCTCTCACTTGGAAAGAATCCAGCCCACCTCGTCGGCCAGAACCAGCGACCACCTGGGACCCAGGACACCCAACCAGCACTGGGACTGGTCTGGGTCCTCCTCGCGAGGCTCTTCCACCCGAGGAAGATGTGAAGCCCCTCTTCCCAGGGCTCACCCAACCATAACCCCTCCTTGGGGCACAAGTTCTGGGCGAGTGACCGCGGGAGCCTGAGCCCGGCAACGCCAGAAGAACAGGGACCTGGAGCCACCGCACAGAGACCCCCCCGACTGCCGTACGGAGCTGACGGCCAGCACAAGGTGTGGGGACACCGTGGGGGTGAAGCTTTAACTGACCACAGGATTTCACTACAGGGGGGCAAGCCATGGAGAAAGAAAGAAACATGTCAGGAGAAAAACAGTTCTTTAAAATTCTTCATGTGAGGCATTAAAAAACAGTTTCTACATACTAGAGTAACATTCTGTTTCTTCACACATCTGTAACAGGGGAATTTCACTGAAAACAGCAGAGTTGCTCAACGTCTACACCAGTATAACTGAAGTAGAATCTGGCCATTTATTTAAAATGCAACCTGAGAGTATTTGTTTTGTAGGTAGTACTGCAGAACATTCAACTTTTAAATTATCTAGAAAAAAAATATTTAAATAAATAAATGTTTAAATATCTCACTTCACAGAAAACTTGTTCTTCAAGAAGCATTTTCAACGTTGACACACAAGAACATAGGAGCGTATTGCTAAACCTCGGGAAAAACCCATCAATAGCCACTCAAACACTGTGCTGGGGAAGTATTTTCATTCCAGACAATGTACCGGATGGCATAAACTTTCCTGCTGTGTTCAGAAGTGCTTCTAAAGCCAACAGCCATCAATACAAAACAAACAAAACACAAAGCACGGTCCTCTTCATAAAAGGAGCTCTTTTTCTCTATAGGCCCAGGACATGGTCAAGTTGGAGTGGAAGCAGAAGCTGAGGATAAAGCCCAGCCCCTGCAGGTCTGCTTACGCCAGAGCTGTTTGTTGAGGCAAACACAGAATTTCTATTTCCGTGTGTACACAAAGAAGGGTGTGTAAGAAGCATCAAATCAATGAACAAAAATTAGACAAAACTTAGACTTGTGTGATTATCAAACAAACTTCCTCAGCCAGATAATAGCCAGAGCTCAGTGCGGAGTATTCAGGCTTATTTTAAGTGGCATCACCGTCCCCGCCTGCTGAACTTCCTCGTCTCCAACATCGCATTTATGTCCAGCAGATCACAAGCACTACACTGAAACAAAACTTTCCTAGGTCTCTGGGAAAAAACTTTCCTCGGCGCTACCCAGCTTTGCTCTGGTCAACACTGACTGAAACACTATTTGTTAATTCTTTACGAAGTGATCATGCAAACTGTGCCTGTATGTACATGCCCACCCGCCTCGTAACGTGGAAAAGCATCAATAGAGAGTAGCATTTCAGAGGAAGATTTAGCATACACTAATACTCAGTGCTATATATCATGCTAAATTAATTACTGCATCTAACAGAACTGTTTTAAAAATTTGTTTTAAAAAACTGCTATTCTGGTTATTGACTTGATCCTGCTCACCTTGCTCTTGGTGCTTATAACAGTGCACTAAAGGGGCGTGCTAAAATCGTGCACTAAAGTCGAGTTTATTGGCAAGAGCAGTCCCACTAACTATCAGGAAAACTTGGCTAATGAAGGCTTGTAGGATTTGGCCCGAGCTTGAAATTCTAGCACTGGATGCAAGAACCTTTCATCTAAAAAAAGCTGGAATAGATGACGAGTCTGGAACAAAACAAAGGGATGAAGTGGCAACAGTGGAAGGTGCTGGTCCTCTGCAGCTGCTGGTGCTGAATGCTGTCCCCCGCGCCCCCCCGCTCCTCTGACACAGCCCGTTTATTTCATCTGTGAGCGTGTCAGATTGTTTCACTGTAATTGCATAGAGCTGAATGGACATGCAACTACCACTCACTTTAACCGTAACCTCACAAATACTGAATATGGAAATATAATACTGCATATTACATTTGTTTCCTTTATCGGTTTAAAATTTCACATTTGGTCTCCAGTAGACTAGGAAAAAAACCACTAAAAATATTTCTTAGACTATTCCTGAGCAATGTTTTCATGTACTGTAAAATACTCTAGTTTATTACTACATTTAATAATATTCTCACATTTTAAACTACATATAAATCCATGCTTTGAAATTTTACAAAGCTGAAGATCTGGTAGGCACAATGAAAGAATAGAAACAGCCAAGCATCTTAAACCCAAGATGAGCTCACCAAGAGAAGTGCATATACATATATGCAGATGGATATATACTATATACAGAAGGTACTCTTTAGTATTTGCTACTTTTTCATTTTCTGTCACAACATGAAGAATCCATTTGTAAGATGTGGCCCATCGGACCTCAGGTCACTTCTCACAAACAGCTCACCGCCACCGGTGGCTGCGGATGAAGTCAAAGCTGCTCAGTATTTCATTCTAAAATGAAAGTACAAAGCACCCTCTGGAATTTCATCTTTAACAAGACCGTGTGCGGCTGTGATTGATGGGAAGTTGGAACAGATGAACTGACCCTTGAATACTCACTGAGCTACGCTTCGTATTCTCCTGCATCTCACAGACGCCAGAGAAAGCAGAGGGGCTGAGGAGAGGAGCCCATCCTGGTGGGACAATTCCTCTCTGCAGGGTATTTCCCCCGTCACTTCACTAACCCGTGAAACAAGAGGCCAAGCCAACTGAAGCCGACTGGGCCATGGGCTAAATAATAGTCATCTCGGGTGACTGAAAATAGAGATCTTTCATATCAAAATATATCTTTACTTGAACTTAAAATAGCCTTTACATTCCCCTAAGAGTCTATATTTTATGTTTTGAGAGGCTACCAGTTCTGCAGATTAGGCTGCAGAGTCTCTAGCAATGCCCTCGCTTTGCATTAGTCATAAATATCCATGTGCAATTTGAAATTTGGTCATTTCCTCTACATGACAAAAAGCATCAAGGCTTACAAAATTAATTTCCAGGAAAGCTGGATATAAAAATATGCATTCCATTTCCTTAATCTGTCACTATTGAAGCTGTCTGCTCCCTAACTTTTTTTTGTCTTAAAAAGAATCCTTTCTGCATTAAAATATTTCAAAACATTATCTCCATTCTTCTTCTTATAAAATAAAATCTAATTCATCAAAAAAATTCAATTCATCATCGCCTGTGAAGGATAAGAGTTTGCCTTTGCATAGATGAGCACGCGCCATTCTTTCATAAAAACAGTTGAGCCCTTTTCCATCGCAAACCACCACCATCACCCCCGCCTCACCAAACTGCACATCCCCTCAAGAAGGAGAGCGTGGATCCTGTTCCCTCAAACACACCGAGGTACCAGAAACACCATGGGCGTCAACGGACTTCAACTGCTGCAAATAGGAGGACACGTTATAATTATATATTTCTCTAAACTTCCGTACTCTTCTAGTGTTATCTTCGTTGAGCAATTGTAAATGTTTTTGAGGAAAGACCAATGGAAGACACTTGCCTTCAGGGAAAAGCTCTCCTGCCGGCTTTGCTGGCTTAAGATCGAATGCATTGAAATGAGCAGTGCTGACTGACAACCGTGCAGCAGGAACGCATTTTCTCAGGAACTTCCTAAGAAGAAAACATGACCCTTCTGCACTGGCCAAATGCCTTCTAGCAGTCAAGAAGCATCAACATTCATTAACTAATTTTTCTTCATTTAAATTTGCGGGATGTTTGCTTTGTGCCATTTGGTTTTATTTTCCTGTCCCCTGTTGGCTTTTTAGAAGTAACATAATTGTTGGCATTGCCATTTTTCTTTGGATTTGTACACGCGTATGTTTTTAAGCCTTTGATGGGAGCAGCCGAGCCATGAAATACTGGGGGTTGCTTAGGGGGTCTGATGTTACCAACACTCTGGATTTTAGAACTGTTCTCGGGGGGCTGCATACTGAGGCGCTGCTGCCTTGCAGCTGGGGTTTTTTTCAGTTCACTTCTCACTTCACCAGATTGTCTCTGAGAAGACAGCGTGCGTCCCGTTCTCTCAGCATGTCTCAAGTGACCTGGATGAGAGTATAGCTGGCGACTTTCTTCACAGTAGGGATCCCCCCTGGGACCCGAATAGCTTCTGGGCTGCTTTGGAACACCTTCCTGGGGAACCGCTTGCTTGCTGGGCAAAGGGCTGAGCAGTGCCTTGCCTTTGCCAGGGCTTTTCAGGGTGCGGACGGAGCCGGGAGCAGTCTGTGGCCGGGCTTTGCCTGCCCTTCCCTTCTCATTCTGTACAGTCTGCATCTGCAGCCACTCCAGCTGCAAAAGGCGGTCAATGTATTTCTCAAGAAATCCCGTTGGCTTCGGTCGAAAGTCAGTTTTACCCTCTACGTTAACAAAGATGGACAGTTGCTTCAGGTCCCATGAGTTGAAAGGGGGTGGGAGGAAGTCTGGGTAGTAATATTCTGATTCTTTAAAACCCGTATCGGGGACGTGTTCCAAACAAACTGGATCAATTTCTTCAGCTCTGAGAATGAGTTCTGGTGGTGTGCAGGGAGACGGGGGAATGGGAATCCTTTCTGAGTCAGAGAGATCACTGGCACTATCATCTTCAGCATCTTCTTTAATAATTTGCACTGATTCAAAATCAAGAAACATTTCATCTACAGATGCTTCTTGCCATTTAGAAGAGCATGGACCAGCTTCAGCAACATGTTCCTCATCATTCTTTTCCAACTGTTCTTTTTTACTGCAATAGAAATGTTGCCTTGGGCCATCTGTACCCCTGCAGAAGCGCCCTTGTGCGCTGCCCTTTGTGCTTGGAGGGATCCTGTGCAGAAAAGATTCGTTTTGCCTTCTTTCTGGGAGGCTCCTCTTTGGTCCTTGTGCTCTGTGCAGCGATGTGCAAACACTCGTGATCCTAAATAAAAAAGACAGATCATATCCTGTTAGAATGATTAATGTCTTTGCAAAAACAGTTTACAAAGGTCTTGCTACCTCCTCCAAGGACATGGATCTACATGAATGAAGCTAAATTGGCATGAAAACTAAGTAATGAGGTAAAATAAATATTTGCTGGCAGAGATAACACTGCCTGCTAATGATGGCTTCTACTTGATTCTGATTTTGCCTGAGAACTCACTAACTTCCTAACTATTGATAACTTAAAATTGTTGTCCTCATCAATGCTGAATTCTGGGACCAGTCAAGTCAAAGGCGAAACAGAGAAGCCATGATTTCATCACAAGCATTTTATACACCAATTTGAAATGTCTACAAATCAAACAGGCAATCTTAATTTGGACAAAATCATTTGGGCGTGTTTAGTTTGGAGAAGAGGAGGCTGAGGGGAGACCTCATTGTCCTCTACAGCTCCCTGAAAGGAGGGTGTAGAGAGGTGGGTGTTGGCCTCTTCTCCCAAGGGAATAATGACAGGAGCAGAGGAAATGGTCTCAAGTTGCGGCAGGGGAGGTTTAGATTAGATATTAGGAAGAATGACTTTACTGAGAGAGTGGTCAGGCACTGGAACAGCCTGCCCAGGGAGGTGGTGGAGTCACCATCCCTGGAGGGATTTAAGAAACGTGTAGACGTGGCACTTGAGGGCATGCTCTAGTGCCCGAGATTGTTGGGTTGCGTCTGTTTGTGGGTGGGTGCGGGGTGGGGTTGTGGGTGTTTGTTTTGTGTGGTTTTTGGTTTGGTTTTGGTGTCTGGTTTTTTGGGTTGGTGTGGGGTTTTTTTGGGTGCGTTTTGTTTTGGTTTTTTTTTTTTTTTTTGTGGTTGGACTCGATGATCTCAAAGGTCCCTTCCAACCAAGAAGATTCTGTGATTCTGTGAATATAAAGTTACCTTTTTGACTGAGTATTGTCATCCAGCTGGTTTCTTCCCTTCTTAAAAATACTTGGTTGGTTACCATCTTGAGTGTCCTGGGAAGTCTGGAAAGATAAGCAAGTATGTGATGTTAGTAGGAAGCTGATACAAACTAATACCCCTTTTCTGTAAACAAACAAACAAAAAAGGAATGATTTACCTTTTCAATGGCACTTGATACATTTTTGCCTAATCTTCCAGGAGAAGATTTCACATGAGAAATTGGTTTATTTAGTCCTTTGGTGCTCGGATGGCTTTTTCCATTACTGTAACTAGCAAGGATTAAAGAGAATATCACATATAAATAGGAGCATATACGATCATCAGAATAGAAATACAATAAAAGTTCTGAGTGCAATTCAGTTTAACAAAGAGAGAGAGTTTCTTAAAGTTCATCAGAACTATATTTTTAATACTACTAATACAAAAGTGAATAATTCAATCAGATTATATAATAATATAACTTAGCTGTTATATAGAATCCTCTGTCAGAGGATCCCAAAGTTACTTTGGAGATAATAAACAGTAAATATTAGAGACTACATATTTAACTACTAATTTCTAAAGTGCCTGGTACAAGGTCCTACTGCAATTTAGCAAAATATAAAGTACAACGTTTCTCACTTGCATGCTTTCAACAAAATTTAAAGGATTATTCCTATGAAGTTAAGGAGTGAACGTGAGCAGGGAGCATACAGTCTATTTTGATATTAATACAAACTCTTTCACAACAAAGGCACAAACAAAATCCATCATTTCATGTTACACGGGTTGTGGAAATATTAGTAGGAGAAAAACTCATATGCAAGCAAAAGGAACGGCATTGCTGATCTGGACAGCTTAAAATCAAACTACATATTTTCTCAATTAAATCAGAAACATTTTTGTGTCAGCACACAGAATCATTAAATCAGTGCATTCGGTGAGAGTCAGAGAACAGAGTTTGTTCTACAAACAAGAAATATTACTGATTTTAAAAAGGAAAGCTGTAAAATGTCATTTTAGAACAGGAAGAAGGAAGCTGTGCCCTCCTGATCTAATCTGGTTTGACTGCAGTTCAGTTAATTTGTCAGGCTGTACGCTGTGTTCTCAGTTTCTACGTCAGGATAATCAGATTTTGGTTTAAAAAACATAATTCCACCCATTCGGGAGCTTATAAAAGAATGAAAGTAAGCCTCGTGCCTCCAGCCTTGATGCATCACCTCTGTCACTCTGTGACCTGCGAGCCCATACTGCACGGGCATTTCTGTGTGGGTCAGAGGAGGAGCTGAGCAGTCCAGCCATGCACTTATTAATGATCTACAGTATTTAGAGGTTTCTGTAACTGGAAAGAGAGAAAATAACTTCCTTACTTTACCATTCCTTTGTGGTGTCCATTGATTTGGATTTCCTTTTTCTGTGCCTCTCTGTGCAGTAATAAGGGATATTCCTGAATGCCTGGTCCCATTATTACTCTTTTTAAAGGGCATCCGCACCTTTGTTTTTACATAATCTTCAAACGGCTCCAGGTTTTTGGGTTCGTAGGACACAGCGTATCGCACGCAAACATCCCACCACGTCCTAGAGATGCAGCAAACAAACACCGTGTCACCGCTCCCGACGGGATGTGTTCTTAAAGCAGCAGGATAAGCGCAACCGGGTACGGAACCGCGCTGGGAAACGCCGTTCCCTCCCCCAGCGCTCGCTCAGCGGCATCCAGCAACATTCTCCTCACCGGTGCGGGCCCACGGCGAGCCGCCGGCCCCGGCTGCGGAGCGCGGAGCCGGGCCGGGGTGGGGGGGGATAGCGCGGTGCCCGTCCCGGGGCACAGCCCGGCCCTCGGCCCCGGGGGAGCCGGGCCGCCCGCCCCGCCGACACCGACCTCCTGCCGGGAGGTGAAGGGGCCCGTCCCCGCTACAGGGAGGTACGCGGGGCTGCGGCAGCGTTACGGGGGCCGCCTCTCACCGCGCGGGGGGCTCCTCGCCCTGCGGCCGCCGCCCGGTGCCGCGCTCCGGCGGGGGCGGCTGCTGCTGCGCCCAGCTCCGGGGGGGCGCGGGCCCCGCGCTGTCGGAGCGCGCGCTCCTCCTACCGGCACAAGCGCGAACCCTGCACCCAGCGCTTCGTTTCTTGCTGCTTCCGACACCGAGCTCTCGGTAACCCCCGCGCTCCCACTAAGAACAGAGCGGGATTTGCAGCGCTCTCCCGTTTTCCGCGTTCCCGTACCGCGGGTGCACGGACGCGGCTCGACTCGCGCCGAAACACCTCTCCTCACCCGCCCGCGGTTTCGTTGCGTTTATGTATTAACGTTCCTACTCACGGCTGTATCTATTTGTATTTGATCCACTCCTACCCCTCACCCCCCACCCCCGCCGGCGGTGGGCGCGGGGTGTCCGTCCCGGCGCCCCCCGGACCCCGCTCCCTCCCGGCAGGACCGCAGGGCAGCCCGTTCGCTAGCGGACCGCCTCCGCCCGTCCTCGGCCCCCCCGGCACTTACCTCCGCCTCAGCCGCCACCGGCAACTACGGGCAGGCCGCGGGCGGCGACGCCAGGCGGGCACTGCGCAGGCGCGGGGCGGCGGCGCGCACAGGCGCACCCCGCGCAGGCGCCGCGGGTGAGGGGGCCGCGAGGGGCGGCCGCCCCGGGGTGGCCCGGGCCGTGCGGCAGATGAGAGCTGTGGAGGCCCCGAGGGCGGGTGCCTCCCCCTCCGGCTGCAGGGCCGAGCCTGCCGCCGCCCCGCCCGACGGCCCCCGCCCGCCCTCCAGCCTCTGCAGCAGCCCCGGCCTCGGCTCCGGCTCCCTCCAGCCCGACAGCCTCCAGGCCTTCCCCGGCCTCGGCAGCCCTCGCGAGTCGCCCAGCATCCAGTGTGACAGCCTGGAGTGTCCCTGCTGCTGCTGCTGCTCCTGCGAGAGTGCGGGGTCGGTGGGTGTCTGCGAGGACAGCCTGCAGCCCCCCGTCACCACCTGCAAGGGCCGAGCGTGCCACCCGCGGGCAGCCAGAGACCTCTCCGACAGCCTGGAGTCCTTCGGCACCCAGTACGACAGCCTCCAGTCGGTCTCCAGCCTGCGAGAGAGCTTCAGGTCCTCCAGCATCCAGGGTGACAGCCTTGAGTCCCTTTCCAGCCTGAGCAACGGGTCCACCAGCCAGCACAGCGGCCTCGAGGTTGCCAGCCAGTGAGACTGCCTTCATCTCCCCATACAACGCGCTAGCCTCTGCTTTGCTTCCAGCTGCTGCCAGAGCTCCAAGGTTCCTGCCGGTCGTTCAGCAAGCTACCTTCTTCCAGTTGCTTCTTGCTGCATCCAGTGCAATAACCTCAAATCTTGCCCGTGGCTACCATTCCCGAGTTACGTCCTTCAGAGAGGCAGTGCTCATTATTGCCTGCTGACTTTTTGTCGTCGGTGAAGAATGGAGATACGTGGTCCTCGGAGGAATCCCAGCTACCTCTCTGATCTCTACCAGAACATGTTACGGGCTGAAGCACCGGGACGAGGGCAGCAGCAGCCCCCGGCAGTCCACACGGGTAGCAGCATGACCCTTTGGAGCAGTACCCCAGCCAAGGGGGGCCCCCAGCCAAATAACCTCCAGAGCAGCACTTCTTCCAGCTGTGACCCAGCCTTACGGCCCATCATACGCCGCCGAGCGAGGTCGTTGCCTACGTCACCCGAAAGAAGGAAGCGGGCAGCAGCGCAGTGTCAAGTCCCTGGATGCCAGAGTCGTATGAACCGGGTGAGATTTGCTGATGCTTTGGGCTTGGAACTCACCGAAGTGAAAGTTTTCCAGACTGGGGAGGATCCATCAATCCCCTTGCACGTCCTTTCCAGGCTCTCCATCAACTCAGACCTCTGGTACAGCAGCTCGGACTTGGAGTTTACCATGCAGTGCTTGGTCCCCGACTTCCAGCAGCCTGCAGACTGTATGGATTTCTCCTCCCGACTCCAGGAGCAGCAGGTGTGTCTCGAACGAGTGACCAGCTCAGATCTGGGGCTCAGTGGCACCATCCAGGTTCGCAACGTCGCTTTTGAGAAGCAGGTGTCTGTGCGATACACCTTCAACCACTGGAAAAGCCTCCATGAAGTGTGTGCTCGTTGGCACAGCAGCATCCCTGAGAAGAACGGGCAGGGGCAGGTTGATGTTTTCACTTTCTTTCTCCCTGTGCCTCCCTTCCTCCTGCAGCTCTGCTCTGTAGTCCAGTTTGCAGCAAGGTACCAAGTCAACGGCTGGGAGTATTGGGATAACAACAGAGGCAAAAACTACAGTCTTACCTGCCGGACTCACCCCCTTAAGATGCCTAGAGAATGTGAGGAGAGCTGGATCCACTTCATCTGAGCGAAGAGCAGGTTGTCAGTAGTCTGGGTGGCACTCTTGCCCTTGGCCTGGCTCTCTGCTCCCACGGCAACAGTCTCCCTTTCCAAACCTGGCAAAGCGTTGCAGGGCAGGGAAGTAGCCAGTGACCCGTACAAACTGTTCTAAACCTCTCAGAAAGTAAAAAGGGCCAAAATGTGTATTGAGTTACATCCGTTGAAAGCCCGTGTGATTTCTTGTAGTGTATGAATCGGTGCAGCGGATGCTGTCAGGCTACCAGAGAGCAAAACAACACACTTCATGTTGCTATTAATATTCAAGGTTGCACAGAATATTTCTAACTGATCTGTTTTACCAGTTTGTACTGTCTGTTTTCTAAATGGGCAGTGTGGCTTTACTGGTTTTGTTTCTAATTATCTCACCAAGTCTGGGCGCTATTCCATCTATGCAGAACTTGGATGGCAGGCACTGTAGGGAAGTACTTGTATTTACATATATATATTATTAAGACTGTAACTGTGTTAAGTATTTCCATTAATATTTGGGTTGGAAATTAAATGTTATTAGGAGCAAAACATAAATGAAAATATCCCATCAGCCCCCGTTTCCTTTAAAAAAAACAACGGTTGCCTTCTCTCCAGTGTTTGCTGGAGGCAGCAGGACTGACTGTTCTGAAGTTTGTGGGGGACAGATGAAGTTCTCAGCTTTTCAGGTGATGCACAAGTTGGCTTTTTCTCTAGGTGGTGGTACAGGAGTTGTTCTTTCCTTGGCACCTGCTTTTCCTAAGGGAAACTAGAGCAATTTTGCTCATGTTGCAATTACAGTTGAAGATCTCAAAGCATTATATGAATGCTAACAATCTTAGACTGTTACCTGAAACAGGTAAATTTATAAATGAAGAAATAGATATGAGATATATATATATATATAAAGACAATACAGGGAGCTGGTTACAGAGCCTTGGAGCAGTAACCAGAACCCTAAATCCTGGCTCCCCATTCCCCGGTATCCCAGTACTACTGCAGTTGTACCTTTGCAACACAAAGCGGGAGCTTCAAAGCAAAATGATGATTTTACTGGAAAATTGATACTTACATAGACCCATAAAGAGAATCCCTTCTGCAGCAGGGCGAGCACAGTAACACTTACATACAGTCTTCCCAGGCCTCTCGCTCTGCCACCTTCATTCTCTGGTTCCAGTGTGGTTTAAGATCGGCGACAGGCTTAAATCTAGTAAGTCAAAGATTCTCCACGATTTTTTTCATACATATTCATCACTGCATGCAATGTTTAGCTTTATATTTGTAGCATAAATTTTCAAAACTGTCTGGCTACATATATTAGAAGAGCTGCTTTTTAGAAGGATTATTCTATGAAAATCAGGCACTTGTTCAGGCATCTTATTTTGGATTGCTGCTTATTCATCAAAATCAGAAGTTGTTTTGAAAAATCACAATTGTAAGCAACCCACAGCCAACTATATATTAGTCCAAAAAGTCTACTGAGCAATTCTGGAAGTGCAGAAACCCAAAGAAAATTCATGTGTCTGGCAACTCAGTGTGACTCCTTAGTTGTGATACCCCTTCAGGAAAGCTAAGATTTCAAGTGAAGAAGCTGCCTGGTTCCATTCGCCTTTGGCTTTCAAAGGAACTGAAGTCATGACTGATGATTCTATGAGCTGCTGAGCACCTCTTGCAGAGTACTGAGAAAACTCAGTCCTATTTGAAACTGCAATTTGAGAATTGACTGTTTTGTCTGCTTTGACTTTGTATTGGAGCGCTGCAAGGTTGAACATTTAAGTTGAAGTTGTTTTGCAGGAGGAGGCGAGGCTGAGTTGGGATTGCCAGCAACAGAGAGGAAAGACGCTGCCTGCTTTCAATCCACCTGCATTATTTTCTGTGCCTGGGCTAGAGAAGTGACCCTTACCAACCTGGCAGCAACTCCTGTCTCCTAGAAAAATCAGTACAGTGAAGAGGAAGTCTAGTCTTCCTCATGGCACAGAAATGAGAGCTCTTTAAGAAGGGGCACTCCCTAATTGTAAGGTTTTTTGCCTCCTATGGTGGGCTTCGTATGATTAAATGACATAGGGCAATATAGGACATAACACATGTGAACCCATCAGCCTATGCTCTTCACAGCCCACGGAGCTGGTTTCGCTGTAGTTAGCAGATTACCTGGGCTGTGACAAACTGTCATCTCTGCTGGGCGCAGGGAGGACACGGCGGGACTAGTAGTGCCATCCTCAATTCTCAGCATTGGTGCGGGTTGTGCCAAATTCTGCCAGTCTGTAGACGTCAAATTCACCTTCAGTGGCTGCAGGAGAATCTTTCTTGGCATGAATTGAAATTGAACTTTGATGAAACTTGCTCCCTCTAAGGAATTCCACCGAAGTTTATCCAGTGTTGTTAAAGTCCACAGAAGTGGCATCGTATGTACTTGTCACTGAAGTAAGAACACACACACAGAGAAGCACTTGTGCTGAATAAAAGCACTGTTTTAAAGTATTGTTCCCCCCTCTTTCTCCCTCCCTCCCAAATTTCTGTGTTTTTTCCATCAGGAAAAACACTGAATTGCCTCTCAGCACACCATTAAAAATCCCTCTCTCGGAGAGTATTTGACACCAGTTTACGATGCAGTACTTGGCTTACTGGCAGGAAGACGCTGTTGCCATCTTCTGGGAGAGACTCGTGCACTAGCAAATGTCAGATGAGTGTTATTGCAGGCAGGGACAGATGAGATAACGCTGAGGCTCTGCGATTAAAGGTTAATGTGTACACCATGGTGTCAGAGAGGTGGGAAATGAATGTCTTGGCAACGTGAGTTTGGCTTGTATTGTCTTCCCTTCGCAACCTCTCAGGGTATTTCCATGTGCAAAATCTTGAATACTAAAGTATTTTTCCGAGTTTGCCCTTTCTCCCTTTGCGTGTCTTGCACTGCTGGAGAAGAATTGATGGTAGCTGTTAGTAAAGGAGGTGTCTGGCATTGCTGACTGCGAGCGGAGCAGGTCTGCCCTGTAACGGCTCCGAGCGGCATCGCTGGGGTAAGGTGTTAAACCTTCACACATCAGCAGTGGTACCTGCTGCAGGGAAGATGACATTTGCATTTACACTTTCCTGTCACATTCAGCAGTGAACATCATTAACAAAAAAGGGATGAAGCCATTGAGCAGTGGTGATACACACCTGTCGGAAACTTGTGTCCACCTTTATAAATTCTCAGGACAACTTGACTGCTTGCACTGTGTTCAAGTGGAGCACTTCCCTTACAACAAGGATTTTGTAAAAGTGAATTCTTCACAAGGGTTATTGCCATATAATGCACTTTTAAAAACCTGTAGGTATTATAGTCATACAATAAATGTCTAGTAGTGTACGTTTTCAAGGTTCTTTCAAGCATGTTTTTTAAAGAAATATACGGAATCCATGTCAGTGAAAAGGGGTTGTCTTTCCTGATTAAATATCCAGAATAAAGTACGTTACACAGTATATCAATAAAGCACATACGCTAGACAAAAGGTCGTTTTGTTTTAGTGGCGGGTTGTACAATTGCAAAGGGCTTAATTAATCTTTAAAAAAGATAAAACTATGGCTATTGTAATACAAAAGATTTTAATAAAAGCTTTTCACAATTTTATGTTGTTTTGGTCAATAGTAGTCCTGTCAGTTAAGAAAAGTTAAAAAAATTCATGACGCAACTTAGTGCTGAGCTGTCACTTACAGAGCAACACACCCAGGAAAGCAGGCTGGGTTTCAAATTTAGTTTCTTTGTATTCATCTTACAAAGAAAAAAATTCCAACTTGTAGTAATAGTAATATGCTAACAGTCATATGGTACTTAATTTAGTGCATCATCAGTGCTCAATACAATGTTGTATGTACTTTACAGCACTGCCTGGTAAAGACAAAACGGCGAGTATAAATGATTAGTCATTTGTCAACATGAGTCTAATGTTAGTACTGACTCCTTTCCCGATTTGGCTTTCTCCTCATGATCTCAGATCTGCAGCTATTTCAGCTGACACTTGGTATTAAAACTGTTGGCATCGACGCTTCTGACCCTTCTCCCTCTACACACAACGGCAGCTGTGCCAGAGATGGTTCTATCGACCAGTACGTAGTGCTGCCCTACCCTAAAGACAGTTTTTTTCCATTGCCTCAGAAGTTTTTAAGCCTAGCTGCCCCACTTGCGGCCCAGATAATTTCACTGCTTGTCCCAGAATGTTTAATGCCTAACTTGATGAAAATTCTGCTTTTTGTTGCCTTCCCTTCTGCTAACCAAATAAAATAGACATCGGCAAGTGAGAGATGAAGGTGCAGTAGCCTCCCGGCCACCTCGGCGTGCCCAGCGCAGGAGAGCGTGGGATTCACTCCTCCTGCACTTCATGGCTCACGTTGCTTTTGCTGTGGAATGAGTAAAGCTGTTCTTTACAAGATCTGAGAAGCTGTGGATAGCCTAAGCCTGTGCGTATGCTAATGTGACTGGTCAGGGAAAGCACAAAATGCCAATTGGCTTTTAATGACTTCTGCTTCGTATGATGAAAGCAGAATTCAGAATTCCACTGCTCCGAGTCCCTCATGCCAAGTTTTGTCTCTGCAGGTATCCCACTAAAGCCGTGCTTCGGAGGTGCCCCAGCTCGCCCTGCCCTCAGCACGGCACCCCCCAGACCCAGCACCCCGCGGCCTGGGCCCTGCACCCTGGGGTACCCGCACCTCACACCGCCGACACCTGCCCCTACCGCAGCCACAGCTCCTGCTGTTTTAAAGACTTTCTGCACAGCTTGTTTTGCCTGTTACAGCATTGTTTTCTTCCTTATTTAGAAAGCCGGTGGTGACATTTTATTTACAGTCGCTGCAGGTTCATCTGCTGTGAAAGGCGATTCTTCACCTGTGTGCTCCGCTACTGCTGGTTATTCCAGGTACGCACGGAGATGCTTCCCGGTGCTCCACCGGAATTCCTGACATTCTTGCTGAATTTTATCCCCTGTAGCTGTGAGGCAGCACCTAGACTGGTTCCCACGCCGAGGCCGCTCGGCCCAGGCACCGCCTCGGAAAAGCGCTGCTCCCTCCGCGGCGGCTGACCGGCTGGGCGAGACCGTCTCAGGTGCGGAGGGAGCACCTCACGATAAGGAAACCCCTCCTCCTCCCACCCCCTTCGACGGCGATTGGTCCACCTGCTGCCCTCCCCGGCAGTGATTGGCTGCAGACTACCGGCGCTGTGAGTGATTGGCCGGCGGGAAGTGGCGCTTTTTTCCTGCCCGGCGGTGAGGTAAAGGCCGCCATGGTGTGGGAGGCTTCCCTGCCGCCCCGCGGCCTCCTGCTCGCCCGCTGCGGCGCGCCCCGCTGCTGAGGAGGCGGGGGACACTGCGGGGCGTGCGCCTCTCAGTAAACAAGGCTCTTGGGGGAAATGCCAGCGACTACCCGTGTTTTGAGGGCGGAGGTCTTACTTCCCCGTCGAGAAAGAGGCACCTGGAAGGGGGTTATATTTTCTTCTCTGGCCTATCTGACTAGGCAGGAGACGGGAGACCTGTGAGGTGATAGCAAAGGCTTCCGTGTATGCTGTTGGATTCTTGTATTGGAAAAAATAATAACCCCATCACCACCGCCCAGTATTTATTTCTGTGTTACTTGGGAGTACAGACATGACTAGTGTGTGTTCCCAATTACTTGCTACAGAAGTCGTTCCCTATTTTTAATTGTTATTTCACATTGTCTAATTCTGTGTAATTTATGGGATGAGCAGACTAAAACTGCATGTGGTAGATTGGTTGATGTAGATTAATTAATACAAAGCATGAAAATGGGGGGGGGGTTTACATGTTAACTCTCAAAGGAAATACTTTTGTCTGTTCCCAAGTATTAAGACAGTGTTTACAGAAAACTAATTTTGAGTTCTTGCTTTGTGGTGGTAATAGTCATCTCTGGGCCCATCGCTGTATATATAGTTAAGGCTTTTTCCCTTCATGCATTTATCACGTTTTTCTTAAATGATCTCATCTACCATTTTATAGTGAGGCCCTTCTGGCGTTCTGCTGTCGACTCCTATTCAGAGTCTCTGCTGTTGGCAGCACAACGGGCCGTCTCCGTGCTCTTCTCTGTGATGAAGGTTGAGAGTCCGCTGCGGGACCCTCTGGCCCTCCATTGCCAGGGTTGATCCTTCTTCCACTCGTTTATTTTAAGCAATCGTTTATCCATGAAAGGATGTTTATTTATATCTCCAGTTAGTTTTAAGTAGTATTTACACTACTGACAAATTTTGGAATTTGTTTTCACTGGTAACTGATGTGTTGGCAAAACCTGTTGGAAGTCAATGTCGGTGAATTTCGTTTTGGTCGAGTGACGATTGTTCCTTTCTTACGCAGCTGAGTGGATGATTTGCAAAAATGGCAGCCAGGAATGAGATGCAGGTATGTGCTTATAGACCAGAATAGGTCTATTGTTTTAATTACTAGCTTAAAGCGCTCTTTCTGGTATTTAATTACAAATGAAATTGGTGGTGTGGCAAAGAATGTGATAGGAAAAATTTTCCTTTGAGATAGGTTAGCGCTAAGTAATTTGTAATACGAGGAAAGAAAAAACATTCCATTAAGGAAAACTGGCAAATAATTGAAAACTCAGTTAATAAGTATTTGCATGATTAATGTATTAGATATGGTGTTCTGTACTTCAGGTTTTACATTTAGTGATTTTATGATTCAGAATATTTGTTTAGAATGCATAAAACCTATGTTAAATCATGTTAAATAAGTAATGGTGTTAAGCATACAGTAATACAGTTGTTCTGATTTCTTTTGTTGTTGATAGTTTGAAAAGTTAATTGATGAAGCTACAAGAAAAAAAGATTTCCAATTATTAGAACAATTTCTGGCAACAGAAGACTGTGAAAATGTCTCTCACAAATGCAGCAAACAGTTTGTCAACAAATTAGACAAGCTTCTGTGTCGGGTAATGTAATTGTTACATCAGAATCACCTATACTGTCATTGTAATCGTCTGAAAAAGGTTTTGGTTTTTTTTTTTTGTTTGTTTGTTTTTTCATTTGGCTTGGTTTATACCAGCAGTTGATTTGGAAACTGAAATAAAATTTAAGAATGAAATCTCTACTTCAAGCTGCAATGAAGTTGGCTTTTGAGAAAAAAATGGCATCTGGTTAATTAAATACAGGTTCTTCTAAAACTGTACTCTAAAGCTTCTGTTAAAATTTCAATTTCAGGAACTTGACAAACAGGAAGTCAAAAACATTTCTACTTTGCTAAATTCTATTCAGAAATGTGGGAAAAAAGTCAGCATAGCAGGAGAAGATGGGTTCCCAGCAATGATAAAATACGGTCTCATTGGGAGGATAAGTATAACCATAAAGCATATGTGAACTTCTAAAAAATAAATAAATAAAGCATGCCTAAGTAATGCTTAGTATTTGATTGTTTCTGAATTAAGAATTTCTTACAACTTTTAACATTTAACTCTGAACATTATTCAGAGTTAAATGTTTTTTGACAAGTGGCTACTTTTAAAGTGATGCTGCTCTAGCACAGTGAAGGTTTTGCAAATTATGTGATCTATAGTTAATTTAGATATGCTTACAGCAATTATGACAAGATGATATCTTTTTATATGAGCTCGCTGTACTGCTGTTGAATCACGAATTGGAATTTCCTGGTGCAATTCAGTGATTGTTTTTTGTTAATACTCGTGACAGCAGTATTGTACCTGTTCTTTCAGCAGATTATAGTGCTATTCTGATGATGTTATTTCAACCTACATGCTAAATGTGTTAATTACTTGTAACTCAACATAATAAATATACTGAAAAATGGACACTGCTTCCTTCTTGCTTTCACCAGCGATTTCACTGGAGAAAATTACCGGCAATGTCAGATGAGTGTTACTCAATTGCCTTCTCAACTGCTAAAAAAAAATAAATAAATAAAAAAATAAATTAGTGGTGATAATTTCATGCTTATATTCATGCCTACAAACACGCTTCGTTCAGCCTCTATCCATTTTCAGCTCTTTGGTCTGTGATGGCAGTTGTAGTTGATCTCTAGGTCTTGTGTTATAAGTAATTTCTGTAGCTGACTTTCTATTAGTTTGAAATCACCTGTGTGTGTTTAGCGTGAGTGAAAAATTTCGGTCTGGGGCTAAAGTACCCTCAGCAGACTGGTAATGTTGTTACTGTTGTTTTAATCTTTGTATAGTTTGTGTAATATTATCTAAGTATAATAAAAACTATTGTCCTTTTTCATGCTATTAAAATAGTTTTATTTTTCCTTTACATGGTTAATTGGTTTGAAAAGGTAAAAGGAATTTTGATCCTCAGAGGACATGAAAAGAATGAAATGCTTACAAGTCTGGCTGAAGATTTCTTCATCATGCTGCTGGTAAAAATAAATTGATAATGAAATACAATCTGTGTATTTGTCAAAATAATTATTACTACTTTAGCAAGAAAAATACTTTCAAATGTGTTTCTATTTAATGTCCTTCTAAAGTTAATGTTACAATAATTTCTGAAATCGATTATAAGTCTTTTTGGATGGTTTGCCTGTATTTGTACTCATTTTCTGTTCATGATTAGCATCATGAAATACGTTGTTAGGTTTTTTTAAATTTTAAATGTTCAATGAACAAAAAAAAAATTAATCTAGGTAATTACATAAATTACCTAGAAAGGATCACAAATTTATAAGATCTGTGAGTTTTCTTTTGTCCATAAACATTTTTGTCTTTGGGGAAATAATTTCCATAAATTTAACTGAAGTATAATTTTGGGAAACCACACTTGGTACTAGAAGTCTCTTATGTCCTTCAATAAAGATGAAATAATGAAAAAATCTTAAATGCTTTTGGATTACTTGCTTTAGGTACTTGTTACCTGATTTTTATGCTGTAATATTTACAGTGTTACAATGTGGTTTGTTTTTTGTTGTAGGCTGTATGTGATAGCAGACCTGAAGGTGAGCTTAAAAAAAGCGTACACTAGATATGGTAAAGTGTTCTGAAAGAGACATTTTAACGTTACCAACACTAAAATAACTCTTACTGTTTGTGGAGCTGTCTGGAGGGAAGGTAATTCTGAGAAGAGCGTGTACAATCAGGATGTTGCAAAGTTTTGTGATGTGATGTAAATACGGCACTGGATCTAAGTGCTTCAGCCGATCAGCTGTGACAGAAAAGGGCTCACCCTCCAGAGGGCTGTTCTGTGCACAAAGGACGGCATTTCTCATTCATGGGAGAAAAGCTTGAATGTCAGCTAGAACTTTGATTGTTTAATTTGAAGTTTCTCTATTGACAATTTCCTCGTAACTTGCTGATGTCGGTAATAAAGAAGCAGGACAGTCTAGTCTCCTGAGACATGGCGACTGAACTGAGTTCTTCCTAAGGGCAGCATTGTCTCTAAGCTGCTGTCACAGCTCAGCCTAGCACAGTGGTCCTTCTTTATTGACTGTGTTGTCATGAATATCATGCTGCTCTTACCTTTCAGTAGGCAGAAAGTCACTGCAGGCCATTATGCTGTCACAATCAAAATGAAAGATTAATTTTCTTGTCCCTGGGAAGATAAATTCCAGGGTCTGAATTATATCTTGGAGAGCTAAGTTATAGAATTGATGTGATTATATTTTTAAAATAATGATCTCGCGCGCAGGGGACTTATGCACTGATGCACAGGAATAGAAACATCATAAAGAGCCATATTTACTATAAATTGAGGTAACTATTCTGTCTTACATTGAACCGTGAAGCTTAAGGTGTTTATTTTTAAATATCAATAATGCTATATGGAAAGGAAGAGAGATTATATTTTATTTTTACATGAAAATGAATCTTTTTCTGAATGCTGGTAAGTACCCTAATACATTCTTTAACTTTTTATTTTATTTTTTTCTGTTCATTAGATAAAATGCAAATACTAGAAAACTTTGTTCTGAGAACTTGCACCCTCATCGCTGATGTAAGAATTAATATTTATGTTCAGCAGGAGGTAAACATTCTTTCTAAGCAACAGTTTTCTGGTTAGTGTTTTAACAGACTTTGTGAAGATAGTGATTTAACTGTACAGATGCTACAAAAAAAGAGAATAGTATCAAAAGGATGATTTAATGCTTCTATGGGAATGTTTGTTGTCGTTTATATTGTTTGTTGTCATTTATATGTTGGGGGCTGGTGGGTTTTTTTTTTTTTTTCAGATTACTGACCTATAATTTCTGGTTTGGACAGTAAATTACAAAACAGTGGTATTAGGATTCTGGGGAGAAACTTCCTACAGTTTAATACAGCTATTATGCTCTATTACAACTGCTATAAGTAGGATTAAGGTTCTTGGATGTAAATTCTTTAGATACTTGTAGGAATTTTTTATACCTTCTAGTATACTGAAATTTCTCATATCTATTTTAGTAGCCTCAGGTTGTCGGGTTTTTTTTCCTCTCTAAAGAAAGGGAAAGTTACAAAAAAGTGTGCTGTAAAGACTAGGTCCCCAAAGGAAAGGCTTTTTAATGCAAATTTAAGGTAGACTTTAGCTCAGCAATTGACTGCAGACAGAACTCTAGCTTTGAAAGTATTTTCTCTATATTTAAACCTGCAAATAAGAAACATAATCCTTTTTACAGGATGTTCATATCAAAGCTAATGTAATTCATTGAAATAGAGGTAGCTATATTAAGATGAATAAAGTTGAAGATCGGATAGAACTCATTGTCTTTTCTTGTTTTGCAATTATTTAAGCATGTAACTTTTTTCAGTGGTATGAAGTGTATTGCAAGGGCCTAAAATAAGAATAACTTTGAATTTAACAACTTATTTCATATTTCATCTTACTCCCTTTTTTCCGCTTTTCTTAGGTAGTAAGAAAACTTAATTTAATGCTTGACAACACGCCTCGAGATGTCAGGAAAAAAATATTTTCTACAAAGGAAATGTTGCTTGTCATGTAAATAATCTTCAGTATAATTTTATATCAGGACATCATTTGCATTACTGGAAAGGCAATTTTTACTAAGGCTGTTTATAATGTATGCAGATTGGTCCGTCTTTAGCTCACTTTTGCATCTGCTGTTATGTTGCCCGGGGTAGTGGCCGTGGGCAGGGGCTCTCAGGGGTTATTCTCCATTACAAGCCTGACTATGCCTCTTCCCCGATCCGAGTTAGGCTTCTCATCCCAGTTGTCTTGAGATAATTAAACTCATATTTATAAGAAAGTGTGTTAAGCATAGTGAATCAGTCACTGGAAGGACAAGGTATTCATGTTGGAAATTTTTTTATGGTATTTCAAAAAACAAATAGAATAAAAATTATATTATGAGGTGATTCACTTCCCCAGATGTACTTTCAGATGTATATCCTTAGTGTAACAGACTTACCCCTTTGAATCTGATAGTTAGTGGAATCATGGTTTTGTCTCAAAAATATCAAGCTTGTTGCTAACTAAACTTTTCTTCTGTGCTTTGTGTTGCTGCCATCTTTTGCTGAAACATTACTTTGTTTGGCAGGAGTGACATGGGGAGGAGAATTTTGGATGCTGGAGGTGAGCATGGGACTTATTAAATGATTTAGTATTGAGCTTCTTAAAAATGACATGCATACCAATTAAAAATCCAGAGAGGGCATTTAGAAGCTGCAGAATGTTGCAGTTACAGTCCTCTGACAAAGACAAACACAGCATGAAACCAATCCACGAGATGGAATATTTCAGATGTATGCAGTGTATGCCTAAGCCTTTGAAGTTACCGGTCCTTTTCTGCTCTAGAATATAAGTTTTAAAATAACAAAAGCTCATAAGGAAGTCAATCTTTGAGGAGAGTGAACTGCTATCTGTGTTTAGTAACTTCTCCCAGGGAGCACTTTGGTATCCAACAATTTCCCAGTTGAGAGAGGTGACAGTTGCTGCTATGGCCTGGTGTTGCTCTGACCTTCCTTGAAAGTTTGGTTGAAATTTCATTGTGAAACATGAGTTGTTTCATTATCCTTATTCCCTTAGTTCTTTATCTATATATCCTTTGGGGGTTACATATTTGGATATGATGTGTTACGTAATGTGAAACACTCAACACTGCTTATACCAGTTTGCTACGTAATAATAATGTTTTCACATCAGTAGTATCTTTAGAACTACTATCCCTGTGCAATGTATTGTGCTGTAGACTATGACCTGCAAGTGGCCATTACAGAAGCTTTATGCAGAATGATCTCAGAGAAACAAAGAAGAGAGCTGGCGTGCCAGTGGTTTTCCATGGAGTTTGTGTCCAATGCATTTAAGGGAATTAAAGATTCTGAGTTTGAGACAGTAAGTCATATGAAAAATGTTTCCGGGGAGGTAAACTTCTGGTTTACAATTCTTTAAGAAATTTCTGTGTTTTAATAGGATTGCAGAAAATTTCTTAACCAGGTGAATGGTATGCTTGGAGACAAAAGAAGGTAAAACCAAATTTCTTAAAGCTAGTATTATTTTCTTTTGGGGATTTTATGGCTGTTCATTGGGAGTAACCTTTCTACACTTCCTTTAAGTGCTTATAAAGAACTAGTTTTTGTATTCTCTTTAGGTGTGTTGCAAAATCCTGAGATGCTCATTAATTCAATAAACATCATCTAACAATAGCTAGTGATCTGTTGGTATATATTCCTTTACTGATTTAGGAAATTTACATTGAGATAATGATCAGTGAGAATAGCTGCTAGAGAAATAGACACGAAAGGCAGAAGAAAATAGGAGCTTTTTTCTTATCTATATGATGACATGCTCTGCATGTTACTTCTATATGTCATGACAGCAAAGGGATTGTCTGGTATGTCTGTTATCGGGTGTGTATGCAGTTTGAACACCATGCTTAACATACCAGCAGAGAAGTTAGAGGTGTGAATGTAGTGACAAGTGGTCTGAGACCACTCCTCTAATTGGGAGGATATATAAAATTCCATGTTACCTCCTTTGGGGAAGAAGTGCAGTCTTGATTGATGTGATCTCTTGCTCTTTAAAGCACACAAGTTTTGGGCTGAAAACACAACCCAGTTGCTGTGTTCAGATATGCAAAATTTATTTACAGCATTTTAGGATACTTGACGAAATATCCTTTTCTTACAGGGTTTTTACATACCCGTGTTTATCAGCAGCTCTTGATAAATATGAGGTGAGTTATCATATATCCACAGATTTTCATTTGTGCAGCTGAAGAATTTCTTTGATGTCTAGTTAAGACAAAATACAGACCAAGTAAGAAAACTATTTTTTTTTCAGGGGTATACAGATGCACATGTATTTAAAGTTTGTCAGACTAACACAAAGCCTGTTAGCTGCTATAAATCATTGCTTTTGGCTCTTACTCTTTTATCTTTTTTTTTTTTTTTTTTTTTAGCTACAGATACCATTGGATGAAAATCTTGAAGAATTTTGGATTGATTTCAATGTTGGTAGCAGAAGTATATCTTTCTATGTGGCAGCAGATGATACAGTAAGCTAATCTTTGTCTGTCATACTAGGTTGTTCTGAGGCAGTAGGTTCATGTGCCTTTGAGTATATGCAATCTGTTTCCCCACATGAACACGTGTAAGTTATGTGTGCATCTAGGGTGCGGGGGGAGAACAAAGTGGTCTGGATTTGGTGTACATACTTAAACAATTTCAAAGTAATGACTTTCTAATAATGTTTGCAAAGTTTAACATATGCATGCGTGGACAAGAAGCCAATTACAAGATTGCAATTATAATTTTTGTAGCCAAAACTCAACTGTTCAGATTAATATCTCTACCAAAGCTCTTCCGAAAAAGTGCTGGCTGTTATAAATGAAGCGTGTGTTCATTGTCACTGCTTGTAACAGAGGATTTAAAAAGTTGAAAATTTGTTCTCACTGGATAACTTTCTGATCACTGCACTTCATTAAATTGTAATATAATGCTTTTCTATCTTTAAAAATATGTATTTTTCGTATAAGGATCATCAGTGGGAAACAGTCATTATACCAGAAGAAGAGGTAGATCTGTACAGCCTTGAAGGTATTGGCACTCAAAAAGCTGACCTTTTGTTACACGCTAACTTGGATTTTCAAATTGATTAATCCTTAAGTACTGACTCAGTTCTCAGCAAAGCAAAAATCCCACTTAAAATATTACACGTACTGTTTCTATGGGATAAAATTGCACTGCGGTTACATTTGCATTCTAGGCGTGCAGGTGTGATTTTATTAAAATCGTTTTTTTTTTAAATTTCTAGCATAAGACAGTGACATTTAATAATATTTCTATTAAACGAGTTAGAATAGCTTTGTAAATATCTATAATTTATCTGCAGCTACAGTAAATAACCTTCAAAGAAAATTCTACAGTCTAATATACAGAATAAGTATTTCTAAAAGATGGAATCTTTAATTGTTTTGCTAATAAAATTGATGGGAGGTTAGAGTGAATTAAATAAATGTACATCTTAATGGGTGAACTGAAGAATACAAGTAAGTTTCATGTACTTGCAAACATTATATGAGATGTTGTTAAACAGTAATGAAACTTCTTTTCAAACTTTGTTTTTGTCCAGAAAAAGGTTCAAAGAAATTATTGACAATAGATCTCAAAAGCCGAATTAATGTGGGGAGTCAAGAAGGAGAGAAATTTTTTCTATATTTTGATTCTATCTTGGAAATCAAAGATGTAATCAGAAAGATTTATGGATTAAGTAAATGTAAGGTAAGATTTAAACATCTTTTCAAATAGCTTTTAATTGATTCAAAATATATGTCTCAGTGCCGTATAAATGTGATTATTGGTATCTGTTTATACCAAGAGTTTCTGATTAACATCGCCGTTACAGAACACTTCTCCCATAATATGTTAAGCTTCGGTAAAATTTGAAGTTCATTGCAACAGAAATTAACTGGCTGGAAAGGGATCATCATAGCTTGAAGTCAAGTTTTACATATATAATTTTCCAGAAATGCAAGAACTGGATGCTTACAAATATTTCAGAAATTACTCATTAGCTATCCCATTTTGAAATAAATTTACCACTCTTACGAACTTACTCATTTAGTAAAAAATGTTTAGGAAGCCGTAGCTTACTCCTCACTGCTTGTAACAAACCACTTTGCCCGGAGCTCTGGTTGGCTGAGGAACTCGTGAGGAGTGGAACTGCTGTGAGCTTGTGGAATCTGTTTTCCCCTATAACCCGATTTCAGACACTTACGATCTCTGACTCAAATATTTTCTTGCTGTTTCTTGTTTAAAAAAAGTGAGCAAAGTGTATATTTTACCTCAATGGTTACTCCCTCTGTAGGGCTTCAGTAAGAAGCAGTCTGCATCGGTTGCCAAAACAACTGTGCATGTTGTCTTTGATGAAAGCGGATCACAGGTATTTTGCTTCAGTTTACAGAGATGATTGTTTTCTTGTTTTTTATGTTTAGTTTCATTATTAGCTAATTGATGATCATTCACCATAAAAACAAGGACTTCTAAAAGTGAAGATAACTCTAAAATCAGTTAAGTGATTTCTAGTACGTATGTATTGTATGTTTGGGGAGAGAGTAATATCCAAGTCCTAGAACACTTCAGGCAAGTGTACACAGGGAAAGTTCGGTGTGAACTGTGATCTGGTGACCTGTCCCTGGTAGTGAAAATAACAGGTTGCATGCTTTTCAAGCTAAAGCTCTGAAGTTTATCAAAACTCTACAGCGAGGAATGTGTTACTTAAAGCAACTTCTTTACCCTGTGTGTGTTTGTATAAATATAAAGCATAATAAAATCCAAATATTGTATAAAAATTTTTAAAAATGCAAAATTTAAAAATCAAAAAAATCCAACATAGGTTCTGGTACCAGAAAGTCAGTTGTCACCAGGTTTGGAAGAAAAATCTGAACAAAAGGAGAAACTCAGTAAGTACAAAAGCCAGCAACTTCCTGGAACTTTGAGGACTCTGAATGACAATAACCATCAACAAAAATGCAGAGGTGGTTCCTCCAAGGTAAGTAGGATTACCAAAACAGAAAAGAGTGCATTAGAAGTCAATTTAAATATTTATCATATTTTATAGTATAAAGCCCCTGTTATTTTACAGTTGGTATATAATTAATACAGGATTTGATTGGTTGTTTTTCTTATGACTTGACACTAAGCTATATAAATCCTGTTTCAAAAAAGTTTCTCATTGTTATAGTTTCCAAATACATAATAATGTGACAGAACCAAAAAGCAGTTGTTAATGTTCTTTAGACCATTATGCTCTGAGAATTCTCTTCAAAGAGGAATGTTTTCAAGACATGCTTAGATCTCTTACCATACGCCCAAATCTAGTATAGCCTTTGGAGACTTAGAAATGATCAGCAATAGTAATAGCTATAATTAGCGACAAGGCCTGTATTGATTTAGAAAACAATAATCATTGATCTCAGTTTAAAAACATTAGTTTTAAGTAGTGCACAATTCAAGTATTTTAGTGAACTCTCCCTAAAAAGGCAACTACGTAAAAATCACATTACACTGATACGTGCAGCAACAGTAGTTGATGTTCCAATAATAGAAAGTGTCTAAAGACTCTTGGAAATAGATTTTTCTGAAATCTTGTGTTGTCATCCTTAAATCTGTGTATTATATCAAGATTTTTCTGTTCCTCAAGATAACTACATCTTGTAAAAGGAAAGTGTCCGAAGCATCCGTGCTTATTCCTGGAACTACAAGATTTTCCACAAAGAGTCCACTGGTATTTGTTAGCACGTGTACGTTTACGAGTGCTTTCAGGGTAAAAAATGTTATCAATTATCTTTGAAATGCAAGCATGAACTGTGATCCTTTGCGGAGCTGGAAATGAAAAATAGACCTTATCAAATCTTCCTACCAGGTGCTTGAAACTCGAAATTTTTAACCTAGGCCAGTGGTCCGTAGACAGGATGCAGGGTAGGAGCTGTACTCCAGACAGCTGAAGGCCACCTCCTGCTCTTAGTGCTGCTGTCAGCCAACTGTGCGTACTGCACAAGCCGAGAAGTCAGCAATCGATGAGAAGACCTAAAACATAGGCGTTTTTTCATCTCTCTCCTCATGTGCTCTTGGTTTAAAGAATTCTCAACAGTTGGTGCTTCTGTAGCAGTTGCAGTGGAACATCAGCTTTCTGCAGTGTGTGCATCTGTCACTTGCATTTACCCGTACCTAGAAACTGCCCGTGTTTCTTCAAGGGGCAGTTGATTCTATGGCTGGTGAGTGAGGTGGGATCCACTGCAGGTTTGACTCACAGGTCCAGCCCTGGTGATATGTGCATCAAAAGTGCTTCTTATATAGAGAAAAGGATAAGGAGATTTTACCACAAATAGGAGTCATCACTTTCCTACTAATAGTCTTACTGTAACAGTTATTTAATACTTCCTATGAGGGAGAGATTTGTAAGACAAAGACCAGTAGAGGCTGGAGATACGTGGGTGTATGTAACTAAGGGTACTGATGCACTTAAGGCAGTTAAGGCAAGATTGTTAGTCATGCTGTTCTGCCAGTAGTTGTATCACATATAAATTAAGAGTAACAGAGGCTAGAAAAGAAAGCATTTTCAGATTAAGATGGAACAAGACAGAGAACTTCTGTAACTTTTTTTTATTTGGAACTTAACCACACAGTCTATTCCAGCAAAATTATATCACGGTAAAATCTTTAAATAGGGGACCAACTATTTTCTGCCAGAGCCAGGCTGTAATTTTTGCACTGCTTGCCTCCAGGCATCCACAGTCTATGGGCTCATTAACCTCCACGGAACTTAATTGAAATCAATAGAACTATAAAAGGTACATGATGAGTTTATATAAATACTAGTCAACTTTTTTGAAGTTTAAGGAATAGATGTGATAATGGGCAAAACTCTTCATATTGATGTCACGGCACAGTAATCCTAATAGAAGAAATGGTAAAATTTTAACATCTCTGGTTTGTTTTCAGCCACTCCTTCTAAAGGGCGATTTAAATTACCTTTGGAAATGATGAGCTCTGCTGAAAGGTCTAACAGTAATGCAGTGAGTGAGAGCAGAACAAAGAATTCCTGTCAAGAACCTGCTGGAGTATGCATGTCATCTGTATCTAAGTCTTTTACTTACAATAACATTAATTTCTATTCTAATTTGTTCCTAATTAATATTTTTAAAGAGCTAAGTGTTTTGCGGTCAGCAACTTGTAGAAAGTAGTGTGTTTTACTCTATTGCATAAATCCAGTCCTCTGGATTTCAGGTTTAATATGTCGAAAGTCAGACTGAACTCTTACCAAATTAGCCAAAATTTGCATTCCCTCATCAGTTCTGACCCCAGAGTTAGCTTGCTTTTACTAGAACCACAGTTCTTCCCTTGTGAATAATAGGAGAAGGGTGTATGCAGAGAATCTCAGATTATTATGCAGCGTTGAAATACTCTTAAAAACATGTGATACATTCAGCTATAGCTGTGAAATGTTAATGTCTTCAGGTTATAGCGTTTATAGCATTGGGTTTAGTGCATTTTTGATTAGGCATTCACTAAAATCAAACAAAACTATAGGTGTCACTGAACTGCAGTTTGAGTAGATGTATTTTTGCTTCTGTTCCAGTTGAACAAAGACTTCAAAATAACATTTTTGTTTTATTTCTGGGTCAGGATCAGGTCAAATCCTGGACTATGGGATTCTGAAGCATTTTTTGATACAGCCATACTTTAGAAAAAGGCTTTAACATAGAATGTGTAGTTTAGAATATTTCAAGTGTTACTTTCTAGAAGAATTACTTCTTTGGCTTTTATGGATTGTAATTGTCAGTGTTATTCATTGTGCTTTCTAGAGTGACCAAAGGTGTGCACTAGGCAGTGAATTGTGTGAAACGGAGCAGAAGATCAGGAAGTCAAGTATCAGAAATGAGGCAAAACTACCTGAAAAGGTCTGGAATCAGCACTTCTATGAAATGAAAAAATAATTTCATATTTTATCTGGGAAAATACAAGTTGACACGGTTATCCTGTTTATAGTCCTATGTTAATGTTTTCTTTTGGGTGTTACCCCCTGTAGCAAATGTGTGCTGAAGAAGTTTTAGAAATGATACAAGAAGCAGAAATCAAGGCCACACAAAAGCATACTTTGGGCAAGTAATTTTACAAGTGTTGATGGTCCTTACTTTTAAAATTATTTTAATTTTGTCCACTTCTTTTGTAATAATAATTGATACCAAATTAATGTCTCATTTAGATGATGCATTAGATATTGTTCCTGGTTCTCAGCCGGTAGAGAGAAGCACCAAACCTCTGTAAGTATTGGCAGAAAAATAACAAATCACGGTTGTTGTCACTCATTTTGAAGAGAGTATTTTCAAGTATTGCCAGAATTGAAATTTTGTTGCATAATTTCAGAAAAATCACAGAATTTAATTGTCTTTTCTTCCCTGAGAATTGTATTAAGAACTGTTGGCTGTGTAGGTCAGGTCACTTTTATTATGTTGATTTGGACTTTTTTTTTTAATTCTGAAATTCATGGCACCAAACCAGCACTCACGTATTTGCTAAGACTACTTTGTGAACAATACCATTCTGTTGTCTAAAAAAAAGAATTTAAATTGATGAATCTGTTTATGAAAATAGTAATCACTTACAAGATCAGAGTAGGAGTTTAAGTAAACTTTAGAAGTCATAAGGAGAGTAATTCTTTCAGATGATACCAGAAGGTAAAATACAAATGACATACGGGCTTATGTCACTGAACTTTGCCATAAAAAGTAGTAGATTTGACACACCACAGTTATCTAGGTTCAAGGTTTAGTGATGGCCATGGGATATTGTTGCTTTTTTGAAGCTGACTTAAAAAATATGTTGTTTCTGAAGGTTTGCCATTTTACACTGTGATGGTTAATTGAACGATGGTAGCAGGCATAGGTACCACTGTGAAATGTATTGTATCTGCAAGGTATCACTATTTTCCTAATTTGTGATGCATGTTTATTATAATGAAGACACTTTCTGCAATTCACTGACAATAAGATGGTGTTGTCTTTGTTAGGTTGTCTGGTCTTTTGGAGACTTCTTTTGATAAAACCAAAACGTGGAAAAAAAGAGCATGCTCTGTTCCTGAGCACAATATAACAACTGGTGACAAGGAAAAGCTAAATCCACCATTGGCACATACATCCCATCCAGGTTATGTTCACACTTTAACTGTTGTGCTAAAAATGTTTCAGATGAATTTTTAACGTGCAGCTGTACTTTTGGTTTTTTTCCTGTATTCGTTGTTAGTGGAAGAGCTGTGAAACAAAAAGCTTTTTATTTTTTGAAAGATCTCTCCAGATAAGCAAAGAAACTAAAGAGAAGAAAGCCAAGAAAATTAAATTGATGCCATGAGAGAAGAAAATTGCAAAATACTTAGTGGACACTCAGGATGTTAGTCATTAGGAACAGAACTGTTAAGTACAGAAGATAAAAATACTTAAACTACTACTGAAACATCATTTGAAACATTTCTTTCAGGGAGAGTGTCCGAAACAGCTTTGCATTCTGATCCTACAAAAGAGGAACCTGATGTTCTCTTTAGGAAAGAGACTGCAAATCCAAAACAATCAAAGACGGTGAGTTTCTTACCTTCATTTCTTTGACTTGCAGTTTAGACAACTGACAAATTTGCAGTGTTTCAGAATTTGTATTTGACTTTCATTTAGTCACAAACGTATTTTTAATTGACTTTCCACTGATACTGAGTGAATTAGGTAATATCAGCTTCACTGTTTGCTTTCTGTCACCTGTTTAAGATTATTTTTAAAAAGAAATTCAGAGTAAACTAATCTTTAAAAAAAAAATTTCTTAAATAAGCACTTACTTGTACTTCTCATGCACTTCTTCATTCACTTTCGAATGTTATAGTATGTAAAACCATAGCGTTTAAAAGAAAATGCCTGCTAAAATGATGTTTTGTTGCTCCCTGTTTGGGCAATGAAAAGGGAAAAAGATTTCTAAAGGAAAGTGATCTAGCACATCTAATGAAGTTTAGATGATTAATAGGAACCTGTAGTTCTGTTTGCAGCTTCAATGGGTTCAAAGTTGAGTCTTAAACTCTGTTTTTATAGAAAACAAAGTCTAAAGAGATGACAGATGCAACTAAATCACTAATCAGTAAAATCGGTGACAGATATAAAGTAAAGACTGATGAGAAGAGCAAAGCAAGATACTCCTTCAGTTTTACCAGGTATGATATGAACTATTTACTTTTGTGCTTAATTCTTTTTGTGCATGTGGCTTTGTCTGTGATCGCCTCCTCTGTCTGCAGGTATTTCACGTCCAGCTTTCATCTGATAAACCCTATTCTACTGAAGTGTAGGAGACTAGTAGTCGAATAGTTCAGCAGTTGCAATAGCTACGAAGGCTGTTAGAAACTCTCTTCAGTGGCCTTTTGCTCCTTTACTCCCTCACAGCACCTTTCCTGGAGAGAAATGAGCTGGGGTAGTTCATGGGCGCTGCACATGTTGGGTGTCTCCATCCTGGCATCGTGGTTTGGGGGCAAACTTGGATTCAGTCATCAATTTTTCTGGTTATCTAAAGTTCCAAGTTCTCTCTTCCTGAAAAACTTGACTGTTAGAGTTTAAATTTAACAAATTCTTAAGTAAGAAAATTCGTCTTACCTTGCTGGAACTGATGCTTGGAGATATGTTTTACATATAATTACAAGCTCCCCATGTTTGATTGTAACTGGGTGACAAAGGACTGGAATAGTTAAGCTGTGTCACCTGTTAAACCTTGTGGAGGGGGACCTGGACGTGCAGAACCTGCAATAGAGTTGTATGTCTGGAATGAATTTTTCTAGAACGCAAAGTGAAAGGGCCTGATCTCTTGATCCCCTTGGGTTTGCATTTAAATGCCAGAATAAACTTGTGTTTGATAAGGCTTTTATTTATATAAGCAGTGTTTTAATGCATATTTTCTAATTAGCATTTAACAAAAAGTATCCTTATTTTTTAGGCCACATTTAAATAAATCCTGTGTCTCTAAGGTAACATATTACTGCTTTTTTGGATATTTTTTTCATTTCATATGTATGTGCATATATGGTGGTAGCTAGTAGATGTAAAGCTAAAGTTCACAAACTGCTGAATGTTAAGTATCTGTAGACATTAATGTTAATTACACATTGACTGTATATACTTAAAATACTTTTGTATTTACTTATGTGGAATAATATTTTTACAGGTAACTGTCAGCCAGTGAAACCCAAATTAATTTCTGTTTACAAATTATATAGTTGACTCTGCTCCTTTTTAACATGGCAATGCTAAATATTTAGAATAAAAATATGATAGTAAATGAGATTATACAATCCTTAAATGGGATATAGCTAAGACACAGAAATTAGTCTTAACGCTTGGGGGGAAAAATTGCGAGGTTTTGTTGATATCCTTAAAGGATAAATTCTAAAAGATTTAGTTTCTTGTCCCCTTTTGCCCTATTGTGCTGGTCCCAGTCAGTGGCAGTCGGAGCAGCTGCTGGGCTTTTTCTTATGTGCCTGGTGGAGAACTTGCTTTTTGAGATGTCAGGGTGCATCCTCCAAATTTGAGATAGGAGTTAACTTTTTGTTTCTGTATAGGAAGAAGTTCAGCACAGAAACCTGAAAACCACTACTTTGCATAATGGAACTGCTGGTCATATTATGTAAGTAGTTAAAGCATTTTCAAACAGAATTTCCAATTACCCATACCTACCTTTGTAAAATGCTCATTAATTCAGTCACAAAATTGATCTGTGTGTCTGTTTGACAGGGATGATGTCTACAACTTTAACATCAGTGGGTTTGATGAGCCTACAATAAAGCTTGGAGTAAGAATATAACTGAAACTGATATGTTATGAATAGAATATAAAGGAGCTCGGTCAAATTGTGTCTGCTGAAAGTATAGTTAACATCTAAAATTTCAAATTATGTCACTAGTGTAAGCGGGGAAAAACGTTTGCCATGTAAATACCTCCATCCCTTTCAAATGTATAATGATATTTGCTGTCCTAAGGTTCTGGCGACTTAAAGATATTCTGATGTTTTCCTGAATTAAGAATAGAAGAGGTTTTTATGAGTATCATTATCTTTTGATTTATTCTATTATCCTGAAAGCACTATTGCTTTCCTTCCAATCCCCATTGTAAAGACATCTTTGCCCAGATGTTTGAGTAAAAGAGAAATCTAGGTAAGGTAGAAGCAAAAGACACCAAAAGATAGTTAAAACCAACCGGAACTGACTGAAGCTTTCAATATCTCAAACATAAATAAGTTTCCATCCACTTTGCTTCTCTGCCTTCACCAATTCAGCAGCCTCCCCTTAGCCATAAGCAGCAAAACTATCAGTTCTGTTGTTAAATAGTTTTTAAGATAGAAATTAATCATCAAAATTTAATTGCTGAGTATAAAAACTGAGCAAGAAAGTCCCTAGCTGTTACTGTCTGATGGCCGTTTAATTTTGTTTAAATTGTATAACAAATCAAAACTTTCATTTGTTTTTAATTTACATTTTTAGGTCCCAGAATTGCTTGTTACTGAACCGAGTGTGCGTACAGATCCAGACACAGAAGGGTAGGGATGTTATATTGTGTCCTAGTCTGTGGTAATCGCCAAGAACAGCACCGGCTGCATTCTCCAGCGTTCCATGATGAAAATCCAGGGAATATATGCGTGACAGTAATAGCTTGATTGTGTTGTTTCGTCCAGCAGTAGACACAGATACTGTGGCCTCCTAGGCTGTTTTAGATTTTCCTTTGGGAAGCTGATAAAAAGGAAAGAGTGTGTTTCACAAAGAAGACAGCTTTGATTCTCTTCATGGAATACTGCGGGGATATAAACTTCTGAACAGAGTGGGGTGGTGTTTTGTTAATGACGAGCCTGCAAAGGGACGTGCTGGTACTGTGTGTTCTTACTGGTCATTAGCAAATAAGCACATCCTTTAGGCTTTAAGGTAAACAGATGTTTTCACATCCATTTAGGAAATAAAAGTAGGTACATCTGTTTGAATCCTTGATCCACATATTCCATGAATAGAAGAAAGATTCAGAAGAAGTATTTTTAAATGTATAATTTAAAGAGATTTTTTCTTTTTCTAATTAAGGAATGCAGGTGACAGGAAAACTAGCACTGAAGTTAAAGGAAGGAAAAAAGTAAGGCTTAGATTTTTGTGGATCAGCATACCTTGTCTTCCTGCCTCTAAATACCGATTCTGTAAGTGAAAGGTATATTAAAAGTAGATCAATAAATTTAGGAACTTTTTTGGTTTTTGTAGACTAGAAACAATCAAAACAAGAAGCATCTCTTTAGTGACACAGACACAGAATACAGAGCTGATGACAGCAAGACAGACATCAGTTGGCTACAAGAATCAAATAGAAAATCTAAAGCCCAGTTAATTGACTACAGTAGAAGTAAAAACTTAGGGAAACCAATAAGCCCAGACAAAGGTAAGAAACTTTGTTTCACATTTCTTAAGAACCCTACGATAAATTTGTCTAGAGATACTCAGTGCACAGTGTGTGATGTGCTGTGCTGCAGATACAATATGGGTTTGTTGTCTTAATTCCAAGCATAAGAATTCATTTCCAAAAAGTGTGTTTTAACATGGAAAGTTGTTGGAGGATAAGACAGGCAGAGGTTGTTGTCAACCAAAAAACCTTTGGCTTATTAAAATAATGTGCTGAAAGCAGTTTAATGAATCAGTAGGTTTGCAGGCATATAGTAATTCTATGATTTTACAGCTAGAACTCTAAATCATAGAATCACAGAATCACATGGGGTTGGAAGGGACCTCTGGAGATCATCTAGTCCAACCCCCTGCCAGAGCAGGTCCACCTAGAGCAGGTTGCACAGGAACTTGTCAAACATTTGACTATTTTGCTGATTTTTTCTAACTTTATGTATTGTAACAGCAGATAAATTCTCTGAACCTGCTTGCCACGTGGAGAAACCCAAAGGCAAAAATGCAAATAAGAAAAAGGTAAATGTAAATTTGCAAGTAGACTTGTAATACATATTAAAAATGTCTTAACTTACTCCAGAAATAATTTTAAAATAATTTTTCATAAATATGTGGCATTTCTCCATGCTTATTTCAAGATCACTTGTTAAATTCAGTTTGTTCTTTTCAGGTACTGTATTCTTTTTATGCAGCATTTAGCTAGTATTTCAGGCATAATACTAGCTATGAGTAAGAAATATCATTATACATTGATGCTTCTCTAAGTTTTATTACTTAAAATTATTGATTATGTCTATTTACTGCTTAATAGCCTTCTACTCCATTGAATATGCCATTAGCTTTTCAGCAAGGGTTTTCATATGTCTAATGCGCTTAACTGACTTGTAATACCTTTGTGATTTTAATTTCTTTAATGAATGTATGTAACATAGTGAAACTGCAGAAACAAATGTTACAGATATTAATAAGGAATAATAATTGCAAAATACTGTATTAAAGTTAGAAGTATAACAAATTATAAGTGATTATGTGCATGTTAGTGGAAGGTACTTGTAGATGTTCATAAGTCATAGTTTAAAAAGAAAAACACCAAAAAAACCCCAAAACCTTCTTTCTGTTCCCTCCAGACTCCTCTTTGGTCTGTCAGACTGTACAATAATTATTCCAATTTAATGTTCATAGCTTAAAGCTACATACACACACTCAATGTAGATCATACATGTGACAATGTGATCACCACGTGTGGGCATTGATGGTGATGTCTAGTCCACGTATATCAAAACTGAAGAGGACTTCAGTTGCTCAATGTTGAACCTGTCTCGTTACTAAGAAGTGTCCTTTTGCGGTAGCGAAATTGCCCGGCTCTACCCAAGCAGGTTCCAAGTACCTGCTGGGAGGCGGTGGGTGCCATTGCTGCGGAGAGCATCTGACGCCCAGGGGAGTCACTTGCAGATGTGACCCTGGCTGTGAGGAGGCCTAGGAAGTGTCCGTTCTGCATAGAGCACTTCTCAGAGAGTGGGAGGCAGGAATTTGAACCTCTCCTAGTCTGAGGCTTTGCACTGACACTTCTCGTCTCACTCTGTGAGTGAGACCAGGCTTTGCTCCGAGTGCTGTGTCGAGCGTGGCAGTGGTTGGGATGCAGAAGGGGTCAGAGAGAAAGAAGGGCTGATTCTCCTCGAGCGGTTACAGCAATCGGTTCAGAGGTGACAATCGAGGACTCTGGTTCCTGCTCACTGTGCAGGCTTTTGCAATTGTCCTATTTCAAACCAGTTACTGTCTAATTTAAATGTGCACATATTTCAGAGAACAAGCTCTGGAAACCCACTTCAGCTTTGCTGTAGTTCAAAAATGGCATTTATTTTGCCTCTTCCCTTTTTTGATCTCACATTCTGGACTGCTCTGTGCCCTACGGTGAAAATTACCTTCCCAAAATACTTAGTGGACTCTCTAAGCTTTGGTAAAGTTAAACTCTTTTAGTTGTTTTTAAATAATGGATTTCAAGTAATTAAACCAAGTTACGTGCCATTTATTCTTATATATTTATTTATTGATCATTCTGATATAAACTGAAGATGTTTTTATTCTTTCAAAGAGAAATGAATATAAGAAACAGAAGTCAAGAGCTGATGAAACAATAGAACAAACTACCAGACAAAAACGACCTCGAAGAGCAGCGTTAGCAAAAAATTACAAAGAGCTTTCCAGTTCTGAGTCAGAGGGTGAAAGGAAATCTTCAGCATGCACCTCTAAGGAGGAGAAATCAAAAACACAGGTATAAATTGCACTTTATTCTTAAAAATGCACTTCTGCCATGTTTTTCAAAATAAACTCTGGTCTACTCTGCGCATCGTACTCCTGATTTTTAAGTGCCCAATATGAGCAAGTGGAAATGAATTTTCTTTATTATTTCTAGTAGTGCCCCTTTTTTAATAGCGAGTATTTAGCTGCCAAGAAAATCAGTCCTAAATAACGTTCTCAGTTATAATAGTATTTCAGTTTCTGTTTATGGAATTTACTCTGCTGCAAAGAACCACTGTGTCCTTTACTTTGAAAACCTACTGATATTTTGAAAAAGTCTATTACATGGGAGGTTTTAGTGAGCCAAGTTTGTTCTTGTAGGTAATGTGCTTTTGCTAACGCTGTGCCTGTCCTGTGCACAACAGAAAATGCCGGATGGGTGGAGGGTATGGCAATACCTTTGCTGAGTATCCAAGTAGGACTTTTAGTAAATTAAGCAATAATGTTGGGTATCAAAACATTTTCATTCTTTTAGCATAACATTTCAGTGTATATGGGTAGGTCTGTAAACTTCATTGATTAAATCCCAAAGCATTGGTAATTGCTTCCAATAATGAAGAAACTCATAAGAATAGAAATTTGGGTGCTGAATTAAACAAATTGAGTGCATATTGGTATTAGAACACCTGATAGCCTTATGAATTGAAGTACTTCTAATGATGTTCCTTTTTGGACCTTCTGTTTGTTCAATGGTATGCATAGATAATATGCCCTTTACCTGTATATATACACTTCTGTATGTTTCCAAATAATGTTTATATAAACTTTGTATTTCAATAGAAACATATGAATGGGGAACACAAGGATGATAATCAGCAAAAGGAATTCCAGAGTGTTCTGTCTATGGAGCCAAAGAGAGTAACTAACTCTGTACATAAAGCACTTACTAAACCAAAGAATTCTGCAGAAGAAAGGGAAATTGAAATGCCTTCGTCTGAGAGTCCTGCATCTCTTGAGACAATGAGATGTATGTATTTTGACTTGTAATTTATAGCAATTCTGCATCAAAAGTTGGAAGGTAAATGAGGATTATTAAAGTAGTAAAATTTTAGATTTATTTCATGCTTTTAAAATAAGTGATAGCCCCTAATTCAGTGTGTACCACATAATTTAAGGGAGCATGTTTAAGGTTGGTGCAGTTATTTGATACCAGGATAATATAGATGTGCAATACATAAGTGTTAGAATGAATCTGGTAACCGCTAAAATAGTGCGGAGAGTGCAAAAAGTGCAAGTGTGACCAGCCCACGCTTAAATTCCCCACATCTGAGACTTGCACATACCTAGAATTGGAGCAGTTACCAGTGTGGGGCTTTTCACTTACCTCTGCTGCTGACGCTTAAGTAACTGTTTTCTAGGTGCTGAGAGGGTATCAGAAGGAGATGTTCCTCCAGAGCTTACTTTTAGTGAGAGGTCACCTGGTCTCCAGGAGTCAACACCAGAAAAAACGGAAATGTTAAACTTTGAGAAGGGCATCTCTCCCAATAACTTCTGTCCGCAAAAAAATAATATTCAAAGTGTACGTCTAAATCAGTCCCCTGAGGTGACTGTTAAAAAGTTAACATTTGGAAATAAAAGTTTCTCACCAGTTTTAACTGACGCATCTTTGGTAAGAATATTACTCTACAGTTTCTTTAACTGCAGTTGTTCCCTTCAACTGCCAACTGTTCAGTGCTTTTATACGTCTCCTTTCAATAATGATAGCTTTTTTTATTAATGTGTAGCTCAGCTTAACGACATATAAAACTGTCAGTGGAAAACATGCAAAGGGATCTGTATCTGAAACACGCGATAACAATGAAGATTCAAGTTTCAGACACTGCTTTTCAGACATACTCTCTGGTAAAGGCAAACAGCAAGATATCACTCAACCTGCTACCAGAAGTAAAGAGGAGGTACGTTTCTAAAGCCTGTGCTCTTCCGAAGAGCACTGCAGCTTTTCCTGTTTCATCTGCTTTACAGATGGTGAGGTTTAAGGGAAATGCATCTTTCTTAATGTTAAATACTATATATAATGTTTACTTGTGACCTGCTTGGAAGATCCTGCTAGTAATTTTTAAATATTTGAGATAAATTAGGGAATTCTTTATCATATGTATACAAGGAGAGACTTGTATCCCCACAAGGTCAGTTATAATTAAAATCTTTAAAAATAACAGGGATTAAATATTTTTTTCTTTATTTTCTATGAAAAATAAACAGTTTTTCACAAAGTAAAGAGTAGTGACATCTGCCTGGAAAAATTACTGAGGTGAAAAAGTGCTCTCATAGTTTTAGCATTAATATACTAAATATAACAGCTATTGTGGCATTGGCAAATAACTAAAAACTGCCGTATGCCTTCAAACTGCTTCTCCTAAGTACTTTTTCTGGTGAAAAAAGCATTAATGACTCCTGTAAGAAATAATTTTGTCCTATTGTAAGAAACAGTTAGACCTTATTGGTCATTTGACTTCTTGCTATCATTAATTACTAATGGGGTGAAGAATTTGTTTGTTCTTTCATCTAATGAGACCTAGTAGTAATTCATGTAGTGGCTTTTTTGGTTTGTTTTTCTTACTGTAGTTGTGTTCATGACCCTAGTTTAACAAAAAGCAACATAAACGTGGATTTCTGATGAAGACTTCTAAAAGTGCTTTAATTTGGAAGCCAATAAATCAGTGACTTTTCTTTTAGGAGTGTGTACCCCCATCCCCGCTGTCTGTTTCCAGTGGAAGTAAAGTGCAGTCCTGGAGTGAAGAACCCTATGGCCCCATAGATGAGTCAGGTACAAACGTTCCATTTAAAGCAAAAAGCTTTTGATGTGTATCCATACAGGTTAAGAAAAATGTTTATTTGGCATAAAAATATGGCCCAAGTTTTTTAATCTTGTTTTCTTTTATATATTTTCAGTACTACTCCATTTTTACTTTTTCTCATTTTCTTTGCTGGTTTAATTACCTCCAGAAAATCCGAAAACTGGGCTCCAAAATGTAGTTCCTGTAAACAGTTAGTTGCACTCTTAAGAAAGAGTTAGAAGCGTTCCCAGTGATGCTGGAAAAAAGTGGGGATAATGTGTTATCAGGAAAAGAGAGTGTGGGGTGAATGTCTGTACTGAGCGAGCCCTGCGTGGTCAGACTTCCATGTTCATTCACATCCTGCTGGTCACTTCCATCAACATCTCCTGTCTGTGGAACATGCCCTCCATAAATGCAATGCTTAGGCATTTTTATATAGTTCTCAAGCTTTACAGCCAAGACACATACTCCTAGAGTTTGGGCCCAAAGTCTCCGTAAACTCTTCTTTATCTTCCCATTACTCCTAAAATTAAGCTTTGTTTTTATGTTTATTAAAGGACCAACTGTACAGACATTTCTCAAACGGCAGTACCACAGTGATACAGAAAGCAATTCTGATGAAGTAGAAACAAGAAAAGAGAAGGAAAAGAAAGGAAAGAGAATAGCAAAGATACAGCCCAGAAAATTATTTAAAACAGATGATGCTGTTATGTACAGAGGTTAGTTATGGACTGAAAGCTGACTGTAGCTGTGCAAAAGTTTAATGTAACAAATTAAAGTTTTAACAAGAAGAGGTAGTATCCATAAAAAAGCATTTTACGTGTTAAAAAAAAGTTAAATATTTAGAGAGACTATCCATTAAAAAGTCAGAAAATTGATATGAAAATAGAAACTGGTCTCAGCCATCTAATTGGTGAACTTAATCTCTATGTAACAAGGCTGTTCTAGGCCCAGTTGTAACTTCAGCTGGGATACTTTTTCATATAGAATTGTGATTTTTATCTTTTTTTTTTACTTCTTGTCAGTGTCTGAAAGCATCTCTACGGTGTCTGTAAATGACCTGGACAGGGAGCTCTGGGAACCTGGCTGTTCAACTATCAGTATCTGTCAGAAGCTCCAGAAAGAATTTACTAAGAAAATAGAGGCAAGACCTTTCCTATATGCTGTTAGTTGTGGGGGGGGGTACATGTGTGTGTGACAGAGAGCTGGGCTGGCACCGCAGCATTTGCTTAAAAGGACATGAAAATAGTTACGTGTGTAGAACTTCAAGAAATTACAGAATTCAAGTTTCCTTTTTATGCTATTTTCAATTCCTTTACCTACCTTACTCTCCAGTGATTTTTTCCCACATCTGTTTTATTTTTTTATCCTGTCTGTTGTTTCCAAACAAGCTCACGTATCTGAAGTGATGACCATACTGCATTTTGATTTTTTTTCAAATTGCCAATCCCATGAATGAAATTTGTTTGTAAAAAGGTAACCATGAGCCTGCATAATGTGTTTGTTCATCTAAGACAGCTGTAAGCACCCGTCATTCATTTCATGGGTACTTTCTCTATTTTGAGGAAATATATTTTTCAAAATATGTACTTCTAATTAAGTTAGGTAGAATTTTATCAAAACCATAAACCTCTGTTTGTTTGCATTTCATTAACTGAAAGATTTTCTTTAAAAGATAGGGAGATAATTAAAAAAAAAAAATGCTTTCTGCTCAGTATGATCTGTGATACTAAGCAATCACAGTACTAAACATACTACAGGTGGGCTTTTTTCCTAAAGTGATAATAATCTGAATTTAATGTTAAACCATCCTCTTAGAGCCGCTCACAGAGAATGGATCATTTTACGAAGCAATCATTAAGAGCTGCCCATGAGCATTTGACAACAATGAGTTACCAGCTTCATGAATGCAGGTCTGTAACCAAAGATTTAATTTAAAACACCTTTAAAATGCAAGGAATACCTTCTAAAAGTACCTCATTTTATTTTGGTAGGGTCAGGCAGCTGGACAAATTTCATTTTGCTCTCCTTGAGGAACTCGAGAATTTTGAAAAAGATTCTCAGTCCCTGAAAAGCATGGAAAAAGAATTCTCGGTTTGTATTTTAATTGCTTGATCATGGAGAAAACCAAATTCTTATGGAACCCATAGATTACTCATATCATCTTTAACTTCAGATCACTAATTCTGTTTTAAAAACCCTTAATTGTTTTGCTTGAAGTAGGGTCATATTTCAAATAATGAATTCGAGGTTTTAGGATGGGCTAATGCTGTGGTCATAGAACGTCCAGCTCACCACTACATGTTTTTCTCCCTGGACTAAACGCTGCTGCTGTTAATGGGCTGGTTACCCCACTTCATGGGCCTTTTTCCAGCTGGCCTGTATCTCAGGAACAGCTTGTAGACTTCTGAACCTGATTTGTTGTGAGTTCTACCAGGAAGCAGTTGACGTTGTGGGTCTGCTACTTGCTGTAACGTAAAAAGCCATATACAAATACTCATGTATACACAAGACTTATATTTGCTGTTTTCTTTTACCCTGAAGGCATGCCTTAAATTATATGGAAAGTCTGATTAAAATGTTCTTTTTCATAATATTGAAACTGTTATGCAGAACAGGTGTTTGGTGAAATTGGTCCCATTAAACTAGAACCCTGAAGTGCCACATCCTGCCAGCTAAGCTTATTATTATTTTCTCCAAGCATCTGTGGTGACTGTAACTCCTACCCAGTGCGTGCTCAGCCTGTGATTGTAGGTTGTTTTATTCATATTAGATATTAGTCCGTTCAGAAAATGTTAGTGCCTACTGAGTATCTATTAATTTTTTTTTTTTTTCCCAGACCTTTTGGAAAAAACATGTACATACTTTTAGTACATACACGAAAAATGAGCAACAGAGGTTAGTAGGCTTCGTTCATCCCCGGCTGGGATTTGGGCTCTGTTCGTTTGAGCTATCAGTTAGGCCAACTACCATTCTCTCTGCAATTTCTCTCATCCATTCAATAGAGATAGTAGATGAGATGAGAAAATGAGATTAAAAGTGTAATTATTCTCCATGTGAATTTCCCCACATACCTGAGGGACTATGCTAGTAGTAACGATGATGGTAATCTTTATCCATCCTTTTAAGTACAAATAAGGGGATGTATTCATAAATATGTCTGGGAAGTTCATAGGTAGCAAGCTGTTTGAACTGCCTTTTATTTCTTCAGAATCCAGATTCTTAAAACTTCATTTGAAAAGAACATCTTCCATACTGTTGACTACGAAGAACATATTTTTACTTCAGAGGTATGATGAACTTTTGCTTCTTTCTTGTTTTAAATAATTCTTCAATTTTACCAACAGATTTAAGTATTGACCTCTTCTGAACAAAGTCTTTCCTCAGCATTGCGCAGTTACGGGCTGTAAGGGGTGTAGTTTTCCTTTTGCCAGCGGGTGACCAGGGGTAAGCAGAGAGATGCATTCCCTGTCTCTTTGTAGATGCATCTGATGAAAGAGGACATAAAGGGACTCCAGGAGAAACTTCTTAAAGAAATGGTAAATGAAGCTACCTTGTCCTCATTTTTATTTACTGTTTAAGTATTGCTCTTTGAACCCTACATTACTAAAAATTGTAATTTCTAGTCCCCTATCAAAGTACAAACGAATCAGAATCCCAATATTACTGACATGTTCTACTTCAGACCTCCTCTGGGTAACAAAAGCAGCGGGTAGATAGGGATACACTGGTTTAGTGCTGTGTCTTAGTATGTTGAATGTTGACGTGGAAAGAATAATATTTGATATGCTAAAGGCAGCATATACTGTGCATCAGAATTACAACACTTATAAACAGTTAAAAAAAGGTTTTTATTTAAAGTATGTGACATGTGCTTTTCGCACAGCAAGAAGAGGAGCTGTGTAACGTTCGCAGAGGGTTGCAGATGTTGTTTCAATTGGAAGACAGAATTCTGAAGTAATATTTTCAAATACCTTCCTGAAATTCAAGGTGAATATAAACATTCTTTTATAATGTAAAATTGGACCGCTTTTTTTGTTTGTTTTTTAACACTCAAGGAAACTATTGTAATGAAAGCATATTTTCCTTAATATTATAGTTTTTGTGGATAAGGCTTCTTTATATGTGAGATTGGGAATTATTTTACTGAATCTGCTAAAATGCAATATGTACATGTTTTTATTTTTTAGCATGTGCTATTTTTTAAGAAGTCTTTAACAATTTTTGTAGGTTATTTAACTGACATTCAGATAAATTACTTTGAATTTCACTTTGGATCGATGTTTTGGGTCTGTGTGTACAGAGTCCCCCTTCGGTCTGATCCAGAGCGCCCTCAGGAATGCGTTAGGGGTCAAATCGCCTGTTTTGGTCTCAGCCCCCCGTCTGTGGTGTTAGACTTCAGTAGGAGTTTTTGAGAGAAAACAAAACTGTAAGCATTTGTGGTTGAACTGCATTGCAAATAGTTGTATTAAATATTTCAAGAAAAACATATATTGTCCGTCTGTTTCTTTTCCCTTTTACAAAATGATGTTATTACTATTTTGCTTTAAATCGGTAACACACATTTGCGTGTCAATCAAATAAAACTGCTGTGTCAGTATTTCCTGTAGGAGAAGAGAAGGAAGGGCTCTGCTCTGGAGCTCACAAATACAGCGACGCACTGATACAAGTAACCGGTCCCAAACGTTTATTTTCAGAGTGAAAAATGGCCTGATTTAAAATTGAGTTTTAAGGTGAAGTTAAGGTAGGAAACTCTTTGACAGAGGTCCTAAAAGAAAATGGGAAAATCTATGGATTTCTGAATTACTTCTGTATCTTTCTATCAACGCTGTCTCTAAATGAATAAAACAGGGAAGCCCACCCTCGGACTGCGGCCTGGGCTCGGCCCTCGCGGAGCCGCCGATGGGAAGGGCCACGTTTGGCTCCCTGGGAGCAGGGGGTGGGAGCCAGCGATCCTGGGAAAGGACCCGTGAGATTTGTCCCACGTGCACTGGGAGTAACAATGCAGAGTAATTGCACTTAAACGTCATTGATGGGAAATGGGTTACTGTAAACAGAAATACTGGTAAATATAGTTCTTATTAATTAATTTTAAAAGCAGAAGGTTATGTCGTCTCTGGCAATTATTATATTGAAACTGCCAGTAAATACTTTGATCCACTCATCCTGTCTCCATCAATACTTCATGCTTTTCTAATTTTTCTGAGCCTCTGATTTTTGTTTGTTGTTTTTCTTTTTTTGAGCCTGTGTTTGCTGTCCTCCCCGCTAGATGGACCTCATGAGATGCTAAACTTTTCACTGGTTAATTGAATATTGTCTCTACGTGAACCGGCACTGTTCTCTTAACTGAACAAGGTTGTAAAAAGTGCGCTGCAAGGTCCAAACTCTGTTCTTACAGTGGTGGTGTATTGGAAAAATAACACAACTGGTGGTTTTAGTGAGGACTCGGGATGAAATACGAGATTTTCCTGTTCACCCGTCCGTCCTTACCCCACCCCAGTGAGGGCTCAGCCCTGTCAGCGGGTACAGTCCCGTTTAGGAGCCGTACCGTGCGGGGCGGATCAGAGGCAGTGCTGGTGCAGGGACACTGCGGGGGGCTTGGGGGGGGTTTGGGTTGGTTTTTCCCTTGTTTAGCCTCCCTGCGCTGAACATGCCCAGTTCCACCAGTAACGGAGCCCACTCCTGCCCAGTGCATCCAGCCTCCAAAGGGGCCGACAGAGGTGCCCAGCGGTGCGGTGGCCAGCTGACCGTGACCACCTGTGGCCCCCAGCTAGTCACAGGGTTCTGTCTCTGGCCAGACAGAAGCGGGGAGAAGGCTGGCGTGCCGGGGCGGGGAGGACAGCAGAGAAACGGGAAGAAGCAAAGCGTGTTGCTGGGTAACTACAAGATGGTGAAGTCGTGTCAGTAACACAGCTCAGGGGCATCGTTTGACATTTAAAAAGCTGCTCTAAGCCTTAAAATGTTTTTCTGTTTTGTTATATTTTTCAACATCATTTTAATGTGTTTTGTACAATATTTTATTACCGGTGAAAGTATGTGTGGCTGCTAAACCCGAGTGTTACTGTCATGGGTTATTAGCCAGGTTTGCAGTTAACAGGGGTCATCTACTGGTCTGAAACTAAAAGCGGTTCTTCTGCTGGAGGAACTTCTCTCCTTTCTTTTCACCCTTTTGGTGTATTACACCTGGACTATCATCATATTGTTGTTTAGAATTAACAGTATTTCATTAATAATAAAATGATTGATAAATATAATAATTAACAGTATGTTAGAAGGCAAGTTACAATGTTACATATTTCTGTGAAAAGCCAGCAAGATAGAAAATTGCAAATAAATAGAAAATAATCTTTGGATCAAGTACTTGGGTAATTCAAGTCTTCAACTGGCAGTCACTTAGGTCAAACATTAGGGAGTTGTTGTACACAATGGGAGCTCCACCGCAGCTCCCCTGGGCTGGGCACCGCCGCTCCCAGGGCTCATCGCTTTCTTCTCACGTTGCCCTTCACTGAGGAGGACTGGAGCGTGCGCTGGGTGCTCTTACCTCCCACTCCGTAGTGTTAGTTTATCAAAGAACAGCTCTGTGTGTGTTGTTTCATCCCCGCACTCGGCAGCAGGAGAGAGCGGAAAGCTGTCTGTCCTCTGTTTGCATTGATTCCGCTCCCCGTCCCGCAGCCGTTCAGTGCGGTCTGTACAAACAACTCTACGTACCTTATTTTGTTTCTTATTGTCACGCTTCATGGAGATCATCTCAATGAAGCTACGAGATCAAGAGAACCTTCTTCAAACTTGTAGCACTGAATGACTTCCTAAAAGGACAGTGGTTTAGACTCTTGCAGAGAAATTCCTGTCTTGTGAGTGTCTGTGCCGGTTTGTTGCTGGCTTGTCAGGAATGCTTTCCAGCTCTCACCCTATTGGGTTTTTATATTTTTTTTTCCTGAATCTTTTCCTTTCGGTAGTAAATTCAAGTAGAACTCTCAGATGCTTCTAGATGTTGAGCGTTATTAGAGCTTCTGGGTTTACATTTTTATCTATTTGTTTTGTTATTAGCATTCAGTAACCTTTTTCTTCTTACTGTCAGGAAAGCTTTAGAACCCCTTGTTTGCCAACCATCCGGTACACGCTGCGTTTTTACCTCTGGTTTGCCCGGTTCAGTCATTTTTGAATGAGAGTAACAGGGAACTTGTCATTCTTTAGAGCACCAGAACCTCCGTCCCCTTGCGGTGGGGAGGATCTGGGCCAAAGCACCGCTATTCCACAAGATGGAAATCTTACTAAAGATCAAACTTTGAGCACCCTGTTGGTAAAAAAGGAATACGATCTGGTGCTTAATGATTGTAATCTCTTCCCTACCGTCCCTGGGAAAAAGAGAGCTTCAGGAAACGTGTTCATTTCCTGCAATAAGTAGTCATTTAATTAAAGAACAAAAGTAACAGGAATCAAAAATGCTCGCAGCTGTGATTCTGTTAGACATTATATAAAAAAGAATGAAATTATAATACATTAAATTAGTTTTTAGAACATGAACTTAAGTGTTTTACAAACTAATTGTGGTAAGTTCAAAATGTCTCGTCAACAGAATACTGAATGACAGTGCGTCCTGTCCGTATGTCAGAGGCCTTGGAATGGTAAAGCCTGTACATGCACAGCGTCTCCTCGTCCCCGGGAGTGCGGAACAGTTCCAGGCCCATGTCCCAGCAGAGCGGTAGGTGCTTTAAGTCGCTTTTACTTCAGTCTCTCTCAGCAGCTCCTCCCACTCCCCAGGCCATCGCTCTTCTGCCTTCAGAGCGAGGAAGGTCTCTGGTGGCTCCTGTAGGTAAGTGCCGGGGACTCCTCTGCGGGGTCCTCTCACGTGAAGGTCGGGGTGTCCCGCGCTGAGCTGAGGGGAAGGCTCCTCTTCCCCGATGTGTGTCCAGCAGCAATATCAAAAAGTAAAGACAGATTCTTCTCAGAAGAAAATTTCTATGGCCTGTGAAATCTAGGAGGAATAAGAGACGTTTCTCAAACCACTTTGAAATTTAAAAAAATACATATAATTTTTAAAAATTCTATATAACACAAAAAATTTATTTTTTAAAAAACCTAGTAATTCTGTTGAAAGGCACAGTAATGGTATTGAAGAATATCAGCAACTGTGAGTCTTAATTTTCACCAGCACCTTTCCACACGTATGCAGTGCAGTTACAGTCCTCAGGGCCCAGTCTCAGCAGTTCAGTTACTGGGAATGCAAATGCAGATACTGGGTGTGGGCTGACTCTTTTTCCTGAGGCCACGGCTTGTCACTGGAGGAATTACCCTTCATTGGGCAGTGATCCCGTTATTTGTGTGAGTTCAGCAGAGCTGATGCTGCGGGAAATCTGAGGCCGCGCTGTTGGTGTGATGCACGCGAGCCTCCAAGTCTGCAACAAATACACTTCTGCTCTGCAGCGGGGTCTTTGGGCTGAGATACGTAATTAAAGTCCCAGTCATTTGTAATGCCTTAGCACTAATTGTAAATTGTAAGCCTATTTACCTCTAATATCCTGAACAAATTTTGGAATACATCATTATAATCTGCTTAAACTCCCCAGGTAGCTTCAGTTAGAGAAGGGAGATCTCACTTTCAGACTTAAACTGCAGCCATCCCATTTTTTTCCTGTATTTTGTTCTATCAACACAGTGATGTCTCATCATAAACATTGAGTCCAAGTCTTGGAATGTTAGAAGGGGCCCCAACGATCGCAGGAGTCTATAGTCTACAACTACATAAATACAGCATTTAGACCAGTGTACACTGCGTTTACAGCTCAAGTGTGTTTGTCAGGAACACACTGAGCAGCCGAAGCTCAGTTAGGCCGGAGTTCACTCCGGGCTCAGAAAGAAGCAGGGAAAGGAGGCGCCGCTGCAGCGAGCGTTGCAGAACGTGGGGCTGCACACCGGGTTCCTCGGGGCAGCGGCAGGGAACCAAGTGTAGCCACAAGCGCACCTGAGAGTGCTCCCAGAACGGTGTCTGAAGAGCAACTGGACTCGCTCCAGAGACCCAGTGAGGCTGTTGGAAACAACTGATCCCTCTTGCCGTTTCTCTCTAATTAACAAGGCCTTTTTGTGAGTAACAATGGCTGTGGAAGTGGCCTCTCTCACTTTTTTCCCCACTTCGGAAAGGGAAATCAGTGTTCTCATGCGTGTTTAAAGATGGTACCTGTCATCAGCGCTGGCCCACGGAGCGAGCACTGGCCTCACTGGGTTCGCACTGGCCCAGCCACTACTTTTAATTTTTTGTGATAGCTTTTGAATTTTTGGTGCAAGGAAGTGAGGGATGTTCTGGAGAAGGTTTGGGGGCTTCTCACTACATGCTAATCAAAGCAAAAAAAAAAATCAGCCACCCCCCAAAATCACCCCAGGTTCTGAACAGGAAGATAAATACTTCCATTTTTTTTTTAAAATAAAGCTTCCTTTGTACGTTCTCCCACATTGAGCACACACGAGCAAAGTTCACAGGGTCAGGACTGAAGCAGACTGGTTTTAGCGGGCAATGGAAATAAAAAGCTGGAAAACTGACCTTGTCAAATGTTTGCTGGATGCGTGTACCTCCATTTCATTACTCTTGTACTCATTTAGCTCTTTCCGAATTGCTGCCTGGGAAGTGAAAAGAGAGGGTGGTTAACAAATACTTTTGTATTTATAAGCATTGTTACATACCGGCCCTGCAGAGCGGAGCAGGCACTGGTCAGTGTGGTTTCAGCATAAAAAATAACAGTAACATTTACAGAGATTGAAGTCCCGGAGGTTAAACGTCTCTGCAGGATCTGATGTATCGTTATAGACAAAGCAAGTAGCCAGCAGTAACCCCTCACTTTAATTGCGGCGGTACCTTATCTGCTGCCGATAGCCTTGTCCAGGGCTTGTCTGCTCGCCTGTCGTAGTCCTGCGCTTTGGCCACTTCCACGTAATCGCTGAATCGAATCAGGATTTTTCTGTCTCTTAGTTCATCAACTGTCGGTCTCTGGTTAAGCTGTATTAAATAGTTTTGTAAAATAAAACCGTATTAATAGCAAACATATTCAAGCATTTTCTGCTTCCCATCTTGGCTTAGTGTGCTTTTATGTATATGGAAAAAAACCCCAAACCCTTGGAAATTCCAGGAAAATATTCAATCCTTCAGAGGATTGTTAGGAGAGTAATAGTGGCTTACGTGGAGTTGTGGGCTACAGTTCAGTGTCTTATAATGGGAAAAAGAAGAAAACACTTTAACCTGGATATTGATAAATGCATTTACAACAGGTAACAGAATCAGAATTAATTTACTATGAGCCACGTATAATATCATACGCTGTCGGGGGGTTCTGCTGCAGTCAGCAGCAGGTTGTCTGTGTAAGGTTTGCAGGACCAGACCCAGGGTAAGAATCTCAATTTGGCTCTAGCTAGTTATGGGCGTGTTTGGCTCATAATTCCAGTAGGGATTCCTCAGAACAGAACAGTAACGAGATCTAGTTGTGACTCTGCCTTAAATGCAAAGAGAACTTGGTTGTGGGAGCTCAGAGGGACTCCCTGCTGCTGCTGAATCCTCCAAGGCACGAACTCATCCTTTTCTAGCAATGTCGTTGCAAAATACAGTGTGCGAGCAAATACTATTTCCTGATGTAAGGTTTATATGTCAATATGCCACTGAGTCTCACGTAGCTGAGATGAGGTAGGTATTTTTATAATTCCTATTACTGGATGCCACTATGTCGGACGCTGCCGAGGAGGATGTGTATTAGGGGAAGGTTTGTGTAACAATGACCTCCATGGCTGCTGATGTTACATCAGCTTTGCTAAATTTCTACAACCTAATGGAAGGTATTGCAAGATTTTACCTTTCTTGTCAGTCTCTGTTTGATTTCCCTTCTTTCTTCCTGTTCTGTTTGATCATTTCGTTCTGTGGAGAATATAAAAAAAAAGATGACTTTCCTCATGAGGAGGATGAGGAGTTTCCAAAGTTGCAGACAATAAAGATGAGAGCACAGGAAACGGGGAGCGGGTTCCCAGCTGCGTGTTCTGTCAGTCGGGTCCAGCTCTCTCCATTACAACAGATCGTTACCTCTCTGTGAGGACAACCAACTGGTGCCAATGTCAGCTTTCCCTGGGCTCTAAACACCAGTTCCAGGGAGATTTAATAAAACAGCAGCAGCCACACCAACTCTGCAATTGTGTAAACTTTAGAAGGAAAATCAAAATATTCCATAGTTAATCATAATTTTTTATTCTCCGTGTTGCTGGAGCCATTCATCGTTGCAGATGCTGAAAAGATTTATTGCAGCGGCTCCAGGGAAACTCTGTTCTCCCCTCTTTGACCTTATTCTCAGGGTACTCCTCGAGATGGTGACGCTGCCACGGGAGTTATCTCTGATTTGCAAGCTTTTCTCCTCTGCTATTCAGGATACGCCACTGACATTAGAACCTCTTTATCCTCACGGGTTTGTCTCTCTCGTAGAGTCCTGTTCTGGCCGAAGCCAGCTCGCTTTTGTGTGTTGTGCCTATTAGCATTCAAGCCGTGATAACTCCTACACGCTGGCTCTAAAAATAGCCTGAGTGCTGTAACGCTGTGTGAAATATAGCCTTTGCCTTGGGAAACAAGTTAATGGCGGTTCTATTTCTAGTGCTGTCTGTTACTAAACTAAGGCGTGAGCTTGTGACCTGAGCAAAGCTGAAGACCTAGACAAAAATGTTTAACCGTTCCAGGATTCTCTAGATACTACTGTGAAGTGTATTATACCGCTTGCATTAGGTATTTCCAGTGTTAAAGCACACACATGATTTTTAATGTGCCTCGAAAAAACTCGAGCACTGCAGATGAGTTTCCAAAATGATATTTTTAGTAATGAAGTATTCTTCTCCCTTATTTTTACGCTCATTAGATTACACTGAAATGCAGTCATAAGTATCTATTTAAAATAACATAGTAGGGCATAGCCACAACTGGCTATAGTAAAAATGCAAATCAAGTGAATCTGAAATGCTATAATGTGCTATATTACAATTCGGTGGCAGGCACGCAAATTTCAAAGAGAATAGGAGAGCTAAAATTAGTGTTCTGTCAGGGATGAGCAGCAATACTTAAAAAGAGAACAGACTTCAAAAAGTGAAGTGTATTCTAAGATGCAGAGATACCAGCAAGAAGTTACTGTTTCGTTCAGTTTTAATTCACCCCGTTTCGAGTAGATATTTCTATTTATACATTTTTATTAAAAGAGAATTTTCTGTGGCATAATGCCTTTTAAGATATGACTCTGATATGCACCGAGGGAACTCCTAAAGAAAAACCACAAATACGCATTTCTGATCAGCAAATGCTTTTCCAAATACACTAGACATGGACAGTGACCCGCTGCTATGAGACATTGGCTCAGGTTCAGTGCTTATTCCTAGCTTCAAGAAATACAAGAAATAGTTATTTTAGAAAAAAATAAAGCAAGATTTGCTTGGAAATGCCAGCAAGGGCATTACACAACTAGGGGGTATTCCAGAGAGAAAGCAGAGAGGTTTTCCCATGGCATCGCTCTGCCCACACTGAGATCCATTCATTAGTGGGGGCTGGTTTGTGAATCTCCGAGAAGACGCTCCCGGTCCCGCGGCGGCACGTGCAGGTCTGTAATTCACTCTGCTGCTCCGGGAGTAATTCAGGGAACTCTGAGCTGTGCCTGACACGGGAACAGCTCCTGGTGGTAAGGGTGAACCGGGGATTGTACAGTGGGATTGAAGAGATGCTGCCTCCTAGAAGGGGAGTGTCAGCTTTGTGTTGAACACGGGAACACCTGGGGCGGGATTTTAGTTCACACGCTTTTCAGGCTTCGTGGTGAACTAGCGGTGTTTCTGGAGTTAAAGGACGTAGAAGATCAACAAAATTGTAAGAAAGAGTTGGCTTCAAGTTTGTTTTTTAAGTATTACTTTTATCTCAGAGACATCTCCCTAAGGGAGGTAAGAAGTCACTTATTTTAATCTTACTGAGATTTGTCTTAAAAGATAGCAGTTGGACTTATGCACTTGCAATATGCTGCTCATTTTGATGGCATTGTACGAATGTGAATTATTCGTCCTTAGAACGGCTTTGGGGGTAGCACTGCTTCGATCAGCACCAGGTATTATGAATATCAAAGACGCTAGGAAGCTTAGGACACAACTGTACAAACCCTTACACCCTGGAGGAGGCTGTAGAGGTTTCACTGAAGGGCATTTATGCAGCTCTGCGTGTCAGACCCAATCCCGGTGTCCCTAAGAAGAATGTCAATATCCCTATTAATACAAGGAGACTTTACTAATTTCCAAAATCACTCAAAACTGAGACTGGAGTTGTTGCATCTGTCCAGCCTTTTAAAATCACAGCTGGGACAGCTCAGTGGTGGCCGTAGCTCTTTACAAAATACCCAGCTTTTTCTATAATGGAAAAGGTAAATAAAACAGAAGTGGTTCTGAGCTCAGCTGCACCCATATAAAGCCTGAGCAACTGAACTGCAGTCAATACATTTGCTCTGTGCTGGGAGCTCTTTAAATGAGATACAAATCTAGACCAGTATGTTCAGCTGGCATTCAGGAAATATCTTTAATTCTGCTTTAGCTTCTTTCTGCATTATCTCCCCCTAAGCTCATTATATGAATGTATTCAAACTTTTTTATTATTAAAGCTGGTCAGTTTAACCCAGATTAAGGATGTAACCAGCACACTTCAAAAAGTAAACATAAAGGAACAGATTTTTTCAGTAGAGATCAGCTCTTCCTTAGCCAGGAAAAAAACCCAAAGAAACAGATTTTCAGAGATCTTTAGGTACTGGCTCTTGAAAATCTGGCCCCACGTATTTCAGCATCTCAGGTTAATGCTTTTTTTGTCCCGTGGCAGACGACGGGTGAAGTCGGGCCACATTCACCCTTTCACATTTGCAAAGAATCTATCCTGTTTCTCATTTAGCTATGCACGTGTGAGATACATCTAATTTTACCAGGTGTGATGTATGCATTGGAACAGCACGAAAATACCACTAAGTGTAAGCAGACTATGGAATCCCTTTGTGTTAAAACTGAAATGAAATCCCCAATAACTTCAATGGCAACAGCGTAAGTTTTTTTCCATGAACTACTACGAAAGTTCTGTCACATTAAGTTTTAGGTAACAAAATGTAGATAATTTTTTCCCTAGTGAATTACAATCACATTAATAATTAAATATGAATTAAGTAGCATAGGCAGCATTGCTCGTGTGACATGAACTTATGCGGCTTTATGTTTTATGCTTGTTTAATGAGAAACAAACTATTGTTTACATCATTCTGGTTTTTGTCTTTCAACCGTGTAAATAACAGAAGCAAGATACTTTTCCTCCAAGCAGCTGGCCTCCCCTTCTCTGCTGTGAGAGACTCCTAATGGAGACCATTTCAAAGCTCTCTCTCACCTTGCCTGAACTTAGAGGATTCCCAGCACTTGTAAGGAAGGGGATTGTGTTCAGCACTTGTTTGAGCCCCAGCTCAGAACACCACTCTTCAGGAAAAGAGTCACAAGTTTATGCCTTGTGTTTCTTTGAGAGATGTTGAGAACATTCTCCTGTGGCAGCATCTGTAACAGGCCTGAACTGTCCCTCTGATGACTCTAATATCTCACAATGATCTTTCTTTGACTTGTCTTTGGGCAGGTCTCTAACGAGATGAACAAATGTACTTGCTGGGAAAATCAGGCTCTGCTTTCTCCACCCCACTTCAGCCTTGGTGGCATTCAGTGTACAGTTTGCCATGAGAGACCATCTCGGAAAATGCCAGCCCAGTTCTCTCTGCACTGTGTGACACTAAGATTGTATTCCCTACTTAGACATCTGTAACAGTGGAATCAGAATGAAAATTATTTGAAAGCCTAAATTTGAACAAGTAATTTTTTTTCTGTACTAAATTGCACGCCTTTATCAAAGTTTAAATTCTGATTCCTGCAGTATTTGAAACCCAGGACGTGAAAAATTAAGTTTTAGGTAAAGAAAATAATCCCAGTGGATTAATTTGTCTATTTAAATATAACATGTTCTAGAAATGCAGTAACTTGTTTCGACAAACACACATAAAATGCTTTAGGAGAAAAATACTCACGTTTAAGTATATTTCTTCTTTCTAGCTCCTCAACAGCAGGTCTTTGGCTGAGTCGCCTGCGGAAAAACACCAAAATCACATTTTGTACCATGCCTGTTCTTTGGAAAGTCTGCAGTATTCTGAGTTCTGGTTGGTGTTCTCCTCAGGGAGGGGCTACAAAATCCCTCTCCAGGACTCAGGAAGAAAAAAAAAATACAAGAATCCTGGCATCAAAATGCTTTCTTATATTATTGTTCCCAAATGTCAGCAATGCAGGTGGAAGTTCTCCTCTAGTTTGCTCTGCTGTCAGTGAAACGCTTCCTCAGAACGTGCATCCTTTTCACCATGGTTGCCAGACAGTCACTTGGAACCAGTGCTTCCGACAGTTAAATTCACTCCTGAGGGGTATTTAGGGTGGTTATCAAAGGAGTTTCACAGTGATCTTCTGTAGCTATCACTGCCTCTACCTTTTAACCTCACGTAGCAGTGGGCTTCCTTTTTCCTAATAACACCAGTGGTGCATCCTGAAAAAATGCAGACTTGCCAGAAATCAAGCTTTCCTGTGGTTTCCCGACTACACATCTGATCCCGCAGCTCTCCTCCTGCCTGCCGAATAAAATCCGTGTGCTGCTCACAGCCTCATGCTGTCTGAACAGAGTGTCTCATGCAGTTTCACCTCCCCTTTTCAGTGGTGCTGCTCCAGGATTGAGTCTTGAAATCATATGATCAGTGCCATAGCGATTTGATTCTGCATACTAAATGAGACTTCCCCACGAGACACTGCTAATATCTGCAGAGAATCTCAGGTAATTGGAGCCCTCCCCTCGGCAGACACACACACACACACACTGCATTTGCTGGCTTTCAAGTAATAATCCAGCAAGCAGATCGGAAAGAGTTTACGATGCTTTCTGGCCTGCGTTCTGGCAGCGTTAAGGATTCTCATCATCTCCTCTCCAGCAGATGTTGCCAAGCCAGAGATGAAGTTACAGAGACAAAGGAATACTCAGAGCAGGGACCACACTGCAACCGCTGCTGCAGCATTTATCCCTCTACTGTATGTAGGAAATAAAGGAATGACTATAAAGTGATGCTGTAAGTAGACGTACATTTTATCAAATACACAAGAGATGAAAAAATGAAGTAACCTTTAGCAGACTGTAAAAGAACCAGTAAAAGTACCTGATTCTAATTTCTCCTTGCTTTTTAAGCTTACCACATATACCTTCAAAATCAGCTCTGTATTCAGATGTTATGAGACCAACAGCACAAAATGTGAATGCAACTCCTTATACTTTTTTAATGAATTTCCCTGAGATCACTGGGAAAACTCTCATCTTTAGCAACAGGAAGGCATGACAACTACTCTACCAGATCACACCAAGAGAAACCTTAGATGATGAGCACTTATGATTAGAAACATTATGATTAGCCTAACTCTCGTTCTTCCTACCTCACACTTCAGAGCATAAGGTTTTTCTCCCAGTCTCTGGATTTCGCTTTGGAGTAGTAGGTTGAATACTGAAATAGGAATGATGCTGAAATGCCCTACTAAAGGCTTTAAACATGTTCTTTTTAATTCGTGTTATCTTTAGGCTCCTCCCTCCTCACTCATTTCCCTGTATGTCTCAGAAATTATACAACTTTGGCTAGGTTTTGCTTGAAAGAAATGAATGTGCATTTTATAACATGAATCAGGGAAGAATGACTTACTCAGAGAGCTTATCTGCAAACGAAAGGTCCACCCGACCTGCTGCTCACATGCCTCTCTCAAGCCATTCTTAATTACAGCCCTTCCATGCGAGATTTATACATTCTCCCAGAATCTGTACGTTAGATTTCAGAGGTCCCTTTTAAACTGGGGGATTAAAAGCCTAACAGAAATGATTAAAGCAGTATGAGAGTGCGTATGTATATGAATGCTGTGTGTATTTTTTAATACATATATAGTTGCAATATCTATGATAGTAAATTATTTAAAACCCGGTTTCCCTTTCGGTTTTGCTAACGAGATGGTAGGTACCAGCGACAACACCGTACTTCTGTGCCCACCGCCGGCTGTACCCCCCAGAGAAGGAAAAGGTGCTGCACACACACGCACAAGGGGGCATTGTGTTTCTCCCCACCCCGACCCCCCCGGGTTTTTCGGAGATATGGACCACACTTCCAAGTGTTTTGCCATAGCCATGAAACTAGGAGTGGGCTTTTCTCCACAATAACATTCTAACAGTTTGCTTTCCCCGCTGCGAGAGCTGTGCCGCATGGCGGCTGGGCTGCGGGGGGGCTGGTGGAGGTGACGGAAGGACTCCCATGTCTCCACCGAGAGCTGTTGGCCGTAAGGAGGGGACGCAGCAGTGACACGAGGCTGCCCCAAGTGAATCAGGACACGAGAGGCGTTTTCTGCAGGAGGGGCTTTCCCAGGCCCAGAGAGGAGGGAGCCGGCTGGTGGAGGGCACCCTCCGCCATAGCAAGGAACGAGCTGCTGTGCAAGCAAAGCCCGTCCTGCCCGAGCCACTCAGCGGCTTTGGGAGGAGGAAGGAGGGTGCTTCATCCCTACGGGGTCTAAACGGCCACGGCCACAGGTCGTTTCCTCAGAAAGGGACACGCAGCCCCCCTCGATGCTGCCGACCTCCCTCAGAACCGACCTGCAGCTGGGCTCGGGGTGAGACCAGGACAGAGGCGTTCCTGAGGGCTCCTGCCGGGCCGGCGGCTCAGCACAGCCCAGGGCAAGCTGCGGGGTACCTCTGTCAGAAACGCACGTCCCTCCGGAAGGCAGCTTTTAAGTAAGGAACTGTTTCAGACGAGTTTGTGCCTCTGCTTGGGTGAGCTGTTCTCTGGGCGCCATGGATGACCCACCTGGATGCAGTCCTGAGTAGCATTCTCTAAGCAGTCCTGCTTCAGCAGGGGAGTTGGACTAGATGATCTATACGGTCCCTTCCAACTCTAAAAAAATTCAGTGAAATTCAGTGAAATGGGGCTCCACATGCTCACCTGAGCAACAAGTGCTCTACTTCAGGTATTTGTTTCATATTTTTCTCCGAAGCTGTTAAAATATGAAATCCTGCTGCTGACAGAACCAGAAAAGGTCCCCAGTGTGCTTAGCTCGGTGCGTTCCCTCAGCGGGCGGCCGTCTGGGCCTGTGGAGCCGCAGCGCCGTGGCCTCGGAAAGGCCGCCATGCCTCAGGGAGGCCGGGCTGGGGAAATGGCGGCCGCCTCTCCTCACAGCGCTGCTGGGGAGCACAGCCCAGGAAGCGGGTGCTGGGACACTAGGGCTCTAGAGAGACAATGCTGAAATCCCCTGTTTAAAAGATACGAACTCTAGCAGAATAACAACTGTCAGCAGACTACATCGCAGCAGGGTGTGTGATCCCGGAGGATGAAGCAGGCACCTCATGAAGGAACCCTTGTGAGGGCTAAAAACTGAGCCCTCAGTGGACTGTGGATGATCGCAAGCTTTACACCCCGAGAATTTTGCATTTTGGAGCCACAGGCCGTTCTGAAGCAAAGCAGAGCCCTGGCTCGTTTCCTGTGGGTTCAGCAAAGTTCCTTCACCTGGGTGTGGGTGGTGACAGGGCTCCACCCTGGGCCCAGCCTGCACCCAGCCGGGAGCCGTGCTGCTCGGCAGCTCTGCTTGCAGGAGCCGTTTGAAGGTCTGAGGTGGGCATGAGACTCCGGTACTGCTGCGACGTGGACGTGGACATGGACATGGACGTGGACATGGACATGGACATGTGAGTCCTGTGCTTCTTATTTCTGTTGTTTTTTCAGCTGGGGACTCAGCCCCACGTGGGACTTAGTGAGGTAATTATAAGCTGCACTGGGAGCACTAACACAGTGCACCACTTCTGTTGTATTGCATAATGGTTTCAGTCAATTTCAATTTAGATGTCTATGTCTTGCTTTTGGGAAAAGCATCCAATTAATGCTGTTGTGTTCTTGAGTGATATTAAAATCTAGGTTTGTGTATTTTTGCGCTGCCTGCTGAGGCAGGAGTGCTCCCTCTGAGCACCTCTGTGGGACCAGACATTTTTGGAAGGGAAACTTTCTTGAAAGCTCTCAAGTAACATGCAGGCAAATCCTAGCTGTCCAGATCCCCCATGGTGTAAATGCACAGACTGTCACTGACATTGCCATGGTCTCGTGTTAAGAGTATCCACTCCAGGAATTTGCTTCCCATTAGCTTAAACCAAGGGATGCCAAGAGCAGAAGAAAGCGGAGCTGAACCCACAGTGCCTCAGTCGAGGCGACTGCGGCTGCCTCGGGGAAACCGAGCAGAACTGGAACCACCGATGTCACTTCCTTGTAAATGTCTGGATACAGTTCAGAGTTTGTTGTACATGTGTCAGCGATGCTCCCAGTCTGGATAGACTGAATATTTTCTCATAATGCCAAAGCGGTCACCAAAAGCTGGGGGAGCAGGAGGGAGGGACACACAGCACAACGGACAGCTAGTTCTTAAGTTCAGACAAGTAACAAAGTTTTTGTGTTATTGTTGTTCTGTGCAAAGTGAGCATAAACCTTCGAGCACCGGGCGTTCTTCAGCTGTTTGACATTGGGGGAGTGTTTGGTGGTGTATTTTCAGATTACCTTTGGAATGTTTTCTCTAGTAATTTGGGCTCAGAAAGATAACTGGATAAATTTATATATGTTGCCATCTCTCAGAAGCCAAAGACTTTGCCTGCTCCGGTGTCCTCTCGTGTTCCTCCTGCGGGTGAGAGGAGCGGGTCATGGCAGCTGAGCTCAGCTGCCCGGGGTTCGCCTGAGAACACCCTGCCGGCCCAGCCACATGCACTCATGGGCTCGGAGTACCTGGGTGCTGAGAGCCTACACGTGGCCTCACGGTATTTGTTTTCTCCATGCAATGTGCACATGGGAATGCCGGGACCTTCCCGAGTGCTCCATGCTGGCTCCGAGAGGGGCAATAAATCTATGCGTGTCTGGCTGTTTCCCTTGACATCCATGTGCGGTGTGTAATTGTAGCAAAAGGGGCTGTTTGGGGAGATAACTGGTACAGCCCCTACAAGCCCCGTGGGTGGGCAAGTCCCTGTTGGCTGGTTGGGTGGAGTGGGCTGCAGCCCTCTGCCACCAGAGTCCGGTTTGGGGGCCGGCTAACTAACATGTTTGACACGTGCACGAGTGCAGACGCTGGAGTCAGCTTCAAGGGGAAAACCACTAATTGCTCGTCCCCTCTGGAGCAAGGTCACATGTTTGTGAGCCCGACGACTCTCACATGTGCCTGTGACTGATCAAAAGATCAATGTTTACTTCACACGGTCAGACTGTCTCCTTCGCATTCATGGGAATCAATGTCTTGGGACCAGTATTACACCAAGGCTGATGGTATTGGACTGTTACAGGTGACTGAATCCTCAGCAGTCTGAGGATTTGCTTGTCACTAGGATCCTGGGGTCTGCTGTCAGGTGGACAATGCATCAATATGTCCTAAAAGCAGGAGATGCTGCCAAGTTCTCTGTCCTCGTGGTTAACCTCAGCAGTGTCTGCTTTGTCCGTTGTGGGAACTGCATCTCGGCAGAGCCACAGCAAGCTGTGGGCTTGCAGGTGTGGGCACAGAATAGCTGATGAGAGACAAATTTGGAAGAGATACAGCCCGCATGTATGTGTATGGGACTATGGTAGCTTCCCACACCTCAGACAGTCCTTCCTTTCTAGCCTGCAGTCTCACCTGCCTGGCAGACCCTGGTGACCATTCAGCAGAATCCACTGCAAAACAGCTCATGTTCTTGGTTTGTGGCGTTTCTTACCTGTCCCCAAAATGTATTCATTTCCCAAATATATTTTTGCATAGAGTCTGTTGCACAGTATCTGTATGTATGATTGTCATGAAACTGAATTTCTGTCGGATTTGTAATTGAAGCCAAAAGACATACTTTGGAATCCTGTTTCTGCTGTTAGTTAGATCCATGTGATTCTGATAATAATCTACAAAGGGAGGGGTAGACTGGGTAGATGTGGACACGTGCGTGTGCCTGTGGGCTCTGGACTAACAAGTGAGCAATCAATCCAGCCTTCAGTAAGTGAGCTGTAGCCAGCAGCAATCGCATTGATTGTCTCCTGTCACGGGTGGTTTTGCAGACAGAATGGGGAAGGGGGGTGGCAGGAGAATCCGTCCCACAGGAGAGCTCCAGCAAAGGGAGGAGAAATGAGAGTGCCCTGCGTTCCCTCCTCATAAAGCAGCTTGTGTCTGCTGCCCATCAGGAGACAAAGGCTCTGCCTCTTAAATTGGCATCTCTATTACCAGAACATCATGTTCAATTCAACAAGAAGTTTATTTTCATCCTTCCTATAAGTAGCCGTGAAGAGGATGTGTGCCAGGGCTTTGAGTCACCCACGCGCTGCACTGTGGCAGTGCGGCACTGCCTGCAATGTACAATTATGGGTAGTAGTAAATCCTCGGTAGGAGGGACTTGCCTTTTACAGTCTGTACAAAATTAGAAGGCAGACACTGAGACACAATCTTGGTTTTACCCCAAGGTAATTCTGGAGCATGTATAAAGTGGTAGCTGAGTGATGTGCCAGCATTTCCCATAACAGGGTAAGAGGAGTTGCTGCCATTCTCTGATAGTAGGAGGCTGAAGAGCAGTATGAAAGGGCTGAGCTGGTATGGTAGATTCTGCGAGCTATGTGCAAAAACTTTACTGCTTTAAAATTGTTCAGTATTTGTATCTATGTATCTATCTTCCTTTTAAACTATTTTTTTGCATTCAAATAAGAAAACTGCTTTTGTGTGTCCAGTAGAACATAGTAGATAAATGCAGTGGCCGGATATGTTGCTTTAATTACATATCTTATTCATTTGTTTGGCCTTTAGTTCTGTCGGGATTTTCAAGGCTGCAAATCAGCAAGAGTTCAGTTAATTATGTTATTCATCTCCCAGGTAATTACAGTTGTCCGTCATTATAATTTCTGTGATATAAACCCTGCAATGAAGAGTTCAGATTTCAGTTGGAATAAAAACTGCATATTGCCCAGCGTGACCCTTGTATCATAACCCAGTGTCCCTGAACGACCTACATCCCTGTGACAGGTTTGCTGTTGCATAGTGTTACTTAGTGATAAGCAGTGTGGGCTGAAATACACCAGTGGAGCCGGTGTCTAATTATGTGAGAGGATTCAGATGGAGAAGGCTTTACGGTAATCACTGTTTTCACCACCTATGAAAGCCCTGCTGCATTTGACCTTTGGTTTCTTAGTTTTCTCAGTGTGTGAGGAAGAAAGGCCGGACCCAGCTGGAGAGCAGAGCCTGCCTCTGGGTTCAAAGGCCTGCTGCAAAGCTCAGCGGCGGTGCTGAGCATCCTTCCACCACCTTCAGGAGGCTTTTGCTTTCATACCTCTCTCAACACATAGTTAAGGACTCTTGGACAACGTTGTGGAACATTCTAGGACTGAGATAATATAAAGGTTTTTATTTTCAGTTGAGCTATTAGTTACTATACAAGAACAAATGTGCCTACATTAGGGTGTAAATGTAATAGCTCCTTATTGCAGAACAGGAGCTTTCTCCTCTCCCTTCCATCTGCTCCCCAACTCTGCTTTCAAAGAGCTGCTAGACAGTGGATCTGTCCTGTTTGTAATAGAATTACAATACTTAGTCATTAGGGTGACAAAAATACAACTGATTTTTCAGCCAAAGACATGCTCTGGGTCTGTAGTTTGATGAGTGTTTCTTTTGGTGGCAATGTCAGCGTGAGCAGCGCTGCTGCTTGTTCTTCTGCTGTGCCTTGCAGCGGGGCAAAGGACTGGTTGGGGGAACACATCCAAGCTAAAAATAGCTCAGCAAGAAAAACTGCTGAAAGGACATGCTCTTCAAATAGCAGAGAAGCGGTGCAGACTCCCCGTGCAACTCCTCTGCTGGAGGCTGGTGAGGGCTCAAGGCTATGGATTACAATGTGTGTTGAAGGGTCTTCCAGCTGAAAGCACACGCGGGTTATGATCTGGGTCACACTGTGCAGGTCACTGAAAACGGTGAATAATATTTCATTGCAAAGCAGTAGAGGTTTTTCTCTCTCTTTTTTTTTTTTTTTTTTTTTTTTGTCTATGAAGCAAGAGTAAAACTCTGGAGCCCTGTGTTCCCACGGCGGGGGAATAGAAGCAGTGTTACATAGCTTAGATTTGGGCAAATTGAGAACATTGTGGGTTTGATGCTTCAGGACAAGCAAACAAAAGGAATCACATAAATCCCAGGGGTTTAGTTCTATCCCATTATGTATGTATTACCATTATATCATTTTAAATAAAGACATCTGTCACTGCTGAAGCAATGCTAAAAATGAACTCTGATAGTGACTGCTTGAGCGACAGGAAGGTGTCTACAAGTCAAGCGCTAGTAGCCCAGAAGCAAGTCTTCGCCCAGTGGTGGGGACTACCCCTTTACTGAGACTCTCCAATACTCCTAATGAAACAGTTGCATGCTTAGGGGGGAATGACATACACAAAAAGAAAAACAAATTAGGTTTTAACTTCTCTATATAAATGATGCCTAATACGACACTTGTGCTTGATCTCCTTCAGGGAGACTGAGGCTGGGTTGCTGGCCACCCTTGAGCCCCGTAAGAAGTGGAGTGTCTGTAGGCTCGTGGCTCCAGTTCCTGGGCAGCCAGGAACCCAAGTTCAGCCACCGCAGTCAGAGGGAGCAGGGACAGCAGGACAGAAAGTCATGTCAGTTTGGCCTGTAGCATCAGCTACATTTCACAGTCCATGAAATAGAGATACTGTACATGGATGGAAGTGTCCCAGAATGTCCTGCATTCAGCCAGGGTGCTCACTGTTGCACAGCTAGCGGTAAGATCCTGCAAAACTGTGCACTTACCCTACTGTTAACAGATGCCACTGCACTGTACAACTGTGGGATTTGGGTCACTGGAAGAAACTGCAGCTGGATTTGCAGAGAGCAGACAAAGAAACATTGGTATGCATAGCCTGTCAGCCCGCCTCTGCTGACTATATGTAAATTCTCCTCCACCCCCGCATTCAATGCAAAATTATTTGAGAATGGGCACTCTTGCCATGGATACAAGCTGCTGAGGCTTTCCCCATGCAATGTGAGCTCTGGAGAATATCCTTCTCTGTTCCCTGTAACCTGTATTTGTATATATAGGACCCTTTGGCAATCTGCAAAGTCTGTCAAGTGACAAATAAACACCTGCAGGCATATTTTCCATTGCAAGGTGTTGCATAAAGCAACAGCAAGGATTTACCCAGAGCTGGTGGTATGGAGCTGTGTGAGCCTACTAACCCAGCAGCTTCAGACCCTGACAGGAGAGGACATGCCACTGCTCCTTCCAACCCGCTGTAATGCCAGGCTTTACGCCCAGGGACAGCTTACTTAATCACTGAAGCAAATCAAGGAAAATGCAGCGCTCTCTTGGCTTTGTGTAATCCCTACAGAAAAAAACCTAAATGGTAGTGATTCCTAAAGTTGCAAATGCTTCTGGGAGAGACAGTCCCTGCCGGGACCATATGTATGACTGCTCCAACTGCAGGGATCTCTCTGGGAACGCTCTCCCTGGCAACGCCAGTACTTTCTAGTTCTCTCCTGTCGCTCACCCACACAGCATCCCCAAAAGGATGGGATATCCCTGCCTTCAGATAGCATAGCACCATCTGTTGTACTATTTTCCGTTTCTCTCATGCACGCTATTGTTAGCCCAGCATTCTTCAGCACAGAGCTAGACTGACAGCTTGCCCTCATGCTGTCATTAGCCAAAGCTGGCCAGGGCCACACAGCCTTTGCCCGCAGCATGCTCTGGTCCTGCTTCTTTACTGCATCCCCATTTATTTTATTTTAATATTTTTCTTTTTTTCGAAATTCCTCTAGTTTTAAACTGGGCTGTGTGAGGAGTGTGACTTGTCACTTGATACCACAGAGCGTGACACTGAGCACTACATACAAGTTACATGCTACATACTACGTGAAAATGCAGACAGGATTTGAATTTAAAAATTGCATCTTTGTATTGTGTGCTCTTCCCCAAGCTTTTTGGGACCCTCCTTAGTTCTATTTAGGATCCTGCATTCAGTTATGGTGGTGTAAATCCAAATAGAGGTTGCTGGCAAATTTCAGGCAGGAAAGAAAATTCTGTGCTTTTGAAATCTGGGTTCCTCAATTGAATAAAATGTAAAAACTTAGTTATGTAACATTTCCTATTGACCCGAGCATTTAGGGTTGACATTACTGCTATGACTTGCTGTGATACAACGTACGCTGTCTGTTACTGTCAAAGTGCGAGGCTGCCACAGAAAACCTTTGCGAAGTCTCCGGGTTCTTGGGAAAGGATTCGATTTTACCACCTCGTGTCTCCTTAGAGTTGCTTGCTGTCTGCCTGCCGGGATGGGGGAGCTACCTGCAGTGATGGCAGGGACTTCTTCAAAGATAGAAAAGGCCTTATCTCTCTGCAAAGGACCTCCATCGTACGCTGGTTTTCTAGGCTTTTGTAGCATGTGTTTTTTCATTGCAGAGCAAGTCCCGGGTAATGCTGCATTTGAGTGCTGGGCCTCTGGTCTGCTAGAAAGTCCCTGCTGACCCTGAGCTTCCTGCTCCCATCACCCTTGGAGACCTAAGCTTGCTATCTCCACACCCCTACCATTCTCTGTTAGCTTTTGCCTTTATGTTGTAAACAGGCTGCAAAAATATTTTTTTTTTTTTTAAACTTAATTGCACGATGTCTATAAATATAACTTTCCTTACCACATTAGTACTGGTTTGTTTAACCTTTTCTTGAGAAGGAGGATTTCTCCCCTGCTGGGTGGTATTTGGAAGCAGTGCAGCCACTCCTTGTGATAATTACAGTAATAAGGCTGCAGCGTAGCCTGGCCAGAACATGGCTTTTGCAGACACCCTCAAATTAGCCTGATGGCTCTGCAACAGACCAGCTGCTATCTAGGGAGACTGTTGTGACATCCTGGCCTTTTATTTTTTTTTAACATGATTTCTGATAAACTAATGAAGTATTAATTCATTCAGAATTTAATTTGCTTAATGAATATGATCATCTCAAGCAAATGACAATGGCTGTTCATCTGTGAGCCATGTAGTCTTAATTCTGAGGGCTTTATCTCAACAGTGAGGCACTCATGTTTTCGTTTGGTGTTTGGCTCTTGGCTGAGTAGTATTTTGTATAGTTTTAACAAAAAAACCCCAAACCAACTGTCACATCTTTGCACGACAGTGGACTAATGGGTTTGAAGTAACCTGTTTCTAATGTGATTTAAGACTTGGATTTTACCAACATGCTGGTTCTTCAAGCCAGTGTGTTTCCTAGTTGCTTTGATAGAGTCCTCTGCATCAGTGGACGTTGAACAGAAGGAGATTCTCAGCCTCCAAAGGTGGGGTCTGTTTCTTTATCATTTCACTGGATAAATACTGGAGCATGGACTGATATATCTGGGAGTCCTTTTTTGTCTTTTGGTGTGTTACATGCAACAGCTAAAGAAAAAGGTAGAAAATGAGAGTACTTTCCCAGGAGAAAAAAAAAGTCTCCAGAGTCTGGAGAGGTTAAGGAAGTGTGTTGGCCACTTGGATGAGTTAATTATTCTGAAAAACAAATACTGAAGGAAATTTGTGTGCTCTGTCTGACCCAAGTAGCTCCCAAGCTACGTAAACAAACAGGAAAAGCCCCACAAGACCTGATTATAGAGCTGCAGCTGGCCGGGTGGGCATAGGCAATGGAATCAGAAAGATTTAGCTAGAGCTACATTTTAATAATTGATATGACTGTACAATATTTATTAAGTAGTGTTTGATAAGAAACAATGACCTTCTCTTCTGACCTATTTTCTCTCCTTTCCCCCCTCCCTATTTTCTAAATATTTATTTCCTTCATTTTTTCACATCCCTCGCCTTGTCTAAGGTTGCTTCAAAAAGGTAGAAACTGTGCTATACTGACCCAGTTTTTCTATAGGAAAGCAGCAAGCGCCAGCCTCTGATTCCTGGGAGGAATTAAGATCTTGAATGAACCAGGCTACAGAAGTTGTGCTCAGAGCTGCCGGAGGAGGAATCTGTAGTAACTCTAACAGTATTTGGAGGGCCAGCAACTGCACTGTATTAATTGCTTTTCCCAGGATGATGTGGTGAGCCAATTCTTGGAAGACAGTCCAAAAACATGCTGGGGTTCTGCTCGCAAAGGTGCAGATGACTCATCTGACAGCACTGGCCCGTAAATCAGTGCTAAGGTGCTGCTGTGGTACTGCTGTATGCCCTCCAGGTATGGTGTGTGCTAATGTCACACCGCTCCGTCAGAAAGCTTTGTCTCTTCCCTTCCCCAGTCTAAAAGCCACACAACAAATTCTGTGGAAGTGAGTTCTATCTGTTCTGGTACCCTGCAGGCGATTCGCAGCAGGGGCTATGGTGAAACTCATTTCTATCCAGTCTGCACATAAAGTTAGCTACGTTTAAAAGGGGTGGCGGGGTAGGAGAACCAACACCAAGCCAAAACTAGCCCTTCCCTCCCTCTCTTTTGTTCCCATACGCTTCCAAGCGGGAAGTCTGAAATTGAGTATGTTCAAACTGGAAAACATGCTGCCAAACGCCCTTCTGGCTGAGATTTTGCTTATACTGGTTCATAGCCTTTTCAGACACGCACTGTCCATCCCTTCTTGCTTCTGCTTGAACTACTGTGGAGTCAGTGCTTGGCATTAAGTGCAAAAAACAGGTTTTCCTGAATTTCATGAACAGGTTTAAAACAAAAAAAACTAATCCTAACTAATCTCAGCAACACAGCGACCATCCCCACAAATGGTGAGGGCTGCCCCCGTGAATGCCTGAATCCCTGCTCGACCCTCACAACTGCTGCAGTGCCTTGTCCTGGTCAGGTTTTTGTCATAAAACCACACTAATGGCTGTGACAACCAGAGCAACTTACTTTGGTCCCTATTGATTAAGCTCTGCAAATTAATTCAAAGTAATCTCTTTCTGTAATTACTCGTGCTGCAGATCCAAACGAGCTTCACGACCTGAGTCACAACGCAGCGTAGGGTGAAGCATTACAGAGTGTTACTGGCTTTCTGCAGGTTTTCGTTCTGGTTTATGACTGCTTGTCGCTTCACAGGGCCAGGGCCCAGATCTCCAGGCATGTGTAGCTGCCTGTTTTCTGAGAGAGGATCTGAGCCTGAACAGATGCTGCTATTTGTAGGCATTTTGGCAGGGCAAAACAAGTGCACTATTTTCTTCCCTAAAATGTTTTTTCCTTATTTAATTACACTTGCTTTAGCAGTTTTCCTGCAAGTTATTTACATAATTATGCTCCCTTGTGATACATTACAGCTTTCTGAACCCTGAGTTTTTTTATTTCTAGTTTCACACGTACCAGTTATGCTAGAAGACCTATTCGAGGAATTGACTCTGTGTCCCAGAAAAGGCCCTGGATATTTCCTCTCTGTGTTTACACCTCCTGCTCTGCTCTTCCCTTCCCTGCTGTGCACTGACCTGCTGCCCTTGCCTTCAGTGTGCCATGGAAAGCATGTTTGATTATGAATTCCCAGCACTGGAGCCAGGGAAGTAGAACAGAGCAGTGCAAGGAGTTAAGTGTCTTCCCAGAAGACAATCTCTCGTCAGCTGTGCCCCGAACATCTGAAACTTTTTCTTGTCCCAGGGCAGAAGTACCTGCCCTCTGCAATGACACTTCCCTGTGTTAGCTCAAACTAAATACCCAGCGTTTTCAACGGGAGGTGCATGCTGAGTCCTTAGCAATGCAAACCTGCGCTGAGAACAGCTTTGAGTTGTGTGTGTGTTCTTCAAATCAAAACCCAACACACAGGACTAAGTTCTCTCTATTGCAGCCCTTTATAAATGAATTAGTGTGTTCAAAAATTCTTGCCAAACGTGCTGTGGGCTGGTCTGAGACAGTGAATTGCTCTTTCTGGTTCATCTGCAGAGCATGGCTCTTGTCCAGAGCTGATAGGGTGCTCCATAATTAATTGTGCATGCTCTGTGCTTCATTACTGAAGCAAGTGAGCACCTCTGGTTAAAGAGCTTCTGTCCAGAGGGTCCGTTATGATCACACACTCATGGCAGTTAGGTTTGTTACTTGCTGACCAGGGATTCACATTAGTGAAGTTCATTCTATTTTTGCAAGTGTAATACATGAACGGGAACAAATGCTACCTTTCTTGAGTTCTTCAGTCCTTAAGAGACAGGGGCAGGGTAGTCAAGGTATGGCACATACAGATGTATTTGAACCTCTTCTAATATACGTATTCGAGCTGCACTGCAGCTCCCTTGGACGCGAAAAGCCCTGCAAACAGAAGGCTAAACTGACTCATTGCTTGGAGACATTAACAAAACTTGGGCTTTCTCCCTTTCCTCCTGTTTTTTACCCTTGAAGACTGTCTCAGAGTAACTCTGGCAGCAGACTCTAAACCTCAGCCCCTTCGACTGTAAAGCCAGTGCTGTCTGTCACTGGGTACATAACAGGGTTTCCAGCTATGTGTCACACCAAGGGTGGGCATGGGGAATATTGATGCCTGTGGGATCCTGGAGGCAGCTCCAAAAACTCTCAGCTATCACTCACATCTCCCCCATGTTTCCAATCCTTCCCCCCACCCCCCACAATATTTTTCTTTTCTTTAGAGCCTGTCATAGAGAAGGGACAAAACATGAAAAAAATCCAAAATCCTCACACAGCACCAAGCTTAAAAAGCATTCAGGCACCGTGCAAGCTGTTAATAAAATACTGCAGCCAGATGCAAATCTCCAGCAGCAACCCCCAGCCGGTCCCGCTGCCAGCATCTCATCCTGCTGTGGAGTGCAGAGCAAGGAGAGCAGGAGACTCCCTCGGCTTACACGCACGCCCACAGAATTAAATTGTAGCTCTATATATAGCTCCTGTCTCATGCGAGGAGCTGAGGCTTTCACAGACACCCACGCTGCGCTCGCTGGGGTTATTTTTAGCATCAGTGACAAGGTTACCTGGATGATTCCTGCCAAATAAGAACGAAACACATTAAATTGTATGCACCTAATTAGCGGTGACAGCCTATCTTGTCTTTGTGCCTGCCGCTGCCTTTCTGTCTCTGGGATAAATCTGCGTCAAGTCTTCCCAGCCTTCTGAAATCAGGGCAGTTCCCTGATTTCTAGTTCAGCGAGTGGGAGTTTGAGCACAGTGGGACCTTCATCAAAAAACCTTGATAATCTCCAGGTGGATTTAGGCTAATCTCTAAAGTGGGCTCAGTTCAGTATCTACTTAATTTCTGTATTAGGGCCACTAGTAGTTTGTACCTTCCCCCCTCTTTGGTCAAAATCAAATAAAATACTCCCCAAAGTTCTGTGGGTTCAGCCCAGTTTCTCACTGAATCTCTCCGTCTGGAGGGCCGATGCCTTTTCAGTGAGCAAAGCTGCACTGAGAGGTTTGAGTGAGGAAGTGGCGTGGGACACGCCGTTCTTGGGAAATGGGCACAGCTTTTGTTTCATCAATAGGTAAAATTTTCCTTTATGATTGCTCTGTGCTGGACTGTCACGCTTTATGCATTTAGGCTGCAGATCTGAAGTGCTGTTTGCTTGGTATTGTTCTGTCTCCAGCAGCACCGCACTTCATGCTGTTTCGTGAGGCTGCGGTACAAACCAGGGGCTCATCTGGGCGTGCATTAGCTACGGCTGCAGTTTCTGGGCAACTCAAATCGAAAATGCCTTTCCAAGAACCTCAGGGCAGTAGCAGAACTACAGATTTCCAGATGTGGTAAAGTACGCAATGAAGATACCTCCTTTTTCACTTTACGTTGCCGAGAAATCTTGCCCCAGCATGATCCGCTTACCCAAGCCAAGTTTTTCAATGTGGTAAAAATCAATTTTAGGTGCTCGGGTTTTGGTTCCGCTCTGTGTCGGTAAAACCATCATTCTTCCTGTCTGACTCCTTTGATGCCCACGTTTCAGTATCTGAATTCCTGTCTCCATAATCTTTTAAGTGCCGCTTAATGCATCGTGTCTACTTATGCAAATATCCAAGGAGGTACAACAGAACATGAAGTGAAAATTACAAGTATAATCTTTTCCAGGAATTCATGTTTTCATTGAAACATTAAGTAATAATGGAGAGTCTTTAACTGTGGTTATACAAGACATAGTTGAGGAGTACCAGCCACCCAGGCAGTTCAAACATGAACCTTCTAAACAGTCAGATATCAAATTTAATTAAACAACCCTTTCCTGCGTCACTCTTCAGTCTAGCAACTATTTTACTCCTCCGGTTTCAGCATAAACCCCTTCTAGAACAAAGTGAGACGGTAAGGCAGAAAGCAGTTATTGCAAATAATCGTACTTGCAAATGTCTTTGCTGCCTCTTGACACAGAGAGCTCTCAATTCTCTGAATTCCATTGAGGGCTTATTATCTGCCCTCTGAACACATAATAACGGGAACCAGGACCTGTTGGGAGCCCTCCTGCCTAATGCACAGTAGAATATTGCAAGTGCACACCGTGGCCCAGGGCACCGGGGATGCATGAATTAGTAAGAGAAAACACTACAGGAAAGGGAAATCTGGGGAAAACAGAATACTGCCATTTTGGATGGAGCAGGAGGGAGAAGTGCGTGTTTCCATGGCAACAAGTGGTAGACTAAATTGGCTGGAAGCACAAAATACGGGAAATACACTCTTAAAAACCAGCAGTGCACACAAATGAATACTTGAATCTGTACTCCTGCTGCTGTCAGTCAATAATAAATCTGAAGTCAGTGGTCTTGCACAGCTGTAAAAGTAGAATCTGGCCCAAAAGATATAACAGAATTCCTCAATCTCTCTTTTGAGATGCAATGAGTGGGAAGGGGGAGAAGAATAGGGATTGTAGCTTTGGCTGCATAAACACCCATCAGCGTGATGGCAGAGAGTTGGTTTTCTCTGCAGGCTCACAGCTACTGTTGAAATGTATTACAACCAGAACCATTTAAAAAATACAGAGGTTTTGAGAAAATGTTATTCTTTTGTCTTCCCCTTTTGAAGTTCCATAGACACTATTATTCATTATATTTTGCACATTATATACGTCAGCATAGCTTTCCCTCCAGAGTACGGAGCTAGGCTGTGTTAGCTGTGGGACCGAGGCAATTTGCTAGACAGCTGTAGACTTTCAAATCCCTACAAATGTGCTGAAACATATTGATCTTGACAACAACTACCTGTTTACTTGCCATTTGTATGCAGCCAGCCATGTACCTACTGACTAATCTGCCCGTACATTATTTTGTGCTAAAGTACAGGTCTGTACATGGTAGTACATGTGGATTCGTAGCTGAGCTGGCGAGTCCCATCGCTGTTACCAGAGCAGCAGCAGCAGTGTGCTCTTATCGGCACAGGTAGTGCCGAAATCATGCAGAGACCAGACATTTCTATTGGTTCCCATTTCCCAGTCAGTGCTTCACACCTGAACGCTTAGCAGTACCTTCCTTAGCTATAAACTTCCAAGTTGTCACAAGGACACAAAGAGACTACGCTGCACAAATACCAGTGAAATGAATGGGTTTAAAGGTGCGAGGTGTTAGCTCTGCCCAGTGTGGTTATGACTGCCAGGTTGTGCTGGGGTGCTCTGGGTTTGTGACCTGAGACCTAGTTAGAAACTCCAGAAGGATATCTCTAGGGGTTTGACTTTTTGGCCTTTAACAATACCCATTTTTACTTACTTTTTTTTTTTTTTTTTGACATGTACTTTCTTTTCCTGGTGTAAATATTTTCCTGAATGCGTCCACCACCTGAGCTTGTTTGCATGGTCATGTTCTATTCTGGTGGGTGAGTTAAGAGCTGAGCTGAGCTCTGCCAGGGCACATACGCGCTGGAAGTTGTGTGGGAGATTGGAAGCAATCTGTTTTGCCATTCTTGGCTATTCCAGCAATCTCTGCACCGTCTGTTCCCCGAGATGCGCTGAATCTTCCGCATTCCAGGAGGAAGGAACTAAATGAAAGCCTGTCTTCCAGTACTTGGAACAAAGATGGCTTTTAGCCATCCTCTAGACATTACCAATGAGACTAATAGCCTGCCCCCAAGATTGCTCCATGAGACCACCACAGGCAGTATGGAGGCTTCCTTCACTGCACTTGCCCATAGACGCTACATTTCCTGGCTTCTAGTAATGACCTGCCCTTTTCTTCACCAGCAGAGCAGTTACCTTTTTAAGTCCTTGTACTGACACTTGACTTTGGGTATGCTTCCTTTAAAGTAATTCTTTAGGCTCGTTATTAAGCAAGCTAAATGTTAAATGAAAAGAAAGGGATAAATCCTGTAGTTATACCACCCGAAGCGGCAATTCCATTAGACCTTTCACACTAAGAGAAGTCAGGCTGTATTGAAAAGAGATGTGACCACCTAGGCATTTCAGCAATATGAGGTGTGACTGGATATGAGATAATCTTCTCACTCGGTGAATCTCTGTGATGGTCCAACTTGGTTATAGCGATGCAGTGGGGTGGAAACTAGTTTTGTTTATTTTAGAACTATAAAATTAGGCTACTGACCTATGAAGACATTTAACGAGCAATTGACCATCCAAAAGAATGGACTAACAATATCAAAGTGCAGCTTGAAATATTTCTCTGATGTGAATACACAAGGCTTGCAAGGTCAAGATGATCAAGGCCATGGTCAAGGTCCATGACGCTTTAAGATGAGGGGTATTAATGTGGCACATCTATGACTTGCTCCTCCTGTAACTCTTGGAACTTAATGTAAATTGTAGCATGGTATTTTCTACTTGTATGTGATGTACATGTTTTTGTGACGGGTACTGTCATCTGCTCTGTCCTGTGCAGTCACTGGCACAATGCACTGTTCTCCTGTGGATGTAACGTGCTACCATGCTACAAAGAACGAGCAGCAATCACCAAGGCTGGAGGAAGGTGATTATTCCATCTCCAACATTCAGGGGCATGGTGAAGTGCACCCAAACTCTGATCTGTTCATTCAGCAGCTCGTTTCTTAGCTGAGGCCAAGTGTGGTGACGGCAGCGATGTTTTCCTCCCTAAATTCTGGTCCATTAGGACCTGTGCTCTGATCCATATACGTGCTTCTCATTCCCTGTCCCCTGAGGTACAGCTTAATCAAATGCACACACATGAATGAGCTAGCCTAAATATCAATAAATGTTTCTTTCGGGAGAGGCTTGAGATATTTAATATTTAATAAGCCTTGAAAATGAACTTCTGTTCATGTTTCTCAATTTGATTCCAAGCATTTTGGCGGTGAGCAGTGCTCACTGTCCCACTGTGGGCACGCACAGCACAGATTATTTAACAATCCACTTTGTCTCATCTAAAATATTCATGTTTGCAGATATCCAAATGTAGCTCTTAAAAAAACACACACAAAAGCCAAATGGTGCAGCCTGAGCCTCGCAGTTACCTTAAGTCTTTGCTTTAGGCTACACGCCGCAGTACCGCTGTTTCTCTCCCAGCTCTGCCCCGTTGCCCTGGTTACTGATGCACAGCAGACCATCCCCGCCATCCCTGCGGCTGGCCCTGCACAAACACCGTACCCGTGGGAAGGCAACGCCGCTGAGGCTGCTGCTGCCTTTACGCAGAAATACAGCCGCCAATGCAGACAGCAGCTTGCCTTTGTTCAAGTCAATATACAGCTGTAACAATTGCCTTTAGCCTCAAATTCAGCTACTGCTGACAAAGCTAAATCAGGTTAACAAATAGTCTTATTATTTTTGTGAAAGCACTAGCCTTTCTGGAGAACCTCAAAATCTTGATTACATCAGTGGAGCTGCAGGTAGATTTGGCAGAATTTTGTCTCCCACACTGACTTCTGTCTTGTTTTCTATTGAAAACAAGGGAATCCTGACAGAAGAGGAAGTTAAGATTTTTTTTCACGTGACTGACTGACAGCTGAAAACATGCTATATTAGTTTGTGTATGATTCACTGCAGGAAATGGCCTCGGGGGTGGGTGACAGTGTCTCATCTGACAGTACTCAGAGGACACTCTGTTGTAAAGGGAGGTTCCTCCCTGTTCTTAGATAGACTTACTTTGAGAGCTTCATCTCAATTTGCTGCCGGATTTCCTGCCTTTCCTCATCTGTCCTCCTTGGGAAAATATTCCTGTCTTCCAGCTCCTGCTTACTTGGTCTGTTCCGTAGTTTTACTGCCAGCAGTTCTTTCTTGCATTTTCTTGGCAAGGTACCTGGGACACGCATTGAAAAGAAAATTATTAGAAAGACAGCTCCTGGAGATGAAACATGAACATATGCAGAGGGGGAAACCTACAGAGTGACAGTGATCTGTACGTTACTGTGCAAGGAGCAGCTCTATGTATTCATATGAGTAAGTAGCACTACAGTTGTGCGGGGCTCACACAAAACTGCTTACAAATGCGGAGGGATCACATTCCTCTGTTGTCTTTGCTATCCATTATAAGCAAGCAGTGCTCTCAGGTGAAAATTATTTGCAGCTGAGACACGATTCGCATCGCTAGTTCAGAAGCCAGAGGCTGTGCATCTTGCCTCAGTCCTCTGAGCATCCCTAGAGCCCAGAGCAATCCCTGTTTCCTGAGCCTTTTAGTGGTTCCTTTGTAGAAGGAGTGGATCACTCGGTGACAGGGGTGACCAGGACATGTACGTCTTCCTCTCGGGGCCACCAGGCGTAACCAGGAATAGATAATGGTAACTGAAACAATCCGACTGGCTGCTTGTCATGTGTGTATATATGCACACACACACATATATAAGTATATATTTATAAAAAATGTTATTCTGATTTTCTGGCATTAGAAGTTAGAAAATCAGAATTGTGAGCAGACACCGTGTGTACCTCGTAACACCAAATATAAACCATTATGTATGTCTACATCCTGTCCAGTGTGACAGTGTGTCATATCAGAATATCATTTAGCAACCAATACTATTCTGTTGACATTAGGCCTTTCCCTCTGAAGACAGCAGGGGCAAACATTCCACGGAATGAAAGAAGAGGCCAGGTTTTCTGATGCTTTGCAGAATGCTGGCAGCTTAATTGGGCATTCGGGCAAGAAGAGACACAAATACCTACTGTGATTGCATGACCTGTTGTGCTTATTGTAAAAATATGATACTACATGTTTTCCATCAAACCAGACAACCTAAAAAATTGCCATTACAAAAGAACTATTCACAGGAGACCATGCAGCAACTGTTTTGAGTAGGAGTCTACTGCTCTTTAGCGTGCTGGATGTCAAGTCCTTGATGCTGCCCCTCTAGTGACATTAGAAACATCCGTGTACTCTTACTAGAGGGAACTGTATTTGAGCTCAGGTGTTTCTGTATCTCTGGTGTAACTGTTTAGACTTCAGCAGGCAAAACAAATTAAAATAGGACTCCTGAGCTTATAAAACTATTTTGCCATGTGTTTGGAAAGGCACGCAATAAAATGGCTGTAAAGTAGAAAGCCATCTTTATTTTCAAATGCCAACTGAAAGTCTGAGGTGGTGTCCTTTGATGAGGGGTAGCTTGCTTATGGCAGGGGGGGAAAGAAGAGGGAAGTGGTATTAAAACCAGTGAGCGCTGAGTTGTACTGGTAGGACTGCACTCTTCCAGCAATCGTGTTACAGGTAGGTTGTAAGGAGGTAAATGTACACCAGATGCCCGCATGCCTCTGCTGTGCTGTGCTGGCTTTTCTGGTGTCCAGTCCAGGACTTCAGCTGAGTCTGAAAATCATCCCTGCTGAGTAGCACCAGCTACACCAGCCGGGGTTTAGTGTATCGTCAGGTATGCAGCAACTACAGTTAAATCTTTGCATTTTCTTCATCTGGGGACCGTGGTGTGTAATAGGAGGTTATTTTGATTTGGTTCCTTTTTACTGTAAAGGTTTGTATTTTTAATTTAATGCTTCACCTTTTCTATAAAAGGTCATCTTACTTTTAAAGAAAATGACATTTAATTGATATTTTTGTTTGGCATTTGAGATAGGATTAAAGTCTATTTTTTAAAGGATGCTCTGGAGCTTGGCAAGATACTAAATCCTAAACAGATTCTCATTCCCAAATATTGGAGTTTTATTTGCTAGGGCTCTGTGGACTTACATTATTATTATCAGTATTGATCTTGAATTTCTTTATGCAGAGGGAAGGAGTCTATACCACATCCAGACATACATGTTGGGAAGACTGGGGCAGAGAGTAGTTACGGTCTCCCGGTGTGAGCAGGGACAAGTCTTTTGATAGTTGCAGTGGTGTAAAATTACACTTGTTAGAAACTGTAATCAGCTCAAAGCCCTGCATAGAGTCTAAAAACTGTGCCCTTGTTCAGCACCTTCCTCCTAATGCTTTCAAAGTCTGTTGCAAACATTAATTAAAGTACACAGCCCTCTCAAGTAGTAGGTATGCATTTAACAGATGGGTAAAGAAGTTAAATGATTTGGCTGATGCCACACAGAGCCTTCTGCTAACTGAATATATGGCTCCATCGGAAGCATTTGGCTCACGAAGCCACACGCTTGGGACTCTGTCAAGGTTTTTCAAGCCTCCACCTCGCTGGGAGCGGGTGCCAAGTGGGCGTTTGCAGCGCTCAATCCGTACAGCACAGGAGCCAACAGAATTCCTTCTGGAAACAATCTGAAGCATGTTTGGGGCTAGCAAATCCCCGGGTATCCCTGAACGTGTTCTCATTTTCACCTGGAAATTTTAAACAGGTGGTAAGAGGAATTTGGTCGTGTCAGGAGATTGCTGCGGAGAGACTGCACGTGTACACTGAGCATGGAACAGGAGAGACTGTCCTGCCCATGTGCTGGCCATCTGCGTGGTGCAGCTCAGCGTATCTTGGCTGCACTGAAAGCAATGGATGTATACACTCTACAGCACATGCATACCTCTGTCCAGAACTGCTTAGAAGGAAACAAGGGAGCTCTACCTGTTAAACACTTTTTTTGGAGATGCACCCTAAATGGTTATTCTCCCATTCATCAGTGCCAGCTATGGTATGAGTGTGCAGAACTATCCCCACTCCCTTCAGGCTGTTACAAAACTACTTGTCATACCATACTACACCTGATCTTTGGCTTGTGGGAGGACAAGGGCTAGAATTACATTGATTATTTGCTCAGATGAGGTCAGGACTTATTTTCTGCTGTCCCTCATCTCATTGAAAACCAGCTGAAATCGATGCTCTGCAGGGTAAAGGCTGGACTTTTTTGCAAGAAGTCAGGTTTTGAAGCTGATGTGGAGACATTGGCTTAAGCGAGCTCAGTGTATGCCCTGGAGGCTTGTATTTCAAAGTGAGATGGAACAATGCAGTATTTTGCTTGAAACAAAGTAAAGTGCAGCAGCTTTTCAGGGCCTTGCCTACTCCCAGGCTTGCTCTGCTGCATACTTAGAAAGAGTCTGCTACTTTGTGAAATTAAAAACACAAATCACATCTGAAAAATCTCAACTTTAACCCAAATCCTGCTGTTGTATTAGGGGAGTGGAGAGCATATAACCCACTCAGGATAAGCTGTGCTCACTTCATCCAGATGTCTGGATTTCTAAAAGGCTTATGCTATAGCCACTCCCATGGTCCATATGCACTGTGCACTGATTAATCTTTAGGGTATTTCACCAAATAAAAATGCAAGAGATCTGGATTAAGCTGATCTGCTAGTCTAAGGAGCCGTTCCCCATGCCTCACCAGTTGGGTTAATTCCTGAAAAATAATACCTGCCCAACAAAGTGAAAAGGGGAAGATGATGTTACCCCCTTCAGGGAGACATGCTGGGAAACGCTCTGTGGTTAGTTCATCTGTTTTCATCTTGAGAGGCCCCACTGATGGCCAGTTCTGTTATTCCACCTGCTGCATATTTGATGTTTCAGGATTAATAAGCAAATGAATAAAATCTGAGAACAAAGAGGAAATAAACCCCCAAACTAGTTTTCCCCACATCCCTTTTCAGTACCCTGCGGCAAATTCCTTCCTGATCACTATCTCAGTGGAAAGTGAACCTGCAAATACCCTTATATAAGTATTTTCTTCATAAGGGTTATTTTTCCTGGTCAATAAGGCATGTTCAGTGCCGGGCTGTCCCATGACCAAGCTATCTTAGGCAGGATCTTGGCTGTGGCTTGTTTCATGAGTTATGGCAGCTCAGCTAGGTCAACAATAATGCTTTGAAAATCCCCCCCCCCCCTTTCATGCTTGGTCTGCAGGTTCCTGGCTAAAGTTCCTGTTTTAATTCAGTTGAATCATGACATTTAATTTCCTGTGTGTTTACTGTTCTTTCTATCAAGCAGAAGGCAAACCCCAGTGCTGCACGCTGATGGAGAGACCTTGCTTGCACAGGTTATCAGTTGCGGGCTAGATGCTAGTTATGTTATTTTTTTAAACTCACGCATAAGACTTCTCTCTTGCCTTGTGTTTTTAGAGATTTCAAAGAATGATTTATTGAGTAGAGTGCTAATGGAAAGTCAAGGTACAGTTCTTCACTTTTTCCAGAGTTACCTATGACCTGTCCCAATCTCCCTGTAGCCATGGGGCTGTTGCACCGATGTGCAGTTCTGCGTGGCAGTGCCAATGGCAAGGTTGGTGGTGTGCTAAGGCAGTACACTAATTGTAAAGCAGCTTTGGATTAATGGGTAGTTTTACCTCCTGACTTGCAAACAAGCCCAGGTTTTTTTAAGCTAGAAAGAGTCTGGAGCTTTTCAGGGAATTACTCTGGTGCTATCCCTGTCACTACTGTGCCTCTCATCCCTCTCTGAAATGCAAATGGAAGCAGTTGAATGAATGCTGGTACAAGCAGTGCCACCCAGTGTCAAGACCAGAAATGCCTTGCATATGTCCCAGCTTGCACTGAGTAAATGGGCAGTAGTCACATCTCCAGGGCTGCGGTAATACCACCCCACCCCAGGACTTCTGTGGTTTAAGTGACCGTGTTGCCCCACTGGCCGTGCACCCATCCATGGCAGCCTCCTTAGACACCAAACAGCTGGAACTTTGCATGGCCTGGGTTTTTGTTATGCCCCTAGGATGTGCCTGAACACCAGCAGAGCAAGCACCAGGCTTGTACAAGAAATTAGGTCTTTTGCAAATGTGCATTTACAACCTGCAAGGACAAGGCAGTCCACAATGATCTCCAGCCATCTAAAAGAAAATGATCCTATGCATAAAGTTCAAGTCTTATGATGACTAAGTTTTAGGGGTTTATGGAACAGGTTTCTTGGTGCAAAGACTGAATTTTAGGTGTGAAGAGTCTTGAATGCCAAAGAGTGAGATAAATTAATTATGAGGAAGAAGGCTGTGTAGCTACAAAGAAAGAAATGAGGGAAAATTATTCCTATTATTATTATTACTGTGCCAAAGCCCTCTCAAATAATTGCTCAGGATTTTACAATGCGTTCCCCATATGTCTCAAGAAAGGGTAAAATGGAGAAGCAACTTTCTTCTTTAAGATATTTTCTCTGGATGTAAGTCCTTCCTAGATTCATTGGTCTCTTCCCCTTTTCAGTGACAGTGAGAGGTGTGTGCACATGCTGCCATTCAGACACAGAGTACAAAGGGTACGTAAGCAGCTGAAAGGGTAAAGCTGATACGAATACATTGACTTAGCAGCATAAGTCTAAACATCATCTTAGTGTGCAGTATCTACCAACACAAACACCATCACAAGTCACTATGACTCAAATTCACCTTTAGCTTTTCACCAAGATTCCTTGAAAAAGCTGATGTTTCAACAGAGGGATTTATACTGCTCAGTATTTTCTGTTGCATGCTGCCTTGTTTAGAGCATTCCGTTCGGCTACGATAATATATCTTTATATTATAGTAAGCATCTTTCCTTACCAGAAATAATGGAGTCATTCAAAACTTCCTCATCCTGATAAAAAACAGAGTCTTCCTTGAGTTCTGAGTTCATGAGCATGTTTTCTTTGTTCTCATCCGACTCTTTAACTGAGTTCCGCTTATTTTCTGAATCACTGCTGTAACTCAGCGAGTTCTCCTTTTCCTTGTTGCGCTCAATGCTGGATGTTCTGGGTGGACGGACATCCACTCGTTTTTTTGGAGAGCCTTTGCTTTCTCTTCCATGGAAGCTGTGGGTGGAAGGTGCACGGCACGGTTTTTACAGAAGACTCTTTTATTGCCATGGGAGGAACTTATCATTAAATGAGAATGAGCAGAACGCCCCGTAGCTCATAAAGGCCAAGGCAGAGAGTTCAACATGGGAGGACACGGGATGGCATTCTCAAGACTGCGTTGAGAATGGCTAACACGGATCTACTTTCCTATCTCTGGCATAAAAATAAGGTATGGAAGGGTAGTGACTAATGTATTTCTTTGATATATAGCCACATGCTATACCGTGCCGATTAAAAAAACCCCACACAGCACGTCTTTCTAATATAAAACATACATGGCATGAAATATTACCATTCTGATACTTTATGATCATGACAAAGGTTTAACAGGGCCTGGAAATAATATTCTATGAATCTATTCCCCATGACAATAGCTGCTATGGAATTGAGAAATGTTACCAACTTAACTCCAAAGCTCTCTGATGGAAAAGGTTATCTCTGTCCTCCTCTAATACCCAGGAGGGCTTATAATAAAAACCAGAGAAAGTACCCAGTGTACTTCCACACAGGCATTTGTATTAAAAATGGATACCGTATATGCTCATGTATAAGCCAAGAGACATATACTGAAATAGTAGCATTTCTCATATGTAGAGTACTGGTATTTGGAGCAGGATTTGCTTTAGGTACTCTGACTTGGGATTTTGTCAGCAAATTTTCTTTTGCAATAGGTCGAGGATTATCAAATGATTCTACCTGTTTGAAAACCTACTTCCATGTCACATTAGCCCCCTTATAAAGGGAGAACTTTGAAGTAACTGCCAAATTAAGCACTTTAACCAGGGATGGATGTTCAAAGTAGTGACATCGAGAGGAGGGCAACCCCAAGCTGTACAAGTAGATAAAGTTCCAATAACAAATTACGGACATTTACCAAGAGAAATGATTTAGTGGAATGAGTGTCCTCATGCACCCATAGTGCCAGGAGGCTGTACGTACCTGTCCTGCCGGTGTTTGGTGGCCAGAGCCCTGTGAAGTTCTTCAATGACTCTGCTGGGAGGTAAAGGCAGGTGGACGGCAGCCAGGTGAGGGGAACCGGTTGGTGTTGTTACCTGTCCTCTGACGTGGGGATCAGAGCTTTTCTGGCCGGAGGGGTGGAAGAGGGCAGCTTGTCCTGAGATTTGGGAGGAACCAACAATGACATAATTCTTCAGGATGGTGGACGGAGGAGATTTCATGGCTGGGTCATCTATTTCGCTTCCTGCTGTCAAAACACAGAGGGTGAGAGGTTGTGCAATGCTTTTGGTTTTTTGCACACAGAGTCTGCACTGCAATTAATTTGTTGTGTTGAAGAGAGAAAAATGGTGGTGTTTTGTTCGTGATAGGAGGTGACTGGTTAAGCTGAATTCAAAAGGCTTATACTACACAGATCCAGATCTTTGATCTAGAAACATAGATGCCTGCCCCATTTCCCCTTTTCCCCACAGTATCAGATTCGCCTTCTTCCCAGCCCACCAATATATTCTGGGTTGCCAGTACTGTTCCTCCTAACCGCTGATGGCTTGTACTGCGGTGGCTTCCCAATCTAGCACTTTCTTTGCTGGACTCTGGCAGACTGTATTAAAATTTATGCACTGTGGTTCTCAGTCAGGACAGAATGTACTGGTATCATTATCTGCTCCTCTGTGGAGCTGCACAGCTTAGACCTCTGTCTTTCATATGCCAGTTGAGGAAATGCCAAAATCATTATAATATGAGGATAACATTCGCATAACAAAACTTGCCAAATGAAATCCAAATGAAAGATATGGTATTGAGCACTAAGAAGAGAAAAGAAAGGCGGGGCAATCTAATCTTTTTTTACCCACAGATTCAGATATTTTTTATGCCATGTAAGCATTTTATTGGAAGTTAGACTTTGATATATACATTTCCCCAGCACCTGAGTCCAAAACACAGTGGCCATTTCCCTGGCTGGAAATTTCATAGTTTGACACTCTTAAGATAACTGAACATCTGCCCTGAAAAAGATGCTGATGAGTTTTTCTCTTCTGCAGTTCTCTTCTCCTTTCCCCTTTCGTTTTCTCTCCATCCCAAGCCTCTGGCATATGGCGTTGTTTACAGCAATAGCTCAGTCTGGTGTAAAAAGGCAATGCAAGTTCTTTATACGGAAGGGTATTTCTTTTCTCTTGTTGCCACCTAGTGTTTTAAACAGGAATTTAAACTGACACAGCTTGTACAGCTTTTGTACAAACTTATTTTCACAGATCATTTTCCTTTTTTCACTTATGAGATAAATCCTTCAGTTCCTAGCAGAGAATAGCTTCTGCTCAGGCCAGGAGTATCCTGAAATACCCCCATAAAAAGGGCTTCGTTCCTATTAGCAGGGTAACTTACTAGAAAACCGGAGAGGATGAAAATAGGTTTGCTTATTAACTTCAGTTACCAAATATTTCCTCTCAGCCCCAGCATCCTGCATAATGGTTACCAGCTACACTGGTCCTTGCTCTTGAGTTCACTGCTGGAAATCTGGTGGGGACTCTGAGTGCTGGGAACAGAGCTGGGTGTCTGGAGAGCAGAATTTTTGAGGGCAAGAGCAAAAGCAGGAGCGGGAAGGGGAGGAGGTCCTGTAGCCATAACCAAAATTGATCATCGAAAACTTTTTTGAGAGTGGCAACACTAAAGCCTGGACTCTTTTTCACATTTCTCCTTCAATGAGGAGAGTAACATCGATATTACAATCTTCTCTGTTATTCCAGGAAAGATCTAACTTACTATTTTCTTAATTTTTGGAAGGCATTTTTGCACATTTCTCTCCTTTGAAACCCAGAACCCTGACCGATGGCCAGAGCTTCATTCACCTCTCTCTGCATCCAGGCGACAGGGGTGAAGCTAGTCCAAAAGTTACACTATCTGAAATCTGAAAATGTCTGAAAGCACAAGGGCATTTCTTCAAGCGTGTAGGTGCTCAGTGAGCAATGTCTTGGCAATGAGACGCTTTCCACCCCGAGCTTCTCCTGCGCTGATCAGGATGGGTGCTGTGCCCAGGAGACAGCCAACCTCTGCTGAGCAAAGATGTCTTTTCAGCACTTGAGGGAATTTTGATTATGTGTTACTGTGGAGATGCACAGCGGGCATTTATGATTGATCATTGCCCATTGAATCATGGCCTGAGGCGATGAAAAAAAGCACCTCTTGAGCCACTTTATACCGCTGCACGGAGAGAGGGTGTCCGTGTTTTCTCAGAGGAAGAACTCTGGGTTCAGCTCAACCCTAAAGCAGGAAGGGAGGAGACTTTGCTTTATCTCTATACCTTCTTGTTCCTGGAACAGGTCAAGGGCCAGTTCTGTCCTCATTGCATCTTGGGCCAATATCGAGAGTTGAGAGTTTCCTTAGATCACACCTTATTTGTCCTAATGACAGCTGTTCTGTGAATAATCTTGTAAAGTGATGTCTTGGCACCTTGCCCTGTTCCCCCTCTCTCTGTGATTAATTGGTGCTTGGCTTATTCCTCACTCCTCTGCTAACAGCCTCTCTCACGTTGTTAAGGGGGAAAAAACTAAACACAAAAGAGCTTTTCAACCTCTTTTCTTTCATAATTGCTCTTTGTTTCTCTCTCCCCATACATTTGTATTCCCTTTTTCTCATTGGCAGTATTTGTTTAGTCTTAACTTACCACTGCCTCTGCATCCAAACAAAAACAAACAGATGTATAATCACTATTGGTAAAGGGTCTGTAGTTACTGGGGTCATTGAGAAAACTAAGAGTTGTTCTTTGTGGAAAATTTAGATGAGAATGAAATAACAAAACTCAAAGTATCTTGGATGTCAGAGGAAATAACTTGGTTAAGCAGCAAAATATCTAGACTCAGAAAGCTGTGAAGTGCCTGGTGGAGCTGTAATCTCGTTACCCTCTGTGGGTCAGGTTTTCCAAGTAGCCTACATCTCCCACAGAGCATGGCCTTCTCAGCAGTCCGAGGGGTGTCCTGGTTGTGCCTGTTCGCGTTGGAAGGTGGAAGGGGCAGGGTAGAGCCTGACTCACAGCAGAGAATGTTGAAGCAATTTGAACAGCAGTGCCCAAGAAGCATTATGATATCATTTTGAATCCAGCTCCCACTTAAACTCTTATGGCTTTCAAGCATGGGCAAAATATGGGTATTTTCCATGGGAAACAAATACTTGTACTTTTCCTCAAAAAGACTGAAACCGCCAATGTTTTCTATGCACCCCAGTGGTCAGATCACAATGCCTTCTGATATTTTGCTTCCTGGTGACTTTGAAAACCCTGTTCTTGTGCCAGTAGATGAGTGTGGATGCAAATCAGGGCTGAGATAATGGCTGTCATTTAAAAGTCTAAATATCCAACTGGTCTGACATTTGGATGTCAGGACTTGATTCTAATTTGCAATAAGGCCCTTTAAACTGCTTTTACCATATGTAGGGGCCCTAAAATCAGAACAAACTAAAATCATATTCACTTTAACACCCTTTATGTGGTGCCAGAATGTTGGAAAACGTAACAACATTGGCAATACATTAGAAAATCCGGCCAGGGGAATTGCTCTTGAAACATTCAGTGAAGTCTGGCAGGGAGGGTTGCTGTGTAGGAGCCAGGTGGATCACGTATGCATGTTCTGTGTAACCAGACCACGTTTCGTAGCTCTCCGTTACACCTTCCCTGGAGAGCAAACCCTTCAGACAGAAACCTCGACAGAACCTATGGACTTCAGCCTGGTTTTACTGTTATCCGGTGGGAGTCTAGGTAATGAAAACATTTAAATCTTCCTTGTGTTTTATGACATATCGATAAGAGCATCTGATTCAGCAGATGTTTGCAGTTGGTTTGATTTGTTTTACATGTGTTTAGTGCAATAGACTCACAACAAATAATCCCCTGAGATAAATATGTGAAGTACAAAGATCAGTGGGTTGTTATCAGGCAACCAGAGCACTCAGTTTATGGGAATCATTAGCATTCTCTTCACTCAGTGTAACTACCCTGATTCACAGCGCTTTGCAGCAATAGGCTTAACAAAGGATGTAAGAAAAAAAATTATATGCAGTGCTGTGGAGGTGAACAACACACAAAGGATGGAAAAGTCTTTAGTGACCAGTCACGACTGACCTGTTACGCTCTTTGTGATTTTGGAGAGTGCCTTAGGTGGTGGAGCTGGGAGCAGCGGAGGGCTGGGAAGCTGTGCTGGGTTTCTTTCTGTCTGTTTCTGGGGGGAATCTGTAGATTCAGATACAAGTAAGGCTTGTGGACTGTCTTCAGATGCTGGCAGGCTGGCGCCTTCTAATTCTTCCGTGGGTGCTGAAGGTTTCTTGGCTAGTAGGAAGATGAGTAAAATTAATGGAACATGAATTTAATAATGATAGGCCAGGGGACAATGCCAGGAACATTCAAAAAAACAGAACACACGGCACACAGCTAGAAGCACTTCTTTTCCACAGTGAAAATAATTACTGTGTGAAACAGCCAACCAGCCAAGGCAGGTAAAGAATAAAATGTGTGAGGATATTGCAGAAATGTTAGTTTTGGTGTTCTGGAGAAAACTGCTGAGCTTCCCTTACTTCCCTAGAGCCTTTTTCTGGTGTTGTGGTTTGTTTTTTTGGGTTTTTTTGTTTGTGTTTTTTTTTAAATAAGACAGCAAGGCAAAGCAGCTCTTGAGAACTGCAATGAATTTTCTTAACAGCATGCAGCTGCAGTGGCACACTCGCTGAGTGAGTGCTCGTTTGTGCTAGGAACACGCAGCCAGAGGGCAAACAGTATCAAACCGGTAATATTACATGAAAGCTGACTTTCCAATTGTTTGTTGCACATGCTTATTTTCACAATTTAATTTTTATCCTATTTAATACATGACTTCAGCTTGTACCAAGTCTTCTCTTACTGCACCTGACTCCAGAACTGTTGAGTCTTTCCTGGGGTTAAAGTTGATAACCAAGGAAAGCCTGCCATGAAAAAGATTTGCCAGAGGATCTCAGAAACTAGTGTGAGACAGAGAATGGGTGAAGTACTTAAGAAAAACTTCAATCCCCAAAGCCTTAATTTGAGATGGCGAAGCAGGGCTCATTTCAGGATTGTCTCCTGGCAAAAGCACTTAGCTCTTAAAGTTAGTGCAGGCTGAATCACTGAGCAACTCATCAAATTGACCTGGCTGTGGTGAGGGCACAGGGGAATAGATCCAGGAAGGCATGAAGCTGAAGCAGGACATAGGGGGAATTTCAGTGATAAAGTCCAAAATTAACATCCTTGAATACTGCTCAGGTACCAGCTGACTCCAGCAGCGTTCAGACTCGCACAGAGCCTCGCTGTCTGACGTTCACACTCTGTTACATCTCCTGATCTCTGCCTTGGCCATACGTGGAGACCCATGGGGAGGCTTGACCCTGACTGTTGCAGGAGCCCAGCCACAGCCAGGCTCTCTCCAAACTGCATTTCCAGCCACTATGGGCTCAGGAGGGCTATTTTTCTGACCCTAGCAGGTGAAGCAGTAATTCAAATGGGGACATCAGTGTTTAAGTCTCTCCTCAGCATAAGAAAGGGCCAAACTGCTTGGGCTGGATAAATGGCAAATCCCGCTCCTTTTAGTGTTCTGGATTGTCTAAACAAAATACCTTTCCTTCCAAACCGTTCTAGGGCATCTCCTGAAAACTCACAGCAGTGGGCACCCACTGCTGCCATGTCCCAAATCTTTTCTTGGCTCGATTTTGTCTTGTTTGTAATACAAATTCTTTGTATTAATGAACATTCAGTATCCTCCTGTTCAGAGTGCTTGGGGAGGCACCAGAGCACTTAGGCAGTTGGAAACAATAGCATTGGCAAGATAATAGCATTTAATTTGTTGACAAACAGATTAATGAGTATGCCTAGAAGAGGAGGAATGAGTATTTATCATTCAAAAAAGACAGGAAAATAGAATAAATATGTACCCTTAACAGGAATTCTTGTGAAATTTGGCTTGCTAGGAAATCTGCCATATATGATAGTTGCCTGAATTATAGAAGGAAATAATTTTCTTTTAAATATGCTTCTAGGGAAATGCTTTGTTCCAGGCTGACATCACTTAGTATTTTTCTGCCTACTGCATAGAAGACAAAACGTGGAATAGAGGAAGAGAAAAATTAAGTCACTAATGGGTTACATTACAGAAAGATCAAGAGCTCCAGTAGGTGTTAGTAGCTTGGCAGGAAAATTAGTCGGATTTCAGTGCATTCCCCTGAGTGGAGCAATACTTTCTTCTGTCTGTAGCTTCACTGAAATCAGTAGACCTCCCCGTGACACAAAGTACTGCTTGGCCTGGATGCAGGGGAGCAGTCGTAGGAGGACCTTTCTTAAAAGAAGGTGGATCCAAAACATACTCATCCTGAGTCAAACAGATCTTTTTGTTTCTGAACTGCATCCTGTTCAGAGAGTGGTATCACAAAAACAAACTGGCATCGTGCACTCTTGTCTAAAGAGTGTCCATTTTACATTCCCTGCAAAAAAGGGTGTTTCGTGGTTGTTTCTGGTAACAACAGCACATGTTTGACTGCGTCTGAAGGCAGACCTGAGTCTGGAGTACATAAACCTATTAACAGATTTCATACTGCAGAGTGAATATTATCCTGCTGAAAATATTCCAAGTGCTCAGCACTAGACTCCTTGCCAGAGTAGCTAATTATTCATGGAGTGCCACTTGTCAAAATGCCATCTCACTACTAGGTAGAAATCCTCCCCTTGGGACTGCCCCCGAGCCCGTTGGCTCCGTTAGGTGGGAAAAACTGCCCTCCTTCTGCCGAGGCTGTTCTTTTGCTGTGCATTAACCAAACATGAAGTCTACGAATATTTCCTTTCATTTTCTCCTCTTCCGCTCCCTGGCCTTCACCCCACATCCTCAAGATGGAATATGACACACTGGGTATAAAGCAAATTTTATTTTATATTTACTTTGGTTCTAGCTGGTCAAATATTCATACAAATTTGTGGAAAGACACCTACTGCACCGGGCCTGGATTGAGCCCAAGGACAAATGTTATAATAAACTCAACTTTATAATAAACTTAGCAGTACACACTGACAATTTTGAAGAGCTTTCCCACCCAAAGAATTCCTCAAGGCAGACTCACTAGAGACAGGAATGGTAAAATCCACAGATGGGGATAAATTAGCACAGAAAGACAAGATCAACAATAATTATTTTAAAAGCCAGAGGCCACTGATGAAGGCGGTAGGAAGATTTCCAACAAATAGGAGTGGAGTCTCACAGACCAGGGAGACAGGGGAAGGTAATCCCAGTTATTTTTTGGAAGCTGGAAAAATGACACCTCAAAAAATGGAAGAAAATAAATACAGAAGAGTTCTAAGAAGAGGGAGAGGAATGGGTTTTGCCTCAATTAACTTTTAGTGCTACAAATGCAAACACAGCCATAGAGTTTGAAGAGAAAGGAAAACAGCATTAAGGGCTGTATTAATAGAAGCTGTCTATGTCCAATTGTCTATTGTGTCTCTATTTTAAGAGATAAAAAAGAGAATAACTCTTTAGAAGCCCACATACAGTCCTTCGGGATATTTTGTGATGAAACAACACATGTAGTTGAAATGAAGAAGGTGATGGAAAGGTGTTGCTAAGCTTACAAAAAAATCCTTGTGGTGAGCAAACATGACAAGAGATAACTTTTCGGGAGACAGAAGAGTTCCTGTTGTCAAAGCAATTAAGAGTGGCGTGGAGCTAGAAATGGGCCAGAAGAACAATATTATATAAAAGGAAAACAGCAAAAGGGAACAAAATTGCATGAGTCATGGGAATGGAAAGGATGTGAGGAAAAGGAAGTGGGAAAGGATAAAGCAAAGAAACGGAAACCCCTTCAGAGAAAGATTTCCATTCTGAGCTCCTGAAGCAGGGTGAGGGCCCAAGCAGCAGCGCTGCTCAGCAGACCCCAGCAGGTTGGGCTGGGGGCTGAGACCCCAGAGGAAGCAGAGCATGAAGGTGTGGGGTGGAGAGCAGAAGGCAGTGAGAGCGGATGGAGAAGGGGTAAAGATTGACCGGGGAAAATGGGCAGGAAGATCCATAGTCACTACATGGCACTCCACAAACTGGGATAAAGCATTCTCTCTGTAGCTCTGTGTTTCTTGGTTGGCTGAAAGTGAATGGAACCCCTCCGGCTGCTGGGTCGTGCCTGGCTGCTCTGGTCCCAAGGAACTGCTGTCACAGGCGAGCTCTGCTGGAGCACAGTTGGATGGAGGGAGCTTGGTTTAGCTTATCTGTGCCCGTGGTATTGAACTTCACTTGTATTTGCAGCATGCTGTGGGCAGGGTGATGCTATGGACAGCGTGGGCTGCGTATTGACATTGTTCTCCCGAGCCAGGAGGAGCAATTTTCAGGCTTGGCACAGAAGTTTAAGAAATGTTTTTAAGAGAAGCTTGTTTCATCTTCACAGCAGTCACTGCTAATACCAAAGGGGCAATATTCCAAGACTGACTCGTCTCATAATCCAACTAATCCCATTATGCCAAGCTTTGTGTAGTCCCTCAATTTGGTGGCAGTCTCAAAAATCACTGTTTTCAAGTACTGCTTGCTAACCTAGTATGGGCTGAGCTGGAAAAGGTGCTCTGACCCTTTAATGCGCTGACATATTTGACTCCTCATAAAACAGCTCAGCAGAAATTTTTTTTTTACATTTTATAATTTTTGGAAAACATTTTCTGTCCCATACCTGCATCTTCTTCCAGCTCATCCAAATGCAGCTCCTCACCAAGCGAGGTCACATTCGTTGTGGCTGCAGTTGTACTCTCCTGCTGCGCCTCTTCTGAGGCAAGTGCCTGGCACGCAGGAGCTGGAGGGTCACTCTGCGTTGCTCTCGTGGCTTCGTCGCCGGTGCAGGCTTTGCCTTCGGTATCTAAAAAACCAAATAATTTAATCTTAACTAAACTATGAGCAGTGGTCTGAGGTGTCTGAGCTGTGCCAGGCTCCGTGCACCACATGCTGCATCCAGCATCCAGAGCCTCACCGGAGCCAAGGCTGCTGATATTCCCTACCACGCGCTAGGGTTTGAGCATAGTTTTAGTTACTCAGCTTTGAAAAGCGTGTCCTGTATAATTGAGCTGATCGGGAATTCAAATACCCTCTTCTTGCAGACCTAGAAACTGCTCCCTTTGCTTACTCTGAAAGATTTTTGTGCCAGTGATCTCTGCAGCTGTACGCATCTTGATGACTGAAGCTTTTCTGGTATTCTATTCAGGTAGGAGTCCTCAGAACACAAACTATCCTTTTACTTCAGGACTCTCTCAGAATTTACAAGATCTACATCACTGTTGCAAATGAAAGCAATTTCTTCCCGCTCTGGCCAGCGCTCCCCGCTGAGGGACGTGGCTGCTGCCCACCCCTGGCCCCTCCATTGTATTTCTCAGCCCCAGGCTCTCCTCTCTGGAAGCTCCTCACAGGGCTATGTTTCCTCGCGATGATATCATGACAAGTTTCTTGAACGTTGATTTAAAATAGCCAGCATTCACAGCTACTCCTTTTTAATGCTATTCGGCCAATCTGCAGAGTCATTTATTGTGCTTTTGGGTAAGGGTATCAGATTTTGGCCCAGGGATGCTGCGGAAGGGATGCAGTATTTTGTACGCTGAGCTCACTCAGTCTGCCTCATAATCACGTTTGGTGAAAAGTTACTGTTCTTAAAATAGCCCCTGCAGTAGCACAGTTGCTATGATACAGGGAAGGGGAGGGGGGAAAAGTTCATTGCCTACATTTCAGCTCATTGTGAAGGCAGCCTATACATAACCATGGGCGTATTACCAGCCGCCTGCGCTATTTGACGGGCGGCCCTCACCTCTCAGTGCTGTATCTGAGCAGGTTTTGCTCACAATGGGGAGAAATATCGGGGGAAGGTCCCTAGATGTTCTCAAGGTGATCCTGCTTTGCACGTTCCTCCCACCCTTGGGAAAGGCAAGCTGCAGAGCAGCAGTGCCACAGTGACACTGCAGTCAGGGACATCAGCTCCTTCAGATCCCGGCCCGTGGAAAGCGTAATGACCAGTGAAGTAACAACAAGCAGAAGACAGCCCTGCTGAAGAATTTCTGTTGAGGAGTGTCTGAGACTCACAACAGTCATGTTCCTGGTCAGAAATGATCAGCTCATGCTTAGATCAAAGTGGATGTGCTGCTTTGATTGGTAGTGGGTCCCAATGCCTTATTTTAGAGACAATTTGGGGACGAGGGTAAGCACAGACCTTGGATCCACTGGTAGGGAAAGCAGCAGAGGGTCTTGGGAATTGCAAAGTAGTTATAGCTGGGAACGAATCCGGCTGTGTGCCAGACCCTGCTCCCTGTAACCCCTGTCAGGGTGCGCGCTGGTTCCCTGAGTGAAGCTGTGTTTCGGGTTCAGGGGTTGTCAAGGGGCAGGCTGGCGTTTGCCCCGTGCGAGCAGAGCTGGGGGGGAAGGAGGAGAGAAGGCAGAGAACTGCCCGGTGCGCCTGGCCAGCGTGGTTTGGGTTGTGCGAGGAGACGGGGTGACATAACCTGGTAGGATGAGTCACCACCACAGCAAGGACGCTGCAGTTTCACCCTGGGCTGCTCACAGATTGATGCAGATTCTGCGCTCGCGCCGTGGCTCGCTCTGAGCCAAACGCTCCAGTTCCAAATGCTGTGTGACAGACCCCAGAGTGTGACACAGCGATTGTAAATGCAGGGAGCGGATCGGGAGATTTCTCAGACTAGAGCTTCATCCCAGTTTGGACTATTTATGAAAGTGAGCAGGAATCAGGTCCCTGGAAGCAGAGAAGAGCCTGATGAAATAGAGGGATTTGAGGATTTACTGTAGTCTTTTAGCATAGTATTGCTGCTTTGGCAATTGCAACTTACTGCGTAAACGAGGACTTAGCCTTGAAACTGCTGCCGCTTCAGCTCAGTCCAAGTAGGGCACTAATCATTTACTGAGAATTATTTGGGTCAATTTTTGATTCCAGTTAATAAGGCGCTTCTCCTAATAATATACTAAAATAACCCTGGAGATTCACAACTCTGTGAAGAAAAATAACTTGCAGGTGGCTGCAGTGTCCTTCAAGTGACTGTCAGCCGTTCTCCCCTCCCTGGGCCGCAGGGTGGTACTGAATGAGCACTTGTGTGATGTTTACAGGAGCTGTAGGAGCTGTTCCAGCCAGGTAAGCAGTCTCCTTCCAGCTGCCTTTGTGAAAGCACAGCTTGGCATCACTTCTCACTGGACTATCTGTATTTATTTTAATTTTGTTAAAATGACCTTGCAGCTTAGCATCATCGGTTTCCCTCCCAGCCAGTTCTTTATGCATACAAGAGGTTTATTGATTCGTTATTATTACCTTTTCATGTGCTCTACAGAAGTTTTATTTTACAGTGTTTTGGCAAAGCTCTAGATACCCACGTCTTCAAATTCAGTTTATGGGGAACTTCCATAGGCCTAACAGAAATGGGGTGTGGTTTTCTATCCCATAGTGCTAATAGTCTAATAGGGCAACTAATTATCTAGAATTAGGAGAGACACAAGGAGTTCAATGGACAGAATTGAAAACGAGCTTTCTAAAAGTTTCCAGTTTAGAATAAACTCATGGTTTGATAGATTGGTTTTTTTTAAAACTTGAACATAAAACTCCTATTAAAATATATCCAATAAAATAATATGAAAATATCTTTATTGCAATGAAAAAAAAAAATCCTGTTTAAAATGCTCTTTTTCTGACCTCAGTTGCTCGATTACACTCTGGCATAGCATCACTGAGTACTGTCCCACAGGCTGTTTATAGGCATGGCATTTGTTGTATACAAAGAAACTCAATTATTAGTTTCAAAGAACATAATTTCTATTTATCAGATTGGTCAAACCCAAAAGGCCAATCTTTCTTCATGACGGTACTTTCAGCTATAAAGTTCTCAAAGTATGGATGGATTTATTTGTTTTATCTCTGTTTAGGTGGGAATGTCAGTTGGGATGTTGTCCACAACTTCGGGAGCTCACTTGATCTTGCAGAATAGTCACCCCGATGCCTGTCTTCCTTGAGCATCTGCCAGGGCTTCTACAGAACCACAGTCCTTTGTGCGTGTTTCTGGCACTCTATCAGCTTTCATTGAGTGACTTCTGCTGAACCTGGTTTGTACTGGGGAAAGCTCTAAAATGACACCACAAATGGTTCCCTTTTCCACGTGAATGAACAACAGGCAGAAGGGCAATATGTTTTGTCACAAACTTGGTTTACTGGAAAGATAGCTGAAAACATCAGATTAGTATCATTTTATGAGATTTGGATTCATGGGCTGTACATATTGGCTGTACATATTAGCTGAATGCATCTGAATGTTTAAGTTTATATTTATAGCAGCTTTAGCGGACTTTCTTGGCAGCAGGATTTAGCTTGTTTTAGAGCAGTTTCATAAAACATCCGTACCAGCTCAGATTGGCACCATGTATATAAATCAAGAGAAAATGGAGTTGCATTCAAGATGGTAAAACATCAAAAATTAAACTGCATGGATTGATTGCTGCAGGGAAGGATTTGAAGAAAGACATGCCGAATGCAGATACTGAATTTTCCTCTCTGTTTGGATTGAAGGTTTTCCTTTTTATCAATTTGATTGTTAGGTTTCTTCTTTTGCAATTATGTTTCCTATTGTCCTGAAAAAGACTCTGATAAAAAGGACGAAGAATTTTTACTTACCTTGTTCCATCATCTCCAGAAGGCCTTTCTTGATGAGCTCGTCCCGACCTTGTCGTGCTGCCATCTTCTTCTCCAGCACTGCAGGAAGCAGTAGCAGAACACAGCACCAGTTAACGACAGAGTAGCCGTGTAATGGAGTGAGAAAGATGCAAGGGGAAAATTCCCTCTAGTCTCAACTACTGCGCGCTTGGAAAGAACTGTGAGGATTTTGGTTTGGGGAGCACAGACCGGTCGGCCTGTTTGTGCTTTTCCCTTTGATAAAAGAGCTGTAAAATCAGCCCCATGTAGAGCTGAGATTTATGATCTAACTGTCTGATCACACCAAGTGCAGCGTAACGGGGATATTAGAGCCTTCATGCTGTTTAATACAGCACGTTGGAGCTGCCTCAGGAAGCAGTGCCCTTTGCTGTGACACTCCACGGGATATCAGGGCAAGAGCAGGGAATTGCTCCATCCTGTCTTAGGAAAAGGAGAGCGGGTTTGTCTCCTGGAACATCCCTGGAGACCAGCGAGAGCGTGCAGCGCTGGCTGTGTGCTGGGCTCCTGCCCCGCAGAGGCAGCTGCTTCGGGGAAGGCATTTCACGGGCTGTAGCTCCCTCCTGTCACTTTTCATAATGTTACTGTGACCTACATAATCTGCACCCCAAATAAAAGGGGTGGTGATACTTGGGGCCATAAATGTAGCGTATTTTGGAGAAGGGACAGCCCATGAAAAGCAGTCTCTGTCGAGGCTTGTGCTTCACTCTTGTAATTTGGCCTTCTTTTAAATGTACTGTGTTGTATTATATAGGAAGTCAGCCTATATGGGCTCTCTCCAGCCTTAAACATTATTAATCTGTAACATCCTGAAATCTCTGAATTAGGTTTAGGTCAGGTCACCATTAACATTTCCAGTGTAAGAAAATTTCACCTCAGCTAAGCTTTGCTCTGTGCAGCATCACTCTTGTTCTCATCCTACCTGCAGATGTCTGCTTTAGCTTCTCATTTTTCTTTTTCCGCCACTTCCATGGTTTGAAGATCCTGCCCAGTGTTGCCAGTTTGCTGTTCCTCCTCACTGGCGGAGTTCGAATCCCTGAGACCAAGTAGTCAGAACGCATTGCAGGGGACTGCTCCATCTCATCTGGGAGGGGAAGAGAGAGGAAAGCCAGCTGTTAGACAGGACGTTGGGGAGGCAAATGGAGGCTCACCAGCTAACAAGCATTCAGTCTAGTCACCGAGGAAAGCGAGCTTTCTGTGTGAAAGGAAGACTCTGCATCGCTGGAGCCAGTGGCGTCAGTGGAGATCAACCTCCCTGTGCCAGCCCCATGCTTCCTACCAGCGGCTCTTCTGACTCTGGTCTTGCACAGTACCTGTCTGGGTGCCAAGTATTTCAGTATCTCCGCTGCTGCCATCCCTCATGGATTAATCAGGGCTATTGGGCCCATAGAGAGGGGCATGTGCTGAATTTGTACACCCTATGCTTTATTCCATGGGTTTCCTATCTTGGTCCATGCCTGGTGCTCACCAGAGTAATGGTGTAACTCTGCCTCCCAAGGGCTGCGTGTAACTGCATTACAGCCTTCTGAAACACCGAGAGCTGAGAGCTCCCAATAGCTTTAATAGGAGCAGGAGAAATTTAACACAGCTGTAAATTGTAAATCAGGCCCATGCGGCCTCCAGTTAATCACGTAAATGTAATGTTCATTTAGAAAAATTTAGACCTTTATGAAAAGCTGAGAGGAAGTGTGAGAAAGCTCAGGTCCCTTCTGAATTCCCAGCTTCCAGTTCTGTTCTCAGGCCACAGGATATTGCTGCCTTTTAAATGAACTCTTTTCACATAAGCTAACCCAGAGCACACTGCCTTGTGTGAGCTAATGCATATCTTCTATATAAGAATAGTGTGTTTGATATGTGCTACATAAGTAAAATCTTAGAACTATCGTGCAAATTTATTCCTTGAGGAAGCTAAGGGGAAAATTCTTTCCCTTTTGTCCAGCCAAGCCACAGGAATTCAGAGATAATGCTTCAGCTGGAAAAGCAATTTAAGTATTTTTAATATTTTGCCTTGAAAATATGCTGTAAGTTTTGCTTATAGACAAGTCTTGCTCGAAACAATACATAGTGACTATTGATGGTTGTGTGCTGGCCAGTACCATGGAAGAAAGCAGCACAGTGCCATCAATGGGGTTATTGATGCCTTTACTGAGATTTGTGTTTGAGCACCAATACAGTGATTGTTAAAAGAGAAGCTGCCATCGGTCATCAGGCATGTTACATGAATAAAAACTGAAAGACAATTTGTTGGGGTTTTTTTCAACAATCAGCTATGATTTAAATGAGCAACATAGAGCTATGAACATATGTACGTTTCCAAGTAATTTCTTTCTGGAACAACAACATTTATGATAAAATTGCTTTATGACTGCAAGATAAAAACTAGACAGCATCTTCTAGGCTTTGTTTTTAAGTTAACAGGGTGAAAATGCTTAAATCACAGCATGGAGGTGGGGATTTCCAAGTAAACAGGAAACAATTTTTGGAAGATTATTAAACACAGCAGGAGAATGAACGCATTCCTCCTCTTCCGTTTAATTTTGAAAATACTGGTAATAGGGATGAATCATTCAGTGAAGACAAAACTAAAAACTTGGCCACGTGAACTGCCAGAGCAGAGAAAAGCTGTAACGATTCCCCCCTCCCCGCACCGTGCGTGCCCAGCGAATTTCTCTTTCTGTGTACTGTATGTAGAGCATCTTTTGTCTCATTCCAAAGAGTTTATTTTGGGGTTTAATTTAGAAGAGATTTTAAATGTATGTAAAAATATTTTTTTGCCTTTGAAAGAACGGTGTCTACCCAAGGTGATATTTAAGATTTACAGTTAGGAGGTCAAGATTGAGTTGCGAGCAGAAGCCAGCAATGAGCCTAGCACAGAAGGAGGGCAGTCACCTACAGACCACAGCTGGAGTGCCAAGATATCATGCCCCTTTCCTAATTGCGCATTCAAAAATGAGAAGTATCGCAGAAATAAGCTTTGAAGAAGTAGAGCTGCTCTTGATTACAGAGATGGCAATGAGAATGGAAAATGGCAGAGCAGATCTGCTATTAATTTGCTGTTATGATTACTTTAAAGCTGTAATAGAAGCCTCAGAAAATAGCGTTTGGCCATTTCTTGTGACATCCCTCGAGTGGGAATGGAAACATTCACAAAATTAGCTCATCTCAGAAGAGCTGTAGATCAGACTGTAAATCAGACCCTTGTCCCTGGAAGCTCCAAGGAGTAGGACAGCCTCGGCTCAGCCGTCCCTGGGCCTTCTTGTGAGACTGCGCTGCGGCTCAAGCACTTCCTGCCATTCCAGGAATTTCTCAAGCATGTAAGTGGAGATTAAATAAGGAGCTGATTTAAAGCAGTGCCTTGGCAAGTTACTGATCCTACTGCGTTTAATTCAGGATGTAGGTGTCAGCAAAGTGGTTTAGGCATCGTCCACGTTTTGTTTAGTACTGGTAGCATGAGATCTTTTTACCTTTTTTGCCGGATAGCGCGGGATGTGGATAGAACCAGGAAGTCACTCAAACCCAAGGCTAAGTGTCTAGCAATGTCTATTGTCCCAGATATTCCCCTAAGAACGAGAGTGGGGAGATATTGCACAGGCACTAAGAATTCCCTAAGTGCTCTGTGGTGATCAGTGCACCTGTAGGTTCTACCAGCCCTGTCACCTGGGTTTCTTCCGTCCCCTGCTGCCCTCTTGGCCATGTGGAAATCCAAATGGCTTGGATTTTATGCCTTAGACTTTGGTTACAGATAGAAATCAAATGTCAAAGAAGGAATAGTAGCTAAAACAAATGTTCCAGTGGAGGTTTTTGTGGGCTTTTAAACTTTATTAATGCTTCTCATGTGGTACAGAGAGTTCCTAAGCAAATGGTTTTATCACCTGGTACATTCTCACCACATGCAGTTCCTACACTGTGCATTTGGAGGGATGGACACAAATAAAAATAGATAGAGACACAGTTAAGACAGATGTCCTGAAGTCGTAAGTAACAGGGAAGTGGTCTCACTGGCAATAAGAATCACAAGAAAGCCCTTGGAGCTCCTCGTTTCCAGTCAGTTCATTTTTTCCTTGGTTGTGGGTTGGCTGCTTGGGAGATAAGCAGTTGACAGCACAAAAAGCAGTTCCCACGTACAGCAATGAATACTGAAGGAGAAGGCATGCCTAAATATCAGCCAGTTCCTGCAGCCAACAAACTGCCAAGACTCGCCAACCCTCCAACCACTCCGTGAAATATTCAGCACATTTTTTTAATCTGTAGTCAATATTTTAATTATGCTAACTGTTCTGTGGAATAGTGCAGTTATTCCTCCCAGAGCCTGATAGCCTGGGGCCAGGCCATGCAATTATGTAGAGGATGTCTGCAAAATATAAACAGCCAAGAGCCAAATCAAGACTCTCCGAATCAGCAGGGAGAAATGAGCAGCAGCTTAACAAGCTGTGTAATGTAGAAGTATGAGGGGCAGTCGTTATAGAGGGTAAAGCAAGCAGAAGGTTAACCCACAGCACAGCAGCCTAACCCTGCCCGACGCAGAGAGGCCAGGCTCTGCTTGGCCATCGCTGCCGAGACAGACCAGTTGGTCCCACACTGTCCCACAAGGAGACAGTTCTCAGCCCTGCGGGGCCAGAGGGTTTTGCTCTGACTGAGGCTTGTTGGCTGCTTGTACTGAAATTACTTTCAAGTCCCTGCTGTACCCTGTTGAGGGCGAAGGCTTCTGTGCTGGAGCTGCAGATCCAAACCAAACTCCTCATATATCACATAGTTGTAATCTGCTCTGTGTGTGTCAAAGGGGTGGAAATGAATGTGGCTGTGCCTCTGGTGCTGGGTGAGTGCCTCGGACAGGGCCAGCTGGGGTGATTCCTAGAGCCCCCGACGCTGGTCAGGAGTGTGATGTCTGAGACATCCCAAGTCGGCTGAGGGGAGAGGTTCTGCCCTCACGGGTGTTGCTCTGCAGTACTGCTCTGGGCTGAAGAATAAACCAGGCAACAGAGAAGGAGGAAACAAACCATAATGGTCATTACATTTGGCTGCAGGGTCTGACCCCTCAGAAACTCTGAGCATCTGCAGCTTCTGTCTACATCAGCAGCAGTTGTGGCTGATCAGCATTTCTGAAAAATGCCCCACTGCTTTCATCTTTAAAACAGTGTGCTGATTTCTTTTCCTGTTAGTCCCTTCTCTACAGGAGTCGTGCACGGATGGTGCAGTTTTTCTGCACACTGAAGCTTTCCTGTTTACAGATGTCAAGTCCTGACTCTGTCCCGTCCAGCCCCCCACAGAAGTGGGGCAGGTTTGGTGGGAGCACGGTGAGCTTTGTGTCCTGGCTGTGTGATGGAAGAGTGCCTTATGCCCGCACAGAGCCTTCGCCTATACAGCAGATGGTTTTGGTGCCAAGACAACCGTGTCTGGGTGATAACGGTGTTGTGAAATCGAGCATTGGGTGCAGTCAGTCGGGTCTGTCTTCTTGGGGTTTTCATGATGAGCCAAAGAGTCTGTAGGTTGATGCTGGGTTGCTGGTTACAGCAACTGCAGGCTGCTGGGTGGTGGTGGGGAACACTGGGAATGCAGAGCCGAGGAATTCTGGCCTGGCCATGGAGAGAGGCTGTGAGAAACATGGGATGCCCTTCCGTGAATACACAAATTGCAGCAGAAAGTTTATGGGAAGATGAAGGATGCTGAATTTTAATGTGCTGGGAGTTTTGGTAACTTAAACTCATGGTAATGGAAGTTGTGCCTTGCTAAATCCTCCATGTATGCTGCTAGGAGAAGAACCACTGGAAAATCTGCAACCTGCAGGCAGTTTAAAAATAACACAGCAGACAAGAGCTGCAGGCAAATTTGTAAGGCAGGCGTGCTCTGATTTCTGATTAATTGGTTTGTAATGCAGCTCTGCATGTTCTTCCCGTTACTGTCATTGCATTTGTCTTTGCAACTCAGATACAGAGTTAAAAAAGGGAAAAAGGTTCCCTTTGGTCCACTCCAGGGGGTAGAGACAGTGAGTGGACTCAGAATTACCTATTTGCCTTTTAGGATAGAGGTGCCTTTACCGCTGCTGACGTTCAGTGCTGCTGAGAATTAGTGTCTACCTCTAACGGGATGTTAAGGAGGATGTCGCAGGGAGAGCTGAGCATTTAAAGGGTTCATGGCTACTACTGGCCAGTCCCGTATCATGCAAGCTCGGCATTTGTGGGGTTACCAAGACACGGCGCTTTCCTGCAAAGGGTGCTCCATACAGAGGGGACTTCTGATCTAGTGAGAGACACCTGCGGGGGGAGCAGGCAGAAGGGTTATCTTGGTTTTAGAGGAAGGACTATCCTGGCTTTAGTAAAGAGAATTAGCAGCAGGAACAATCCCCTTTTTCTGTGGTTTAGCATCCTAAAGGAGGAAGAACTGATCACAACGATTGAATCTGCAGAACAGGAGTAAATTGTTTGTGTCTGGGAGCCTTTGAACACTTCTGTTATGTTTCAGAGTGGCAGAATTCAGACTGAAGTGCTTTTTTACTGCACTACTTAGATGTTTCCTGTGATGGAGCTCTTCCTTGTTCTAAAAATGTTTTCTGTCACCTGCATTTCTGCAGACATGCTCTCTTGCTTGGCTTTCCTTGAAAGAGAACTGCAGTGGAATGTTCCAGTTTGAAGTTTCCACTTCAGTTTTTTGAACATACAGTATTTTGATTTTTCCAATTTTGAGTCACTGTTAGAAATTAGAAATTAAAATTAGAAATGAGAAAAAAGCTTTTGATGAACATGAAATTTATTTAATTTTTGAAGGACTTTTCATTTCAAGTTCTGAATGTTTCATTATTGTTTTGGGTTGGCTTGGAAAAATTTACACAGAATCTTTTGTAAAACAGAAAGCCTGGTTCCTAACAGTTTAGTTACTTAGAAAAGGCAAGGTGCCTGTAGTACATTATTGAATGTAATCATAAACTAATTTTGGATGCAGAGCTGCTGATGTGACATAGATTATTGCTCTGACACATTGTATTTGTTACACCTGAAAAATACTGAAATGAAGTAGGGAAAATTACAGGATTGAGGTGCAAATTTAGGCATTTACCTATCCAAATTTTTAGGTTTTGTATGGTCAACAGTAAAAATGGTAAAAATGGCTTGAATTCTTATCTCTCTGCAAAATTGTAATCCTTTATGTGCATGATTTCCCGCCTTGGATTTTATCTCAGCCCATAGTTTAATCTCAGGAGGAAGCAGATGGACAGTGGGCCAGGTTCATCCAGATGATACCTGCGTCATTCATTGAGGTACCTTGGGGGGAAAAGCGGGCACAGGGAATTTGTGCAGACTTCAGACTCGCAGAGATACATGAAGGCGGGGTGAAAATACTGCGATAAATGGCAGAATGAGAAAGGGGAATGGAGTCCTTCATGAGCACCATATCCAAACCAGCTCTGGGTTCAGCTTCCGCTGAGTACGGGCTGTTCTTGGGCTGTATCACCTTTCTTTTCGCAGGGTGCAATGAATCCTCATGAGGTTTTTATACTTCCCTGCATGAAAATGCAAGTTCCTGTGCTTTCCTTTCTACCTTCCGTGTGGACTCCAGAGTCTGAGCTTCCATTTTCACTTCATGCTCAAATGTTTGTCATGTATCCCTGTTCTATAATTTCCACTGCTCTTTAGAATGTTAAATTATGATTTAACATTTTTCTTTAATTGAAGGAGGAAAAAAAACCCCAAAACATACTTTGTGGGTGGTAAGAGGGGGCTGTGCTTGCAGGGGAGTTTATTTCCATTCTGTCCTGCTGAGCCTCCCTTCAAAGTATTTGGATTTTAAAACCAGCTTTAACTGAAATGAACAGGGGAACAGATTATAGTTATCAAAGGAAAGAGAGCAGGGAAGTGGGAACTCCAGCTAAATCTCTTAGATAAAAATATGCCTTATATGCTTGAGATTTGTGATTCCTTCCAGAAAATGTTCCTTCGGGAAGTTGACATATCACCTAACAGCATTACAACCGTATGAGCCAAGGTGCAAAGAAATTAATCAGGAACTTTTCGTGCTTTTGGATCGTTGTGTCAAGTCCCAATAGCACTTCCCGTGATTTACAGTGCACAGTGTGACATTAGCAATTCATTAACAAAATAAGTTTTTCACTGTTTGCGTAAAGGAACCCACAACGTGCTTTACCTGGGTAGGGAAGAACTAAATAACAGTAAGAAAATGAGACTAATGAAGGATTGCTGTAATATCACGGTTAATTCAGTTACTCGAGCCTGTGCAATATCTTCTTTTGAGAGGGGAAGCTTGACATTTGCATGTCTCACCCCGTGGGAGCTCGCTCAGGCTGCCGACAGAGCAGCATCTCCTGAGATTCACAAAAAATCTATTCAAATAAAGTCAAATGAGCGCTGCCTTTGCAGAGGGCAAGGAGCCAGCCTGCACCAAGCCCTCTCCATCCTGCATCTGCAAAGGGATTTCTACCACCCCCATTACGAATTCCCCGGACTGGGCAGTTTCCCCACACCTCTTGGAGAGATGCTGTTCTGCAGGAGAAGGGAGGCCAAACCCAGGAAGCACAGGAATGGCTTGAATTAGGCTTTCATGCACTCGTAGTAGTAAAGCTCTTATCTGCACTGCAGGACCAGTGTTTCATCACCTGCAGTTGTTTAATTAGCTGTAGCCATGCTGCAAACCTGTTGAAAGGATGTTTTTTATAGCTTCCTCAGGGAGTCTGCAGACTGAACACACCCTGTGCTGTCTCCAAGAGGCACCTTCAAATCCATTTCACTGCAGCTGGACCCTGACAGCAACTACATTTAGAGGGATGTGTGATGCCCAGGGAAGTCATGGGTGTAAGAGCACCATGCTTGCCAACAGGAACCATGCATTGCTTTTTTCTGGGATTTGTGCCCCAGAATTGACCTGCTTAGAGTTTCTTCTGCTTATGGGAGTCTGTCTGTCAATACAATCAGCTCTCACTTTATATCCATCCCAAACTTGTGTATTAGAGAAATAATCAAATCCTCATGTCCTGTGAACTCTTACACCCTTGCAATTTAATGCATAATCTCCTTCTCCCCTCGAACACACCACAGCTCTCTGTTGGTGCTCTGTCACTGTTCAGTGCCACTGCTGCAGATGGAAAACATTCTGCTTTGGGAAATGCAAGAGCATCTGCCTTTTTTTTCTTTTTTCCTTTATCACTCCTGCTGCTTTGCACTTTCGCTTTCCTTAGAGCCATTGCCAACACATACACATTAGTCACCAGTCCCGGGTGCGTACTCCAGGCCTGCTACGCAGAACAGGACAGAGATTTGGAAGGAGAAATACTTAGGCAACAAAAATATGACATAAACCAGAACAGCTACAGAGAAAGGTAGACAGAAAATGGTCACAGTGACTGAATTCAACTTTTGTCTGAAGGTTATGCATACGATTTGGTTCTTTGTAAAACTGTTATAAAGTTGCTAGTGATTTCTACATTTGGTTTGTATGTAAACTGTAATTAAACCCTTCTTAGGAGGTTGCATCACCTGAATGAATGGTTAAATACTTTCTAGAGATGGGTTGGTCTCCTTCACGTAGCATCCTGTAAATATGAGACACATGTAGGAAATACTTTGAGGGGAGCATTGTTTGTAAAGATCCATTTTTCCCACTGTCTACTGGTATTTTCCAAAAAGGCAATTATACTAAATACTCAGCAGTCTTCAAAAGACAGTGAGGTACCACAAACCCTCTGTTGTCCTCAGCATCCTTGAAAACACCCGCATAAGTGCATGCACAAAGAGCAATCAGACAGTACAAAGTTCCCACAGGCAATGGCACTTCTCAATGGTTAAATCTGGTGTTAAAGTTAACATTATCTGCTCCTTACCATGGCACTACGTCAAGGCTCAGATAAGGGCTTTAAAGCACTGATCTAACAAAACTGCAACATGCTTAACTGTAGACATCTGAGTATCTTTAAAAATTAATGAGTTCCTGGGAGGTCCATACTTTAAAAATTAAGATTTCACTTCCAAATTGATAGACTCTGGTTAACAATCTTTAGTGCTAATAGAGCAACATGCCTTCTAAAATGAAATTCTTTACTGGTCGAGGGCCAAGAGAAGTAATTGATTATCAGATTTACTGTAGTGATCATCACTGTTTGTCTGAAACAAGACCACAATCTATTCCTAATGGGAATGGCAGGATCTTCTGGGCAAGGAACGAACGTGGAAATTACTCAAAATGTATAAAGCTCTCCTATGCAGCTCTTGGAATGACTCCATTCCAGATTGCTTTCTTCTTGTATAGGAGCTAGGAAAAATAAACTCCTGAGTTGTAATCCTTGCCCTGTGTAAGAGAGAGAAGAATGGAGAGACAATGTCCCACATGGCAACAGAACGAGACCGTGGCAGGAGCCCAGCGGTCTCTGTCCATTAACTCTCTCTGTCGCCCAGCAGCCACACGGGGAGGACGTCTATGAGAGTGACTGCTTTGCCTTTTGCTAATGCAGTGTGTGGCTATGTCTACGTTAGCAAGTAACGCAGCTGGTGGAAGTGGGGCTGTGAAGAGCCGGTGCTGAGGACTCAAAGTCTCCTGGCGTGCATTTGGTACGAGTGTGATCCTGTGACTCTAACTTGACAGAGAACGAGCTCTTTCCTTACCAAGTGCAGAGGAAACAAGATTCTTCTTTAAAACAAAAATGCTAACCAAACCAAACAATCATCTTTCCAAAAATGAACTAAGAATTTCTGCATTTTCTTTCCAGAGAAAGGATAAAGATTATTTTTCTCTTACTAAATTACAAGATTCCAAAGCCCCTAAACACACATGCAAACTCCTATGCATTCTTAGTACCAAGAGTCACTAACTTTCACCAAGACTTTGGCTCTTAAATTTTTGGTAAAGTAAAAATTCCCTTGCATTGTGTTTTAGCCCATGTTACAGCTTCTCTGAAATGTCCCTATACTGTACTTGTCTCTTATACATCCCTATAGCCAGAATGGCCTGTATCTTCCCAGAGCCCTTCAGCAAGACATTTTAGCATCAATGAAATTGCTGTGCATAAATTAACAAAATAATGACAATTTCAGACTTGCTCGAATGATGCTATGGTTGTGACAGAAGAAGCAAATTTACTCTAATGCACAGATGGAGGAGTTTCTTTTAGCTTGTTCTTTTCTAAGGTTTATAGTGCACTGAATTGAGTGGAGAAAGGGCATTGGATTTAACCAGAGTTCTACTGATTTCATTAATTGGAGTGAGTCTTTATGCAGTTCAGTGCAAGAACTGGGTCTTGTATTAATTTTTGACATCATAAAATGTTCTTTCCACACAAACTAGACAATTGTTGCTAAAAACAAGTCAGAAAATGCATCGTAATTTCTTGAAATGGTTACATTTGAAAGAAGGGGAGGGAAATGTCCTACATACCGTTTTATTGTTCATGTTCTTTTAAAGGAGAAACTTTGTGGGCTAGTTAGGTTGTACGGCTTCCAACAACTGCAAAGATCCCATAATAAACATCCATAATACGTTTGCAGATGGTTACGATCTCTAGGAGCATCAGGCAATAGCGTGTAGAAGCGTGATGTGTAATGGCTACAGTGCTCACACCACCTTGCAAAGAGCTACCTTCAACTGAAATACACAGAGGCGGAAGGAGGTAGCAAACAAACATACTCAAAGTAGGTACAAAGAATGCCAAGAGTTAAACTAACCCGTAAATGATAACTGCTGACAAACAGCTTTTTTGGTATTTTGAAAGTCTGCAGCAGCATTTGTGTTTACAAGCCTATAGCAGCGTTGGTGAAGGTTCCCCACATCTGCCTTTAAGTGCCTGGAAGGTCTCCCTAAGTGTCACCATGTGGCTGATGGTCAGGCGTGGTCCTGCTCGCCCCGGCTCAGCCCACAGATGGAACAGGAGAGGCTGGAGCAGCTCTTGAGCCGCACAAGATTTTCCTACTAATAAATTGCCCCACGGCTCTGTCAAGGCAACTTAGTGGTTGGGGCCAGCGGCTACAGCGGCTGTGGAGCTGCTTACATCTGCCTTGGGACGGCAAACCCTCTCTGGGCCGTGCTTCACACACATTTAGAAATTGCTGATCAAAGTCCTGTTCTGCACGTTTGCCTGAACAGGTAAGAGTGACCCACTTCTACATTTACAGACTCAATTTATAATGTAATGGTGTAAAAAAAAAATATATAACTGCTGAGATTCTACAATACTGAGAAGTGTCTCGGGAGCACGTGATGACGCTTCTGCTGGTCAGAGCTTATGCAAAGAACAAAATAACTACTGTTTTCAAAATTAAAAGCATGTCAGGAGGCTGTGTCTTTCTACAGACAGGTTTTGTTAATTTTACTGGAAACAGATTTTAAATTCACATTTTTTTAAGACTAACAATGCCAGGCAGTTCTTTGGTCTCCAGCTCTTGATTTTCACTTGGGTCATGTTTTTGAGAAGGAATCATCTAATGAATGTTTTTCTAACATCTGCCTTTCATCAGTAAGAATATTTGGACTTTTTTCTTGTTTCTGTTTTTTTTTTTTTTAATAATTTTATTTTATTATTTATTTATGCAAAAGGGATAACCAACTCTATGACAAAACTTTCATTTTACAACCGCCGTAGACTATGAACTGAATTTCTATTTCAATGCATGAGGTTTTTATTAAACAAGTAAATAATAGTCTTGTTCACTTCAACCGTATCCTGGGCCTGTTTTTTTTTAAGTCTCACAAAGCCCAAATAGCATGGAAGAAAAAAACAGCATGGAATATTTTTACCCTGTCTGACCTAAATTTATGTATTTTTTAGTTCTTCCAAGAGAAAGAGAAGTGGAATAACTACTCTCTCTTCTCAGTTTCTTTTCAGCTTTCATATTTTAACTGTGTTCTCAGCTGCCTGCGTGAGTCACGGAGAGCTGGAAACAGGAACCCCCCCACAATATTGTAATAACTGCTTCCTCAGGAAGAAGCCTATGTGTGTTCTGGGGTGTACCACTAAAAAGCCACAAAAATCTCCTGAAGGCTTCTTTGTGCCAGAAACCTATGTGGGAACTCATAGAGGAAATGAAAATATCTGAGCTGCAAAAACTGATTACTTATGAGTGTAATGAAAAGTAAGATATTTAAAGATTTCCATGTCGCTCCGTCTTGAAATTTATGCCCTTGTTCTTTGGCGTTTGCAGCGGTTTCAGACTGCTGTTGACTTTACGGATTGTTTTGTGTAATGATGGTATTGAATTTCACTGGTCTAAGCATAATTTGGATTTGATCCTGCGGTGTTCCGAGAAACTCTGAAATCCACAGGCTTTTATGAGAACTGGAAGGGTGTTCTGTGCAAACATCATCGTTGTCTGGTCCTTCCTATATAGTGTAAGATATATCCAGACTACATCTCTGTTTGGAGCTACCTATAACATTATATTTAGAAAACTACAGGGGAAGCTCATGGCAGAAAACCATTCTTCATTCTGAAATGCCACAACTTTCTTTAGAATAAGCCAGATCCCTCACAGTTTGGCTCATGTCTAGACTGAGCAGATCATATCACACCAGGTCAAGGATCTTCTGAAATAAGAGAGGAAAAAGAAAGGTCAACTTACTCGAGCTTAAGCCAAATTCATTGGCAGGTCAAATGGATTAATACAGCAAACGGTAACAAAACGTTGTGAAACATATCAGCAGAGGATGTTGGTATCAAACGTGCCTGTCAGCTCTATTGCATTTATAGGTGTGTATGATTAAGCCTTACAGTGCCCTCTTTCAGCCCTGTTAGCCTGAGCCTATCCGCCTCTAACTTAGAGCTTCAGTCCTAAATTCCTGCACAGAAGGTCAGACAAGGAGTTTGTCACACTGAAGTGACATCTCCCCATCAGACTATTCCCTTTCTTACTGGGCTACCCTTCCTCTTCTCTGTACACATTCTGCTTGTACCCCAGCTCTGGGGTTTGCTGTCATGTCACCGTTTGCACAGATCTGACTGCCATCCCGCAGGCAGCCTTCCTTCCCGCTCGGTGCTGGTTACTGATCCTCTGGACAATAACGGTCTGACTTTAATCAAGACTATGCAGGAAAAGCCTTTCTTCTCAGAGAAAGCTTTTAGACGTTACAAGCACTCAGAATTCGTTTACCACATTGGGTAATGAAGCGGAGCTAAAAATACCATATGTTCCTTTGACATTGGCCATTCATTACAATAAATGACTGAATTTCTGTGACTGCAGAACAAAACATGTTTTATGTTTTTGCTTTTAAGTGAAGCTGTGTATAAAGCTCTTTGCCACTTGGAATATCCTCTTAGTGTTTTACATCAGAGGATAACAAAGCTTATTTGGAAAAGGCGGAGAAGCCTACAGCTTGTTTTTCTCTCATTTTCTTAAATGAATGAGGAGAGATTTTAGAATGTGAGATCACGGAAGTGTAACCGGCCAAATATTCTCCGTTACGAGAAAATATAGTGAGGAAATATGTTGAGACTGCCCTTCAGAATATCACCTCTTATTGGCAACTCCCTGCAGGAGTCCTTTCAATCATCTCCAAGCCTCCGATGCAATCTGTGTAAGTCTGTTTCAGCAACTGAGATGAGATTATCAAAGCATGAGGAAGAACTGACACATAGGACCAGATTGTTTGAAGATGTTTATTTTAAGCCATTTCACATAGTCTCATTCACTATTTTTGTTTTTTGAAGTCAGAGAGAGAATTTTTTCTTCTCCAGTAATTAAAACTCTGAAGGCGGATGCTCTTGCCTGCACAGTAAAAAAACCTACAATATTTTAAAAAGTATTTAAAAAAAAGCCCCATTAAAAACTCAACTAATTTCTTCCTTTCAAGTGCTAAAATGATCTAATGCTATTAATAGAAGATTCTTTCTCTGTGGAAAATTTATTCTTCTATTTAAGGCTACTGGGGACAAGCTTGAAAGAACAAAAAATTATGATTCGACATCTGGCTCTCAGTGCAGCCTTTGGATGAGGAGTTCAAATAGCGGCTCTGAAATAAATACCTTTATTTGGCTATAAGGCAGAATGACAAGACACCCTTGCTCCACACAGCTGCATGCAGTGCCCGCACACTTGTTAGAAGCCCACCCAGCCTGTCCCTTAGTGCCAAGGGAAGTGAGTTTGAGATTGACAGCACTGGAAAACACAGATTTTCCTCCCTGCCCGGAAAGGCAGAGCTCCCGCAGCAGCGTCACCTCCCTCTCCCGCAGCCCTGGCCCCGGCTCAGTGGAGCGGGGCTCGCTCTGTCCCCGAGATCTCCCTGCCGAGGCAGGAAACTGATACTCGCTGGGATGACATTTTGTGTGGGCGCAGGACTAAGAACTCCTGTCACAATAAATCAGCAAACAAAATACCTCCCCAGGAGCTTCAAGAGGACATTTTATACGGAATAGCTCATATCCTGCTTCCAGGCACCTGATCCATCAGGCTTTATTTCTTCGCCATGCGCTGGCGCCCGGTGATTTGGTTCACGTGCTGACCACGGCCCAGGTGCCGTTCTGGCAACTTACTCCAGAGTTAGGAGAGTTACATGGCTTGCGCATTCCTGGTGGGATCACTCAGAGATCGTATTTCCAAAACCAGAGGGGTATGTTACCCAAAACATGTGAGTCCCGGTAAAACCACCAAGAGCAGAACAGAATGCTTAAAGCTGAAAATAAAACGCATCTTATGATTTTGTTCTTTCTTTTGTTTAGTAGGGGAATGGAAACAAGAGCTATTTGTAAAAAGCACAGTGAAGCATTATGCTCTGAGTTACCCAAACAAGCCAAGGTGCTTAAATACCGCTGCGGCGTTTGTACGGTATGAGCTCTGAGACGGGGAGCCAAGGGGCACTGGCAGTAGCAGGGTGCGAGACGGGGGGAGTTCTGTGTTTCCAGGATCTATGCATGGTGTTGAATTAGATAGAGCGGCTCACATTCCCTAACACAACTGTCTTCTGCGAGGTACAGAAACCCTTAGAAGATACAGACGCGAACAAGTAGGCCTTGGTTTACGAAGTCTTGGGCCGGTACCCAATAAATGGAGTTTTAGGGCATTTAGTATCAGATCAAAACTACCACGGTCCCAATGATACAAAGTGCAGATGTGGTAGGAATTCCTTCTGCCATCTCAAATGTTGAAACGTGCTGATCAGTCAACCTGCAAGTTTTTTGCGGAGCCAGGTATCATTTGTCTGCGCCACTTGCACTTTATGCCCTATCAAGCATTGTCTGTCTTCCCACAGTTGGCACCGATCTGGCATAAAAGCACGGAGCTGGCATAAACTCTGTATCACAGCTCTGGCTGATTGGACAGAAATGTGATCGTTTGCCCATCCCTGATGTGGATGAAACCGGTACAGCTGTTAAAGACAACCGTCTGCAGATCTGGTGTTAACATCAGCCTCTCCTGTAACGGCTGGGCCTGTGGGGCCAGAAAGCCATGTCAAACTAATGGCACGTCTCTGCCCCAGCACAGAGACCTGGGGGGCAAGAAGCAAAAGGAGACATCCCATGGTGGCACTAGCTCTGTACAGATCGCTTCTGCTCAGTGACCTCCGCTCCCAACAGCAGCTCCACGAGCCGCAGGGAGTGCTTTCCCAGGGCGTGAGCCCGTGCTGTCCGGGGTGGGTGCAGCCTGAACCTGCACAAATGGATCATGTACCTGGTGTGGGGTTTTTTTAAAACAGAGCTGACTGGTTTGTAGAATGTGTGCACTGACAGTCACAGGATATTGTCAATGACTGTAGTGTGCAGCTGTACATGAAGTATGTGCGCATTTAGACCTAATTTGATATATAGTTGCCACAGCTGTAGGTATGAATCATGTAATGGCTGTATTCTTGCCCGGTTCTGACTGCGTACACGTAACCACGCGGTTACACAAGCAAAACCAAGGGTTGCCAATTATATGCCTTTTTGCAGACTCATTTAATCATCTCTCTTTGACATTGTGGCCTCAGATTCAGTGCAAACAGAAGGACAACTTCACAGTTCTCACAATTTGCAGAATGAGACCTTGCTATACGAGCATAATTTCTTGCCATGATTTTTCTCAAAATAGATTAATCTTTGTAGAAAATGAGAGCAGAGGCTAATGAGGGTTGAGGCACAGATGGGACGGCACCAGTAGCTACTTCATGCAAACACAGCAAAGTAATAGTTTCTAGCACGACATTTAATAAAATCAAGCCCTGCTAGGATGCACGGTTACAGGGGAATTTATTTTCAAGTCAAATATGATGCTGCCTGGCTGTCTTCAGTGGAAATACATGACACATGGTCTATCTCATCTCGCCTTCTCCAATTTCATCACACTTTTAATGAGCAGAAACATGGAAAGTGAACAGTTCCTTTCTCCTCTACAATAATACTCATTTTCTTTCTACGCTGTTTTCTTTGAATAACCAGAGTTCATCTTTAGACCCCTGTTCAATATTTCATTCAAAGAACTTCACAAGCATCTCCCAAACACTATTTGGAAGCTTCAGCAATGTTCGTGTACTGACGAGCAATGCAAATTTCCTGGGATTTGCCCCCCTCTCAAGCAGGGCTCTTTCAGGGCAGGGGGAAGGGTTGTTTCTGGGTTTGGTTATGGCTCCAGCTCCATCCCTGGCTGAGAGACAAGTGGGAGCTCTGCACTCCAGAATACAGTCGCTCTGTGGGTAATTTACGTATTAGCCCCTCATTTACAGATGGGCCCTAAAATCTAAATGTTATTCAGGGATGTGTTGCCTTCTATTATGAATTCTGAATAATGAACTACTACCAAAAAAGTAGCCCAGTGGGAAAAGTATCAAACTGTGTTTTAGTAGTTATGGAATGACAGATATATGTTTGCATATTGATAAATGTGCAAGTAACAGTAACTGGCATTTGGGATGGCATTTGATAAATTCCGTGCTGTTGTGTGCTCAGAATAACAAGGTGTGTCTTCTGGCATAACTGTGAGGGTGGTGAGAGCCTGGCCCAGGTTGCCCAGAGAAGCTGTGGCTGCCCCATCCCTGGAGGGGTTCAAGGCCAGGTTGGACGGGGCTTGGAGCAACCTGCTCTGGTGGGAGGTGTCCCTGCCCAGGGCAGGGGGGGAGTGGATGGGCTTTAAGGTCCCTTCCAACCTAAACCATTCTGTGATTCTATAAATTGCTAAATAATCACAGAGGTGCATATCCAAATAAACATCTGTACTAAGGAAGGCCAAAGCCAGTTTCTTCGCCTCAAACTATTTAAAATCACCAGTCAGAGATTCGGAATCACAAGATTGCTTGACCAATGGATTGACTGTGGATTTTATTTTGTCTTCAAGGACTCTCTTCTGGCTGCCTCCTCATTTCTTGTCTGCAGCCAGGTTCAGCATTTTACATGAAAACTGAAGATTCTTTGCAACTTCCTGATTCCAGAATTTTATAATCCCAAGTTCCAAATGTGATCTCACTATAAAATCAAACTAGTTGACAGCTCTGCAGATCCAAAGGCTTTTTACCTATGCCATCGGTCCACTGGAGACAGCAAAAGCTAGAGCTAGAGAAAATACTCTGGCTAAAATTTTTCAGTGACACGTTTGAATTGAAGGGTATCCTTACCCTCTACTGCCAAAAAACCTCAGATTAATATTTGTGTTATGAAACTATTTGTTTCAACTTCCTTCAGTTCATCAAAGTATGAAATGCTGAACATTTCCTTCAAGTGGAAGAAGTTCTATTTCTCTGGCACTAAAAAATGAGGGAGAAGACTTTTGGCTGGCTGACATAGGGAGAATATTATTATTGTTATTGCTTGGTGTCAAAATTTTAAAATGGTCTTGAAAATTGCATTCCCCCTCCTCCCCTCCCTTTTTTTTCCAGTGGGAGAGGGGCAAGGGAAAGGGAAAATTCAGGGATGTCCTTGGCTGTCTGGTTTAGAACCATCAGGTTGCATGTGGATCAAAGTTTCAAAGCTTATTCTCCAAAAGTGAAAATCAGAAATTTGGATTCTTGAAGTTTCTGATACTTTAATGTATTTGTTCATCTCGCAAAGCGCCGCCTCGGTAGTATGGTGCGTGGTGATCACGCCTGGCTAATCTGCAATAGACTGAGATCTACTTTTAGAGAAAAAGAGTGCTGCAAAAATAACATTAGGGTCTGATAGTTCAGTTTTCTGTGAGTGACAGAGCTCATTTCTTCTCTAAGAACATTAATAGATTTTGCAAATAGACAATAGAAATTAATTAATTTTCTGGCCCACTTGGTTATTCAGAAGAGCTCAGTAGAGTGAGTCATAAAGGCTCAATAACCCATGGTTTAATTTAAGTTACATGACTTGTAAGAAAATCTCAAGATACTCTGCCGAGGGAAGTGATCTTTCTGTAGAAAGAACTAAAGTTCGGGGAGGGGCTGGGGCAGTAAATCTGAGGACTTTGGTGCACAAAATGTGGAGAAACCTGGCACGAGCAGCCTGAGGAGCAGATGGGATGGCAGTGACCCGTGCTTCCCCTTCGGACCCTCTCCTTTGGTTTAGTTTTAAAGTAGTGCTTGGCAGCAAAGTTATAAATAAATAAATAGATTAACCAGAAGCAGAGGGTTGAGAGGGGGCTGGCTGCATTCAATATTACAAGTCACTGTCAGATTAGTCACACGTGGCATTTTCCTCTTCAGCCACGGTGCCGCGGGTGAAGCGCAGCGTTTGCTGTACAGTTAACGAGTCACTGGATATTGAAACAAATGGGTACTTTCACCAGGGCACGTTCCTACCATTTCATTACATTACTTTCGAAATTGAGTCTGATTTTATATTGTAGGCCTATATATTCCCTGAAATACATTCCTCTGCATATGTGGAGCGTGAAAAATTAATTCCATTAACAGGTATTCTTTAACTAGGTCTCTAGAGTTCCGTGAGCCTGAATTATGCCGCATTTTCCAGTATCTTTTTAATTTTGCATGTTCTAGATAAAAAACAGTTTCCTTGAAAAATCATTGCCCTCTTCTCTGAAACGGCGACAAGAGGGGAAGAGGATATTGAAAAGTTCCTCATCAGCATAAATAAATTAAAATCCCCACTTCATAGAAGCCAAGAGGAATGAAGCTGCTATTAAATGTTTTAAGAGGAAGCAGAGGCAGAGATGACCAAACTGGAGCTCCTCAGTCTAAATATATTAGCAACTCTCTCCACACTTGTATTTTAAAATGTCAGATAATCTATTAAAACTGAAAGATCTTTGAAGGCAGTGTGCCTGGAGAAGGGACTGTGGTACAATTTATTTAAATAATGGACGATCACCTCTGCAGCTCCTCTGTACCTGCAGGTTCCAATTCCGCTTTCTGTGGCTAAGGCCAGCCTTTCTGTCACAACCGTCTCTGCTCAGGCCCCTCCTCGTCAGCTCCTTCCAGACTCCCCTGGTGATGCCGCCTCCTTTTGCAAGGATTTCAAAGGTTTGCAAAAATTCCACACAGCAATCCTGTGTCATCCAGCAAGGGAGATCTATGTACACGATTTATAAACTTATACACCTCTACTTGCTGCATAATAGCAAATTCATGTTTAAATAGATGGTTTTGTTTTTTCATTATCCAGCTTGCATGCATAATTGTCCTAACTGTGCCCGTGGGGCAGGTTCACAGCTGAATGTAGAAACTGGACTGAGGCACCCGCTCGCACAGCTCCTCTGTAAAGCTGGTGCTGGATATAGAGGAGCAAGTACGTTACAGAGAGCCTGGAGAGGTGTAATAAAGAATCCCGTGCACCTACATTGCAGAATGGCCACCAAGAATTCCTCTGCTCTGGCCCCAATAGGAGCTGGGTGACAGCGAGCAGAAGGCAAGAGCCCAGGAAAAAAGCAAAGGGGTGTTTCAGGATCTGCTGTGGCAGGAGGTACTGGATTCCCTGTCTCAGAGATCGTGGGTAGAAGAGGCGGGAAGGATGTGCTAAAACTGTCTCTGACCTTTCAGCGATTCCTCATCCTTGGAAGTGCCGGCAGCTCAGCTCCCCTGTCGGCGTGGGGCAATGGCTAGTCAGGCAGGGGAATGGCTGTGGTGAACCTTCCCTTCCCCCGGCAGCGTGGCTAGCCCCCGGCGGTGGTGCAAGCCAGAGACCTTGGGGGAGACAAATCTGTGATGCGGGCTGTTTGATGAAGCAGTCATTTACTGTGTCCAAAATTATCTATCCCCATGGCTTCTCCTGAAGAGGCAGTGACCCAGGCGATATCAGGGGAGTTGAAATCTTCTGCTATTGATGCTTGTCTGTAATTTACAGCTTTTCCTTAAAATTTCAGCTCCTGAAGTTTTTTTTTATTGAAAACTGAAATTTCGAGAGTCACATTTAAGTCTATTTTATTCACTCGACATATTTTTTCCCTGAGATGGTTATGCAAATATTAACAACCTCTGTAAACAAGAACAAACCACACAGCAGAAACGCCTCCTTAACCTGGTCCCTGAAGAGCCATTTGGAACAAATGGCTGTGTGCATAATGCAGTTTTTTCTAATTAGCATCTCTGGCAATAAGCCACTTGGGTATATTTGATATGCTTTTATCTTAAATTTACATTTGCTGCTAGGTAGCTCTGACATCTTCATTCTTGTTTTAGATCTCTGTCATAACAGGATTATTGTGTGATCGCTTCTCGCAGCAAAGCAGCCCCTGTTTGTGTACGGCTCAGGCTTATCCACAGCGATGGGCTCTACAGTCACCGCAAATAAGGGGGGGGTTGCAACTTGCCTCCTAGAATTCAAAAATTAGTGTTGTAAAACTTGCAGGGTAGGCGGTTTTTTTGGAGCCATACAATAACTCCAAGACATAAGCTGTAAAACCAACCAAGAAAATAATTGATAAACAAGAATGTCTTTCTGAGATTGCAATTTAAATATTAAAAAAAAAAAAGGGTTAGTCAAACTTTACAAGACAGATTGAGGCACAGATTTTAATGATTTTTCCAAAGTTTGGAAGAACTGGATATAGAACAGATCCTTTCCTTAGTCCAGTATTCTAACCACAACATTTTTTCCTACCACAGAGAACTAAACACTTTCAAAAACAATTTTTCAAGGGCAGATTAAGGAAGTAAAAAAATGTACCTCAAATGAAAGAAAAGGATAGTAACAGAATTACTTGTGCCATGAAAAATTCCACAATTTTAAAAGTTTTTATGTTAAAATAGAACCTTTTTTTAAAAATTCTTGGAAACAATGAGAAAGTTTTCCCATGTCACAGTAGGAACTGTTGTCTAAATCAGATCAGTCATTCAGTTAATCCAGTTAAAGCAATTTCACTACTAGCTTCCTAAAGCAGCTGCTTTAGTGGAAAATGGGTCTTTATTCTGACATGCAAAAAAGGATGGAAAATGTCCTACCATTGCAAAGTTACCTCTCTCAGACACGGCTTTCAGAGATTAGAAATGGAAAAAGCAAACAGCAATAATAAGGTAAAGTGACTGCTACAAATCAAAGAGCAATCTAATTCGCTTCACCACACAGGCCTTTGGGATTTCATACCTTATGTGCTTAATCTGATTTCAGATGATGTCCATTCATTAAGGAAAACATTTCTATTTCCCCAGGTTAGCAGATTTCTTCCTCGGAACAGCTTTGTACTCCACTCTCTCTTTACCACAAGAGCCTGTTAAGTGTTCAGGTCGAAACCACAGAGCAGCAAAATACTAACGCAAAACTGGAACGCTTTTACCCCCTCTCAGTTAGATTTGCTTACCTCTAAGACCACAAGGAGAGTGAGGAAAAAAGTCTGAAGTTGTATTGATTGGGCAGATGACACTGTGACAAGACCATGCTGAAGAAAATACCATGATGCTGCACATGTGAGGTCTACTGCAAATAACTCCCTTTTCAACCCTCCCAAAACTACATAAATCACACTGTGTTCACTTAGGGTTGCTTTATAATTGCAAAATAGTGCCAGATTTCCAGCAGAAACAAGGGGTTGGTGATGGACAAAGTATTTCCACATATTTGAGATCCATAAATTAATCAAGTATAATTTATCAATTCATAATATCAATAATAATATAGCATTCATGGCATGTTCTTGTGAATAACATTTAGTGCTTACAGCATACCCACCATAGATGATTACAGGCATGAGGATTGGTGCTACTAGGAATCACCTGTTAGAGATTCAGTCTATTGACTAACACTCTAAATCCAATGGCAAAAGCCATATTGTTCATTTAAAGGGAGATTAAAATACTTTTATCTAGGTTTACTTAAAAAAGATGTTACACCCAAGAGCCACTGAAAGGCTCCTTAACCCTTTAATGTGTATAATTTAATGTCTCTTTTAAAGGATGCTCTTAACCCGGGTTGTTTCAGTGCTACACTTCACAACATTGCCTCAGAAACCACTCTGGGCAAAAATGAAGGACAAGCAGCTGAGTGCAGGATGATGAGCTCCATTTGGGAATGGAAACAAACAACTAAAGGCAGAACAACTTCTTAATTGGCTTTGCCTTCAAAGCACGTCCTAAAACTCTGTCCCAGGCTTAGATTTAAGAGAAGAGAAATGATGCCTGGGAATGGTGAATTGTAGGACTAGAAATACGAAAGAGAGAAAGACTTGGAGCCAAAATGTCAATACAGACAAAACTCAGCTGGAGAGATTTAAGGGGAAAGCAAAAAGTTAAACTCAAAGCACAGTGTCACCAGAGCCTCAAATGGAATCCAAGGTTTCAGACCAGTGTTTCTCTATTGGAAAATACCTGACAGGTGCTGGTAAAGGGTTCATCTTCATTCCTGTCTGCTCTTCAGTTCCGTTACCCTGCTCTTCTCTGCAGCACATCTGCTGGCTGAAATACTGCTGATGAAACAGGGATGTCAGTCTGCGTGGCAGAAGGTCTGGGGCTGGTTTAACACCTATTCTGAAGTCTTTACTAGAACTCATACATGCATGCTGTTGGCCACATAACCTTAATGCGCTATTCTAGAGTCACTCACTGAGAAATTGTGTGATGGCTTTGCTGCAAAAGTTGTGAATGGGTCGGGGAACTGTGGGAAGAGGTAGATGGAGAAGGCCTTGGAGAACTGTCTTCTCTCTCCTACCCCTGCCAGCCTGCTCGGGGGGGAAGGAGTAAGTCATTTAAACAGGGTGCTCATCCTGAAACTACAGCTGCCATGCAAATCTTCAGGTAGGTAAGAATCCACAAGAGAATTTAGTAGACATTATTCTCCAAGTATATAGAATGCTGCCTTATCTAGTGGTTCTGGAAAATCATAGTCTACACGTCTCAAGTGAGGCAGTCAAAATTAGTATTTTTAAAGCTCTCTCCGATGCTCTGCACACTCCTCAACGATGTATGGTGCACACGCCAGCCCCACACTACTTAGGGCTTTTGTGGAGCAGGTACTGTAGGGACAGGCACTGAAAAAAAGCTGCTGAATATATGAATACTTCTGCCTTCGTAGATTACTGGAGAAAAACACGTGCGATCACGCACTTAAAGACTGCATCATAATGCATATGCAGAGGGAACAGAATGAAGGTTGCATAGGCAACCATAATTCTGCATTTCCTAAGTTTGTAGTGCTTGCCTTTAAAATCTTAATAATGTGCTCTTAATATAGTGGCTTTCCGGTATATAACATGTAATTACCTGAAATTACATATGTGATGTTTTCTCAGTATCTGGAGAACATTTTGTTTTGTGCTTTAAAAGGATCCTGAAGAATAATTGTTATTTAACTAAAACATCTTTGGCTTTCTTTTCACTTTGCTTTTGTGTGGAAGCCACAGAACAGCTTTTTACATACCAGATGAATAATGTGTAGGAAGAGTGAGAGAGGAAGGGAATTGGTGACTTTTTTTTTTAACTATATGAATTTAATTTCACCAGGCACTTTATTTTAATTATAATGCATATCCAAATTTATATAAAAAAGGATCTCCTTCTGAATGCCTCAATAGTTTGTTCTATACATTTTGAAAAAGTTCAGATTTTACAAAATACTACATTTCTTTTCAACTGATTTTTTTCAGTTGTAGGTTGAAAATGAATATACATCAATGTCTTAAGTACTAGGTAGCATAAAAACATTCTGCATCTTCAAGCTACGCAGCAAAATGCAATCATAATCATGCTGGACAACTGTTAGATTCCCTGACCAGATTTAAAGGTTTCACAGAAATAAACTTTCTTACACCATTGGATTTTTTAGGGAGACTTTTTCTCATCAGAGCTAGGAGGAAAGAGATCACAATCCAATACACAACTCAACAAAAAAGCATCGTGACGCTTGCTGTGGGAAAAATTCCCCATTCCCTGCCCTCCCAGCTTCTCTGCAACAGAACTGTAGGCATAAATCCCTCTTCCTATGGAAAAGGAGCATATAGCAGTATTGCAATGAAGCACGTGTAACAGACAGTTATGCAATTGATCTGCCAGCACCGTCACTGCTTCCTCGTTTTGGAGAAATACATTCATGGTTATGAAATGTATGATTTTCGGAGCACAAAGTATGAAAGAACAATCCTACTTTTTCAGCTAAAAGACAGCCAGGGAATATTTTTTCTATATTCCTCATGATCACAGAGACAACACATTCTTACATATTGTATCACAAGCAAAATATCCTAATTCCTTAATATTAAAAGCTACCTGCATGCCCTCAATACAGACGCTCAGAAATATTTTAAAGATGCCCAAAGCTTTAGGGTACATAATGCCCACTCACCTCAGTTAAAACTCCAAGTAAAGGCGATAGAGCCGTTTAACAAAATAAGGCATGAGTAGCAGGAATTAAGTATTTTTCCATTTTTCTATTCATTTCTTCTGTTCCTTGCTCCTTACCTCGGGGTGCTGCTGCTGCTCGGAGCACACGGAATGCAGCAGCTCAAGCCCAGGAAGAAACCGGTTCTTTCCTTTCACCCTCTGTTACTGTTCTCCCTTGAAACTCCTCCACTTTCTCTTTTCCGAGTCGCACAGGAATACAGGGCTGGACCCTCTGGGCTCTCTCCAGGTCTGTTGATATTATGTAAAACAGCTGAATGCATTTCCTATTTTAACCATGAAAATCATGTCTTCACTGACAGGCGCCCGGATCATTAATAGCACACTGTATGCAACTGTGAAAACCCACGTAACGCTCAGAATTGGGCTCAGTTTTCTAAATGAAGAACCAGATGAAAATCTGCAAATCAACTTCTCTTTGTTGCAAAAGTTTCTCTTTTTCTCTGCTGTATAAGCTGGAAGTCACTGTTTAGCCAGTATGGATTTTTCCTTGGAAATGCTAGAGGAGACCTCTGGACTTGGTTTAACACCAGAAACAAACACATTGGAGATGTTTTGGTCGTTAAAGTGTCTCCAGCCCCACTGGAACTTTGGGTCAGCCACATCAAACCTGCCGTTCCCTTCTCCCAAGGCAATTCTGTCTTACAGCACTGTCAGCAAACCGCTTCAGCACTGTTTGAAAAGAGTCCAGCTTAAATTACAGTACTGAACGCCCGTTCTGGGCTTTTCCCTTACTATTTTTTTCTAGAATATTTAAATTTCATATGATTCCCCACCCAGTCTTAACCATACTTCCCAGAAGGCAGGAAAACAGTCTTTCCTTCCTGCAATCCTAAATGCCTTCATTAGGGAGACTTAACACTGAAGCGTTTTGGAAAGGCAGATGCTCCAGATTTAAAAGACACAGGAGAGGACTCTCAGGGAACAGCTGCATTGCTCTCAACTTCAAGCGAGCCGTATCTCAGGACAGTTTTGTACATTATTTTGTCACTGGGAACATATTATTACAATCTAAATTTAAAAACACTGGCTTTCCTGCATGAAGGCAAAAGCAGACTTAAACCCGCAGTGACCGTTCTGTTCAAGCACTCTGTGCCGATGATGCAGAAAATATCAAAGTGAAAACCAGCTCTTGCCTGAGAAGACAGTTCCTTGCAAGGCGTCTGCGCAGAACTGGCCAAACCCACGGGTACGGGAATTCCTCTGCGCTTTCCAATATCATCACTATTCCCAGTTCTTTGTGGAAATCTCATCCTGCAGCTGCTTCAGCTCCTTGTTGACTGCTCAGAAATGCCTTGTCCCTACAATCGAGCAGTATCATTTTACATCTGTTAGTAGATTGAAATGCTGGACATTAAACCTGTGTTCCAAAGTTACAATTTTTCAGTTCTAAAGGAACATACTTTTAAAATAAACTGGGCACTGTCTGCTTCTGTAGATCTTAGGTCATGTAATTCTTGAAATAGTGTTCTGGCAAACAGTTCCGCTTCGGAGCACTGAGCATACCTCTTGCTCTTAAAATGGCTAGTGAACTTCCAAAATCCAGGGAGAAAACCTAAATAATTTAAAAAAAAATCTTACAAATTTAAACTACATCAGTCTTTTTTTTTTCCCCCTGAAATATGTATTAATAGTTTTTTCTCTTACTGAGTCTTCTCATGCATCTTCTACACCCTCCCACATTTATTTGCCAGAATAGTTTAGTCAGTGACTGAATGATCCGTTGCATCTGAGGTAAAATGCTTGTTCTGAAAAAGGTGCACTGACTATATGCATAATATAAGATTGATTTATTTTAACTCAATGAACATACGTAAAAGAGAGGCAGAGACTTTCTGTCAAAACCAGGACTTCAGTGGACACCCTGCTACTTATTGCCCGAGGGATGCTTTAAGGAACAAGCCAAATGAAGTACTGTTTCAATGACTATTAACATCACTGGGAGTCTTTTAACTAATGTCAATGGCATAACTTAGGTCAAATATTTTGTTTTACATATATATAATGTGTATATATATATATAAAAAATAGCTAAGTACTTCCTTACATTTTCTGAGAAATTTTCTAGTGTTTCAGAAATACCTTATTCTCTCAAGAGGGGGAGCCAGCCCAGAAGTTTGGGAACTTTGCCTTTTGATAAATCTGTGTTTCCTGATTGTTTTTATGTAATTATGTCTGTAATATGACAAGAGATTGGATATCTTGGAGAATCAAATACAATGGCAAGTTGAAAAAAAAATTCCCAATTTTACTTGTAGTATTTCGTTTGCTAATGAGCATTATCCTGACCCATCAGTATCTGGCCATTAATCTAGTTGGTACTCAGTAAATTCTTCCTTTCATAATCTCTCAGGCGTGTGCTGCGAAGTCTAATGATCTTCCTGTGCTGTATCGGAAGAGAGACAAGGGTGTTGAGTCATCTTGTAAGTCTCTTCCCCTGGTTGCTGGCAGGACTAGCCTTTTCTTAATCACTCCTCAATGGAGGAATGCTAAGATTGGGCAGGTAAATAACACTCTGATCAGAATATGGACAGCTGGGTAAAACAGGGAAAAGTGTAAGATAAAGTTGAACAAGGAAAAGAACAAACATCCTTGTATCTAAAAGCATGCTTCCCTGCTTGTACTGAAGTCCTTAGTTGATTTTTAAAAAAAGACAATGACTGTCTCACCATTCTGTGTACAGAAGTCATCCCCTCTTCTTACTGAAGTTCTGAAAAAGCTATGACAACCAAAGGCCTAACTTTCAAATGTAAATAAAAAATATTAAACAAAATCTCTATTAAAAATTAAAGACTCTGACCCAGCAAAGTTCCCAAACGTGCTTAAATTTAAGTACGTAGTCTTAACAAGGTTAATAGGATTCATCTGTCAGTGAGATGCCTTATGCGCAAACATGCTTCTTTGAGTTTTAAAACCACATTTGCTAAGCTCCTAAATACTTGAAATTTAGGCACACAAGTTTAAAAAACTGGCAAAAGCTTCTTAAATAGTTTGCTGAAAAATATAAAAGATCTTTTCTTGTTCAGAAGTCTTTAGGCCATCAGAACAGGCTGTTATCCCATGGGGGAGTTGTGTGGCGGCCGCTCAGGTTGCACTGGAGGACGCCACGGCAAGTCGAGACTTGATACAGGACTGAGCTAACAAATGAATGAACATATTGAGAAAGTTGATGTTTTGTACTCTTGCTGATGGGCAAAATTCCCCAAAAGCTTGGAATGGCTTAATTTCAGATTCAGATTTTCCATTGCCATAAATAAAATAGAACTTTTCATCCTTAACAGAACCCAGACTTTGATCGTGCCTTTTTGCATGAGACTCAGAACTCTCATTTTTACACTTCTATATATGAAGCACCTCCGGCAACTTCCACTGCAGGGATAAATAAACTCTACAATGAATTCATGCTTTTTTTAAAATATCTCTTTAAGAATCTGAACTCCCTTCATACACTTCCATGTTCTCCATATACTGGAGAACTAAGTTTTCTGTTAAGCTTTTTCGTAGCAAACATACTTTAAGTATGTGAATGTTGTAAAGCATCCAAAATGTTTCATGTAAAATCATATGCATGTGGTAATAGTTTTGGCTATAATATTCTACATTTCAGCTGTCAGTGTATTTCTGTGTAGAATCACAGAATGATATGGGGTTGGAAGGGACCTCTGGAGATCATCCAGTCCAACCCCCTGCCAGAGCAGGTCCACCCAGAGCAGGTCCCACAGGAACTTGTCCAGGCGGGTTTTGAATGTCTCCAGAGGAGGAGACTCCACCACCTCTCTGGGCAGCCTGTTCCAGGGCTCTGCCACCCTCAAAGTGAAGAAGTTCCTCCTCATGTTTAGATGGAACTTCTTACGTACAAGTTTGTGCCCATTTCCTCTTGTCCTATCACTGGGCACCACTGAAAAAAGACTGGCCCCAAAAGACTGACTAGAAGACATTCATTTATTTATAAGATCGTAGATCATCTTTGGATTACAGCTAAAATGTAAGATATTCTTCGCTGGTACCAAATGGTGAGCCCTTTCATTAAAGCTGGGCAACATTCCATCTGATAGTGTTTTATTGTGCAGTTTGTTTAAAAGTCTGTCCATGAGAAGAGATTAAGTTGTCAAAATTACCAGGTAATGACTTGAGTAATTGACGTAGCACAGACGTGGCATAAAAACCCCCAGATGGTTACTGGGAAAAGCTTGTTTCCCCATTGAGGAAGGGGTGGGTGGGGGCACACTGGCTAGGTGACCTTGAAAATGCAAGGTGTTTTGCTTCCGATTCCCATTTTTCAAGAAAAAAATGATCATGTGAAAATCTGTCTGTGTATCAGAATGCTGAGTGCTAATTTTAGAACTCTTCAAATAGAATCGGTAGACTCTGAAACACTCACACTGAAGAAAAACTGGCATTTGAGGAATCCCTCTTGAACAGGTTTTAAATTAGGTGAAATTAGGACTATAACTTATTCAATATTTCCTAAATACACATAAATAGTGTTTGGACTGAATTTTGAGACCTTCTTCTATCAGATTTAATGAATACCTATAGAAGAGGCATATTCATAAAAACTGGAAACAACTATTCTTTAAACCAGAACCTTTGAGAGTAGGTTTAGAAGGCCTGTAGAATGAAACATTTGTTCTCCTATTGTCACAAACCTGAAGGAATTCCTCATGTTTTACAGTCTTTTTCATTTGAATACACTTAACATGCTTGCAGAACTTTGTTACTACTTCAATAATTAACACTTGTAACCTTTTCTGATTTGGAATTAATGTTGTAGTTAGTAGAAAAAGAGAGACCAGATATTCCAGTGTGTTCCTGGAAGTATCTTTAAAATGTCCTAAAAAGTCTTTTCAAAAGCTACAGAATTCATATACCACTATCCCTGTGTCTCTTGATCAGCCTTAATTAGGATATTTTTGTTTTTTAAATGTGGCAAGAAGTTCCTTTTGTTTTCTCAATAAGGCCTTTTGTCATTTTTTATTTTTACCATCTGTCATAAAAATTTGTTGTATGTGTAAGCAATTTAATGGTTCACTGAAAGGTTGTTACGCAACTGAATTGTATAAAATCCTGTCCAAGCCCAGAAATTACTGTAAGGGGAAAACAGAAAAATGATGAAGGGCTGAAAATGTAAATATGTTTTTTCTTTGTATTTATATCTTTTACATGTGATTTTGTTACCCTGTGAGTGTAAGAGGGAAGAGAAGATGAGGTACCTCATGTTGAGAGGTCAGGAGCAGATACTGCCGCCTATTCCCAGCACAGTCAATGCTCTGGAGTCATAATTTAGCCAATGGGGATATGTAGTACCACATCTGTTTTATGTACGTCTGAAATGATTATTTCAAGAGTATACCAGTGCTAGCTCCGTTTCATGGTTAGTTTTTCAAACAGAAGCCACTCAGTGTAACACTGAGCTATTATTAAAATCATTAAGCCTGGTCTTAACAGCGTAGGTGAAGAATGATAAATGCAGTATTCCAACCGCACTAGTGTCAGAACTCAAGGGCTTTCTATCAATACTCATTATAATCCTGTAAATGAATCCAGTGGATGGGAAATACTATCAGTTGGTAAAGCTGTCATTGACACAGCTTGTTAGCTACCATGACAGCATATACAGCTATTCCGAGTGTGAGGATCGGGCTGCAAAGGGCAGATTCTGCCAGTATGACTCACTCACGTCACTAAATCACACATATTTCTGTTGACCACTGTTGTGATTATCTGCACAGCAAAGCATTTCTCGATGAATGAAAGCTGGATAATTTGACTCTAAACTGATTATACATAAGTGCTACTCCAAAAGAAGTGAAAGATCTAACACTGCATTTTTTTATTTCACTGGTACTGATTTCCACAGGAATAAGAGCTCATCTTACAGTATTTGACAGAATAAAGAAACGTAATCATGCTATACACTTGTTCCTGCAATCACAAGATATAACTTCATAATCCAGTGTATTTTCCAAACATAGCATCCTCTGAGAAACTAGAAATTCTTCCTTGTAAAGAACCTGTGTACTGGACTAGATGATCTTCTGCGATGCCTTCCAACCTGAATCACCCTATGATCCTATGACTGGTTTATGTAACCCTTACAAAGAAAAACCATGTCCCCATCCATCAATTATTTACCTGTATTTTTACAGATGTCCCAAATGTATGTTTTTGACTTTCAGGCAGAAACTCTGAAGCACAATAGAAAATTCCACTTGACCAAAGTTAAAAAAGCTTAGAAACCTATCAATTATCCACTATTCTAGGCCACTAGAGTAACTTTTGTAAAGCAAGAATAGTAAGTCAGGTTCATTTTGGCTGAATACAAAAAAGACAACCAGCAGAAGTGCAACAATTGTTGATAACGAGCAGCTGGTATCGTTTAACTTCTTGAGATCAATTTTTGTATTTGGAATTGAACTTGCTATTTTGAGCTCCAAATACAATTTTGAGGGAAGCTTTACAGATATTACCTAGTATCACACACAATACTTATTTCTCTTCTCACCTGTTGAAGTAAGATCCTTGTAACGTCTAATGCTCATCACCACAGACCATATCACTTGAAACAGGGATGACCATTTTTTCACCAGCCAACAGAAAAGAAAGTGAAAAGAGTAATGTCAAAAAGCAGTAACACTGAACTGTATTCCCTTTAAGATTTTCTCCTGTCTCCTCTCACATTAGATGAGCCTTACTTCACAGTCTCTCTTGCCTTTTCATTTAGGAAAAAAAAAAAAAGGAGAATCATGATTCTATGATCTATACATAGATCCAAATCAGCTGAATTTTTGTCTAATAATGCTTTTGTGGACTGCTGGTTTCAGCCTCTCTTCATCAGCCTCCCTCAAAAATTGCTGTAAGAGTTTGAGACTGGCTCTACACCAATCAGCTAATAAGAGTAAGATACACCACCGTGATAGATACCTGCCTAAACACCCGTCCGTCTCTAGCACTGGGGGTCCCAGTGACACCAGCGCGCTGCAGAGACTGCTCCGTGTTCAGCACCACGGTCAGCTCAGGACTCACACACCCTCAACCCAGGGACCCTCGTCCATGAAAAAGTCAAAAAGCCCATCAAAAATACAGAGCGATCTTGAATTAGTAAAACACTTGTTGGAAATAAGCCATCTTGGTAGAGAAGATTTTATAAAAAACATCTACACCTTAAATTTTATTCATTAACTACATTCTTTATAGAACATTCTATGCGGAATACAATGAAATGCTTAGATGCGAGATACGGTTTGTAACATTATTTACTCTTAGTCACGCACAATGCAGCTACCTGTATGTGTGGTGGAAGAAAAGCCAGATGAATTGTGCACTGCACTTGCATCTATTTCTCTTTGAATTGCCTGTGTACAAAATATGGGCTAAATCGTGCCTTTAGGCACAGAGTCTTGAACAAAGATCATAAACTGCACAATCTCAGAAGACATGATATTGTAGCACAACTCCCTCTTTGCTTCATGATAGGCCAGCCACAAATTAACTTCTGCAGAAGCTGTCTACAGCACATCTGCAGTGTCTCAGATGCACACAATAACCAGGCACTGCATTGCTACAGCAAAAGTCTATTTCTCTTTCCACTTCCCCTTGTCTACTCCTCGGCTTCATCCTTCAGGGAAGAAAGATGTCATAGGTAACGTGTATGCCCCTTCTGTGCAGACTGAGACAGACGGACATTTTCACTCCCTTAAACAGATTTATATAGTCTTTCACAAACCTAGAGATTCTTCTTGTGTAGGTTTAGCTGACTTATATTTCCTTTGCGTATGGACTTGAAACATGCACTGGAGATTGAGCTGAATCTCCAAACTTGGAGATGCACTGGGTAGATCGAGATGAATCTATTCCTGACTTTAAAATTATCTAGATGCATGTGAAATGCTAACTCAGAAGGCCTATATAGGGCATCTAAGGGCTTTTTTACATGGCAGTGCTTACAAAATCTAATCCAAATTATCTGTGTGTGCTTGGAGTGGCTTAATTAGACCACGCTAAATTTGCATGAATACTCTCTCTTAGAATTAAAGTAATCTTAATTCAATTTAGGTTCATTTACTTTGGAAAAGAATGAAGCTAAATTAAATTGAGCTCACTTTAATTCTCTACATGAGTGTCCACATAGATTTTAATAGTTAATTAATCCACTGTACTTTCATAAATTAAACTGCGTGGATTTTCATAGTCCGTGTATATGTAAACACACTCTTATGTTATTTCAAGACTGTTCTATTACGCTCCATATGGGCTAATTTAACAGTCACTAGGAGGAGCCAAGTATTAGCAGACTGTTCTTAACTGAGACTGTATTTTCCATTACTGTATATACAAGACAATTTTATTATATATTCTCTGAATTAAAGTCCTTAATGTAGCCCTTTAGGCCCTAAAGTCTACCAATGATGAATAAAAGAAGCTAGATATGATTCTTTACAAAAAAGAGTATTTATTTAAATTCCAAGTCTAAAAATGATGTGGTTAAAGCTGTTCCTTTGCAAAATAGCTTATAGCATAAGAATTGGATTTTCTAGGTAACAGATGGGCCACAACCACAATTTGAAACAATTTTTGGACTGTGTCCCAGCACAAATCAATCTTATGGATTCTGAAAACGCTAAGATAGATCTTGAAATGGTAATTAATTTGATATCATGATTTTGATGTCGAAGAAGGAACCCTGATTTATAGCTGTTAAGGGTCTAACTCATCAATTATAAACACTGTTTTTTGAAGCTTCACTGTTCCCAAACTTTTTAGTTCCCCTCATTAGTTTCAAATTTTAAAATGTTCTCCTGTTCATGGGGTGAGAAACTCTATCTTTGGCTGCAACTCTGTTCAAATCACAGCTTGTTAGGCATGGTTCGTGTTAACTGTGATTTCAGCTGGCAGGGCACTAGATTAGCTGTTGACATCAAGCCAACATTTAATTTTGTTTTCTTGAGTCATCTGTTGCCAGTTCCCATGACAACCGATCTTCTTGCCTTCAGATTTACTAGAGAAAACCACTAAAATGGCCAGGAGTACATATAGAGATTCTTTGAAGTAGATGGAAGTTCAACTGTTTTCTTCAATGGAAACTAAAAGATCTTTTCAGCTTTTACTTTAGCAACATGTGACTTCTGTTCATGAAAACACAGATGTTCTTGCATTAGACAAATAGAGTGAATGGTAGTTTTTAACAAGAAACCTGTTTTAGCGTCTTTCTACTACATCTACAGGATGAAGGTCTTTGTGTCTAAAATCCTGTGATATAGAGGACAGGCAAAAATATTTTTCTATTGTCACCTGCACAGCAGTAATGAAAGATGACATTTAAGATACGGATTCTGTTGATCTTCACTAGAGCCCCTGTACATTTCAGTCTCTTGTTTCATAAATGGGTGAACTGAGTAAAGGAAGTACCTCAGGAAGACATCATTAGTGCTCTCAGTCAACCCAGAGGTTGAAACAGATCAGAGGAAAAGGCCAATCAGATGCAATGGGAGCTTCTTGAAGCAAAAATACCATTGGCTAAAAATAGTAGTCAGTGTATATAAAATATGTACAACCCATATATCCACAGGTTATGAAAGCATAAGAAAAAATTAAATGGCATATTGGATCACGAGCAGTCCTTCTAGTAGAATGTTACTATGTAGTGGTTATTTTTAAGACCATCTTCCATTGAGTTTCACAGGACCGTGCAGGAATGGGTACCAAAGCCTGAATTCCACATTCCTCTGGTTTTGAAACACTGCAAAGCACTAAGCACCCCCAAATGATTGTGAAATAAATGGAAGCACAAACACAATAGAAAAATGTGAACAACTGGCTGAAATACTGTTAGAGACTTCAGGGGAGAAAACAGACCCAAACCAGGCCGTCTCTTTAGCTCTTCATTAGGTAAACATTTGCCTCTAGCGTATGGGAAGAGAGTAAGCAGGGAGACAACTCTGTCATTTGCTGTGGGTGTTGCCCCTGCCCAGGAGCTGTGACTGACAACTAGGAACTGACTCCAGAGGAGACGCCGCGGGCATTGCAACGCTGCCCACTCGGGTGGACACAACATTCAGGACTGCCTTCTAAGCATTAACGGCCCCCTGCAAAGGCAATAGACTAGAGGGGTTAATGCCCCCCATCCAGTTCATGTTTCATTATACATATTTGTGTGACTTTTCCAGGCTGGTTCTTCAACAGCAGTTCAAGATTGCTTTCCTAAGCGTGTGGGTACACAGGCTTCTCATCTCAGCTGGAACAGAGACTAAGGCAGTTACTCTGACAAGAAGCTACCTTGCGTCTCTTCTCCTCCTCTGCCCAGCAGAAGCAATTAAAACATTTGAAAGATAATGGGGGTGTATGTGGGAGAAAGTGAAAGATAAGAGAACACACTAGTTCCAGCTTGAGTTAACTATCCCGATTCCACTCAACACAGCCATTTGCCACCAGCTGAAAACCCAGCCCCTTAGAGACCCAGAGGTGGCCAAGCACGTTTGGCACCAGTGACAATGCAGGTAACCCAGTGGCTTCCCCGTACCATGACCTTCCCCCATTTGAATATAAACCCACCCTTTGCTGCTGTGACTGGTAAAAACTGGTGTCAGCCACTGACAGAAGGAAGCGCCGTGGCCGGGGTGTACGATTGCCGTCTCTCGGTACTAGAGTGGAGATTAAACAACTGCAGCCATTGAATCTGGCGGGTTTTGCTGAGGTGGGTCAGGCTGTGAATTCAGGCTCTGTGTGATTGTTTCAGAGTGCAGTTGGCTCATGAATGTCATTGATGCAGACGCTGGCATACATTCAAAATGCTGTGTTTCATGTTTCGCTTTTATCTTTAAATATATTTGAGTAGGTTCTTCTCTCTTCTAAAACAGCTCACATAATAGGTAGAACTAAAAATGATCTAATAGCTTCAGTGCCTTAGAGCTACTGCCATGCATGAAATTCAAACTGTGACTATAAAAAGAAGGAGGGCTTTCTCTCTAATACTCATTTCTACCTATTTCTGTACTTTTTGAGAAGGATAAAATTTGTTCATGTTTCAAGTCAGCATCAGTTAAATAAAATGCAATTACAGGTCATCTGGGGAACTGGAGGCAAAAGTCTGGGGGTTTTTGACTGGTAGAGAAGCAATAAGTTTAGGAAGATTAGTTGTTACTAATTAAGGTTATCAAGTGACCCAAATGTGGTTTTACAGCCCTTACTGTTTTAGTTAGATGCAGTGATATCCACTATAGCTAAGCAAATAATTCCTGATGAGTAATATATTTGCACCCTCTTACTTTCTATCTGCATATTCCCTGTGGTTGCATTACAGTTTTCCCAACGCTATCACCGACTTGCACTTGCGAGGTCATTTCTGCAGCGCTCCAAACGCGTGTTGGCTGAGCTCAGCACCCGCATACGAGCAGCATTGCTCAGTTCTAGTCCAGTACCTTATGTCAGTTCACTCTATGACTGAGAGCAAGTCTTAATTAAGTTTATTTGCATGTGTGCAAAACATACGCTTGGTTATCTAAACCTTGCTTTGTACAGATGTTGCCTAATTTTGTTAAATGGGAGAGACCACTAGAACTTCTAGGAGAAATTAGCCAAATTAGAACAGATCAAACCATTTCAATGCGTTCTTCTCAGAGTAACATGGCCACTTGGTATGTGCTTGTCAGAATTTAAATACTTTATCTATTTGCAAATAGTCTGAAATAAGAATTTGTGATTTTAATAAACATGGATTGTTCTTGGGTTCTACATGCTTCATTCCAGCACAGGCTGACTCAGTGTTCTCAGACATGAGCATATTGAGATGCTCCTGCAGATTGGTTTTAGGTTGAGCCCTAACCATTACGGGTTTGGACGAGGCCACTGAGGATGCACACGGTGGGTCTGTCCGTGCTGTAGAGGGAGATTAAACCTGTTCCAACGATTCAGGCATTTAATCAGAGACAGGAGGATACTAAGAATTTCCTCAGAGAGGCTTAATTGATAGTGCATTGGGTAATGAATGACTAATTAATAAAATGAAAGCAGAATATAATGGATTTGTACTTTGTTTGTACACAAAAGGCATCATTAGAACTCTTCAGCCATCATTAGCTCTGTCTCTTCTGCAGTGAGTCATTCTGCTCCCTGAAAAACGCCGAGCTGCATTATAAAACTGCCAAACCATACAAGTGGTGCAGCTACAGCTTCCTGGAGAGTGCTCCCGCGTATGCTGCTTCTCGGAGGTGAGGGGGTGCTTTCCCTTTTCTTTTTTTCCATTTCACGGTGAAATGGGTTATGCAGATACCTCAAGGCTGATCTCAGCAGAATTTTCCAAAAGTGAAGATATAAAGAGAAAAATCCTTACCCTGCCAAACAGTCATATCAGCTGTGGGCTCCTGGAGGACTCCACCTTACTCTGGAAAGGAACTGGCACGTCTTTGGTGGGAGAAACCAGGAGTAGGTGAAAGCGGATAAGCTTAATGACAGCTCCTGTGTTTCTGCTGGCATTCAGACAACCTGGGTGCCACTCAAACTAAAATTTGGCCCTTTCTAAATGGGAATGAGAAGACTTTGTTTTCTTCTGCTCCTGAGACGATCACACCCTCGAGATACGCAGCTCCAGAACCAGCACTCCCTGTCTCAGCCAGCACACAGTAACCTCTCTTTACCAATCCAGAACCAGTGTGTTTGCCGCATTTAAAACCACTGTGACAAGATTAAATAGAGCAACTGTTGAGAAACCGAAAGCAGAACTTAAAGAGCAGGGATGGGGTAATAATTTAGTAGCATGTCCTATTAAATCTTAAAAAAATTTAAAATAAAAAAGGACCATTCAAGTAATGAAACAAAACCAAGGAAAAGCAGCCTGGCAAATGCCGGCCCCTGAACTATCAGCTCGTCAGTCAGTAGGTTCTTCCACAGGTATATTCTCGAGAAAGGCCCCAAATACACACAAAGGGATTTTTCAAAGTTCAGTTACAAAACTATGTTTCTAAAATGTATTTCTAGTAAATAAGACAGTCCTGGATCTACCAGAGAACTAGACAAACACACAAGAATCGGTCTTTGATTAAAAAAAGAGCATTATTCATCCAATCTGGTTAAGCGGTCAGTGAATTAAAATCGTTCGGTTGAAATCTGTATCAGTGGTAATTGTGCTTAAATGCTTTGAACATTTAGAGTAATATATTGTATAAAATGAAATAGGCATGGCAACAACATATAAAGCAGAGTTCTTTTACATACAATGACAAAAATTTGTCAAATCAGATGCCAAAATATACAAATCATTTGTATGCACAAAAATCCCATGAGTGCATATGCAAACCACTTAATTATGCCCGTTAGTTACTGTAATTGCCACTAACATGTGCAATTACTTGCTCTGCATCACAGTTCTAGGTGAATGGTTAAATCAGCTACAAAATTATGGATAGCTGAAAAATTCCGTTTCAGTCCCCAAGCTATTTCATTAAATCTCTTATTGTACAGTAAACGATGTGCATATCATGAACTAACAAATAGCAAACTGTATTTTTGCGGAAGCGAGTGCGGTATTCCCAGAAGAACTGAGGTTCTGTTGCTTACAGAACGAGTATCCCACATGCAATAGCAGTGCAATTGTCCTTCCAGTCCTTCCCGTCGGGTCTCAGTCACATCATCAGGATGGGTTACTTGGGCCCCTTCAAACCCTGGGCATTCTGTTAGGGCTGGTACATATTTTTTTAATGCTGTCTGTCTTGAGTGCTTTCTGTGTAAAACCATTAGCAATAATAGTTACTTGTAGACGTAATTGCCTGGCTCTTCTCTTTTTTGAGGGGCCAAACTTTGGTTAGGGTTGGGGTTTCTGGAGTGTTTTTCAGGGAGGGGAAGATAAGACTCTTCTGGAAATAGAACGGGTGTTACAAGTGTAAATGTAATTTTTGGTGGAAAGAAGGAGGGTGGTTATGAAATATTTCTTAAGGACTATCAGACTAGATTTGCACAGCACTTCTACAAGGCTGTTGCACAGTCAAATCCTCTTGAACCTACAAGCTTTGTTCTCTTCTCTTATGACGGCCAAATGGCTTCATCCCTGGCTCTGCATTCTGAACTGTTTCAGAGAAGCAGCTCTTACAGCAGTACTTCATCAGCTGAAATTCAGACCTAAATACAGCCGAAGCTTGCGCCACCTCTTAATGATGGATATTAAGGCCAAAGTGGTGCTCTCAGTCGGTCTCTCCCAAGCTCGCTCAGAGCTAGTTTGGGGATGTGGCCACAGGCTCAATGGGTGAATGGTGACATGAGCCATGAAGGAAGGAATTGGGGGAAATCCAGGCTGCTCTTTGGGTTGTGCTTTTCACCTAATACATCAACAGGAATACACCCCGAGATACAGAGGTTAACAGATGACAGCTCCCATTCCCTTCTTAACTCTCCTTTTCCCACCTTTTTTCAGCAACAATGGTAAAAACTGAAATATGAATAAAACCTGATAGCGATCCTAGAGCTCACCTGAGAGCTCGGCCATCGCTGCAGCGCAGAAAAATCTACCTACATGCTTTTAAAATTCAGATTCAAGCAACAACATCAACAACAACAAAACCCCAAGCCCAAGCCCCTTCCTTTCCTTTCCCATCAGGAAAGGACCACACAGATCCTGTAATTCCAGGGTTCTTTCTGAGGAGAGGCCATAGAGAATGCAATTATGCTATTAGCACTGGGTAATCAGAATAGCTTGCTTATTAGAGAAAACCATATACTTGTCCTATGCTATTATATTCACTTATATAAAATAGCCTTCTTAGGAGATACTACAATTAAACAGTGATTATGCATATCAAATCAATTTTCAATGGAGATGGTTTATGTGATAGCACAAGACCTGAGAGAGAATCACAGATTAGTGTCCGTGCATTTAAATAGTGCAAATAGTTGTGCAGTGACGCACTGGGTTAGGTGTGCAACCATGAGTCCCGCTACCTGCCGTCAAACACACTGATGGACAGTGGTATCAACAGACACAAAATGCTCATTAAAAATGTATAGTTAGAACTGTTAAATTTCAGACAGATCTCTAAGAAGAAGAATATAATTACTATTCAAACATCACTGTTATTGGAATCTGATGTTGGAGCCGCTTTGAATTTGCTGAACTGCAAACAAATAGATAAGACTAAACAAATTCACTGTGGTACTTGTGATCCCAGAGCTGCCGACCATTTATGAAAATGATGCTGTGTACATCTTTGGGAAACAATTGCTGTAAAAAACCCTTCTGTCATGAGAAATCCTAAATAACAAGGTTGTCACCTCAAGTAGACTTGGATGGCAGTGGAATAGACGAAGCCTTCTTCACATCTCAGAAGGCAGAGTGTGTTACGGGCAGAGTAACAAAGAAATAATACTTAAACCCACTCCAGACATGCTATTTTGGAACAGCCGCTTTGAAGTCATACCTTCTGAAAGGTCCCCAAATGGCGAGATGAGAGCAGGAGCACTGGGTCACACTTGGTGCAATGCTAAAATGCCTACAAAGGAACCTCCGTGCTGGTTCTGGAGGATACAAATCATCCGAGTTACCAGTGGTTTGGTTCTGTGCACAGATGTATGTTATATGAAAACTGAGGGAACAAAAAATCGATTTTGAGACGGTATAAGTAAAAATTTCACACCAACATAGTCATGATGTTAAAGTTTGGGATGTGACGTGGATGTTTAATGAAGCGGTATGACTTCAGCGCTTCAGAGGCCCCTCTGAAGCTGGGATGACTGATTTCTGGTACCAGATGACCATCAGATCTGACGTGGAAGCCGTAAGCCAGGAAATCCAGCACTGCCGTGAGCAGCACATATCAGACAAATTTTGCAGAATTCAGCATGTAGTATTTGTTAATCTTGGGGGAATCTTCTAGTACCAGTTTTTGACGTCTTTTACACAACTTCCTTAGCTGTAAGATCTGAACAGACTTGAACTTCGTCCCTCCAGCGCTTGCCCTTGCTCTGAGCTCCTCAGCGCCAGGAGCGGGGGGACACAGCTCCGACCGCAGGAGAGACAGCCAAGGAGCAGTCACCCAACATGTGCCTGACTCAACACCAACACCCGCAGAGCTGACACAGGCTCCTCCTTTGAGAGTTGTATCATGGAAGGGCAGGATTTTCTGTGGGAAAACAGCTTTGGAAAAGTTGCCAACCACAGCGATGTGGAGAAAAAACCAGCACTTGCTCTAGCTATATAGACCTTGCCTAGTGGCTGTTCTTTCAACAACTTATATATGCAATTACACAGCTATTCACCATCATCGCAGGTGCAAGCTGAGCAATAGCGTGTGTATAGCTGTGTGTGGGTGTGCAAACGCTTCATTACGGTGATTTGTTAGCACAGTGGGGGAAGCTTTATGTCCGATGAATGTGTAAATTAATTGCTTAGCTTACTTGGGTGAAAACCAGTCCACTTTGCCCCCTTACCCATCCCTCCCAACAGAGAGTGGAAAAGAAAGTGGCTCGATAGTTCCATTCCCTGACAAAGTAGCAGCTTCCATCTAAAACATAATCCTGCTTTCTTGTGCTGTCCTCAGGTTTCTAACAATGAAGAAAAGTGAATCTTGAGGAATTAGTCGTGTTGAATGATATCTTAATCATATGCATGATAAGCTCTTATGTAGCATTAGAATAAGAGGTGGCACATCTTGTGTTGTCATTTCTGGGACAGAAAACTGGGACTGTTAGCTGGCTTTAAATCATTTCTGGCATTAACGAGATTCTGACCAGAGGCTCTCTTTCATGTTCAGGATATGCACCGCATTATTTTCTGTTATATCACAATACATTGCAAAGGAACAGCTAAGTTACCAAGACTAATCCTTTAAGTCTTTCTTTCTTCACAATGTCAGACAAAATAAGACTATGCCATATTTCCGTAATCGCTCTTGTATTATGAGAATATTATGATCTACAACAACAACAAAATCCCGGAACTGCATGCGTTCCTGTTGGCTCTGATATGCTCAGACTTGTCTCTTTCTGTCAGAAAAGATATTTATAAGTCTGTATGATTTCATTTTAACAGACACTATTAGGCTAAAAATCAGACCATTAACATAAAGCAGGGAAAAAAAAAAGTTTTCTGGTGTTTAAAAATTAGTATTTCTGAAAAGACATGATGTAATACTGAGGTTCTCCTCTTTCTTTGAGAAACTACTTAAAATGAAAGTTAATTTTGAAGATCTAGGGTATCTACTTCCGCTTTTTTTCTACCTGGATAGGTATATATAAATTAATCTGTTCAAAAGTAGTTTTTGTTCTCAGACAACTTTACATCAGCTATCAAGATCTAAAAAAGATTTCTGCAATGCCGAGATGGCAAATTGCAGGGGAATTTCTTGAGGGAGGGTGAGAGGGGAATTTGAATGAAAAACTAATTAATTAAGCCCACCAGAAGTAGCCTCCCATTTCTTTAAATAGGATGAGATCAGAAAAGGAAAAAAAAAAAAAGTATAAAGGTGTATACTCCTGGGAGATCAGTCCTTTTGGATAGAAATGAAAACACCATCCCATACGTACCTATCCAAAAATTTAGGGTGTATTTCTCTGCTGATATTTTCATGATGTCTAAACTGCTAAGAGCATATTCCATCACTTCACTCTTTTAAAATCACTTCATTAGAGCAGCCAAACAAACCACAATCTCAAAATGCATGGGCTCTTGGCAGTGTGGTTTCTGTTTGGGTTGAGGGGGCGAGGGGGTGGTGTTGGGCTTTTTGTTGCTGTTGGGTTTTTTAATAAGTTACTGCAAAATATGTCTAAAATGCTCACCAGGCAAAGAAACAGAGGAATGGAGAAACATTAAATTCTAGGATGGGAAGTGGAATGAGCCTTCTGCAGGTGCAAGACACGAGAGCTGATGATAGAAACCATCATCTCCCAAGTAAGAGAGATGAGCAATGCCCCAGGTCACAGCGCAGGTTCCTTTGAAGAGGTTGGTAGAATGGTGGGTAGATCTAGAGACCTTTGATGTGTTGGAATAAAGCCTAAACACATCCTAGAAGTAGTGTTATGAGAGCAAGAGCGAGAAAAATATAAATGGAACAGCAAGCTACTGAAAACAGCTGCTTCTATTTTTTGCTCCCAGGTTGTTCTTTCAGAAACAAGGGTTATTTAATCACTTTTTATCTCATGCCACCCACAATAACTTTGGAGCTTACTGGCAACTTTCATCAAAGGATGTAGTCAATGAAAAAAGCCAGCAGTGACCCTGTTGAGCATTACCTGCAGGAGAGCCCTCGGCGTGAGGTCAGCTTTGGGTACGCACCAAAGCATCCACACAGGAGGGACGCTCCCGGGCGCTGAGGGCAGAGCTTTCACTCCCACCGACACTGCACCGGACAACAGAGGATCCAATCTGAAGTCATAGCTCATAGAGGAGATTTTTGACAGTTTAAGATCAAATTGAGGACTGAAAATGCTGAAGCTACAGGAAAGCAGGCTTTGTTGGCTTCTCTGTTGTTACAGCAGTAACGCCCATTCTGTTCCCAGAAGAAAAACTGGGGAGAAAGGCAGCCGGAGCACGGGCCCCTGCATTTGCTAAGGCAGAAGAAAATGCTAGTTACCAGAACGAGCTCAGACTGGGTGGCAGAGGAGTGAAAAACTGTAGAGAAAACAGACTGAAAAGTAAAAAAAAAAAGTTGCAACAAGCTCTACTCCTTCTGAAGGGAACAAGAGCCTGTAGGGAAGCACCAGCTCAGGGAGAGGAGGAATGGCAGATTTCTGGATCAGCCTGTCTTGTCTTCAAAGAGACGTTCTTGGCCTCAAGAAGAGAGAGAGAGAGGATACATTTCTATTACGAGTTAGGGCCCCTTCTTAACACATTTTCATTCGCGCACAATATTCCAGATTTTTGAAGGATGCTTCTTCGTAGTTTTACTTGTTAAAATGATCTCTTTTACTGGCTTCCTTTCAGTTTATTCTTCTGGTTGAATTACAGGAAATGTACACCATAACACGAAGAAGTCTATTTGCTATCTGTCTTGACAGCTGTTGTTCACATACCCTATGTTTGCCTTAAGAAAATACACATCCGATCATGTCATCTGTTAAGTTAACCACTACTGTGAGGGTTCAAGTAAAATAGCCTCAGGCAACGGCTGATATTTGCTCCTTTTCCAGATCTCACAGAGTCATGGTTCTAGTGAGCGTGTAATTTTTTGTATCGCGCCATTCAATTCTGGATTAGTACCAGGAGTTTACAGAATGTTCTTCAGGAACTCTGTTATGTTCTAGATGCAGAGCAAACTTGCCCAAAGCATCCGCACTCGGGTATGTAATTCGGAGCCAGACACAGAAAGCTGCCCCTGAGTGGTTCAGTTGGTGTTGATGTGTGGTCGGTCCCACGTGTTCACGCGTGTTCAGTCAACCAGCCTTTGCTTTGCTCCAGCCTTCTCAAGGCCAGGCAGGCGTGCTCTCCCTGAACTCCTGCTGCTGCCCCTGCCAAGAGCACTCTCCCAGACCGGAGGGACCAGCTCTGACCCAGCAGAGCACTTCTTACGTTCTCGTAAGGATAAAGCCCCAAACCTTGGTGCGGGCTGCTCAGCGGAGAGGTACGGGGCGGACCTCTGGGAGCGAGCGAATGCAACGCGACAGGCATTCACCACAGATCAATGCGGGCAAGGGGAGGGGAGGCTGCGTGGCCCGAGGGATGCAGCCGCCCGCAACAAAGGTTGAAGGCTTTGCTGGTTTGATGGAACGCAGTGGTCTGTGTCCAGTTGCTGGTTATGCAGCAACAGAACGGTTTGGGGATGTTAAAAAAAAAAAAAATAAAAGAATAAGGAAGTTAACACATGAACTGTCTCGTCACCATATGCGACAATCGCAAAGTGCCTTATGCATAAGGACATGGCTTTCTCCAGTTCCAATTACAGGGCGCAGGCGTGAGCCGTGTGTGATTACAGGATATCGCTGTACTACCGAGAGCACCGTACGACGGCCTTTGATTAAGATCATCTCACTGAAATATTTATGCAGACTCGAGCATGGAGCCATCGACCTGCATCAAGTAGTTCTATGATGTGCTCTCTAGGCCATGTATAAATTGTGTATACCTTAGACCATAAATGAACTTGAATTTCAAACAAAAGCATGGGATTTAATGGGCACACAGAATCCCTTGTATTAGTACACAAACTCTACCTACATTCAGAAGCAAAATGAAGGTATCATATTTAGCTTTACTTACTCTTTTGTATTTATAGATCTGATGTGCTTAGAGAAGCCAGCGTAATTAATTCTACGTATTAAATTTTAAAAATACAAACCCACAAACTTGGTTAAAAAATGCCATAATGTTATAAATAAATAAATGGTGGAGCCCACTCATTACAGCGTGAATCGGGCAGTCTGGAAACAGAGTTCCAAAACTAAAAACTGTGCATGATTAATGCTGTTCCTTAAGTGCTCACTAAAATAAACAGTTACGTTTCCAGATAAACACGACTCCAAGCATTGCATAACCCAGCCCATTTCCAGTGCGGTGCAACCATTAATTGACTGATCTTAAACCATCTTCATTCAGACCTGAAGTGTGAAGGTTCTTTATTATTTGACAGACATGAGTTTATTTTATTTGCACAGAGAAGGAAGTAATTGTGCGCACAAATTATTAGGTGTGCAAATCAAGCCTGAGTACTTGTACTTAACGTATACAATAAATTTGGAGTTTACCTCTGTTTTAAAATAAAGCCTGTGACATTAAGGAGAGATAAGATTCAGTGCTCCCTAGACCAGCTGATGGACTGAACCATTTCCACTCTGTTCAAGTGCCTGCTCTGCCAGGCTCAGGAGAGGGATGCTTGTTTACTCATCTCTTTTTTTCTTTTTTTCTTTAAATTCTGTCCTTACTGAAACTGGTGTACATACACCTGCCCAAAGCTGGGCAGGAAAACATGGATAAATACATATTTTCTGATTTAACTTTTCTCTGTCAAGTACGCAACTACCTCTACTTATCGAAAATATATCAAAATATCAAAAAAGATCACTAGAAGGTAATTTAATATAAGTACTAAAAAGTAATTAGAAATCCCTGTCCATCTTTCATCAAAAAGCCCATGGTTTCCCTTTTTTTCCTATTGGTGAAACAATATTCAGCACAATGACTGAATCTCTGAAGACTTTTAACAAATTAAAATTCTTGTCCTAAATCTCCAGGTGAGAGACCAGACTCACTTGTGATTTTAAATAAACTGTCCCAGTGTGACATTATGCAAAAAGCAGAGGTTCAGAATTTTTTTTTTCCTAGATGTACTTGCCTGAACTGTTCTCTCCATTATTAGTAATATCAAACACATAAGTAGGTTCCTTCTGGCGCATGAGAAACCATCCCCAGGAACTAGGGGAGACAGAATATTTAAGACATATTAGAACTAATAAATTAATTCTGATTCAACAAGGGATAATAGAAACTGTTAGATCAGGTAACTAGAGAAAAAGCTTTTCACTGACGTGGTAGACTCCCTGCTCTAACTCTGATACTCCAGTTCAGACCCACTCCTTTACGTGTCCCAGGGGTTTTGCTGGTAGCGCTGAGAACAAGAACCAGCGAGGGCTGGAGTCCAGCCCAGCAGCGCACTGGGGCTCCGGTGTGGGAGCAGAGAGCACGTTCCCAGCGTGGGACGGTCCCTCGGGCTCCTGCATCGCAAACCGAGATTAGGATCAGTCTTTCTGCTCAGAAGACAATGATTGTAAACCCAGGAGGAACCTGGGACCCTCAGGTATCGCTCAAGGATGCAGAAGTAACTATAGATGCAAAAAAAGCCCATAAAGCAGCACCAGGTATTTCCGATACGATGACTTCACTCTCCTAAATCCAGGCTGGGTTCTGATTGCGTATAATCAGTATTTCCACTTCTTGGATAAAGAGGTTTAAATGGTTTAAGTATCTTTTCAGCAACATTCAAACTACCTGCCAACTTGGGGTTTAGGAGAAAAGAGAACTGTAAAACACTTCCTCCCCGGCCCCCCCTTAAAGGTCTCTATTTCATTTACACAACTCTAGTATTTGGCTAAACACAAGTCTCCAAACACTGGGAACAGTCAAACCTTGGAAAAGCCTAAAAACAACCCTCACCATGAATAGCATACTTATTAACTCATCTCATTAACTGCTGCAGAAGTAGCATTAAAGCATACCTTCACCAGGCTCTCTCCTGAACCCCAAAAAATAAACTAAGTAGTTCGTTTCAGAAAGGCCGATACCCAGGGAAGCAGCAGGACGCAGCCTGTGTGAAGTGTGGAGTCCCTCTGCATCACAGGGGCTTGGAGCCCAGTTAGATCAGACCAGCAAGGGACTGGGGATTTGATGAGAAAGAAGACGACCTTCCCAAAAGCACAATGGGCCATTTGTTAAAGGATAACGAGTGTTGCAGTACTTGGTAATACGGCGTTGATTTTTCTGGTGCTATGTGATAAAAAACTTCCCACAAATAATAACTGTTTTGGGGAGCCTTATAGGGCTGAGATCTGAATTTCACTATAAAAGGAAATGGGATATTAAGTTGGAATGTGAATTAATACCCTGCATGTTTCTAGTCTCTACTGAATATTCCTGCATGTACTCCCCATGGCACCACGCAGGGAACAGCAAGTTTCTGCTGGGAGCCCTTTGGCTGGGTGAGAACAGAAACCTTCTGACTTTGAGTGAGAGAACTTAAAATATCACAAAGCTTCCTATATATGAAAAATAAGGCTAAGTCATAAAACGGAGCAAAAGCAGTGACTTAGCTTATTTAATGTTGGTCATGAAGTAATAGTGTTGGGAAAGGATATAGGAGACCCGGTACACTTCTTGTTTCAGAGGAAATACAAAGCAGGGCAAACAAACGCTGTGAACAGAACAGACTTGATAGAGGAAAATGAAATGGAAACCAAAATCTTTCTGGTGAAAAGCCCCCATAAAATAGGTGGCCTGGCTCGAGCTGTTAGTATCAAAGTTGAAAACGTATGCAACAACTAAAGACATCACAGATAAGCCTCTAAGTCCCTGATTCAAGTTGCAGTGATCTAAGTGCCTGGAGAAGGATGGGAGCACCAGCCAAACAGGCAGGGCAGCAACAGCATCTCTTGCTGTCCTGGTGCTCACGCTGCTATTGATTGCCTTGCGTCTTCAGCACGTGTTTTAAGTTAAGCACACGGCTACAAGATTTTCTGAATTATGGGCCTGGAATGAATAATTTGCAGCAAAAATGACTAGAGCAGATTCAGAAAGCTGGCACCAATCTATCCGCACTCCAACCGTACCCCTCTTTGCCTCCCCTTTGTTCCTTACACACATCTGCAGCACAAACCTACTGCGCTTCACTTCTAATATGCTTTTGAGTTTTCAAACCTCCCATGCCAGTAGCTTCCAACGTCACCCAGTTTACCAGCGCAGTGTCCTGATGGCTACGGGGAAAAGCATTGCTCGCCAAGGGCTAACAAGCCCTTACACTATGCACAAGGCTCACGCTCAGCAAACTTGCTGAAGGAACAAATATGTCAGCAACAAGTGTTAATTAAAATCCACAGCAGCATAAATCAGCCCTAAAAAGTTTTGAGAAATCCGTGGTATGAAGGGAGTGGCACAGTGTATTCAGGCTGGTTACAGCTTTAAAAAAGAAGAAAAAAAACCCCAAACACCCTAGTATAGAGCATTCTACACTTGATGTTTTGTTGTGTTATGACTTTTCCCAGTCATTACTTGGGAGCCCAGTGTCCCTGCCTTGCCTGTGAGGCCCTGCTGGGTTACAGCTCATCCTTCAGCCCGGAGACAGCCGATGCAAAAGGAGCACAGCACGTCAGTTCCCTTCTTAGCATCCTAGAAGAATAGTTAACAAGAACATTTCCTGCTACAAAACTTTTGAATTATGATAAATAGAAACAGTGATGATGGAGCTTTAAGTTTTAAGCAGTTGTTCCCTCCCTGAGTGGATTCAGTGCACAGTGCTGCTGATTCCACACGGTATCAATAGAAACAAAAAGGGAATTAGTGTCTGGCAGCGACGTAGCTGGACATCTCTGGAACAGCTATTGTGAAGTAGCTCTGGCTTGTCAGATCTTGAAGCGCACCCAAGAGTGCAGAGGCTGAGAAGATCCCTTCATCAGTCTTCTCCAATGGGAACGCTAAGAAGTGATGCTGATAATGCTGCTAACAACATCTGACTGCTGCTTGCACTACCCCAGCTCCTGGCCTTGGTACAGGTGCTGCCCTGGAGGAGGCGGAGGACGTGGTGGACCACTGGCACGCTCCGCTGAAGAGCTCAGGAGTGCCAGTCCTCAAAAAGCATTCTCTAATTGCCTGGTGCCAGGGAGGAAAAGCAGCAGCAGAGAGAGCAAAACGGGATGGCACCAATGTGTACTTATACAAATTAAAATGGATTATCCCATAATTGAGGGGGGGGTGTCACACTTTCACACATTGTCATGGTTGTCTATATCTCCTCAAGCAGCACAGAGTTTTGACATGGTGTGCGCTTCCCCACTCTGTGGAGCCCTGTCTTTCATGGCTACAAATCAAACCAGATTGTCAGTCTTTTCTATGTCCTGTGACTGCTGGAAGGAATCACAAGAGCAGTATTTCGGTTTCCTGCAACTGCCTCTCAGATAGTGATAGTGAAATCTGTTCTGAATTTCATATCCCTGCCCCCTCTAGACTCTCCTTTCTCGATCCATACCTGGGAAGATGGAGGAGGGGAATGAGGAAGGGGAAAGGAAAAAACTATGATCTCTGGAACTAATGAAATCCCTCTTTGCATTATGTTTTCTTGAGTGATTGTCATCTTTTGCCATCTAAGTCAACTTCCACCACCTTTTAATTTTTTTAATTAGAATTTAACTAGTATTTTATCATTTTTAAACTTTCTTAACTGCCTCGAAAAATTCCCCTTGATGTTATGGCAGGATGTGATATTTTTTGGAGTAGTTTTTCAGCTCAGAGCTAACCCCAGGTCTACAATCAAGAGATTGTGACTTTATACACAAAATCTGATACAACTGGATATTCTGGCATTCTCCCAAACTCAGTGAAAACAACAGGACTTTGAAGAGCCGCCTTAACGGCAGCGGGGAACGATGCTACTGGTTTTAGAACTCTTACCCCTGAGGATTTCCCAATGAAAGTTGGGTTAATTGTGTTTCTTCTCCTGTGAATCTGGCGTTAAGTCATGGCACAATAAGAAAAATGAAATTCACTTTTCAATGACAGCACAGGCTAGAGCCAGTCTCTAGTTAAGCAAGGCGTGAGTATTCTGATGTGTGCTTCTCATATTCAGGACATGCTCCTTTTCAAGGCTTGCTCACTCAGTGTGACATACGAAGTCCAGCGTTCGCTGTAGTATACCAATTCTCATAAAATACTGCTCGGTGGCCACAAAATCACAGGCTGAAATGCATTATTTTCTCTTAAAGGAGAAAATAACTGTTTCAATTAAAACAAAGAAACATTCATTCCTTCTTATCTTTCTCATACTGTTCCCAGTATTCCCTACACCAGGAATAGGAACTATATGCACCATTTAAATGCCAGAGGAAATCCGCTATTTGTCAATAGACCTGCACAGATAATTGAACTCCATATTTCCTTCTCAGGCCATGGCTGTGACATGTTAATTGTCACTGTGAGGAGCTGCTGTTTAATTAGAGTTGCATGTGAAGGATCTAAATCAGTGAATTTATATCTCGGTTTTAAAATAAGTAGCTATTAACTGCCTCTAGTCTAGTTTACTGAATACCTTATTTATCTTATTTACTACAGGAACATTTAATAAGACCATAGTAGCATGTGTTAAGTTTTAAAGTTTTTTTACATGTGATAAAATTCACGGTAGCCTGTAAAGACTGCATCTGTTCTAGTAAATTAGGATTATAAAATAGCTTTTCATTTCTGTAGTGAATGCTTTGAGAAGAAAAGCACACGAGATAAGAAGCTTTATCGTGAAGCCCTGATTGTTCAAGGCTTGGAGTAATTGCAGCTTCTGCTGGCATCAATCAGGATTGCCAGTGTCCAGAACTCCTCAAAAATCAACATCTAAGGCTACTTGAACCAGCCACTTAGTTATTCCCTGCTCTTGCTGGAAGAGGAGGGAGTCCTCTTTAAAAAAAAAACAACAAACAAACCAAAACCCAAACAAAAACCGCACAAACAAACAAACCAAACCCCACAAACCAAACTTCAGCTTTGTTCTCACATGAGAAGCTCCTCTGAGATTTGACCTAGTTCATCAAAAAAATTACGAATGAAAGCAACAGGGAGGTGAACTGACGCTTGCGTCTGCAGCCTGTTCATCCCCGGTCCCTTCAGTCTGATGTTTACATTGCTCAGTATCAGCTAAAAAGAGATGGTATGGTCCAGTGACAGCAGATTCTGGACTTGCGTGGGACAGCCCGCGAGTGGTCACCACGCCGTGTACAGCCAAACGCTGGCGTTTTAAGAGGGAAAGGGAAATGAAGCGTTGCATCAGAGAACTTTCTTAGGTAAATACATGAAAAGCTACATGCTGCCACCACTGCTTTTTCAACTATGTCACCAAAATTTCCTGCATAAAGCTGGGCTGCAAAAAAAATATTGTAATTGTATAGGTCAAGAAGAGGAATATAAATTATGTCTTTGATCAAACCCACTTGAACACCAGAAAAATCTTTACAATGTAGGCTGTCTTCATCTATTACCACATTTTCTACCTTGGGATACTTTCCTACAGTAGACACAGCCAAATGAATTGGTGCAGAATAACCCTTGACCGTGTCATGCATTCAAGAAAATGTTGCAAAACCGGAGTGTGTCTCCAGTAGGAACACGGTGTCTTCAAGTGCCATATAAAAGTAGGAGTGTTTCTGCAGTGATCCTTCAGTTACATCCATATTTTTTTATTGGCTTATTTGTCTGTATAATTTAAATGCATGACTTAAATGTTAATGAAAATTAATTTAGTTTTTAAATGAACAAAGAATCCTACCTTTCAAATTCACTTCTCTACCTGGTTTGTCTGCGAGCAGGGTTGGGATGTAAACACAAACTCCATATGTATCATATGGTGCTCCTAAGACTTTCTTTTGACTTAGAGTCAGAGATGATTACGATGGTATTATAATGGTTATGTTGGTATGATATGAGTCCATAGATGGTTACGTTGGTATTATAATGATAAAATTATTTTCCAGAATAATAAGATAAATTAAAATTGTCATCTAGCACACATAATTCTTACAATAGCATAAACTATATTTCAGTTTTTTGAGTTGCCAGTTGTATGAAATTGCTCATAGTAAGTGATTACTTACAACACTGTAGGGTAAAATATTACTTAAATTAAGTCATTTATGTTCATTTTATTATCGTTTTGAAATATACAGATGTTCTGTACTATTTGATAAACAAATTTTAAACCTGAAGAGCTTACCAGGCATGCTAACTACTACTAACTATTTATAGCTACCTGGACAAAAACCATAAGGTATTTATCACCTTTTGTTTCTCTCCCCGTATTGTATGTACAACACAAAACCGTAAGAGACATCTCTGCTGCGTATTGGTATAGCTCCTGCCACGCAACGGGACACTGTCTTATCTAATGAAGTCTGACTTAGGGGGGAGAAAAGGGAGGAGAAAATGCTACTTGGTATTGATGTTTCTCCTTACAAAAAGCATAGCCACGTTTGTATCCGGCTGTGTGTCAGACATGTTGTGTACTTTCTTTGTTGTGTATTTCACAAGGGTCAGAATAATTGATTAGCAGAAAATACTATAGAGGAATTAAACCTCGGGTTGCATATGCCTTCCTTTCATTAGTCACTTCTGCTTCCAGAGATGAAATGGCAGAAACATACATTCCTCTTTCAGCCAAGATTGCCCCTTTGGGAGCGAGTCGAGCAGTTCATGTCAGAAGAGTCCTTTGTTCCCTTCACTTAGGGTATCGGAGCACTTGGGCATCAGAGATAAATCATCGACTGTTTGCCTTAATTTAATTTGTATTTCACTCCAGAGCAAGGTGCTCAGAATTGCTCGATAAGACAAATAAATAGAAGAACTTAAAATAGTTACAAATATTAATATCCTTGTTGGCTCGGGAGGAAGCAGTATAGCAGGTGTATGACAAGAGCCTGGAATATTTTATTTACTCAGTAATCTGAAAAAGGCTGGAACGAAAGTTCAATCCAAAATTGCATTCAGGGACTGTCTCTCCCAGGCTGACGGTGCCTGACCCAAAACCCAAGCCCATCTCTAGGGCTGGAACTCAGTGATGATCAACACCCCGTTCATTGTCTTGCACTGTTTCGATTACTCCTTTTCTCATAAAGGAACCTTCCAGCTCTTGCATGACCATCTATTCAGACGGACCGAGAGGAAGCTGGCTCTCAGCCTTTGCGTCCAGCCTGGTGGTGTGCCTTTCCTTGCAATCACATCGCAGCAGTGATGTAGTTAGTTATTTTTTTTCTCTAAAGGGGTCATCATTGCTTAGATTGTGACAATTTGAAATTACTGAGTCACCACCAACGGACGCTTAGAATTATTCCTCAAAGCGAGGTTAAGCTGAAAACATCATTAACCATTGTTAAAGAGAAAAAAACCAACCCTAATGGCAATGTTGTATTTCTATCCTAGCCCTGCGGCCGTGTCCCCCCAGCAGCACCCTCTGTGCCTGCGCTTCGTAAGAAGATTACTCTTCTCCCTGGGAAGTGAAAATTACCTTCACGCGGGGAGAAAGCGTTTAATTATGCCTCTGCTTCCCCCCGTCTCCATGGTGATCCCGTGCAAACAGCCTGCTTTATTAGACCTCATTCCCCCCCGCCCCGCCAAAGTCACCACCGCGCTCGGTGCGAGCCTCCGCCGCGGGGCCGGAGCGCCCACCCGGGGCCGGGGCAGCCCCCCCGTTCGCCCCCCGCCTGTCGGAGCGCGGCCGCGGCGCCGTCTGAGCGCCGAGCGCGGACAATGCCGTGCCGGTGCCCCCCCCGCCCGGCGGACGGGGTGCCGGGGACGGGCGGGCGGTCCCGGCGCGGCCGAGCGGGGCCGTTACCTGGGTGCTGGCCGGCGGCGGGGCCCGCGGGGTCGGTGAGGATGCTGGGGTCACTCTGCGACCTGCCTCGCGGGAGAAAGCAGCCGGTCCCTTCGTCCGATGCAGCCATGAGGCGGAGGGCGGGAAGCTCAGAGGCGGGGGGCGGAGGAGGCGCTCATGGAGCCGGGGGCGGCCGAGGGGGACAATGGGGACGGGGTGGGTGGCGGCGGCGGCGGCGGCGGGGGGGCGTCAGCCGGGCAGGACCAGCCGCGGCAGCATCTTCCCCGGCGCCGTGGGCAGGCTGCGGCGGGGCGCTCCGCCGGCGCCGGGCGTTCAGGGGGCGGCTGCGGGCGCCTCAGCGGGGTGGGCCATGCCGCCTGCGGGGTGGGGAAGAGCCGGGGCGCGGGCCGCCGGCCCGGCCCCCCGCCGCCCCCTCCCGGGCCGCCCCCCCCCGCCCCGCACGTCGCCGCCGGAGCCGCCTCAAGCCGCCGCGCTGCCGAGCGCATCCGCCGGGGAGCGGCGGGATTCTCCCATCCTGCCCCGCGAGCGGCCCGTGACGTCACGGCCGGGGGCGGGCCCTTGCACCTGCCCCGCACAAAGGCGGGGGACGCCGCAGGTGCGCGCGGCGTCGAGGCTCCGCCCCGGGCGGGGGGGAAGCACGTGACTGGGGACGCCCCGCCCCCCCCGCCGTGGGGCGTGGCCAACCGCCCCTCCCGGAGCGGCAGGACGCCCGCCGCGGGGGGATCCGTGTCCGCCGCCGGCGCTGGCGGAGGGGTCCCGGGGGGGGAAAGGGAGAGGGAATTGGCCGGCCCGCAGCTCGGAGGGAGCTTCCGCGGAGGCGGCGGGTCCCCGTCGGGGCCGGGCTGGGTTCGGCTGGTGGCCGAGAAGGCGGCCCCGGGGACACCGGGCACCTCGGCTGTGCCCAAGTAACGACGTGGGAGCGTGTTTAAGGGGAATCCCTGGGTTCCTGGGGTTTTCCCGCAAGGAAAGGGGGTGAAATCCAGTTGGCGGCCGGTCACCAGTGGTGTCCCTCAGGGCTCAGTTTTGGGGCCAGTCTTGTTTAATATCTTTATTGATGATCTGGAGGAGGGGATTGAGTGCACCCTCAGTAAGTTCGCAGATGACACCAAGCTAGGTGGGAGTGTTGATCCGCTTGAGGGTCGGAAGGCTCTACAGAGGGACCTGGACAGGTTGGATCAATGGGCCAAGGCCAATGGGATGAGGTTTAATAAGGCCAAGTGCCGGGTCCTGCATTTCGGTCACAACAACCCCAGGCAACACTACAGGCTGGGGGCAGAGTGGCTGGAAAGCTGCCCGGCAGAAAAGGACCTGGGGGTGTTGGCGGACAGCCGGCTGAACATGAGCCAGCAGTGTGCCCAGGTGGCCAAGAAGGCCAACGGCATCCTGGCCTGTATCAGGAACAGCGTGGCCAGCAGGAGCAGGGCAGTGATGGTGTCTCTGTACTGGGCACTGGTGAGGCCTCACCTCGAGTGCTGTGTTCAGTTCTGGGCCCCTCACTACAGGAAGGACATTGAGCTGCTGGAGCGTGTCCAGAGGAGAGCCACCAAGCTGGTGAGGGGTCTAGAGAACAAGTCATACGAGGAGAGGCTGAGGGAACTGGGCATGTTTAGTTTGGAGAAGAGGAGGCTGAGGGGAGACCTCATTGCCCTCTACAACTCCCTGAAAGGAGGGTGTAGAGAGGTGGGTGTTGGCCTCTTCTCCCAAGGGAATAATGACAGGACCAGAGGAAATGGTCTGAAGTTGGGGCAGGGGAGGTTTAGATTAGATATTAGGAAGAATGACTTTACTGAGAGAGTGGTCAGGCCCTGGAACAGCCTGCCCAGGGAGGTGGTGGAGTCGCCATCCCTGGAGGCATTTAAGAAACGTGTAGACGTGGCACTTGAGGGCATGCTCTAGTGCCCGAGATTGTTGATTTGCATCTGTTTGTGGGTGGGTGTGGGGTGGGGTTGTGGGTGTTTGTTTTGCTTTGGTTTTGGTGGTGTGGGGGATTTTTTTGGTTTTTTGGTTTGGTTTTTTTTTTTTGGTGTGTTTGGACTCTATGATCTCAAAGGTCCCTTCCAACCAAGAAGATTCTGTGATTCTGTGAAAGGCGAGCCTGGGGCTGCGGGGAGAGGCTCGGCAGGGACGCGCGGTGCCGGCTCTGCCAGTGCAGGCAGGGAACAGGCTGGGGACGGCGGAGTTGGGGAGCAGGGCGTTTGACGTGGCTTCTTGGCCCTTTGTTTGGTCAGAAATAGATGGAAAGCGTTCTGCGCGTCTTCGCCAAAGCAAAGTGTGCTCTGGCTGCGTCCCAGAGTGGGGCCAGGTGGAGCAGTTCTTGGGTCATTGTGGTGGTCGGGGGGAGTTAACCCAAAATTCATAGAATCACAAGGGTTAGAGTTGGAAGGGACCTTAAAGGTCATGGAGTTCCAACCCCTCTTCCCTGGGCAGGGACACCTCCCACCAGACCAGGTTGCTCCAAGCCCCATCCAGCCTGGCCTTGAACCCCTCCAGGGATGGGGAAGCCACAGTTTCGTCACATCTGTCACGCGGAGAAGTGCATTTGCCTTTGTTCTTGAAGCAGGAGTTTCAGAGTTGAGCCCCGTGCACACGTCGCGGTTGGGAGTCACCACCTTTGGGCTACGTGTGCCCTCAGGTTTGGTCTCTTGAGTTACCTGGTGAGTAAGAGGATGTCCCGGTTTGAAATTGGAGAAGGGGAGTTTTAGATTGGCTATTAGGAAAAAGTTCTTTACTCTGAGGGTGGTGGAACACTGGAACAGGTTGCCCAGGGAGGTGGTTGAAGCCCCTTCCCTTGAGATATTCAAGGTGAAGCTCGACAAGGCCCTGGGCAACCTCATCTAGTTGGGGGTGTCCCTGCTGACTGTGGGAAGGTCGGACTAGATGACTTTTGGAGGTCCCTTCCAGCCTGGACCAATCTATGAAGTATAAACAGAACCAATTTTCCGTTCTGTAATTTTACATCTTAGCCAGGCCTCTTCTAACTCTCTGCAATTAACGGCGTGTTGTGGAGAAAACTGCTCGTTCTCAGAGCGATAAGCCCAATGTTTGTGCTCCGTGCCAAGGGATGGTGAGCAGAGAGGCTCTCGCTTATCCTTATTGCCATAACAACCAAGGGCAGCCACTTTCGTTATTTGCCCCTTAGAGGGTCGGAAATGGAAAAAATGTAGAGGGATCACATCGGTGGGGAGGAGGGGACAGGAGAGGTGACCCAAACCTGACCAACTGGGGTATTCCATCCCATCTGCCCCACGCTCAGTGTAAAAGCTGAGGGATCAAAGGGTCAGCCCTCTTTCTTCGATGGCCGACATCCGAAGAGGACTCTGTCTGTTCATCTGCCTTTGATCCCGATCCGTGTGTCCCTGACTCCAGAGCTGGAATCCAGTTCCCACCTGTCGCGGAGTCCAGTCTGGGACTTCCCCAGTGCCTGCCGGTGACGTGACTGTCATCCTGGGAGCTTGATACGGTTTTGTATATATTGTATCTATTTCATTATTTTCTTCCTTTTGATTTTAATATTAATTCTTCATTAAAATAGTTTAGTTCATTCTAAACTTCTAAATCTTCTTCTCTCTTCCTCTCCTCTCTTTTGGGGGTGGGGAAGGGCCGTCTGTCAGTCTGGTTTTGGTGAATTCAGCCGAAACCAGGACAGAGGAGCCTGCAGTTCGTGCAGGGCCCGATGAGACAATTGTTCAGAGCTGGTGTTTGAGCAGGGCCCGAGTGTGGCTGCTCGGTCACGTCGTCCCGCAGCCGGGGCAGCCTGCTGCTCCAACAGCCGCTTCAAATACTGTCACGAGAACAGGGGCTGAACAGAGGGTTTAAAGCAAAATAGAAAAGAATTTCTCATTCCATGTATACTCTCCCTTCTAGCTGTGTGTAAGGTAGATCCCGAGGAAAAAGTAGCACGTGGGGATCTAAGCTGTATCATAACGCAGTGGAATAAATTAAGGTACCAAGGGCATTCTGTAAATTGTTTTTTTTTGAGAGCTTAACATTGCCATCTTGACACATTTTAAGTGTCAACTTTTGTAATTTCTTGTAAGCCTTGCCAGTCAAACATCTCATCATAATTCCAAAAAGACAGCTAAATGAACCATTTTTACCCTGCTATAAAACACTTCCAGGGAAACAAACAAACAAATAAATCCAACCCAGTTGTTTAAGGGGTGCTTTAAAGAGATCAGGGTGTATTTTGTACTCCTTTCCCCCTCGAGCCAAGCTTTTGGGTTGCCATGACTCAGCGCTGGAAGGGAGTCAGGAACTCCAAAAATTCCGTATGAGGGATTTTTTTTTCTATGCATACAGGTAGCACCGTCTGACAGGTACTGGGCCTGGGTTTCGAGTAAGAAATCTCCCCTTTATAGTGCAATAATAAGCCAAATCTGGGTTTAGTCCTAAAAAAGAGAGGAAGCAGCAAATTTTAAGTGGTTTTTCTCTATATAGCTTTTAGGTCATGCTAGAAAATGCTGATGGTTTCTAGTGGCTTCTGTGAAAGTCTCTTTGTACTAATTGATATATCCGCCTTCTGCAACGAAGGATGATACACATTTCTTGTATGAGAGAGAGTTGGGAAGTTCCGTATCAGATTCAAGCATTTGTACAAGATTGACTATATTAAAATGTTTTCATCCCAAGAAGATGTCTCTGGAACAGCTTTAGCGCCCCACAGAAGTGCACAAGATGAGACTGGTGTGTGTTTCACCGACTCACATATTGATTTCCTCTGCAGAGGACACTTTACAGGCTCTCCTTTGGATCCTAAAATAGTGTCTGATAGAAATCAGGCAAACAGGTGGAATCTGTCTTGCTCTTTTAATTTGGTTAAAACACTTTGTGTTTTTCTCATTCCTGCCTGGAATAACTCCAGGTGCTGTGTGTGCTGACCAGCTCCCCCAGGACACCTTGCTAATTCCCAATGAACCATCGTCATCATCTTTGGGGCAGGGGGTGCAAGAAAAAAAATAATTGTGTTAAATTGTTTGAACTGATGTTGCTAAGTAATGTCTCACATATAAAAAGTATGAATTTCTGCATGTCTTTTACTTCCAAGTTGTGTATGTAATGATGACGGTGTATTTATTTGCGTTTTTCATTTCCTTTCCTTACAGCAGGCGCTGCGTTCCTTCCGGGAGCAGAGCTTTTGACAGGAGAAATAGTCTTCGTGTTGAAGGAGCAACACCAAAAGGAATGGAGCATTTTCCCAGGAGTAAACAGAAGCTGATGGAGGCAGGCACCCACCACTCTGTTGTCAGTATATGGATTTGTTAATCCCTCTGAAACTGGCATGAAACTAACTCTGGCTGTGGGTACTAAGCACCTGAAAAACTGTCCTTAAGTTTCCTTTTACTACTTGATATAATTCTATAAATGTCACAAACAAAAATATCTGCAGGATCAGAATGACTATTAGTAGAAACATGATTCTCCTTTTATTTCGTTTATTTTCTCCCTATTGCAGTCTTGTGGTAAACAAGTTCAGAGCATTTTCCCAGAAAGCACAATGATCTGATATGTTTGTCTCTCTCTCGGAGGATTTCTAGCCGTTGATATCTGTGATGAAAAGTTATGATGAGATTTTCTGACTTAGTGGCAGGTATTTCTGCAATTGGCATCCATTCAGCTGCAGACAAATATTTCTGAAAATGAAATATTCACACGAGGAACACAAAAGAGAAAATAAAATTTATTTAGCTTGATGTATATTTCATAACCACAGCGATGTATGTCCATTTGATGGGCCTTCGCTTCGTAAACATTTTAAAAATGCAATTATATCAATGGTATGCCTGATTTGATTAATTTGCTTTCTGTTTGATAGACAGCTGAACTCCCCTCTCACGATCTGGTTATATAAAGAGAAATCCGAACTTGTTTCAGAAAGGAGCGATTCTCTGAGGAGAAGGAAAGGAGGTGAGTCATGTCAGTGCTGGGTTTCTCGAATCAGCAGAATATTGAGCAGCCTCATTTCCATTAATCTGAAGCCCACATGTGATCTCGGAGCGTAACGCTGATCTGTCTGCGCTGTGAGTTAGGAAAATGAGCTCAGGATACATTTGGATTGACAGTATCGGCTCTCATGTGGAAATTGTTTTGATGACCAAGGGACAAATAGCCTTGCTCAGAGCAGTTTTCTACAGAAAGCGTTTGATTTGTTGCTTGTGAATCTCAACCTAGTTTTTTAGATTTTATGCCAGCTTGTTGTAGCTCAGGATTCTTACAATAACAATGAAGATGAGCGTTCCCATGCTCAGAAGGCTCTTGTCTCTATTTACTCTGTGTTTGTGGGTTTTTTCCCCCTCAGATCCTTTCTTGGTGAAGACATAGGGCGTATTTTGAGCCTTTATTTGCCAAGAAGATGAATGTATGTCACTGAGAAGAGACACAAGTATCATCCAGCAGTCACAGCTTTGTAAGTACAAAGACTTGAAAGATGTCTTCCCCAAAGCATGATGGTGTGGTTCCTACTACGGGAGGCAAAAGAAAAATCAATAAGCATCAGGGACTTGTTTATTGGTGGCTTCATGTACATAGTCACATTTAACATCTCTGATGCTCAGGTGCTATTCTGGGAATCACCCATCTGATTTTCATGTTTGCTTCCTCTCGCAGCTCTGGCGTTCACTCTGTCACTTCGTAAGGGAAGGAGCAGGGAGGGAAGAGGCAGGGAAAAATCTCACGCGAGACGGTGGGCTCGGGTGCCTTCCTGACAAACAGCTCTACTCACACAAGCCCTAGGTAGCGGTGCCACAACAGTCAGAAGGCGACCAGCTACTCTCATGTCAGTTATTCCAAATTACACAGCTTATAATAGTAATAGCAACATGTCGGTTTATGGGGAGGGAACTCGTATCTGAGAGATGCCAACACCAGCAGAGAGTTCCAGGGATGTGATTAGTGCATGTGATAATTGTGCATAAGAGGCACGGAAATGGCACCTGTGTGTGTGAGACGGGAGGAGTCCCGTGGCGCTGTCAGAGCCAGCTTACGCTTGTTTTGCTTATGCTTGGCTGTTGGAAGTGTTTCTATTTTAGAAGCAGCACAGCTCATTTTCTCAGGGATGAGTTTGGATAACTTGTACTCTTACCAGAGATGTCCTGTCTTTGTATTATGTATCGTGTTCAGGCAGTACATTCTGATTCAGATCTCATCTTCCTGTTACCAAATCTGGAATAACTTGGATGTATAACTTCTTCAAATTAATTCAAATAGCAAAGATCATTCTGTTGTCAGCAGAAGTGGAAAGAGAAAGTTGGTGTTGTGTGCTAACTGGATGAGAGCTGAGGAACCTGCAGGACAAAATTCTGTTTCTGTTCATGTTGGTATAAGTTTCAACACTTACTGGATGTGCAGTGAGGTTATTGCTGTGGAGTTTGTGTTTCTGCTCTTTTGCAGGTCTAGTAAGTCTTTCTGAGGAATCATTCTTCAGCAAAAACTGAGCTCATTATTACTTTTTTATTTCACTTTTTAAGTATATATTATTTTTTTTTACAGCTGTGTATGTTGCCATGAGAGCAAGCAATCTTAAAAGAATCTGCTCCTCTGCTGTATTGCAGCTTAGGCTGCTGTTTCTTCATGGCACAGATGCCATCTTGCTGCAAAGGATGGAAGGGCAGGTTCTTGGCAATTTAAAGAGGAGGTATTTGATGGAGAGAGAAAGTGGTTGTTTTTCTAGGATCAGTTCTAATAGTAAACTTTTAACCTGAAAAGTTAGCCCAAGACAGAATTAGATGGATCTTCGGTTCCATGGCTTCAAAGCTGGAAACCATGACATTATCATAAGCAAAGTTAGAACAATCTAATCCTGGAAATTCTGTGCTGTAGTTCCATTGTAAAATACACTTTGTCAGCGTGGCCTCCAAACAGCAGTAGACTGTAATCAGGTAAAGCAGGTAAAAAGGAACATTTTCAGACTATGCAGCTTTGATCTCATGTATTTTGGAAACAAGTCCTTTAACATCTTTATCCAACAAGTAAAATGCAGATCCTGCCTGTCATACTCTTCCAGTGAGGTCAAAATTCAGGTGGTTGTTGCAAAGCCCCTTACTAGGCCAAGTGCTGCATTGGGATAAAAGTGCAAGCAGGATTTTACAAACACTATGTCTGATAAACTTACTAAAGAGCCAAATTCTGAACCAAAATTGATGGGCATGTACAATGAGCTCAGCAGCATGCGTTGTGCAAGAATGATTTATGGGGATTTTGTTGGCAAAGTCCTCTTATCGTGTAATCACACCACAAGTGACATTTGGACAAAGCAGTCTCATCGCTCACCAGCGAATTCGGGAAACACTCCAAAAGGCTGCAGAGAGGAGTGGATTTAAGGAGGTGTTCCAAATGTGTTTGAAGGACACGGGATGTGGCTCTGGACTTGTACAGTGCGAGGCCAACAGCCCCGGCTGCTCCCGGTGTTTCCAAGCCATTGGCATGATCCATTGTGAAGCCAACAAGGATGATCCCCATAGGATCAGACGCTTGTCTGACAGTCGTGTGTTTGTAAACATTGGAAGCTTTTAGTCATTTGGGTTATATACCAGTGTGTGAGTAGTGTGCGAATATGCAGCAGCGTTAGGTAAATGGGAAAGCATGCCAATTTATACTGGAACCAGCACCAGGAATGGTACTAAAACCAGAGACATAGGCAGCTGGAATATGGAATGGGCTTTAGAGCTTGATCCAAACCCCTTTGAAGTCAATAGAAAGAGTCTTATTGTTTTCACTTGGATTTTTTTCTGATTAACATGTAGCCTAAAAATGTTTGATTTCTAACTTAATTTCAAATACAGAGACCTGAAACACAAATTTTTGCTAAACATGCAAATAATGATGTACATGAACGGCTTCTTAGAAATCTTGCTAGTCGTTTGTAGGCGCGTGTGTTGGACGTACATGTCCGTGCAGCTCGGGGATCGTGTGACCCATAGGATTTATAATTGGGTAATTATACCCATGCTTAGTGAACTAGCAAACAGGGGGGGGGTTGTGTTTGGTTTTTTTTTTCCACCAGGAAGAATAAAATGGAAATAAGTAATTAGATCAGTCAGGGAAGATGCCAGTAGGTTTGCTTCTTCAAAAATCATTCAGAAGTCATGAATTATTTTAACGTTTTGTCATCTTTCTCCCTTGGCTTTGTGGCTGCTACAAGAATTCTGTTTATTAATGCCTTATGAACCAAAGCTGTCAAAAGGAATCTTTTTCTCCATTTGTAAGGATGTTATATATGTGCATCTGAATGATACAGTATGTACTTCTTAAATTTTCATGTGGACCTCCTACTGGATTTCCTAAATAGAAGACTAGCTGACAACCTAAGAATGTCACAGCTTGTGTATTCTGCCCAATGCAAATGTCATATAAATGTTGTTTACAGAGATATTTCTGTAAAACATGGTTACTAGGACCAGGTTTGGATCCATTTTATATTACTCCTGGGTATTAACCAGCATTTTCCTACCCAGTGCAATGAGGAGCTCTGCTTAAGACCATAGGGAGCTCTATTTAATTATAATTGGCAGCCTGCGGTCCTTTGTGCTGTCAAGGAAATCATGGAGCTAATGGAGGACACTGCAAGCGCTCGGTACTGGTTTTATGCTCAGCGACTTGGGCTTTATTTGCCTGAATGAATATCTGATGGAGCTGAGAGAATACACTGATGAAACATTATTGTACAGAGGAAATTATTGGATTGGTGTGCCTCCCAGGGAGCCATAGGAATTATAGATTATTTTAAAGGGTGATTTTGCCATCTAGCCTTTATTTATGCATCTGAAGTAACAAATATTGAAGTATGATTTCTCTTTAGTAAGACATTTCACAACAGCAGCGTTAACAGGCCAGTGGTTACGGAACTGTGTCAGTGACTGCGGGCAGAGGCTGGGAGTCCCCCGTCAGGCTGTTACCAACAGGACTCGAGAGGTTTGAGGTCGTCTGTGCGAGAGGCGGTTCTCCCTTGCACTGGTGTCTGGGAACTGCCCAAACTGCTGTGCGGTTGCGTTACTGTGGTGATGGAGGTTGAGAAGCACTGACAGACTTAACCAAATTTTTACTTTACTAACCTAAAGACTGATATCCCACATCTATTCATATTGGATTTTTCACATTTTTTAATTAAGTTAAAAAAATTATAGTGTGGTAGAAAAGTAGAAATAAAGCATAGTTTAAAGAGCTATAGAGAAAAACTTTCTGAAAGGTTTAAGAAAAAAAATTTCTGAGTATTAGAAAGAAATCCCACTCCTTGATTTTATTTTCTTCTTGGTCACAAGGTTAAGTTCAACACTGGTAGCAGCAGAAGTTCTGTGGTTTTATGTTTTAATGTTGTGCTGCTCTAAAAATAATCCAGGGTTGGGGATTTTTGGAGTACATTTCCCTGAACTCCCACGCTGACTTGGCACCAACAAGGAATGTGGGTTGGTTGTCTGGGACACTCCGTATTTCAGCACTAGGGAAAAGCACGGTTGAGTTGGGTGCTCCCAGAATTTGCCTTTCGCTTACGGTCTTCTGACCTGTGGTACTTCTTGCACTCAAGAAATACACTGTCAAATTCTTGGAGGCAAATATTGGGCCGTTCAGTTTTTAAAATGTACCTAAATGTATGTTTTTTTAAAAGCATCCCTACACAAAATACGAATTCAAGTAAGTGATTGTGACAGCTCTGTTGCTCTGCTTTGGGGAGGGGGTGCAGGACGTGCGGGTTCCAGCAGTGGACTCTGTGCCGCTGAGCCCCACAGCGCGGTTCCCCCGGGACCAGCGCTCTCCTGGGCAGCAGCTCCGGCTCCAGGGACCTCCCCGGGCTCCCGGTGCCCTCCCAGGGAGCTGCTGTGGGGAAACCTCGGGGCGAGGGAGGCGGATGGCCCTGGGCCTGTGTTTTAAGCCCAGCGAGACTGTACAGTTTTAACAGGCACCCGCTTTGCAATGTGGTCATCTCAACTGGAGAGCCCAGATGGGGCAGCGGAGAATGGTTTTCCCCTCGCTCCACTGTTTGTAGGGTGAGGAAGAAATCTGGCAGCGGTGGAGTTTGTCAGGGAGTCAGAAGGTCCCTGTTCCCATACCAGCCCGTGAGACACCCAGTATACTAAAGCATCACCAAATGTCTTACTCCTGTTCTGTATCATTCCATACGCTTTTGTTATGGAATTCAATCCTTAAGAAAGAACAAGACTTGGATGCAGGAGGCTGAAGCAAACACAAGTGCCTTCTCTCTCCCAAGATTTGATAATTTCCTAACAGATCACTTTATAAACTCTGACCCCAACTCTCTTTGTATCCACTGACCAGCTCCTGTATCTGGACAAGGTGATAAAGTTTGTTGTTGAAGCAGCTTCACAGCAATATATTAAACAGGCAGGAATGTGATGACACTCGGCGAGGGAATGGAACTGTCCCTCACCTTTTTCTCTGCATCAGGTGGTACCCGGGTCTGCGCCTGAAGTCACTGTCTGCTCCTCAGTGAGCGGTTACAATGCAAGGTCAGCAAGTCTGGAGACATACTAAAATGCTGAATTTATTCTCAGTGAAATAATTTTTTAAACTTTCTGATTCACATGTAAAACGCCAGCTCTGATTAATTGTACCAAAAGGTGTTCCAAGCCCATTTCGACAAGCTGCTGCAGCCTGCCGGGGGGCGGGCCAGCTTTGACCCTCTTTGGCAGAAGTGCTGGTCTTCCCGGGAGCTGTGGCTGACCACATGGGCAACTGGAGTTTGGTTATTTTGCATGCTTTTAACCCCGGGAGTGCGGCCTGCAGAGGTTTTTCTGACTGAGAGCCACTAGAGAGCACTGTGTGATTGTGGCTGTTCCAAGGTGGGGCGTGAAGGCCAAATGGAGAAACACAACGTGAAGTTAAATGGAAGAGGCTTTTTTCATGACGTTTCTAAAGAATCCTCTTGTGTTTTGCACAAAACAGAGTAAACTAAGCTAAGGTTGTAGCACCTCTGGCATTTCGTTTTACCCAGTTATTGTTCACGGTGAGGACTTCTTACATCAAGGTTTAATTCTGGCTCAGTGCAGTCTCACAGGGATCTGTGACGGTCCAGGAAAAGTCCACTGTAGTAATTAATGGATGAGCTGCGTTTGCCATAAGACTGACTGGTGCTTTGATGAATGCTGTACAGGTAACCCATGGTGAGTCTGGTTCTGTTTTAGCTTAGTTCCTAGAAAAACTTTTATCTCAAATCGTTATCATTCAGCAAACCCTGAATGGGGTGGATGCGTGTAAAATACGTAAGCAAACTCTTAGAAGTGGTGATTTAAAGGGAAAATGCTGCATGAATGAATCTTCTGCTTTCTTCCCGTTCCTAGGATTTGATGTTTCCTTATCTGATGGACACTGTATTTTTGTAATCTCATATGGCCCATTTCCCATATTCCCCCAGAAAAGAAAATTGCATTATTCTTTTCTTTTGAAGTACCTGTGCCTTGAGGTGGTTTTTTCTCTTTTCACACTGCCTTCTGAAATCAGTTGTCAGAGACCTCGGTGTGTTGATGCATTGTCCTTTTAAAGCTCTTCTGTGCTTTTTGGGAGCACTTTCTCATTGAGTCATTGCTATTTTTCAGCTTATTATGTGAGCAGAAGGTGGAAAGGCTGTAGTTTGACACTTGGCAGGGATTGTTGAAGAAAGCATATTCTCAGAAGATAAGGAGCAGCCCAGAAATCCAAAGTTTTCATCATCGGGTCTGCAGTTCTGTTTCCAGCCAGTGACGACTGCAGCTGTGGTCAGCAAAGGGATCGCTGCAGAATGGCCTTTCTTTGCTTAATAAATTGGTGCTGAGAGGCAGAGCCACTTACTCTGCTGAAGTGAGATTTTAGTGCTTCTGTCAGCGTTATGGAGTCCGAGCAGCTGTAGGGGAGTAAACTGGATCCTGACAAGATTAAATGTTCGTGCCAGCTGTGTAAATGGGACACGTGGTGATGTGGAAGACCATCCCATGACAACGGTATTCATCACGTAAGAACCTAAATGGACCAGACTGAAGAAAGCCCTGCCTGGAGCCGCAGATCCCAGCTCAGTTTGCCAGTCTCTCTTGCCAGCGTTGAAATGGAAAACTCAACCAGCAGGTTTGGGTTGAAGTTCTTGGTGACAAAGCCCATGTTGCTTCTGTAAGAGCTGAACCAAACTACTAGTACAAAAAAAAATATTAATCACAATCACAGGTGTCACTGTATATCTGTCTGTTCTTTTTTGTAGTTGTTCTTCACCAGCGATGAAGAAATTTCACAAGAGACTACATTTGTCTTTACAGTACCAGGATGCTGCGCTGGGAAGTCATTTGACCATATGGAAAGAGTTACTGGCTTTAAATCAAGTGATGAAATGTAAAAATTACTCAATTTGTTTAAGCAACTTAGAATGAACAGCATTCAGGTTACAGACTAAGTGACTGAAGGAGTCTGACCAGTTTATTGACGTCCGTGACCTCTGGTAGAAGTGGATAAACCTGCAAAGATTTGAGGGTCACCCCCTCAGGGGGGAGCTTTTCTGTGTCCCCTGGTGACCAGCGTGGGTACTTGGGTGATTGATTTGTACATTTGCATTGATGTGGGTGCAAATTATCCAGTTTGTACTTAAGTCTGCATTCTTTTTCTTGTGGCTTAGCTTCAGTAGGAACAACGCAGTGCCTGTACGCTTCACGTTACTGCTTTTTGGCTGAACCATTTCTATGGTCAGAAGTAGCTGAAAATACTGACATTGTAATCTGATTCAGAATTTCTAATTAATGAATCATTATGACTCTTAAATACATAGATGAAACTAAAGGAGCTTTTTCTGTTTTAAGGTGTGCAGGCAAATATGTGAAAATTCATTAATACAGAAAAACTTAAAAAAAATAAAACCTGGCCTAAATCTCCCGAGGAAGTAGCCATCCAAATGGTGTCTGGTGGGTACCGTAGGTGATGCTCCATCGCTCACAGGGCCAGGAAAGAAACAGTTTCCCGGCCTCTGAAAATTGCTGAGGACTCTGGAGGTTTCTTTGATCAACTTGAATTATCTCCAAATCTTTGAAATGTTTGCAATGTGGGGTTGGGGGAAGAAATTATGGTCCATTGAAATAACTTTTATTGCATTTAGATTACTATGAATTTTCCCACCTGTTTTCTAGGACTTAACACAGGTACTTTTTAGGAATTTTCCTGACGGCTTTCTGAAAATTTTCCATGATGCTTTCTGGGAATTTTCTCGTGTTTTAAAAGTGCCCCCAAAGTGCCTTCTAGGAATTTCCCTGGGGAAGTTTCCAGGAATTTTGCCAAAGCTTTCTAGGACTTTCTTGGGTGCTCTCTGGGAATGTGCTAATGCTCTCTAGGAAGTTTTCACGTGCTGTCCAGGAATTTCCCCGGTGCTCTTTTGAAACATCTAAGATATTGTGGAGTTCTATGGGAATTCTCTGTGGCATTCCAGGAACTCTGGTATTTAATGTATTTCTAAGAATTCCTGCAGAATTCCTGTGAATCCCTGTCACTTAGTAGAGTTCTCCAGGACATTCTAGGAATTTGGAAGAACTTGCTAAGAATTTGCTCAGAACTCCTGCAGCTTGTTCAGGATTTTCTCGGTATTTCAGGTTGAAAAGCCTTGTTAGAAATCTGGGAGTTTTGTAAGGATCTTTCTGTTTTTTTTCAAGGAATTCCTGAAGCATCTTTAGGAATTCTGCAAGTCTTTTTAAATTCTGGGGTCCGTAAACTTTTTAGGAATATTTGGGGCTTTCTAGGAGTTTTTCTGGCCTTTCTAGGACATCCTGGATCCAGAACATTCCTAGGAATACCTAGATTGAGACCTGTGCTATGATTTACTGTCATGAGAAATTTTCAAAGAATTTCCTAGTGCTTTCTTGGAATGAATTGGTCTCGCTCTTTCCTAGGAGCTTCCCTGGCCTTTGTAGGTATTCTCGGACTGAAACCTTTTCTAGGGTTTACTGCACCTGCAACCTTTCTTGGAGTTTTCTAATTTTTTGTGGGGATTCCTGGATCTAGAACCTGCGGTATTTCCCATGCTGTTCTAGGAATTCCCCTTCCTAGGTTTAGAACCTTCCTAGGAATTTTCCCAGGTTTTCTAGGAAATCTTGGATCTAGACTCTTTCTAGAAGTTGCCTGCAAAAATTCTCACAGGAGCTGCAGTAGTTCCTCATGTCCCCTATGCCCTGATTTTGCTTCAAGGCCTAGAAATAGGTTTTACCTTTTTTTTTTTTTTCCTCTCAGAGATAAGCATCTGTCATATGCATAATTGAGTAGCTGTAGGCATTCTGCAAAAAATCCCTGCTCTGCTCAAAGTGCTTGACTTCCAGTTTTAAAATCAGTTACCACAAAAGTGATTTTTTTTCTCTTAAAATTCACTACATTATACATTGCTCCCAGGATTGATAATAAAACAGCTTTCTGAGTGCAATCTGCATTCCTTCCGTTCTCCAACTCTTGTGCCCCTCTCACAAAGCTTTCTTCCCTACAGTCTCTTCAGAGCAGCATTTTTAATGGAATTTGGAAAGCATTAGATGTAGCTGACGCCCCTTTAAACCTGCATACTTGTCAGCATTCCCCTCTCCTCCTTAAACAAGCGCATCAGTCTGTTCTCTCAATATTTCATTCTCCTGGCACCTTCCCTGCCTGCGTGAGCCACAAAGAGTGACTAGATGAGGAAAAGCCATCAATTGACCTACCTGAGCCCTGCAGCACCACCTTCTTCCACCACCGTCACCCCCTCCACTGAAGAACCAGCCATTCCTGCATCAAGGATGTCTATAAACCCAGAGCGCCTTTCCTCCCTGCAGGACAGGAGATGTTAGAAAGCGTGTTGTGCCTCGTCACTGGGCACCACAGGACAGGGTTTTCCTCTGGGCCAGAGCCTGAAGGGCTGGAAGTTTCTCAAAAGGGACATAAGCAGACAAACTTACGGACTAGAGACGTGACTCCTAGGGACGCCATTAGCTAATCTATGAACTCCTTCACGGAGCATAATACAGGCAAAGGCCTGTTATCAAATGTTTACTCTTGTCCTTCTGCCAAACACTTGGAGCCAAAACCTTAATTGGACTTAAAAAATACGTTTTTTCTATTTCCCTATAGGACACTGGAGTTTTAAACTGGTGTAAGATGTATGGCTAATCTCCTCAAGCCCGAGTTAACCTTCGTAGTCTGAGCTCACACAGAGTGAGTCCAGCCTCCCCAAAACGTTCTCTTGTGGACACGATTATATTTTCCTGAGGAGAACGATGCTCAAGACACAAGGGCCATGGGGACAGGACGGTGTTGTCTGATCAATGGAATATGTCAGAGTACCCGAACATTTCTAAGCTTACTAGCTTTCCTTTAGCACCAAAAAAAAAAAAAAGGGAAAATGAGTTTGTCCATGTAATTCATAAATATGTGCGTACTTCTGTGTAGGTCTCTTACTAAGCAAGGCGTAACCTACAGATACATGTGTTTTGCACCAGGAGGTGCTGGTCCCTTATGATCCAGTAAGAAAGGCTCTCAGCAGCTGTCAGTACCACTTAAAATGGTATTTATTAGAGCCAGCGCTATAAGGCAAGAGCTGTCCAGATAATCCTGTGTCCCTCGAGATGCTGAGAACCCAGGTGGTGTTAGAGAAAGCCACTCTGTGCTTCCTGGCGTAACGCTACCCTGCATGGTGTTACATCCAGGGAATGCCTGCAATCAGAAACCTGGAGGATTTAAAGTTAAGAACTAAATGATACAGACTTTATAATGCTTGTAAATAATGTTACTGCGACTGGCTGGCTTTCATGGAAACTGTAGTTCGTTTGGTCAAATTACTGACACGTTTATACAGCTTCTTTTGAGCCAGCTCCAATTATAACCCTAAAATAGCATCTTTACTGGCAGAAAAAAACAAACCTTCACACAAGATGTGAAGGCAATCCATTTCCCTTAGCTCAGGTATCGTATTTAATTTTTTATAGTTATTTTTCTTCTCCACAAAAGCACATTTGCTGAAGTAGATGTTGCAAACAGGTGCTTCATCTCACTCAACTTTCTGCAACTTATTTGGGTAAATTAAGATCTAAAAGATACAGTATGAAAGAAATTTGTTCTTTTTTTCCTGTTTTATCATTTAGTATTTTCTCTTTTACTTGCTGCAATCAGGCAATATTGAGCAGCAAACTGGAACTTGCAGAACTCCCATTCATGGCTTTATCTGAGCCGGTTGGACGTGTCCTGAAGTAAACGAGTTAAGCTAAAAGGCGAAGCAAAACCTCTACAAGACAGCGTACTGAGAAACATCTGCCCACACAGTATAAAGGGGGGAAATATTGAAATTGGATAGTCCGCTACCCTTTTTGATGTGGAATTTTTAACCGAACACTAATGGTGCTGGGAATTTCACGTGTCAGTTCCCATGCTGCTGCTCGGTCCAGCTGTTACCTCAGCTCTGCGGTATCTGCTGTAACATCACTTTCCTTGTACGTGTTGAATGCTTTTCATCTTCCAGGCTGACCCATGACTTTCACGATGCACTCGGGACAATGCTCTTTGGGATGGGGCTTGTCACTTAGGAGAGACGTTGACACTTGCCCAGGAGCAGGAGTTTGGTTTCGGCTGGAGCGCGGCGTCCCTGGGCACGGGGGAGCCTGAGCCCAGCACCGAGGGGACAAGAACCGTGCTCAGGACTCGGTGGCTCAGTCGTTTCATACCCGACTGCCGTCAGTCTCTTGAGAATCACCCGCTGGTTTCTTCTCTCTGTAACTGCAGAGAGAATTTTGGAGTGTATTCTCGTGACCTGCCTACACCGCGCTCTGTCAAAATGTGTCCGAAAGGGCAGTTGCCGTTGGCTGGTGTCGGCGTAAGGGCCCGTTCCTGCCGGGAGCCAGGGGTCGTGGAGTCATAGAATTGCAGAATTCATGACGCCGAGTAGAACGTTCAGTCAGAAATGAGAAATAGTTACACACAGTTAAGAATTCAAATTATAGTAAATTTTGTATCTTTAAAAAAAAAAATTCATTGAAAAGGTGGGAAGTCCCATTTTTAAAGCTGTGCGAAGCGGCAGTGAAAAACCTTGTTGATAGAATCTTCAATTATTTCTTCCGTACAGTAGCCAAACGGACCATCTACTAGAGAAGAACTCTAGGTGCCCTGCGAGTATGCCAAAACCTACCCCAATATGTGAATTGAGTGATTTGGAAACTGGATCGTGATTTTTGTGTCATATTCAGTTGGCTGATGTAAGGAAACACATGGTTCATCATGAATGAAAATACGTGATCCTCCCATTTTTCTCTCCTTAGTTTCGAGAAAGGCTGGTTTATGTCCATCTTGGTGGTGCGAATACAGAGTTTCTTTCTCGTCATTTAGCACACATCTGATTCAAGTTAAAATATGCAGTCTTCAAGATTTATTTTTTTTAATTCACAGTTTGATAATTTGAAAATATTTGGATAATTCAGTGTAAATTGTCCTATTATTGCCATGGGTTTGGGTGAAGTGACGGTGCTACCTGAGCTCACAGCTTCTTTCCTTAGAAGGGAAAAATCCAGACCCCCAGCTTGAATGAACCGGAGGAGTTCTCGCTGGGATTTCCCTTTGGTTCACAGACACGTGCGTGCGCGTTTGATGCAGTGACTGCTCGAGGGTTGGGCCGGTTGAAGCTTTTAGCACATGGAGTGTGTGACGTTTGCAGCTGGCAGGGTTTTACCGTGGATTTACTGCCATGAGGAAGGAATCGAAGAGCGTTTCCCAGGAAGAGTTTAAAGGGCCTCGTCTCGTGCTTACCGTGCTGGACTGACCCTGCCAGAGGATGACGGTGTCTGTAGGAACACCAGGGGTACCTACAAAAGAGGGGTTATAATGACACCGAAAAAAATCAAGTTTAAATACAAAACTGAGCAGAAACTTTATTTCTTTCTTCATGCTAGTATATGATGTGGTTGCTACAGTAAAAGGTGACAAACTTTATGACTAGGTCTTTTCCAGTCCTCTCTGGAGTAAGATGTAAATCATGGAGGTTTAAACAGCTTGTGAAAAAGAATTCCAAACAAACAGGTAGCTGTGAGCTGGGTATCGAGTTCTGTTTCCAGTATGGAAGCCAGTGCCTAAATTCTGCCGCAGAAGTTTTTGCCTTCTGAGGTGAAATATATTGAAGTTCACACTTTTCTCACGACCTAAGACAATGTATCATGACTTTGGGCCAAAATAGCCCATAGTGCTTAGTGCTAGTATAGATGATTACTCACTTTTAGGACTTGATGATGAAGCAATTTCATTTAAACCTACTTTTTGCAAAGCTAAATTGTTTACTTTAATACTCATCACCCTCATTTTTTATATTTCCTTGTTCTTGCCTCCATCCAACTGTTGAAGTTACTGGAAAAGAGATCAAATACCTCAAGAGCAGAAGTTTTTATACCATCTGTATTGTTTCCTTTTTATAAGAACCCTACTTAAAAATCTTTTTTGGCAGGAAGAAGACAATAGAGATGGGAAGCATCTGATAGGAACCAAACTGAAGGCCTACAAAAATTTTTTTGTTTAAATGTTAAGGGATACGCTTCGTTAACTACTCATCTGTGCTGCTGCTCTGTCCCGTAAAGTAGCTTTAGCATTTCGGTTTGTAGGTTTATATGCAAAATATAATTTTTATAATTATGTATTAATGAGGAGTTTCAATTAAGGATAATCAGGCATCTTATAAAAAGAATTATTTCTGATTGCATTAAGATTTATATCAAGGAAATCCTCAGTCATATGCGTATGAACTCTATTGACGAAGACTAAAGTGGTGGAAGATTGGCAGTCTCTTGGCAGCATTTCGGTGTGCAGCGGGTGAGAGATGGAGCTGTTAGTGAAGCGGTAACAACGGCCCGGGATGACGCCCCAGCAAAGGGGTCTCCGGTGCGATGAGGAGGGTTCTTCAAATGTCCTGAACTGAGATTATAAAATTTTTTAAAAGCAAATTGAAAACAACTGGTTTCAGTTACATTATTTTCCAGGAAAGCTTTTAAAAAATAAATTGTCAGGTGATACTGATGAACTGTGTAAAATGCTTTTAAAACTGGAACATTTGGCCCAGTGTAGTGCAGAAGGATCCCGCTGGCTGCACATGCGCTGTCTGTCTGGGCTTTGTCACTGGCCTCGGGCAAGTCTCTTTGATTAGGGACATGTGAACAAGTTACTTCAGGGCAAACTGCTGTGTGAACTCAAAATACATTGGCTTCTCGGAGGTATTGCCAAACAGACATTCTTACCCCGGGACAAGAAAATAATCCACCTCACATTTACCTCTTGACGTAAGACAAGATTTTATCCCCTTTTGAAAAAATTGCTTTTTAGGATAAGGATGTGCGTGTATCTATTTCTCACGGAATAACTGCTGCTCTGCAAGTTTATACCCTCGCTTGCCCTGCAGAAACTTCTTTGTGCATTCCTACCCTCTGCATCTTTCTTTGTGTACGTAAAAAAGAAATGATGTTTTTAATAGTTCTGTTAGAGTAGTATAAGATCTCCAGATAAAAGTGGAATAGGTGTAATAATTCCTTTTTTACATACGAGATATAAATGATTTGACAATGGGTGGGGAATCAGAACAGCATATGATGTTGGCTTGTTCCGTGGTTTGTTACAACTAAAGCTGTGGGAATAACCCTCACCCCAAAAATGACTGCACTTCAGCTCTTGTGATAAAGTTAAGCCATTTTAATAACTGGCAACCGCTGACGTGATCCTGGTTCTGCTCTTGCCCTTTCCCTTGGGCAAGTGAAGGTGTGGGGATGCTCATCCAGCCCCAGGGATCCAGCTGAAAGCAGCGGGTTTGCGGGGTTATTTCCCGGTGTAGCTCCTGGGGGGGGGCCGTCCCGCTGCCCTGCGAGGGGGGGTCCTGCCCCACAGGAGAGAGCTGGCTGGAGTCTGGCGGCCGTGAGGGTGAAGATTAGATAATTCATTCAACGGCTCGTCATTTTTAGTGCTTTCTGAGGCTGCGTAGTTGGGGAGGAAACCACGCTTTCGGTGGGGCAGGGCTGGTAACCAGCGTGGGTTCGGTGTTCCCTGCCCACCGCGGGCTTGGGAACGGGGCAGGGAGCGCGTCTGGGCCTGATGGCCCCGTTGGGCTTTCGTCTCCTCCCCGCCTTTTCCCGGGAAAAGAGGAGCCCAGTGGAAGAGCCTGGTCAGTTCTGGGCACTGGCCTTAACTGGTTATTTTTCACAAAAGAGACAAGCCACAAAGCTGAAAATCAGTCAATGGAAACTTCTAAAACAGTGCTAAAGGCATAAATCTTCCTTGGTTGCCTTTCAAGAAATGTAAATTTTCACTGGCATAGACGGGTGCCGCGTACCCAGGGATCTTACACAAACCCCACTTCCTGGAGTTTCTTTTCTCTCCCAGTTTTTGCATCCACATCCCATGTAGGCAGAAGATTCAGTAATAGCCGGCGAGAGCGCCGCGGACGGAGGGAGGCTGTGCCGGTGTGGGGGCAGGAAAACGCCTCCAGCTGCGTGGGCCAAAGTGGCTGTTGCAATCAAGGCCCCAGGGCCCCGCTAATTAGCCTGCAGGGTGGGGCTGGCTCCGGCGGCTGAGTAAATTGTGCTGCTGAGAGAAAATTGGGGGAAAAAGGGGGCTACTTGTCTTCCTCCCTCCCTCCCGTCCCCAGTCGCTGCAACTCAACGTCCCAAAGGTGCCGTCCAGGCGCACCGGCACCTGGTGGGACCTGATGGGACACGGCCTCTGGCCGAGCTGTGGCTGGAGAAGGGGCTGGCGGGGGGAGGCTCTGCGTGGCGAGGGAGGGGGAACAAGCTTCTCGATAATCCCGTCTTGGAGCAGTGATTCCGCACCAAATTGGAAGTGGTTGTCACAATATGAAGGGTTTGAGGTGACTTTTGTGCAAACAGAAGTATGAATGCCATCGTTTCATCTAAGCGCTTCACCAAGCAATAAAAACTTTGAAATGTGAAATGTAGGGCATTTGTCCGTGTGATTTTTAAGTGAGGATCCTGCTGATTTCTAACCCCGTTGTGAACGGGACCAGCTGTGTTTCCTCCTGCAATCACCTCCTGATTCAGTTCAAGTGGCACCTGGATCCAGCAATTAACCCTCGTGCCAGCCCCGGGCACAGGGGGCACGTGCAAAGGAAAAGCAGGACGAGAGTGTCCCAGGAAGCGGGGTTGGGAATCTGCTGGAAAGGATCTGGAAGGCGGTGGTGAGAAACAGGAGAGGGCAGGCTGCCTGGGACGCCGCTGCGGGCGACGGCTGCGCTGGGCTCCGGGGCGAGTTGGTGCCAACGGAGCCGCACACGGAGCCTGGAAAAGAATTTGAGGTATGGTAATTTTTTTAATACGTTTTGATTTTGTTGTGGTGGATGTTTTTGCTCTCGTCTCTTGATTATGTGCATGATTAAGTGTCTAAATGCTTGCTGTCTTTGCGGGTTTTTTGTTCCATTTTATTTTATGTTTGTTTGGGTTTGGTTTCTACTTGGATCAAATGAAAATTATTAATTATATGCTTGTAAATAACTTGGTTAAGATACAAGACCAAAAAAGGAGGGATTTTCTTTTTGTTTCAATGTATGCAGCTCCTTTAAGAAACCTTACTTTTGTGTTATAAATTCTCAGCACTTTCTTGTGATCTGGAAGATTTATCGTGGTACGGTTGAATGTCCAGAAATGAGCCTCCCAGTGCAGAAGCACCACTTGGCAGAATCAGCCTTTCCCAGTTACTGTTAAAAGCTGTAGCTTTGTAGAAGTGTGAAACTGTGGTAACTTCTGTTAAATTTATAGGAAAAATGGTATGAACTGTGTAGTTTGTTTGTTTTAATCCGGCCTTACCGTATTTGTACCTGTCTGCGTTTTCCAGCCTTCGTTGCTCTGAAGGAGTGAAGGCGGCAGAAATCGTGCCTAAATCAGGTTGTCGTCCTAGGGCAGCTACTAATGCCATCTGCTGGGGCTTCCTGAAGCGTTTGCAGCTAAACCCTGTTGTCAGTTTAGAATTATTTAAACTAGTCTGTTCTGTTCTTGACTCTTCAGGTGTTCATGTTCATCCTCACAGGAGTAGAGGTCATTCTGTATAGCTGTTTCTTATGAGTAAGGTGGAAGGCTATTTAAAACTTGTAGGATTACATTTCTGATTTCCAAGGGATATTTTTAGTATTACCTACTAAATATTAAAAAACAGGAATGACATTTTTGAGTTTCAATCAAATCTCAAGGGGTTTTTTTGGTGTTGTTTTTAATATTTGGCACTTTTGAAGAGAAGTCTCATGTCAGGCACTGTTTTGGAATTATTATTGGTTTTCTGGGGGACTGAAAGAGTTGTCATTCGCCTGGTTGATGCACACCAGGATTATTTGCCTTCTGTAAGCAATGCCAGGAGGTGAACCTGCTCCCTCCTGCCCTGGAAGGGGCAGTGCCTGGGGACAAGATGGTGGTGATCAGTGGTGCTAGAAAACAGGTTATGTAGTAGAGTTTTGGGACTAAAATAAGGAAAACCTGAGAGTTTAACCTAGAAATTGGAGGGTGGATCTTTTGAATTTCAGAAATAGTTGGGCTTTTTTTGTACCAGACGTGGGATAAGCCCATGAATGCACGAGAAGCATGAATTCCGCAGGCATTGTCTTGAAAAATGCAAGTTCTTCTCCTGGAAAGATTGTGCAGTTGAATCTGTTTATATTTTTCAGATTGGGAGTCTTAAAAGAATAAATTTGTTATTCTTACGTAGCCTTCCCTCTTTATAGGCATTATAAAATATGGTCGTCTGGTGTCTAAATTTGAGCTAGTTCTCTTGTACAGTGTAGTGTCTTGACCTGTCTGTTGTGAGAGGGACTGCAACATGTAATAGAGAATTTGAATGTTCACTCGATGACAGTGGAAATTGAATTTACTGCAATGCATTAAAGAGGAGCCCATATTCTACTTACCTGCTCGTTGATTAGGAAACGTTCGTGAAATGCAGTGGTTGTTCCTTCAGAGCTTTTTGTTTGGAGGCTTTTACATGAAGATGACCCAAGAACACCACGTAATCTATATTGGAAGAACACCCTAAGATCTTGGTTTATTTTGGTGAAAAATAGCTAGCAGAAGCAAAATAGAAAAAATACATGTTATATGTCAATATTTCAAAATAATTATGCGTGGAGCTAGATTTCTCAGACCATCTTTAAGCAACTAAATAGGGGGCCTGGTTTTCAAATATTCTGAACGCTATAAACACCATACAGAAATGTAATCCTTTAAAAATAACTTCTGGGAGTAATGTTTGAGTTTACACAGAATCTTAGAACAGTTTAGGTTGGAAGGGACCTCTGGGGGTCATCTGGTCCGAGCCCCTGCCCAAAGCTGGTTGGAAGTCGGGTTCAACCTCGGATCCAGCGTGGGTACCTCAGGGCCTTCTCCTCTCACAGTCTCATCAAAACTGGTTTTATTTTGACACTTCTGTGAGCTTCCCGAGTACTTGTTTTGTAGGCAGCTGCATATGGCAAATGCCGAGATCAAAAAAGGATTTAAAAGATTACTGTAATACTCTGGAAATTGGATATTGCTCGGGGATCCATTGGTTTAAGGAACGTTACAAGCTGTTCATGATAGGCTGACGTCGAACAGCTGTTTATTGCTTCAGAATGTAAAGCAAGAGCTATTAATTGGTTTGCAAATGAGACTAGTGTCTCATGGAGACTTAATGTCCAAGTTAATCTTTTTTTTTTATTTTAATTTTGTGCTGATGGTTTTTCAGAACTTGGCTTTCCTGCCTCTTGCACACTCGATGCTGCTGTAGTCTCCACATGTTAAGCTAATGATGGCTATAGAATTTCACGATTAGAGTGTCAGCCTGACTGCAAAGGAGGGGATTTTACTCAGAATTATTCAGAGGAATCCTGAGACAGTAACATAAGGTGGTATTTGTTTCCTTTTTGGACAACTTCACTGTCTGGGGATGGGAAGGGGGGCACTGCCTTGGTACGTTCGCAGAGAGTTAAATTGCAGCCTGTGCTGTTCGTAGGCATCGGAAGTAATTATTGGGTTTGAAGGAAATACACTAATTTGTTGAGTGTTTGAAAATGTCTCAAATATAATTGAGATATAAACCAGCAAGAGATTATTGTTCTAGTCAACACGGCATTTCAGTTTATTTCACAAGCTCTTTAGATTACTGTCTGAGGAAGGCTTCTGTTCATCACTTTTTACTTTGATTTTGCCATAAAACAAAACTGGCATTTTAGATTGTGTTTTGTGAATTGCTGTTGGCGAGGTTATGAACTTGGTTACCACCCTTACCTTAAGTAGAAATATTTTTAGAAGAAATGTTTATCAATGTTCTTCCTTCCCTTGGTGTCTGTAACTGTTTGATTCTATCCTCTGATACACGTGGAATTTTTCCTTCTCTCTGTTTTTTCCTTGACTCATGTCTTCTGGCTTGTTCTATAAGATTTCCTTACTTGACTGGTGGTCTGGTTGTTCATGGTTCTCATCTGTCTGTATCTGTTCTTCTTAAAACAAAATTCTCACTGTGAAAAACTTTCTATTTGAAGTGGGATGGCAGCATTCCTTTTCAATGTCTGTTCTCTGTGTCCCAACACGGCTTGCCTCTGGCTGGAGTTCTTACATTCTCCAAGGATATTACTAATCCACTTGGAAGGGAATGGAAATTCTGTTTTACAAAGGTTTTAAGTCTTTTAAATGGATTTTATTCCAAAATTAGTCCACTCCTTCCAAATTTAAATTCTTTTCTTGAAAGAAAATATTTTTGTTTTTCACTCTTATGGGGAAAAATCTACAAGTAAAAATCTGTATCAAGATTAGCAGTGAAGTTCATAATTATTTTTGAATGAAACAGGGTATTTTTGTGTAGTTTTGGAATTAGTAGTGGGATTAGTTTTCCCCACTTGGAAAAAAGACATGGGAAGAGTCAGTAACATTTTGTCTAGTACTTTAAATTTAGGAAAATTACAGCAAGGACTAAAGACTTAATCTGTGTGGGTTATTTAACCACTGTCTGGTTACCTAACCCTTTTTTTTCATTTATTACCCATTTATATACTTTCAATGTTATTTTGCTTCCTTCCAACCCAGTCTAAGCCTGCTGTATTTCATCTTTTTTCAAAGCGTACAATTTTTCATATGTGTTCCAGTGTAACTACAATTTCTAGCCTTTTTCTCTGGTTGAGAAACACTCTTGGTTTTTTTTCTGGCTATGAAAGCCTCATAGATTGGATCTTAACCCTGAAGGAAAATATTCCAGATACTTCCTCCCAGGTATGCCTGTCACCGGCTCATCTGCTTTATCTTAGAAATAAATGCCTCGGAGGATAACAAATGCATCAAAATAATTCTTCAGCTGCGAAGCTGCAGTAATCTGTATTGGCTAATGATCTGTTTCTGAATGTGGTGTATGAATCTGCCCTTTCCCTTTCAACCTTGGAATATTAAACTGGCTTTATTCTGGGGCAATTGATGCATATTATTCTTATTTAAATGCACATATGTATCAGTGCACTAACAAGTATTTCTTTTGCATAATATCAGTATTTAATTTTTTCAAAAGAATGTTTCCTCTTCACCTTTAAGTAGAGATAGAGATCTCTATTTACAGTAACTTTCTATTGACTGGTCTTAATTACTTTTTGAAATTATTCTCATGAATCACTGAGATCTAGATCTCTGCGGAGACGAGCCCAGCGGGCTCTGCACGGAGCAGGAGTGTTGGGGTTTGTGCGGACTTAGTCCTTGCACTGCACTGGCAAGGCAGGGGCAGAGGGAGTATTGCACACCCGAGGTCTGGGGGCTTCTTCCCTATAGAGACCATATAGGGATTCCCGTGATGCCGGGGTGACTCGCGCCTCCGTCGTCTCCTCCCCAGGAAGGGGGAGGCAGCAGAGACGGAGCTGCTGAAAAGAGAGCTCTGACACCCTGACCCCGCTGGAGTCAGCGCCCAAAGTTCATCCCGACTCCAGCCTGGCCAGGATTCACCGAGGCTCGAGGGGACGCCCAGCGTGTTCCGGACTGGTACATGTTTGTACCCGAGCCTGGATGTGGTGACTGCTCCTAATTAAAGTAATCTAGGAAACTTAAGCAGCTGAGTTTAAAAGGTAGCCTTGAACGTGTATACTGTGTATGTGTGAGAAATCTGTTGTGATACTTAAACATATTTGCCAATAGTGGTGCTGGCTGAAATTCTTTGAAGAGTACGCTTTCCTCTTAAGATCATGAACTTCTTTTTTTCTTTCTTTTTTAAATTATTTTTTTAAGAAGTGGAAACTATTGCACATACTCCTCTGTGAAGGAAGCCTTTTTTTATCACTTCATTATCAGCTCTCAAGGGGAGTGACATAAGACTGCAGTCACTCTAAAGAGAACGACCAGCGTGTGAGAGAAAAACAACAGTTATTTTTCTATCTTTTAGGAGAGAAAAGTTACTTTTCTCTTTGTGAGACATGGGGGGATGTTTTGGAGGCACATGATAAATAATAACAGTTCTGTTTGCCCTGAGTAGCAGAAGATGACGGGGGAAATAAAGTATGGTTCTAGTAATAATGGAACTTCTTTTTTTAGCCCAGGAGGTAAGGGGGGGTCCGAGTAAACTGTGTTTTCAGGAGAAACACTGAATTTCACTGAATTTTTAGAGTTGGAAGGGACCATAAAGATCCTCTAGTCCAACTCCCCTGCTGAAGCAGGGTTGCCCAGAGCGTGTCAGAGCATGTTATTCAGGGCTGCATCCAGGCGGGTCTTGAAAATCTCCAAAGAAGGGGACTCCACAACCTCCCTGGGCAGCCTGTTCCAGGGCTCTGGCACCCTCACCGTGAAGAAATTCTTCCTCATATTCGAGTGGAACCTCCTATGTTCCAGCTTGTGCCCGTTGCCCCTCATCCTCTCACTGGGAACCACTGAAAAGAGTCTGGCTCCCTCCTCCTTCAGCTCACCCTTTAGATACTTATAAGCATTGATAAGGTCTCCCCTCAGCCTTCTCTTCTCCAGGCTAAAGAGTCCCAGCTCTCTCAGCCTTTCTTCATAAGGGAGATGCTCCGATCCTTGAAACACACAGACAAATCTTTCCAATCTTCATTGCCATGAGGATGGTGGCTTTGCGATGTATGTGCATAGACTGACTTCAGGTTTTCAGCAGATTAACTTCCATCTGCTTGGGGAAAAGCTCAAGAATGTATTTTATCATGTTAGTGTAGTTCCCAGGCGAGGTGCCTGCAGGTTGTTACCCGAGGTGGTGTGCTCATTTCATCTCAGAAGACCGAGACTTACCCTCCCTCCAGTCCTTCCAGCTGAATCAAGACCTTCCCGTAGGAGATGAAGGGCTGAGCACTGGGTACGGGCTGCTGTGCAGGTGGCTGAGACTCAGCACATTTCAGCCCAAGAGAGTGTAGAAAACGTGGCGAAGAACTGACGCTATTTGCTTTGCTGGCTTAGTGATAGCGTGGAAAAGAACCTAAAAATCTTTGGTTTAAAACCCCAAAACATTTTAAAGACAGTAACAGCGTTATTTTTTCCCATTCTTGAATGTGTTATGTTCTATAGTGCAGAAAGCGGTTAGTATTGCATAGCAATGTGAAATTGTATCATGCAGGTGTCATCAAATGCAATAATTAAACCTCAGCAAAGTGGTTTAAACATGCTGTTACTGGTGTGACTAGTTAGTGTGTGAGTGATGGGGCAGGGAGTCTGATTAGGGAGCCCGTAGGCAACTGGGGATAAAAGACCAATGTCAGCAGCATCTTAACTAGCTGGGAAAGCCTTTGTGCCCAACATGCTGCTGCTTGTGCTTTAATAACTAGTCATCACCTGATACTTTTCCTTTTGACAACCGAGTGTGTATGAAGGTGATAAAAATGTGAACTGTGACGGGTGTTTGCGACTGGGGAGGCTTCTCCCTCGTGCTTAGAGCTGTTTACACACAGTACCCAGACCACGTGAGTTCCAGGGGGATGGGGGGACCCCTCAAACAAAAGCATTGGCTTTGTAAAAATAATTCAACGCGTGTTCCCCTCTCAAAGTGAGTATCCAAAACCAGTTACTGTAAAAAGCCAGGAGCCGACTCAAAAAATTAAAAACCCAAAGAGGACAGAGCCCAGCTTTATCAGAATGTGTCGTGTCTTAAAAATCAGTGGCAACAAATGTGTATGAAGAGAATGTGTGCGAATGATAGGCTGGATTGTGGGCTCTTGATACAGGAGATGGGCAAAGGTAATATGTGAACACTTGGAGATTCAAATTGATACTGGGTATCAGGGACTCAGCTTAAGAATTTCTCAACCATCAATCCTAGATATGAAGGACTGAACTCTGCCTTTTAAAGGCTTATTTAATTTTATTTTTATTGTACACAGTCTTCCAGAATGACCTTTTAAATCAAGTTTTCAATTATTATTAATTTGGCTAGAGAGTGGGAAAATAAAAATTAAGAAACACCCCCAAAGCAAAAAAATCTCAAAATTAAGTGGCTGCTGGGTAGAGGGTGATAAACTGAGAAATGATTGCTTCAAAATTGGCAAGGGAGTTTATATGTTATGCCAGACAGTTGTATCTTCTCTCGGGAGATGAGTTAAGATGAGGAGAGTAGAAGGTGAGAGAGCCCTTAGGATGGACTGGAATATGGAGAGCATGTTCCCCAGGCAGCTGGGGATTTCAGAGGATTCCTCTTCCAGGGGAAGGTGTTGTCTCTGAAATGCAGGTGAGGACTCTAAGTCTGCAGAATTGCTGTTTTCTTTTGGGAGAAGATGCCATCATCTGTTTTGTGACGGTGGGAGAAAATACCTTCTGCTGTAAGTAACATTGGGATTCAGATTTGTAAGGTGTGAATGTATCGGTGCTGTTTGTCTGCAGAGTACCTGGGCCAGTCGAGGTCTCACTGGAAACCCAGTTCAGCGAGAGCTGATGTGAAACTGCAGGATTGGAAGAGTTGGAAATAAAGATGCTTGTGATTCAGCAAAATTGTCATTCTGAGCAGGTAGCTTGATGAAGAAAAAATGTACCTATTTCAACACGCTTCCACTAATGGTCAGTCACGGATCTGTCAGAAACTCGCCTCATCTTGCCGGGTGCTAAAAATCATAGATTTTCAGTGTTTGTAGCTTGTTGGCCAGAATACTGTAAATATTCCATAATTCTGTTGTCAAAGCTGGAATGGAAGTGCAAATAGCTCCATCTTAAGTGAAGGCTCGTGGGACCTGCTGGTCCCTGCCACCTGTTCCGAGCACTGACAAGCTGGACAGACCTGGCACCTTTGGGATGAAGTGGGGATGTTGGGATTTTAGGCTCCCTGATGGTGCTTCCCCTAACTTTCAGAGGACTTTGTAAAATGTCCTTATCTTTTCTGGAACAGCTGAGGCTGTTCTCAGAATTAGGGCCAGCACACACATAGTTGCTTGGAGTTAGGGCAGCTGGCTGTCTAGTTTTATGTTGAAAAAAATCCCTCAAACCTATTTAAAATGTTTGGATTTTTTGAAAACTGTATTTCTTATGCTGGATTTTTTGACTTTAAAGTGTGTGTGTGTCCCCTGTTCTGTCTCAGAGAGATGATGCTGCTGGTTCGGATTCCCCTGATAATGGCAGTTACAAATTTAACCAGGGTTCCTGGCTCCTCCGACCGTGTTGTGCGTCTGACGCTGGTAGGATTTCCTCAAGGCACCAACCCACCAGCGCTGCCTTCTAGTGCTGCTTATTCCCAAAACAAAATACAAGAGACAAAACATTGATATTCTGTAATAGTGTAAGGACAAGTGGCAAAATATTGCTAAATATATCCTAGTAGGACTTGCTTTGGTTTATGTTACGGTAGTAACCCAGGACGCTATTTGTGATTACTGAGGCTTCACAAGAACAGTCTGTGCTCTTACCTATTTTATTAATTGTGGTGTTTTTCAGCCGCTGCTTTTGATTTGTTCAAAATATCTCTTCAATCATCTGCAACACTGCTCCTTTTAATAAAGTAACAAAACACTATGAGCTATTCTTTTGATTAAATTGAGTTGTGTTAATGCATAGCTGACAGGCTAATATCTCATCCTATGATATTTAAATAAACATCTTTTCCTCCCATCAGTTTCTCATAAATCCTATACTTATTTTGTATATCCACAGGAGTCCTTTTGAACTTTGCTTTTGTTGTTCTAAAATGTAAGTGCATGTTTCATTGGGGATAATGATATCTTGGTAAATAACGTTGGCTTAATTGATTTCATGCAACAGTCACGGGATCTAAATATGCAAACAGACGAGCTTTCTGGGTTCAAGTCCCATCGAACTGAAATGCAGGAGGGCGAACTTTAGATCATGAAGTTGAGCAACTGTTTTCCATTTATGTTGTTGTATGCAGCTGAATTATAGGTTGTTGATTCAATGACCTCTGGAAAAATCAGTACAAAAGTCTTTTGGTTTGTGAATTGCTATGCAAATGTAATTATGTAGGTGTAATGCGTTGTGGGTTTTTTCCCCAGCTCTTTCAATGAGCATTAGTCTGTGTTATACTTTGGGCTCGGTTCCTGGCTCTGTATTTGGTTGGTACACTCTTTCTTTCCTGTAAAATAATACATAGTTCAGTATTTATTAAGGTTTTATGTGCTATGGCATCTTCCCACAGCACAAGCTTCATTTGTGGTAGTTGAGGGTAAAATACAATTGTACGATAAATGGATTGTGATTTTTCTAGCAGCATTTCTGTGTCAAAAAACCACAAACATCTACTGACCCCTTCAATCTCTCTCCTCTTTAAGAGTATCTAAGACAGGAGGAAATCAGAAAGCCGGATTGTCCTCATGCCAGTTGCAGTACAAGTTGACAAAATATTTAGACAGCTTGTTCCTAAGGTGCACCATCAGGCGAACGTTTTGATGGATCTGATAATGAATACAAATTAAGACCACAAATCGCTGAAGGCGGCCAAACAGCTGTCCTGCCAAATGAGCTGGAGCACGGCTGGAGACGCGGATGGGGACTGCCTGGCACCTTTCCCCAGCACACCTTTCGAGGGTTCGGGCCGGCTGGGGCCACTGGTCCGTCCCCTGGAAATGAAAGGTTTCTGCATGTGTTTCCTGCTGTTACCACCCACGGCAAAGGAGCTCCTCTTGATTCTACCTTAATATTGCTTTGCCTTATAGAGCTTTTACAGTTGCCTTAGAAACTGTAAGCGCAGGATGGCAAACGCACTAATTGTAGTTATCTAATTATAGCTCGTGTGAAAGCAAGGTGCTCGGTGTGGCAGCTGAAGGCCTGGCGTGTACGGTTTAACTGAACACAGTTGGATTTGAGCACATTTAAGTGTTTTGGTTCTGCATGAATGCACTGGTGGCGGAGCTGCTTCTGATTCATCTCCGTGTGGCGGAGAGAAGGGTCTCTCCCGTGGCTGCAGCAGGGTTGCACAATCCCCTCTGCGATGCCAGAGAGCTGCCGGGCTGCGGGCGCACAGGGCAGCGTCCTCAGGGTTTGTTTCTTGTATTTTCTTGGAAAGTCTGTTTATTACTCTGTCAATTAACTTTTCAATTATATTCTTTGGATGAAAGCATTTCTTGTTCTAGCTGAAAACCTGTAACACTTCAGTTAATAGAAACTTTGGCAACTGGAAACTCTCAAACTTTTTACCCCCAAAAGTATTTTTTTTTTCCCGTTTTGAAATACTCAGCGTTTTGTTTGGGTAAAATATCAGTATTCAAAAAGAATGCTTTTTCCTATGTAATGGCACTTTCCTCCCCACCCCTGTTTTTTAAAAGCTAGTTCCTTAATTCATTTAAGTCAGAAGAAATTTTGCTGGCAGTTTCAATGCGGACAAGATGTGACCTATGCCACTTCACAATTTTTAGTTGTTTTTTTTTTTTTTTAAGAGTGGCAAAAGTACTTTCATTTCTAAGATTTGAAATTTATTTATGCTTGGGCATAAAGAAGAAAGTGTCTTTAAGCCATGTGTTTTCCTTCTAAAAACTTGAGTTTGTATGTAGCTGCCATTGGCTGAAAAGTCATTTTACTTCCTTTCTGCCACATCACCTTCAGGTTTTCCTTGAGCCCTTTCTGTTCTTTTCTGTTCCTTTCTTCCCATTGTTGATACTTCACACTCAGGAAGCAGAGAAAATAGTGTAACATCATCTGTGCACTTGGAACTACAATAGATACCTTTACAGGGTAAATGCATTTTCTCCTCCTACTCCGAGAGAAACTTGATGAAGCTCAAGGGAGCTGTTGTCTTCTTTATAGGACTGAAAGACACCCTAGGTTTTAAGATCTGGGATCAAATACTTTAGCATTTAACCTCCATCCAATCGACACAGAATGCTGTGTTTATGAAGCACCGTAACTGGAGCTCGTTCAAAAATGCTTGTGCTTGTGACATGGCTTGTGGCTACATGACCAAAACTGCTTCCGCTTCTGGGCTCCGGTTGTCTGATACTGCACAGGAACTGGTTGTGGCATTTTGGAGGCATCTTATGTTATGGCTGATTCTCAAATCTTCAAATATTTGGTCTAATCTTGATTGAGATCTGAAGTTAATTGGGATTGTCTTTTCAGTGTCAAAGTGTGAGCAGGGCTGTATTAAACTGAAGAAAAATGAACGTGTTGTCTCTGAAAGCGAGTGGTGCTTTGCCTCTGGGTCTCTGCTGGATGTTCCTCCTCTGTTGCTGTTGGTTATTGGGATGCTCGGACCAGTTCAGCTGAGCTCAGCTGTTCTTTGTCACTTTAATTACTGTAATCAAATGGCTGAACTACTTGTGTGCTTGAGAAGAGAAGAAGTTTTAATATCCTGTTTAACCTTTCACTGGTTTTAATATTTCCATGAATGGAAGTTAAGTGAAGGCATCTGGCATGTTTAGTCTCGGTAAATAATGGAACTTCTCTCTGACATATTAATTATACTGAAATCATGACTACTATAAAACTTAAACACACTTCAGACCTGATCTTGGGAACTCAGGTGTGCACAAGTAATGTTTCACTCATCTGGAAATAAACTAAAATTCACAAGTGAAGTTTTATCTGTTGAGCCAAAAAAATGAACTAAAGCGGGACTGCAAAGCAGGTGTGAAAAGGAATCGGTTTCCAAGCAAATATCCTGAGCCCAGATTTTGCTACGACTGATGGAGGTGTTTTCTCAGCCGAGAAGAAATCCCATGCACTGAGAAATGAAGCAACTCGCCCGCTTCAGAAAGGACGTTTGTCTACATTGAATCTTATCCCATTGTTCTCATCACCACCAATGTAATGTAAGACCTTCCAAGTAAGCCTTTCTTCTTCACTGATAAAATGCAATTCGGTTTCATTTGGGGAGACAAAAATGAATGATAGAAGTGAATCAGAGGAGGTAGAGATGAGAAATAGGATCACAAACAATAATGCAAGGGTGTGGGGGGGAATATGTTTCTAGAATTATCTTGGGCTCAATGCTGTGAGTCATTCATAAACTGTGAGTTGGCTGATGCCCTCCCTCCAGAGCTGCGGTCAGAGATGAAAGGGAGACCCCCTACATCTCCATGGACAAGCCCAGAGGGGCTGCAGGGTATTACCGAGGTGAATCCTCTGGGGAGTAATGAAATTGGAATTGCTTTAGCCACAGTTTAAAGGTCAATGTTCGTGTGATGAATGATATGACAGCATATAAATTACACTCTGCTCAGTTCTCGGTGTTGGACTTCTTATTGTCTAAATTGGCCAACTGGGAGCACATTTTTCTTTTTTTCTTTTTTTTTTTTTTTTAATTTGTTTACTGACATGATGAAATGCAGAACCGGCTGCGTCTTTGTGTTGTCAATGCCTGGGCCAGGGTGTAGTGTGGGGGGGGTTGTTACAAAAAAGCCCAAACAAAACCAAAACACCCCAAAACAACCCAACCAACCAAACCCCCACAAATTACAAAACTGTGTAATGAAAAGCAGGAAAATACTAAGGTCTTCTATAAATTTGCAAGGGTAAAGTTTGGTTTCCTGGGCTATGCAGGGGGTAAGCTGTATTTTAAGGGCAGCAAGCTTGCTTTGTGAAACTCAGACTGTATTTGCTAAAGCTGCATTCTGAGGAGATTTGGGAGGCTTTCTTATCAGCTAGAGATCGTGCTTTCTCTCCAGATCTCCAGTTCTGGGTAGCAGACCTCCTGCCAGCAGAATTAATTTTCCTTGTTCTGTTGACACTGCTCCAATTTGCAGTCCAGATCACACCAGGGTGAGCACGAGCAGCAAATTGCTCTGAAAACAGTGGAATTGCTGCAGCCTAATTTCTTGTAGAGTTTTACTCCATTCGTTTCCGTACTGAGTGTGTTAATGGCATTACCCAGCTCCCTGCCCTCCCGTTACCAAATGCTTTTCACTTCGGTGACCAAACCCTCTCCTGTTTTCTCTGCTTACCCTCAAAGCATCCCACTCCATCCCCAGCTCCCTCTTGAGGTCCCGAACGCGCTGACGGGCCATAGGGGCTCACTGCTCCGGTTCCTTCTGCGCTGCCTGTGCCCGACATCTACCAATCCTGAAGGGTTCCCCTTCATAGGGGAACAGCACCAATTGCTGGCACCTACTCACCTTACACAACACAATTTCCTCTCTAAGACTTAAAAAAAAAAAAAAAAGTATTTGCTTTAAAAATTATAGGATTTTAGAAATATTAAGAGTTTTGTCTTAAAAGTGTGTATTTTCCTTCTGCGGTTCAAATGCCAGAAGCTCCAGTCACGTCTGTGACTGCAGTGTTAAAACCCAAGTAACTTTTTTCTTTTTTTAAATCTTACTCAACTGAGCCTGTTGAAGAGTAGCCTCAAGTTTCTTTCTTTCTTTTATATTTAGACTTTGCAAGAGTGGCTGGCAATGAGTTCCCCTTAATAAGAATCTTAGCATTGTTATGGGGTTTTTTCAGTTAAGAATATGATGTTTCATCGTTTGCTGTCGCAGTACTCCGTCTCCCAGCCCTGACCTTCCCCACTATGATCTCTACTACTGTGTGTTTATCCCCTTCTCCCCTGACATCATGGAACATCCCCTGTTTTCCTGCCGTGCCAGGAGGCTTGCGTAGACTGGTGAGGCACCTGAGGGATGGCAGTGGCTTTGGGAAACGCATTTCACTGGTACTTGACATTCTGCTCGGTGCTTCCATCTGGGAAGTAAGAAAGGAGTCCCAGGAATAAACTGATACAAATACTAATTTTTAGCATAAGTAAATCTCTGAAAGAATGGGACATTTAGCTGAAGTGTTTGCATGTCCTGTAGAACAGCAGTCTGGAATAGTTTACAAAGCTAAGCTAAAGGATTTTTGTAGCTGTTTTTGTTTTGCTTTAGTCTTTTAGTTATCACAGATGGTACAGAATGTTTCTGATGGTATTTATGTTCTACACCGTACTGTTAAATTACCATGTTGCTTTCACAACCCAGAATGGAAAAAAACATTTGTATTAGCAGTGATTTTTGGGCACAGTAACCATCCAAATCTTACTAATTTCCTGTGTTACATACCAGCCACAGCCCTTTGAGTTCCGATTACCTAATCGCAGCTACTTACTTCATGTCGAGAAAACAGTTAGTTTAGGAACCAAAGTGTAGTAAAAATAAACCTGTTAAACTAATGAGTTTTCTGTAGATCAGTCTCAGCAAGTCATTGACCCGATGAATGTAAACATATTAAACAGACCAATGATACAGAGCTTGGATTTTAGACAAAGTAAGAATTTCTGTAGAAAGCAGCAACACATTAACATGTTAATAAAAAGTAATTTCCTCAAAATTTGCTCTCAGAAAGTGAACTGGAGTAATTTTTAATGATGAAGAAGCTTAACATACTAATCATTTCTGCTTTTACGTAGCATTTTTCTCTACTCATGCATTCTGTCCTTTTGCCCTGAAAACTTATAGGAAAGGGTATAGAACAGAAATAAATGCTCTGCAGGTTTTCTATATGTAACTTCAATCAAGTTGTTCCATCATTAGTGCAAAAGAAAAGTGGGAGAGTGAGTCCACAATACAATTTGCATCCCTAGTGTATGCAGTAGCTCTATTGTCCTGCTTATAAGAAATGGAATATACTATTTTCTCCATGCCCAAATTCTAAAACAGCCTGCAGATGGCCAGAACCTCTGCGTTTGTCCCTCCTGGCGGAATCTCTTGTGCTGAAACAGTGTTCTTACCTGTGTATGGAACTGCAGGAGCATCCCCCTTCTCTAAAATGACATTAAGCCAATGCTTTTAAAAAGTAGCTGGCATCGGTTATTAACGGTTAAGAGGAGAGTAGTTCCTGTCCCTTTGAACTGTAAGTGGGTGCTCTTGCTCCTGTTTTGTGCCAGGGGAGATCCTGGGCAGCTTCCACCCAGCAGAGGTTGACTCTTGGTCCTGCTGTAACCCTACTGAGGGTGACCCACCGAATTCCATCGGATCTAGGAAGCCAGGCAGCCACGCCACCAAACGTCGTGACAGTGCTGCGTACTGAGGGTGCCTGTCCTAGTTCTACCTTATTTAGTCCTCAGAAGTTTTTTTTTTTTTCTTTTGTGAATTTTAGGCTGTCAACAGGGTCAGCTGGGATGTTCCACCAGACAGAGACAGAATGAAGGCTCAGAGAAAGGTGCTCTATCATTTCTTATTTCTAAAATAGTTGAATACACTGTGTTCTGAAAGAATTTCAGTGATTATTTACCTATAAAGGAGTATGCTTGGTCATTCTAAGTTCACATACGGTGAAGGGCTGTATGTTTTAATTGGCTCTTATTAGTTGTCTGAAATGTAAAAGCAGCAATGTTATGATTGCATTTCAAGGAACTCTTGTATATATATTTTTATTTAAATCTAATCCCTCTTTAGAAATCACAGAACCCTAAAAACATTTAGGCTGGAAGGGATTCGTGGAGGTTATCCAGGCCTTGAGCTTGCTGCTCAAAGCAGGGCTATTTTGTAAGTTAAATCAGGTTACTCAGGACTGTGTCCAGTCATGTTTTGAAAATCTCCGAGGATGGAGATTCCAGTCTCTCTGAGCAACTTGTTCCAGTGCTTAATCAGTTTGATTCTGAATTTTTTTTCCCATATATTCAATCAAAATTTCCTGTACTGCAACCTGTGATCATTGGGCCTTGTCCTTTCACCACGCACATGGAAAAAAGAGTTTAGCTCCAGCTTCTCCAGCAGTGAAGCTGCAGGTGGCTCCTCAGTCCTGACTGAAGCCGTGTCCCTCAGCCTCTGTGCCACGTGCTCCAGGCCCCTCGCCCTGCGGGACTGTTGGGTTTGTTCGTCTGTCATGAAACGAGTGTTCTGAGATGGAATACGCTGTTCCACATCCAGATGCTGTGGCCACAGAGCTCCCGGGGTGGCTCATCATGGCCACCGCATGGGCGCAGCGCTGACTCCTGTCTGCTCGGCTTGACCGGGACATCCCTCGGCAGAGCTGCTGCTTCACCCGGCACCTCCTCTTCTGAGCTTGTTCTTTAGTTGAGGCCTGTTCCAAAATCCCCTCTCAGTTCCTTCTCAACACTGTTGCCTCTTGCTTAACTCACTTCTGTGGTAGCGCTGGTCAACACTTCGAAAAAGATATTGTCTGTGTGTTAATTGGGGCCAAGTATTCAGTGAGCGTCTATTGTCCTTGGTGGCAAATAGCTAAATGAGCTTACATCACACGCAGATTTACTCTGCGTTGGGTCCTGCTTATTTGGGCTTGCACATTATCTTGGCAAAGCTTTTTTTAATTTCAAGTCTTTGATGAATCAAAGTCATCCTTGGAGAGTTATGCCTTTTCTCAAACATGGGCAAAGAGGCTGTTTCTGACCCAATGCAGTGCAAAAGACACATGGATTGTATGAGTTTAGTTTTCTCATTTTTGTTTGCTATACCATGAATATAAAAGCACCAATTATAACAGTAAAATAAAAGCAAATGTTACTAATATCCTATTAGCTTTAACAGATGAACACATAATCTTTTTACGAATGGATGGAGTCCAGATTCTGTGTGTTGAGTATTTTAGAAGTAGTTTGACATTTGAACAGCAAATGGATCAAGTGGATCACTTCAAAAAATACACAGAAGAAATGAAGGCGTCAAGAATAATACTCCTTTCTGCGATACATAGCTTTTTTTCAGTCTGATACACAACTGATGTATCCTCAGTCCACCCTTAGTGATTGAATAAATAAAAGGACCCACGGATTAGGAGATACCTGTCGTACATAGGTCTCACAGCATTTTATCCGGTTGCTGTATCAGCATCCCCACTTTTGCTGGAATAACTGTGGCCCAGGGGGTGCAATACCCTTCCCAAGGCTGGCCAGAGGCAGAATGGTTTATTGCCCCAGAGCTGGGCAACGTGGAGCCTTAGCTTCTGCAGCACAATTAAATGCTCATTCTGCAGTGTGTAGTATTGTAATGTAGTTGGTGCAGGTAGGTAAAATTGCTGTGTTAATTGTGTTCACACGTCTATTTAGAAATGAACATAAAAGAATGCATCTGAAGTATCCTAATGTAAGAACTCTTAAAATACCATGAAAAAAATATAAGGCAGCAGAATACTTATAGGAGCTGAAAAGTGGATGAAACCTTCTGTCCACATTTTTCCTTCTTCTTTTTAAAAAAAAAACCCACAAAACAAACCCCTTCACTCTTTTCCCATTTACTCCCAAAATGTAGATCCAGATCTTTGGTAAGAAATTTAGTCTTCAGCAAAAATCCTGTGCTGATTTTGGACTGAGTTTATTTATATTTGTTTTATACATGTTTATCCTTGGGGTGAGCCCTTCAATGATGAGAATTCCAGACTTTGTGGAACAAAATGCAAAGGAAGCGTTTCATAACTGGAGAAAGCAGAGCCAGGAAGAGAAGGCGCTACTCACAGGCAACTTAAGCACCTAGTACGCAGGCGTTCAAAGCTCTCATGATATTTAATGTATTTATCATCTTTAGCATTAAGGCCTCCGTTCTGAGGTCAGAAAGATGCGTGTAGCTGAAATGAGCACATTGGGTTGTTTGGGAAACTTAACTGACATGGACTTACTGACCGAAAGGAGAAACGAGGTTGTGTATTCATTAGCCAGTGAGAAAGCCTTTCACTGGAATATTTTTTGTAAACTTCATGTACGTTTTATGCAGTTGTCACCGGTAAATCCTTTAGAATCGAAGATAGTGATGAGAGTGAGTGAACAGACTATTTTTATATGTAAATGACTATGTACTTAGGGGTGCCAGGAATGTTGTGTTGCACCATTCCTCCACCGCTCGGCACACCAGCCCTTCAGTTAACGATGTTTAGCGAAGGAGCAATCTATTTTGGGGAAAAGGAGATGGTATTACATTTTGGAGATTAAACATTTGAAATCAGGCAAATTAATTTGTAATAACTCCACATGCATCTTCCATATTATGTTTGCATTTTGGAGTATTATGAGAAGTCTCTAGCCAGTTCTTTAAGTTGTGAGCAGCAGCTCTGCTTTCACAGCCTGTGGGTGTAGGCAATGTTAGCAATTAATTCTGGTTTCAGCCTTCATTGTAGACAAACCCTGCCCATCACCATTGCGCACAGAAGGAGTTAGACCTAGGATGTTGTTTTTCCAGTGCCAGTTGTGTAATTAGGACTTTAAAAAAAAAAAAAAAATCCATTTAGGAATGGGGTTAGCAACACTGTGATAAGGCAGAAAGCACTATTTGTCAGGTACTACTGATTAAGTTGTTGGAGGTGGAAGAGGCCAGCTGAGTTTCTGGACTTCTCAATTATTATTTTTTTCCAGTCCCTAGAGCAGTTTTGAGGCGAGTCCAGAGCCATTTGGTAGAACGTTTGTAGGTTGTATATGTTTGATTTTCTTTGACTGTTCTGTTTGCTGTTGCAGTGGCTGCGTTCCTGATCCTCCCGGTCCCGCTGCCTGTCGGTGTCTGGGACAGGCTGCCCGGCGCCAAGGGTGCTCTGCCTGGCACGGGTCCTTACGCGGGGGCACAGGGCCCGTGACGGTGGCCCGTGACAGTGCCCTGTGGCCAACAGCAGCCTTCGTGCAGGTCGGTGGCGGGCAGAGAGCTGGGAAGGGAGGAACAAGATCCTTATGCCCCGAGTTCCCCAATAACCGCAGATCTGAGAATGAGTTGGAACAGCAGGTACAGAGAGTGAAGGAGCGCGTTCGGAGAAGCACTGTGGAGAAAAAGACTGAAAACTGCTTGATTAGATGTTTCAAGTACCTTTTGGTCTTTAAAGACTGTGACTAAATGGAAGTTCATCAGCAAACATTCTTGTCTGTAACATTCAGCTTTGCCTCAAGCTTTCAAAAGTCTTCAGTGTGTTAATACACATTTCCAGGAATGCTGAAAAATAAGGATCAGCGGTGGTCTTACGGCGAAAAAGTCAGCAATTAGAGTCTGTAAAGCTGACAGAGTAGAGAGCAAGTCTGAGCCAAAGGTCTATCATTACATATTATTATTGGCGTTCAGTTGTTGCAGGCTTAACTGAGAATGCTCAAAATACTTCTTGGTCCAGTACATTTCCAGATGAATCCAAACCTTGGTAATTAAGGTAGTGGCTGGGGGGCGATTTATTATGGGGTTTTTCTTTTTTTTTTTTTTTTTCTTCCTCTTCCCTTTTTTGCTATCGGAAGAGTATTTCATATTAAAACTTACTTGGAGCTGAAAAGCTTTCAATACCAAGCAAGATGTTCTGCTGCTTTTTAAAGTCTGGAATTAAAAATGGAATGTTGAGGGAGAGCTGGGAATTCAAAAAGGGGCTTAGAGCTCCAGAGTACAGATGTATATACCTTACACTGTTGTCAGTTAGATTTTATAACTTTCTGTTTCCCGTTCATTTTCTATTCGGGAGGCTCACAAAGCTCCCTGTTCCTGTCTGCTCTGCCTGGCTGCAGTAATGACAAGCTAACTGGGGGCCAAATGATACGATTGAACATCTCATCCTGCGTTATTAGGAGATCCCGACAAGAGTGGACGTGCCCCTGCTGTATAAGCAATGGACTGTGCCTCAAGAGGCCTCAGTTGTTTCCAGTTTAGACTCCAAGCAAGCAGGTCGCTCTCGGTGCCGTGATTTTGTGTATGTAAAGTGAATGCTTGCTGTTACTGCCTGTCCCTCGACTGTAGAAGGCAAAACAGGTCTCTGTGTTTATAGTGCTGCGGGGATGCAGCTCCAGTCTCGTCTGTGGTAGCTGAGGGTGCTGGCAGAAGGTAACGGTCCTGTGAGTGGTCAGTTGTGCTGGGCCACGTGTCATGGATTTGCAAGGGAAAATGATGGATTTTCAGTATCCGATGCAGAGTGTAATATTGCTCCTTGTCCGTGTTCCCGCGGGGGGTCACGGTGCGTGCCTGGTGCCGAGCTGCCGTCTGAAGGCCAGAGACGTGGTTTTGCCTTCCTGCTCTTATGTGTGGTCACCTAATACAAACAACTGCTCACTAGATTTAATTATCCTATAGAAACAAAGAAAGGCAGGCCAGAGAAAGTAAAAGTTGGGGAATGGCATTTATTTTTTGCTGAGATCCGTCTCATCCATGGCTGGTGATCCCTGTGTACCTCTGAAAGAGAGATTGTAATTGTGAAAATACCTCCTACGGGTCTAACTCAAATGCCAGACCCGTATGGCACTAGAGCAGCGGGGTGCCCGTGGGAAGTGAAGGGTGTGTGAATAAGGTGCAGGAACCCGATCTTTACAAACAGATTGCTGAGTTATAACGGTCTCTGTCGCTACCTGTTTGATAGGGTTTTTTCCCCAGAGTATCATGATAAAAACGTGACTTGAAGTAGGATTTTTGTCTTGGGGAAAGAAAGAGTAAGTGACCTTGCATTACTGCAGAGCTGCTGATACGCAGTGGAATCCTTTTTGTGTTAGACTAAATGATAAATTTGTCATTTTATATTAGAATTTTACTATGCCAGAAATACAGCCTAGTCAGAAAACTGCATGTTTCAAATCTGGCTTTGTAATCTTATTTACATTAACTCGTGCTCATGAGTATTCTCCCTGAAGTCAGTGGTATGAATCCAGTCTTAATGAAATTATTTGTTGTTTATTTTTACTCATCTGGTAATTATGCTTTGCTATCTGATTCTTCTGTGACCCTTCAAGCAAAACACTCAAGAACAGAAATAAAATCATCTTTGCTTCTGCGCTGGAGCCAGTTCTAAAGCAGGGAAGAGTTCATGTATCCTATCTAAAAACATCATACAATCTGGCAAGGAGTACTCATATGGAATTATGAAGGTTGCTTATATAATTCAGATTTTTAAATATAGATGGGACTATGCATTAGAGCTATTTTTAATGAAAGTCAGTGATGTAATATTGTAACTGGTTGCATCTGCCAGTAAGCCTAAAAGAATCTTTGGTAAATTGAATTCTCTCTCTCTCTCTCTCTCTCTCTCACACACACACACACACGATTGATAAAAAAGCTAGTAAGCTGTTATTAAAATCTAGAAATAAAGCATAATAACATTTTCATACAGTAAATACACAATATAAATATATAGTATTTATAATATATTTTATTCTGGCTACTCAAAAGCAACAAAACAACTTTAAAAGAATTGTATCAACAGAAACATATTCAGGAGGACTGCAAAAGTCACAGATTTTGAAGGATAGGTGTCTGTTCTCCAAAATTGCTGCTTCATATTTTGCATAAAATTCACAAAGAATTTAGATTAAGTTTAATTTCTGAGGCATAAGAATGGCTCTGCCCTCTCCCCCATCCTGCTGATACTACTGCAAATTTTATACCATTTTCTGTTCTTTTGTGGAAGTGATCAGAAAACATCCATCCATTTTTCAGACTCTGACCACTCATGCTTATTTGCGCAAAGTATTTTCTCAAGATATTTCAAAAACTAAGGTCCAAACTTTGTTTAAACAAATTCATAATATTAAATAAGGATCTGTACAGTCACTTTACTGTGTGGTTTGTTCATCCTGTTTAATATAAAATGCGAGTTGCTGTTTAAAGCTTAAATTAGGAGAGGAAAAAAAACCCAGGAACTTCCGAACAGTTTTTTATTTTTTCCCTCCCCGTGGGGTTGGGCAGTGATGTTCACAGAGTCCTGGGCTAGAGCTGCTGTTGGATTTGTTTGGTTTTTTTAATCTTTGCTGTGGAAGAATTAGGAGAGGTTTGGTCAGCTCTTGTCTCACAGGCAAAGTAGTACCTATTGTTTGTGCTGTTAATCTGTGGCATTTGGAGTAGTTTATTTTTAAATGGTCTTAAATGGTGCAGTAGCACAGTCTGCTTCATTGCAGCCAACGTAGAGAATTTAGGGTGTTTTTCACGAGAGTACATTACATCAAAAGTCCAGAATTCTTAATTGTTATAAAAAGTAATAGACTTAAAAAAAAAAGTAAAATAATTTTTCTTTAAAAATCCACAAACGCTGTGTGCAGAGAAAAAGGTGCCTGCAGGTAATTCCCTTACAATGAAGATGTGACATGTATCTCCTCCTGTTCCATCATATGTTACTTTCTCACTAGGGTGAGACTGACAACTTCATCACATTGGGGTTAATCTAATTAGTCTCAAAGGCACTTGGTTGACAATGACCATGTGCAAAACAGTTGCTGTGAGGAATTTAGTACAAACTATTTCCACAGGTATTGTTGGCTCAAAAACAACTGTGGGAAAGTATAAAGGAAATGTACTTTGGGGAGAAAATTCTAGTTTCTGCTCCCACTCCAGATTATTTCACCCTTCAGTACATTAGGGTCCCACATGGTGTACTTGTTCCATCCTCCTGAAGCTTAGAACCAGGGACCTTTTCCAGTTTGATTATTTCCTTTCCGACATGATTTGGTATTTTTCTCTCATTTTCATTTCTTAAACTGAAATAAAGTTATTGTGCCGCTTATGGGAACAGGCTGAGTAAAACAAGTGTATGTGCTCATAAAGGGGTTCTAGTGGAAATCTAGTGAAAATATAGAGGCAAAAGTAGTTGTGGTAACCACAGCCATCTCAAAGAGATGACTTCACTGATTTTTTATTATTTTTTTTTTTTAAATGTCTCATTTCCTGTGCAGTGATTTCAGTGGAGGAAATGGAGCTCAAATGTTTTGGTTCTGAGAATTTTTTATTCCTTTGGAAGTTTTGTAACACATTTAGCACACACACTTTTATTCCCATTGCTACACAATAAAAAGGCAATGATTACTGATTTCCTGGTTTGCTACCAGTAGTTTTTTGTCCAGAATCATAGACTATTAATTATAATTATGTATACTGTTGGTAGAGATTAATTGTTCTTGTACAGAAGGCTTAAATTCTTTTCCTTCCCTGGCTGTTAGGTTTGTAGGACTTCTTATAGGTAAAGCATGCAGTGAATATTCAAGTAATTAATCTTTAGCCTGTACTGGGATAAACCTCCTTACTCTAGTTCTTTCTTGGCTTTTTTTTTTTTTTACATAAAACTTTTTTTTTATTGTTATTATTTAGCCTTACCTTTGCCTTTACTTCAGATCATAGGGTCATCTTGTGTGAAGCAAAGGGTGGCACAGCTTTGACATCATTCTGAAGGTTGTGCGCGTGATCAAGAGGAGGTCAAGCATTTAATGAGAAGTTCCATGTGAGAACGGAGCAAATTTCAAGTAAAACCTCAGCCTAAACATACTGGTAGCAATCTGTCTTGAGCGTTATTGGCTCCTTATCTGCCTGGAATTGTACAATAAGCTCTTTGGGCTGGTAACCACATGCTTCCAAAACTGCAAGGTGCCACTAGGTAATAGCAACTTTCCTGTTAATCGTGTTTCTGTTAATAACATATGACTAGACTGAAAAATTCAGGTAGTTTTACACTGTTTTAAACGTACAACTGTTTTGTATTTTAGAAAATGAATGAATCCTATAAGCTTGAGATTTTCCCTCTTATTAGTTCTCAGTAAGTCTTGTTTCTAGGATAGCGTGTGTCACTTGAGGTTTTTACACTAAACGGTGCTGTGGTTGGTCTCATCCCTGTTGTACACGCGGAAGAGCGTAGGAATTCAGGAATTCACCCCGGAATGGTGTGCGAAATGTGCTGTTCTTGTGCAACGCTCCATTCTCTGACTGTTCCTACGGCTCCAAACGGCTTCTGTGGGAACTGCCTGCTCGTACCTGAAGCAAACGCTGGGTTTCCTATATTCGGTGTCATGATCTCCTGCACGCCCCAGGTCTCCCTTCCCCAGGCTCGGGGCGCCTCTGGCGGCTCCGCCGGGCCGCTAGGGGGCAGTGTTGGGCAGCGGGGCAGGCCGCGCCAGGGGATTTGCGGCCAATGTTGAGAACCAACTTAAAAAGCTTGTGCAGGTTAGTTGTTTGGCTTAAATATAGTTTTCTTTGATAAGTAGATAAATAATTTTTTTTTGGCCACTCCCTTACTGACAGTTTTCCATCTTTCCTTGGGGGGCAGCTTTCTTTTACCAGGCCTGCTAAATTACCACATATGTTTTGATTACTTAGGTCCAGAGGAGCTGACTCTTTGTTTGAAATTATGTCACTGAAGAATTTAAAACAATAATGTTGTTGGGCGGCAATTTCTCTATATTTAAATGTTAAAGCCTCTTAAAGAGAAAATAATGAGTACCACAGAACTACTTGTGATAAGGCCTCAGAGGAGGCCTCATGGCTCTCCACAGCTCCCTGAGAGGAGGGTGGAGTGAGGGGGCGTCGGTCTCTTCTCCCAAGTAATAAGTGATAGGACAAGAGGAAACGGCCTCAAGTTACACCAGGGGAGGTTTAGGATGGATGTTAGGAAAAATTTCTTCACAGAAAGGGTTATCAACTGTTGGAAGAGGCTGCCTGGGTCAGTGCTGGAGTCGCCGTCCCTGGAGGGATTTAAAAGCCGGGCAGACACGGTGCTGAGGGACATGGGTCAGTGGTGACGGGGCAGTGCTGGGTTAACGGTTGGATTCAATGATCTTCAAGGTCTTTTCCAACCAAATTATGATTCTGATAGCCTTATGTCTAAGTTTTGTCTTGTGTTCTCCTTAAAGTCTAAGTAGCACAGATTATATTTATACACTGGTAACGGATGCATTGATATATACTGCCCTGCACATTCCGGTTGCAGATCTCTGCAGTGGTAGGTCTCACGAAGTTCCTTTAGGGAACACTATAAAAACCAAGGAATATGTAAATGACAGCACAAGAGTACAAATGGCTAAAATTATGCCATTATCAAATCTCGTATTTCTTTGTATGTGAGGAATTAGTAATAGCCATATCAATTGTCGTGTTTAACAAAAACACAAATTGTGCTTTATGAAGTGGAATCAGGTGTGTTGTTAGAGCAACACGGTGAGACACAAAGTACGAAGAAACACCTTTCAGCACTAGTATTGAAAATACTAGAAAAGCAGCAAATCTCTGTCAGGAACTTTCAGTTCAGGATGCCTGGTTGGGGGGTGGGCATTTAAGGAAGCAGTTCAGCTTGTGCAAGGTGTTGGATTTTGAGTTTCTCAGTTCACAAAATAAAGAACTGTTGGTTTTTTGGTTGTGGAGATTACCAGAAAGGCTAGAGACAGAGCAAGACTTGTTTGTGATCTTTCTGATATTTCTGTGGTTGAAATTCTGCCATATACAGCAGATTAGCAGGAAGCTGTCTGGGACCAAGTATTTAACTCACAACCCTCTACTGGAGGATCTACGTCATGAATAAAGTTTAAGCTGTGACTTGCTTCAAATGTTAATTTCATTGTCTGTAAACTACGTGATATAACCAATCTGTAGATATATTGATTTCTTTAGAATTCTTTCTAGATTTGAAGATGTTAAAATATGATTTAGCCATATGTAATGATCAACATATAATCAGGAATGTATTTGGAAGAATTTGTATCTATCACAGTTTGCCTTTACTGCCTCTGGATCTCCCTTTTGAAACAGAAGAGGGCTTCTTCCTGCCCTGTCCGTGGTTCAGCCCTGTGGGTGGCCTGTCAGCAGCTGAGGTTGATCATGCAGAATTAGACATAGCAGTGCCAGACTTCACCTTGCACAGTGGCTGCAGGGCTCTTCAGTGTGTAGTCATTACACAACACACAAGCTGCTTATGGTGTCTTTTCATTGCTTTCTAGCAGTACAGCCTAGTGTGGCTTCCAGATCAGCAAGGTCACCTTTGGTGTTTGCTGCAAATGGTGGAACTTCTCCTGTGAAAGCTAAACTTAAAAAGCTGTCCTGAATTGCGATATAAACCCTGGTCTAAACTCTTGTGACGTTATTCATTGATTTAATTGGGTTTGGGCTGGTTCTTTAACCTTGTGACAGCTATTAGGGTGCATGCTTAAAAAATCCCCCACAAACAAACCAAAAAAAAGTCTTGAAAATTTCTCTTTGTATCAGTTTACCACCCCCGGACATTTCCAGACCTTGCCTCCCATGAATTTTTGCGTGCTAAAATATAGAGTTGTTGATGCATGTTCTCTCAGAAAACTCTGTTTTCATTTTGCATCTCTTAAGAGGTTCTCCTTTCCTTTCCTTTCAATATGTCAACTTTGAGCAATATTGATGATGATAACAAAACTGAGAGAACTATTGCTGCAGGTGCATTTATCTTTCCAGTCACACTTGACTTCTGCCTCTGCACCTACATGGCAAGCAGTAGCTCATTTTCAAGACACTGGTGGCTTACTGCCGAGTTCTTCCCACGGCCGCAGAGCAGCAGATGAAGACTGCTTTGTTTCCGAGCACTGGAGGTAATTGCTTGGTGACAGGCAGAGCTTAACGTGTTTGAACTGCCTAAAGGCACGAGCTGGCTCTAAAGAACAGCAAAAATTACAAAACTCGATGAGTAAACAGGGGCTGGCCCCAAGCTTACATTTCAAAGAGGCTGTGACCTGGCAGCTAGTGCTAGGATGCAGCATGGGAATCCCTGCTTTATACAGAGGGACAAAATTAGGAATGCACTTTCGCATCCAGTGAGGATACCCAGAGGGCACACACAGATTATGGAAAGCACATGTAACATGTCATGAAAATATGGAAAAAAACCCAACTGGCTGCTTTCCTGGATGCCTGACAGCCAGGTATTTGGGAAGGCGGGCACCCCTTTAATAAATAATGTATTGTCTGTGTGTTTGAAAGTGCTACATACACATCGTACACTCAGGCACTGCCTACGCCTGCCGCATATATGCGGTGTCTCTCTGGAGGAGCACAATGCATGTGAGGGTGGTTCATTGAAGTCCATCACAGTGAGGAAAATAGTATTTCAGGAAGGAACTGGGTCTGAAGAAAGTAAGCAAGAGGGCTTGTCATTAAAATTAAGGGGGGAGGATTTAAAAATAAGTAGAATGCTCTGGAAACGCATTTCTCAGAGCAACAAGCTTTGTAGGGCAACTTCCCCAAGCCCTTGTCCCAGCTGCTCTTTTGGGGGTGCATGCCCGGTCTTCTCCAGGCAGATTTCTTACCGCTGCAGGCTGCCAAAGGGGTAAGAGCAGGAATATTCCCAGTGCTGGCATAATTTAGAGCATTTACTTTCAAAGAAAGTATTTTATTCAGGTGTCAGAAACCTCCTGATCTGAGGGGAAAGAGAAAAAAAAAAAAAAAAAGAAAAAGCTGGGGTGGTGTTCAGGATAATAAACTGCAAATATTTCATTAGTGATGAAGCATTTTTCTTGAGAGGACTTTTTTAAAGAGAAAAGTGAGGAAAAATCAGAATCTAAACATGAACAAAGATAATTCAATTAACAGGCGTGGCCAAAAGAAAGTTGAATTAAAGATCTTAAGCGTGTAGAAAATCCCTTTTCCAGACCAGCCCCACCACAAAAAAAGAAAGAGAAAGTTTCTCTAAAAGCCAGCTACGAGACCCAAGAACGGAGATGCAACTGCTAGGACTTGGTTAGAATGATAGCTCAGGTTTTTTATTTTTATAGTTGCTATCCTCACAAAAGATTGAAGCAAAGATTGGGGGGAAAAAAAAGTTGATTTAAACTAAACACAACTAAAACCAACTAATTTTCTCCCTGCTCTCTTCCACTAAATCCTACCAAAGGATTGTTTGCGCAAGGCCCAGTTTCATATCCTCAAAGAATTTTGCAGATTCTCCAATTCTTGGATTGTGGTCCAGATGTTGGAGAAAATTCTGATGAATGTTGTATAGACATACACCACTCCTGAATAAGGTGGGTCTGTACCAAGGCTTCTCAGAGTTATTGATGTATTAATTGAATTACCTAGCACTGAGTCTGGCTTTTCATGGTTTGAGTCAATTTTCTCTAGTAAGTTCTTTCTCTTTGAATCAGTATACCAAGTATTAGCCTGCATTGTGTCCATCATTCATAAATATTCCCACAGCAGGAAACAAACCGATTTTGTTTAAATGCAAATAAGTCATTGGATTTCATTACATAACACATTTTGCCTTGGGTTATGTGTAGTCTTTGAAAGTGACTGTAATGTAGTCCAAGCTTTTAATGTTCCTGTCTAGCATTTCTTTTTATTATTATAGTCTTTTTTGTTTGTCTGAAGTGGAAGAGATTATCTGTACTCTAACGTAAGCCTTCAGAATATCCCACTATACAAAGGTTATGGGACTGAGCCCTATTTTTTTCCACAGAATAAATAACTTTTGAACAAAAGGCTTCACTATGTTGTTAGCCAGATTCTCTTACTTTCCTTGCAGTGCTGTTTGCTAAGATGAAATGGATAACATTACCTTCAGTAGTCACAGAGAAGGCGGCAGGTTGAGATGTAGCCAGAAATATCGGAATTAAGAAAATAGGATGTGTGCTGTTAGCCAAGGAAATTATTTTCTTGTGGCAGTGGGAACAGCAGCTCTCACCGAGAAATGAGTCCCAAACCTTTGGCAAAATTAGGGTTAGCAGTTTGAGAGCAGTTTCCAGCACAATGGGACTTGGGACCCCTGTAAGAATGGGAGGTCTGTTTAAATGCGGCAGCCTGATAAAAGGACGTTTGGGTTTTGACCTACCGATAAATTTAATGATAAACTCCTTGAGTGTTTGTTTAGGTCCATCTGTAAAAATAAGGTAATTGAGATGGAGACTACATTACAGCATTCTTTTTTCTTGTTCTATTATAATTTTCTGACCCTAATTTCCTGCTTCCTCACTTGGTTTGAATTGGACCGGTTCATGAGAAAAGTCTTCCCCATAAGGCATGAATTCTGTGGGGGGGAGAATTCTTTGTAGATATTTGTTCTGTAAATTGGAATAATAAACTATTATAATGCTACTATGGATTTGAAAGCTACTTTAGTCAATAGCAGCAAGTCTGAAACTTTTATTTCATTAGTATTCATTTTTCAGTTAATCCCACTGTGCTATTTGAGATAATTTAATTGCTCTGCGTTTTCCTTTGGTGAAAAAGCAAACCCTTCTTGTCCACCCAATGCATGCATGTACTATGGACTTTTACTGACGTGTGTGTACTTAAATGAAGCTCTGAATGAATGTTTTTGGAGACACACCATAAATGTTTTTCAGAGTATTTCATAAATATATTTAGAAATTACAGTGCAGTGGCACTGAATTCAATACGGCTATTCTTTGGTTGCATCCATTCCAGCTACCACTGGTGGTGTTGGCTGCAGACGCTAATATTCTGTAACATTTTATTCTGAGGGTTTGTATGTACTTTTGATTTTTCTTCTTTTCTTATCAGGTCAAAGAGTTTGGCATTTCTAGCACAAGAGCATGTTCTTTCCAAATCCAGAATTTTAATTTTGTTTATATTTATGATAAACTTTCTGAAGTCCTTTGCGGCATTTTAAAAAAGTTTTTCGGTTTGCAACTTTGTTAATGTTATGGCTAAATAACATAATTTAATCACCTTAAATTGTCTTTGAATGCTGATTTGAATCTCTTGTACACAAATCAGTAGTAATTATGTTGAGCAATATATGTCCACATTTTTTGACACTCTCAATTAAATAAGCTGTGTTTATTGGGTGAACAGATACTGTATATATTTTTTAAAACATCTAACGGCAGCTGCTTTTGTGACACAGCAGGTTTTTAAGGCTTCCTTCAAAAGTGCTGCTGGGGAGCTTCCAGGCACTGCCTTATTTATGATGTTAATGTTGTGGTAACATTGGCTTCAGGGGAGGGACTTTTCAAAGCTTCTAGCTGCTTAAAAGCACAAGGAATTTCATGCTCCCAAGTCTCTTAGCTACTTTTGAAAATCACATCACATGTATGAACCTAACTGTAAGGACAAATGCTTGCTTGGACCGTCATTTGAATTAAATGGACCCCGTTAGTGCAGAAAAAATACAGAAAACTTTGGGAATTAAATTAAAAACATTGACTAAGATCTGCAAATATACATGGGTATCGCAGCAGGTAAATCCTTGTGGATCTGGGTGAAGATTGCATATCAAAATAACTAAAAATAGTTACTAAACTATGAAGAAAATAATTTAGTTTTCATGTTCTGGTCTGAAGCCCATTGAATTAAAAGGAACTTTGACTCAGCAGAGTATAATACTTGCGGTAGTTTTTGTGGGCCTTTCTTTCATTGAATAGTGCAAGGAGTCTCAATGAAGTCTGTAACATTAGTCATTTAGTGCCTCTAGGGATACAGTAGTGCTTAACAGTGAAAAACATTCTGATAAATATAATAATAATTGAATCTTGACTGATTAACAGAGTGTATGGTTGGATATAATCTTCTGGAGGGAAGTTTCTGAAACACTGTCTGTTCCTGCAAAATTAGTCACAGCCAGTTGAAACATTTCAGGAGAGTACCGGAAAATATAGCTTATTTTGCATTCATCCACAAAGCGAGCTTGTCTCATGTGCTCATGCTTGTTGGTGATTCTTGGTAGACTAATCTGAAATCGGATCGTAAGTATGAAAGAGCAGGACCTTGGGTTTTACATATTCTACAACATGAGGCGTTGGAAAAATAACTTTTCAACAGACTTGTTAGATTGTTATATAAATCGGTACTTTTTCATCATTACACTATTACATTTAATCGTCTCTAAGTGTTCTTGCTTAATTGCTTTTCTTAATGAATGACTTTTCAGTTCTGAGTTATGGCTAGTCCTACGGCTTTAGGAGGGGCAGGTATTGCTCCAAACACAGATGGTTTTGGTTCATTTCCAAAGTAATAATGATTAACTAAGTGTTGGCAGCTGCATCTGCCATTTTATGTATATGTAAATCTATTTTATGGTAGGAGTTGTTTGCTCTAGATACAAGGGTGGGAAGTTACCTATCCCCTGTAACCTGACCAGCCTCTCAGAGTTCACGGTGGCAATCGGGTCCTGGGGAGAACATTGTGATGAAAACAAAGCTGTTGAGGAATTCTCCTGAGTCCTGTTAGAACGACGGCTTGGAATTGATATAATGCCAATACCTGTGACAAATCTGTAAAACTCAAAAGTAGTCTTACTGATTTGGTTATAGCGCTTTGTAGATTCTCTATAAAACCGCTTTTTGTGGGCGATAAGGTGGGTGATGCAGAGCAGGCTCCTGTCCCGCCTTTGTGCTGGCTGCAGCCTGATCACGGGTGGAGGAGCATTCAGAAGTGCTGTTACACTTCAGGCTTTGAATTGCCAAACTAGTGGTGAGTCTGCCTTGCCCCTGACAAACGCTGGTCAATAGTGTGACAATTCCGAAATAAATTGCCTCGCTGACCCCGCTCGTGGTCTCCTTCAGAGCACCCCGTTTGAGCCTCCAGCCGCCCCCTTTGCTGGTACAGAGTTCCACAGCACGCTCATTCCAGTGAGCCTTAGGCTCTAACCTCTGCTGTTCACTGCCATCCCCTCCAACAGGTCAGGTCAACACCTGCAGTGCCATTCTCTGCAGCGTTGTAGTACACACATCTTGTTTCTGAAAAGCAATATGTTACTTAAAACGAAACGCTTCAGAGAAAGCAATTTTTAAAAGAGCAATCAGTCTGACATGTCTCCACATCCCTCCTTCTCAAGTCAGCGTTCTCCCTCTGTAAATTTAGTGTCTTGTGCTATGTCAGGTGTTTTGAACAAAGTTGAAATGACTCCTTCAACTCTCCTGATAGGGGGTGAAATACTGAAAGACTCACCTCCTCTTTTATTGTTATCACCATGCTTTAAATATCTAAGATGCCTTCATTTCCTCAAGGAGCCTTTCTTTAACTATTTGGAAAACAAATACAATACCCGTTGTAACGTTTTTAGAAACTTCTTGTCCCTGAGGGGAGGGATGTGGCTTTAAGGTCGTCTTAGCCCTCGCCTTTATTCAAGATATTAATGCACTTGAATGTTCAAAAAAACATTTTAAAAAGAGAGATAATTTAATAGCAAAAAGTCAGTAGACTCTGTGTTGCTCATTTCTTTGAAGTTGTATGGGTTTTATTACTCTATCACAAATTTTGAATTAATGTCTTCCAATATGTAGAAATCAGCAGAAAATATGACCTGACTAAAGTTGTTCTAAAATTGCCCTGACAAATTACAGTCTTATAAATATTTTCTGTTGGCCTTGAAGCTTGTTCTGAACAGTGCTGCTTCTGCTATCCATTTTTAAAAGCTTGCATTTATTTTTTTGTGAAGTGATACTTTGCTTTGTGATGAAGTCATGTTACAGAGCTGTTCTTTGCTGTCCTTTGTTAGGCCTTTAAAAATTGACAGGAATGCTGTTGTGAATTAATATATTTGATGATTCCTTCTAATTAAAAAAAGGGGGAAAAAGTCCCTATCTGGTATGAAAGTCTGTAATGTTTGCAGGGTTCTATGTTGTTATGTAGAATGCCAGGGAAAAACCCATGAAGTGCTATTGCATGGCAAAATTAGAGAGAGTTTCTTCGGGGGAAAAGGGGAGTTTCCCCACATATGAAGAGATTCAGCTTTTGAGCAACTTAACTCTATACTTCTCCTATTTTTGTTGGTATAAAATTAATCCCAAACTTTCACCAGTTGGTTTTGCAGAGGTAGTCTTACATGAATGATGATGTAACTGTGAAATACAGTGTAGAGTTGACCAGGTTAGTTTTAAATCCATCAGCTCAGTAAGAGCAGTTTTAGACACAGTAGCGTGTAACTCCATGGAAGCGAATCCGCTCTTCAAACAAGTAGTTTTATCTGTCTGTGAACACGAGGTAAATTGGCTGACACGGTGTTGCTGTGGCTAAACCACTTTCAGTACTTCAGCTAGTTAACTTTAAAATTAATTTAAAGTTAATTCATCTATCCCTAGGCTGAAGAACAGACAGCATTGTAAGCAAACTGTAAGTACAGAACTTAAAGAAAACTTAAGTACAGAACTTAAAGAAAACTTAAGTACAGAACTTAAAGAAAACCAGAAAAAAAATTTATTTATTCAGAAAACTGAATAAATAAATGTCTGCTTGCCAAGTAGAGTCTGCCCTGCTGCTGGGCATTGGAAGGGACCGTTGCCACACACCAGCCATCTGGGGCTGGGGTCATTTCTGGATTTGCTTTGTGTGTTCTCTTGTCTTGTTTCTGAAACATTTGATTTATTTTATTTCTATAAAATTACTTGTGGTAAATCCTTGGCCTTGCTCATAAATAAGCTGTGGTAGCTCCTTGCTGCACTGTAGCCTTCCCTGGGTGTTTAGTTGATGCTACACTGTTCTCCTGCGAACCTTCTGTGGGCAGAACAATGGGATGGCATGAGGCTTCCTCCAGTCCTTCCCTCGCTTCCAGCTATCTCTGCTGTGAGATATTCTGTAGAGCCAGAGGTGATGAGAGTCCTTCCAGATGGATGACTGACTCGGGTTCCAGTGCAGGTAGTATGTGTTTAACTTTCAATAAAACTTGGCAACAGAGAGAGAGGCTGCACGGTAGGAGAACAAATCACCACCACTGTAACTGGATTTTTTGCTTTAAACAACTTTTGAAGTGCCTGTCACTTGGAGATCTTCATGTACAGTTTCTTTTTTTCCTACAAAGGTACATGATGATGCTTTTGAACATAAGCAACCTTCCAGTGGCTTTAGAACAAAAAAAATAATTTACAAATATCTCCTTCAGCAGATTATATTTATCAGTTTTCCAATCTCTTTTCAAGATGAAAGGTGAAACAGTCTGGCTTGAAACAAAGAAATAAACCCTATCTTGTCTTTGAACTGTTTGCCAAGGAAGTAATGGGCTTATGGGGTTTACATGTGCAATGCTGAATTTGCTGAGAACAGCAGCTTTTAATGGAGCATACAAAAATATTTGAAATTTAGATATATTTTGGTCTGGGGAAGGGAAAAATATTTTTGTTTGAACAAACTAATTCTGAAATGCTTCTAAGTATTTGCCTAATTCTATAATTGGCCAGAGCTGTTTTCTGCAGGTCTGTGTACCTTTTAAGTGCTTCAGTTTCAACTGAGCCTTGTATTCTAGAAGTCATTGCTTATATTTTGAAAATTAAAATAATTGTAATGGCCCTAAAATATGGCCTTAATTTCTTCAGAGAGGCCATACGTGGATTTTAACTTCTTCTGGACAACTCGAATCTTTAAGCTTTCGTTTTCCAAATACACAGGCTGGTGCATAACTTCATATGTGAAGCGATTCCTATTGATTTCAACAGTATCATTAATACGAAAAAAATATGTAGACGGATGTTTTTAGGATGAAAGCACTATTAAAAACAGAATGGGAAGATAAATGTCATTACAACTGAGATTGTCCAGCAGTTCTGTGCTGATGTATTCCTAAAAAATGGAAAGAAGATTTACTGAAAAGATATATTCAGAAAAGATAGGAACTGTCTCAGAAAATTGGAAGGCATCATGTATGAAAGCATCATTTAACAGGGACTCATGATGATAAAGCCAGGTTATTTCGCTATAGAGCCTTCAGCTTGCAGTAGACCAATTCCTTCCTGTAGTAAACACATACAATAGACAGCCATGGAAGGACAAAATGTCAGATTAGGTAGGCAAACCGAGAGCACAAGTAGATCACAAAGATTGTGAGAAGTGCAAAAGTTAAAGTTCTCACCAAGGAAGCTCCCTAAGCAGTGAAAAATTGTGCTAGAACTCATACTGAAGGAGAAATGTTGGGAAGCATTTAAAGTAGGTTACTAATATCAGGATGGGCGCTGATAGAGCCAGGATGCATAATGTGAACTTACTGACCTAAGAATGATGAAAAAGAGCTTCCTTGTCCCCCTTCCTTTTCCTTTCTCTTTTCCTGTCTCTGTTCCAAAAGTAGTTTTTAAAAAACACACAGTACTTAGCTTTCAAGAGAACTTCTAATATATACTGTAGCAAACTGCATGCGTCCATCATACGGAAAGCTCTAAATAGTTACTTTTTGGGTTCTGCTCTGCTTAAACAATCAGATGACCAAAGAGCGTGCAGAATTAACATGACGCAGCCAGAAACCTATGTGTGCTCTACCAAACAAGGCTCTTTTAAGGGGAAAAACGAGCCTCCGCACATGGCATTTAGGATACTTCACCCATAGTGGAAGCTGCTCCCTCCTGCTCCTCCGTAAGCTGCTGTCCTGTGTTCTTGCAGATGTTCATTCCAACGTGGAGCAGACACTGACCCGTTATTTCAGGTGTTCCATTAGACGCCCTGTTTCCCCATTCAGTCCCCTGCAGCCACACTTGAGTCTCCCTGCAGCTGATGGGAGCCAGAAGTCTAGACAGAGGCTTTTGTAATCATGGCAGTTCTCTAATTAGTTCTTCCGCTTGCAACAGGTAGTTTTAGGACTGTATGGCTCATTGCTAAGCCATCTTACTTTCTTTTTATGGAAGTCTATTGAGATTTCTCAGAAAATCTGGTATTGTAAATGTTCCTAGACTAAGCTGCTTTGTGATTAACAAACCTACTGTGGTTAGCCAAAGCCTGAAATCTTTGTTCCTTTTCCGTTTATGAACTCACAGGCTTCATGCAAGAGGGAAGCACAACAATATGGATTTCTTTGGTTTCCCGAATACAGCTCAGAAATCTTGTGAATGAAAAACTTTGTAATCCCATGGGGTGTGTGACAAGTGTTATAACATATGGTGGCCACATTAGTTTTTCAGGCCCAGAAGCAGCACAGTGCAGAGTGAAGCTGTATCAAAAAGAGTATTTCTTAAAGTATTGCTGTGATTCTGTTGTCTTCATCCTCCTAAGACTCATCTTTCTTGCTCACTTGCTTATTGTCACCCAGTCCATGAGAAGAGAGAAGTCTTGAAATAATATTCGACATGAATAACATTTGTTGTCATTTAAGATCATTTTAGTAACCAACATGGAAAATAATTACTGCCTTTCTTTTTGCAGTAGGTTAAACATAGCTGAGGACTGTTTCCATGCGTGTCCTCCCCCAGTTGTCTGTTCTTTGCACTAAACCAGCTTTTCTCTGCCTGCAGACAGTTTGTGAAGTAATTGTGTAGACAGTATTTTTTAAACCAGGTATGCACGTATTCATATGGATGCAAACAAAGCACAGAGGAACAAACTGTATTAATTAAACTTAAATTAATTAAAGGTTAATCTAATTTTTATTTGATTGAAAGTGGAGAGTAGTATGGGAACGTTGCACAATAAATCCAAGAAATTCTGCATAAGGATTAGCTGATTCTTGCACTGGAAAATGTGGAAAAGCGTGGGCAGAACACCTCCACATTTCCCTTCTGCTTTCACAAGCGTGTTTGTAAAGATGCTTGGCTGCCTTGGTTGTTCTTCTGGGCTCGCTCTTGCTGAGCACTCTTTTTAGACACAGCACTGCAGAGGAGGAAGGATTACTTCACGCGTCTTTCAAGCAATACTGTCATCCAAACCTGTCAATGCTCTTGTGTTCTGGTGCAGGTATGATGGTGTCTGTCCCAGGTTCCGTTTGTGACCAGTCCCAGACTCTCCTTTGTAGGATGCCAACGTGCCCAATTATTTCCCACCTTCTGAGCTGGTAGCAACACAACTGTAGAAATCCCTTTTGTCCCTTCTATAGTGCTTGTCCCTAGGGAAAAATCCACCCCTTTTTGGGGAAGTAGGATTTGTGGTAAAGTGAAGACCGATGGTTCATTTTTACACATTTTGATCAAAGCAGTTATAAAGTACTTTTTTGCTTTGATGCATCTTGTTCTGAGTTAAATGCATTCATGCAGATAAGCCCCAGGGCACGCGGGATTTGGCCCTAGTGAGGATTTGAATGAACGCTGGGTAAAGTCAGGAAGGATTCTGTTATTTTTCAATAAGTTCTGAATTAAGTCTTAGTGGAAACTTATGTTCTAGGTGCTCCTACACATCTGAATTTTACTGCTCCTTCATTTCTACCAATGCAGCTGAAGGCTATCTGCATGCAGAAAGCTGCCAGAGGGCCAAGGAAGCGTTTATTCCCCTGTATTCACCACTCGTGGGAGCACATTTGGAGACCTGAGCGGGATCCCAAGCTCAGGACAGGAACTGATGCGCTCCTCCAGAGGCCACCTACTGCCTGGGGGCCTGATGCACTCACAGCCAAGTGGAGCCCCAGAGCTGGCTTTGCTCAGCACCGAGCTGTGGCTGCAGGGCCTGGCTTAGGGACCTTGTGGGCCAGGGTGCAGAAACCAGGCCATGGTCGTTCTTGGAGACGCTCAGATGACCAGCAACGGGCACAGGTTACAGCAGGGAGAGTTCTGACTAGATAGAGGGAGAAAATGCTTCCAAGTGAGGGTGTTCAGTCACTGGAAGAGAGTCTGAGAAAAGTTGTGGAAGATTGGAGATTCTCAAAATTCAACTGAACAACCTGATTTAAAATTGAAATTTTCCCTGACTTTGAAGTTAGCCATGAAATTGGACCAGATGGTCTTCAGAGGTTTCCTCTAAAATATATATTATTTTATAGTTCTAGTGTGAGCAATGCATGATAAAGCATCTTTAGAAAGATTTTCCTTCTACCGATCTCTTTTGCCATGTGGTCCCACAAAGGGCTGCATAAGCACAGCTGTAGGGACAGTAAACTCTAACATGAAAAAAAGATCAGGATGGAAAGGGAGAAAAGTAGTAGCCAAAGGGAAGGCTCCTTGATAGCTGCGATGCTGGATGCATGGGAAGTGGGAGTGTGTCACCAGGCACTCCTGGTGTTTGCCCTCAGCTTTTACAGCACCACAGCACTAACAGTCTGTGGATCATTTTCTTAATGGACACCATATGGGAACAAGAGATCAGACAAAGCTGGTCCTGTGCAGTCCTAATTGCTTAAATCTGGGTCGCATGTAGGGACGGAGAGCTCTGCGTGGGAAGTCGAGTGGGGTGACAGCAGGACCGTGCACAGGGGCCAGGCCCATCACCAGCAGATACCTGTGGCAACGTACAAAAAAAAATCAAAACCTTAATCTTTGCTTCTGATAAATGTTTCCTTGACATGGTTCTATCAATCACATCAGTACCTACCTCTTAATTAAAAGTGCAGCAACGTGTAATCCTATAGTTCTGTGTTTGAAAGGTGATAGAGAAAAAATCCTGCAGCAGTCACACTCGGGAGGGGAAGGGAGCACATCTGGAATGCACATGGAGGTAGGGATGTGGGGAGCTTATTGAGATTCTTGCAGAAATAGCAAAGTAACTGAAAAATCTGTTGTAACTACTAAAAGCTAGCAGTTCCCAATATGAATATGATTTTCTCTTTTTTTTAAAAAAAAGGTAATAAATCAAAGAGTGTCTTTTCAGCCTTTAGGTCATTCTTGGACTTTAATAAGTTAGGGTTCAATGCAGGACATGTGGTGTTTTCTTGTAAGTAATTAAGTAATACCAGGACTCATTAAAAACTATGTGACTCAAAATCATAATTCCTAAACTACACTGTGACTCAAAATCATAATTCCTAAACTATTATATCCCAGATATCTTTACTGGTGTGCCCATGAGCACAGACTACGATAAAGCGATGCTGGGATGTTCTCTGCCTGGGCTCCTGTCTGTTACCCTAACAAACGTTTCCAGGACAGAAGTCTGCCCTGCCTCTCTGCCTTACAGGAGAAAGTGGAGTTTCTCCTCGTTTGTGTCCTTACTTGGGAGAACGTACTTGAGATGAGTAAAAAAAAAAAAAAAAGTAGTCCCAGTGATGTCAGATCCTCATGGAGGTGGAATGCTGGAAGTGTTGAAAGTTGCCACAACTAAATGCGGTGAGGAGAAAGCCATGGTCAGGGGTCCGTTTCATGACTCTCTTTGCTTAGTGTAGAACTGTCTTCATTTTAACAGTTTGCACAAATACAAGCTCAAAACCAGAGTTTATTGTTAAATACAACAAGTTTATTGTTAAATAAAATCATCATAGAAAAGAGAGATTCTCAGTGGTTTTTCAGTGAAGTCCTATTAAAATCTCTGGAGCTATTTTAACTTTACAGCAAAATAAATTAGAAGCAGAATACAGTCCCCAGCATCATGCCGCCACTTTCTCTTTCAGATGAGATTCAGTAGTAGCCTGAATTGCTGCGGTGACTGAAAGCTCTGCTGGGAAGTTCCTAGGGTTGATCAGAAAAGGAAGAAAAAAAAGTGAAACATTTTAACTGAGCCTAACTATAAAAAAAATAAATTTCCTTAATTGAAACAGTTTCTAGTCATTCTTAAGTGTACGATTAACTTTTTTTTCATCCTTTTCCCCATTTTCATCCCCCTCTCATCTTCACAGTTTTAAAGAAAGGCCAGAAAGAGTGGCTCAGAAGAGCAGATAAAGTAGCCATTTCCTGAGGGGGGGGGGGGTTTGCTGTTGTTTATTTTTTCAAAAAACCCCCACAGAATTCTGGCAGTGGCAGGCCTGGGAGCAGCACACTTTGCAGTAGAATAGCTGCTCCATTGAGCTAGAACACTGGGATAAAACTGCTGGGGACTTGGTGGCTCTTCCTGTCATCTGTGATTTTGGGGTTTGATGCCGCCCCCAAAGTCAGCACTACACAGAGTTATGCTGCCAGTGACTCAGCCTTAGCAGAGGTATAGCTGAAAAAGGCAACTAAATGGTAATTTTTACCCCCATGTACTAGCAAAGGTAGGTAATTTCTTATTCCTCCCCCAAACCAGAATAGAAGAGCATGAGTAGGTAGAAACAGGAGGGACAGAAAGTCAGAGCAGGATAAGTATATATTGTCCTCTGTTACCGCTTCTCTCGTAGCCTTCCAGCCATGCCCAGCGCCCTCCTGGGGCTAATACTCCAGGCTCATTGCCATTCCGTTGCTTCTCTTCTCTCAAGTTTCTTAAGGTAGAAGTGCACCTCCTGCAATTTATACTTAGCTTTTTGTGGCAGCAGCACGATGTAAGAATTACAGATAATCTGTTTGAATTTAGTGCATCGAGTTTTGGAATTTCAGAGCCAACCTCCAGTGACTAAAGATTGTTCAGAATAAATGGCAGGTATTTAGGAAATCGGAAAAGGACTTAAAAAACTGACCTTAAATCTGAATTCCAAAATCCTTAATCGTTGTGTCAGGGATTTTATTGCAGCTGTGAAATTATCTTCAGCTTCACATCCCTCCAAACTACACACCAGGAGTCTGCGCTACTGCAGGGGCTGAGTGGGATAGTGCAATTAAGTCCTGGTTATCTTTCTCAACATCTTTTGCAATGTTAATGTGAAACAGAGCTCCCTTTCTGTTTACTATTAAGTTTTCTTTCTGAAGTTTATGTCCAAGACCAATTACTGTTTTGCTAATGTTTGCTCTTTCTTCTGAGCTCCTCTGCATCCCAGTCCCTGGGAAGTGCTGAGGTTTGGTGCACACCAGTTGCATGTCTGAGACACATCTGCAGTGTAATGTCCTGCTTTGGAGGCAAACACAGCTCTTTGGGCCAGCCACTTCCCTCTGCCTCTGTCCTCTGCTTTTGCAGATGAGTAATTGCCGGCTGTTGTTTATTCTTCTGAAAATGCGCTTCTCAAGAGCAGTGTTTTTCCCAGGCTTTGGCTGTGTGTGTGTGGAGTGTGCCCTCTTCTAGCTGCATTCAAGAGAACCTGCATAACTGCAGACGTGTCTGCAAAGCAAACTGAATTCTGCAAGACAGTATATAATCAAAAAATAGAAAGATGGATCTGATCCCAAGAACGCTGGGAGAGTCTCACAGATTGAGAGGAGAACAGTTTCATTTCCCATTGGTGAATTTGGGAAAGGCATTGCCCATTACAGCCGCGGTTCGGCAGTGGTGAAACCGTGATGAAGATACTGACTTCTGTGGATTGCTTGGAGAGCTGTGGATGAGTGATGGCATGGACGACTAGGGTAGTGCCGCTCTAGCCTGGGCAGCGGAAGCTCTGCAGCCCTCCAGGAAGCTGAATAGGTTCACTGCTGGCAATGTTTCAAAAGTAAACAGCCATTTCTGCTTTCCTTTGTGTATCTCTGCGAGAAAAGATATTTAACATGAGGTACTGGAGGAGTGCCATTGTTTCCGATGGGTGTTATGATTAGCACTGAGTATTTTGAGGGTAAGGTGTGCTACAAAAACTAATGAGCATAGCCTTAAGGACTGGATAGACTATACAGCTGTAATTGCAGATAATTGCCCTTAATAGAAAAATGGAATACAGTCATCATCTTTGTTCTAGAGACTAATCTCAAACGGACCAAACGCTGTATGTTGACAAAAACATTTTAATTAAATATTGATCATAAAGGTAATTTTAGTGTTTAACATCCCCTTCCCGCTCTTCAAATTTGCATTTAAAACGTCAAGAATTACTGCAAAAGTTGGATTTTCAAAAAAAAACAAGTCACAAAGTTTAAATTAATTTCCTTACATGAAAAAATTATAGATATGGAAGGCAAAGCACTAGTAACTTTGGCGTACCAAAACTGTGTTATATAAAATCGAGGCTTAAAAGTACTGAGAAGCTGTTATTACCAGAAAGCTACAGATCATGACCTGTGTAGCTGAGGTATTATAGTCTTAAATCTAACTGATCTTTTTATTATCTTCAGTGCTTTTTCTTTTTTTTTTTTATGCAAAAGCTGTACCCGAATGTGTGAAGTGCTATGTAACAATATGTGACAGTAACTCGCCCAGGCACTTGGACAGTTGTGAAGATACTCTTGGACTAACCTCTAAAGCAATTAAGTCCAGATCAGATCATTCACAACCGCAAATCATTCCCGTATGAGGACTTCTCCCTGAGTACAATAAATAAATCTCCATAATCAAAACCAGGACTGCCACTAGCCTGCACTGGGGGTGTCAGAGGAAAGGGACAATGGAGTACAGAAATTCATATATATATATATATATATATATATACACACACATATATATATATATTCCTGTGACTTGTTCTTTCAAATGAAACGCGTTGAAACACCAAAGCCAGCCCATGAGGTTCCTGCTCTTCTGCCCCAGAGAGGAATTGCTGCTCTCAGTGAGGCGTCTCTTGCAGGAGCTGCATTTTTCTGGGGGTGCCTGTGCCCCTCTTGCCGTAAGGAAGATGCCAGGGTGTGGAGTGAGACTGCCAAGGTGTCGATGGGCATCAGTGAGAGTGGTGTCTTATTTATGAGCAGGAGTGAAGTCTCTAGGTAACTGCTGCTTCAATAGCGTTACAGCAAAAACATCTGTCTTGGAGGGTTTGACAGTTTCTCTCAACCATAAACTCCCTCCTTTATGTTGATTGAACTGCCATTTTTCATGAAATTGTAACTGAAATAAAAAATTATGTTATTATAGTTTCGAGATGCACTTACTGTTATTAGGAGGAAAGGACTGCATAAAAAGCTATATAGTTAGGTAATGTTTTATACTTTTATATATATTTTTATATAATTTGGCATGATTCTGAAATTCCAAGCATTTTAGCTTACTTCCTGTAGAAAGCAAACTTTTGCCTTTTAGGTGCATTTATGTGTTTGAACCTTTTAGACTTTCTGCTGCTTACAACCACTTTTGACAGACTGAATAAGTTAATAAGTTAATATTATAATATTAATAATTAATAAGTTAATAATCTTAGATATGCTTAAATGCCTAGAAGTTCAGTATAAGTAGATCATCAGGCAATGGAAAGTTCATTCAAAAGTTTGTCCTTAGTGACCCATCCACCAATGTTTATAATCATTCAGAGTTTGCCCGTTTCTACCAAAATCCTCTGAAGAACCAGGGGGTCTTAGTGGGGAAAAAGGACAGAGTTGTACAGATAGGTGAGGAATTAACCGAAAAATTGTGTACAATTAAATTTAATGTTTATTTTTAAAAATGCAAATCCATAAGATGTCAGACTTGTTTTGATCTGTTTTCCTATAATAGTTTAGTGTTCATATTGCTGTAATACATAAACTTGGTGATGTCACTTAGCATTTCCTCCCCACCTTAATTCTATGCAGGGCATTTTTTTAGCAACGTTTAGCCTGTGTTGGAACAAGGTCTCTCTCTGCCTGTCAGACATGACACAGCAGGGGACAGTTGGCAGAACTGGGTTTGTTTCTGTAGTTTAGGAAAGAGTGTTTTGTGTTTAAGAAACTGGAACAATAACTGGTTTGCAATACCAGTCATATGATGCTGGTAACAGAAAACACAAATAAATAATATGAATAATGTCTTTCTAATGGGTCTAGGTCTACAACAATTCCTTATCTAAAACTACATTTCAAGTGCTAACAACATACCAGGTGAGGTTCCTCAGTAAGGTCGTGGTGTGATCGCGAGGGATGGAGCTAATACACATGCTGTATAACATACCAAGCAGCGTGAGGAGGACGGTAAGGATCTCTGAGGTAGAGACAAGATTTTGGTGGATGCACACAGATTTGTAAATATGCATGTTTGACAGAGAAATGAAAAATTTCCAGAGGAATTTTTCAAGAAAGCGATGTTGTAATGTTTTGTACAACATAAAATGTTCCTATGGCTTTTAAGTGAAAACCAAGCTCGATAAACATCTTAAGGCTGTTTTCCATAAATGAAATCTGCAAACAGTGGAATCTGCAGTGTGAGAAACAGATGAAGCGCAAAAAGTAGTGTGAGAACTATTTTGTGTACAAGCAGAACACTTGAAAAATAAAAGTTGACTAACTTAGGAACTTTCTGGACGGCCGATGTTCCTCTTTGTACTGTTAGACAGCCCCAATATAAAAGTGCTATTAAAGAGACTGTTTTAAAAAAAGAGAAGAAAGTCATACCTTATTCAGGCCAGATGAGAAAAAACACGCTTATCAAAAATGTTGGCAGTTGTGCAAATACATAAAAGTTGTTGAAAGATTGTACTGAACTTACTCTTGCTGCGGCAGCGGACGCTGGAGGCCTCTCCATTCCAGGCACTGTAGCTGGGCCATGTTCTGTCTGTACCAGCATTTCTTGAAAATTAGGAAAGGGGAGTTTGGAACTTACGTTTCTTCCAATAGACAGTGTTTGTTGTGAAACTGGTGTTTTTCGCACAGTGAGGCAGGCATGGTGGAAGCAGTTTGGGAACAGGCACTGCCTTTGGAAAAAAAATTACTGATAGCGCTGCATATGTGGAAATAAAGGCTTTGAGAACTGTTTGTGAAGACAATGCACGTGACTGGCAAAACAGGTTTTCTCGGTTTGCTCTGTGGTATTTGGGAGAACTCCTTTGGAACATCAATGAAATAAATACTCGTTGCAGTAAAATGCCCTCCTCTGGAACCCTTTGGTCAGGTGCCGTAGTTTCGAGTCCCAGGACAGGCCCAGTGCCCACATTGCCACCTTCTCTGGTGGAACAGCTCGTCTGTGACACTGCGTGCTGCCCCGAAGACTAGGTGCAGGATCCTACACCAGGTTGTACCTTGGGGGTTGGACACAGGCAATGAGGATGGGTGTTTTAATATTACTGGTGCTAATAGCGGATGTTGTAATGCTGAGACATTTCTGAGCGTGTTGGCATAGTGAACATTATGTACTTTAATTTCTGGGACTGTTTTTCCCCAAGATTCTTGCATGGAATGTACATTGCCAGTGAGTTGCTAATGAAAGACCTCATGCCCCTTGCTTAGTTTTCTTCAGGTTTCTGCCTAAAACAGTACAGTTCCTCGGTTTAGATAATAGTAATACCGTGTCAGCTCTCCTTTAAAAGTGTTTCTAACCCTTCTGTTTGAAGCACACAGGGGGCTTCAAACACCAGCCAAAGCAATACCAACATCATTTCAGGGAAACCAATAAATACCTGAGTGCCCAGGCAGCTGTAGCCAAAGGGAACAGCTATTCCAGCCTTCTGTGTGCCTTAGTTGTGCTCTGACTCGCCACCAGAACCACACATGTGTTTCACATGTTCATGCTGCTCTGCCTACAGTGAGGGAATGTTTGGTAGACTCCCTGGGTTTTTTTCCTGGTAGGCAACAGGTGACCAATTCCTCAAAAATGTTCAAAGAGGACAAAAATGTGACAGTACCACCCAAAGACGCCGATCCTTCACGTGTTCACCAAGATGACCACCAGAGCACTTATAAGTAAAATTGTTATTTGGGGAGAAACATGGCTTGGGGCTGGGCCTGTAGGGATCTTAACACGGACCTTGCCTTTGGTCCCGCTTTTGTGTTAGTGAATGCAATGGGACCTGAGTAGTTTGCCCAAGATCCCCCACTGAGTAGTAGCAGAACCAGAATTATGATTCAGGGGTTATTGAACTCTAATGCAGTATTTCCTCTCCTTAAGCTTTCTTTTTTCTTCTGTGCTCCTTCAAACCCAGAATTAAATTATCCAATCTCTTTGGAACTCTGCGCAAAGAAGGAATGTTAATGAAAGACAAACTTCAGGATCTGGCACAGGTGTTTTGAGTTTTAATTCATTATCAGATTTATATAAAGAAAGGTTTTACATTTAACAATTCAAATGCTTAGTTTCAATCTGGTTCTTAATTGTAGTGTCTTAAAAACACTGAAAACATGACCCTTAGCTGACCCACGACTATCCAAATTGACACCAGAAGGAGCAGTAAACTGGCTTCACTGTGAAATTAATGGAATTCTCTTCTGTGATAGATACAGGGAAACAAAGTACAGGTTTAAAAAACATCTATTTTGGGAACTGCATCTTCATGGTGTCAGAATTGCATAAATACATGCACAGTTCCAGGAATCTTCTAAAAGAGCCTCTGGGGTTTGATTTTCACATCTACTTGTACTCTGGTTATGTAGTTCACCTAATCCACTAGCCATTCAATATATAATTTATATTGCCACAATAGGTTGCACATTTATTTTTTAATGACAAAAGGCTCCAATCCTCTTCACATCTGCACTGCAAGTATTTGTGTAGCAAAGGGCTCAGGGAAGGCAGCTCAGCTCTCCAGCCATAGAGACTGTCCTTCAGCGCTTGCGAGTCACTGCAATTCCATTTATGTTGACAGAGACATGTGCAGGAAGTTTGAGTCAAGGTGTCTGTTTACTGATAAGCAAACGATGGCACGTGGTAAAGGTGGTGAGATGCCTGAAGGACCACAGAGGTGCAGAGGAGTTTTTAGGTGGGGTTATGTATCTGCCTTGTTTCTGAAAGCGGTGCACACCGGAGATGACTATCGACCTGGTCTGTTATAAAATGGATAAGGATCACATTGAAATAAAATGGGAGAACTAAGCTGGAAGACCTAGATAGGGGGAGGGGTGTTCAATGTGGATACTGGTGTGACTCAAGACTAGAACCCAGTAAGAGCCCAAGGATTCAGTGGGGTGTTTCCCTGGGCAGAACAGGAGCTGAGCCTTGAACCTCCTCCCAAGCCTCTGCTGAAGCTCAGCCGTGGCACTGCCTGCCGGCGCAGGGGACTGGGCTGCAGGGAGAGCTGAGGAGTACAGAGCAAGGCAGGCCTGTCCTCTAAAGCACTTCTGAAATCTTGGAAGTCAAAATACATCTTAAAATGTGCTTTTAAACAAAGTTTGGCAAGATCCTACTGCAAGGTAAACAGAAAGTTCAATATGCTTTGTTTAACTTGCTTAATGTATTTTAAGTCTTTCAGTCCTGACATTTCTTTGTAGCGTAAAGCTCTCCAGATCAGGTTATGTCTTCTCTATTGTAAAACTCTAGTAGTGAAAACAGACGTTGCTTTCAATCTCATCTGTTTACAATTTTGCTTGATTACTATTCCAATAGATTTCAAGCTGTGGATTTAAAGATTTAATGTTCATATGGCTAGAATTTGTTCCTTTTCTAACAATAACTTTTGGTTACATTATTCAGTCCTACTCATGTTAGCCTGCATTTCACTTTTATCCAGACACACAATTTTGTCTTCTTAAATCACCTTGACCCAAAGTGTCATGATTGTCCTCAGCAATCTTTCACACCAGCGTTATTTTTGCCTTGCTGTTCTGAAAACCAACTCCTAAATCAGCATCTCAAGAATGTGTGTCCAGATGCTGCCAGTGGGAACGTCTTTCAGGCGTCAGCGCTAGGTATCCAGAAGTATTCAGGGTGGATCTGGTAAGAATCCTGGAATTGTGGCCACCATTTCTTTTGGTCGTTATAAAAATAATATAGTACATGGAACACTTGCATTCTTTTCTTGTAGCAAGAGAAATTCTTACAAGATCTTTTTGTTTGGCTGTGTTTTGTGACAGAGAAAGGCTTACATGTCCAACTTGGGGATTTTAAAACATCAAAAGCATTTCATTCAGTCTCTGCTGGCACATCATGCCAGCAGTTCCATGTTTTATTATGCAGAAAACCCAGTTCAGTTCTGCTGTATTTAATAAATAGTTGGAGGATGTAGTAAATACCATTTAGCACATTTTTAAAGCAGATGAGAAATTATTTAAGTCATCACAGTTTAGCCAAAAGAAAATTACTTCTGTCTGTACGACAAAATAACCCTAAAAGTGCATCATCGTCTCCCACTCAGGTATCTGTGAGGCTTCAGCGTGTTACAAAAAATCCTTAGTAAGGGTGAGGATAATTAAATGAATAAATCAAGGGTCTGCTTTCATTTGTGTAGATTTCTTTATAAAAATGAAACATCTTTCCTGGTGAACTCAACTGAAAATCAGCTTCTTTTCCTCCTTCGTGCCCTGTTTTGTCATCCCTACATTGAGAGCCCAGGAGCAAGAGCTGGTGATGGAGACCATGGTCTTGGTGGCACTGACCATCCTGCTGGTACGCCAGCCCCCTGCTCCCTATCCTGCCTCCGGGGACACGGGGAACACAACACCCCTTTCCCCTCTGTCACAGCCCATCGCGTTTGGCAGCTGCGTTCCCAGCTCCTCTCTTCCTTCTCCTTTCTAGGCTAAAAAACCTGATATTCTGCCAAAGTTCCCTTCTACATTGTCTTCTAGACGTGACCATCTATTGCTCTTATTGCTATTAACAACTAAAAACTGGACTTCTATTAATGGCAACTCGAATGAGAGCCATGTAACTCTGACAGAATTAGAGCAGTTGTTAAAGTTATTATAACAACCTATAGCCCACTACTCAAAGGCTAAATCTACCTGCCTGCCAAAAAACAAGCCGAATTTGATATTTTTTTTCTGTGAACGTTTAAAATAGAGTGAAAGCATGTGGGACTGGGGAAGGTATGAATCCATCTTTGAATGCAACATTTAAATTGAGTTAACGGTGGGGGGAGACAGTAGAAATCCAAATGCAGACTGAGCAGTTCGTCCAGAAGCTGAGTTGTGTCAGTGGAGGAGGCACCGACAGCCTCGGGAACACTGCGATGGGTTTGCAATTCCACGGAAAAAAGTATATAATGGCTGAAGCTGAAGGCAATGAATGTTGTTCACAAAAAGAACTCACAGTCCAAATGAGCATTGCCTCCTCGTTTGTCCCAGGGTACTCATTAGTCCAGATGAGGGTTACATTTATAGCAAAAGGGACACAAAACTGAAATGTAACTTTTTATGCATAATTATTATAAAACTATTTTTTATTATGCTTTCATACTCAATTCTCAAACTGTAGAAGAACGATCAGTCCTTTGAAGAAAGCAAGTTTCTGTATGACCTGGGCACATGCATTCAGGGAGAAAAATAAAAATTCCAGTTGATGGTTATAAAGGAACATTAAACATCCTTCATAACAAAGCTGGATTATTTTTCAGAAACCCCAAAACTATACAGTGTCTTTTAAAAATTATGGGAAAATAGTATGTGAAATGTTTTTATACAATAAATAATCTATTTTCTGTAAATGTACAAAATCATTTGTACAGCAAGTAAGAAACTAATACAAATGCAGTAACTGAGAGATATTTAATTTTATAACTATAATAATTTATTTATGAAATATATCCACATATATATAAAATATATCATATATATTTTGGCAAAGACCTCCCTTTCTTGTTTCAAAGTCTACTATCACTGTTTTAAGCCTATATAACCATTTTTACTGTTAATTTATTTTCATTTTTCTTTTGGTCTCTATCTTTCTTCTGATAAAATATAATTTAATGTCATCAGGTTACAGTTTAACATATATGCCCTGGGGAAAGTCTGCATGAAGGTCAGTCAAACCAAAAACATACCTGTAGTGTCACAAGTAAGGGATTTCCTCTCTTTCTTTTTAAATAATACAGACCAGGATTTGCAAAAGTTACTCTTTTTTCCCCTTGCTTACTCTTGCATCCTCCTATCAAAAAAAAGTCCGTAATTTCTGAAGAAATCATTTACATTGAAAAATGTCCAGGGTTGGTTATAATCCTTATTGCCAAGTTTCCAAGTTATCCAGTGATGATTGTTTCAATGAAGAGATAAAAATGTTATGTATAGCACTCGCGAAGACGGCTGTATGTACTGTGGATGATTCCGTGCGCGGGGGCTTAGAACAGGGAATGCTCTGGTGCAGTAACTTACTCTGATTGGATGAAGTTCTGAGTGAGTTCCGCAGTCCTACCCTTTCATCTCTATGAAATTCTTTGGGATGAATAATTGGAGTTCCATTCATCAACTACAGTGCATCCTCAAATAATCCAAATAATCACTGTAAATGTTTCTGAATGGAACTTTGAAGTGCAGGAATAATTTGTGCCTAAATTAAGTAATCTATTGAATACTCAATGTATACTCTTAACTTGCTATAGTTTATAATAATATTTATATTAGCCATTCATATTTATTCTGCATAGATACTGTCATTTAAATATCTGCCACAAAGTTACAATATGATGATTCAGGCTTGCATACATTAACAAGACAAAAATTTTGTATCTGTTTATTCTTAATGAGAACTCATGTATAGGCACCCTCTCTCTAACTCATCCCCTTCTCCAGTTCTAGCTGCCGGCAGAAACTGGTGGATGGGTTCTTCAGCCACGGAGCAAGCAGTAAGTGGAACAGTATGCTTCTGTTGGACTTTTTAAAATCATATAGAAAAACATTTCTTGAAACTTTGTGTTGCTGAAGTTTGGATCTGCCTTTGAATTTTGCTGCAATAGTAATACGTTCCCTGCCAGGTTATGCGATAAAGGGTATCCTTTTCCAAGACTCTGGCGAGGGGAGCGTGGGAGGAAGCTGCTCCATGCAGGTTGAGGTGCCCCCAGCGTGGCGTTGGTGAAACGGAGGTGTTGCACGCTGCTGAATTCACTGGCATTAGACTGGAGCAACAAGTTTGTCCATCTCAAGGGAGAGTTGTAGTTTAGGTTCTTGCTTCTGAGCTTCAGCAAATAAACATTAAAGCTTTTAAAAAAAACCCCAAAACCAACCAACCAAAACCCAAACTGCTTAATCATCCAGAACTAACTCCCTATTACCTGGTAGAACCATGGTTCTACCTCTACCATGGTTCTACATGGTTCTACCCTGATGATGTGTACACAGAGTGAATGCTGCCCAGTTGTCTGATTAGCTCTGATCAAATAATCGTAACAGCAAATTTAGCTTGGGGACTTCTAATGCAAGTGCTTTCCTTCACAGCAAAAAGTTTTGGGTAATGGTGTGACTTTTTTTTTAAAAAAAACTTTCCTAATTCTACTGGCTGCTTCATTTTACCCAGAACTACAAGTATTTGTTTATCCTGACACCATTTTGCATTTTGTATGTAGCAATAGCTGGATAGGTTTGGAACTGAACTTTTTGAGACTGGCCATTAGGTCACAGTAACCTCTTTATATCTGACATTTAAAGTAGATTTATTTTTCTCTCCAAATACTTTTTCCACAAAGTTTGTTCTGTTTCTTTACCTTGATAATTTAAGTTTTACTGAAGCACTGCTCTGGGACATGTAGCTTAAGTTGTTGCAGTGCTAAATGAGCAAAGAGATGATAGACAGGAACAGCCCTTGCCATAAAAAAAAAAAAAAGAAAAAAAAAAAGAAGAAAAAAGGGGGACTGTTGCCAAAATATGTATTGGCTTATAGCCAAAGAATCCAACTTCTGAAGGAGCTCTATCAGCATGAGGAAGGTTGTAGTCGTTCTGTGTATACTAAAGGTTATTTTAAAAAATAAATTAAAAAACCAGGCAAACAACTCATGGGCCAAATTCTTCCCTTATTTAGCAAGAATTGATAGTATTCAGTTGGAAGAATTTAGAGTTCTGCAAATACAAAGCAAACTTAAGGAAAATTAATACTTCTTTTCAACGTTAAACATCTGTAGCATACCTGACTGTTCAGAATCCTCCAAACTCTCTGTGCTATTGGATGAAAGTGTGTTCCTCTTCCCTGCATTGGTCTTTCTCCTCTGTCTCATTTATTGATCCATGATTTCTGGGGAAGAGAGACTTTCTAAGTTTGTCACTGTGTTCTCATCAATTGCCCGTACAAGCCATTCATAAAATGACAATGTCACACTCTTCATTAGACCAGATAAAACCTAAAATATTTAAAAACAGTGCAGTATTAAGCACGCCTCTGACTGGCCAGGAGATCTGCTGTTTCAGAGCTACCACATCATAAAAAGAAACAGCAAAAGGGAAACTCGGAGCAGCGCTGTGCTGGGTCTGGCCTCTGTCTGTTAAACTCTCGTGATTGTGACACCTGAGTTTTCTGGCTTTTGTTGTTCCTACTCACTCCCCCGTCAGGGGACATGAACCAGTGGCTGTCAGTGCTTGGCTGCTGGCCAGGGTTAACCCACCACAACTGGAGATGAGAATTTTCTTTAAAATCAATATATTTGTTAATCGGTTTCATCTGACACGTGCAACTTGATTAATTTATCTCCATTCAATAGTCAAATCATGTAGACAGTTTGCAATATTAAGAAAAGATACTCACCGTCTCCTGTCTTGCATTCTTCTGCAAAACTGCATACACTGTTTGTCGTGAGCATCCAAACAAGAACACCGAAATGAAGACTGGAAACTGCTTTGCATCTGCCCTGTAGACCTTTTGCCTCTAAAACTGCCTCTGAAGTTGGAGAGCCCATATGGCACAGTCCTCCTGTTGGGAGAATCACAAATACTGTGTATTTCAGGAGCCAAGTGAAATGATATTCCATCTCTCTTCTGTTTTAGAAAGTAGATCTCTTGATGCAAAGCAATAAACTGCAGCACAAAAATCAAACCCTTTGCTTATGTCAGAAGTTCTCTCTATAATGGATCACAGCTTCTGCTCAGTCGGCTCAGGCTTTCACCCAAGTTATAAAGTACCAGCCACTCGGCTCAACTGGCAGAATTAATTGGTATTTACACTGGCTATCTAAAAACCTTTTAATTACCTACCAGCTGATACAAACACGTCCCCAGCTTATTGCTTATTTTTCTGCCTATTCCCATATTGTGTTGGTTAGCTACCACAAACACACACAATTTGTGATGCTCAGTGCTGTAGTTGGTCTGGTGACAAAGGAGCTGTGCCCATTTCCACCAGATAAGTAACATCTTCTTGTTGTCATCTTCATGATTCAGAGCCTGATTTGCCATTCATTTTATCATTGAGAAATGGAGAAAACTGTCAGCATGATTCTTTTACTGCGTTATGTTTGGAACATGACCCATGGAGCTACAAAAATGAGAAACAGCTCGATGATCTTCCTCATATGTATCTAATGGTACTTTTCTACGAGAGATGATATTCTGTACCACAGCACCCCAGGAAATACTAAGAGGTAGTTCTCTTTATTTCCCTGCAGTCTGGCATGCTTTGTTCTTTAACGGGTTATATTCAATATTATTATCAGGAAAGGACATGCTTTGTTACTGCCTGCTAACATCCCCAAAATGCCTGGGATGGTTTACTGATGTCATAAATTTTTCTGCTACAAGTTGTTGAAAAATCTCAGTTGATAGCAGGTGTACACCACATGGAACTTCTGGAGACCCGCTGAAGTCCATGGGACTGGATGGATGGGTTAAGCAGCCCACAAATCCACAAACACTAAATATCTGAAAAGAATCCATCTGCAAAAGAGAGAAAGAGGAGTGGAGGGGAAAAAAAAAAGGGCAGGGGAGAGGAAGCAAGAACAGATCTAGAAAGGTTACAGAGCAAAGCCTGAATAATCAGTCTGGAACCACTAACTTCACATAGTTGTACTTCTTTCATTTGCTTTCATAAAAACATCATTAGGCTATTAATTGAAAGCTGCAAATTTTCCATTTTCCCACATTCATGGTGGGCTGAAAGGTTCAGAAACATTATTTTCCTAATCTCTGCAATAATTTTTGATGTAACATCAGTACGGTTGATGCAAATCACTCATTCAAACCTCTGCACTTACAGTACATACGAGCTTCTAACAGCGTGTCTCTTTTCACAGCCTAAACCAGAGCACACCCACCGAATATAGATTTATCATGAAATCATACTGAAAGATAGACAGTCACAAGCAATATTTCTGTGTGTCAGAGACCATGAGATGGTCTTTCTCCAGCAGGCCCTCATCTCCCTCACCTATATACAGAAAATTGTTGCATATTTTCACTACTTCCTTCATTCTACGGCTGTGCTGAGCACTGGGAGAGACCAGGAATATGCGTATTAGTCTTAGAAGACTTTAGGACTTGATGTTGGCCCCCTTCTCCAACAGTCATTTAAAAAGCTTTTTAAATGTGTCTTCAGGATTAGGGGTGATTTTATGATTGAAGAGTAGCAATAATTCTGTACTGCCATCTACTTTAGAATAATGAATGCTAAATAGCTAATGTGGGTAATTTCTAATATAAATAATTGCTTATGGTCATATTCTTGTACATTCGTGGTTTTTATGAAGTAATGGCTGGTATTTAGAGACAGGAGCAGGAGGAAGTTCCTGTATTTTTAAGAGCGGCAACCCTCCATGAAAGCTGTCTGCTAAAATTCTATCATTCAACCCTCTGCTCAGATTTAGGCTGAAATGAAGAGACAAGTTTTGCTTGTTCCAGCCAAACGTGAAACCCCTGTTTCGTGGCAGACAGCTTGCCAGGGGATAAAGAAGCTTTTTAAAGCTTTCGCAGATGTCAGCCCACATTGTGCTAACCAGACATGCTGCAGTATGTTATTCTCATTATTTAAAGTGGTTCCTTGGTAAAAAGTCCACTTTTCCAAGATATGGTACTGTTCTTTCTTACTGATTCTCTAAAAGGGAATCTCTGTGGGACTAAGCTGCGGTTCACCCTGTGTCAGAGGTTCTGCCTGAGCAGCCAGAGAGGAGAAGGGCACGTGTGTTCCTTAGCTGCTGCAGTTTGCAAATTAACGGACCAACGAGAATTGTCATCAACTTCAGTCTTATCTTAATACATCGGTGTGTGAACTACAGTGATTGAGGAAGGGGCCCACTAACAGCCTACTGTCTTTCCTAAGAGACAGTGAATTCCAGCAAACAGGCAGGGGTGGAGAATGCAGTGTAATTACAAGTGATAAGAAACATGGATCACAGCCCTAAGCAAAGGAGGAGACTAGTGCTTCTTTCTCATGAAGTGCCTTATGTTCTATGAAACTTAGAATGTTTCTAAGAGTGTGCTTCATCGCTTGGAAAATGTCTTCAAGACCACTCCATTCTCAGAGGTCCATAAATACATGCCAATGCAATGACACTTTCAAGTGTAAGAATTTTAACTAGAACGCCCAAGCAAAAATTTTTATGTAAGCTAATGTGCAGATGTGCCAATCAGAGATGGAAATAATAATTCTCCCAATATGCCTGGCTTTGATTTCTAATCCAAAAATCCAAACCCAAACCAGATAAACTTCAATAGCAACCCAGAGTCTTTATGACAGTATTCAGAAAGAGCTAAAAAATATAGTAGATGTTTTCTTGCCTGTCAGTTACTCTGCAACTCATAAATCACAACATTTAAGCAAATGTTAGTGCATGTAGGGTTATCATTCCAGCAGCAGAACGTGTTAGGATTTCAAGTCAGTTCATGCCTCTTTCTCAGCACTTCAGAAGAGAGAGGAGACGCCAAAGAGGTTCAGTTGAACGAGCAGTAGAAGCATTTGCCTGACAGCATGCTTAATCTTAGATTGGTACAAGTGATTAACAAATGTTGCTTCTTATTGTTATTCTTAATATTTTTTATGGTGCTGCAACGCTCAGGTTCAAAATGAGTAAGTAGAATCACGATTTCTACATGCTGAATAGGAATTGCTGTCGACGTGTAATCGTCACCAAGCATTTGTGTGGCAAAGAAGTCTCTTTGCTTTCCATCTCAGGTGAGGCATCTGTGGTCTCTAGTCAGGGCTGGCTGCAGGGCGTGCGCGGCAGTGTGTCTCCAGAGTAAGAGGAGGAAGAGCAGGACTGGGCAGAGGCAGGACTGTTGGCCAGCTATCTGCTGGGCTTCTGGGGATGCTGAACAACCAGCTCCCTGACACTGTGCTCCTTGCGGTTACGACCAGGTTCCTGGCCAAAGCACTGGCTAAGAGCCATTTACAAACTTTCTCAAAATTTTTATGTAAAATACACACATTCTTTAATTTTTTTAACATTTACATTTCACGAGAAATGTATGCGTGTTGAAATTCTGACCTTTAACTCAGTAGGCATCATTTCTTCCTTTAGGAGAAAAGTTGTCCTGAAGCAGTGAAACGGGTTTCCACATATTTAAGAGCTAATGTGCATGACGTGTCCTTTACACCTTTCTTCTCTACGAAGTGGAGAACAAGCAAACCTGTGCCACTCGGGATCAGCCTCTCCAAGGAACATCTCTGAACTGGTATCTGTGTGGCCACACACAAACCTGAGCTTTCTGTGGAAGTGACCCTCTTTTGTAGAGTTCAGTTACCAGTATGACCACTGCTGCCAGGGACTGGTGCACAAACCTCTGCATGCTCAGTTTTAAAGCACTGCTAAATTACAGAAGGTCTGAGTTTAAGGAAATAAGTTTCTGCTTCAGTATAAACTATTTGTTCTTTAGTCTGTATGGAGAAAAAAAAAAAAAAAGGACGCTAATGCAACTCTCCAGTACCTGGAATTATTCCATATGATGAAATTATAATTAGTCAGCGCAACAGATCTGTTATCTGAAGATATATATATATATACACATCTCTTAGACAGAGAGAGCAGCACAAAGCTAATGAAAGCACAGTGTGCTGTTGTCACTTGCAGTGGAAGGAGCACACAGCAATCTCTACAGCAGCCAGTGTTTCTCCAAGAATTTTAAGAGAAAAAAAGTACAGATCTTCAGATTGGATACTCAGGTGCTGAAATAATCTAGAGTATTTCTGGACTTTCTGTCCACAAAACGCAGTCACAATCCCTCTCCCCCTAAAGGTCAGCTAGCTCTTGAAACAAGTTTTTGCTATTAAATGAACAGAAATAGGCATTTGTTTGTTGAAAAAGACAGGAAGCACTGAGTAACAGTGGAACAGCCATTCTGAACCCGTGATATCGGTGAACATTTCCCACAGAAAAAACCTGCCCATTGAATGATTTCTACCTTCAAGTCTAATTGGGAAGTACGATTTGCCCAAGTCCTGCTGCCCCTCGTTTATACTCCAGTGAATGTTTAGAATTCAGGCAAATCCAATTGGTTTATTTTAATTTTTATACCATGTGGCTGAGTTTCTCATGTTATGTTATAATTGACCTATGAGCTGCTATTATTTTCTACTTTCCCAGCCACTTCAACACAGTAGATACCTCCAGGGCACTGAGAGTTTCAGCCAAACCAAAGGGATGAGGGGGTTGCAGCAATCATCTCAGATGCTGTGATTTCAGTATTCAGCAATATATTTTCTGGCGCGTGTCCAGGCCAGCAAGGCTCCCAACAGTCTCCAGTGTTTTCAGACAGTCTCAAAATGTATGAGATCCCTGTAAGGACCACTGAGAACAAAGAACGGGGAAAGGAAGCAAAATTTAACATCCTCCAAGTGAAACAAAATGTCTCTAGAAGATATTTCCGTGTATGCTTTGACATAAAGCTACTGCAGTGATACTGTGTATTCTGTAGGTGAAGAAATCATCAGCTGCTCTGAAAGCTGGCTCCAGCTCTGGCTGTAACAGGCATATTTTTTAACAGACTACTTCACCATAGGTTGTCTCCCACAGCATCCCTTCCTTCTCATCCTCACCATCATCATTTAGGAAGTAAAACACCACCTTCAAAGAAGTGCCTGACTTGTTGGTCTTCTCTCGCCCTAGCCACGTGCTCTTTTCACAGACGCGGTATTTTTTCGGAGTAGCTTTTTGCAGTTAAAATTATTTGCAGAGGAAACTTAAACTTTTATCCTTCATAGCCACACCTTAATTTTCCACATCCTCAATTTAGTAGTGGCCGGTGCTCCTAGAACCAAGAGGTTCCTGATATCCAAAAAGAGGTACCTCCTCAATCTTGCTCCATTTGGTTGAGTCTTCACTTTTGTTTTTCCAATCTTATTCTCTAATTAATAGTTGCTAGTTTGTGAGGACCCGAATTAGTTATCATTAATTACCTATAGCTAACATAGTTAATAAGCTAAGGACTGCACACATCTGCTTATCATCCTGTTTCACCAACGGCATGAGTTCTGGGATTTCCCTCCTCCTGGGACTTCCTGGTACCCAAGTACAGGACTGGGAGAGAGGCTGAAGGCTTTGTATCACGAGTCATCCTCCTCCTGTAGCTGTCAAAATGATGTTATATGTTTTCTTTTTCAAATATGATCAGAAAAATATCTCGAGTTTTGAGTGAAAGGCTGGGTACGTTTCTTGAGGTAAGCAATACGAAGTCAGCGCAGGTGTATTTTTCCATTAACAGCCCAACTACCCCGAGCGGCTGGTAGTGCTCACCTGACCTAGTAAACTGAGCCACTGTTTCACAGAAACACCTCTCAAAACAACACCGCTCATATCCTTCATACTAGTCATAATCTGCTCCCAGTTTTATGGCAAGGTATACGATTGTTAGTTTAAATACATAAATAAAATCCAGTGCAGTGTTTTCCGAGAGTGTTTTTCTCCCTTTACTCCTTTTTCTCCCTCTGGCTGGCAGAGAGTATTCCTAGTAAGCGGGCTGGTTCTAGTGCAAACACACAGGTAAATCCCAAAGGGCAGAGAAGCTGGAAAATATGGATGAAAGGAAGCTAGGTATCAAATGGTAGCTTTTACAAACTGAACTGGAGTACTTATTGCCAGCTTCTGAAGCCACCACACCAGTGCATACAAAGAACACCCACTCCAGTGCGCGTTTCTGCCACTCTCCACAGTGTGTATGGTTCGAAATCCACTGCTGCTTTAAAAACAAATAAAACAAAAACCTGGGGGGGAAAACAAACACATGGTGTTCAAATTCAAGACTGATGAAAGTGACTGCGGTTTGACAGCCCTGGAGACTGTTCATTCTTAGAATTAGAGCAACGCGAGCAGCAGTGGTGAAATTTCAGGGCATTAGTTATTGGTGTCTCGCCCTGACCCATCAGCCACAGGGCCAGCTCCTGCAGCCACAGCAGATCTAGGCTGTGGAGGGAAATAATTTCGAGTCTTTCTGAGAACACTGCTGTCAAAATCAATACTGGGAGTACAGTAAATAGGCGCTACAGGAAGGCTAAGGGGATATATTCTACTTTTAGATGGTGGAGGGCATGCGAGCTGTGCAGGTTTCAGACAGTAAGACACTGAAAGGGTGAACTCAGTGCGCAATTTAAATATGCAAGAAAAATAGTAACTATGTTTGATTAACAAACATAAAAATCAAATCAGTTTGTTCATGGTAAAACATAACAATAACAGCAGAAGCCTGTTACTATGTTCAGTAAATCTATTTGAAATACTCTCCACTTGATGGGAAGATTTGTGCAGCTTTTTAACACCAAAGATCCTCCAATTTGTAGCATTACAGATATTTACATCTGTCATTTAAATTTTCCCAAAAATTTGTAATTAAAAAAAAAAGGAGAAAGTTAAAAGGAATTGATGGAGATAAGGAAGATTATCTGCTTTATACTTGTATTTTTTCTAGCAGTGAGTATAACCATAGATTCCATAGCTTTAGTTATTTCAGTTGTTAGTAGCTTGTTAGGATTTTTCTTTTTATCCTTCAACATTCAGGCTACATTAGGACATACAGTGCATCCACAGTCTGATCTCAGTAGCATCCACACATATAAGACAAATAGAGTTCAGAGAACATGTGGATAGTAAAGTCTGCAAAATGCAGGGCAACCTTCATTCAGGAAAATAAAATTAACTCGACAGAAGATTCATCACTTCCCTTTTGGCACCCGGTTCTGATGGTTAACCATGCGTGCTGTTTAACTGACAGATCAGCTTCCTCGTTTGAACTGCCTGGCTCCCAGCCACTGTTTTATCATCATGCCTTTGGCTAGCAGGTATTTTCAGTCTGATCTATTAAGATTATAAGCACATGCTTAATTGTTTTGCTGAACAAGAGATCTTTAGCTGTGTACTTTTATTTCTAGTAATATACAGGACATCATCCCTTCTTATCTAATAATGAAGATAATTCCCAAAAAGTGGGGTAATTGTAATTCTTTGTAATACCACTTAATATCCATAAGGGTGAAAAGCACTTTAAATTACGCTACGTGGGCTTCTGTTCAACAAAATGAGATGTGGATAACAAGAAGATGTGCTGAAGGAAAAGTCACCCAGCAGAGCATCCAGTTAGAACAGGAGTGGCCAACTGGTTGGCTGAAGTCTCCTCTTTTGTCACAGCATCCCGAGGCATCACTCCCTCTCTATATACGAGCAGAACCAGGAGTGAAGCGATGACAGGGTACAAATTGTTTCCATTCTAGGATGACTTTGTGATGGTGACCTGAGCTGGTAATGAGCAAAGGCCATTAACTTGTAACTCTTAGAGAGCTGACTCTGTGTGGAATCTGCTGCTGTTGTCTGTTTAGCTTCTGACAAGTCCTGGACCCCCAACAAAACCATCTGTCATCTCTTTCAGGAAAGATCAGAAAATGAAAGTTATGAAAAGCCTTTCTCACCCCAACAGGTGTCATGTTAGGTCAGGAAAAGGGATTTCTACAGGGGAACTATCTGGAGTCAACCTAGTGCTAAGGAATATCTGCCTTGCGTATGTTACAGAAACAAACTGCTTCTTCATTCAAGTGACACAAAGCGCCACATTCTTTGTGTAGTGTCCCCACGTGGCCACACTCCGTGAAACGCTTGCCATACCCTCTACCAGTATGTCCCACAGAGCAAAGTAGTGGACCAGCAGTCAGTGCTTGCCCTTGTCATTCCAGAGAGCAACCAGATGTGCGAGTGCAGAGGATGAGAGCAGCAAACACAAGGTCCGATCAAATCCCTCCTTTCACTCTGTCCATGCAATTCCCAATTCAGAAATCCATGTGATTGGCAGAGAGAGCTTAGACCATCGTGTAAGCTGATCTTCAGAACATGGCCACAGAATTTCATTCAGCTACTCTTCTGTTGAGGATAACAGCAAATACTGAAATAAGACGTAATCTAGACAAAAAACCTTTTGCCTTGATTTAGACGCTTCAAGAAATGATTATTTTTAGTGCTTAGTTTGAGTGAGGAAATACCTTTACCATTGTGGATCTATGCTAATTCTCCTTTGAAAGTGTCTGGATTATTGCCATAAATTCATAAATTCTTGTTATACTTTTATTTCAGAATTGAAGACCACTTGAGTATCTGATACTGTGTCCTTAGGATAGTATCACTTCTTACAGCTCTCACCTTTTAATCTTCTACTAATCATTCTGAGCATCTCTAAAGCTTCATGCAGCAACATTAATGTTATTAATTGAACCACATTTCCTGTCTGATGCATAAGCTCAGTTCATATTGAAATATAGGACCCCTTTGAAGAAGTGCAGATCTAAAAGAAGTCTCTATTTTCTTCTCTAACTTAGAGAATTAAGCAGCAGGTTGTGGCTGTATTACCTCAGTGGGTACTGTTTAAAAGACAAATCGTGTCTGTACCTATAGATCAAGATAAGCACAATTAATCACTTGACAAAAACCCATACATTGCAAACTAATTCCTGAGTAATCAATCTTATCAGTGAGAACAATTTACCAGCTCTTAATTATCTTTGTTATGCAGCTTTTTTCTACACCCCATAATTGCCTTATTCTTCTCTGAGTTTCTTTAGGTCATCTTCTTTCCCACTTAAGGCTCCCACTGTTCCCAGCATAAAGACTCCCTCTATCAAAGTAACTCTAATGCGCTCAGTGGTCTGGACTAACCCCAGTGGCTCACGGAGGAGTATAAAGCAATACTGAGACGCGTGTGCGGAGGTGACTCCTCATTTCATTGGCAATAGCCTCAGAGGCTGCATATTCTGCAATTTGTGCTTGTCCACAACTGCCACCCTGCTGATGCGAGGGGTTTCTCAGCAAGGACAGGCATAGGGATAGGAACAGACCCTCTATCATCACTCTGCCTCCAGCAGTTTCAGTAAAAACTTTTAAGTGTTTTTCCAGAAGAGGAAGAGAGGCCGTGACCAAAATTTGTTTTGAATATATTACAACAACGCTTAACGGCCTCCTCCGGGGGGGGAAGGAACCAGAGGAGGAAGTAAAGTTTGTCTCTGAAGTATGGAGGAGAGTAACCTGGAAACAGAAAATATTAAGGAATTTGTGATGGGAATAAGAAATGATAAAGTGAAGAACATAAGTCAGGGGAAATATGAAAGAAAAATAATAATAAAAAGCTGTTGTAGTGTTTGATGTAGGAAATAAAACCCCAAAAGATGTGATAAGTAAATAAGCAGGAAAAAGATCAGAATCAACAGGAAAACTTCCCCAATCTTTAACACCACCTTTCTGGCCTCCCATTGTGTGTATGGTCATCAAAGTTGCATTAGAGCCAGATTTTTAGTAAATATAAACACTTTGAACAACATGTGTACAACAGCAACATAAAACCCCGTTTACAAACAGCCAGTCTGTGCAGATGCAGCGGTTACTGCCACGTAAGAGAAGCAGCGTAACTCGGGGGGATATTAAATTGCAGAAGCAGGTCTGATTGCTCTCATCCACAGCCCAAAGTGCCTATTGACTTGCTGGGACGTTGTTCCAGGTGGGACACCGGGCCAGAATTAGTGCCTGGTCATTCAGACATGGGATGGGAAATCTTAATCCTGAATAACCCAGCGCCAACAGTGGTGTTAGGTTGTACAGGTGCATGTCTTTGGAGCACAGTAGCTAAAATGTAGCATTCTATGCAGATATTTAATATTCAAATTGAATATTTGAATTTAATATAGTCATTCTAGAGCTTGCATAGAAATGTCCAGTCAAATGGCATAAAAATTAGGTGCAATAAGAATCAGTCTCCTAGAACTGACGTCAGATTGTCACCAGCTAAAATATACACCAAGCAGCGGGGGTAGGCTTTACATATCTGAGAGATGTGCTGTTATTTTATGTACAACTGACTTCATTAAGAAAGCAGACACTTCTAGCTCCAGCTGTTTAATATTTGGATTATTATACATACTTCATTGCTAATGCTATAGGTATCATCAAAATGTTATTGATCTCTATGCACAAAACTTTTGGGTAGGAAAAAATTCTCTACGTAACTGAATGCAGGCTATTAATGCACATTAAATACTTTTCCCACTGGAATGAAAATTATAATTCCTGTAGACTTAAGACAGGATATCCTAAAAAAAAAAAAAAAAAAAAAGGGGGTGGAGGGTGTTTAAAAGCAGCAGAATTCTATTTATTTGGTGCGCAGTGGAAAAGGAGTGTCGTTCCACATTTTGACTGGTGAGCTCTGACTTAAATATACTGAGTCATAATATTTGGCTAAAATAACTCTAAGTAATCCTGGGGGGGATCAGTGCAGGTATGGAACCCGAGGATGAACGGATTGTGTCAATACATGGTACTTAGGGGTTGGTAAAAGTTCAAAAGACCCGTCATCAGGCATGGCCTCTAGCCAGGACACACACATGAATTTACAAATTAAGCGCCCTGAACCCCATTTGACTTAACCTATTTTACTGCTACTTTCTATTTTTCTATTCCTTTTGTTATTTTAATCTGATTAAAAGCTTTGCAATAGATTCAAAGGCAGATCCGAGTTAGTACAACTGTTCCCAAAGGGCAGTCGGCGGAGTCTTGGTGGAGTCCTTGATGGCGTGTGTAGAAGTTCCCAGTCATACAGTCTGAAGATCTGTAATTCTTGACGTCCATCAAAAGAAATCTGTTTTCAGATTCACCTGATCTCCTGATTATTTTTTAATGAACTGATTGCTGTAGTTGCTACAGGACTGACACCCATCAGCCTGTGAGAGTCTTACAAATCCTTAAGGCTGTTTTAGTTACTTGGAGAGAGAGGATGTAGGGAATGGTCACAGAGGAGGAGGCCTCTGACCTCTGGGATGCAGGCAGAGTGTCTTTCTTGCGGGATGATTTCTTTTCATTAAGTGCTGTGGGGCCCAGCCCTGCTGTCCCGCAGGCGTGCTCCCCCCGCGCTGACCCGTGTGACACTGGGTGCCTCCAATGCATGGGAAATGTTGTGTTTCCAAAAGTTGTTTTTATTATGAGTTGAAACAAAAACTGATGCTCGCCGTTCCCATAAAAAATAATTGTAAAAAGCGCTGTTTTGTAACATCTTAAATCTGGTATATTGAGGGTTCCTAAAATTATTAATGTCAAAGTATTTTTCCACATGAATTTTTATCAAAACCAGTACAGTTGCACACACACACACACACACTATTCCTCCTTTCCCAAGGAGTGGTTTATTAGAAACAGATCTCTCCTCCAAAATAGCTACTTTTCTCCCCGTGACCGGTTTCCCCCCGGCGGTACCCGGGCTCCGCCGCGCTCCGCGTGGGCCGGGGCTCCCCCGCGCTGCACCGACGGGGCGGCTCTCGGCCCCCGGACCCCCCGCCCGCTGGCGGGGCCGGGCTCGCTCCGCTCCCCGGGCCGGCGGCGGGCTCCCCTCGCCCCCCCTCCCCCCCCCCCCGCCGCGGACGGTTCCCCGGGGCTCCCCCGGGGGCGGGCAGGGAGCCCCCGCCCGTCGCCGCCCCGCAGCCCCCCCTTCCCCGCCCCGCCATTTCGCGTCCCGCCCGCACTCACTCACTCACTCGGGGGTGTTGATCCAGATGATGTCGAGGTGGCAGTAGTAGACGCACTCCTTGTCCTTGTAGGTGTAGCAAGTGCAGCGCCGGGCCCGCCGCCGCGCCGCCCCGCCGTCCGCCCGGGCCCTGCCGCCGCCGGGCAGCGCCGCCGCCGCGCTCTCCTCCCGCTGCCGCTGCCCCAGCGCCGCCGGACGGGGGTCCCCGGGCGGCTGCGGCGGGGCGCGGGGCCGGGGCAGCGCCCACCCTGCAGGGCGGGAAGGCAAAGGCAGCGCTCAGCTCCCGCCGCCACGGCGCCGACCCCGACCCCCTAGCCCTCCCGGCCCCGCCTGTAACGGGACCCGACCCGCCGCCCGTCCCCCAACGCGCCGGGGCTGCCCGGGGCACCGTTACGCGGGTGTTCGCTGCGGCGGGGGTGAGCCCGCAGCCCCCGGCCTGGGGGGGCATCGCTCGCCAGTGAGTCGGTGTAAACCCGGGCAAGCCGTGCCTCTGGCACCCGGTGATTCACCGCGCACCGGAGCCCCCCGGGCCCGGCCCGCGTGTGTGTGTGTGTGTGTGTGTGTGTGTGTGTACGCGTGTGTGTGTGCGAGCGGGGGCCGGGAGAGGGAAGCCCTCGTTACCTGCAGTCGACGTAACTGTAAGTCCAAAGAGGAACAATAAACCCAGCTCCATTAAACCCAAATTGCACGCTCGATAACTGCAGGCAAAGGTGAGCCGTTCCCGCAGGAATCCCGGAGGTTGGGCGCGGGGAATGTCCCGGGGCTGGCGGCACCCGCCGCTCCCGAGCCCGCTCCCGGCCGAGGGGTGTGCGGTGCGGCCCCCGCCGTCCTTCTCCTGCGGCGCAGCCTCGGTCCCGGCGGGAGAGCGGTGTCAAAAGGAGGGAAGCTCCATCGCGCGGCTTTTCCCACACACACCTCCCACCCCACCCCCGGAGCCCAGCAGAAACCCGAGCTGCAGACGCCTCCCACCCGCCGGCACCCCCCGCCTCCCGCCGCCGCCCCCCGCCCGGGCCGGCAGGTGACGGGACCGGCCGGGGAAGCACCGCCCGGGACGGGGGGCTCGGCTCGGAACAGCCCGGTCCTTGTGCTGGCCGAGGCCGGGCCCGGTCCGTCGCTGGTAAATGCGGGTACCTCCAGGAGGGCTTGTGCGATAAAAACGCGACGTTTTGACCCAAACCTGGGCTACAGGTTTGGGAATTGTTTGCGGCTTTTTCCCCAGGACTCTGCTAGTTATTTTCCAGGTGAAATTAAGTCACCAATTTACTAATACTTTCTTTTTCCCCAGTTAATCATGACACCTCCTTGCAGACAAACCTACCTAGAGTGCAAAACTCAAGGTAAAAGGGGTTTTGTATCGTGTGAAATACCTGATATAAGCCTGGAAAACCGCTCCTGCGTGTGGCCCCGCTTGCTAGTACAGCAGCAGCTATTAAGTAATAATAGGTAAGGGTTTAAGGGTTAAGGGAACTGGCTATATCTTCTCTTACAGTAGTATGTGTAATACATCCTGTTATAGGAAACATGTGTAGATAGCACGTGGAGAAAGGTTAGCAAATTTAATTGTGGGTATTTTAAATCAAAACACAATGTTTTATTTAAGAATGTTTCAGTGGTAACAGGAAGAGCTGCAGTCAAAATTGCTTTTATGTATCATGCCAATTTGACATATTCACTAAAATCTGTTTTGCGAGTAGGAAACTAGTTGCAGGATCGCTCAGGTTACGTTATCCGAAGCAGGAATGCTGTTCTCCACTACATCACACTCCTCTCCAGCCCTGCCCCCAGTTCCAGCTTCTGCCATGGACTATTCAGTAACAACACTTACAAAAAACCCTCATTAAGATGTCATGTTTTGTCACTTTGTCAAACCTTGCCTTTTGCCAGTTTCTAAAGATGGCGAGTTTTGTGGGAGAGCATTAGTTGCCCGTATTCCCAGCTAATAACAAAAGGTCGATGGTCATCAAAGGCAGGGGGAGAGCTAGAAAGTTCCTTTTTCTCAAGCTTTGCTGAGACCACAGCTCTCTGTGGAAACTTAAATTGCTTTTGTTTGGCACAGTTTATGCAAATGCCAGGACTTTGCAGTATAGAATTGAAATGTCATAAGCATTAATCATGCTCTGTCTCCAAAACCCAGTTAGAAAAGACAGGATTTCAGTAAATTTCTCGGGTTTGTACCCGCTGCAGTGAGTGCCGCTCAGGAGGACGTAGCTGTGAGCAGTTTGCTCAGGTATTGACACAAGATTTAGTTCTGCTCATTTGGAATAGTTCCACTGCGGTCACTGATGTCTCATAACTAATGTGGGGGGAGTAGGTCCCATGAAGTTACTGAAGGCAGCAGTGCATGGAGCTTCACGCCTCACCCGGGGGAGCCAGGGCTCACCCCTGAGCCGGAGTCCTCGCAGGGACCCGGGTGGTGATGGCTGTGCGGCTGGATGGGGGGTGTTGTGCTCCCCGAGCATCAGCAGAGCTACGCTCGGGCTTCGCAGGTGTGCAGCTGCCAATATTTTGAAAGGTATCACAAAACATCTCTGAAAAAAGAATGGTTTTGAAGTTATTTTCATTTCCTATATAAGTAGAAAAAAATAATTGCTTCAAATCAGGAAGCTGTAGATACTGTACTCTGATACTGTTGGATACACGATTGCATTTTAACTTACCTGAAAAAGGAAAAAAATAGACATCTATTGTGCAGTTACCATTTAACAGAACTCGTCACTGCAGGTAGTAGGAAGTGTGGGTTAGATGTTGCTAGGTTGATAAATAACAATGACATGAGTCCAAATTCTCGTTTATGAATTTCATTCTCTTCATTGCAGCATTTTTTTTAATAATGATGTAAAATTGTCACAGTAATAAGAAGTTAAAGTGAATAATATGTAACTGTATCCTATGTATAGGTCCATTATGGCATAAAAAGGTCATATGTTGTGAATTGATTTAACCACATTTTTCTAAAAAATAAGTCTATTTTTTTTTAGTGATACTTTGAAGGTCTCTTCTGTATTGCTTTACTTTTTCTTCCGTGTGCTGTTTTATTTCTGAGAAGCCTGGGAGGCCATATCAGCACTGATACTGAGTGCTGTGTAAACAAAAGAAGTAATAAAATATATTCTGAAATTAGCTATCAGGGTTCAGAAATTAAGGGCAAGGTTTTGGTCAAACGACCTCATGTAAGCTTTAAAAGAAGATAAGACCTAGACTCTACAGGAAGAGAGAGACTCCCATCAAAGGAATTAATACTTCTGGACGCTGTGGGCCTGATTCTCATTTACGCTGATTATCGAGTTGGTTGTGTCACCTGTTACCTAATGACTTGAGACCTTTTTATTTAACAAACACAGCAGTCACAAAGAATGCTGGTTAAGTGAATAGCAACAAATACACTTAAAAATCCAAGGGTCCATTTGGAGTTGGGGCAGTTATAAATGATGTATGGATATCGGTGTCGGTGATACTAACGTGTGATGCAAAATGGGTTTGTAAATCTGTTTAAGGGTTAATATTTTCATTTAGTTTGAAAAAACCAAAAGTAGTAGCTATTGAGGAAGTGAGCATAGATTGGAAGCCAAGAGATCCAATTCGTATTATTTTACAGCTTTCCTTTTAAAAGGAAAGATTTGTAGATTCCTTTCTCTGTTTCGATGTCAAGTTTCAGGGTGGATGGGTACTTTGTGAGACTCTTGAGAGCCCTGGCCACAGTGTGTGGAGTTACTCCTCTTCATTCCCATCACCATGGTCCTTGCTGGAGACCTCCCTCTCCCTATGGGAGAGCCCCGAGAGCCAGGGGTGCAGGAGAGCCCTGAGAGCCAGCGGTGGGGAGGAGCCCCACGGGAATCCCCGGGGCCAGGACACTTCCTCGTTCTTGGGGCCACCCAGGCAGCTGAAGGAAGACAATCAGCAGATCTACCCTGGTGCCGGGTGTGAGTACTGTCTATTTGAGAACTTCTAATTGGCTGAAGGGAGAATGTATCTTAGAGATGAGGTCAAGGCTGAATGAGTCCTGGAATGTGGAGCAGCCGAAACAGATGATGTTAAGAAAAGTAAGCTCAGATTCCAGATTTTAAATCTGAAAGCCCTGGACTGCCATTTCAATTAGGAACATAATCTTGGTTTTGTTTAGTCCTTCTCTGCCCCTTGTATCCCTGCTTTATAAATACACTCGTGCCGTTGTGAAGCAATCAGAGACCCCAGCAGTAATTCCACAGCATTTAACCTCCATCATACAGGTGACTACACAAAACAGTTATGAGTTATAAAGAAGTTCCAGATGTGTTTAAATAAGGTTGGTTACTGAGAGAAACCACTTTAAAAGCTAACCTTCTAGGATATATTTACCCTAGTAATAAAGCATGCATTTAAAAGGTACGGTACGGTTTCAGCAGCAGTGGGGAATTTTTTGGCACTATTCTTACAGCTTCACAGTGGGCCAAGAGGAAAGCCTGGTCAATACAGACGGAGTACTAACTAAACGCAACCAATATATTTATTACATTTATAAACCATTCTTATCTCTTTTCCCACTCTCTTGCTTCCTTGTTAATCACAATGTTCTTTATTGCTATTGAAAGAAACGATCATACTAAGCTGCAAACACTGTGTTTAACAGCATGCTCTGCATCACCCTCACAGAGCAAGCAACTTAATAGGTGGTAGCTGATGTTTGAAAAAATGTGCTGAAATCAGTAGGTTCCCCAGAAAACATTATCTTCTGATTGTTATTTAAGTTACTTTTTGCTTGGGTTCCATAGCCAGAAAGCTGAAGTTAATCTTGTCTCCCCTCCTGTTACAGACAGCCCTATTCAGGGCCCTTTGATGTCAGTGCAAAGAATCCCATTTTTAGTGGCCTTTGAACCAGATGTAGTAAAAGGGCAACTGAGCATTTTGTAGGGGTTGCAGTTGGGTAACTTGCTTAAAGGAGGAGAGTTCTGTTACCCATTTCTGTTTTCCCATTCTTTTTTTTTTATTTTTATTATTTATATATCATTAAAAATAATGTAGATACTTGGCAAACAGTGAAGAGGGTAAATGCCTCTGCTCTGATCGTGTTAGAATTTATTTAGATAAAAGCAAAGCAAAGAAAGAACCGTATTGCTGTTTTTCAACCTTCATAGCAGCAGAGCAATAGCACACAAATTTAATGATTCCTGCTTGTTTCAGCTATTGTGAAATTTAGGAAGGAGTTTGCATAAGATAACATATCCTGCTGTTGTAATATACTGGAGACAGGGCTCAGATCTCTGGATAAGGAACGCTGCAAAAGCCCTAAGTGTTATTATCACTCCCCACCACTCTCCCCAGGATCTGAACCTGACCTCACTTCCTGGACCCAATCAATCTCCACCTTTGTCAAAATAACAGGATTTTACAGGAAGGGAATTTTCTATAATTATTATGTGAAACAGTTCTTTTCCTCAACACATACTCAGGTTTGGGCATGTTACTGAACAAAGCGAATTCCATATCAAAATGTGATCAATCTGAACACTTCTTGTGTTTGTAAAGAGCAGAGGGGAGCTGCCAGCAAACAAGAACTAGAGGTGGGGACCTGAGGTGGTGTCTCGCCAAAAGAGCTTGGCACCTTTGGCAATGAGGGAGGCAGAGAGGGCAGGTCACTTGGGAGGGACAGCAAGGTCTGGAGGAGCACTGCTGGTAGGAGAAAACAGGAGCTCCAAAGCACCTCGGGTTGGGCAGGGGCCGGTCTGGAGCGCTCCTGGATCAGGATTTGGGTTCTGGCCTGGGTTTCCTTCCTCAGCAGCCTGGTAGGAAACTTGTGGTCAGTTGTTTGTAGTGCATGGCTGGGGAAGTCTGTATTCCTGGGAGGAAAGGGAGGTGTAAAGATAAGCTGGAGGAAGGTGGCTAGAGACTGGGTATGTCCTGAGGGCTGTGGCTGGCCCTCGGGCTATTACACAAAAAGGGAAATTCACGTGCTTCTCTGACAGCACCTCCTTGAGAGCTCCCCTTCTTGGAGTGTGCTGAGCTGAAGCCTGCCTGCGTGCCTTTGGAGAGGGCAGGTTTTGCATCTGTTGGAAAGCCAAAGGACCAGAAACCTTGGATCGACTGTGCTGTCTGGAGCAGGCTCTGAGGGAGGGATGCACTGGAGAGGTGAGTGTCTGCCATTGCCACCGCTCTCCTCCTGGGCACCAGGAATCGTGCCAGGGCACCGCAGCGATGCTGCTTTCTACAGCTCCCTTTGTCCAGAGATGCAGCAGCTTGGGTGGAATAAAGCCTAAAACTTGTCTTGCAAATCCTGTGTTTGTAGCCCTTCTGGCTGTGAAGGCTTTACAACATCTGCTGGATTTCATTTGAGAGCGTGGATTTGGCAGAAATGGTTGGGCCTCTGAGTAGTGACAACTCCTGTGTGCCTCGTTACGCAGTATGGGCTGGTTTTTGGTGTGGCTCAGTGATGGGACATGCACGTGATTGCGGAAGCTTGAAAAACCCTGTGTGGGACCACTGATGTGCAGGAACATCTTCTTACAAATCCGTAGATGAGATGGGCGTCTTCTAACAGTCAGGCTTGTTACATAGTAAGGGCAGTCTGGAATAAAGCTTAATAAAATGCACATCAATAAAAAAACCTAATTTATTTTGTATGATATGCCCAGGTGGACGAGGCTGTTAATGTACATGCAGCAGTCAGTGTACTGTGAGGAAATAATTTATTCACCTATAAGAAAACCAAGCAGGCTTATCATAACTACCTTTATTCTGTGGCAAATTTCCTCTTCAAACTTGAAAACATTTGTAAGAGATTAATGTTTCTGGTGCTGCCTTGTAGGATAGCATAAATAACAGTTCTGCTGTGGTTACCAGCTACTAATGAAGTTAGTGTCTCCTTGGTGCAACTTCTTGGTGAATCCAATTTTACATACAAGTACAGGTCTGACCATTTCTTTTTCTGGAGGATGCACAGCTGAGACTCATCAGTCTGGCAACAACCTTGACACTGTGTTTGAATATATAACCTTTCCTCTCCCCAAGTAACTTATCTCTCACTAAGAAAAGTCTTTCAGAGAGAAATAAACAAGTGTCTGCCTGTATGAACTAGTAAAGGGAAAACAAAATGAAAAATGGAGCTGTATTATTTAAACAGTGTGACATGACAAACTGCAAGTGCTGCTCACACCTCGCCCTCGGTGAGCAGCGTGCTCTGGTGATAAGCTGTGGCTGAACCCAACCTTTACTTGCTGAACCTGCCTTTGTGAATACATTGCATTTTGCAATGGCGCAATATTGTAATCCTACAGATTTTCTTCAGACCATTTGTTGGGGTGAAATCCCACAAATGTCTGAACACAAAGACAAGGCCAAGCTGGACATCGGTGCTGTGGGTGACCTGACTCCCAGTCCCCTGGGACCATTCAGGCTCGGTGCAGAAGCTGCGTGGGTTAAATCATTCTGGTACCCGGACAGTCTGTGTGTGGGGATCAAGGGGCTGTAGCGTGAAACGTGGGGTAACAACTGCTGGCCATCTGTGCAGGCGGCGTGACCATGGGCTGGTGCAGATTTCACTAACGAGGTTAAGGAAGCTCCTGCCTTGCCAGAGCACGTGTGCTGTGCTCTGAGCCTTTCTGCAGCACACAGAGGGTGCACAGCTACTTTTGTGCATTCTAAAAATCCATGTAGGTGTGTGTTAGGGGCCTGGCACATCTCATGGCAAAGAGATAATGGCTGTTCAGGTCCAGATCACCAGGTCGTTTCCAGCTTGAGTTGCTGTTGGTAAATAAGAGATGTCACAGACATCCAGGGTGGTCAGAGTTAGGAGATTGCCGTCTATGGGTATGTTCGGTTGGGTCTGATTTGGTGGAAGAACAAGAGTTGGCAGCATCCTTCTTGATGGTTCAAAAGGAACAGCACTTTCCAGAAGAGGCAGAAATCTGCAAAACAAATATACAGGGTTACAAGATGAACATAAGGCTAAAGTAACATGGGAATTGTTAATCTATTTAGCTGTTCTCATTGCCCTGATTGTACTTACTCTGGAGGGTCTCAGCCTCACGTTCAGTTTAATAACATAAGCCTGGGAATAACAGCAATGCAGTACTCGAGACATGGCAGGAGTTCTGTACATTTTGTACAGAACTGTACTCAATGTCCTCCCCTCGCTGCTGGGGAAGAATAACCGGGCATTAACCAAAGTAGGGAAGTTAGCCGTGTTTTGTGGGGAAATAGGAAAGATAACGGGGGAAAAACAATAGGCAAAGGGAAAGGAGAAAGTCAATTAACTCGCTTTTCACAGAAGTATCTTTTCTATATAAAGACAACAAAAGGAAAAAGGATGAGGAATAACCAAAAAATAAAAAATCTAGTAGGAGACTTAATGGGGGAAGTAAAGAAAAGGAATAAAGCAACAGGGTAGAGGAAGAAGAAGCGATGCTAATCTCTTCCCAAGGGTCAAGTATATCCCTCTAACGGCATGGCCAGGATTCTGCTTCTGCTCCCTGCCTGAGTGGTTCTTTACAGCAGACCGCCAGGCACCAGCCTGCTCAGAGTAGCTGACTGTCCTTTGAGTTCCCAGGTACTACGCTATTGCTCTGGCGAAAATTCTTCAGCTGCAAACATTTTCAGGCCATGGTTGTGTTGTTAAGGGCATGGAGAAAAGAGAGTCTGAGATAATTTCTTAGTATGGTGCTACTTTTCCTGTATTTTAGAAGATACATTGTGGTAAACAGTGAAAATAATATTGAGGCAAACTAGAGCAAAAGGCAAGTTCAAAAAGCTATTTTATTGATTGAAGGACTTGATGCGGGAGGGAATGAAGAAGGACTGGAATTTGTACGACTCTGGTAACAGTCTGGCTGCATTCCTTTGTCAGTATTTTTATTGACTTTCACTTCCAAAGAAGCAGTGATGCTTCAGGCTGTTCTCTGAAGCCGGGGTGTATCTTGCTGACAGGATGCATCGCTGCTGGCCAGGGCTGTGTCTGCGGACATACATTGGACCAAACGACAGATGAGTTGTCTTCATGCTTCTCTCACGCTGAAGTGCTATTGTTTCCATACCTTTTGCATTTTGAGTAACAGCGCTTCACATGCTAGAAGGGTCATAATGAAATTTATTACCCCAGGCCCTGAAAGAGTTTATTGTTATTTTGACATTTTTCTCTTTTACTGTTTTATGTTTTCTCTGACCAGGAATAGAGAACTAGGAGTCAGACTTTCTGCTTTTTATATTTGCAGTTTTGCAAAGCAAAGATTAACCTAATGTCTATACCAGTTGAAGTTAGAGTGGAGGCGACTATTTGTTGTAATGCTATATAGCTGAAGAGGCCACAGGACTCTTATTCATTTTGTGATGAATTAGAATCCAGGGAAAGGATTTTATATGTCCATCATTGCCAAAATAGTGACGGGCAGAAATTCACGCTTGTACTATAAGGTAGCTGCAAAAAGGATGATGAAGATTACTATAAGCTCCAGTTAAATAGCGTAAAATATGAATTGAGTAATGACTGTCAGTTTTTCACTTGAGGAGTTTTTCACTGAATGTAATGGCGTCTGATCAGCCAGAGATCCATTCAGACAGCTTGGTTTGCTTTTAGTTACTTAGTGAAAAGATGCATGAGTTATTAATAAATTGAAACTAACTATTGCTTTAATGTATTTCCTTCAAATAGTTTATACTTGGGATTCTGAAAATGCACTGGGACCTTAACATTTGCAGAATATAATAAAAATGCTAAAAAGGGTTGGCAGGGAGAATAAGGAGATGTGAGCAAGTCAAGATAGTTACACTGCTGGAAACTGGCCACCCAAGAAGATCTGGCAGAGAAAGTAAAGTATTAATAGCATTATTAATCTTCTGAGTTTTACTGCCAGTAAAATAAGTCAAGAAAGCAAGACGAGGGAGGAGAAGTTATGAAGCAGCAGCACAAATAACGTAAGAGAGGCAGTTGTCAGAGGTACAATGTTTGTGGTTCCCGTTACCAGACTGGGAGCACCCGTGGGGGGACAGCGGCTGTGCCACATGTCCCGACGCTGCTGCTCGCAGGGGGACGAAGGGCATGGCACTGTTTACACTCCATATACCTCTGATACTCAGCAAATCCCCAGCGATTGTTTAGTACAACAATCAGAAGCTATTTTTGCATGGGCTTGGGGAGGAGGGGTTTGCATTCTGAGTTACTGAATGCATTTCTTCTGCTCGTTCTCCGCAGCGTCCCTGTACCGTGGCACAGTGCCATCGCTGCTTCTCCTGGGGTTTTGCCAAAAATCAAAAGTTGTTTTCCTGATATTCTGGATAGATTTTTTTCAGACTAACAGTTCCTGTAATTTCAGAATGTCCCAACCCATTGAGACTGTCATTCATGAAAAGTTTGGGTCACAGTTCAAATTGTTTCTAAAAAACTGCTTCTTTCCAATCCAGCCCCACTCAAGGCAGTGCCACATCAGGCACTGGAAATTCCTGCTGTATTTCTGCATGTATTCACACTGGTGCTTGGCAGAAACATGTTAAGCTTTAATTAAGGGGTAACTTTTATTTCTAACGCATAAAGAAAAATCTGCTCTAAGTCTGTGGTTTTCCATTAAGGTTCAGATTTAGTTGCCAGTTTTCAGTGAACACTTTTCTTTTATTCGCTATTTTATTTTGTTGCTCTTGTTGCTTTTGTTGCCTTCCTGACACTCAGCATGACTTCACAGCTAAATAATGATCAGTATAAATTTTTCAGTATATGCTTTTCAGAATTTAAGAACAGACTGTAAGGGCATTTGGCTACATGGGCTTCCCTGAAAATGACATGAATCTATTTTATTTTTTATTTCATTTTAATGTTTGGTTTGGAGCATCAACTTAAAGGGCCAAACCAGAGGAGGGATGTGATTGCTAGGTACACTGCACCTGTAGAAGAAGCAGTTCCTGCCTCCTCCATTCTCATTGTTCCTGGTCAAGACAGTAGGTTTGCACAGCTGGAAAACTGAAGGCAGCGATAGATCAGATGGTTTAGAAAAGATTGACTAAAAAAGGAAAATACTGTGAAACACCTTCGCCTGACATCAGATAGAATAAATAACTGGCATGTTTTATGAAGAACATGTTCGATATGAGCAGTCTCTAGCAGTCCCTCTTTATTACACTAAGCATGAAGAAGCCAAGTGCAATTAAATCCACAAACTGATCTGTCCACTAGAAAATACAGTCTTTGCAGAGGATGGCCCAGGCTGTTCCCCATTGTGTAGTCTGGGAGAGGTGGGAGAAAAAGCCTAACAGATTGGTGATTTGAGATCCGACTTAGATATGTTAGGGCTCCTGTAGAAAAATAAATGGGTTAAGAAAGGCTGCAGATTCCAGGCAAAAGGCCCAAGTAAATGCAATATCTGGGACAATAACTTCAACACAGGAGACTGTAATAAAAAATCCTATCTGTGGGGAAAAAAACCATATATTTTTAAATAAACAGATGAGACCTATCAACAGTCACATGTAGCTAGAACCTCCTAGAAACATGTAAAGCAGAAAAGGAAACAATCGTTTGGAAAAGGAGAATAAAAACAGATCTGCAGGAACATTGAAACTTATTGCATTAGCTGTCAGAGAAGCATCATTCACTTTTTGATTCCTCAGCAGCAAAGGACAGACACAGTGCTCTCCTCTCTTGCTTCAACTTCTTTCCTCTTAGTAGAAATCTGTTGTTTAGTTTGAAAATTCACATCTGTTTTATACAAACTGTATGAGTATTTTAAACTTCAGCTATAAAGCGGCTAAGACATCATTTGCTGCTCCTAGTATGGTTTATAATTGGGATCACGTACTCCCTTCTTGAACCGGGAACTGAAGCCAGGATTCTCTGTCTCGGTAATTATCTCAGAAACCAGTGACAAACTGGGTCCCATCATCTGTGAGCTGTGCTGTGCTGGGGGTGAGACTGGTGCTCGCTGCCTGGTCCTGCATCGGCCGAGGAGGAGGAGGAGGAGGAGGAGGAGGAGGAGGAGGAGGAGGAGGAAGGTGCTGGGAACCCAAAGGTACCAGCCTCCAGAGAGAGGGCTTTGGCATGACAGATTTTATTTTTTAACTTGTTTGTTTGTTTGTAATTTGTTTGTTTTCAAAAATCTTCCTTACTTCCCTTTCCCCAAACCAAGTTAAACCCAAGCAAGCATCCTGTTTAAAAGTAAATAAATAAACAAAAAATCTAGCTATGTAATCAAATGTCAAGTATGCTGCTTATGCAAGTGATCTGAACTCAGTCAGCATGAGAAATCCAGAGTTCTGGTATTTCATCCCCTTAACATCTAGGTTTGGATTTTTAAAAGTTTTTTTTTTTTTTTTAATTTGTTTTAGACAACTCTGAAAAGCAGTGGCTTTACAGAAATAGTGCCTTTTGAGGTTTATTTTCTACCTTCTTCCAATCCTGCAGTCTCTGTCTTTGGGCTGTGCATCCAGCCATTTGCTTTTTTCTCCTTCTTTCTGTTTCTCAGGATTACTCATCATCTCTGGGGTCTCTAAAGCACGGCCAGATTGCTTTACCATTCAGAAACTGGAGATACAGCAATACAGGAAGCTGAACCAAACCTTTTAGGTTTAATTCTGGTAGAAATTCTCCATTATGATTTAGGAATTCACCGTCTCTTTCTGGCAGTATCTCACAAATGGGGCAGTGGTGTTCCTTGACCCCTCTGTTTGGGGTATAAGCCGTTTGAGGCAAATTCTCCTCGTCTTTTATGTGAACACTGCCTCGGTGTTTGCATTTTGACTCTAAGTACAACTGAAACCTAAAATATGTGATGGTAAGTCCCTCTAGTAAGCTCTAAGAACTACCACTGAAGATACACTGATTATTGCCCATCCTAAAGAACTATATCTTAACTAAGCCAAAAAGTTGGAAAAAGCAGCATCTTGCATAAGCTTTAGTCTGCTGTTTCAGTGATATTTTGAAAGCTGAATGTTTTGTTTGAGATGGATGTTTGCAGTTAAAATTCAGTGGTCTTACAGAATAAAGGCTCTGTATTTGGGGCATTTGAAATGTGTGGTTGATTTTATTTTCCTCTGGATTTTTGTATGCTGGCTGTATTTACATTTTATGCCCAGATGGTTTTCTTTAACGTCTTAGTATAACTTACATGTAACATCTTGCACCAGCGTTGTTTTCTTGATTTATGCCTCTGTGTTTGAATAGTTTGAAAACTTTGTGAGGGCACCTAATGGGGAAACTGCTTTTTTAACACTGCGGATGGCTGTTCTCTGTCAACAGAAAACTGGAAACGTGTGGTTTGTGTGTGAGTTGTCGGACAGTATTACAGTCGTGGAATGCTGTTTGTTTTCTTTTATTTTATCCTTTAAAGAAGCTTAACACCTTTGCCCCCAGTTGAAAGAGTGTTCTTTCTTAGCACATTAGTAGCTCTGGAATTAAGTATTAAGTAATTAATTTCTATTTTTCATAAGGGATTATACTCTTCCCATGTAGAAGATGCTAAGGCCTGTGTGAATAGGATAAAGATGGAATTTATGAGCCGATACATGTGATGTGAACTATTCATGGAAGGAAAATCCCATGTTAGGTAGAACTAGAAATGCTCGTTGAGTAGATAAAGCACCTGCAAATACTACTGACTATAGCCATTCTCTGCTCCACATTATCTGAAAGAAACGGTTGTACAGTAAAGAAATACTTATAGAAAACCTTCAAATTAACTCTGCAACCTGATGTGCAAGTCAAGTGTCCTGCATTGTAGCAATCATTTTGTTCCGGGAGTAGAAGTACCTGCTTTGCAATGGCAGCCTCTAACAATAGGATGTATAGGAATCCATAAGGTGTGGAATTGAGCTAGCAATTGAGGGTATTCACAAAACAAAATAACACAGGCTTCCTTCTTTCTGCATCTGGAGAGGGCCTAAGGGCTTTTGAGATTGCTTAAAAGATGAAGTATAATTGTGAATGAAATTATGCAGCTGGCAAAAGGAATTGGTTTCTGGTCGGTTTTGATGAGGCCAGTTGGAAAGCTGTTTGGCTGCAATGACTAAAGAGTATTTCTGTTCCACTGCTGACAAAATGGACTAGTAATAGTCACAAACAATGGTGTTTGCGGTTTTCTCTTGAAATGTCCTGTTGCCAGGGTTCCGTTTCATCCCTGTTTAGGGGAAAGAAGAGTAGAAAAGCATATGATTTTTTTAAAATGTGAATGTAATAGAAATTAGGCAGAGTACATCACGTTGCTTACTGTAAATGTGCCACCTAAACTGGTGAAGCCTAAGTGACACTGGTAAAGTGAAGACATTACCTAGTTACACCTTGCCAACAGACTGAGATCTTTCCAGGGAGACAGGGCTTCTGTGCAGTCTCAGAGAGATGAGATCTATCAAAGTAATTACTAGTTACACAGATAAGTACCTACTTCCTGTCTGAAAATCTTTCCATATAAGTTTGTTTGCATCTTATACCCCCTTCAGACAGTGCTTAGAGGGAAATACTATGCTAAATTCACTATGTTGACCAAAGGTAAATAGAAAACTTAAGAACAGGAGTTTTCACTAAATGGTTATTTATAAGTAATACTCAGTTTTGGAAGCCTGTGCTCTACGTTCAGACTCACTTCCAGCTGAATGTACCAGAGCACAGCTCTGCAGACAGATGCTCTGGTCAGATGTGTAGCTCTGAGTGGAAGAACAAGTCTTATTTTCATTGACTGCAGCATTTCTGTTTGTTAGGGTCCTACAGTGCTGCAGACCTTCATTGGTAAAGTATACGTTTTTCTGAATTAATCGTATGACTTGATTGATTTAGTGGAAGAATTTAAATCCTTTTAGTCTGATAAAGGACTATTAGGATTTCATTGCTTTTGAGACTTCTTTATATTTCTGCTTTTTTTGCAGAATAGCAAAATGAAAAAAAAAAAAAAAAACAAAACGACTTGCAGGCTTAGAAACCCTTGGAGCAATTTACTGCTTTCTGTATTTCTATTTGAGTGTGTTTAATGCAGACTTGTGGTCTGTTTTAAGTTGTGCTATTCTGTGAAGCCTTTGTCTCCCAAATGATGGTAATTCTCCCTGCATTGCATAATTTTGATTTCTCACTTGGTGGAGGAAGGGAAGGTGCCTGTGAAGACATTTCAGTTCTGTAGGGCTCCTCCTGGGTGCTGCAGGCAAATGGCTACTCGTATTGGCCCGTCAGCTCTCTGGGAGAGAGAAGAAGGTCTTCTCTTGTTGGTCTGATAGTGCTGTGGTGCTGAGTCTCCTGCTGGCACTGCTCGTCCTGCCACTGAGAGAGAATTCACAAACCTACGCTTTCCCACATGTTTGGGCAAGGTTCTTCCTAATTCGTGTTCATGGATTTCCTTTATTTGCTGCTGATCTCACTCCCGTGCCCATTTTTCAGGCTGTTATCTCTGTTGGTTTCAGCACCTGCTCATCAGCTAATCCCCTGAGCCTCTGCCATCCTTCAGAGCGGGGAAAGCACCAGAGGTCTCTTTGATGCTCTTTGCCCTCAAAATGCAGCTTTTCAGCATTAATTCCCTAAACAATATCCTTGGCTGAATAAGAAGTTTTTCTGTCTGAGCTTTGCTCTGCAGCTGCGTCGTCTCCCTTCAGTGCCCCGTTGCTGTTACAGTCTTGTGCTTAATTTCTGTCCTGAATTCCTCCACTCCAGAAGGAGTCATCTCTTTGGTCGCTTGAATAACAGAGTTGTCTTCTGGCACATACCTATCACTATCCCTCCTCTAGTATTTCTTCCGCAGTCACCTGCAGCCTGGTCATTTCCCTCCTCACCCACTGGAATTTGGACATAAAGAACGACCACGTGAATTAAAACTCAACCTGAGCGGGTTCTCTTGCTGCGTTTCTTCAGTCCTCTCAAGAATGTCAACTTGGCAAGTGACGATGGACTCGGTGAGTGAGAGATTTTCTGAGGGGACTGGAAACTGCTCAGACCTAAAATGTTGCATTGAAACCAGCCTTCAGGGATACGTTGGAAGTAGTCATCAGACACAGCTATTCATGAAGTGCTTTGAAATTCCATTTTTTATCACTTGTAGAAGTCCCAGGGCTTCTGCACAGGGCTTGTTGGCTTAGGTGTCCCATAAGCATGAGTAGGCTCTGGATCAGTTTACTTCAAGCCAACTTGGTATGTCTATTTTGATCTTCCATGTTTCCAGTATTAACCTGAGTTAAGAGAGTTTGGACAGAGCCAGCTTAGTTCTTCCTGAGCCCAAAAGCCTACAGAAATGTCCACCCAGCGTGTGAATGGAGGAAACCAGCGTGTGAATGGAGCCAAGGGAAGAGAGAACAAGGGAATGAAGTGGAAAAGGCAGGTGGTAGTGAAAAATCAACATGTTCCTGAAGAGCTCTCCCAGAAGATGCAATACTTGCTATGAACAGACTAGTTAAGAAAAACTCACTGAATTTTATGTTTGTTTTTAGTGATAAATGTTTTTGCTGTCTCCAGTGAAACTACTGTATTAAAATATGAAATTGCAGATTTTAGGGTAATAGAATGCATCTAGTGAGACAAAAGAAGAGCAAGCTATAAACATGGGTCTGCCACTGGTGTACATATATTAAAAAGACTATTATTTTTTTAAGCAGAAGTCAGGCACTAGTTAAAAAACTATTGCACATAACTGCCTTTTTTGGCTTTCTTTTCAGAAGATGTTTGAAACAAGGCACGTAGCTTGCTACTGTGTTAGCATTTATGTAGATTATGGGGAATAACGGAAAGATCCATTCATGGGTAATTTAAACATATTCTTTTTTTCAACAAAATTATCTGACACACTTAAAAAGAGGGATCTCAACATCCAAGTTAACTGCCTGTTGGAACGCTGGCCCTGAGTCTTCCCAGAAGAATGTAGAACGAATTTAACTTTTCAGGGGGCAAAGATATTTAAAGCAATACAAGCTATGTAAAGAGCTTAGGGATAGTCACCGAATAGTTCTCTGTTGACTCAGGCACTCTTTTTCTTATGGTCACGCAGCAGGGGATCAAGGGTGCTGGAAATACGCGTGTGAGGAAGGGTGAAGAAATGGTGCTCCCGCTTTGTATATCTTAGTGGCTTTTTTAGACTTGGCCTTACTGCAACATAGTTACTGTTGCTACACTCCCATCTGGAATCTTTCCATCAGAAATGCTATTTTGAGTACCAACTTCTAAATGTTTCGTGTCTCATTGTTCTGAAATTTGTCACATCTAGAGCTTGAGAGGCAAATTAAATCCCATTTAATTTTAGATGGGTTCTTTGCTATGCTAAAGACCAGATTTGTTTTTGTTACTTTTTTGGCTTAAGATTTCTACTGATTTCTGAAGCCAGAAACATTACAGAGTTGCAGAGGTGGTAGCAGAGTTGTCTGAATGGCTCAAGTAACTTGGCATGGGACGTATGCTTTGTGTGTAGACTAAGACATGTATTTTTTAAATTGTTTGGTATTAGTCCAACTTTGCTTCAGCTTAGCTGAATTAAAAGTATGATGAACACGGTGTTTCTGGAATTCCTATTCATGCAATACGGATACTCATAGATAGATAGCACCAAGCTGACTTACTACCCGTTTTCTTTGTTCCACTTAAACAATAGTAGATGGACATCGTTCAGGTTTGTTTTCATAGGATGAGTAGAGCATGCCTCTTGCTCAGCGTGTAAACCCCAGCCATATCCTCAAGAAATTCCTGGACAGATGAAGAGGGTCATTTGGGAATAGTCAGCGTGGATTCATTGCCTTCTCTGATGAAATGACAACATCTGTGGATGAGGAGATTGCAGTGGATATTGTCTGCCTCAACTTTAGCAAGACTTTTGATGTGGCCTCCCATGGCACCCTTGGGTCCAAGTTGGGGTGTTAGTGCAGAGAGGTGAAACACTGGCTGGATGCGAAACATGGCTAGAGTGTTGGGCTCAGGGGGTACCAGTTAATACTTGATTCCATACCTGGAGTCCCGTTACCTGTGGAGTTCCTGAGAGTCTGTTCTTGGACCTATCTGTGTAGTATCCTATTCAGTATCTTTATTGATGACCTGGAGAAGGAAATGGAATGCAGCTTGATTAAATTTGGATGACACCAAAGTGGAGGGAGCAGTCAGTATGCGCGAAGGTAGCGTTACTGTTTAGGATGACCCGGATAGCCTGGAGGAACGGACCAACCATGGCCTCGTGAAATTCAGCAAGGACAGATGCAAAGTCCCACCACACCTGGGAGGAACTGACCTCATTCAGTGGATGACTGGCTGGATGGCGGCTCTTCTGACCAGGATCAGGAGCTCTGGTGGGCTAACCATGAGCCAGCACCATCCTGGACAACAGGAACATAACAAGTAGACTGAGGGAAGTGATTATCCCCCTTTACTCAGCACTCATTAGACCACATCCTGATTACTGTGTCCAGTTCTAGGCTCCCCAGTACCAGAGAGATGGTAAATTTGAGCAAGTTTAGTGCAGGGCCACCAATGTGATCTGGAGGCTGGAGCCCATGATCTGTGAGGTGGGGCTGAGACAATGGTCACCCTGGCCCTTGGGTGCCTTCCAACCCGAATGATTCTATAAAATAAATAACATCTAAGCAAATAAATGTAATCCAGTCCCCTTGACTCCTCGTGGATGGCTTTATGCTGCCTACGGAAACTACCACCAGAATGTGGATCTTGAATGTTCATCTACTTAGAAATGTAGTGAGTCAGTTACATTTGGTTTTTGAGTGTCACCACACAAGTGTAGATCTGACTTGGTCGCTCTGTCTGACAGCTCCATACAGAGATTTCAGTTGTGAGACTGGAGTCTGGAGGAAGGAATCTTAAGGGCAAGATCTGGGAGTAGGATGAGGAAGAAGACAGTCAAGAACACAGTTACATGTCTGAGCTGTGAGTGACTGATTTCAGAGGTTTGGCAGATACTGTTAATCCTGAGCAGTAGGTTGAAGTGGTTGCTTCTAACCAGGGTGCTTCTAACACTGAGGCTAAATTTCCAATTGTTAACCCTGAACACGATAGTAATATGAATGTTTGCAAACGTTTTTCTGCCTTCTGTATTTCTATCTGGATTCCCACTTGTGGAATTTTGATGCATTTTGGGATTAAGTGCACGTGCTCTGAATCTCTTTGCCTAGTGGTCAGTAAATTAAAGTACTGGCAAGCGTTGTTGTTGCTTCTGAAAGCAAAATACCAGCAAATATATGTATTTCCAGCTCTATTGCAGAAACTCTCTCTTGATCATACTATCAAGGAGGCAAGGATGAGCAGTAAGATTGCTCTCCTCCTGGCCCCAGCATTTTTTTTGCAGTGTCATTGTAACTAAATCAAGAATGGTGGGATTTTATTGATTTATTAATTTTTGAGGAGCTCTTCTTACACAGTGTGTTCTTGATGACTACAAAATGGAACATCTGGTAGACTTAGTACATAAAGGCAATGCAATTACATTTTGGTAACTGATCCAGCTTGCATGAATTTTCATAACACATTAGTCACTGCTCTGTGAATTAAGGTGGAGAGAAATAATGGCTGTGGGCACAGAAACAATGAATGTAGACGTTGTGTCTCATTCTGTGAATGACAGGGATATCGAAGAGAACTGCTTGATTGCATTCTCTGGCGACCTCCTGTGTGTAATTATTTTGTACAGTGAGTGGCTGTGTTCTAGCTTCACGTTAAACATCCCAGAGGAGGGATTTAGCAGATGTAACTGCAGTGGAACGTTCTCTGGCTGTATTTTCCTTCTTTGCAGCTTAAGTCTTATTACAGGACCTACTGTTTCTTTAAAATATTTTACCAATTCCTTTCCTTCCTAAAGGGAATTATTTCTCTGAGCATTTCTAAGCAAATTCTTCCTCTCACATGTTTCAGTCAAGCTTTTCTCCTGGTTATATTGGTACATCTTCACTGAATTTAATTGGACCACATTGGTGTAATTGAGAGCAGAAGATTGGTTTCTTTAATCTTTCTGCATAAGTAATCTATTTCCCCAATCAGTTTTTTCCCCTGCTTGGAATTTCTTCAAATTTGTCAACATCTTCAGGGTAAGGAGGTTCTCCCTGTTCCGATAGCACCTGAATTCTTTTTGAAGCACAGAACGTGTTTCCGCAGGCATGTTATTAATTATGGATATTTCCCTAATTCCACTTCTCTGACTGTTGTCCAACAGTTCACATCTGCCTATCCACATCTGGTACAAATAAAAAAAGGTTTTGTGTTTTTCATATCAAACATGTCATAATGACCATTTTGCTTTTGTTCTTATTTTTAAATCAAAGTTTGTAAATCCTTTTTATATAATCTCTTAAGCTTTATAATATTGCACAGGATGAGGCAGCTTTTTTATGCTTTGCTTCGCTATATTTACTTTCTTGCTTCTGGACAACTAGTGATCAGAGGTCTGAGACCTTTGTATCATTTCCCTTCTGAATATTTGCTCCATTTGGAGCTAGCAAACCCGTAACTAGAATCAACAAAGTTATGCAAAACTTCTTCATAAGAGGGATGAGCTGGAATAGAAGCCGCTCGTGGGCTGCAGAGGCTCCGGAGCTGTGTTTTGTGCCTGTATCGCTTTCCACGTGAGGAGCTCAGTGCTCTTGCTCCGGAAGCAACGGGAACATTAAGAAGCCTTCTAGAGTTAATAGTCAAATTACTTTTTAAGAGGTATAATTTTACCTGTTCCTCCTTGCAGCCAACACACATAAACATGTGTGTGCACATGGCTATCGACATCCCGGTTGTGCCAATCTCCTAATTGCATTTGTACACACAGGTTTTGAGCTGTTCCAGCCCTGGCTTGGCTTCCCAGGCAAGTATTTCTCCCTCAGACTGTGGTTTCCTAACATAGGTAGGAACAGCCCTGGCTCCCTTTCTCCTCTTTAGTCACTAACCTTGGTTGCTGCCAAAGCATGCTATGGGAATAAATTTTGTTCTTTTCTTTTTGCATTTACCATTTTGATGGGGGGGGGGAGGTTTCTGTAACTGCTCCTTTTTGCAGAGGAGAGAGGACAACACAGCCCATCCGAATGACCCTGGCATACTCCCAGCCATGTATTTGAGATAAAATGTTTTATTTGGGTATGTATAGTGAAATGAGAAGGATGTTTTCAAGGAAAAAACTGAATGTGATACGTATAATAAAGAATCCTAGAAAGCTTTTTAGGTACAAACACTGACTATAGCTCTATCAGTGTAAAAAGAGTGGGGAGGGCTGTTGATGTGACCTTAATTTTGCTCCGTGAATGCCTCTGTAATGTGTCAGAGGCTTTGCTTTGCAGAAGCGAAGTGTAATTCAGAAAGACACATTGAAGCCTGACTCCGTAAAGGCTTGGCTGCCCACAGCTGTGGAGAAGGACTGACCTTGCAGCAGCACTACTGAACCCAAGTAGCATCCAGAGGCATCTGGAAAACAAGCCCACAGTAGGTTATGAAACAGCTCCCACGGCTTTTGTCCAAGTGCTCATTTTGTTAATGGCATAAGAATCTTCGATAAGAATCAGTCTAATATATCCGAACTAGCTCACTCTGAAACACTTCCAATGATTGCTGGATTATAATATTATATCCAGTGTTGTACTTAGAATTGCTTGTTTTGTCAATTGGTGAAACAAAGGCTACAAATGCACATACACAAAACTTGTGATGCTTAAAAAACTGGATGACGGATTGATTAATTGACTGTATTAGAATCACCTTGCTTTGTTTTGTTTTTTAAACCCTAACAATCATTAGGGACTAATAATGAGACTTACACAGTGGGTTTTGTAAAGCCAAAATAGTCTATACACCCATGGCACAAGAATCCTTTTTGACTACTTTGCAAAGCACCCACAGTTATGTTCAAGTGAGTTCATCCCTTGTTTAACTGGCTCTTGTAGTTCTTCTAAACTCATGCATTACATAAATACAGAACATATTTAGGCAGTTGTAATGAGCCGTCAATAGGTACATTGACTTTGACTGTGAGAAAGAAAACCGCTCTTTTCTATTTAAGTGCAGCTTAAACTGAAGAGAGTGGCTTAGAACCAAACTGTGGTAACGCTCCAGTTCCCGGGAAGACACAGCTTTTAAGTTATGTGCATCTACGTGACATTTATCGGGTTCCTCACAGACACTTTAAATGTGCTGTTAAAATCTCACAGTATTTTAAACTCTAGAAAAAAAAAACCTATTGACCTTTTCATCCATGTGACTTCTGTGGAATGCTGATGGTAAATGAAAAATACAGGCCAGGAGTCTTAATCTGCAGCCATAATTCCACACAAATCCTTAAGGTAAAATTAATGGTTTAACAAAGCTGCTTAACTACATGAAAATGATTATACTATAAACACTCATGAATGGGAACAAATTTGGTTGTGTAAATAAAACAGAGGCAACATAGAAACCCAGCCAGAGAGTGCCAGTAACGCAAACCCAACGTGTTCAGGTACCACTCTGTGTATCAGCCGTGCCCAGAGCACAGCCACAGGAGTAGGAAATATTTTAGGCACTGTGTTTTGGGGAAGCTATTGACAAACAAGAATTCAGGAGTAAAAAACTAGGACAGGAAAGAAAGTCTGTTCCAGCCCTAAATAACATTATACGAAATACTTGCCTTAGCTGTTACTGAGGTTCCCGAGTGATGAAGAGTCTTTAGTCTCCCTGAGTTATTTGTTACATGCTTAGTTGCTCTTTAAATGGGAAGCTTTTCTTGATATCTAGTTTATATGCCGCAAATTAAGCCCATTTCATACCCCCCAGAATGGATGTGGAAGAGAGGTGATTGGGATAGTCTTCCCACATTCTTCTACTGATTTTTTTTTGTGCATATTTCCTTAATTTTCTCTTCTGATAGCTAGCCAGCTCTTGTTATCTTTTCTCATCTATTATGCATTCAAGGAGTATCTTTATGTTTGTTGGTGATCTCTGGGCTTGCTCTGGTTAGTTCTCACCCCTCTCGTCCACCCTTGTGTGTGGGTTGGGGTTTGCCAGGCAGATCAGTGAAGTATCAATCATTAGTAAGATCTAATTTAAAAGTTTGAAACAATAAGAAATAGTCTGCTCACATCTAAAGAGGGAAAATCTGAAACATCCTCTTATTTGCAATCTACTTGAGTAGATGTAGGTTTGAATATGGATCTTATCAGTGATCAGCATTTCATATTAATTTACTTCCTTCAGCAGGAGGAGAAAAAAGTTGACGAGATGCATTAATGTGCAAAGGAATCTCAGATTTGATTATAGCAAAGCAATGATCCATCAGAACTGCTGCTGACTTTGAAGGATAGAGAAACAGATTTTTCTCTGTGCCTGGTGCCCTCATGTGGCTTTGATGTTCAGCTTCTTGCAGATTAATTAAATACATCACTTAAAACCCTGTGTATGATTCACAATATAAGAACAGTAGAAGTATAGAATTTGACTATAATGTAGAAGTGGAATGTTTTTAATGTTTTTCATTGTAATCAAGCAAGTGAATGCACTTAGTCAAATTAAAATATCTATTTATTCACATAGAAACCAGTAAATTTCAGGATTTGTAGCACAAAACTTTTTGTTAAAAAAAGAAAACAAGTTATGCCATATAGCTTCTTTACTCTCAACAAAATAGCATCATTGCAGTTAAACTTAAGAGTACAATAAAAGTGAAACATTCCAGATTATATTGGTTGGAGCACAATGTGATGAATAGAATGAGAAAATCCTTGTCAGAAATTTTACCACAAGGAAATATCAATAGCGAAAACCCATATTCTCCAACTAGAAATCAAGAATATTTGAGTAGATCTTGGCATAAAAGGCACAAAACACAAAGCAGAGCATGCTTGTGTCGTTTGTCACAAAGAAGCATTGACATTTGTGCAACATGGAAAAAGATCAGCATTTTTCCAGTCCCTTCCAATATCGCTTCCAATAGAGAACAGCTCTTCCCTTAATGCCAGGGTATCGCTCCCAGCCCAGATGGAAGTGACTGCAAGAAAAGAGGAGTGTCTAGAAGAGAACACGCCCGTACCCTTCCAGGAGATCTTAGCTCGTGTGCTGAGGAAGCTGTTGCTCAGGATTGTCAGTAGGAAATAAATACACCGCGGCCTTTTAGTAATGCAATGACTGGCAGCACTGGTGGGAATTGGCTAAGACAGAGAAGGATGTTACCAATGCTGGAAACCCCTCCTAAGCACAGGTTTGCCACTTGCATTTCAGTGTGTGATGCCAGCTCCCTCTTGGCTTCAAAAAAGCTTCTTTTAAAACACTTTGAGTCCTTGAAATAAAGGACTCTCTTCAGAAGAGAACGCTGCCTATTGCACAGAGGAATGGCTTCTCTGATTTTAAGGTGCTTCAGAAAGACAGATCGAACATCCGAGGTATTTCCTTCTGTAATGGGCCATCATACGAGCATCTCGTTAGCAGCCCGTGTGCTATATTTCTATGACAAGCCTATCTTCGTCATCACTGCTAGTGTCGTCATACTCAACCCTGCTTTGCTTCCTCATCATCTCTAACCCTCTCTTCTTGTACGTCTTGGAGGGTGTTGCAGAGTAAGTCTCACACTCGGGGGACCTGAGAGTCACCGGGGGCTTTGTGGAGGCAGCAGTGGCCGTTGCAGGGGGCTGTCCGTGGCTCTTTGCCTGCCGGGGGGCTCCTTTCCCGTCGGTGCTTCCCTGAAGGTCAAGGGTTGCTTGGGAGAAGTTTGGTGGCTCGGTGTGTTCCATAGTGGGTAATTCAGCCCCTGTGGCTGACTCTGTGTTTGAGCCGAATAAACGTGAACGTCCAGGCTGGGAGCTGGGTGTGGAGGCGTCTTTTGGAGGTGGATATGTGTTTGCTTCACCTGGAGGTTTCTCCCTTCCCAAGGCCTGGGTCAGCGGCTCCAAGGTCCCAGACCTTTGACCCTCTGGCTCCACGTTCAGCGTGTTCTCCTGGCTCCCTTCTAGGTGTAAAGAGTCAGTAGTCTCTGAGGCTGTGCTGCCAGGTTGGTCACCTCTGCCTGTATTTGTAAAATCAGAGGGACAAGGCCAAGCAGGTGCCATTGAGTCCCTCGGGATGTTTGGCTGTGACCCCCCAGGGAGCGATGGCTGAAGTGTCACCGAGCAGCAGATCCCCCCCTCGCTGCTGGCCGCCTGCCTGGCCGTGTTCACGGGGGCTGACAGGGAATGAGCTGGCACAGGGAATTCCAGAGGAGCTGTGATGTTCTGAAAAGAGAAGTTTGTTCTTGTGTGTTCCCTGATTTGCCCAGAAATGTCCTGTAGAAACTAGCGGGGGGTGTGTGTGTGTGGAATTATCAACTGAGTAATTAAGCATAATGTCAACCTTTATTTGTACAACTGTGATTATATTTGTACTGTTTGGTTTTTTTTCATTAATGCAGACAGTTACTCATCCCTCTTTTTATGAGAAAACTTTTTCTCCCGGTGTGTGGGGGAGGTGTAGTAAAGGATCTGTTTTTTCGGTAGTTATTTTTCTCTCGGGTAGGTGACAGACCATGCTAATAACTTATGGATGACAGGGCTTGGGGGTTTCAAGCTGCGTTCATATGTACTGTCTGGGATGATGCTCCTTTCATTAAGATACATGCTGCAATGATATTTGTGCAGTGTAGGGGGAAAGGTTTGTGATGAATCTGTAAGAAATATTACAGTGTCTGAGGTGGTGAGATATGTGTAGGAAATACAATTACTTCATAAAAAACATTTTAAGGATTAGGTTCCTAAATATGATACTGCTTATGCTACAGGAAGAACCTGCCTGAGGGTACGCTGGGCTGTGTCTGCCGGCCCCTCCGGCGTCGGTGGAAACGGGTCTGAGAGTGAGCCCGGGAAATAGCCTGTTCCATTGATGCAAGTTTGAGTGTCCTTTTAAAAAATCTAGTTCTAACATTAGTAAGTTTTCATTATATTATAACCCCCAAAATACTCTTAACACATTTTTAAACAAAATCTGTGATACAAATTAGTCTTAACTTGAACTTTAAAACAGTTGAATGTAATTCAAGTTTTAATTAACAATATCTTTTTTTTCTTTTAATGAAAAAGTAATACATGAGTCAAGGTACAATACCTACCTTTTTATCCATTTCGTGTGTTTGTTTAACATGGTTTAGATTTTCAGTATGGGAAGATATTCCTGAGTTATTCTTTCCTTCTTTTTTCCTTCTGCAAAGTGGCTTGTCTGAGGTGGAACGAGATGTGTCTTTTTGCTGGTGTAGGTAATTTTCTATTGAAAAGAGGTTGAAGAAACTTTTACTTTGATTTTTATTCCCCCACATGCTAGAACTTACTAAATTTCTCATCATATCACTGAGCTAACTTCTATGTTTTTACTATTTTCTGTAAATTTTTATTCTAAGCCTGATACATTTTCTCATTTACTTCTGTGTGTTTGGGTTTGGGGGCTTTTATTGGCCACTGCTATTGTCCTGCAAAGTAATAGCCATAGATACCTGCTCTGAGCCAAGAGAAGGTATTGTCCCTGCTTCCAAGATGGGTGTGACACAAACATCATTTGCATTAATACCGCTAATTACATGGGGGTGCTGGTCTGAAACACAGAAAGCAACTCAACACACCGAACCCATTGCCCACTGCAAACACATAGTATTGTTTCAGAAACAGAAAAAGATCCATCTTAAAACTGTTTAGGCTTCTAGTGGAAGGTTATTTTGAATTACTTATTTTTAAAATGCCCTCCTAATTGTCAAATTCACGTATGTAGGATGCATATGAAAATCGTGCGGTCAGTTCTGTAAATGCATGAGATGTTTGTACGTTCAATATATTAAAAAATATTCAAAATACTTACCCTGTACTTTTGATTGGGGAGAATGGCACCTCTTACTAACTCTGCAGGGTTGTGATAAAGAGCCCTTTTTCCAAGCATCCAGTGCTCTGTTGGGAAAGCAGCGCCATTTGCTGAGGCCGTTCAACTGAGCGTGTCCGTGTGCGAGCCTCCCTCTGTACCTGCATGGCCATGGCATCCAAAGGGTAAACAGGTATGTGCAATGGACAAGCACTCAGAGTAGAATAATACCACATCATCGGGTAAATTTAGGTCTAGCAGCAATTTACTGCTGTGAAGGAGATGTTTGTTTATGTTTACAAAAAAAAATAATCAGGATTTTAGGCATGAGACCTGTACTTACTTGATATAGCCAAATAGATAAATTCTGAAAAAAAACCAAACCAAACCAAAAAAACACCCCCAAAACAAACCACAACAAAGTCCTAGAAGAGTGTCACTGGACTGGGTAACATAGGCCTCAGTCTTCTATTTTTGTTCTTATGATCCTTCAGAACTGCGGTGCTGTTTGCCAAAGCAGGCATGGTGATTTGAGTCACTGACACTGACTTGTGCTCAAGGGAGTCACTCTGTCTGATTTTGGTGATGAAATAAAGTAAGAGGGACGTATGCACACAATATGTGCTTCTTATTGAAGCGATTCGTCAGCCGTTGCGCTGCCCCGTGCTCCTGGAAGAGCCAAGGCTAAATCTTCCTCTGATAGAATTCCCATTAAATACAGAGAACCTGCCGATTGAGACAATGTGCCTGTGATAGTTTTGTACTCAAACTCTTCCTGCTCTTCATTTAAGCCGATCCTTTAAACTACAGGTGGCTTTGTTAGTTTGTGCTAGAATTTGATATTAATTCTTCTGCACTCTCTTGTGAATCCAAGTTCAGGATATAGATCTTCTGAGGGCATATATCTATAGATCTATCAGGATTAAAAACTGAAGTATTTTGGTTCCCTTCAAACGAAAGTAACTGCTGACAATTTGGCAGATAAGAATCATTTCTAAAGCACAGTGGGAGGCAGCCGACCAGGCCTCATCTTCCTTCGGCGTAGGTCTGTTGTGCTCAGAAAAGTCTGTTCCTGATAGTAAACAACTCATTGGGAGTTTTTATAGTTTACCTTTGTGGAACTCCTGCTCTTTCTAAGAGATTTCTTTTTTTCTCCCGATTTTGACAAGGTTGAATTTTGGAGGTGACTTTTTATTTTCTGTGGACTTTTTACACCCATTTTAACAAAATTTTGCCTGTATCTAGGGAAGCTGAAAACCATATTCCTTACCATTTTGGGGTGACTTTAATCTTTTTCTGTTTGTGGCTCCTTTTCAGTTTATTTGTTGACAGTTTTTCCTTTTTGCAAACTACTGTTTTCTTCCTTTGCTCTGAAATATTTCTGAAAGCACCACCAGGAGCTGCTGAGTTTAACTGTTGAGAATATTGGAAAAAAATGAAGTACATGAAAACTGTGAGTTACATTAACTGAGAGATTGAAATCTATGCTCTTTTTAAATAGCACTGAATAGCATAGTAGTTAAATAGCACAACTCTGAATTTTTCCTAGAACCTCTGTGTTAGTTTTTTCTAATCACTTTGTCCATCTACTTTTATAAAATAAAATTGAACCAACTCACTGCTTTTCTGGATCTATATAGAATTAGTGTATGTGCTTTCGTATTCTTCTTCCTATGTAAAAAGTAAGCTCAGTCTCCCAGAGCTGCTCTGGGATCTGCACAGACAGACTGGTCTGTCTTCACTTACCTGAAAAAGAAAAGCTTTCAAATCCTAAACACTTTATAGGGCATTAATGCAGTTTGGGTTTGTGACATTTCAGTGTATGTAAGCGATGAGAGATGGAGTACACAGGCTGTCTTGGACACCAAGTATCTCCAAGTACAATAAAGTCTTGACACTAATGGTCTACTTAAGTCCTACTCTATTTTAAATATTCATGAAAATGAAAACAGTGGAATACGTATGCTGTTACAGAAGAATATAAAATGTAAGGGGAAAAATCAAGAAATAAAGTACACTCTTCTCACTGCACAGCGTTCCTACTGAAATTCCTGAGTGAAAGAAACTTAAATATTGATGCAAAAGAGTGTGTCTTTCATGCATCAAATGAATATGTAACTTATCTTATTAAAACATAAATCGTAAATTCGGTATGGACAAAGCCTGAAAATGTCCATAAATATACTTTTGATAATTCTTTTATTTTTCTAATGGGGGTGGGGAAGTGTCAGCCAGTTCCACCCTCTTGAGAAGGGAAACGGCATTGTTAATATTACCTCCTGCATCTGCTGTCCTTTAGAAAAGGATGAAACCAATGTTTTTAAGCTCCTGTTTGTTAGGCCGTATGCCACAGTCCTGCTAATGTTCTTCATTTTGAAAATAGAAATATCATAGTTTGACAGCATGCATTCATTGCTGGCTGTCTTGTGGCGGGTGTGCAGGGAGGAGTAGGCAGAGTCCGCCTCCCCCGTCTGCTCGGCTGGCAGAGGGAGGCTTCTCGTTAAACAGCACCAGGTTAATCGGGGTTCGGCATTTAGTGATGGGAAGGTGCCCTTCGTGCTTGATGCTGTTGAACCTCCAGAGCAGCACGTTGGAGTGCTGTGGGGTGGCGTTGGGAATGCTTTACAGGGAGTGCTGAGCGTGTGGCAATAAAAAGTGCCAGAAGAATGGCAGAAGTAAGTGGGGGTGTCTGTCGTGCGCTGGGAGCGGTGTGTGTCCTGCAGCGCTGGGGAAGGGGCTGTAAGAACACAGGGGGCTTCTCCTCTGTCCCACCCCGGGACTGCTGGCTCTGCAGTCCTACTGGACACTGACGTCCCTATCAAAGAGTCACATCCCGAGCAAGGACCATGGAGAACCTTCCTCTCTTCTTTGATGTCAGCTGATACGAAGAAACCACTTGTATACACAGAAGTAAAGCATATTTTCTTCTGGGGGGTGTGTGTAGAGGAAGCAGTTATGCTCATCCACTTCTCTTCTGCTTGCCTTTGATAATTTAACTCATTTTTGTTCCGTTTGTTTTTCCAAGCATCTCTTATAATATCCTGCTGTCTGAAGTGTTGGTTATTAAAGGTATTATCTGCTGTGGTTAAGGTATTTGTTGTTTCTGAATTGACTGGTGAACAAAACACTAGAGTTTTCCAGTTGGCATCTACGCTGCATCGGAGCTCTCCATTGCTGGCCTTTTGTCTGACTTCAGGTTTTGCAGGAGACCAAACCACATCGTCAGGATGAGAACTGAGCGCTCTGCTGGTGGAAGAGCATGGGGGGGTGGCTGAGGTGTCTGTCACAGGTGTACAAGGTAGAATCTTCTCTTCTGGTCGAAGCAAAAGCGACAAATCTGAGACTCTCTTGTCTTGCGGCAATGTAAGGATATATTTTGGAGAAAAGGAATTTTGTTGTGGAATTGGAGTTAAATGACCAGATTGCAGGTGATGAATTTTAGAAGACACATCAACAGCGTTGTCACTGAAAAGTGGTGCCTTTGCTCTTGTTTTCACAAGACATGTTTTGACATCTGTATCTGTTGCATTGTGCAAGGCAGAAGACTTGCAATCACTTCCCCTAAATTCAGGCCCTAAAAATCCCACAAATGAAGCTTTTGAGATACCTGCTGAATGCGAAAGAGGTTTAACGTCACCATAATTCAGAGCTTTTGTGGGGAGTTTGATTGTTTTCATATACTCCACATGCCCAGAACCTCCGGTGGATTCATTAATTCCTGCGCTTAATTTTTGCTCCTCTGCCTTCCTGGTGAGTGTCAGAGGTGCTGTGGACACACACTGGGCGCTGCTGCAACGGACCTGCTCCGCTTCATTTACCGCCTGGCTTTCAGTACTGGGACTAGGGCAGGACTTTGCAATAACGTCGGGTGCCTTCTCCACTTCAAATTTCAGCTTTTTTCTCTCTGATGGTAAATTCTGGGATTTCCCTGCAGCTTCTCTGGTGCTGTTGCAGTGGGCCCCCGGGGGGGTCAGGGCAGGCTGGCCAGTCCCCTCACTCCCGCTGTGGCTTCCGTCAGCGTTTGAGGTGCTTTTACGCTCCGATTCAAATGTACTGGATTCCTTCCCAGGGCTTGGTTTTCCCCATTTGCTGCTCTGTGCTGGCAAGCGGTCATCATTCCTGCCGCTAGCGTTCAGCCGGCACTGCGGATTTTTGAGCCCGAGCTCACAACTGCTGGGAGCTGAGGATGCACTGTTGTCACCTCTGTGTTTGTCTGTGTCACTGTCACCAAGCTCTGGGGAAGTCCTGCTCGTCACAGTCTGTGCTAGAGCGTTTCCTGGATGGGATGTCTCCATCGCGCAGGTTAAACTGTCCCCAGTGTCCTCGGGGGACACGTTCTGTACAGTGTGGTTACCATTAGTACAGGTCTCTGATTTACACGGGTTTAAACCTGTTGCCACGAGGGAAGGGAGACTGTCACTTGCAGAGCTCCTGCCATCTCTCTGCTCAGTGATTTCAGTGCTGCTGACCGATTCCTTTGAATCAGGAGTGAAGCTTGTAATATCCGTAATCTTATTCCCCCTTTGTTTAATTTTCTTGGCATTTTGACTGCTTTTCATTTTTTGGTAGATTTTCTTAAACGTTTCATCTCCATACATTTGCCATTTTTCATGAGAGAACATCTTTAGCTTCCTTTGATTGTGTTTCTTGTTTCTCGCAGCGGTCGCTCCAGCCCCCGGCCTGTTGCTCCCTTGCAGCTCCTCCGAGGGCGGAGGATGCTCAGCGTTGCTGAGCAGCAAATCATCCACTGCTGCCTGTCGGACCAGAGCTCGGGGATGGCTGTTGGGAAAATCCAGGGAGTTTGCAGGGGGATTGTTGCTAGGCAGCGGAGCGGCAGCGGGGGGGTTGAGGGGTGGCCTCACCAGGGAGGGTGGCTGCGAGCCGCCCACCCTGTCCCGTGCCGCCCTGCTGCCCTCCGCCACGGGCAGGGAGTTGCTCCGCGTGACGGGCACGGCGTCGATGGTTGTGGAGAACTGGGTGGGCACCGAGTGAAAAAACATGGGCTTGCATTTTTCTAGGGGCGCAAAGGTAGATTTTGCTGAACAAAGGGAAAGGTTCTTTTTCCTATTTACATCACAGGTTCTGATGTCAAAATGGAAAGAGTCTTTGTACGTGTAAGGCATGGGCAGGTCGATGCTCCCCTGTTTAGACAGGACAGTTTTTCTGGGCCTGACGTTGTCTAGCTGGGTGTCATCCACCACGCTTTTGTTGTGAGAAATAAGCTTTGAAATGTGTTCTTCCAGCCTCTTTTTCTCCAGCATGGAGGCGGCAGCTCTCTGGGCTGGCTCTGGCTTGGTGGGGCTGCGGAGGCCGGGCTGGCTCTCCGGCTCGGTGCCAGGCTGGCAGGGGCCCTGCAGCGGGCCAGGGGACGCCAGCGGCAGCTCTGCGCTGTCGGAGCGGGACAGGTACCCCGAGTCGGTGCTCTCACACTTCTTCAGCTTGCACTCAAACGCCTTGTAGTCCCACTGCTTGTCCCAGGAGGTTGCCTGCTGCCTTTGCAGCTGAATGTGCTTACTGGCACTCGGAGTCCTTTGCTCCCGTATCTTCTTTCTCTGGCACTGACCGTTCGGCAAAGCCCCTGGAGATGATAAACTTTGAGATTCTCTTTCAGGAACCCCCTGATTGGCCTTTGAACTAGAGGACTGATTCGTCGTTTCTTGATTTTCTGAAGCAAATGATGAATTGCTTGTTGCCGGCGGTGGAAGGTCATTGGGAAGTTTCTCAGTGTCCACACTGGTCTCTGAGCTCGCTCGTTCCATCTGCACCCCCTTGTCCTCACCGGTCCCACCAAGCAGTTTGCTGCCCTGATGTGACGCGACGCTCTCTGTTGATTTCTCATTTTGCTCCGATGCGGCGCTGTTGTCGGAGTCTGAGGGCGCTCTGGTGTTGTTGACGTGTGTTTGGGTTCTTCTGTGTTTGTACAAGTTGCTCTGAGTTTTAAAGGCGATGCCACAGGTCGTGCACGGAAAGGGCCTCTCCCCCGTGTGAGAGCGAATGTGTTTCTCAAGGACACTTGGCTTCAAACAATCTCGTCCACAGTGTTTGCAGATGTATTTCCCAGCTTTTTTTGATTTTCCCGGGCTTCCAGTAGATGCATTTACACAAGAATTTGGTGATGATAAAACCGGTAAAGTGCTGACTATGTTCAGTGTCAGAGTTTGCCCAAGCTGCTTCGGAAAGAGCGAGTGAGGCTGGTCCGTGCCTTCAGAAGGAAGAAGCGGGTTGAGGATGAGGGGGACGTTGCTGCTCTCCAGGTGGACACAGCTCCTGCCGGCGACCAGCGGGCCCCTGGGCTGCCAGCACCCTGCCTGGAGGGGCTGGTACAGGGGCACGGTGAGGGCTTTCAGGTAGAGGGGCTGGGACGGGGCCGGGTCCGGCCGAGGAGCCGCGCTGCCCGGGGTAGGGGCTGGCTGAAGAGAGGAGGCTGGAACCGGTCCATCTGCCAGTGCTGCTGCAAAACCGGGCTGGTCCTGGGCCTCCATGGCAAGGGCTACCTGCCATGTGCACAGCTCTCTGTGAGGGAGGGGAACCGAAGCAGGACAGCAAAGTAAATAAACACTTTCAACTGCTGGGCTGGGAAAGCTAGCAATTAGGAATAACACAAATCTTACACACAAACAAGAAATACTTCATTTTCCAATTAAATTGATTCATCTTTAATTTCCTAGCTAGAAATTAAAGCTCGGTACCGTGTAAACACATTGAACATTGCACTTAGAATGTATAATATGTACCCAAAGTATTAGAAATAAATCTGAGTATCAGATTTGCAAGTGGACGATCTCAGCACCCCAGAAATAATGCAGTTCTAACTTTCTGGAACCATATTCCCATTACATATTTCTACCGTTATTTCTAATTTAAGAATTTATAATAAGAAATGTTAAGATAGAGCACAGAACAATGAAGGTCAGAAGGGACCTTGGGAGGTCTCCAGCGCAACCCCCCCCGAGTTCAGCCCAGTCCCCGTGGGCAACCGGGCCAGAGCCGGGAGGTGAAACCCGGCTGCGGATCCGCTGCGTACCCAGTTCAGTGAGCTAAGGCTAAACACAGCAACAAGTGATGCAAAGTGAAAACACGTGAACAAAATGAAACTGATGTTCTGTGTTACACGTGAGATTTACAGAAACACATGCAAAGCAGAAAAGATGGTAGCAGAGCAAAATAGTGGGGTAAATTAAAGCCATCTTTTGTGGAGCCCAAATGAATTTTGTCTAATTTAAGGCGATATTACGGTATACTGCTTTCAATCCCAGATGAAAACATTTTGTAGACACGGTTTTTGGAAAAAGTGAGTCTATTCTTATGAAATCTGTCCAGATACAGTCTGGGTGGGTGGAGGTCCAGACTACTTATTTTAAAAAAAATTTGTCTTGTCTTTTTTCTTTCTTAGAAACAGTCTAGGAAACTGTCCAGATAAGCTCATTGAAAAATATTTTTGGAAGATCTGATAAAGGCATCAGCATAACCTCTTGTAATTATAGTCTGGGTGAAAATTAGAAGGTGATCTGTGAATGTTTATTCAAATCCTTATTGAAGCTATACTCCCAACTCTGTATTCATTGGCTGTTATGAATCATGGGCTGTTCTTGTGCAAACAGTCATAAAAACCCCATTTGAAATAACATTATCAGTGGCTAAATGTGAAATCTGCAATTTGTTGCCTTACTGCATAATCTCCAGTGGTGTTTTTGTACCTTCCTTGGACTATTTTAATCCATAATCATTACTAGGAAACAGTAAAAAAACTTACTCAAAAATACTATTTGAAATTTGGACTGGTTCCGTATGACACAGACGCTACATTACCGTTATTCAAAGCAAAATCTCTGTTGCATGTAGTTACTGAGAATTTTGGAATAATTGACATAAAGGAGAAAGGGGAAACTCGATGCCATTGATTTTGAGTATCCGGCAGTTACTGCTGGAGCAGTTAATAAAGCTGGTAAACTGATAGAGAGTTGGATGGAGATCCAAGAGAAGTTCTGTTTCTTGACAACTGACAAGGATAGTGTCTCGCTCACATCACATGAAAAAATGGGAAAATAACTTCCTATGAAGGATCAAATGGATAAGAATCCTGGATAAGAATCCTGGAGTTCCAAAGTACCAAACTCTCTGTAATCTCCCTTGTTCTGTGAAGTTTCTGGGGCCCAACATGCAGTGTGATTCTGAGAATCATTTCAGTGCACTCTAATGTTCTACAAAGGAAATACCCAAATGATTACAGAACATTTAAAAGAAAGATTTCACTAATGCTAAACAATTAAACCAAATGGTGATGCGCAATCTCATCACTTTTCAGAGCTGTGCTAGTTCGCTGCTTTCCACAGCAAACAAGGGACACTTTCTTCTCAAGTGAAACTTCTGTGGCTTCTATACTGCTGGGGCGAATATTATCATACTTTTCATGCCTGTTGTTTATATGCAAAAAAAAAAAAGTCACTATATTTCTTTGTACATTGACAAAAATAGCTTATCTCAAACTAATTCTACCCAAAGACTAATTCTGGGCAGTCCTTGCCTAAAGCAGAAAACCCTCGTGTGGTGGTTATCCCCCAGGCGCCGTCCTGAGCACCTGCCTCATGTTCTGAACTCGTTTGTAACGTGTAGCATCGAACCACTCATCTAAAAACTTGATCCTAATTAGGTAAAGAAAAATTTCAAATAAACAAAACTAAAAGCAAGATTTGGCCTAATTCTCTAAATTTTCTAGTTTCTTAAGCTATCAAAACTGGTCATTAAAATTCCGTTTAAGTACAATTATTTTGTTCCTAGTTTGAATTATACCTTCAGGTCTGTGGAGCACTGAAAAGTTGAAAAGTGGAGTAGTGTCAGATGACAATCAGTGTAGCAGAAACTGTCTTATTCTGCATATAATATAAAATATATAATATATATAAAATATGAAGTATTTTAATAAGGGAGGGGTATAAAAAAACCTCATTTTAAATCCAGTGTGTTCCTCTTTTCTATATAATTTTTCCTTAATTTCAAATATATTCTATAAACTTTGCTTCATTTTATCAGAATTGTTACAGTAATCTTGGATTATACAACCAAAAGCTTTTTGTGTTCTGCACGGCACGTGTAAGTGCTGTGCCAGCTGCCCGGTCTGCCCCATTCCTGCACCCCCTGCACGGCTTCCGACACAGCGCTGGGGCAGCAGCGCAGGCTGGGAGCAGAGGCAGCGCTCGCTGCCCTGCCTGGTCTGCAGGCACCATCTGCAGACACCATGGAGTTGGTTTATTTTTGTAACCACACAGACGCAGCTTCTCAACATTCTGGACATACATAATATACTATATTATACTAGAAGTCTTTGCCTTTTTAAACAGCTTTTGGTGATCCCTACCTTAAATATAATACCAGAGAGCACAGGGAAGTGGAATCCTCATTAGTCTGTCAGTAATTTTGGTACGTACCTTTCATGGAGCCAGGCATTTCAGCAAGAGAAGTCTCATTTCTGTCAGTACTTGGTGCAAACAGAGAGAAACGAGGACAAAGACTTGAAACAGATTAGAAGTAGGAAGTTGTTTTTTCTTTTTTTTTTTACATTGGTGTCACGGTAACAACCTTCAGAAAACAGGAAGAGGTGAAACAGAAGAAGATGAAGTAGCATTTCAATCTCTTCATATCCTTTACCATTATTTGTGTAGGAACCTACAAATGGAATCATTTCTTTTCAGACTGTGGGGTTCTGTGCACTGCTGATTGTACCACCCAGGGAGATGCACAAGGCTGGAATCCTTTGTACCCCCAGAGGTAATTTGCTTGTACCTTTACAGTAAAGATCTCTCTTAAAATGTGTTGGAAAAGGAAAGAATGGTGGTGAGAAGACACTTGCTACACTTGAAATGCCAGACTCGCCCGGTGTGAGCATCCCCCACCGGCTGCTGGCCCCGTGCCCGGCGGCTGCGAGGGACCCACAACCGGGGGCAAAACAGTGAAAGAATGTCCAAAGTGTTTAGGTCATGCTCAACAACCCTCCCTAAAATCTGTGAAAAGCTGTAGGGAAAACAGGATAGGGGACAGTCAAGAGAAGTGAAAAGATAATTTTAAGAGTGTAGATTCCATTTGTGGGTTGACCTCACAGGGAGTCCTGGGACAGAGCAGCCATGGAGCCCCCAGGGCTTTCGGGGGACGCTGTCTAAAGCATGGATGGGAACGGCTGTGTCCTCCTCTGCTGTTAGAGTGAGTTACATCCCAAACTGCAACATGCAGTCCCTCTAATAGTACTAAGTCAGCATATCTGGCCTGTAAAAATTCCTTAGGAGCAGTGTCTTGTGGAAGATGTTGCATTTGATCTGGTTATAACTTCCGTGGTGAGCACCTGCCCAGTCCCGATGGCTGAGCCTGTATCTCATAACTTGGAGAGTGGTGGAACTGTAACGTGTGATTGTTTGTCCAGGACCCACTTCAGTGGAAGCTCTTTCTTTTAGTAGATGGATGATAGACTAATGCTGGAGGTGCCAATGGGTTTTCATTCCGCACAGCGTTACCGCTCTTGGAGAGCTTTGCTGTGGCTTGGGCTGCTTTCCGTTTGGTCCTGGACCCTGTGTTAGTAGGCTTCTAATTCTGGACTTGGAGAAATATTTCTGTCTTATTCTTCTTACCTTTCTTGCCTATCATTTAGTTATTCAGGGGACAGAAAACCTCTTAACAGGGCCTGGTATTGTTACTTAAAATCCTTCTAGTTTCTATTATAGCCTGAAATGCTCCCAGTAATTGGTAATGGCACTGCACACGCTTAAAATCAGTGAACCTAGAAAATGACATTGTGAACTGCTTTACATGACTCACGCTTCTCATCTGCAGGCTCAGTCTGGCCATATGGATACAACTACACGCAGAACTAGTTCCAGCTCATGTAAGTGAGATCTGGAGGATTACTGTGTGCTACAGTCAGCAAAGGAACGGTGAAAAAAAGATGCATAGTTCTATTTGAAATTAAGTGATTTTTGTTTTCTCTTTTTAACCAATCTATTTTTGGATGTCACTTCCTAAACTGAGAATAGAATAGAATAGAATAGAATAGAATAGAATAGAATAGAATAGAATAGAATAGAATAGAATAGAATAATTTCAGTTGGAAGGGACCTACATCACCATCTGGTCTCACTGCCTGACCAATTCAGGGCTGACCAAAAGTTAAAGCATGTTATTAAGGGCATTGTCCAAATGCCTCTGAAGCACTACCAGGCTCGGGACATTGACCACCTCTCCAGGATCTCTCTGCAAGACTATTTATATTCATTTACGTTCAAAACATTTTCCTGCTCAGAGAAACCCAATGAACTTCAGTTGGCTCAACATACAGCAAAGTATCTATTTTAACTCTGCAGAAAGGTGCACCTATGGCAGGTTCTACAGAGCAGGGAGTACGTGGTGCTGTACCGCTCTTCACTCTCAGCTCATGTCTTCATCAGGATTTGGGGAGATGACCCCACATACTGTGGTACATGGTTTTGGGCTCCGAGAGTCTGCAGAAAGTGCCCCTTCCCAGGTGTCTAAAAGCCTCTGTCCCTCAAAGATACCAACGGGGTTTAGTCAAAGGTGGGATGAAGGGAAAGTAGCAATAAGCATCCTTCTACGAATAAGAAAGGATCTTTGAAATCTATTATCAACTACATATTTTAAAGTACTTTACAAACTTAAATGAAAAGAAAGTATCTTATAGGATTGTTAATTATTATTTTTTCTTATGGGGACAATGATGGCGAGAGCAGCACACAATAGCCTACTGTCAGCAGAAGATACAGATACTGCAATTAGCATTTCCAGTTGCTGGGCCACACTGACAGCCAGCACGAGGGGCTGGTGTTTATGAGGAACTCCCTTGGTTGACTGGACAAAACTTCTACTTAAATACTAGTATAATAAAGTTATAGTGAACCACAGGGTCTGAAATATATTTTGTGCAGGGACTTTAAACACTACCTGTTTGATGGAAAGGTTTATGAGTGAACCCTAATTCTGGTGCTTTCTAGACCGTAATTCAGACTAGCAAAACGGAACTGATACGTTTCCTGATTAACCCAGAAGTTACCGTTAATCTTGTTTTCTACTATTTCTGCCTTGCTCGTTTCTCAGTTTGAGTTCGTACCTCGCAACGTCTCATACCAGAAGTACTGGCTTCACCCTTCCCGCGCTGGGAAGGGCTGTGGCTGCTCTCACAGCCTGCAGAGCACTTACAGCCTCAGCAACAGCTGAGCCCCAGCCCCCTGCAGAGTTAGGCTGAAAACGTGGGATTCCCTAATCTTCCGAAACCCTCATAATCTTTCAGTGATAACATTTCTTGCTCAGATTCTGACTTTGGGAAGTCCTGCTACTTGTTAAGAAGTCATTGTTCCTGAAGTTTTGCCCTGCTCCTTGTGTTACCAAAGTACAAAGCAACTAGAAAAAGCCCTGATCAAACTTTGAAATTCTTGTACCATTTCCTGAGGACAAGTATTTTTGACACTGTACTTCCATGATGGTGTAATATCAGTGAAATTGGTTTATTTTTTTATTTTTGTAAACGCTGTAGCAGAATACAGTATTAGAACCTTTGAAGTAGAATGAGATCTGTAGCACCAGTTGTGTTGATCATTATTAAGTATGCAGTTTTCTATCTTTTTGATTCTCCTTTTCTTGAATATCCGTAAATGAAAACATTCAAAAGGCTTAAATCAATAAGAACATTGTTAGCTAAAATTTATTTTAGTGTGTAAGTAAATATTGTATTGGCCCTTTTGAGCTCTTCATGCAATTTGTATCAGAGAATATTTCCTATTCCACTTCTTATGCTACTACTTTTCTCAGCTCCAGTCATAAGAAATGCTTTCTAGTTTATTATATGTCTTTATTTTAAATTTACACCACTTATTTCTAAAAAGAAACACATCTCACCCATCTGTTGGTTTTATAACACTGTTGGTGGTTTCACAATGAAAAATAATAGGCTTGTTAGTGCTTAAAAAAGTCTAAAAACCTTAAAGGATTTCCATTCTTTTGTCCCTTCATCAAATTCACTCCCGTGCATTTCCCTTGTTAGGAAAGAGTTAACAACCTCCAGCCAGCAGTCTGTAATCAACAGGTTGCTCTAACAGAGAAATAATAACCCTAATCCATCTTTTAAAGTTTAGGAGGTTGGACTAAATGATGAAAAAATACTGATTAAAGCCCTCCTAAAAACAGAAGTGGGGCCAGTACTAAAATGCTTTGTGTTTTAGGAAAAAATCTTTCTCATTGCTAACTGAAAGAACCATCACATGAAAAAAAAATATAACTTTAAAATTTCTGTCTTAATGATATCTCTGTCTATATAAAATGATAACAAAACACTTGCTAACCTTTAGGTGGCCAATTCACAGGCAGGTGGAGAGGTTCAGGTCTCCCTGGAATAGCGTTGAGACAAAAGCAGCATCCTGTTTCCTTTTTTCAGTGTCTTTCTCTTCTCTTTTTTTTAAGCATGTGAACATTGAGGGGTGGGTGGTGGGGTGTGTGCGCGGAGAGGAGGGGGCGAAGGCAGCCCACGCCTGGTGGGGGAAGAGTTTTAATGGCCGATGCTGGTAATATGGTTTGCTGCTACGGTGTCTGCACTACTGCAGCTCTGTGTGTGGGCGTAAAGAAATGACACGACTGGGTTTCAAACCATTACACTGAAGATTTGCAAACAGTTAAAAAAAAAAAAAAAAGACAGCCCCATCAGGCACAAATGAAAAATTATTACTTTTTTTCTTTTATCTTTTTCTAAGGTTTGTTTGTTGGTTTTTTGGGGTTTCTTTTTTTTCACTTAACAGATGTAATCCAGTCAAGTTTATTCCTCAGCCTCTAAATTTAAAAAGGGAAATTAAGTATTTAGGAAGGTTTTTGATCTTACATAGTGCAAACATTTTGTTATGATTTTTGCTGCTATTTTTTAATTAACCTACAAGAGCCCATATTCCAAAAGGCATCCAGGTTTCCACAGCAAAAGTCTTCAGAGGATGCTATATTTCTGCCTTTGAACGTGCTAAATAGGTACCCAGGTCGTGGTAGCACCGAGTAGCGAGGCAGCACAGCCACAGCAGGCACTGCCCACCCGGCCGGTGGGAGACCTTAGACCGTGGGTGTCCCCTCGAATATTCCCCAAATCACAGCCAGGAAAAGGGCCGTCCCAGCAGCCCGTTCCTGCGCAGCGATACCCGGCTTCCCCATCCGCAGCAGGCAGGAATCACACGGAATCTTTGCTGCAACAACAGGGTATAAAGGAGACCACCAGGAGTGAGACAAAGGGGCTGCTCTCTATAATATCATGGATTTAAGCTAAAATATAATTATTGGCACAAGAGCAGGTGAAGATAAATGGTTATGAATACACTGGTTTGGGAGGGACGGGTGGAAAGTTTTTGTCAGACAAGTGAGAACACTTCTCAAATGTATTTTTGACCCCAAAGAGTGAAACAGAGACAAAACAGTTTGTAGAAAGGAGCTTGAAAACTTTAAGGAGCCTTTATGACTTGGCTGCTCCGTGACAGTAAGGGACCAGCACTTGTTAATCGCGTATCTTCATGTAGACATTCAGCTGGAAAATCACGTAAAACCAGCACGGCTGGGCTTGGGGACTTCAGACTACTAATCCCAACCTTTAACAGAGAATCTGATAAAGGCAGTTAAACAATGAATCACGCTGCAATGCATGAAAAACAATCTTCAATTCTACATCTGTCTGGTAAATCTGTCAGAGATACTGCCGCTCATGCACTGAAGTACGGCCTGACGGTATTAAATGGGGCTGGCTACTGGCCACAGTAGAAGCTTAAGTTCTTCTTTCGTGTATAAACTAACAGCTGAGCTCAGCTCCATGAGAATTTTGCCAGAGAACTGTCTGTGGCCTCAGGTGAGACAGAAAAGTGCACGTTTGGAGAAAAAAGAAATACGGCTGCCAGCAGGGGTACGTTCATGCAGACTGCGTGCCATTGTACGACGTGACGTAGATTGCAAACTGAAATGGCTTAAATCAATTCAGTAAAACTGGTAATTTCCCTAGCATTGTAATTGTTTTGTGCGTATCGAAGTTAAAAGACAGATTTTTACCTTTTTATTACTTTGTCTTTCTCTAAAAGGTAGATTAATCTTTGTGTACTGTCTGCTCAATGAGGGCACCTTTTGCCCTGTTAAACCCTGTGCGTTATTAACAAGTACTATTATTTGAATCTTTTACTATAATTTGTATTTTTAAAAAAATACTAATTACAGTTTTCTTGACCCGGTTTGAAAAGTGTAGTAACAAACCACATGGGCTGAAGGAGTAAGTCTGAGAGGTCTGTGTTGCTCATTTTCGTCTCTGTAGGTCACAGGCAGCTCGTGCAGTGACTGCAGCAGTCGCATTGCCAAGCCCCTGCAGCATCCCTCATCTCTGCCATGGTATTGGCCACTTTGCTGCAGATAAGTAACAGCTGGAATGTCTAAATGCACCTAATCCGAGCAGGAGGAGGAGGATTCATCTCTTCCCGTGAAGAATCATTACATAGTATTGCTATCTGTTATCACAAATAGCAATATTTCTTTCATAGAGGTGAACTCTTGAGTTTGAAAGTACAGAAGTCATGGTTACCTCCACAACTTTTCTTTGGCCAAAGGCACATTTCCACCATAGCACTTAACATGACGTTTTCCCCCAAAGATCACAGCTCTGTAAATTGACAAAATCTTTTAAAGCACGTATTAAAAATCTGGAAAAAATTGAATACTAAAAAAAATATTCAAAGCGGGAGGAATGAAGGCATTCTAGTAAATTGGGCAGCCAACTATTACCCTCACGTCAACACTGCACAGTAACTACTGAGACTCATGTGGCACTTCAGTGTATTTTGTTGAGACAGGAGGAAGTGCCACCCTGAAGAGGAGTGTAACCATCACATACTGATCAGGCCATACCAGAAAAAAAAGTCCAAGAGAAAACAAAAATGTGCTTGAACAGTAAAAGGGAGAGACACAGCTTCATTAGGAGCAAACATGGGTGTGCTTGCCAAAGAAAAGCCAGTACAAGGGAAAAAAATAAAATACAAGGCGAAAGTAATAGATCCCGCAGGGAAAAGACCCCAGGGCTGCTGAGAAAATGCTCAGGCAATCACAAAAATGAGAAGGTTCAGCTGGTTGTGCGTGCAACGCTAGTGTTTCACTGAGAACTGAATCTCTTCTGTAAAGTGCTTGGGTTATTTTCACACCCCAACAGCAGGGTCTACATGGAGACACTCACCTGAAGGGAAAATAAAAAGCTAGTCTCAAACCAGCTTCCATTAAAATCCCACAGACCTTTTTTTCCAAATTTAGATTTAATGTGTTTTAGGTAAGGTTTTAAATGCTGAATCATCTTACAGGGTTGATTTGGGGTTTACTTGGTTTGGTTTTTAGTATTGATTCAGCATTAGCAGGTCTGGTGAAGGACTGTTGTATGGATTAATTCACAAGGATAGTTACAACCCAAGAAAACCCCCAGACACCCAAGAGAACAGGCAGACATGTGAGTCCGGCTTTGCTTCTGGAGCACCAGGGGACAGGGTGGTGACGAAGAGAGCCCCAGTTACCCCTCCTCGCTCAAGTCATCCTTGTGCTGACAGTTCAGAGGTTAGAAAGTGGAGGATGTTGTGATGCCTCTTCTACAAAATAGATGTTTTGCAGGAGGAATATGAAGGGTCTTTACAGTTCTTTTAGGTTGCGGGAGTAATAAGCTATAGCATTTTCCGGCATATCACGTCATAAATATGAGTAATTACAATTATGATGCACTTAAAATGGATGTAGCTTTCAGAGGAACAGTTGCTTCAACTCCAGAAGCCAGCAAGGTTAGCTGGGTTTCACACAGGCACAAGCTGCAGTACAGACATACTCCTTCTGCCATCTGTTTCTTATTTGTCATAGAAAAACATAACTTCAGAACTTCTGATAGTCTTCAGAAATGCTCTAAAAGCCACCAGCTACACTAATGTAAATGTATTTTACAGAAAATGAGACTAGAATTTGACAGGGTCGTTGATCATTTGAACCACCTTTCAGATCCGTGTCAGAACCAGCAGAAGGAAGCACCGATGACTGAACCGTGGGCGCAGAGCATTCCCGTCACCGCGGCACTGGAGCAGCCCCCATCACGCAGGTAAAACCCTGTCCCAGCCCTTCAGCCAACCCAGCTATATTTTTTTTTCATTTTCTCCAGAATCTTTTATGTAGTTGTGGTTTTTCTCAACATGTTGTCAAGGAAACCCTACATTCTTGTAGCTCAGTATCCAGCTCTTTATTGCTACAGACACAAACAATTTAGGATTTTGAATGCATTGATACGCTTCCCTTCCCACTACGAAGGGATGCTCTCAGTACCATGGGCTGGGTAGAGTTGAACAAAGACCTTGTTTTGAAGATGCAGTTCTTCCAAATGCCTATGGGAAATTTGCCAATTAACTCTTCTATTTATTAATTTCATTACATTATTTTACATATCAATATTCAGTATCATATCAATACATATCAATTGTGCCGTACACTGTCCACTGGAAGACAGCCCTGTAATCTTACTGGTGTCTTATTCACCTCTATCCCACATCCTCTCATCTTACTGTCCTTCAACAATGTCGAGTTCCTTGGACAAAAATATTTCCGGCTTGTGTGAGAGCAGCTAGTTAAACTTGGAGTGGTAATAATTCAGTTAAAGTTGTACACTCCTTGTATCCCTTTCTGTGTCATAATCTTACCTAACATTTACACAGCTTTTCACTGGGAAAAGAGGTACTATATGTATGGATAGTATGTGTGTGTGTGTGTATACAGAGCATTTCTGTTGCACTCCAGGGAACAACTGCTCTTGGACAGCTGGGTGTGTGACAGCAGCGTCCCCTCTGCCCATGGCCACCTCTCTGTGGAGGACACTCAGTGGAACATACAGGATGTCTCATGCCACGGGGTAGCTGCAACAGAGATGGTCGTGTGGAGAGAGTTCCTGCCGCTTCGTGGCAGTGACGTGTATCATCGCACTGGACGTGAGTTTCAGTGGTGTGTCAGGGTAAAAGGCGTTTCTGTCCTTCTCCCCTCTGGGTTTCATGGAGCTGTGCTTTTATCTGTCGTCAAGGAAACACCAGGGTTTTTTCCCCCTTGCTCATTAATGTCTGCATTTTTGTTTCCATAGCTACAAAGGAACCTTAGTGTTTTAAAATAGCAGTAATTGGATTACCATGACTTTTTGTAATTTATTGACACCATTAACGGTTCTGATTTTCAAAACCAGACACCAAAACTGCATCAGCAGTTTTTCAGCTATTAACATTCGTTATCTCCTTGTCCTGAAATCCCCAGTACAGGGTAAGAAGTGTCATCAGCCTCCAGACCCTGGCTGCACCCAGGCTCAGACTGCACGTGGAATCTCACCTAAGTCACCGAGTCCTCAGCAAGAACAGGCAATCTACTGTATTTAAACGTGGGTTTCTGCCCATGCTAATAAGTTACATGCGGAACTGTGGAGATTTAGCCTGTTTGTTCTTCTGTTACAAGTTGCTAAAAATTCCTTAAATAACCACACTGAAATGTGACTGTTAACTTTTAACTGGCAGTTTCCCTCACCATGTCTGTACTGAATTTGGCACAGGCTGAATTTTCAAACACCTGCCCCAAAATGCCTTCACCTTGGCACAAAATATGAGCTGAAATTACTGAAAATAGTCTGGTTTTTAGTTGTATTAGTTTTAATTTCTGATGGACACCTGCAAGGGTTCTATTGTGAGTTTGCTAGGTATTAACCCCACCTTCTAACACATCACTAATCCTTTGTGAATTTGACCCCAGAAGAATAATCTGGAAGGGTTTTTCCAGCCAAATAGCTGGCATGCTGGATACAGGGACGTGGGAAAGCAGAAAGAATTGAGAGCAGGAGCGTTGCTGAGAACTGGTATCACTTAGCAGGGAAATAACTCGCTTCTGAAGACAAAACCTGAAACTCCCAGACAGGCTGATGTGCGTGTCTGTCTGTGTCTGTGCATGCTCCTGCCACACCAAAATTGTTACCGTGCTGCCTCCAACACTTCTGATTTATTTGTTACAGGTTACTTGCCTATTTGAAGTGGCTGCAAAGCACCATAAATGCATATTCTGTACCCATGCTCTTCCTTTCTGGTCTCTCTGGCCAAGCAGCAGCTGAATTCACCCCAGGGACTTCCTTCCCCTGGTGTCACCACCTGGAGCTTCTGCACTCTCTGCTGAGCCCCACTCCCACGGTCTAACTTGATTACAGTTAACCAACAGTTTAAGAAGTTGTACGAGGAGGACAGGCAGAATGACTAGATACCACCTATTGCTTCAGAAAAACAAGCCAAAGAGAGTCACCAGCATAACCAGTTTACCAGTGTGGGGATAAGAATAAGGTGACAACAAGTGGCTGGACACAGATAAGTATAAACAAGGAACCCCTTTAGTCTAAAACATGAGTTCCTACTTTTCATGCTGGATTTCTGTGCATCCTTGAGGCTCAGGCATTCCATTACCATAGAAACGGGTTCCTGTGCCATTGTGGACCTTACTGTAGATGGGTGCTGTTATGGAAACAGTCGTCTTAACAGCTGGCCGCACGCTATGTGTTTCAGTTACTGTGTTTGTAGAGAGCCATTACTAAGCTACCCTTTCAGGATTCATTTTAATAAAAACTAAGTTTCTTAAGTATTTAGCAATTTAATAAACACCTCAGGGCTGCTCAAAATTAAAAATACAGCATTAGAACAATATGTATATTAAAATTAGTGTCCTGTCAATAATTACCTACCTTTCCAAATCTCTAGCATCTGCAGAGGTTTGGGGAAAAAGCTGATCTGTCCACCCCAAAATTCATCAGTAAAACTGCTTTAGGAAAGGAAATTTGTAAGCCATGTGTTCTGTGCGAGGGCTCCTCTGCACACACATCCTGTGTGCATGTGTGCATGGAAAGGAAAGAAAAAAATCAGAAAGTTCAATGAGAAAATGTGGCTTAGTTGGCTGAACTGGGAGCTGTGAATTCTAAATTCTAATGCCAGATGAACCATTATTTTGTCTTGGAAAAGCCATCGAAGACAGATCTTGAAAAAGAGAAATGTGAGGAGGAAGCTCAGCTCCCACTAACTCTTTCCTGGGAGCTGAGTCCGGAGCTGATTCTAGAGCCTTGAAAGAATCTCTGCGACATTTCCATATTTGTAACACCTGAGATACTACTGCTTGCTTACTCACTACAGTTCTGGGGGCATCAGTACTTCTTAATTTTCTTGAATAAAGCCATTGAAGAATCTGTGACACAATTAGAAGTTTTTATTTGAGTTAGTGGTCATTCATCATTTAACTTGTCAGATGTAAATCTTTTCCTGGCTAATTATATTCATTATGCTACTTTATCTTTTATCTCTTTATCTTTTTTTTATTAATCAAAATCATCTGTACCAAGAAGGTTATATCCTACCTCTTTATTCCTACACAAAATACTACTTATTACGGCATGTAATGGGAATGTTTCCTAACACTGAAAATCTGAAAAGATACCAACTACAGATAGCATTGTGAAATGTATAAAGGAGCATCCAAACATAATGAATTCATTGTTTGGGTTTTTTTCTTTCAAGATATTTACAGCCTCTCTTATATTAGTAAATAAATGTACCAAAACCTGGAAAATATTTAAGTAGGTTTAAATCAAGTGTAAAGGAACATCAGTTGTTTCCAGGACAAGCAATTGCTGGGCACTTTCACATTTTTCCCTTGGAAAATAAATATGGCAAAATAAAGTACTGAAACAATGTATCTTTTTCTTAACACTTTCTTTAACTGTTCAGATTCTGCAAGCTTTGCTGTTGGGGATATTTGTCATCATTTAGTTTGTTCTTAGATTCAGAACTGCCAAAGAGAAGAGTTTGTTTTCCAGAGTGTTAGTCGTGAAAGATCCTGTTCCCGCGGTGCTGTTGTTGCCCCTTGGCCTAGTACGTGTTCTCTGTGAGCGGCCAGAGCTCTCGGTGCTGAAAAGACAGAATAAACTGACGCACTCAAGGTAATGAGTAAAGCTGACAGGCACGATCCCATTTCCTTCTGCTTCCCAAAATTGTGAGTGTTTCAGTGAGGCCCCTGATGAGAGGCAGAGCGTGCATGTCTCGATGAAAAAGCAAAGCTGCTGTAGCTCCTGTGCTCTTCATCTTACCTTTTTATAGACCTTGATTTCTAATAATTACTGATTTGCAGCATTTTATGTATTTCAGAGAGCTGCTGTGTGCTCAGAATCCGTCACCAGTAGAAAATGTATACAAAAACTCTTATTTCTGAGCATGGAAACCATACATTGACACAAAGAAAGTCAAACTCCAGTTTTACCATCTTAGTAGGCATGAACCTGCTGTAAACACAGTGCGATTCCTGTTGATTTCGTGCAGTGGAACTGGTATAAATATCAGTTACTTGTGCAGCAACTTGAAGTAGTTCTTAAATGACTCAAGTTTAGAGAGAAAAATAAATTGAGGCAGCCAGTAAGAAAGTGCTCTAATGTAGACTATGCAAGAACTAGATAGGAAAAATTACACTTAAAATGGTTGTTTTCTGAGAATACTAGTCATTGTTAAAGATACTTTTTACAAATATTTATTCCTTTTTAAAATATATTTCAGTTCAGTTTGTGGCTGTTGACGTTTTGGACTCTATACGCATATAAGAGAGAATGTATATATGTATCCTGAAGAGACGGATGGCATTAATCCAGGTTGGCTTAATCACACTATGGTAAGGCTGGTGCTTTCTCAGTGCTTTGAATTTAACATTTTTTCCATTTATACATGTTGTTTATTCCGTTAATTATTGCTTTTGCTGAAACACTAAGTTGCAGACAGCTTCATCACCACATCAAGTGTAGGTGGTATGGTGATGAAAAAGCTTCTGTCTCCCAAAGTGCTCTCTTACTAATCATCGCTAACAAAGCCACCCAAATTAATAACTAATGGGGATGGGGGAAGGCCTAGAAGAGTCTGCGTTTCCCTGCCTGAATTCCGTATGTGAGACCTCTCACGTGCACTCAGCGCTTTCCATCCATGCACAGAGGAAGATGTGACAGTTTGGAACAAACCCGCCTGTGATTTTGCCCAGGAGGAGAAGGGCAATTTTTGACTTTCCAGCTGTTCCTCAGTGGGTTGTGAGCTCCATCCAAACACGAGAACATCTTCTCAGCTTGGAGTTGGGAAGTCCTGCTGTCGAGCCCAGCGGAGCAGGTTGGGACTGAGCCTTGAGTTGCTGCTACTATTAGAGCTCCAAGGACCTAATCCCAGAGCTGACGTTTTGAGCCCAGAGCTGGGAGTGGCTCCTCACCTCCCGAAGAGGTGGCGGGTACAATCCCAGTGCTAAGGACAGCGTAAATGCGCTTGAATCCGGGGTCTACCTGTTCTCTGGCCCACAAAACTGAACAGAAACGATTTAATGGCTTGCCTTGACCATAGCTCTGTGTCAGCCTCCGACAGGTGCAAGCTAGGGGGATCTGAGGACTGTTTGGTTTATAATTGATCTGATAATTGTCTCTGTGCTGTTGCGGGTGTCAGCACTGATGACCAAGTAGCCATTTCCATGCAGTAGTTTGTCTATGAAGAATTCTCAACTTTTATTTCCAGGTTGTGGTTTCTTTAACCCATGTCAGAAGACAGCTGATCGAGTACCAGATTTCTGAAAGAAAGAGCATTATATAGATTTTGGATCCAGGAGCACGATTTGAAGACCATGAGTGAATATAAATCTCTGTGATTTAACACGTAATATGTCATGACCACAACCTGTCAGGGCTGGTTCCTCAAGGTTTTACGATAGAAAGTTGCACTCAACAAATGTTTGACAGTGTGGTGTGTTTTTGTAAGAGGTGATGTCATCTTTAGAATTAACCAAGGATCAGATGTAGGGGAGACCTACATGAGTATTTCCAAACAACACAAGATTATCAGCAATTTCAAAGTACTTTAAAATATGTGGTTTTGTCTTTAATTGTGCTGTTACTGTGCTTGCTCATGAGTTGTGGGTGATAACATGTGATTATCATCTGCCTACTTGATCACATGCACATTTGTGATGCTTGCAAGAAAAAACATGATCTGGCTGGTAGCTGTCACATCACGCAGGGTTGAGGAGACTTGTTTCCCAGACAACAGAATGGTCCTGTTGCATCCCTGAGCCCTGTCCGTTGTGCATCTGCCCTTCAGTCCAACGCCCGCCGCGGCTGCTGCCCCCACTGGGACATGGGAAGGTGGAGCTGTTTGTGGAGCCATAAACAAGCTCCCTGAACCGTGGGAGCCAAGGAAATTGTACAAGAAATGAAAAAAAAAAGAGTCAAAATTAATGGTTCTAATGAGTCACACGGCACATACCTTGTTACAAATTTTGAGTCAGTGTTTAAATTGAAACCGAGTCATTCGCTGGCCAAAAGCCGTCTAAGGGCCACGTGCTACCTGTTTGGGACCCCACTGCAAAACGTGACACGGCGTGTCCTGTCACCGCAGCCTCTGAGCGCGTAGAACAGAGCCCCACGGAGGGCGGGTGGGAGACCTGACCTCGGGAGCAGCCCGTTGGCTGCTGCTGGGGTGGGGAGGTGACCACCTGGGTCTCATCCTACGTTTATTGTTTACATTCCGTATGTTGGCAGCTGGCAAGGAAAATAATAAGTTGCATTCAAATGAGAGGAAGGGTGTTGGCGCCCTGTTAGCGCAGTGTGGACGGGGTGTTTCACAACGGCAGTCCACGCAGCGCAGGCTTGATAAGGAGGGTATTTGGCCAGTTTTGCACATGAGGCAACAGCGCTCTGAGGTTGTGCAGCTTTAAGCCTCTTGGGACATTTTATGGCAGAAGAATAAAATAAAAGGAATCTGAAGATCAAATATTTGTTCCAGGGCTAGTGCCAGATCATTCTATTAAATGCACATTTTTAAGGTACCCCAGCTTAAACTAAATGTTCTGAAGCAAATGTAATGACGGGGGTTGAATTTTTTTTCTTTTTTTGGGGAGGGGGGGGGCACAGGGGGAGGATGTTGGTGGGGTTTGGGGTTTTGTTTCAAGGTGTGGGGGTTATTTGGGGAAGGGAGAGACACTAAATGCTAAAAACTCAATCTCTCCTTGGTGCTCTTAGGCTCAGTCAGCTACAAAGGAGTGTGCTTTGGCAGTGGTGGGGCTGTATCGCTCAGCTGTTGGTTCCCCGTCAGATGGACACAGGTTTCTGATCACAAATTTTTCATGTTTAACTTGTGAAGAATGTCTTCAGTGGGAGTGGAACGGGAAAGGAATTTGCTTACTGAGCCCATGACACTCGCACAGAATGTCCTGAGAATTTCAAAGGGGTCTCTCTGGGGTGGATCGTTCTCTGCGGTGGGGTGGGGTGGGGGATTGGGGTAGGATCTGATGGATGATTTATCATCTTCTATACATCTCTTCCACGTGTAGTTTCTGGCTGCAGCTCTGCCTTTCAGTGCTTTTCCGAGAAGAGTCAATTCCACGGCAAGAGGAAGAGGCCATTCTCTCTTCAACCAAAGACTGCTTTAAAATGGTTTGAAATAAGTGTTGCCTTCTGTGAAGAGCTTACGAAATTGTATTCTGTAAATGCTGTCCCGGGCATACCTCACTGCTCCCATGCCGTATCTGACGTTGAATGCACATGTCCACAGCAGTGTGCTATAGCAGAAGCTGGCACTCTGGATTTTTCTGAGGTTTTTCTGTCTTGAAATCGGAGCCTGCCTTTACCTGAGGCATCGTACGTGTGTTATTGAAGTCAGGTCACCGAGAGCTGTGTTGTGTGTGCTGTGGTGACATTGCATACGTGGTGACAAGCATCTTCAAGGGAAAGAAAAGCTGCTTCATCCTAGGTGTGGAGTTCTGGAAACTGAAGTCTAGAAGACTGTTCATGAGTATGTGGGGCGTCACCTACAGAGGTGGAATACGTAGACAAGGCCTGAAATCCAACAGGTTACTGCGCTGCTGATGAGTGGTGGTTATTTTGGCTTGAGACACTCCTTTGGTGCAGGAATCAGCTGCTTATGAATAGAAAAATATGCCAGTGTTTCTTTAAAAACAATTATCAAACAATGTGTTCGAGTTGACTACTTCAGAAATACTGTTTATAAAGTATCACCTTGGTAGCACCAGCTCTTTTTTGTCTGGGTAGAGAAGATTCGGGTATTTGTCAAATGAACGGGCAAAACAGCTTTGCCCGTTTCTCTGCAATGGGTGAGGTCAGCCTCGTGCTAAACAGTTGAATGTGATTTTAGCTTTAGGATTACAAAGAACAAAGCCAAAAAGATCATACAACAGAGAGAAAACAGCTGTGTTTTTCAGCTGTGGTTACAAACCTGATCAATAAGGTGCTTTTAACGTGGATGGTGTGAGACCATTGACACTAACTCACTGAAATAATTTCAGCTTTCTGCCTCATTAGAGATTCAAATGGCTTTTTGCAGTTCTGCCGTTACCAGTTATTGAAAAGTTCCCTCTCCCTAGTACCTGCGTGCTCACCACATGCACTTTTAAAGCTACATTTTTTAAACCGTTTGTTAAAAATTACCCATCTGTTTATTTTTATGAATGTCTTATATATTTGTCATAGCAGATTCTTGTCACCTAAATTTGCAGGAATAAGTATTTGTGAGTTAATAAGTGTAATTTTTACCCCTTCTAGGTGTGGTGATGCACAGTTCCTGGCACAGACAGGACCTCCCGCAGTCGGTGCGTGCGGCTCCTCGAGGGGGCTCCAGGGCCCTTTCTGCGGGGCGGGGGCCGGGGCAAAACACAGCGAATATCGGGATGGTGAGGAGCCGCCGGGGAGACCCACAGCCTCGGGGGAGGATGTGTCTGCTCGTCTGCCACCCCCAGAGGGTTCACTGACTCTCAGCACAACCAAAGCACGCTCACTGGAATTGTCCGGTGTTGAAGGAGTTTATACAAACCTGGCAAAGAATCTCATTTCTTACTGGGCTGCTTTATTGAGTGAGTGGAAACACCTCCTTCCCACAAACACATCTCAGATGGCCTCCAAAAGATCATGTGTTATTTTAGAGCTTAGAAATGATTTTGGGAGCCAGACTGTTTTAAATGTGTCTGAGAAGGAAATGAGCATAATTTTGAAACAGGAAATAGGTTTGCAATAGTATCATTAAGAAATTACATCCCTTTTTTTTCAGCTCCCTGTGTCATCGTGCCAGGGAGCAGCAGCGCTTTTTGACTGTGGCCTTTGTACAGCAGTGGTACATCCACACACGGAGATGAAAGATGGAAGCAGTACAAAAATCATATATATTAAGAAACTCCAGGAAGAACTCTTTTAGTGCCATCAGTATTGGAAATCAAATTCTGAATCTGCATATAGATCTGTGGAAAAGAGTTAGTACTTCACTGGTTTTAGTCCCAGGAAGGAAGAAGTCTATCTCCCCCTTTTTATGATACAGGAACTAGAATATGGAAGCTGAGAATGAGTAATTTCATTACACACTCTGCCTTTTGTGTCATCCTTGTCCCCCAAAAAGACAAGAAAAGCTGAGACAAACTTGTGAGCTGTGGTTTGCACTCGCGTTTCACTGCGGCGGTAACACGTGGGCAGCAGAACTGACCTGTCCTGTTCTGGGTCTGATGCTGCCCCGTGAGCAACTGACTCCTCTGCCCTTAATTTCCATTCCACATGTTTACATGTGGTGTAAAACCCTGCCATAAAAAAGTGGTCTGGAAACTGTCTGGGCAGGCAACCAGGTGTTCTCAATCGCCAGAGTCTCACGGGGTTCCTGCTGCCTGAGTTTCACTTGCCCTTGGGGGGAAGGCAAACGTGGAAGGCGAGCAGAGAGATGCCGCAGGAGTATCTGCGTCCCTTGCCTGAAACCCTGGGGGGGTTCTCGGTGCTTTTGGGAAGGCGCTGGCAGAAGCAATGGGGTTTGGGACGTGTGTGTTGTTTTCCTGTGGCAGAGACCAGGTGGGCAGTGACTGTCCCTGTCCCAGGGTGGGTGCAGGTCACAGGCGTGTTGGAGGGGCAGCGCGTTCCTGCTGGGAAATACTGGGATGCAGACGCGCGGGGTCTGTGCCGCCAGGAAGGGTTTCACCCGGGCTGAGACCATGCCCTTGTCGAAAGGCCCGTTTGTGGCCACACGTTCCCGTCTCCTCCACTTTGCTGCTGCTGAAATCGAATCAGTGGACTGGGCCAGCAGTAACTCAGGTCTGGTTTGTAGGTTTGAGTTAGTGCCAAATTAAGCAGGTTTAACTACCGGACAGAAAAGGGACCTCTATTATTTATTATTGTTGTTGTTTGGGCATATTTCATTGCTTTTATGTTGAGTTTCCATTAATATTTTTAAAGTACTGAAAACAGGGCCTGAATGTATCTTTCCGATGTGTTTCCAGCAAGGAATTCCTGTCCAGATGCCATTTTAACCTGGAAGCAGGGGAACAACTTATTTCTGCAGAACCATGTGCTCCGGGTGCCGGGGCGGGCAGCGCTTGGAGAGCGGGACACACGTCAGGTCGGGATCTTGTCCTCTGACTCGGCGCCGCTCGGGGATGTGGGTCCCTGGGGGTGAGTGAGCGTGGGGGTGAGGGGGGCACAAGCCCTGTCCCTCCCAGGGAGTGACACGGGAAGAACCTGGTGGAAATCCAGCCCCCTCTTCCAGTTTTCCACACAGAAGCATCAATCAATTCAACCTGTATCTAAAGAAGAACCTGTGACTTCTCTGAGAGGTGACGTGTTTCCTGCTATTTCATCTCTTCTTGGGGTGTGACAGGGATTAGTCTCAGGATATAAAAGCATAATCTGTAAAATTTTTTATTTGCATTTCATGTGCAACTTGACAGCCATTTTCACCAGAACACGGGGGATTAGGGGGGAGGATTCATTGGCCGTTTCTAGAATCTGATTCTTCTTCACATTGAGGGAGGAAGAGCCCTCGGTACTAACGGAGAGCTTTGCTTCCCAACAGAGGGTTTTTAAGTACATACAGGAAAACGCAAACACCAACAGCCTCATCCACTGAACTGACTGCGGCTGGTGAAAGGGTGTCTATAGACGGGGTAGTCATTGAACATTGTATAACAGAAGTCATTGAAGAGGTATGTCTGGGAAAGAAAACATCGATAATGTCAGTTTTCTGCCAGACTGACAAAGGGAGTGGGAACTTGTTTTTCCAGCTCAAGAAAAGAGCAAGACCTTCGAATGGTTTTCATTAACACTGCGTGCGAATACCAATACTTCAAAGACATCAAAACTTTTAATTTCAGATCAGGGAACTGTGCGGTGTTATTGGAGCATTAGCTTATTTCAGGATACGACGGGGAAAAAAAACACTACCAAATACGTTTTTCTTGGGGGCAGGGGCCAGCAGAGCGGCCTCAGTGCGGTGTGAAAGCTGTGGGGTGCTGAGGGGGGAGGTGTGGGGTAAGAAACCAGAGCTCGTGTCCTGCCAGCTGTGAGGAACCGCGGCGGTTCAGGACGGGACTCCCCCACTTGCTCGTCACTTATGGGTCACCAGCAGCCTGACCACAGGGACCGACCCCCAGCGCCCCCTCTGACCCGCACCCACTTCAGCCAGTGCAGCGCCAACGGCTGCTGTTGCCCCCAGACCCTTTTCAGGTTAGAATTTCGTGAGGTTTTGCGCTGCGGAGGGTCTGGTTGATGTTGGGGATCAGGGCTCTGAACCAGGATGGTGTTTGCTTTTCTAGGTGTGACACAACACCTGTGTTTTTTGTTACAGAAGGCTACACCCAGAGCTGTCTGAGCTGGAGGGGGTTTGACAAGCTGGGTTTCGGCAGCCGTTACGGAGCACCCAAGCGATCTGGACCTAATGGCAGAGATAAAGTGACTTTGGGTTGTGAGCCATTTCCCGACATTTAAGCTTCTCCGTCAAAATGAGGGATATTTTATGAGGCTGCTTAAAGGGGACAGCGCACACCTTCCTGCTGGCAAACTCCCGTCTGGAACTACAAAGCCACGATGCCTTGTTCTGCAAGGAAATTCATGGGGGCCTGAGAGCAGTTCCACGTCTGTGTCGGTCACGCCAAAGAGATTACTCTGCCAACATCACATGAAGCACAGAATCACAAGCCCTTTCCATCCCTCAGTTGCATTTAGCAGAGCCGTATGCAAACTGCCCCGGAAAGCTCCATATGAACCCAGGAATCTCACCAGGGGCTTCCACACGTTTATATTCTTTTGTAGATTCCATTATGGTCCTTAATACCATCTTGGTAGTGCCTGGGTCTGGACAGACTTAACTGAAAGAACGTTTTCTTTGATTTCATTTATTACACAGATACTGTCAACATAGAAGGGAAAAGATAGTGGATTTTATGGTATTAAATTCTTGGTCATAAAAATGGAGACAATATTCTCAAGATGCAACATCACCAGCATAAAGATTTCTGAAGTTTAGGATGTGTTTCCTCCGCAGTTACAAATCAGCATTTTATTTTCCTGGAGTCTGTTTCTGTTATTTATAATTTTGTTATTCCCTTTAAGTGAGGCAGTTCAGCCCTTGATATCACTCAAATACAGAAACTTACTTAACAAAACTGCCCTTAAAATAAAGTGAAGTTTGTATGAGCAAGAACTGCTGAGATCAAGCTCCTGATCTGCACCAGATGTTGGCAGCCGGCCTCCTCGGGGATGATTTTGCTTTGCTTCCAGTAGTTCACATTTCTTTTGGAGAGAAGGCTGCCGAGAGGCCGCCGAGTCCGACGGGCAGGAGACGGGCACCTGCTCCATCGCCAGGGTCTGTCTGCGGGTCACCGTCCTCCCAAGGTGCCGCAGCCCGAGACCTCCCCAGAGGCTCAGCATTTTTAACACTTGGCAAAACTCCCCGGTTGCAGAAGTCCCCGCGTGGGTCCTAAGGCCGCAGTGGATGTGGAACCGCCTGGCAGCCTCCCAGCAGCAGCTCCGTGGGCTGTGATAGATCGTCAGGCTGTTAACAGCGGTTAGGAATAGTCCCAGGAGGGGGGAAGACTCAGGAAAAAGAAGATTAAGACAGGTCTCTCCAGCTAAAATTTATTGCCATTTAAGTATTTGCTACTGCCCGACTCTGGTGGTTCATCATTAAATAGCAGCTCCTCCGTGACACAGCGTCTGCATTTGGCGTTGGGTGCGATGGAGGAGGCGCGGGGACATTCACTCCTCGGGGCCTTTTCAAGACTCTTCGGGGCTCCTGAGGCGCTGGAACTTTCACCCTGAAGTGACCCGTTTCTGGGAAGTTTCGCCCTGGGCCTCTCCCCGGGAGGCCGTTACCGGGCGGTTCCGGGCAGGGAGCAGCCCCCCGCTGGCCGGCAGCGGGCTCCGGGAACGCCGCCCGGCGCCACCACACACAGATTCCCGCGCCGCTCCGAGACCCGCAGAGAAAGCGCCCGGTGCCGCCCCCGGGGGCGGGCCCCGTTGCTGGGGCTGGTCCCTCCCCGCGCCGTCACCCGGTGAAGCCCCGCGGCTCCGCTCCGGGGATGACTCGGGGCGGGCGGGGGGGGGGCGGCTGTTTTGTAACGGCGAGTTATAAAACCGCTCCCGGGCACCGGGGGGTCACGGCGCCCGATGACGTGTGCCTCAGCCACCCGTGACGTCACCCGCCCCACTGAGGCGGCAAGGGGCTTCCTGGGGGCCCCGCTTCAACCGGGGAAAGCGCCCTGCGACCGCTCGCGCTCATAACGCCTCACGACGCGCCTGCGCAACCGGCCCCGCCGGGCCGGGGTGCGGAGCGGTGCGGAGCGGTGCGTTGGGCCGCGGCCCGTCCCCACACGGCAGCTGGGGGGGAGTCCCCGGCCCGCGACACCCGCCCCCCCTCCCCCCACCGGCCAACGGGGCGGGGCCGTCCGCGCCGGAAGCGGAAGCGGCTCCGGCACGCGCAGGCGCAGTGCGCGCGGACGTGTCGGGCCGGCCGGCGGGCGCCTGACGCCCCCAGCTGCTCGCGCCGGGGACCCGCTGCGTGACTGTCACGTGGCGCGCGTCCCGTGACGTCACGGCGGCGCCGCGCGGCGATTGGAGGGCGGCGGCGGCCCGGCGCTGTCTGCGCAGGCGCGGCGCTGCCGGCGGATCCCGGCCCGCGGGAGCCAGCGGAGCGCGGCGGCGGCGGCCGCTCCGGCCCGGTCCTACCCCGCCGCCGCCATGAGGATCTGGACCTCCGAGCACGTTTTCGAGTGAGCCGGCGCGGGGCGGCGGGAGGGGGGGCGTGGGGCGGCGGGAGGGGGCCGCCCGCCGCCCCTGACCTTGCCGCGGGCGCCGGCCGGGGCGCAGCCCGGTGCCGGGAGGCGGGCGGCGCCGGCCCGTGTGCGGGGCCGCTCGGCGCTGCCCTCGCCCTCGGGGTCTCTCCGCGCTGTCGGGGCGCCGGGGCTTGAAACACCCGCGAGGGAAAACAGGCCGAAGGCGACGCTGAAAACAGCAGCGGCTCCGGGAGGCCCCCGTGCGTTGCCGGCACCCGGAGGTGGCGGGCTCTCGGCGCTGCCTCCCGGGGAACTCCTAGCACGGTCTCGGGCAGAAGGGGATGGAGCTCGGGGGTCCCCGCGGGCGGGTGAGCGGTGCGCTCAGTGTGCCCGTCCCGCTGTCAGCCCCCTGGGGGGGGCTGTTTGCCCTCGGGGGGAAGGGCGTTTTTGGGGTGGGGAACTGGAAACGGAGCTGCCTTAAGAACGAGAGCGGGTTGAGGTGTTCGGCTTTAATAGCAACCCTGCTGGAAACTGAAGGTGCGTGACTGTGTGTCTCCTGCGCTTTGGCAGTCACCCCTGGGAGACGGTGACGACGGCGGCCATGCAGAAGTACCCCAACCCCATGAACCCCAGCGTGGTGGGTGTCGATGTGCTGCAGAGACACGTGGACGCGGGCGGGAAGCTGCACAGCCACCGCCTGCTCAGCACCGAGTGGGGCATCCCCGCCATCGTCAAGTCGGTGCGTTGTGGGGTGGCCCCGGGGGGAGGTTGGGGAGCGGGGGCTGTGACAGACCTACAGCACTTCCAGCGCCTCAGAGTGGCGGCGGGGTAGACACAGACACCTTTGTGCAGCGGGAAAGCCCAGCTGCCGACACCCAGTGACCTCCTGAGAGCCAGAAATGCCTACATCTTAGGTTGCTTCCATCTGTCTCGGATTGATAGTTTTATTTTAAGCAAAACCCTAATTCTGTTGTCTCCGTGTCTGTTCAATACAGTCACCGCTATTTACACGTTTGTGTGACTAACTCCCTCTGTGTTTGCCTGTTCAGCTCATCGGCACGTGCAGGACAAAGACCTATGTCCAGGAGCACTCTGTCGTTGACCCAGTGAAAAAAACAATGGAGCTAAAGTCCAGCAACGTGAGTAGCCGTGTGTGTGTGTGTAACCGAAACCGATTACAGGTTTAATCATTCCTTGTAAGTTTGAAAATGACTTGGAAATTGCATTAAACAACAGAAGTTAAAGGTCTAAGTCATACGTTTGTAGTTGACGGGTTTGGTTTTTCAGAAGGGAGCTGCTGGGCTGTGGGGACTTGCCTGGACGGACGCTGACCCTGTAAAGTCCCACTCTCCAGTTTGTCCCAGACCCCGCTGATGAGCAGAGCGATGGTCTGGGCCGGGGCTGTTAAGAACAAAATCTGAAAAGGCACCTGGTGTTCACCTCACCGTTTCCTCCTCCTGTGACGGTTTGCTCTTTGTGCCCCGTGTGTCAGACCCCGCTGCAGCGCTCTCCCCAGCGCAGCGCACGCTGGCGCGTGGGGCAGAAACCCACGGACAGAACCAGATCAGCAAATGCTGAACTTGGAGGTTTCTCTGTCGTGTTCCACAGCCCTAATACTTGCGGGAAAAGTGTAGTGTTTAACTTGGATATAAGCATATAGCCTTGAATGTGCAGTTTTATTTACTACATTCCTTCAATATTTTATCAAGGGGTAATCCTGTCTTTACTCCACAGATTTCCTTCACAAACCTGGTGTCAGTAGACGAGAGGCTCGTTTATAAACCCCACCCTCAGGAGCCAGACAAGTAGGTACCTCCGTCGAGCAGAAGCACAAAGCAGGGGAGGTGGGAGGTGGGCTGTGTCTGCAGGGCAGGAAGCTCTGTCTTACACACGACGCTGATGAGGGAAGGTACTTGGTGGGGAGGAGCAGTTTCTTCCAGCAATGCATTCTGTTTGAAACTACTTGGAATAATTCCATTTCCTGCTCTCTGTTCCAGAACTGTTTTGACACAAGAAGCAATAATATCAGTGAAAGGGGTCAGTCTCAGCAGTTACCTTGAAGGGCTGATGGCAAACACCATTTCCTCCAACGCTAAGAAGGTGAGTATGAGCCTTGGTGAAGCGTGTGCCCTCGGGCTCGACGGCAGAGGCAGCACAAACCGTTGCTTTACTTTTTGCTTTGTCAATGATCTTAAGAAGGCTCCTGGTAGTTCTGGTGCCTTCACTGTGCAGACTGACTGCTCGGCTTGCTGAACTTCCTCTGCGTTTTTAACTCTTGTTAATGGAGATAAGAAATTACTATTGGCAAAGCGCTCTCTTGAGTCTTCGCTGGCAGAACATCTCCAGTCACTCAACTCGCTCTTTTGCTGCCCTCTTCTGCCATCTATTAGTTTTTGCTGTTGAAAAAGGACACACCTGCAGACAGATCTGAGGGAGTTATGTGGGAGTAACAAAGCAGTGTTTTAATTGAGAGCCTCTGGGAATCCAAAGCTGTCTCGAGTTCAGCCTCAGGAATGATAAAACAATGCGGTTCGTAACTTGGGCACCGCTGACAGAAGGAATTTTTTCATGAAACAAGGCAGTCCATGTTCCTGCTGTACTCTGGTTAATGAAGTAAAAATACCACGGAGGCGTGTATTTCTGTACCTTTTTTCTAACTACTGTGTCTCTAGTCATTTTCAGTAGGACAAGGTTTAACCTATTTACTTATTTGCCACGATTTATACGCTGATAAACTTTTCTTTAACTGTAGGGCCGTGAAGCGTTGGAATGGGTAATTAACAGACTGAACGCAGAAATTGAAGAGTTCGCAGCTTCAGCAAGAGGAACCATGAGGAATTCGATGGCAGCAGCAGCCTTTGCAGAGAAATGATAGTAAATATGCCTGGATCGCTAATGAGATTTAACAAGCTGAAGCTTCTCTCCAAACCTAAATACACATATCCTTTGTTATTTAAAGGATACCTGTGTATTGGGCGTTTCAAATTTCATTTGGAGAAAAGCTGATTCTTACAAAGGAGGCTGATGCACAAAGCCTGGGTAATGTATTGGTGCAGCTGGACCGAATCTCGGTTACAGACGAAGAAATAATTTTCAAGTATAGTTCCTATATTTACATGAACACTAACTTATAATGTTTTCAGATATGAAATCACCTCATTTAGCCGTGAGGCTAAATATGGTGGAGACTGGCATGTTAGGTTAACTTCTGTGGAATTGTTATTTTTGTGTGACTTATGGACTACCTCTTTTGGGACCAAGCCCAAAATTAAGCAGAATGGTTTGTTCTGGCATTGTTCTGTTTGTTAATTTTTGACAGTTGTGTGATACAACTTGCTTTAACACAAAGTTTATTACTTGACGCATGAAATACGAAAGAATGTACAAAATATTTTTGATAAGGTTTTTAACTTGTTTGGCTGGTTGAGCTAACATGGTACTCAAATTGGTTTTTGCTCAATAGAGCTAAAACTTACAAAGTGTCTCTCATCTACTAAGACCTAAATTCTATTCCTAATTGCGTCATTAATGAGCTGGGCATGCAGTAACTTCAAATGAAATTTTATCTTAAACTTCTAGAATAAGTATCTCTGTTTGTAAAAGCCAGTTAAATAAAGGGGCACAGAGCCTTACAATCCTGCAAGCTGCCAGGGCGTCTAAGAGTGGTTGGTGTTCACTTGAACATTTCAAACAACCAAAGGACTAAAAATCCTTGAAGAAGTTGGCTAAAGGGGTACCTAAACATAAGAGGAAGTGATATTAAAGAATGTTAAGGATACACTCATTAACTTGATCGTGCTCCAAAAATAACATGTTACATCAACTGCGTATTGTCTTGTCCTTTAATTTAACCATAGTGTTCTGCCTTCCAGAAGGTCCTTTACCTTTTGAACTAATTTGCTCACAATACAAGGCTCTTTAAATGAAAACCTGGAGAATAAAGTGTTTTCTACAGTTTGTGTTTGTTTCTTGGTACTCGCTGTAGATGCCTGGTCCTGTCACCACTTGTTAACTGTGAGAATGTGAAGGTCAAACCTCGACACCCTTCCGTACCCAGAGTACCAGGCGCTGCTGGTGTCGCTCCTGTCCCCCAGGGCTCCCGCAGTGTGACGGGACCAGGGAAGGACACGGTCCTGAACTGGCTGATGCTTGTGTTTTGGTGTCAGGGGTTTTTCCTGGAATTTTCATTCTAAGCTTACCAGTAATTTCAAGACTCTCTCTTAGCCTTTAAGCACTGGGATGTCACCTGCTCCAGCACATTTTCCATCACATGCCATTTCCGTTATATCAGAATTGCCGATTGAACAGTCTCTGCTACACGGAGAGCCAGAGCTTATTTAAAGTGGTAAACACATGGGAACACAGTCCTCTGTAACATTTGTGTTGGGGGAAAAGAACATATATATATATATAAAAAACTTCTAAAACTTGTAACTAATCTAAATATTTTTGTAAAAATAAATGGTTTGAGACTACCTTACTAAGTTTAAATCACTGAGGTTTGCCATGCTTTTACAGGAGGTTATTACAACTGAAATAGCATTTCAATTTTAAAAAGTGTGAAACTTCTGCAAAACGGTACCATCATTTCTGATAAAAATGCACTGCTTGAAACTCATTGTAAATGTTTGTTTAGCTATTAGCGTCACTTGACATTTTAAAGACAACTTTTTTTTCTTTTCCTCATTTTTCTGCACTAAGGACTGTATAGGATGAACTCACAGTTTGCTTTTGCACTGAAAAACCTTTCATTTTTGTAAGCATTTGACAGCTTCTTGAAAGATGGTGATTTTCTTTGTTCTACTTTATTTATGTGCCTGCATTTTCATTCTGTCAGGGAGTATAGCTTTCTGTACGTGACACTTTTTAAATAAAACTATCTGAGTTCTGGGTAGTTCCTGAAACTTTCTGATCTATTTGGGGTTTTTTAACTGCTAGACGAGGAACCTAAAATGAGGAGGGTGAAGGTGAGGAAATACTCTGGAGTTAATAGCTTCTTTTATTGAAATACATCTCCTAAAATGCACATTTACAGCTGCTGCGTGGTCTTTTGTGCTGCTTAATAGCTGCTTTTCTGCAAATCTGACACATTAACTAGTAAGCAGGTTTTGGTTTGCTAGATCCTGTGGAAGGATTTTCGGCCTACTTGGACTGTGATTTGTACGCTAGGATTTACCTGCTACGGAATGTGTCTCTGCACAGGGAATCTAATGCTCGCTGGTGTTACGAGCAGAGGAGAACAAAGTGTTTGGGTCCATACAGTCACGTAACAGCTCATCTCTACCCACAATTCTCACAACAGGAGACTGCACCTGCAGCAGCTCCGCTTGGTGGGGCGCGGGGACTCTGTGTGCAGCTACTAAGGGTTTCTACCAGGAGGAGGGACATGCTACAAGTCTCCAAGATATCCTTCTAAAGCAAGCTGCATCTAGCAATGCTATTACAGTTACTCTAAAGCCAGAACTTTAAATTGCAGTAGCTGGAAGTTTGAGGTGTTGGCAAGCTTAATGCCCTCTTCTGTTGAGACTGAACACTTGCATCATCTGCTGGTTTTACTGGAAACAACAGTGCTTTTGAATTCTCAAATACTTGTATGGATGTAGCCATGTGCCTATGGAAAGCTGCTTCTCAATGAAACTGCTTGCCTGATTTGTATCTAAAAGTTGAAACAAAGAATGCAAAAATTACTTACTTTCAGGTGGTGTAAGAATTGGCTGTGCCAGTGGTGGGATTTTGGTGTTAACATAGTGAAAAATTTTGTACTGTAAATTACATTCACCTTGTCCCTCACATCTTGATCTAAACAGGCTTGGGATGACTAAAGCAGCAGTTTAATGGATTAACTTGTTTAACGTTCATTCAGGCATTCTAAGAAAAACAAGTTTATAGGGTTTTAATTTTTTTAAAGGTGTGTAATTGTCCAGCTTCCATGTACCCATCTGCACTATACACTTGTTAAAGACCTTGCTAATTGCCTGCTGCTCTCGTGTTCTGCAAGGTACTGCTTTTGACAATCTGAAATGAAAGCTGCTACCATGGAAGAAAGCAAATTCTTAAAGTCACTGCGACACTGAAATGAGTTGTGTCTCTGTAAACACTAAACCAATACCACTTTCTTCAGTAAGCAATAGAAATGAAGTATTTTTAAAAAGGCTTAATTTACCTGAGAAGTATTTCTTCTTGCTGACAATGGGTGTCAGCACCTGTTCAGTAACATAGCAGTTAACTATAAATGCAAAGCAGTTGTTTGTTTTGGAAAAAAAAAAAAAAAAAACAGAAAAATCTTTAATCACCATTTCCTACAACATTGCTGATGTGTCTGTTGTGGTCTGTCCTTGCAGTGAAGCCAGCATATTGAGTCTAGCATATTTCCAATAAATGTCACATATGGTAAACCCAAGCACCAGTGTCTGAAAACCGCACCCTTTCGCAGCCCCTGGCACTGGCAGCGCGGCGGCTCAAAGGACAGAGCCACATCCCGTTGAGGATCACGGTTACAGAAGAGCTGAAGAGGCCGATGGAGAGAGCTTGGGTGTAAGCACTGACTCAGTTTAGAACCCTTGTGTTTCGCAAGGTGAAGGTTGTTCTTTCACTTGCACAGGACCTGTTCATTTCTTTCTCAAATAAGTTGGCAGCTTTGCTTTCTATGTTGCCATAAATTGAATTACTCTAAAGGTGAGGTTACCTCTTAGTTGCAACTAAGCTGAACTAATTGCTTACCTTTAACAAAAGGAAGTGTCTGTCTGTCTGCCTTCTTGCTTCTGGCTCTGCTGTCCCGCTTCTTCCCTTCCACTGAAGATAGAGGTCTGCACACCCTCTGTTCAGCCAAAACCCCAGGAATATTCTAAGTGATATAATCCTTATGCAGCAAGATGAGACAGGCTGAAAGAGGAGAAATGGAGGATCTCCTTACCTATAGGAATCTCTTGGGTGGGCTGACATTATATTGCCTCTGCAATGTGTATTACAATAAATCCCATATTGCACCTACTAGAAAGAGTATTTGATGCTGAAAACAATGTATGTTATTAAAACATAAAAAAATTACAGTTTTGTAAAACAGTAACATTAAAGTCTTTCTTCTCAGACACATGTATCACAAGAATTCAGCACAAGATGGCTTTTTTACATTTTCTTTTTCTCCAGAAAGGTTTGACAGTCCTTTAATCAAAAAGTTCAAAACCACTGAACTAAAAAAATAGTATCAGCTAGATAATATATATGTAATCAAACGGAATATACCAGCTAGAATATAAAAAAATGAACAACATATGTACTAAATATTTTTCTAATCACATATCCAATCCTTTTTACGCCAAATCAAATGAAACAATTGCTCCTGCTGTGAATGTCGCTATTCCTAGAGACTGTTCAACATTGTGGACACCCTGATAAGAACTCTGTTTTATCATATGGCAAGTAGCATCACTTGAGTGAGTTCTTGTTAACTTTTTTTGGGGGGGACTATGTAGATATTACTTACCTGTGAGATAACTGCTTTGGTTTATCGAGATTTAAACTCATTTACACATAGGAGCTGCAGCAAAATCTAGTAAGTATGTTGTGAAATTGGGAGTAAGGAAGAGTGTATCAGAACTCATACTTGGAATTTATTTCTATTTTATAGCCATGTCATATTCTGAACAATCTAGCTGAAATACTGGAAGCACATAACCTTCTTAGCCTGATGCTCTAGACAGTTTTAGTTTTTCTACTTATAATTGCCAGTTTTGAGGGACATTCAGCAAGCTACGCTGTTTCCCTGCTTTTCCTGTGAAGGAACAAAGAGAACAAGCAGCAGCAGGGTGCTACCGCACAGGTGATGTCAGTTCCCTCTCTCCAAAGTAAGGTGCAATTATGGCCCTTATTACCTTGGAACCCAAGGCTCCCTTGGTGGTCAAAGCAGCATAAGCACCTCTGAGCCTTAATTTCTGAAAACAGGCTCCGGCCATTGATGTCACCCAGTGCTTTTAAAACGTTCATTCAGTGTTAACTGTGGACACAGTGTTTTACATTGTCACGCCATTTTGACATAACAACATTTAAAAAGCAGCATAGCTCATAAGTTATTTAACACATTAAAATATAAAAAGTAATGCACAAGATTCTTATAACAAGAGCGTACCTGAATTCTGCTCTGCAGATCCTGGGTCTCTCCAGAGACTAATTATGCCAGAATTCGTAGAACGGAGAGTGAGAACTTGGCTGGCAATGCAAAATTATTTTTACTTTGAATCCAGGTGTCCAAAAGTTAGAAATTAGTGTCTTCATCTGCTTCATCAACTAACCTTCCAAATGTTGCCCTGTAATAGGAAACAGCACAGAACTGCAACTTTATCTTAAGATTAGAGCTGATTTTGGAGTTTGTTTCCCGCTGGTGCTCTGTGTGAAGTGCTGTACTTAGACAAGAGGAGATTTAATAGGCGATGACCCGTATTGTCATCAGCATGGCATGATTTCCAGTTGCTGTGGAACAGATTAGGGTCATCAGCAGAGAGAACAGCAGAGCTTTACCAGCACAGCCCAGTATGGCTTACACAGGCAGAGAAAGGAGATAAATCCACAGCTATCAAAGGTAGGAAGCATTATTACTGACCTGTTCATTTTATACAATAGTGACCATAATTCCATGTTCCTTGACAGTGTTATTTCATAGGAAAATGTGCAATCCTGGCCATTACATTAAGGCAGAAGGAACACAGTGAAGGGATGATGGCATTTACAGTCTGTTGGAAATCCTGTTGATACTGGCTTTTTATTGTATTAGAATTTGCCTTTTGTATAATTATTTGCTTTCCCCTGTAAAATGCACTTGAGAATCTTTTAAGAAAGATAAAGTCAGTCACAAAATGATAGCGTTGGTAGATAGCAAGGATCAGGGGAGGGGCATAGGGGTTAATTATTTTTGTTCTTTTATTAAGAATATAGGTCAGCAAGCAAATTTATAATTTCATCACAAATTATGCATGTTAAGAAGAATTCATTTGCTTTGCCTTTTACTCTGTCGACGTACTCTTGATAGAACTACAGCCATGGTGCATGAGCTCTAAAATTACAGCTGCATTATGATTAACTATTAAGCGTATTCAAGGACCGTATCAGGCCTCACCATTGAGACATGAGCAGCTTTTTTTCAGTGGTAATTTTTGTGTTGTGCTAAGTCCCACTTTGTCTAGTTAAACATCATTCCTTTCGAGTTCAGTCCATGTTCAGCAGACACCTGCTTCCGTTCTGAGGTGACCTCAGTGGGAGTTCCACCCATGGTGATTATGTTAAATCCATTAGACACGCATCTGGACATCAGTTGTGTAATAGCACAGCCAAAGCTCGCGTGTATTCACCTGAGAAGCTTCAGCCTCCTCTATGTGTGTATTTTCACTTTCTTGGCCCATAAAAATACCTTTGTGATGACTGTTTGAAAAACTTTATATGCTTTCCTGTGCCTATGTCTGGAAAGACAACAGCAGGTTTCAGCCCACTCTCTGCTTTGCAGCACAGCCTTGAGACGAGAGAAGGCAACTGTAGCTCACCCTCTTGACCTATTCATACTATAATTAGATGCACCTTTATGAACTGAAATATAAGCTGTTCTGTTCCCTTTTTAATTAGATGCCTGCCTTCTATCAGAACTTCTCTGTAGAATATTTTTATAAAACTATTCAAACTAACCACCAATGAAAAATTACTGTTATTATAGTACAGGTTTTATGTCCAGCGGTACAAAATAAAAGCAATAAAATAAGATCTCTTTTTATCTGAAAACCAAGTAGAACTATGTTGCTGAAATGTGTATTTCTTAGTGACAGAATCAGTTTAGCATACTGCTAGCTTCCAAAAATAAATTCTGCACACACTGCAGAGAAAAATACAGTTTTCTTTGCCATTTTTGTTAGTGTCATCAGGAAGATCCATATTTTTTAGTTAGATGTTATGATTCAAGAGGAAATAATCCCTCATACCTTTGTAGTCAGAGGCCCAGTTTGACTTGTTGCCATTTACAACCATTTTTTTTTCAAGTCTCTCTCCATAATCAGTAAGCAGCCTAGTATCTGAATAGCCTATGGAATCTGGAAAAGAATAATAAAAACATTTTAATTTCCATTCTATCACATAACTATTATTTTATTCCAGACCTTCAGGAAAGGGAGATGGCATTTGACAGGAGGGTATTCTCTGTCAGGCTAGCACAGATGCTAAAATCTGGTTGAGCAAGGGCAGACAAGCCAGGAGAGCAGAACGTCGGCTACTCTAGGTATTATTCTGTACCTGTTCCTCTGTACTGCGCCTCTCTGAAGGAGCAATATTCGAAATTAGTCTGTGAGCTCTTATTACTAGATTTTTTTCTGCACCAAGAGAAACCGCTGAGAGACACCAAGATTAAAACTGTATGCTTACTTATTTTCAAAAGTAATATTATCTGAGTTCATTATGTCTTTTATGTTTGTTTTGACGTGTTATTAGAGATCTTTAGTTTAAAATACTTCTGATTTAACACCAGTCATCTTGTGGATTTGCTTGGCTTTTCAGTGTAATCTCTTCGATCTGCCTGGACCTCCTTGGTCTCACTTTTTTGGCCTCCCTGGACCCCTCCAGTGTCAAGACTTCAGCCTCCTTGGAACTTTTTAAAATCCCCTTTTCAGACTCTTTGGATTTATCCAGTCTGAGCTCTTCATCCTCTGTGGACTTCTCCAGTCTCACTTCATCTTCTCTGGAGCTTTCAAGTCTCACATCTTCAGCCTCTTCGGACTCCTCCAGTAGCTCCTCTTCACTCTCCTTAGAGCTCTCCAGTCTCACCTCTTCAGATTCCTGGGAGCACTCCAGTTTCACCTCTTCGATCTCACTTGACCTATCAAGTCTCACTTCATCAGGCTCTCTGGATCTCTCTGGTGACAGCTCTTCAATCTCCTTAGACCTCTCAAGTCTCACCTCTGTACCCTCCCCGGATTTCTCCAGTCCTACTTCTTCACCCTCTCTAGACCTCTCCGGTCTCAGTTCTTCATCCTCCCTAGATGTCTCCAGTCACAGCTCCTCAGCTTCCCTGGACTTTTCCTGTACGATCCCTCCATCCTCACTGGGTGTCTCAGAGCACACCTCCTCGACCTCTTCAGAATCACTAGATCTCACAGATTTTAACTATTTCATGTTTCAGGGCTCCTCCGAAGTACCCTCATCGACCTCTGAGGATGTTTCTAATCGCATCACTACACCCTTTCTGGATGTCTCCACTCTCACCTTTCAGGAGGCTTCCTCCCTCACTCCCTCAGTGTCTTTGGACATTTCCAATCTCACAGCTCTAGTTCCCCCAGACCTATCCATGCTCACCTTTCTGGAGGTTGCTAATCACACCGCTTCAGCTTCTCTTGATCTCTGCATCTAACCCTCTTAACATAGCCCTTCTTCTCACTGCAACCTCTTTCTAAACTTTCCTCCTATGTGTGCTCTTTCCTAAATTCTGTCTCTGGAAGTTCTTATCTGAGGACAGTTTAGGGCTTTACAAATATATCCTAGCATCTGAACAGAACTGGGCATGATAACAGGTCGTACAAATCTATAATGGTGCCTTGTTTACAGCTGCAGAAACATCAATATATATTCTGGAATTTTTGTAGAGCACAATTTCTGTCACTAATCTGATTTCCATTCTGTCTCAGCATGGTACCTCTTCCAAAAGTTCGTTTATTTTTTCTAAATTCATGCTGAATTTTTATCTATCAAGATCACCAAATAGTAAATAGATCTAAATGTGCAAACAACTGCATCCAAGTTGTATATCTCCATTACGGATTTAAATCTGAGTGCATTGCACAGAATTACAGGCAGCCATTTCACACAGAGGTACAGAGAGAGAAGATGAGGGGGTAAAGAAAGCAGGGGAAAAAGAGCAGAGAGAGGGTAGGGAGAGGAGCGGGAGAAGGCGTGGGGCAGGAACAGAGGGACACGTAGCTGGAAGAAACATGTCCAACTCTGCTAGCACAATTTTTTTCTGCCAAGCTGTATTTGTGGCCTGGGCTGCCCATGAGCCTTTAAATAATCTTATTGATAATTATTTTACGTATCAAATCATCAGATGTTACCATTAAAACAGCATTTTTATATAACACCCCCCCTTATCAATATATATAATTAGTGCATTTACTCGTGTTGCACCAAATACATTGCTTTGGTAGCAGAGAGGGGCTTCCTTAAATCTTCGGTGCTTTCTTGTATCTTTTGTTATGGTTGTTATAGTTGGGTTTTACAAATGATTGTGTTTTGTTCCAGTATCATCTCACTGGCACCCCTTCTGCGTTAAAAGCGCTGCCATAACAAATGTTATTTTAATTGATTTAAGTTTTACAAGTTGGAAAGCTTTTCTCCAATACGCCATGTCTGTCTCAAAATTAGGCTCACATGAAAAATAAATAAGGAAATAAATGCATGAAATAAGAATTATTTTCTGCCTCATTTATACTAGTTCTTTCTTTAAGTATGAAAGACTGTAATACATGGATTTTTTTTTTTTAATGAACCCCAAATTCAATAGGAGCAAAGTTGTTTAGCAGTTATTAAGAAAACTCCACAAATTGTTGGTCCAGATGGAAAGAATGAGTGTAATGTAGCATCCTGAACTGTCCACTGCAAAAATGTTGTCACGACTGGCACTAACTAGACTCTTTTTCAGTAGTCTCAGAAGAGATTAAGTAGGCAAATTAAGGACAGAAAATTCTTTCCATCTTCCCACTCTTTCTTCCTGGTTGGTGCTATTACTAATTACACTAATAGGCAATCTTCCCTTTCTGCCATATGCCATCCTGGAGACAGACTCTGACATACCTGGTGAACTGATCTGGCGGATCCATACTGACATCCTGAAGTGTGGACTCTTAATTGCAGTGGCTCTGGACAAAGTGCGGTCCCTAATAAAGCTGAAAATTACTCTCTGCTTTAAGAATGTACTGTAAGTGAGAACATGGCTGCGTAGTGATGTGGAACCACTGTCTGATCTCCAGGACTTTGCACTTCAGCAGATACCGACATGGGCAGGAGGACACCCGGCCTCTCTGCAGAGGACCAGAGTCACCAGTGTTCCCCCAAGGCCTGTACGGCTTCTGGAGGAGTCTTGTGTATTTTATGGTGTGGTTTGGCTCTAGCTGGAAGGAATGGAGAGACAAGGTATACATACTTCAGTGCAAGGATTTAATAAAAACCCGATCCATAATCTCCTTAAATCCTTAGTCCTCGTTATTTACATGAACATTAGATTAGAACCAAATTGATTCCTCATCAAACATTATTTGAGTCTTCTCATAACTTTTTGATTATATATGGAAAATTGTATAACTTCCCATCAAGTCTCAACAGATGATGATAGTTGCTAGTTTGCTGTTGTCTTTCATGAATTTGTTTAGAGCGAACAATTGAATATAATGATGTAATTTCAGGTGTATGCATAAACAGTGTTACATCCAGAGGAATCCCATGCCAAGGCATTGTGTCTGACAAGATAAAACTCTGGACGTGGCAGAGCTTGGCCACACGCGGATTGAAACTCCAAACTGAAGACAGCCCGTGTTTATAGAAGCCATCGGCTCCACATGCGTGTAAACTGCTCTCTTTACAGTTTCACCTAGAAAAAACTAAGAACTGATGGCATGGGTAATGACAACGGATTTAACTAACTAGAAAAAAAAACGTTTTAAACTACTTGCTTGGATTCTTAGATTACAACAGGACTACTTAGGAAGGAGTTAATATGTAACTAACATAATTGCCACATAACTAGCCATTAACTTAATAGAAGACTCAGGCCTTAATTTCTGTTCTTCAGTTAACTGACTTATTGTGTGTTTCTGGCAAATTACCGGCTCCGAATCACGGAAGACCGCACACACCCCGGCTCTCCCGGACGCCCGGGACAGGCCGCAGCTGGGCACATCCGCAGACGGGGCTGAGGCCTCTCCAGCAGGGAAGGTCCCAAACCTCTCCCAAGCAGTTCCTACGGGGGGAGCAGGGACAAACGCGGCGCTGTGGCGCGGTGCTGCCCGCACACCTGCGGCCCCGGGACGGCAACCCGGGGGCCCCGACTGACTCCCCACGCCGCAGCGCTGAGCACCACAGCGGAGGGGCCGGGCCACGCCCCGGCTCCTCGGGAGGAAGGGGCGGGCCTCGCGGGCCTCTTTCAGCCGTCTGATTGGTCGCTGCCAGAGGTGAGAGCAGGTGACTGGCGGGGCGACTGGACAGTTGCCATTGGTTAGCCGCCCTGAGGTAATTCGGATTCCGATTGGCGGGAGAATCATTTCAGCTTTGTTGATTGGCTAGAGCGCAGCGCTGTGGTCTTTCCCCTTCCGGTGGGCGCTGACCTTGCCGGGAGCGCAGCCCCGCACGCCCCCGCAGCCATGGTGGCCTACTGGCGACAGGCCGGGCTCAGGTACCGCCGGAACGGCGACGCGGCGCCTCTCGCGACTCCTTCGCGGTAGCTGGAGCGGCGGGAGGCGAGGGCCTGGCGGGGCGGGCTGGCGGGGTCACGGCGGCGCCTCTGGCGGGGGCGGAGGGGCCTGCGGGAGGTGTTTGACCCTTATCTCCGGTTCCCCCCCCCCCTTTTCCCCGTGTCTTTAGTTACATCCGCTACTCCCAGATCTGCGCCCAGGTGGTGAGAGCGGCCATGAAGCCTCAGTACAAAGCGGAGGCAGAGAGGGCGGCAATGGCCACTGTGAAAACGGTGAAACCCAAGAAGGAATAAAATGTAAGTAAATGGAAGGGGCTGGGGCCCTTAGTGCAGCGTGTTACACGGGGAGCGTTGGGCCAATGGCGGTCTGTAACTGCTGGGATTATTTCCTGCTCTGTGGGAGATCGGCTCTGATCCGGCCTGAGCCGGGGAGGGACTGGGGGGGGCTCGCCGAGGGGTTTAGTGCAGCTTGTGCGGGTGTCTGGGTCCTGACTGCCTGCGGGATGCAAAGCAGCGTAATGGCATCAGTGGGGTGTCCTCTCCATCGAGCCCTGCTTCAGACAATTTGAGGTTTGGTCAAAGTTGTTACGGACTAGTACAAAACAGCCGGGTTTCTGTAGCGATGTTCATAGGTTTCCTGTCTCCTCACGAAGCCAAGAGACAGCCTCTGAACTGCTGTTTCCTCTGTCAGCAGCTGTGGTTGTGTAAGGGTTGTTGGCTGGCTGTGACGGACAGATGCTACTTGTACCGTTATTGCTGATGTTGCACACATCCCGAGCAGCTGAAATCTCTTCTAAGAACAGCTTCTATTTCTATAACGTTACTACCTTTTGTTTGAAGCGTACCTTGTCTATACTCTTGACTCAAATAACTTGCATTTTAAATCTCTCGTAGGAACCGGTCTGTGGTGAATAACAGTGAGCTGCAAAGCTGTAGGCAAGCTCAGGACTCTGCAGAACAATGGCGTCACGTTAACTGTAAGACTTGCCTCTGTGTGTAAATCAATATGCTAATAAAAGTAATTTCTGTTAAACAAATTAGTGTGTGGAAAGTGTTGTTCCTCTTGAAACAAATTACTCCACTTTGCAGAGACATTTATCTTTCGCTTGTTAAAATAGAAGAGTGTTTTTATCACACTCTACCATTCAAGAGCAACACATGTTTATTTTAAGGCAAGTCTCTTGTTGGATTTCATGCTGGTATTTCAGGCACATCGATGAGTGGGAGATTTAATTGTTGTTTAAAACTTCTGCCTCTCTCATTTCAATGATTAATGATTACTTTGGAGGAAAGTAATCCTGGGCCGGGCTCCCTTTGCTCGGCTGTGGGTTGTCCTCAGTGTCACTGTGCTGGGGGCAGAGGGACACACCTTCCCTGGGGGTGATGCTCCATCTGCTGCAGGGGTGTGGGGAGAGCTGGCGGGGCCCTGCCATGTGTCTGTGCAGCAGGGCCACGGCTGTCCCCTGCACGGGAAGGAGCACCCCGCGTGCACGGAACCGGCCTCAGCGCTGGGGTCCTCGAGATGCTTCTGCTGTCGACTCAAATTCACAGTTTAATAAACTCTCTCTTCTAAGACCATGATAAAACAAACTCCATTTTTTTTCATGTAATTTAAAGTTAGTCCTAACAAGAATAAACTATAATTTTTGTCTATCGGATGTTTCAAGTATTAAAGTATTTTATAGAGTGGTATATAATTTTTATTTAAAGGAATGTTATAAATACAGTCTTAAGTAGATGGCTGTGAACGGCAAGGAACTTTTTTTCCTGAAGTGAAGATACATTTTTGATTTAGTGATTGCCATTGGACTTACATCTAACTATCTGCAAACCATTCCATCCAGTTTGCTATACTGAGTGACAGGAAGAAAATTTACAATAGTTAGTACATGGGGGGGAAAAAAAAACCCCAGTAAAACTTTTCCTGGGTGTTCACAGCTTTGTGTGCTGGTGTAACTCCAGCTATAGTCTGAAACAGAACAAACCACGCGATGAGAATGAATCCAAGCTCTGCGATAATATAAGCCAGCAACGTGACAGAACTATTGAAAGTAAAAACGTGCACATTCAGTCTTTAGCCCCACATTGTCCGTCCCCCCCCGCAGCCGCAGGGGCTGAGCATGGCTGCTGTGGGTCGCTGTGGGGGGCCCTGCAGCGCCGCAGCGGGAGCACAAACAGAACTGGATGGTGTCTGCAGCGAATACATACACCTGAGGAGCTGATGGTGGATTTTGCTGTTGGTTTTGCTCCCGGGGGTGTACGTACACACGCGGGCTGTGTATTACCCTCAGTACCCGCTGATGATACTCTAAAAGTGAATACAGTTACGAGAGGGGCTGTTGTGAGAGGACTTGTCTCCATCGTGGCTCTTCTGGGAGAGATTCGGTGCCAACAGTTGTTTGGGGGAGTAAAGCATGGCTGCCGTTAACTTCAAAAGCGTTGTATTGTAATACTGGATATATTTTGGCCAGAAGCAGAGAAGAAGTTACTAAGAAAGGTGTTAGTTTCAGTACGCAGCTAATGGCTACTGGCCCATTGGGAGAGTGGTTTGATATTACCAATAGTTTTATGGTGCTTCCTTTTCCGGGCTGGCTTCCGCTTCCACCTCTTCATATTCCTCAACGTCTGCAGTGGCATCCTGGTACTGCTGGTACTCGGACACCAGGTCATTGGTGTTACCTTCTGCTTCGGAAAACTCCATCTCGTCCATGCCTTCCCCGGTGTACCAGTGGAGAAACGCTTTTCTTCTGAACATGGCCGAGAACTGTTCAGAAACCCTGATGAAGAGCTCCTGGATGGCTGTGTTATTGCCAATAAAGGTGGCTGCCATCTTCAGTCCTCGCGGTGGTATGTCACACACGGCCACTTTGACGTTATTAGGGATCCACTCCACAAAGTAGGAACTGTTCTTGGTCTGGATGGCCAGCAGCTGCTCATCCACCTCTCGGGTAGACATCCGGCCTCTGAAGATGCACGCCACCGTCAGGTACCGTCCGCGCCGAGGGTCGCATGCCGCCATCATGTTGCGGGCATCAAACATCTGCTGGGTGAGCTCCGGCACCGAGAGGGCTCTGTACTGCTGGCTGCCTCGAGCGGTCAGCGGGGCAAAGCCCGGCATGAAGAAGTGGAGGCGAGGGAAGGGCACCATGTTAACGGCCAACTTCCGCAGGTCCGCATTCAGCTGGCCAGGAAACCGGAGGGAGGTTGTGACACCGCTCATGGTTAGGGACACGAGGTGGTTGAGGTCACCGTAGGTGGGGTTGGTGAGCTTTAGAGTTCTAAAACATATATCGTATAGAGCTTCGTTGTCAATGCAGAAGGTTTCATCTGTATTCTCTATTAGCTGATGGATGGAGAGGATGGCGTTATAGGGCTCTACCACCGTGTCGGATACTTTGGGTGAAGGCACAACACTGAAGGTGTTCATAATCCTGTCGGGATACTCTTCTCGGATTTTGTTGATGAGGAGCGTGCCCATACCTGAGCCCGTACCCCCACCCAGCGAATGGATGAGCTGGAACCCCTGAAGGCAGTCACAGCTCTCGCACTCGTTCCTGACCACATCCATGACGTTCTCGATCAGTTCAGCGCCTTCTGTGTAATGGCCCTTTGCCCAGTTGTTTCCAGCACCCGAATTTCCTACAAACAGAGTTACAGAAAGAACAGCCACAAAGTCAACGAGAGAATTCTAAAGGCTACAAAGTTGGGAGTTAAAAGGCCGTTTGGAGACAGCCGGCTGCAGTCAGTTTGCTGACAGCAGGCTGTACATACCATGAATAAAATTGTCGGGTCGAAAGAGTGGGCCTATTTTGCTAGACCGTACACTGTCCATCGTACCGGGTTCCAGGTCCACCAAGATAGAACGGGGCACATATTTATGGGCTAGGACAAAAGAAAACAAATGTGAACAATTACTGTTAGAAGTCAAAGAGATGGGCTTATAATCTACTCTGAAAAAAACCAACCCGCCTACAGTGATTTGGGGATTTTTTTAATATTTTTTTTTTAATTACTTATTTTAACCTTCATGTTGGCTCTGCAGATTGCTCTGCCGGCCCCCTCGCAGTGCCGAGCACTTACAGTAAGCCTCGTTGAAGTAGACGTTAATTCGCTCAAGCTGCAGCGACGCATCCCCACGGTAGTTTCCAGCGATGTCAATGCCGTGTTCATCGCTGATCACCTCCCAGAACTGGCAAAGGAAAGAGGTTCAATACACTCATAAAGACTTTATCTCAGCACAATGTGGTCAGCACCAGCCCCGCTGCGCTCGTGCCTGACCCCGGCAAGCGGGAACGCTGCCTCATGGGGAAATTTTGCCATTTAGGTATTAGATCAGAGTGGGGATCCTCCTCTCCTCCCCCCAAAAAAAGCATAGGGGAAAAGTTTCATAGACCATTTACGCTGCTTAGCTCTCACCCGTGCACTAATAGGTGGAGGCCCTCAGTTTGTGCCCTTTATCATAAAGGAAAATTGATATTAGCTTAAATAACACAGATACTAGTTGGCATGAGCTTAACAGAAAAGTCGGGAGGTGGAGAGGGGGGGGGTCGCTCGGGGGCCTGTCACACACATGTGGGGCTGGGGCACGGCAAAGCTGGCTCCAACAAACTTGCATGCGAGCAATAGTTTCCACAAACAGATGTCGGTCCTGCCGTCCTATCTTGACATTCACATGGGTGTCTGTGCTGGGGCTCTTATCTGGGCAGCAGCCACCCCAGCGTTTGTGGACACACCCGCCCGCTGTAACGACCGGGCTATTTTAGTCTTAAAAGTCTTCTGGTTTAGCATCCAGTCTCACTCTGAGTGTGCAAATAAACCATTCCCAACATGTGCATGGTGTTTCAGCGTGTGTGGGTGTGCTTTTCTACGGGTCTCATTAGACACAAGTAGTCTGCAGGTCAAAGCCAGCAGAAGACAATATAAGCCCTCTAACTGTCACCCCGGCTGCACTCAAACTGCCTGGGTCTAACACGGCATTCCCCGGCCATCCACAGCTTCGTGTTCCAACAAAAGGAAACAAGGTGAGACTTGTGGGAGCAAGAAATGGAGGAAGAACATGAGAACCATCCTTCAGCTATCATGTGTCATCAAAGACCACCCCCTCAGCCCCAAGTTAACCCAAACACCTTTTTTTTAGCAAATTTCTACTAATCAATTGAAAAAAAAACCCAAAAGATGAACATCACACAGCAAAAAGCAATGGTGGTTTTTTCTCTCCTGGAAAAAAACATTAACCTTTGCATGAAGAGCAAGCTCATCATGACTTTTCCATCAAAATACTGCGATTCCCCACTAACACGTCATCCTACCACTGAGTTAACAAGGCACTTGTTCCCCCCAAAAGCCCCCATCCGTTGCCGATGTCTGACCTGCTGCCACCGACAGCACTTGTTACTAAGGACCAGTACTGGAGACCTTACCTTAGCCCCAATTTGGTTCCCGCACTGGCCGATCTGGAGATGCACGATTTCACGCATTCTGCGTAGCTTGGACCTGCGGGCGGCTACCCCCTCACCCAGGGCTCTGTCCCCGGCACAAGCTCCTGCTGCTGCTCTATCAGCTGCACCCAGCGCCGCCCGCCCCAGGGGCCTTTTTATACCCGTGGGACTGTCCCTGGACGGCGAGGGGAGTAGCCAGCTCCCGGGGCTGCCCAGCGCAGGGAGGCAATGTGCCCAGGTATCGGCTACCAGTACCTTACCGAGTGCCTCGGAAAAGGAAACAGTCACACGCACCCCCTTACAATTCATTCCAGTTCTCCGTGCAGCAAACTGTGACTCACGAGGGTCTGTGCACACCGTGTTTGTGCTTCATTATTTTATACATAATATATACACAAATATATACCCGTATAGAGCAGTTACAGCCTCAAATAAGTGATTTTAATTCATTAACTACACGTGCTTCTGCCACATAATTTAAATTTTAACATCATATGAGTCATACAGGACAACATCTGTAAAAAAAAACAACAACAACAACTTTCCAGCAGCAGCCTCCTACAATCACAACACTCAGCACCCTGCCAGGCAAACCGGCCCTTCGCTAACAAGCATCATTCCCAGCATCCAACTGCATGAAAGAGAGGTAACAGGACAGGATCAGCAACAAAAAAATACTTTGTACGACAAAAATATAACACTGCACTCTCAGTGATATATGTTCCTTAAACATTTAGTAAGAATCCACCAATTTCAGTCAATCTAAAATCTGACCCAACTTGTGACCGACTTGCACAGACGCTGTCTTGCTCGCTCTCTCTTCCTTTCCTGCCATTAGGAAATACAGTATTTCTCATATTTCTTATTTGCTTATATCTGAGATGTGGTATTTCAGAACAACCTGCCAGGAAAATGCTGGCGGTGGAACCCCAGTCCCACTCTGAAGCCACCGTGGTGTTCACCGCGGGAAAGGTTTCGCTGCAGCAAAGGAAGCGACGCGTGTTTTAGCAAAACAGGGCACGGTCCTGCTGCCTCCTGATAACCAGGACTAATATCACCGAGCAACAGAACCCCAGCAGGGGCTGTCTTCTGGGAGCTTGGAGTAGTTTTATTACATGTCAGGCGACTGTCAGTGCTTTGCAACTGTTCCTTTTAAGGATAGGAAAGGGAACTATAATTAGGAAAGCACCTTAAATTATTTTGTACAAAAAGATGACAGTGGAAGAACTTGACTCACTGAAAGCAGCTCCTTCATGGGGTGCTCAAGATAAGGAATCTCTGAGCTTCCATATTGCTCCAGAAGAAAAATCAGCTTGTTCCAGACTTCCCCACCACAGACGACTTCCACTTCTCCGCCAGCCGAGGGAGGAACAGCCAACTGCTCCGAGGCAAAGTTTAGCACCAGCAGAACATGGCAAAAAAGGCACTAGGGAACATTCTGTCGTCCTCTGCCAAGCCATGGGCCGTCCTCAGTAGGGAACAGTAAAAGCATGACTTTAAATTCAGGCAGATTAATTTTGTTTCCTTAAAACACAATAGCTTTATCATTTTCCAAAAAATAAGTATTCTCTAAACAGCTTAGTTTGCTCGGCAAGACAACGTAACAGTTGTGGTCCATCGCCAGAGTGTAGGTACAATGGCATTGGACACCTTCTGCAATGTCCTAAGATGAAATACTGGAAAGTTTATTTGGACATGTACTTTGAAAGCAAATTTCATTTTATTCATGCAGATTTCATATGTGTTTTTTGCAGTTGTGCTTAGCTAAAGGTAATAGCACAGTTCCAAGATGTGTATTCAGTTGCTGCATTCTGTATGGGTGCTGCATTGAGACGTGTCAGAGCTACTGACAGCCAATAAATACCCCTTGCAATATTCAGTGTATTCATCCACAATAACCTCAACTTATAAAGTGACCAAAGATGCTAATTCACTGTCCAAAAAATTTGGTAAAATGATTTTCAGCAATAAATACACTCCAGCTCTCCAGCTCTATGATTGATTCCATACATTCCATACTCACATCGCACACACAAAGACCAAAAAAGAAAAAAAAAAAAAAAGGGGGAAGTGAAAGAAACATGCAATCACTTAACATTGGGGTTTCTCTTGCTAAAAATAGCTCCTGGAATCATGTGCCTCCTCTGCAGCACTTCCTAACACAGTCTTGAAAATTATGGCCTGTGACATGAAGTACCTGTGTGAGGCGCTTTGTGCAGCGGAGAGGGGTTTGTGCCTCTCTTCCCTCCCCCCGACTGCATTTCTGGGATGCCCCAGGTCTCTCTGTACACCAGACTTGGGGTGTGAAAAGCTGTTTCTCTGCGGGTTTTGTCAGGGGCTGCCGAGCTCAGCGACAGCGCAGGCTGGAGCTGCCCCAGTGCCTTGGCCGTGGCAGAGGTGCTGCCGGGCCATCGCCGGCACGGGGACGCTGGCGCAGGGGTCGGGATGAGGACCAGCCCAGCCCTGGGCACAGCCACGGCCAGCCTGTCCCGCCGTGCCCGTTATCAGGCCCAGGCACAGCGCCCCGGTGACGGGCGTAAGCTGAGACCACAAACACGCCAGGCTCTTTTGGTTACTGGGGCTTTTTTTTTTTGCTTCTGCTTTTCTTGGTTGGTGTTTTTTCCAGTGCCACCACAGCATCCACTGGCAACAAACACACGTGTGTGGGAGGCATTCAGAGATACTTTTTTTTTCCCGTACGGTTTGCTTGGGAGGAACTGGCTTTCCCTAGCAGTGGAGAAGATTGCTGAGAAGAAAGCCTATGGAGATAAGCCTGGCTACAGGCCACCAGATAATTTGGGAGGGATCTGTGAGTGGCTACCAGATGAGCTGACACTAGTCTCAGCTAATCCAGGCTACACCAGGAATACTACCAGAAAAACGTTGCGTTTGATTACCCACCTCACATCTTCATTTCACTTAGTAGGAAGAACTATTTAAAGACTGCAGCGCCAGCAGCTGGGCCAAATGAGTCACCATCAGCCTAATGAGCCCGTATGTTTAAGCAAATAGGTCTCGGTACTATCAGAGGGGACAGCCGAGCAGCTCATTACCTTCCCCACACTGCAGATCAACAACCCGGCGAAACCAGGGCTGGCAGGATGTGAATTCACCTCTGGGCCGTGCCCCGCTCGTCCCCGCAGCCACAACCGCAGCTCCTGCCGAGTTTGGGTCACTCGATGATTGCCACAGCCGGCGGCATGGTGGCCAGGCTGGTCCTTGCTCCTGTCGGTCTCAGTCTCTCTAGGCAAAACATAGAACTAAAAAATCTCTGGCCTTTTGCAGAGAGCTCTGGGAGCTAAGGAAGAAACGCTCGGAGGGAAGAACTGGCTGTGGTTCACTAAAGCTGTTTACCAAACATGAATGCTCTACCGAGCACACGGAAAAGAGACACTAACAGTCCACCCACACACGTAGCTAAACCTTCTGCAGGAAAACGAGGAAACTATTTTTACTATTGAAAGTAGCAGATAATAACCTTCCAACGTCCTGGACCCTAAAGAATAGCCTAAAAAACCACACACAAGCCTGTATTCCTTTGTAAAGCGCAGCACAAAAGGGCTTGAGGGATTCTCCAAGGGCTTGGGCAAAAACTCCAACCAACCAAGCCCCCGTCCCGCCCGCCCCGGGGAAGCGCGGTCCCGGGGTGCAGCGGGCTCGGCCAAAGGGAAAGAAAGGGGTGACCCCGTCCCTCGGGGGCTGCTCCGTCCCTGGAACGCCTCCTGCTGCCACCAGCCCCGGGCCGACAGCGGCCACGTACCCGAACACCACCACGTTGCAGCAGCTTTGCCTTTCCCCCCTTGTTTGGGGGGTGCGCGACCAAAACCGCTTCATTTGGGCGGGTGTGCGATGGAGACCGCCCGGGGTCCCCCCGCTCCCCGCGGGGCAGCCGGCGGAGGGTGGGTGTCTCCCACCGCCGCTCTTCCCCGCCCCCCGGTAAGTTAATTAGCTGCCATTAGGAAGGGCAGGCGGTGCCGGGGGCAGGTCCCGCTTCCAGTCGACGCGCCTCGATCGCGGTATAAGGAACCCCAGGGAGGCTCCGCTCTCCCCCCCCCCCCCGCCGCCGGAGCATCGCCGTGCCCAGCATGGCGGAGCAGCCCCGCCGCCTCGCCTCCCTCCTGCTGCTGCTCTGGGGCTGCCTCGGCCCGCCCGCCCGCGCCGGCCTCTACTTCAGGGAAGGGCAGAGCTGCTACCGCCCGGCCCCGCGCAGGGACCCCGGCCTCAGGTGAGACCCGCACCCGGCCCCGCCGCAGCCCGGGGAGGGGGCCGGGCGGCCCGCACCGGGGCTTTGCAGAGCCGGCCTCGCCCGGTCTCGGGGGGGGGCTCCCAGGTGCGGGCGGCTCCGTCCCCCCGCCGCGCGGGGAGCGTTCGGGGGGGTCTCCCCGCCGCCGGGAGAGCTCGGGGGAGGGCGGCTCTCCCCGGTGCGGGGGGGTGCGTGTGTGTGTCCGGGGGCTCTCCCCGGTGCGGGGGGTGTGGGGTGTGTGTCCGGGGGCTCTCCCCGGTGCGGCGGGGTCCGGAGGCTCTCCCCGGTGCAGGGGGGTGGGGGGGATCCCGCCCCCCCGGTCGCAGCGGCGGTCACGAGGCGGCGCGGGTGGGGCCCGGTCACGCTGCCCGCTGTCACGTGACCCGCGCCGCGTGCCGGACCCTCGCGGCCTCGTTACGAAACCCCCGAAAGCTGGGGTTTTGTGGGGAAAAAAAAAAAAAATAAAAAAATCAGCCCTTCGCTGGCCCGTCGCGACGGGCAGCCCGGGAGCTGGCGCCTCCTCTCCCCCCCGCAGGACCTACCCCCGCCCGCACGAGTCCCTGGGGGCGGCGGCGCTGCCCCGGAGCTGGGACTGGAGGAACGTGAACGGCGTCAACTTCGCCAGCACCACACGGAACCAGCACATCCCCCGGTACTGCGGGTCCTGCTGGGCACACGGCAGCACTAGCGCCCTGGCAGGTACGTCCCGGGAACCGGCACATCCCACCGGCACCCGGGCAGGGACATCCCCCCTCTCCCCCGGGAACCGGCACATCATCCCCAGTAACGGACAGAGCACAACCCGGGCTGGGAGGTGTGTGAATGCAACGGGAATGCCCTAGCTGACAGCGAGGAGGTCTGGTTTCAACGGAGACAGCCATCGCTGCGGCCGTCCCCACCCTCGGAACCACCGGGGGGATGGCAGCTCAAAAGCTGTCTGGAGGAACGCAGCCCCTGCCCAACTGCCCCTTAGGGCCGGGAGTAGGAAGGGGGTTTTCTGCCCCTCTGGGAGGTGTGGTGATGGCAGCAGCAGATGCGAAAGCAGTTACCTCATCTCCTTCCCGTTTTTGGTACCTCGGCATCGACCGCAGCCTGGCTGCGAGGAAGTGAGAGAAGCTGGCCTTGGTGGGAAGGTCCCGCAGGGTATCGGCTTCAGGAGCCCCGACCCCCACAGCATACACCACAGCTGGTTGCAGCAGAGAGCTTTTTATCAGCCTTTTTCCTGGGAAAAGGGAAGTAGGGGTTTGCTTCAGCTGGAGAAGTATTTTCTCTAGAGAGGATACGTGATGATTTGCCGGCAGCAGTAAGGTGTTTGTGTGGGGGGGCTGTGAGGGGATGAGCTGTGGAGGAGAAATCAAGGAAACTGGGCAGGAATGGGAAGACACCGCAGGTGTGAGCAGGCAGCAGGAGGGGAAAGGATCCATTCTTAAGCACTACGAGAATATAGACATGTATGAAACCTGCTGTGATGTAGGGAAGAACTAGAACAGATAAAATACTTAACTTGTGTAACTTTGGTTAAAGCTTAATTGCATCCCTAGGTATGCCAATACGTGCATAAGTATAAAAAGTTGACTTTAAAAATCAGGGTATCTTTTCTGAACTGCTGTGACTAGTTAAAGCGCTCATCCCTTCCCTCCTTGCGGGAAGAGGGGCTGGGATAACGTGTCCTGCCAAGTACAGCAGAGTGTTAGTGCTAATAGGATTAAAAGCACTACAGCGGCATCAGTTAAGACACTTAATGCACGGGGAGCTGCAGTTTATAAATACTCATGGGAAGCTTTCAGCCAAGTAAGCTGGTCCTTTCTGACAAAATAAGGCAGCAAAGCAGCGTTGCCTGTCCGAGATGGCAGGGTAACAGTGACACGTTGACTCACCAGTGAGGATATACTTTTCCTTGCTTTAAGTTTGGGAAGATTCTCTCTCGCAGCCAGAGACCTGGGCTGCGGGGGCTTGTGAGTCCCTGCGTGGGTTTATGTGTGAACCCATACTCCTGTAGAAGAGGCTGCCGAGAGCTGGCTTTAGGGTGTGTATTTGAAAACTCTTTTCTGTCAAAGCCAGAAACAGATCTGGAAGGTTTCAGAAGCTGTGACATGAATTAGAAGAGGTTCAGGGCACTTCAAGGCTCTAAACAGATCTTACTGTTTAGTCATACGCAGGTATTTTTGCTGAGCTTTTAGTGAAAAGAGCTTCTAATGGAAGCCTGCACTAATACCCCAGCCTGCTGGTTTGAGCTAGGGGGCAGGGGCTTTTCCAACCACAAGTGCTGGTGCCTGCAGAGAGTTACTGGTTCAGCAGAGGAGAGACAGGTTTAACACTTGTTGCAGGGTGTAACCACCCACGTATTCCACTGACAAAACCCCATTTCTTATCCTTACAGATCGAATCAACATAAAGAGGAAAGGTGCGTGGCCATCTGCCTACCTGTCTGTTCAGAACGTGATTGACTGCGCTGACGCCGGATCCTGTGAGGGTGGAGACCACGCCGGCGTGTGGAAATACGCTCACGACCATGGCATTCCAGATGAGACTTGCAACAACTACCAGGCTAAGGATCAGAGTATGATGCCTATTTGCTTTGGTGTCAGGCTTCAGCCCAGGTTTAGCAGATCTTAATAGAAAAAAAAAAAAAAAAAGGAAAAAAGGTAGTTTTTTGGGTTTTCAATGTACTGGTTCCTGCCTTTGCGTTGTACCTACTGTTTGACTGACAGAACAGGTTTTCTGTACAGGCCTGTGTGTCTCTGCTCCAGCCCAACAGCAGAGCATTAAATCATGCCCAGACAAGTTTGCACAGCTAAATTGTTTTAACTTAATCTCTTAAATCCGTGATATACAATCTCTGATGTACTGAAACGTTTACAAGTGTCACCTCAAGCTAAACAAAGGAGAAATGTAACTTTTGTCTGGTCATGTATGACTGGAAGGTTCTGTATCTAGAGAGCTGAAACACTTCCTCATCAAAGCACTCACGCCTAAGTAGTGAAGAACAGTAACTCACGACTGTAGGGACTTTGAATGTGGTTCCAGAAAGAGTATGTATCAGTCATTACTCTTAAGTTATTAATATCTGCCTCAAGTGAAAGAAAGCAAAGCTTAGTGTCATATCATTAATTCACTTGAAGACTAGCATTCCCTTGCAGTGATAATCTCACTTTTGTTTTGCAGAGTGTAAGAAGTTTAACCAGTGCGGAACCTGTGTGACATTTGGAGAATGCCACGTGATAAAGAACTACACTCTCTGGAAAGTTGCTGACTATGGGTCTGTCAGCGGGAGAGAGAAGATGATGGCAGAAATCTATGCTAATGGACCAATCAGGTAAAAAAAACAAACAAACAAAAAAAAACCAAACAAAAACAACCACCACAAAACTAACCAAATAACCTTGAATGGTAAAAAAGATGTTTATCTACTAGTACTACAGGGACTGAAATACCCGAGACTCAGTCTAGGGCCTGAAGCTTACTTCTCCGCTCTGGCCTACGTTGGCATATCTGCACTGACACACAGGCTTTAGTTTGTTTGTAGGTAAATTGAGCTCTGAAGTCAAAATGCAAGAAACCTGTAGTTTTCTAGCCAGGCCCTTGCCCTGATCTCCTTGTATAAAAACTGCTTTCTGTGTTTTATTACAGCTGTGGCATAATGGCTACTGAGAAGCTGGATGCTTACACTGGTGGGCTCTATTCCGAGCACAACCCCTCGCCTGTGGTGAACCACATCGTATCCGTGGCTGGCTGGGGAGTGGAAAACGGCACAGAATATTGGATTGTTCGTAACTCGTGGGGTGAACCCTGGGTAAGGAAACGTGGGAACAAGTGGGTTTGCACAAAGACTTTAGAGGAAAGGTGGGGTCTTTCACCTGCAAAGAGGAAGCTGCAGAGCTAGCCTGTGGATAAGAAAAGTAAAACTTTCTTTGAGCTAGACTAGCTCTAACAAAATGAAACTGATCTGAAGACAAGGATATTCAGGCAAAGTTACTTGTGTAATGGCAACTGAATCCCACATATCTTCCATGGACATGCAGCTCCTCTTATGGGCAACTGTAAATTACTTTTAGTTGTAGGCAAAAATCAAGCCACACCTGGAATGGACGAGGGGGATGTGAACTCACCGGAGCTGACTGTCCCCATGAACCCAGCATTAAACTGCAGCTCCAGTGAATTCCCAGATTCACCTAGAAGCCATTCATATTTGGGTGGCAGAACAGCCTCAACAGCCTACATTTTCTGTAGTTATGTTTTCTAACTTGCAATGCAAATTCATTCTTTACAGGGTGAAAGAGGGTGGCTGAGAATTGTGACAAGTGCATATAAAGGTGGAAGAGGAGGAGAGTACAATCTTGCTATTGAAGAGGACTGTGCATACGGAGATCCTATAGTTCCTTGATGCCATATTGTACCTCTGTCTGCTTAGGAACCACTTGTTTTGGAAGCTTCCCAGCACAACCTTTTTCTGTTTAAGGAGTAGTTGTCTAAAACCTTCACAGTTCAACACCATCAGGCAGTTCTGCAAAATTAGCCCAGATAGCAACACACTGTCTTCAAAATTAAATAAATACAGAGCTGCTGTTAGATGATTTACAGCTTAAAAGTAATTTGCCCATGAAAAAGTTGTCTGCCTTGATGCACAGTATTTAAATCATACTCACTTAATTGCAGAAACTGTATACGTAAATCCCTGTACGTTTTTTAAATATGTAGACATACTGGGAAGGAAAAATTATACTCAATATTTGGGTCTAGAGCTTATACTAAGTATTGAGCAAGTATCATCTCACAGTGATGCAGATGAAAAAACAGAGCTAAGTTTGGACATGATATATTCAAAAAACCTAAATCCCCTGTTATTTCCTTGGCCTCCTGGTGAAACAGCATTGTTGGGAGTCTCACAAAATGCAGTTGCTTTTGTCCAACCAAAATGATGTAACAGGATTTACTTCAATCAAGAGACAAAGTCTAAACATTTCTTAGTTATTTAATTGGTCTTGTCTTTGCTCAAATTCCTTGCTCTGATATGTGATTGGCTGTGCCAGTTTTCTTGTCAAGGCAATGTATAAATTGCCACAAGCCAGAACTCTATCCCAGTTTGAAGAAAGGTAGCAAATTCTCTTCTTTAAAACTGAGCCAGGTACTAAGTGGCAAATCAGTGCCATATCAAATGTTACAAACTAGCATTGTTAATTGCATTTAATAAATGGAATTTTTCTCTTACATGACTCTATGTGCATTATAAGAGCTTATTAGTACAAGTTTGTGGTTGTCTTCTATTGTTGTCCCTAACAAGCAGGCTCAGGTGCCAGCCCCAAACCTCACCTGATGCTTTTACTGGACTGTTTCTTGTGAAAGGCTTGGTTGACACCAGTCCACGCAGCAACTATGATGGCTCAGGCAACACCTGGAGTTACACACTACCTCTGCCCACGCTGGAGGTTAAGGTACAGGCTACGAGGAAGCATCTGACTTCAACAAGCAAGGGAGAGAGGAGATATTCGGCTGTTGGACAATGTGGCAGCGTGACAGTTCTGGTCACAGCATTGTGGAAGTTTCAACTGGTTAAAAATCACCTATGTAGAGAAGTGGAGAGGAACTCAAGTGTTCTGAGGAAGTGACACCAAGCTTGAATGCAGAGGAAAGCAGAAGTGTACCTTGTTTAAGCAGGTGGCAGATTTGCAACGGACACAGGAACAAAGTGCTCTTGATTACCACTAGAAGCTGATACATGAGGCAGGGCTACAGCCTGAACTGGAGCTCTATAGGGCAAATTGTAATTAATTCCACAAGGAAAGGAAGTCAGGGCTACAAAAAGCCAAAACTGTATGCTAATTCAACTTAAAATACTATGAAAAGTAGGCCTCATGCAAGTTTAAATGGCGTGAATGTTAGCGCATCTTCTAGTCAAAGATAAGCAAAGTAGTTCAGAACAGCTCCTGCAGAAGCAAGTTTTGCCCTTCCCAGGCTGTGCTTGAAGCTGATGAAAGTACTGTGGTGTTACAGCAAGCTCTGTCACTGCGGAGCGAGGGAAGATGCACTCCTTTTTATAAGGAGTTAAGAATCTACACCATTGGCTGCTGTTTCAAGAATTATGGTAGCTTAGAGTTCCCATTTGTGAATCACTAACAGAAGAACAAAGTGATTTCCTTTTTAAATTTACATCCAGTTGGATTTAAAATGTCACTGTCTTTTAGAAAGCAGGTTCTTCAGAAAACAGATGTGCTTGGAAAAGCACAGTGGGCTTGTCTATGCTCCTCACTTGTAAACAAGCAGTATTTGCCCGTACACAGGGAAATCCAGCCCAATGGACAGAAAGGAAGAGAGGTCTGAATGAAACTTTGAAAGAAATCTCTGGAAAAGAAAACCACCTTTATTTAAAGGTAAGTTATAATCTTGGGTGTATCTCCCACTGTTTGGCATCAACCAGGATAGAGGAGAGATAAGTATAAAAACCAAGCACAACAAGCAGTAAGGACATTTCTGCACACAGTCGTATTTTTGGAGAGCAGTAGAATTTTGCCACGGTAATGAAACTTACCAGTAACACCTGATGCATCTATTTAACAAAAATAGAGTCTTAAAGATAACACACACATAGGATTCATCTGTTAATACAAAACTAGCCTTGATTGTTGCAACTCCACTTGCATTACACAAAATGTTTTCTTCATAGCAGTAAATATGCAGAATATTTAGAATTCTAGTAGAATGCAAGACAGAGCCAGCCACACTAATTCCTCATAAAAACCTAAAGCCTTCAAGATTTAGTCTTCAGAGAACTATCTGCAAAGTGGTTTTAGTAGGAACTCCCTTCCCCATTCTTCAGGTTGTGTGTATTACACAAAGAATCAGTGACAAATTCTGCAAATAACCAAAATAATGGTCCTTGAAATAAATCTGTTTCTCTCCTGCTGTCCCCTTCAGAATATTCAGATTTATACGGATTTGTGTAGCAACAGAAAATCCTTCAGTATTACTCCAAAGTCCAGTAACAGTCCTGTGATATGAAGCTCAAGGTCACCACACAAGTCAATCAAATGCCCTTCTGCCCGTTCTTCCTTTTCTGGGGTTTCCTGGTTTGTTTTTGTTGGGTTTTTCCTTTGCTGCTGTGAATATTACTGGTGGAGAGTATGGCAAAGTAGTCATCACGTGCTCTGCATTCTTGATATTTTCCACTGCTTAGTTCATCATAATAAAGTTAGATTTGCAGTGAGCTTAAAAGAAAAAAAAAAAAAAGTGCTCAGTACATGACTGATTTATCCGTTTGCATGTGGGTTTTTGCATTATGTAAATAATTAGGATTTTAGGGTCTGGAGAGATGTTTTTGTGCTAGTTCTCAAAAAAAAAACGGTATTTGTCTTCAAATTCCTCACTGGTACCTAGAGATTCTTGATTAAAGGAAAATTTCTAAACACAGGCCCCTAAAAGGGAAGTTATCTGTGAAAATACCTGACAGGCATTCCTATGTTTAGCAATCCTCCTAAACATCATTTGCAAATTGTAACAGATAACTAAAGGAAGCAGGTATGCAAGGAATAAACGTGACTTACCTATAAACTCAGTGACAGGATCATGTTCGCCTTCTGTTTTAATAGTACCTGCAATACTTTCATTTTCCAAGATGGGAAGAAAAAGCTGTACGAAGTCTGAGGTATATGGAGGAGCAATCACATCCAGCACCTGAAACAGCAGGCAAAAATGGATTATTCTTCCAGTTAGAGAGGTAGTAGGGACGATATTTAATTCACAATACTAGTCTTGAAAGCATACAACTAGTCACACTCAAGAGGTCTTGTTCTCCATACAAGTAATCAATTATGTATCCTTGCAGTACTCCATCTCATACCTTAATACTTTCAGGAGTCAGCAGGACTAAGTCACATCTAGTGAATACTGATATTACTTACCGTGCTCAGAATCTCATCTCATATCCTGAAATATTTCTGAACCCGAGGCAAGCTGATTTCATATCCGAACACACACAACTGATATTAGAGTTTATTTCTATATGTTAGTAAACTACTGACCTCCGTAACAAAATATCTGATGAGAGAGATATCAGTGTCCAGCTTCTCCAGGCATTTGCGGATGTAGCTGACGACGGGCAGGACATATCCCCGGCTCAGTAAATGCACCATTCGATCCAAGAGAGTCTTCTTCAACTCCAGCTGGTGGGACGGGAAGGGAAGAACCCAGATTGGAACTCCCTCTCAGAAGTGTGCATTTTTTATTGCTCATTCTTATTGACTCAGTATCTGCTATGTTACTTTTTAACCATGACCATATTCCTAAATTAAACTCTTAAAACTGCTGCGACAGCAAAAGCAGTTATCTTGAATAAGCGTAACCAATACAAATACCAAATCCTTTGAGAATCACCTGCTCCATCACATCAAGCTGTGAATGTTCTGTTTCGAAGAGCTTGACAAGGAGTTGTAGAACTTGGGGATGAAGCAGCTGATGGCATGTACTGATCTGCAAACAAGATGGGAAAGTGACATCCTCACAACTTCAATCTAAAAACCAACGCACTGGATTTTATCAGACAAGTTTACACTGATGTTCAGTGCCAGATGTAAATTCTTTCAGAAAAATTCTACTGTTTCTTTCTTTGATGCCTAAGTTTTCCTAGTGTAAATAATGCTGAGGTGACAAAACCAAGTAATTAACTCTGAATAGAGAGATTCGTCCCTGTACTGAATGGGATGTACTTCCAGTTACAGGTGTCAAAACTGGTTTTACTCTCCAGCTAGATTTTATATACGCTTTTACCTCATCCAATAATGCCAGATGAACCGGGGTGTGATCAGTCTGCAGTTGGAAGTATCGTGGCTCTGACACTGTCCAGTCCACCCACTTTAATACACCCATTGCCACCACTGGGAACCTACAGAAAGAGAGATCACTTTAGCACAGGAGCATAAAAAACAAACCCAAAACAACCAAAAAAACCTCCAAAAACTCACAGCAAATAAATAATTAAATAAAATAATCTTTCAGTATGTTGTAATGGTTGCTAGAGTTTCAGTTTAACTTACAGCAGAATTCATAAAGCTCAAAAAGTTCTGCTTGAGAAGTTGCCAGCACATCCAGAGTGCTTTGGATAGGCTGGAGGAAAATTCTGTCTACAAAGACACTCCCTGCTACGCACAAAATGCAGAAAACAGGCAACAAAATTAATGTACGCTCCAAGTTTGTTCCAGTTTATTCAATATCTGCTGTTTCATACTTTTAAGAGGAGAGGAAAGGGCACATCTATTGCTAGGAAAGCTTCGTTAGAAGACAAAGTAATCTCTCATCTTTTTGCAATGGCAGAAAAAAAGCACGTTCTGTGATACAACAAGGACAAGTTGTCTGTGGAAGCCAGAATTTACATTTACAGATTCCGAAGAGTCAGGTGTACAATTTGGAAAGCTGCTTTCAGACCACAACTTCACAGATCCTTCAGTGAGAATGTTCTCAGAGTGGCCCACAAAGGACTCCCCTTTAGCAGTGCTGCCTCTCCTAAACAACACTTTCCTTCCAACAGCTGAAGCTCAGGACCAGCCTCTCTGCTCACCTGATGCACTGGTAGAGAGTGCTCAGTTCTGCAACCAGCTCTGATGCTCCTTTGTTCTCATTGCAACACAGGTTGTGAACGGTTTCAATGGCTTTCGAAGTTGACTTGAGTTCATCCTTGTTTATGCTGACCCTCTTGTTCTGAAAAATTGCAAAGATTGAATGCAATGAATATACAGGATACCTGTTGTTATTTAAAGAAAGGAATTGTAACCTGTGATAAGCCTAAGATCATGTTTCACAAAATTTAGACTCAAATGCAAGTTTTGGAAGAACTAATTATCAACGAGCTGAAGTGCACAGATGTTTCCTTTACTTAATTCCCTAAGAATTACTTTATCCACTTCATAGAATTACATTCCTCTTCCTCTGAGAAAGCACATACAGTTCTAGTAGCACAGAACTGCTGCTGATAATCTTTGGGGGGAGGTGGGGGAACAGAGCAAAAACACTCAGTGCACCCAGACTTTTATAGTACTATTTGATCATCAGGATCTGCATTTTTTGGTAGTTTCCCTTGAAACCAGAAACATTTCATATTAAAATAAGTAAATTAAACCAAATACATTGTTTTAAACTGAGCAACTTCACAACCATACATTTTCTTCAGCCCAGTCAGGCCACTGTAGGTAAAAATAATGTTATTCACAGAACTGAACATCACCTTTTTCCACATCTCTACTACACTCGCTGCATATGCCAGGATGTGAATGTATTTATGTTTGTGGTCCTGGTTGATCTTAGCACCTGGCTTGAACAATGACTGCATGAAGAGGTCCAGAAAGGCAGGTACTCGAATCTGTGAATAAAACAAACAGTTTATCAGAGCCCAAAAATTATGAGAGGTGACTAAAAAATATAGTTTTTGCATCTGATATACCTTGCATAGAGAGAGATACAGCACATTCCCCCTTGGGAATAGGTGAGATAGTTTTCCAAAGAGACCCAAACTTTTGACAAAACAAGAAACAAAAAAACCCAAGCCAACAAACAAACAAAAAAAAGAAACAGTTACAGAATGTATTACTAAAGTATGTAAATGCCACCATTTGTTACCAGAACCCATGTCAGAACCAGGCAGTGAGAAACGTGAAATGTGCTATTTAGGCCTGCTTATAACAAACTGCAAATCTGCGAAGGTTTTTTAATAATTTTTTACTTCTTGTTAAAAGAAGTTAATTAATTCCTTGCCGTCTTTATCTCCTATTGAAAAGTTCTTGAATGAATTTAATTATAGGTAAAAAAGACAACTTGGAATGATTAAAACCAAACCAAAACACTCAAGAAGCTAATACAAAACAGAATAGATGCAAACATTACCTGAAGTTATAGAGGGATGAGTCCAGTGCTAACTTCTATTTTGTGCTGATACAGCACTTAGCACAACAAGACCTCGTATTTCTGAGTGCTACTGAAGTTTCAGAGGTTATAAAAAGACAACTACTAACCAGCTCTACGGGGGGTGGGTCCATGCTTGTGAACATTTTGAACAGGACAGTGATGTCTGCTGGATTCAGAGCTCCTTTGGACAACATGGCACCGAGAGCCTGGCACGCTCGAGGGTAGGAGGCTGCGGTCCCCAGTGCTAACGTGATCTGACTAGCATCGTGGCCTCTAGATGAAGAGCAAACATACATAACAGCTTATTTTCTTATTTCAGACATTTTAGTTTTAGCCTCACTGAGTCAACAGGGCACTTCCTATGGCATGTAATGCCTTAGGGCAGAACCCCTTACCCTTAGTAATTATAGAAATAGGCCTGTATTTCCCTTGTTTGTTTCTAAACTATTCATAGAATAATAAAAACGTATATTTTTTTTAACAGACAAACTTAAATTCTTTACTCCTCTTAAGTCAGGTCTCCCAGTACATTACACTGAGCTTTTCTGTTGCCCTATGAATTAAAGCTTGCTATAAGAACTGCTCTGTTGCAACCAAGAATTCTCCCTTTGCTGGTAAAAGGTAATCAAGAACGAGCAAAATCCAGCAGTTTACACATTTCGGTGACACTTACTTCTCATGAGCGTATCGCTGGACCTCCTGAGCAATCCGTCTGACAGCCGACCCTCCCTGCTCCTCTTGAGCTAATATGGACATCATAGACTGAGCGAAGAGATAGGTGTGCTCTCCGTGGCACACCATCTTCTGCAAAAGCACACATCAAACGTCTTACCCATCAACACGAAACAGGCAAGCATGATCTGGCGATTGCATTACCGTAACAGCAAAGATTTCACTGAAATCTACTAATCAAAGGAAAAAACCCCAAACCAACACACAAACAACTACACAAGAGAACCAAAAGCCCACCAGCCAAAAGTACAGAGAAGCACAGGATCACTATGCATCGGTACCATGCAAGAAGAGACGGCTACATTGAGAACTTTGTTCCTTAAATACCAAGATTGAGGGGAAATTCTATCCTACTTACACTCGGTACTTTCTCTGCAATATTTAATAAGTAAGAGAAGTACAAAGCCATCCAAAAGTCATTACGCTGTTTCACAACACAGAACATATGCTGGGTTGATTCAGATGGCAACTTCCCCACTGAAGCGGATGACAAGAGAATTATTTTAATTTACCAGGAGACTGACTAGACTGATCTTTAGATCTTGCATTAGATGTGAAAGACAACAATTCTACCTTCACCTTTTTACAATCCATTTAATAAGTATAAGAATTGTCACATAAGCAACCCAAGGATTTCTTTGTCACAGACTGAACAAAAAGCCCAAATTTCTATTTTTGAACTTGGATATCTTTTTTCTTCAAAAGATTTTGTAAGATTTGATAAGATGTCAAGATACTCTACAATCCCATAATGATTTGTATATCCTAACCAGAAAGGAAAACACTATTGTCTTTCCACGTAAAAAGGAAAAAAAAAAAAACAACAAAAAACCAAAACCCCAAAAAAACTTACAGCAAACTCAGGGAGGTTTTTTTCAAGGTTTTCTTCTCCTCCATCTAGAATTGTTGCCAGAGATGTACGCAGGACTCTGGAAAACACTTCCAGTTGCTGACAAGCCGTTGAAACACTGGTTATTTCCCCTTGATATCCAGCATCAGATATAAGCTACGAAACCAAAAACGTCACAGAAAACTTGTATTATTTACATTTATCTTTCAGATATCCTAACAAGTCTAGGAGAACACACAGAATGTAAGATTTGCCTCTGCATACATTTACTAGAATTCACATTTATCTTTCAGACTACAGAAAAGGAAACCGACAAAGATGTAGCAAAAAGAAAGTAAACCATAATGACAGAAGAACACTTCAGATCACACCAAGATAAATCATAACATTCTTTCCCTATCACAGAAACACACAAAACTGACTGAAATCTTCCACTGCACCAGAAATCCAGAATTTTCAAATACACATCAAAGAAAAAAACCCAACCCAAACAAAAAACACAAGAACCTCTCCCCCCAACTGAAAAATCTCAAAAAGCAGTACCTCAAACCAGGAAACTACACTTACTATTTGCAACCTGTAACATAATTCCTCCCACCAGTACGTATTTGTACTGTTATGATGTTTGAATAAGCAGTATTATGCAGAAATACATAAAAGATACAGGCAAGACCACAGCCAATATCTGATGCCAGAACAATAAGCCCCTTATGGATATTCTCATTTATTAGACTTGAGTATACTACCTTAACAGTAAAATTAAGCATTAAACAGTCGGGATGGGCCTCTGCCAACTTGTAAAAGAGATCTCTCCACGTAGTATGTGCTATCATTTGCTCAAGCCAGGCTGGAGTCTGAAAAGATCAGAGCAATAGAGAGAAATGTAAGAGTATCTAGTTGTCAAGATCATGAAAAGTAAGCCTTCTAACCTCTCAGGAGCCCTGCGAGTCATTATGCAGCACTTTATTACAAAGGAGGATGCAGTCAAAGTTTCTAAGTTCTCTAAGCCTCTGAGGACTCCAGTGAGACACAACTGTTTTTCTGAAACCACTTGTTTCTTAACCAAGGAGCTTTGAAGATACAGTTTCCCTTCTCCCACCATATACTACTCCATGGGATGCAGGCATCTGTGTAGGATCCGCTCATGTAAAGACAGCAACACTGATTCCATGCACACCTCTCCTTCCTCTGTAAAGATGGAATCTGCTTTCCGAGGGTCAAAATGCTTGATAAGCAAGCTCTTTAAATGGTTTTCTACAGTCTCCTGAACTTGCACTGGCTCGACACCTGTATAGAAGGAACAAAAACCATGGCAGATGCAATCCAATCAAACACAGCAGCAACATCTTACATTTTTCAACAAGAACAGAAACTACTCAGATATTTGTCAACACGCAGAAGATGAGAGGGGAGCCATCAGTTCTACTATGAAGCCAAAATTAAACAGACAGATTTAGAGATTCTCAATCTTTTTTCCTAACAAACACTCCTAAAGACTGTTTAGGGTGACAGGCAGGTTACACTAGTCCTTTTCCTCCTGCTCTCTTCAGCAGTCACACAAACAACAACGCCGGTCATCTCACCAGACTGTTACTGGGTGCGATACCAAAATGCACGTATCTTAAACGGAAAAGGCATTACTGGGGTTGGTGCACAAACCAACCTTACTACAGATTAAAGCCCATCCTTTTAATATATTGGCTATCAGTAGCTTTGATAGCATACTACAAAACGATACACAAAGCAGTAATAAGTAGATCTACATTTCTGAGATTAGAGTATAATTCTGATAGTTTGTAAACAAAAGTTTCTACTAGCTAAGCACAAAGATACCACAAGATAATGCTAAGCATGTCTTGCAAGAGGCTGCTGAAGAATTCACAAGCAGATTGGCAATACGGAATTCTGGTCTCAGAGAATACAGGCATCCATGAGACCCTTCATCTAACCACTGACCCACTGAAAGGGAACAGTGACTAGTAGTAAGGTATTTGTTTTTTCAGTATTAATTATATAATGCTATTACAAAATATCAAATATTGGTAACACCATCTATATAACAGTACCCTTGCCCTTGTGCATGAAAATAAAAAGACACCTTTTATGATTACCCTTTATAATATAGTTTGTGGGTGTTACAAAGTGTTCATCAATAGATCACTTATTCTTTGAGCAGAATAAACGTATTATTATAAAGAATTTAGTCACATACACATACAGGATGACAACTTTATAATGATCCACTTCCTGAGCATGATCAAATTTGTCACCAATTCAGATATTTCTGACAAAAGAAAGACTATAGACCCAAATTATACTTTATCACTTTTCCTACCTGTTTGAATGAGCCACTCTGCCAGCAGATTTACAGTCTGTGCCACCGCAGTGTAGTTTTCAGAGAGGAGCTGGATAACATTCTCTGGAGAACCTCCTGCTTGGAAGTATCTGATGAAAGGATTGGAAAAGAACTACTTGAAATTCATATTAAAAAAAAACCAAAACCAACTGAACTCCAAACAAAGGGAAAACAATCATACAATTGCATCATTTATTCATTTTCCCCCACACTTCCATACAAAGTGATAACATCGGATAGAATCACAGAATGGTTTGGGTGGGAAGTGGCCTTCAAAGCCCCCCCAGTGCCACCCCTTGCCCTGGGCAGGGACACCTCCCACCAGACCAGGTTGCTCCAAGCCCCCTCCAGCCTGGCCTTGAACCCCTCCAGGGATGGGGCAGCCACAGCTTCTCTGGGCCACCTGGGCCAGGCTCTCACCACCCTCATTGTAAAAAAATTACTTATATCTAGTCTAAATCTTCCCTCCTTTTCTGGAAAACCATTGCCCCTTGTCCTGTTGCTACAGGCCCTGTCTGTGCAACAGCCACAGCAACACATAACACACATCATAACACACACGAGGTTACACTCACCGCTTCAACGTGTTAAATATAGACGGCTCCATTATATAGTCTGGGGTCGAAAATTTCTTGAGGCATTCTTGCTGCACCTCAGCATCGTCTTCTCCCTCTCCATCTTCGTCGTCTTGCTATTGCGAGCACAGCCAGGTCAGCCAGTCCCCGTCCCGCATCCCCCCTCCACCCCCGTGTTTCGGCTGTTCCTGCCCCCCCAGAGCCACACACCGCCGCGACCGACCCGCACAACCGCGACCCACCGCTGTTTTCCTCCTCCCTGACCCGCCCCGGCCCCGGGCCCCTCCGCTGGGCCTGCAGGGCCGGCTTCCCCGCCCGCCGCCCCCGCGCTTTCGGCCCCAGCCCGGAGCCCCGCCGCGGCTCCGCCGCCCGTGGGTCGAGAGGGCCCGGCGCTCCCCCGGGACCCCCGGCAGCAGGCGGCGTCCCCCGGCAGAGCGCTCCGCTCCGGGGGCGGCGCGGAGGCCAGCGCTCCCCTCACGGGCCGCCCCGGGCCCGCCGCCGGGCTGCCGCTCGCCGCCCCGCCGCTCACCGCCCCTCCGTCCGCCTCGTTGCCCCACTCCGCCGCGCTGCCCTCGAAATAATCGGCGTCCTCCATGGCTCCTCCCGCCCCGCCCCCGGACGGGGACGCGGCGGCCGGAAGCGGGGCGGAGCGGCGCGCAGTGGCGGGCGCCGGCAGCCTGAGGCGGCGGAGGCCTCCTCCGGGCCGGGCCGGGCCGAGGAGGGGGATCGCGGTGGCGCTCGGAGCGGGGGCCCCTGTTCTCTCAGCCGCTGGAGACGGCGGGGAGTCTCCGGGCCCGGGCCGTGCCCGCCCCGGGCCGCGCTGACAGGGGCGGCGGGGCCGGGCGGCCGTTACCTCACGCCTCGGCGGGGGAGGCCGGTGCCTGGTGAGGGCTGGCGGGAACCGGCCGCAAACGAGCGGCAGCAGATAAACATAAAATAGGGAGACCTGAGAGCTGCCCGCGGCGGCGGAGGGTCGCGGCCTCGGCGGTTCGGCCCGGTCGGCCGGTGCTGAGAGCCAAGGCAGAGCCCGTACAGTCTGAGGGGGAAAATACGGGCCGAGGGGAAAAAGCAGCCAGTGGGAATTTAAAAGCGAACTTGTGTACCCCGCAAAGGCTCCCGGCGCAGCGGTGAGGGGACGGGGCTACAGGGGGAGAGGGAAAATGGAAGTGTCGCTCCTTCTTGTGTCAGGGCAGCGTCCTCACACCCTCTGGGGCGTGGGGGCAACGAGTTGATAGGAATGATCAAATGTTACCGTAGAGTTAAAAAAACCCTATCAAGTAGGGGAAAAAAAGAACGAATAGCAAAGATAACTTTGGTGGAATGGAAGTGGTAGGAGTTTTAGGACCAGAGTTTAGTGGTAAAGTTTTAGGACCAGCATTAGTGTAACTCTTGAGTACCCAGAACTTGCCGGAGAGTTACACTAAATAACACTTCTCCCTTTTCTCATTGCAAATAAATTTTTTGGCAGTTACTTTTTAGCCTAAGACAAAACCCTGAAGTCTTTGATCTAAAAAAGTCTTAATAAACCAAGGGTAGTCCCTATAAATAACAGTTCTGGTGTTGCAGTTGCCGGTTTCACTTCTGGGTGGCAGAGCCCTGTGCTGTGTGAGCCCCGCTCCCTCTCCCCACGGCTCCGGGGCCCTCGGATTTGCTCCGTAGGAGGATGGATGGATGCCCATGGCGGTGGCAGTGCCCACCTGGGGACAGCCCTTCCTGGGATCCTGAGGGGATGGTGAGCGGGGGACTGGCCAAGGGGCCCCCAGCAAAGACAGGGACCGGGGAGTTACAGGCAAATGAAGAGGGGATACATGTAAAGTGACGCCTGATGGTACAACCTGACCTTAGGCAAGGAGACAGGCGCAACCAAAATGGAAACCACGGGAGAGAAACAGTGTCCCTTTGTCTCTCGTCAGACGGGCTCCCCTTCTTCAGTTGTGTAAGAGTTTAACCGTGAGAAAGGGGAGGGCAAGGGTGTGTTCTGGGGTTTGGAGGGCAGCCAAGAGCATCACTGATTAATTATTTGAAAGGTCCTTTATTCTCATTCAGTTTCTAACCGAAAAATAGTAAAAAGGAATGACATAGTTTTCCGTGCAGTCCATGAAATCGCTTGGTAGGAAAGCCCAAAAAACCCTGTTCAGAAATAAGGTGCCATAGGGTCTTCAAGAGACACGTTCCTTGTTCAAGCATGGTCACTGTACTGGTTAAAGGGATTACTGCACGTAAATTTCACTGTAGAAAATACACACCATCACCTGAACTGCAGCAGAGCATGAGTTGTGCTGTCATATGCTGCCCTACAGTGGTGAAGCAACCCTTTTGGAAACATTTCTTCAACTTTTTTGTGAACCCAGGATAATACTCTTTTTGCTCTGTCAACAGAAAGGAAAAGAGACTTTTCCAGAACAAAAGGCATGGATTGAGGCAGAGGCACGATGGACACATTCTCTACCTGTGCCAGACAGTCACTCCATTGCTGGCAGCCGGGATGACAGTAAGGTGACGTTTCAACGCTTACAGAAGCACTGGCCGTTTTTCTGAGGGAAGAGCTGGGAGGGAAGGACAGGCTGAGGCTGGAGGCCAATGGAAATATCCTTGAGAAAGAGGTTTTGGCCTATCTCCATTTAGTTAGCGGGCAATTTCCATCTCATAGACATGAGAAAATAATAGCATACTCGGAACAGAGTGGTTAACCAGTCAGAACTCCTAAGAAAATACCGGACCTGAATTTCATCTATCCCAAACCAAGTGAGAAAAAGTATTTTCTGAGAGTCTAAAAAGAACCATCTCTATACCTCCTGTGCATCACCAGCTCTTTTGTTTTGGCTTGTGATGATGTACAGTGATAAAAGATGCAGGACAAGTTCTCTGAAGGTGATTTCAGAGTAGGTATTACATTACCATAAGAGAAGGTTCAGAAAATTTAAAACTGGAGAAAAAGCATTTTTGTTTGTACCTTGAGATTTGGAGTGACTGGTAACAGCATTATTGCAGCCCCTGAACACTGTGACGCTTTGCTGGGGAACTGAGGAGTATTTCCAGACAAAATGAGGTGGTTTTAGGTTGCTGACATAAGGTCATTCCAGTCTCCTTCAAACATCAACTTGGAAGTTGGAACAGCATTTATGTACTGTGCACTGGGTAAAAGCAAAGCCTCACAGTGCCCCAAGTACTGTTCAAGATGAGCCTACAATGGAAACATTTTCTTGCTTCAAAGCAAGTTCCAGTTGATTCACATACTGATCATTAAACTTACACTTCACTGAAGTATCTCCCGGCTCTATAGTGTATGTGGTAAGTGGGTTTTTTTGCAGTTCCTTACTTGGAGATATCCTGGCCTCTTAGAGAAATTCATTCTCTGACCTTGAACACTTGTATAAGGATCCCAAACTGGGTCACTTACCTGGGGAATGAAGAATTTCCCCCATAAATCTATTTTTTAATGCCCAAGGTGATGCATTTAGGACCCTTGTTTATCTGGCTTTCCCTAGTTCCAGTGACGTTTCAGCGAGGCTCTCTGAGCTTTCATAGCTGCTCTGTTCTCTTACCAACCAGATTCGTTACAGGAGTTGGGGGGGGAGGGGGAGGGCAGGAGAAAGCAGCTGAATCCAAAGGCAGTGGGTTTTGGGCCGCAATGTTGGACAGAACAACTGGTTGTCAGCTCCCCAGCTGTAATTCACAACTAGTGAACGTTAATGGCTGGTGGCAGCACTGGGTTCCCAGACTGTCTTACGCAGACCAGCCCCGGTAGCCCAGCAGAGATTTGCCCTGTGGGAAACAGAACTCAAGGTTAGCACCAAAACTCCCGTCGGGTCTGGTACTTCATTCTGGATGTTGTGCCTTCGAGCACAAAGAGAACAAATACTGAGCTACGTATGAATCATCACACGCTTCAGGAAAGACACTGTCTCCCGTGGCTCTAACACCAGTTGGAAATACTTCATTAATGGTTTGGGGGTCTTACACAGACGTGTATTTGCTTTTATCACCCGACTCCTTCATTTGTCTTTTTTGTGGAAGCTCTTCTAAGTGAAGGACTAGAAGCTTCCCCCTTTCCTTGTGGCCCGACAGCCTGATGGGGTGATCCAGAGCCCCTGCACAGAAGCTTTTCTCTCTGCCCGGTCTCCCGGGGCGCTCCAGCACTTCAGCTGCAAGAATGATACAGTTCCAAAGTCATATCAAATACCAGAAAACTACAAATAGAAACACTGCACTTCACTATTAACAATTCCCATAAAATTCACAGCCTAAAACCATCAGTTTGTGTAACAGAACAAGAGCACTGAGAGAATTCCCAACATGCTGCCTCTCTCCTAGGCTTGTTCTTTCTCCAAAATCGAGTAGTAGTATACTGAAAAAACTATTAGCCAACTAATTTAATAAAACAACTGGGTAAGTGAAAGTGAAGAGCTACATTCACATTTTAATTTTGAATTTGCTTACATTTGCCTGCTGGTCCCCCAGCCTTAGAAAGCACCTTATGGTACATAAAACCCCCTCATGTCAGCATCTTCTCCCTCAAAAAATGTATCATCTCTCTGTATTTGGGACAATGTTTAAAGGCTTTATTTTGTCCTGTCATTAAAATAGAGATTTTTTGAGGCAGACTTCCTAAGTGAAAAAAAAATAGGAAAATCTGTAAATTCTGGTTTGGTGGGTTTTTTTGGTTTTCTGAAAAAGAAGCTTTTCTATGAGACACGTGGTCAGTTGCCCCTCGTTGCAGAGGTATCGGTGAGCACTGGCTGTTAACCTAGAGAAGAACTCCCTATTTTTCCCACAGAACCGGGCTAAGTTTACAGGACCCAGAAGTTAGAGAAGAACCACCCCACTTTATTATATTTACGTTCAGTGTGGTGAGAGATTAGTTTGCTTCCCCAGCTCTTCCCAAGCTGCTTTTCCAAGCGGACTTGTGCTTTAAACTGCCCCCATTCTGCTCAGCTCGGTACTCTGAAAGTAGACAGGGTAAAAAGCAGTTTTAACTTTTAATAAGCTGAGAATCAGGGTTGAAGACAATTAATCACGAAGCCCGTACTCACGGCTGAGGTTTTAGCCATCTCTGCGATACAGTGACACGCTCCAACCCAGTTTGCCTGCCCAGGAGCCCAAACACGGCTGCTCACAGGATTTCAGCCGACTGGTTCTGGCCAGGACTGAAATAGGTTCACTCTTGGGATTTCTGTCTCGTCCGTCACCAGGGATTTCTCAGGGTAATGGCTTTCACCAGCAGAGCTGCAAAAATCCCCTTTGTAGCTTGTTTTATGTACAAAGACACTTCAAAGTTTGTCATAAGAGGCTTTCCCAGTGGATGAGTTTTCAGCACAGTTTGGGTTTGGGCTGCAAACAGGTGTTTGCTTATAGGTATTTTTACTGTTCTACAAACGCAGCAAGTGCTGGGGACGAGGAACTGTTCTGTGAGAGATTCCCAACAGCACCCACGGCCCCGATCCTGCTTCTTACAGTTAGAGGGAGTTTTATCATGCCCCCCCACGGGAGAGGCCCTGTGAGTGCCAGCTTCGTTAGAAACGCACAGTAGATACAGCTGGGGACAGAAGAAAAATTGCTCTCTCCCAGAGTAAGTTGCCGAATTTTATAACTTGTACCAACTCCATCAATCTGGGACCTTTGTACAGCACCAGTCACCACCAGTCTATCACTAAGGCACTGGCTGGTGCCCGGCTGCCCTGGGGGCTGTCTCCGGATCCACGGGCCATCTCCCGTGGAATCCCCTTTGTATCTTTTGATTTTCCCGGTACATAATTTTCAACATTGGAAAATAGGGTATAACACAGAACATCCTGCATCATTTACAGGAGCATTGCCTGACGACTAATTACCAGGTGCTCAGATTCTAAAGTGATGAACATTAGTATTTCTGTGCACAGATCTGCTGGTAAAAGACAATGACCCTGCAGGTACCAGTTCCGTGCAACACGCTGGAAGGGAGTTAGCTCCAGTCCCCCTGGAGTTAGGGACACGCTCCAGGTGAAAGAAACCCTGTCCTTCAGGCCACGATCCAGAAGGGCTTTTACAGAAATGCAGCGCAGCCCTCAGGGCTCCTGCCTCCGACATCCCTCGTCCGCACGGGCATCGGCGGCTGCTCCCCACCGCTCAGAGCCCCAGCCCCTCAGGGAGCAGGACTCGGTGCTCCTGAAGCAGCCGAACCTCCGTTGAGTCTGGATTCACCTCTCCACGACACCAAAAACCCCTGGGGGAGTTTCCGCTGTTCTGCTGCCTCTCACCGGCTGCTGAACCTCCACTGACGTACAGGTTCCTTCAAGTTCTTGGGTTGAAATAAGTTACTGCAAATGCACCAGGAGCTGATTTTGAAACCACAACATCTCTACAATTTATTATTATTTTTACAAAATACCCAAAGTGATCAGACCATATTGTAGTTACTGGCTTGCCAAAGGTTACGTTTGAAAATCAAAACCATTTCTGAGTTACAGAAGTGCCAAAACCAATCTTGAACCAGGTTTGTTTGTTTTGTTGTTTGTTTTTTTTAAACCAACCCCCAGCCAACAAAACAGTTGTAAAACTTAAAACAGAACCAAGAGTTTGTGTTGGAAAGTGTTTAAAATCCAACCCACCGGATGACGCTCGAGCAGAAGCAGCCTCGTACGGCAAAGGTTTAGCTTCGGGCAAACTGGTGCCACGGGGTTCCGATGGAAATACTGACACAACCTCCACTGCAGCGATGCAAACGTGCCCTAAAACACTGGATTTGCTTTTATTAATCAAAGTGGTAGTGTTTACATTTGCAGGTATCTTACACTTCAGCATCACCACGAATACTGAGTAGAATGAGTTAAGTTTTGGCTGTAAGGTCAGAAGTTTCCAAACAGATGAAGGAGACAGAAGTGAAAAGTCCTCAATCATGAAAACAAGAAGTTCAAATAAATAAATAAAACAAAACTAGGAAATATGGGTAAGCATTAGGTTGGAATGGTTCAATTAACTGCAAATTATGGCCACTAAATTAGAGACAGAAGAAAACACAGTTACTTATTAAATAGCAAGCATTAAAGCTTTATGGTTTTGTATTTTTAAAAAAAAAAAAAAAAAGCAAGCTGTTAAAAATAAGACTTGCATTTCCCAGGCCACCAAACCGCAAGGACTAATAGAGACTAAGGAAGGCAATACTGAGACGTTAAGACACACACACTCCGTCCTGTGCAACTCAACCACATCCAAAACAACTGCCTTTTCCTCACTTTAGGGAAAAAAAAAGCATCATCCCCCGAACATTTCTGTTCATGTAAAGCTTTGGGTTTCTGCAGCTGCTGCTGTCGTACAGAGCTCTGTCTCACAGACCCTTCTCATTAGCAGAGGAAGAAGCTTATTATTTTTAATTTGTTACTGGAGGTGCTTTGTTTCTCAGCTGAGAGGTTACATTCCTCACACCACCACGGGTTTCCCCACTTAGGGACTGGTGCTCACATCGACTCCTCCCGGGCTTAGAGAGACAGGGGTTGGCACTAAATTAAAGATTTTGGCTCCTGTAACTAAAATTAAGGCTCACAACGAATTTCCTTCCCAGCACGTGTCCCTTTCCTGCCTGGAGGAAAGCCCAGCCGTGACCCACAGGCACTGGATACATTCTGAATCCGGAGGGCATCTTGTCGGTGGTGTTCTCCTACAGCTCTACTGAGTTCGGGTGGCAACTTTCTAAACCTGCAACAGGAGAGATTTTAAAAAGACAAGTAGCAGCCGCAGCTACGATTTTTAGCCGATTTAGTGTCTTCTGGAAGATCACCAGTAATTTTGAATTTAGGGAGATGGGACGGTAACTCCATCAAGTCCCCGCTCGTTAGGTAAAAATAGAGGAGGTGATTAATTGTCATTTAAAAGTTCAGCCACAGAAGCAATGAAAAATCCCAGCCCTGAACAGCTGCGGTTCTGGCTGTGAAAAAGGCGTGGGATGCCCGAAGCCAGTCTCGCCGCAGGGCCACTGCCACCGCGGGCCACCACTGTCCCCGGCTGGGCTTGGGCCAAGGATCTTCCCGAAAGAGAGTTCCCGGCGGGTGCGGGAGCTGCGGGAGCGAGGGGCTGGCGCCTGGTTTTTGTCTCTTCCCTGGTGCAGTCCCTGCAGTCGGATGTGGAGCAGCTCCGGGGTGAGTGAGGGGAGCGGGCGCTGACGATCTCGCTAACACTGTTCTAGAGGGGCTGTTACAGCTGTAATTTCTGACTGTACAAATTGTACACGTAGGTTTAGACACATGAAAAAGTAACACACTCACAGAGACATAAAACACCTAGGTATAAAATATAAAGCAGTGTAGTAGTTACTAAAATTACATGCTCTCTTATTGCTACAGTGATTTTTGCTCTTTTTCTTTTTACTGTACCACATGTTGTTCTAAGCATATAATTTGCATAAATTATTCAAGTTTAAGAAAAATCCACACATCTTCACTTTAAGCTACTTATATAGTTAATATAAAACAAAAAGGTTCTAAAGTATCTCTTTATTAAAAGAGAAATAAAAAGGTCGTTTGGGACTGGAGTTGAGTGGCCGAATCCGAGGGCAGAGCACGCCGTGTCCCCCCGCGGGGACGGGGACCCGGTCACCCAGCGGCACCGTGCCCTGCCTGTCCGCTACCGCTCTGCTCTGGCTTCAGCAAAAAGGACTATGAATGACCAAAGACTAACATTTATAATTTGTAGCAAAATTTGGTTTATGTAGAAACAAGCCATGTTTTTGCATTTGGATAGAGATTTAAATGAATTAAAGCTAAAAATTAAAAAGCACGATGCTGCAACATCTGGTCACTTGTTGAAGACCTCACTTTTAAAGTGGTTAAGTTTGCACAATTTGTACTTTTTTCTCTTTTTTTTTCTTTTTTTTTCTTTTTTTTTTTTTTTTTTACTAAACAGTATTTTTCCTTCTTTTATAAACCAGAAAAACTAAACTACAGATAAATTTTCCCTACCTTGAGCTAATGCTGCAGATAGGGTTGACAAAGCTGTACAGCGCAATCAAACATACTTACATCTTAGCTCATTGTACAGGTACAGCCATAATCAAGGCACAAAGATCTTCTACAAGTTATTTTTTTTTCAATAAAGTTGTACAAAATAATACATTTTACAGTCTGTACAAGAATAATAATCCAGCAGTAAAATAAAAAATGAGGGGAGGGAGGAGAAGAAGAGGAAGGGCCGGACTGTGAGGAGCACGGTCCAGGTGATGGTTTCTAGCAGACGGGATCGTCAGTGACAAACAGAACAGTGTGTGGGAACTCTGCCACCACAGCCCAAAGGCAGCGCCGCTCACAAGCGTCCACGGTCGTCCTTAGACCACCACGACCGGGTTAAAACCCCCTCCTGACGGGCTGCGGGCGGTGTCTGCGCTCTCTGGCTCTGCTGTAGAATTGTCAGTATTTCCGCTCAAAGCCACGTTACAGTCCGAGAACCGAACCCCAGGGTCTGTCTTCGAGCTCGGGCTGTGACTCGGCACCTTCTTTGCTCTGACGCAGCGAGTGACACAAAGTGGAGATCAGGGGTTAGAGACTACGCCCACGGCAGCGCTAAATTACCTACAGGTTTCTCTCCCCAATTCTTGTTTTACGTTTTAATTTGTTATCCCCAATTCTTTCAGGTGCTCCACATTCAGGGCTTTTAATTAATTAGTTTTTATTTCTTTTTTTTTTTTTTTTCTTTTTTCTTTTTTGTTAATAACAGTGTTAGGGAATCCTCACGGAAACGGCCTTTTAAGTGTTAGGGGCCATCTCACACTGTCCAAGGGGTACAGAAGCAAGCTTAGAAGTGCTGCTATTGTCCAGCAAGGAGAAAAAGTTGAGGGGTGCAAATCAATGGGAGATTCAAACAGTTCTCGGCCACCCTGTGTGGGCAAGGGTGGCTTCTTTCTTTTTTTTAATAAGGAATAAGGAGTCCAAAACACAGAAAAAAGTGCTCTCCATCACAACAACTCGTATTGGCGAAGGTGCATGCGCTGAATAATGTCCCGACAGTCATTGAAAACCCTCCGGATGTTCTCCGTGTCCACTGCGCAGGTGAAGTGGGGGTAGCAGTAGTGCCGTCCGTCGCCGCTCGCTGTGCTGATTCTCTGCGTAACGCGAGAGAGAGAGAGACACCGGGTTAAAACAAACCGACTGGGGAAAAAAAACATACTCTAAAAACTCAGATGAACGAAGGTTAAGACATGTTTGTGTGAGTTGTGTTTAAGTGGCAAAATGCCCAGTTTTCCGCTCTCACCTACACTGTGACATTTGAAATGATGAGAATTCTCCGGTGAGACGGTGACTGGGTACCGGGGACCGTCAGGGCTGAACGAGAGCTCAGGGCAGTGCTGCTATTTATACGCGGCTTTGGTGAATTCAGCCACCCGACTCCTGGTCGGTTGGGCCAGGAAGAAAGTGGGATTTTGGCTCCGAGGACGCGGTCTGATCCCTGCTCTGCACTTCCACAAACCCTCCCTCAAACTTTCATTTTGCTCCATTGTAAAATGAGTCTACAATTGGATTGCCGGGCTCACCACTGCAGGTAACTGCAGTAGTATTTTAAAAAAATCTATTATAGCTTCAGCCGACCAGTAATGGGAAAGATAATACGAAAAGAACATTAGTATTTTACAGACGATGCATCTTTTGATTAGTCTTTATCTTTAGAAATAACGCATGGAATAAAAATCTGGCCCCATTAATAACAGCAGTTCTCATCATTCTATTGGAGGTTTCTTAACTCTTAGCAACTCTTTTGCTCTTTAATTGTGTACTGTGTCAACAAACAAACACCCGAAGAGCCGCCAACAAACAGCAGTGGAGCTTTAAACAGAAGAGCGGTTTATGCAGCGGGGACGTGAAATGTAAACAACACAAAAAGGGACAGCATTTTGCAGCAGCAGAAGCTTGTATTTGAGCTTGTATTTGAGAAGAACCACGTAAGAAATACTGAAAGAAAGGAAATACTTACAAGAAACTCATCTCTAATAAAATACTTGGCCCTTGTAACTCTGGGATCCTCACCAGGCTCTGGTGTTGCTGGTTAATAATAAAATAAGTATCTCATTAAAACAGATGGTTTTGGTGATAACACCTAAAATCATAACTTCTGTTTTCTGCTCACACACTTTGCAAAACTGACTACAAGATAAACCAAACGGTAACCTATTATTTATTTAAACCACCAAGGATTTAAACCACCAAAGGGATATTGCGGTGCCCATGGCACCGGGCATTTGCCAGGAGAGAAGTGACCACAGGAATGGCCGGGAAGGCAGGGGAGTGTTTGTGACCGCGCTGGGGCTACACCAGCAAAGGCACGGAGCTTTGGCACGATTAAATTATTAATATATTAAATGTACAATAGACAGGATTCTCTCGTTATTAATACCTAACATTTAACATTACGGTTTGGCTGAAAGACAATGAATGTTACATCTACCCAAGAGTTTTCAAGTCTTAGCTGAAATTACCAAAACCATTACAAATGTGATTTAACAAGGAAATGATAAAATGCCAATAAAACTTAGAGATCTTACCATCATCTGGTGTAGTGTAGCGAGCAAATTCTGGAAAGTAGTCTTCAATTTTAGATTTCCCTGCCAAAACCTTCTCTGCTAGCAAATCTTGTTTATTCAGGAAAAGAATTACTGAAATGGTCCGTAGCCACCTGCAGAGAAGGGGAAGGGAAAGCTGGGATCAGGCGTGAAACAGAGACCTCGGCCGGTGCTGGAGACAAGTCACAGGGCACACCAGCAATTCGGAAAGGTCCCCTTAACGCTTGGCCAGTGTGATTTCGGGTGTACACCCCGGGGTTGGTGCTTTGGTGTGGTACCAGTGTGTCACTGGTGTGTCACTGGTGTGGTACCAGTGTGTTCTCAGCACTGTCCCAGTCCACATCTAAACCACGGCGCTGTATGAGCTGCCATGAAGAAAATGACCTCTCTCCTGGCCAGGCCCAGTACCTGAGTCCCGACTGCAGTATGGGTCGGGATCACTAATTAACCTGATACGAACGGTGAAACTCCCACCACAGACCTGTTGTTCCAGATACTCTTGAAGAGGTTTAGTGCTTCTTGAAGCCGATTGGTCTGGTTGTCCTCTCGTATAACCATGTTGTAGCTACTGCTCGCCACCACAAATATGATCGCAGTCACATCTAAACCAAGAAATACCCACCGGTTAACACCACGCTTCACAAGAAACATCCAGGAATCCCCCCCCCAACAAAATATGCAGAGAACTATTTTATAAAACAAACATAAATTCCAATCGTACCATTAAAACACTGGATCCATTTTCGGCGCTCATCTCGCTGCCCTCCAACATCAAACATACTAAGGAAAAAACCATAAATTGAGTCAGAACACATTTTGTGTTTGGGCTTTTCTTCCCCCAAATGCAAACAGAAAATGCACGAAATTTTAGGACTTTCACGTCATAGAAGCTAAAAGGAACTGAGGTTTATGAGAACCCGAGCAGGTATCAGTGCACCAACACCCGCACACAGAGCTCTCATCACAAACACAACTGCCTTTGCTTTCACCAACCCCTGAAGGTACAGACTCTGGCGTACACGCCCTGCAGATTCACTGTCACCCTTAGACGCAACGACATTAAAAAAGACCCCACAACAAGTCATTTGCAGAAACAAGTATCACAGATCTAAAGTCAACAAGACCAGACTAAAACTCAGCATTCTATTAAAAAAAAAAAAAAGGGAAAAATAAGGATACTTACTGAAAATTTACTTTATCCACCTGAAACTTGGTTTCAAAAATTCCTGATGTCAAAACTCTGCATCTGAGAAGATCCTGGAGCAGAAAGGGAAAGTCATGGGTTACACAGACACCGCACAATTCTCCTTGTACCCAGCGGCAGAAATACCCCTTTACCCTGCGCTGGCAGAGGTGGGGACAGGCCCCGCGGAGCTGCAGTCACGGCTCTGATGGTGAACACGTGTGCACACGCGTGGGCGTGCTCAGCATTGAAAGAACATACATGTCGACCAGGGGGCTGTAAGGGCCGGGCACAGGGGCCAGTTCCAGCTGGGGTCTGTGAACCGCCCCAGGGAGCCCCAGGGCTCTGCCCCAGCCCCTCGGCGCTTGGCCACCAAAACAAGTGTCTAAGTCTCAAAACTTTCCATTTTCTCCTTCAAAGGCCTGGCAGTTCAACCACTTAAATCTTACAAGAATTGGGCTTTTCAAAGATAAATTTGAAATCTGCTGTAGAGACCAAAATGATAATCGGAAGTTGTGAGCTACGAACAATTGAAATTGCTGTCAGCGCCTCAAAACCCTATCAAACCCAACCCGCACTGGCTTCTCCTTAGTGTGTGCCGCAGAGAGAGCCAGACCCAGCGCCGAGCGGGTCGTTATCCAGCAGCCCCTGATGGGATGGGCTGCAGAGAGTGCACAGGCCACATACAACCACCTACAAACCACCACCCTGAATTCAACTGCAGCCTCTACAATTTAGGGCTGGAAGTTTTGGTTCTTCACGATGGGTCTAAACAGCAGATAAATCGTAACACTCGCAGAGACATCATCACACGAGCAGAACAGACCCAAAGAACAATTCTCTGCCCCATAAAAGCTGTTCTCAGCACCAGGTACCAAACTGGTCAGTCACAGTCAAACCCACACAAATCCAAAGGTTAGACCAGGCTGTTCAATCATTAAACACAATGGCTACATTTCAACGTCACTTTTCTGACAGTAAATTATTGTTGTCTGGCTACTTTAATACTCGTATTGAAAGATGTATCTTAACATTGCTCTAACTCATGTTTGAGACAGTTTGAAATTCCAAATGCCCCAGCAAAGAGAAGGAAATTTGGAGAACTGGACTCTGGAGCTCCGTGTCTCCGGAAATCAATACAGGTATGATGTTAAAAAAAAAAAAAAAAAAAAAAGAAGAGAAAAAAGCAGTCACCCGCCTTAAGGGGGAAAAAAAAAGGGAAGTGATTTGATTATTGCACTCAGGGGCTCTTTTAGGAGAAAGCTGGAATATCCCAGGGGATAAACCCAACGGGGCCCATTTACAGTGTGCCGGGGGCAGCCAGCGGTCCCTGGTCCCAACACGCACCGTGAGCACTTACTGGCACCCGCAGAGGTAAAGGTACGTAACTATACGTACTTACAATACATATACTTTACTTATTATACTTATTATTTACTTACAGTACGTATACTTTACTTTACTTAGCAAGTAAAGTGTAAGTACTAAGTATAAGTAAATGCAAGTCAAACTCCCTCCTGACGCCCTGAGCCCCCAGTATAAAACTCATTCCTGTTTTGAAGTTTCATGTCTGAAAATTAGTTCCTCCAAATTTCAAATATAATAACCTGTATTTTTAGCATTTTGTTTCTTGAAAATGGAATTACTTCAGTGATAAAAATCCTCATTTATAAAAAACCTCAGATTTTTAGAAGGATGAATGATTAATTTATTCTTGAACAACTTTAAAGGATACAAACTGTCCTCTCCCATCAACACTGTCTGCAAAAGCTTAGGGACATTAATACGTCTTTTGGTAATTTACCTACAGAAGTATGCCAGATGCTTAATTGCATTATTTATGGCCAGGAAGTTAGGAACATACATGTGATTTTGGATTAGGGGTTTGGTCCTAAAAAGATCTTCCGATTATCTGTAACAAAATAAAAACTACAGTTTCTATTCTGATAAAAAAAAAAGAATCTTCTAACAAGGTTATTTTTACAAAATCTGGTTTCCAGAGGGGCTGAGGGGCCACCAACCACCTCTGCATCAAAGGAAGGGCGGGAGAGTCATCCAGCAAAGAGGCAGAACGCTGCAAATCCCTCACCCCAAGGGGTACTGGAGTTCCCAGCAGCGCGGGGGGGTCCTGGGTCCCGGCAGGTCTTCGTTTCACAGTATGTTTACACAGGTGAACATCATCTCATTTCAAGTGATAAAGTGATTTTTACTGGAATTCTGAATAACTACAGTACACGGTAATGCCTGAGTTAGCGTCAGTTAGATAATTAGTGAGACAGTTATCCTCAAAGATGGAGAGATAAACTGTGTAATCTCTTAATGAAGTTGTGCTTACCTGGTCAGATGGCGTGTACTCGTTTTGTTTGACGATGTCAATCTTGTCTAGAAAACTGGGGAGAAGAAAGAAAAAGCGTGACTTGTCATTCTCCAGTTCCAGCAGCCACCCAAGGCCTCGGTGTTTTGGTGGATTTTCACGTGCTCCTGCTCATTCCAACACTCCATGGGACGAGGGATGAGGACGTGCATCTCCGGCGGCTCCCAGCAGAGGGCCGGACCCCCGGGCTCATTCCCGGTCCCTCAGCTCCTTCCAGCCCCCCCCCCCCTTCAGCTTAGGTCATTTTTTCAGATAACTGGTACAATACAATGTGCCACTGCCAGCAGTAAGCAATGGCTCAGATGAATTCCCTACATGTCATTTTCCTGAAAGTAAGGTGAATATTTTTAAAATTTGATCACCCCTATAATTCATTTAAATAAACAAAATCCCCAAACCCATTTCATGACAAGTTCAGTTAACGAGAGGGAATACTGATATTCCTGTCAATTGTTGGTACCAGCTTTTCAGTTTACCTTCTGGAGGAGTAGCAGGAGTGGGCCAAAAAGAAGTATAAAAAGACAGATTTTATTCCAATTCATTAGGCATTACCTGACGAGACTATCCCGCGGTCTTTAAAATCTTTTTATCCATTAACTGTAACCTTCTACTTATCCTTCCCTTCAACGTGAAGAGCAGAGCCCCCAGGGCCCCGATGTGTTCCCTGCCTGTTGGGGTGCCGGTCCCCCCCGGGGCTGCCCTTGGGGTGCCCACGCCACGGCCCAGCGCTGCCATTTACTGTCATTACTGGGACAGAGCAACGCTTCTGCAGTCACAGCTCTACCCGTAACGTTAACATTAATCACAGCCTTAACACCAATAAACGTTAAGTTTTCCCTTTAAATTCCTGTGCATTAACTCTTCTCTTTACTAAGCAGGAACCACAAAGAAAAGGGAGTGTTCGCTCCCGATCCCCGCACAGGGGCAGTCCGTAGGTTCGCGGGAGCGCACTAACTGCGGGCACAGGCGGCAATTTAAAGGGGGGGAAAGGGGAAAAGCCGGATCCCAGATTCACAAACCAGAGCTGACCCCCGGGAGGGTCCCAGCCCTCGGTCCCACTGACCCTCAGGGGCCGACGAGGAGCGGGGCAGCAGGAAAAATAACTGTATGTTTTAACAGTGGCTCCGGTGTAATGCCCTTTGCACCAGGAAGGAGATGATCAGCTTGATTCAGAGAGAAATTAGAAGTAATTTTTGTTTAGTCTCAATTACGGAATTTTAAACGCATCAAAATGTATCTTAGCAAGCATGCTCCTAAAAACATGAGACAGAGCGTGGAGATCCATTTCCATCCCGAACGGGGACCTGGAGACAGATGGACAAGGATAAAATCAATGACAGATTGTGCTCTGCAACTTGCAAACTGGATTGTTTCCTTGTCTCTTCCAGGTTGTGAAGTCATTTTATTTTTATTTTTTTAATCCAAAGGAAGAGCAGCACAGTTGAGTGCACAGCGGATGTTAAACGCGTACAGCAATCACGAATTCCAACTAGTACGAGCGTTTCCACATGACACGGCAACCGTGTGGCAGTTTCACAAGTTGGAGGACGCTTGAAAATCATGAAGCTCCAGAGCTGGTGGGGACCCGGCCCCACACTCACCTCCCCACAACCTCCACCCAGGCTCCACAGCAGGCGGGGTTTTGCTTTTGCTTTTTGTTTTGTTCTGTTTTTAAACACTCTGCTAATCAGCTTAATGGATTTTGGAAACTGACAATTAGAAAATAACAACAAGATATTGCTAAAACCTGGAACTGAAAGTACAAACCTCTTACTGTTGTTTATGCAGACTATTCTTAGGCCCATGATTTCCTTGAAAAACAGCCGGCAGCGGAGCGGCAGCAGCACTGTACGAGACGGATTCCAGCAGCCGTGTCCATGCCAGGTAAAACAAGCCCGAATGGAATAAACATTTCTAACTTCCCCCCCCAGACAAGCTCCAACACTGGGTAACATCTGACACTGGTGACAAGGCTCTTCAGAAGGAAAATCTGTCGCCGTGAGACTGACCCAAACCCACCCGCTTTTGGGGAAAACGGAGCGACACGTGAAATGAGGGTCCCTCCCGTGCCTTTTCCCACAGGTCTGCTCTGGCAACCTCAGAAGGGGCTAAAGACATTAAAAAACCGTTTGATTTTTTGCTCAAACATAAAGAAAGGGGATTATTCTTTCAGTTGGTCAACTGTAAAATAACTGTCTGTAAGGAGAAAAGAGCAGCAGGAACTCGATCTGGCCCGATACCTCTGCAATCAGGAGCGGGAGAGTTCGGAGACCAATACACCACGTTCAGAGACTCCGGGTCAACCTTAGTCAAGACCAAATAATTTATCCAGAGAATTAAACCGATAATCGAGTCAGATGAGAACAAAGCATAATTCCAAATAAAAACAAATTCACCATCATTAAATTCTATTTTTAATTCTCATTATGCCCTACCCAAAACCCGAGCGCTGCCGGGGCTGTGCTCGCTGCCGGCAGGGGCTGTGCCCCACGGCAGGTCCCCCCCTACGGATCAGCCACCGTTTCACAGGGAGACAGGGAAGTGACCTTGGGGAAACAATTCAAATAAAACTGTCAAACCACAAAATCCAATTTTATACTGCGAGCAAGTCCTGCACCAAGTTACAAAGTCAGTTTTTCTCTTCTGTAAAATTTTCCCAGCGATTCCATGGGAAAGCTCTTTTCCAGAAAGCGACTCATTCATCCCGCATCGCTGCCAGGTCTCACCTCGGGCCAGACTCTGGACACGACTAAGTAACAGCATCGGTTCTTGCTCTGCAAAATACTGTCACTTGGTATAAGGAGCTTCTGCCTGCGTTACGAAACGCTGACACTGCTATGACATGTTAAAGCCTTCAGGTCCTTTGCAGTCAGCGCCGCGGGAGAAGCAGCAGCAGACGGGTCCCCGAGATATTAAAATGAAAGGTATTAATAAAAATTTTAAACAATCTGAAATAAAAAATGTGCTTGATTTTTGGGCCCCTTTCTTCAGCTTGTGGAAGGAAAAACATGGGTGAAATGTTTTGGACAAATCTTTGTGAAGAATCAAGTGCCTCTAGTTTTCGGGGGTGTGCTCAGGAGCCAGGCTTCCCCCGAGACACAGCAGCGTTCTGCAATGCCTGCACCCCAAGTCACTGTCACACACCTACCCCCCAATTACCTCCAAATTTTTAATAAGCCTATTATGTCAAACATGTCCCTGTTTTCAGATGAAGATACATGCCAGTTACCCATTATGCTGGAGCTCTTTCATCCAGAGTGAGGTTTTTACCCCTCCGTGGGGTTATTTCCAGCCCGGGAACGGCCCCTTTTCCCACCCAACAGGTAACACTAAAATCCTCCCCCCGGCCATGAGAAACAGCCCCACTTCACTTCCCCGGGGGGTGAAATCAGCATCTCTTGACAGCCTCTTCGATAAACACCAACTTGAAATTTTACTCGTGATCTGACGAAACGGTTGCCAGAGAAGAATGGGTTTTGGTTTGTGAAGAGCTTTTGTTTCCAGGCTGGGACGGACCCACAACACACCTCGCTTTGGAGAGCTTCGCTGCCAGCAGGTTATTTTTTCTTGTCAAGTCATAACCTGAATTTGTACACAAAATATCTCACCTAAGAGACACATTAAGATCTCATCTTTAGTGTCAGCAAGACACTGCAAATCAAGAATCCAAAATTTCAACCCCAACTAAACACAGCATTTGTTTATAGCTCCTAACGCTCCACAGCGGTGCTGGAGCCCCGCGGTTGTGAAGTTTCTTGCCTCTGGAAGCCTGGAGGTATTTTACAGCCAGTAAATCACGCTCACGGCTCCCGCTGCCTCCATCCCTGCTCCGCCATCGCACCCCACATTAACCCTGCTTCTGGGGGGGCACACGGGGAGCACCTTCACTGCCCAGAGCCCCCCGAGTCAGTGGAAATGGAATTTTCATTTCCTCCGAGTCATGTGTTTTTATCATGTTATTACTAAGAATCAACCAGAATATTACTAAGAGAATTATCAAGATTTTACTAAGAATTCAAGTTGTTTTTACCCTGAGCACCTATAAACCCATCTTTACAATTCAGGTTTTTGTGTCCAAGAAGAAATTAGTATTTGTTTACTGACCTTCCTAAAGGCCAAACTGTGCAAATGCCCAGCAGATTTTCATTTCTTTATCTATACCCTCTCAGGACGACAACACTAACCCAAGGCTCCCTAAAGCAGTTTTAAGCTGAAATTTAACTCAACATTAATAGTTGATAAACAAGGGTGTATTTGTTGTTTCTCAGAACGGTCCACGCTTCACTTCTACGTGAGTCCCTTTCCAGTCCTTGCCATAACCCTTTGTGTCGTTCAGTGAGAGCTCTCTGAGGGCTGAACTGTTGGATAAATTCTCTCTGAACAGCCCACGGCTGCACCGCTCCCCCCGACGGGCCACCGGGCAGGGGACGGGGGCAACCCATCCCTGCCACGGTGACACCCGCTTCTTTTACATTTGGGCTCCTCTATTTCCCGAGGGCAACGATACAGGAAAGAGGCACATGAAAAAAGCAAAGATTCAATCTGCTGGTGTTCATGCTCTCCTGCAAACACGGGCAGTTCCTGAAACCAAACTTGTCAGCCTTTGCCTCAAAATGAAGTTAAAAATCAAAATTGGGACATTAGTAGACTTCTTGTTTTGTTTTGTCTTTAAAGATAGACTGATATCGTCTATGTTTTGCAAAGGTGGGGTTTTTACTGTTAAGGGAGTCACAGGGAGGTGCCGCAACCGTGTTACTGGATGACTGAAAATATTCAGAAAGGCACAGCTCTTTTTCCCCCTAAACAAAACTGAAACAAGGAGAGAGAAAAGAAATCCATCAAAACCTTAGCAATGACTTTAACTACTTCACAAAGAAAATTAAGGGGGAAGAAAAAAAAAAGCTTTTAGAGGCAGGCACACGGAGACAGCAGTGTACCAAACAGAGCCCTGTATTCCGTGTAACACCGTCTCACACACGGCACTCCCGGGACGGAACTCTGCACGTCCGTTCTCAGACACGAGGACCCCGGTCAAACCAGTTTTGTACTGGAAATGAACTTCAAAACGTCGTGCAAGTCCCCAGCAGAAGTAACCAAAAGACGACTCTTTAGAAAACTTCCCCAAGAAGCTGCAAATATTTTACTTCCCATTTGAAGTGAGCCGATCGTTATGATTTCCTTATCAGACAGGAAGATGTAAAGCCCCCCTGGAGCCGAGAGTTTTAATCACAGACGGCGTTAAGGTGCCCGTGTGGCCCCCATTGGGGACCTCGGCGCATTCCAGCCGCCGGGAGGCGGAGGGGCACCACGGCCCTCCTTTTGCAGCAAATAATGCGAAAGCTGCAAAGTATGACTCCATGGATTTGGAATCAGCTTGTGGTAATCAAGGTTACAGCTCCTTATATGGTGCGGAGAACGTGGAGCGCGCACAAAAAATAGAGTATTAGACCTAGGGGGGTCTAACGAACCGCAGCTCCCGCAGCCGCTGGGATGTGCCCCCCCAGAGCCGGCAGAGCCCCCCGTCTCGTGCTGCCCCCCAACGCAGACCCTGCCCCAGGGGCGGGCTGGGGGCTAAACCCCCCCACCCCGGGGGCCTTTCAGCCAGACCCAGCCGGAGGCGAACCCTCCCTCGCAAATCCCCCGCCATCGACACCAGAAACGGGGAAAAGGTGGGAGAAAAAGGCAAGAATCCATTTCCAGAGGTTGTAGCTGTCTCTCTCCCTTTCCCCCCCCCGCCTGGCTGAAGCTGGGCTGGCTCCGAGGATGCACCAACTTTCCCAATCAGTTTTACATTACAGCACAAGGCCAGAAATAGCTCCCAGCCGCCTTGGCCTCTAGCACGGTTGCCATGGCAACGGAACCACAGCGCTATAAATAGCTCATCAGCACCAAATCTTGTGAGACACATCTGGAACGGGGCCAGCCCTGACAAATAAAAATAGGCACAGGCAGTTCCGAGGCTGGAGGAGGAACCGGGGGGGGGTAAGGGGGGGCCGCGGCCCCGGGCCGGGTCCCTTCCACAGGGCACAGGGAGAAGTATAAAAGTCACTTTATTGCACACTAAACAGCCCGTCTTTCTCTTAAGGTCCATTTTTCTTTCTTTTCCCCTCGTCTGCGGCAAAACCCCACCGCTTCTGACCCCGGAACAATGGAGTCTTTGGCCCGGGGGACTGTTAAAATAAGGAAAAACACAAGAAAAGAGATTTTCAGAACTTCCCCCTCTCCCGTCCGTGCCCAGCTCTGCGGGGGCCAGAGTGGATCCCTCCCGGCTGCTGCTCCTTCCTCCCCCCTCCCCATCCTCAGCCCGGCCTCGGTGGGACACCCCGGCACCCCCTGTCCCCCCCTGCCCCACAGCCCCCCGCGGAGCAAGCGCTCCCTCACTCAGTGGGGGAGAAAACGGTGTATTTTTAGCACAGACTCTTGATCAACCCATTCAATTACATCCAAATTATCTGTGTGGGAACAGAATGTTATGTCAAAAATGTTATTCAGTGTATTTGTCAATATTACCCAACAGAAGACATTTGTATAATCCCGAGACTCGGTATTTTCTGCAGCCCGTGAGAGCGGCGTGGAGGGACCCGCTGGAGCTGTGAGACTGTTGTTTCACAGCCGGTGTGACACGGCACCGCCAGCCCCGCTCCCACACACAAATCCCATGGCTCTACGGAAATCAGCAGAGGACACCAGAACCGGCCACCGTCACCCGCACTGGAGCCCCGGAGAAGCGCCTCCCGCCCCGCACCGGCGGCACCGCTGGCCCGCAGGGGTATCCTCATCTCTCAACGATGTAGAGTGACTTCCACCCAGGCTTCGACCGTCTGTAACCCCCTCCCCGCATCCAGTTCGCTCCCTCGCCACCCAACGTCTGCCTCGGAATGCGGCCGTTGTCACAGGCGGATTTGGAAAATGCACTTTATAACGTGCAACGCGGCGCAATTTGGGATTTACTGTTTTTTATAAAGATACCCCACGTTAGTTTAAAAGCCTATAATCAACAGCAAGTTTTGATTTGAATTATCTAAAAAAGAGTTATGTACGTATTTTTTTCTTCCTTAAGAAAGCAATTCATAAATTATTTCGAGATGGCCCTTTCTGGCTCAGGTAACAAACAGACCTTCCGGCTGTGTCTGGGAGGGAGCGGGCTGTAGGGCAGCACACGCCGGGAGGTGAGTCAGGCTGGAGGGGCTCCCCAGGGTGGGACGGGATGGGATTGGACAGGATGGGACGGGACAGTAGATGGGATAGGATGCTGGATGGGACACTGTGACAGGACGGGATGGGATGCTGGATGCGACGGGATGCTGGATGGGACCTCAGTGCAGACAAAGCCTCCAGGCCCTGCCATTAGCTCTTCTCCCCAGCATGATGCTGCTCACAGGTCCCTCTCCAGCAATGGCTCCAGGGGATGCCCCCCAAGGAGAGGGCTCCTGCTCCTTTCCACTCCCCCGCAGCATTCCAGCCCGTGCCCACACCCCATTGCCCATTTCCGAAGGACCTCCCTCCCAGCACAGCTCCCCCCCGCAACCGACACAGCCCCCCAGCCCCAGGCAGCCCCAGCTTCACAAACTCCTACCAGGCGTTTTCCCACTCACAACCACCAACCAGACCCCCGCGACCCTCCAACACCATCGCCTGAGGAACCAAACTCCTGCTGCTGGGCCTCCAGCAAGGCTGGTCTCCGCCCCCCCAGCTGCTGCAGCAAGAGCTCTGCACGCTAAAGAGACAATTTTTGATTTTACAGCAGGAATGAAAAGCTGGAGGCTAATACGGAAATGTAAGAAAATAACAAACTGTTTCTGTGGTCTTTGCTATCTCTAAAGCCACCAAGTGGGACCAGGGAGAACTCAGGTATGGCTGATTGCAAACTTCTCTCCCACCCTGCCCCCCCTGAAATATCCATGTTCTTAATACATTTTTTGTTGTGCCTGTTTTCTGGAAGGTAGAAAAAGGTCTGTATCTATGAGCAAGGTCAGGGTTTTATCTGCTGTAAGCTGTTTGTAACTGTAAGCTGAATCCCAGACTTACAGAGAAACCAACATCGCTGCATCCCTCGGGGGGGCTGAACCTGGAGGGAAACCAGTAATTTTTCAAAATCTATTTACATTCATCAGGTGCAACAGGGAACTTCTTACACAGGTTTAAGACTATTTTCTGCTAACTTAGGCTGAGGAGACTGCCTAAGTCATTTAGGCAAAACCCAGTATTAATAATTCTAATGGAATTAAAGGGTGTATCTACAGAATACAAATGTGTTTGAAAACTCCCCAACATCTTTGACTTCCCATCAGCATGACTGAATGCTGATTCAATGCTTCAATTTCACATGTCATTTTTAATGTGGCAACAACCTACGCATTTTATAAGTGTACACCCCCTACCGCAGGTTGCTCTGAGAAATTTAAACAGGTGAACCCAACGGGACATCCTCTCGTTGTGTTATAACAAAGTATTGGTATGAACCTTGTCCTCACGGTCTTTAGCTCCCTCCAGTGCCATCCAATCAGCAGAATTGCTTTCAGTTGATAAAGACCATCACGTACATAAAATTTTAAAATTGACAAAATTAGTGACATCACTAATAAATGAAATAAAAAAGTTAATAATTTAAAATGTTAACAAAAGCATATTCCCTTTTGCAAACAGGCAGTACTTTTGACTGTTATCCTGCTCAAAGGACGCTCAAATCTTTCATTTCCCACATGACTCTTGCTGCGACAGTCGGGGTCTCCCCAGGATCCCCTGCCCGCACCCCCCCAGCACCTCACAACACCCCCACCGCCGTGTCTGCTCTTCTCGGGGGCATATCCCCCACCCCTCTTTTATTTTTTAAACGTTCTTTTTCCAACTTGAGAAAAACAACTCCCGGCCTCTGTAAATGAGGCACAGAACCTGGCACCCGGGATTAAAGGCACCTGTAAAGGGCACACCTCTCGTTCTGCAGTGAGTTGGAATATAAAGTTATTCTTCTTTTTTCTTGGAAACTTTTGCTTGATCATGAAATTTATTACCAGACGTACTTAAAAAAATCATTTTAAAACAAGCAAGTGATAGGGAGCTGCAGTAGCTACTTTATACTGTTAATTTTGAGCAGCACAGTGACCCTAATCCTTGGCTACTGCGAAAAGCGTCGCCTGCACGTACCTGTTCCTGTGTTCTTTTGCCACACAATGAAACGAAGACGTCAAATTTAAGTGCTTGTCTCTCCCTGGTACACGTTACATTCAGGCAGATAAAAGGCACAAGAAATCAAGCTTGAAGCCAAATTCAAAGGCAAACAATACAGGTGACCACAGAAGTCCTGTGGGAGAGCGGTTCACAGGAGTGACCACGCTCGTGACACGTCCACAGAGCTGTTGGTCACCCGGGGGTGCGGGTTTGCTCTCGGCTTACATTTTTGCTACTCTTAAAAGGCCCCATCCTTCTCCACTGACCACAACCCACCCTCCTACCGGGCTGAGGAGAACCTCTGCGCCGAGGTGCACTGTGTGGCACTGGGAGAAACTTCAACTACTGCCACCTTCTCTGGAGATGCTGGTTTATGCCTTTTTATTTTACTGCACTGAAAAGAAAGTATCTGAGTTATGAATAACAAACTCGTTTTTGCATCACGCGTGGGTGGACTCCACCCCCCCAGGCGGGGGGGCAGCAGAGCAGGGAAGCCGAGGGAAGGAGAAGCCCCACTGAAGAGCCCAAGGTGTGCACTCAAGTGCCAGGAAACTTCCAAATTCCACCGTATGGCTCAAAGCCGCAAGATTCCAGCAGAGGACAGGCATCTTGACCCTCTCTTTGTCTGCAGAGGGCAGTGTCTCATGTTTGCATTTTAAATGGCTGAAACCCTAAACCTAAATTATTTATTAACAGATTAAAAATTTCCTCTTCTACACGAAAGGAACATTTAAACAGTCTCAGGAAAAGAGCTGAACTAAAGCAGACTCTCCAGACTGTGGGCAGAATTGCTGCAGTGGGCAAGAGGAGAAGGGGTCTAAGAAGGCGCTTCATTGGACGCCATGGGGCTGTGAACCCACCGGGGCTCTGGCCGCCCCCACAAAGCTGCACTCAATGCCCAGCTCTGGTATTCTGCACAAAGACACAAGCCCCGCGACCCTGGTACGATGCCCCGCTGCAGAGGAGCACTAAGGGATGGGCAGCCCTGGCTCACGCGGGAGCACAGGGGGTCCCAGCCATGCCCGGCTCCGGGGACCCAGCCTGCACCCACTCACCCAATGCTCCGGTACCTGGAGGAGGAACCAGGCGGTGTAAGAGTGCTGAAGACAATTCCAGGATTTCCATTTGTCGGGCATTACTATAATTAGAGCTTCCGGATCGGGGCTCACACCGAGCCCAGCGGCAGAGGAAAGGTGAAGGGGCTCGGCTCAGACGGGGAAGTCGCAGAGAAAGCTCTGTGCTCCTGGAGAAAGGGAGCCGGGTTCTGACACTGCTGACACCCCGCAGGTGCTTACACGTACGGTCTATACACACTATGGACAGATGCGAAACACAGCTTTCAATCGCATTTTAACTCCACTTCCCCTACTCAGCAGCAAATTATTAGATGCACCACAAAAAAGAGCACGGAAGTGCAGCAACTGATACAATGCACAGGAGTTAATAACGTGCAACTACCACATACAGCCATTCTCTGATTTCTTCTACAGTTTCCAGCCCAGGACATTTCTGCAGCCCCTTGAACCCGTGCTGGGGTGATGCTGGGGGCTCTGCAGAGCTCCCGGTGCCGCAGTCCTCCCGCCCCAGCGCCCGTTCTGAGCTCCCACCTGGAAAACACCCTCGGACACACTGGTAAAGGCACACGGCAGGAATTCCAAGGAACAGACTGCCAGCGAGTGGATCCGACAATTAATAAAGACCTGAGACGCCAATCAGCCACGCCAGGATGATACACTGCAGCTAAAGCCAAGCTTTAAGGGAACGTCACTGGGTACTTCTGCAGATAGCATATCCTTCATCTTAATGAGAAAAGAAAAACTCCCTCCTTTGAGTGAGCCCACTTCCATTTGAGAGACCTGCGATTTATTAACACATTTTATGATTTTCTGTTTCTTTGCTTAAAGACAACAGAATGGGGAAGAAAAGAAGAAGAAAAAAAAAAAAAGACTGATCTAATTTACATTTGGGTCACTGACTTTCTTGATTGTGGCGCTGTACACCAAGCCTTTAGAAAGGGGAAAGCCCAACCATCCGAGCCCCACGCTGCTCAGCGCCTCCTCCTCCGACCTGCTCCCCCTCTCACCGGTGGGAGCTGCACCAGCCGAGTTACAGTCAGGGAAGAAAATAAACCTTCAGCCAACGTCACAAAGTGCAACTTCTCTCATGTAGTACTGATTTCTAAGCAGCACATGTGCGGAGAAGCTGTCATACATTTACACGGACATATATATGTGTCCAACTCTGTAAAAATCTATTTCAGCTTTCTGCACGTGCAGCACTAACCCATTATGATGCTCTGGGCCATGGGTGTTAGGAATAAATGTGAAACAGTTCAGAATTTAAAAGATACGCTATTTAACACAGATACTACAACCTGCTTCGCCCTGCAGTGCATGGGTGTATAAAGGCAGCAAACGCTTGTACAGATTCTGGTAATTACAGAGTTTTGTTTCAAAAAAGCACAATGTTTCATACAATATAAACACGGTAATTGTCACTTTATCTCACAATCTACACTGGGATTTCAATTATGCACAACAAAGGGACTGCTCATGAGAACCGAGCTGAGAGGGTAAATCGCAGCCCTCATAATAATAGTAACAAGCCTGTTTTCATTAGTGTTTGTTTGTTTTTAAAGGGTATTTGTTCAATTATTACAAACGCCTCTTACAGACGGGTGAAAAAAGGAAAAGGTGCTGGGTGCGGCCCCGATCTCTCATTTGTGAGCCCCGTCTGCAGGGAAATCAGTTTCAAATTCTTGACAGCCACGTGGCTTTATCAGAAAACCACAGCGCCCAATTTGGGCATAATTAGCAGGACCTTCTTCCAGCCAGCCCAGGAGCGGGCGCCGAGGGAAAGAACCACATTTCCCATCGTCAGGGGAAGCCAGAGCCCAAGCGGAGGTACCAGCCTCTGCCCAGAGCAGCACAAATCCTGCCTATTTTTAGCTCACAATTCCAATAAGAAAACAGTTGGGAGTCTAATGAAAATATCTTGGTGACAAATGTAACGGACTGAACACTAAAGTTACTATTTTTAAATAAAGTTCCTAATTATGGTTCAAGACAAGCAGCAATTAAGCAGTAGTGGAGAGACGGCTCCCCGAGCGTCTGGCGGGGCTGGCTCCCATCAGGCTGAAACTGGGAAACGGCTCAACACCTTTCTGATCCTGAGAACTGGTTGAGGGCCAGGCTCGGGCTTTGGCTGGGGGTTTTTCAGTTTAATGAAAGCAGTTCTGCTTTGGCCTGTCCAGTCCTGCCTTGCCCTGTTTTCCCTGCCCATTCCCCGTTCCCCGGGAGCAGGGAACGTCTCCGCAGCCGCACAAATCCCATTGCGCCCGCAGAGGTGGGGAGGAGACCAGAACCGGAGTCGCTGTGTCTGAAGAGAGCTGGTGGAAAGGAAAAACGACCCCAAACTGCTTGTGCCCGAGAGCAGCAGAGCCCCGTGAGCAGAGGTGGGCAGGGAAGGACTCCGAGGCCACGGTGAAGGGTCTCCCCTGGCAAAGAGCCCTGAGAGCAGACAGCAACTCACAGCACGGAGCCTACCCACAGCCGCAAATTCACTGGACAAGCCACAGACATCACGATAAAGTGAGCTATGACCTGACGCGTTCTTCTGCAAGCAGCTCTTTAAAACTAGACATTTTAATTACTGGTTCCCTTGATAATGCACTGTGACAATAATCAAGTGTTTTATACTTGTAACCTCACCCAGGACCATTCCACACTTATACGCACCGCATGCCTTACGCTGGAAACAAACTTCTTACAACAAAGGTAGAGAATCAGAGTTGCCAGTGAAAATGCACAGATCCCATACTAATATCACATTTGAACGAGACACAGCAGGGTCCCAGAGTCTGGAATGCCCATCTAGGGAATGTATCATCCGTGCTGGTAAGACAGGAGACCCCCAAATCCATCCTCTCACCCCTTCCACAAAACCACCTCATCACATCACGATGCTTGCAATATTGCTTGGCAAAGACCATACAGCAGCACCCGGGCACTGCACCACGCTGGATGCTCCCTGGGCAGCCCCCCCAGCCCCCCCGGCCTGCGCGTTCCGGGGGCTGCCCTCGGCACCAGCGTTTTGGGGAACAGGAGCCCCGGGGAGCGCCCGAGGCACCTCACAGGGCACTTACTGGGCAGCCAGCACGTTTCCAGTCTAAATCCCCATCCAGACACTGAAACCCCTCGCTTGCATAATGAATACACCAGCATTTAGCTCTATTGGTGGGACATGCTTCTCAGAGACTTAATTAGTGTACCACAACGCAATATAGTTAACACAGAATTGCATTTAACTGTAACAACTGATTTTTAACACGTTTCAGCTACAAAATCAATGTATAATCTACTACAGAGTAATCAGCTCAACGATGGTATTTCAAATCACGAAACCTATCAATGACATCCTGCCTACAAAATTATTCTTAATCACATGTAAAAATAGCTAGTAATTTCAGTTTATTTAGGACTCAGTCACATACTATAAAAAATACTTAAAGAATACGCCCGCCCGCCCTCCCTGTAGTGAGGATTTTATGAGCGTGTTCTCCCCCACGCAAGCACAGGCTCTCGATGAGCGTTTGAGCGGGCTGGTACCTGTTCACCAAACCCACCGCAGACCCCTGCCGGGGGGCTCTCCGAAGCAGTAAACTCAGCTGTGCCTGTGAACGCAGGCGAGCACCCAGACAACAGACATTCAGACCCAAGTCCCCAGGGAAGGGAAGGCTTCGGTGGACCATCCAACAGGGGAGTTGCCAGAAGAGGAAAAGGAGAGAAGGCGCAAGCGATGATCACGGGGTGCTGCCTCTCCCTGGCACTGACGTACCCACAGCGCTTCAGCCCCGGGAACAATTGGGAATCGAACCTGGCGCTTCCACACTGCTCCAGCAAAGGTACGTGTACTGGCCTCATTCCATCCTTGTACCGGGAATTTTATGTTGCCTCCTATCTTTTGGAACACTGTTGCTTTTAATTCCGTTTTTTAAAGCAAGCCTTTAATGAGGTTTTACGATATCTTTTTAGGTCTTAGCTTGATGAAAGCATTCTCCTAATTGTCGTCTCCTAATCTCGAAGCGTTCCCTTTCTGCACCCGTGCAGCAGGAGCGATAACAGCTGTCAGAAAGAAAACAACCACCCATGCTCCAAAAGCTGCCGTCCTGCTGATGGCCAACGCCAGCAACAGCAGGTCCCAAGGTCGGGCAAAGCCCTCCAGCAGCGACTGGCCCACCACGGCCATGAACCACCAAACCCTCAGCTCACACCGGCTCCCGTCAGTGGCCACAGGCACCACCTCGGACATAGGGAACCCAGAAGTGATGCCATCGGCCCCAAACTCCTCGTTTCCTCAAGCATTTATTTATAGCTTGCCAAAATTTTGCACCAGCAGGAGGGATTCCCGGGGAAGGCTGCCCAGCCCCTGCGCCCATCTGCTGCCCCCCTTCTTTCTGTGTCCTACTGGATTGTTCCAATCACAGCTCAACACACACCTCATTCGGGGCTTCTGTCTGCACAAAGGGAGGTTGTAAAAGCATGGGAGGAAAGGGGCAGTGAAAGCTAATTCTCTGTATGAGTTTTAATCACTTTGATCGATTCTCAGCACCCAAAGCCACGGGTTTCACACCACTACAGTGATCCAAGGCCATTTCTACAGAATTATCTTATGGAGCTGCATCGTTTTTAGAAGAGCAGAGGGTGGGGGGGATTACAAGGGGCAGGGAGTGAGAGGGGAGGCAGGAATCGGATTCCTGCAGGAAGCGGTTAATCCACTCACCAGGATTCGGATCCCATGGTGGGCATCGCACAGACCCCAGAAGCCCAAGCCCGTGGGATGGCTTCTTACATTATTCACAGTTTGGACTTAGAAAGGTCCTTCTGCCACAATGGCTCATCACCTCTTGTCTTTTCACTTGCTGATGCTCCTAATCCCTAAAGCTCAAGCAAGTATTCCAGGACACCTTCTATTTTACCTTGCTTCATACTGGGATGTAATCTATTTTGAAGATAGAGAAGTTTATCTGGGGTTGAGCGTATCTTGGAATTATGAATTTACGATTAGCTGTGACAACAGTGGGAACGTGTTGGATTCATAATCCATTTATTGGCTAAATTTAGGTAATCTGGTTTTCACAGCACTTGGCAGCAGGCACATCCCTGACATCGCCAGTCAGCAAGAAAGGGCAGACGCACGGAGCAGTTTGGTGTAATTCAGCTACTTATATGTTTGGACTCATTTTGTTGGTAGTGACTTCCCTGAAGCCAGGCGAAGAGAGGAGTTACTGTGCTCTCCACCACCTACAGCAACCTGCTTCTGCACCCAGTACCCCACTGGACTGCAGGGAACAGATAGCCTGGGCTGTGTGTATATTTATTTTTTTAAACTGAAATTTAACCTTGTTTAAAACATGATCCTATGTTCCCTCAGGCTGAAGAAGAGTCGGGAGAAGACCCTAATTCAGTTATGTGTAAGTGCTCTGGAATACCATAGGGCGGGTTTATCATCAAGACTAAGGCTGGACGATCCGGGTCTCTTCCCTGGGCTGCCCAGGACCTCACGCGGCAGTAGGCAAGTGCATCAGTGTTAGAACAGCCAAAGGGAACATGGATATTATTCTTCCTCATGGGAATGTTTAACAATATAATTGTTAATGTCCGTAAGAAGCTCGTGTGTGCCAGGAATATAGGCCAGGGAAATTCCTGTCCTGCTGAATGGGAACGCACAGACATCGCTCGCAGGGCTGGAGGAGACAGGAGCAACCACTCTGCCAAACTCACAGCCAGTGGAAAGAACGGAAAAAGAAAAAAAAAAAGTAATAAATAATATGGATAAGAAACTAGACTAACAGTAGCACCACTGATAAATCAGCCACTATTCAAAAAGGTGAGACTTTCAGCAAACAGACTTCCCTTCATGGAATATGCAGCAAACTTTGTCGTGAAGTGAAATTAACATGGAAGAAAATCATTAAGTGCTCAGACTAGGGCTCTTAATTGCCCTCTTCAAGTCAGCAAATGCAGAAATAAAACACACCATAAATCTTAATAAAAATATAAAGAATTTACAACCCATAACAAATTAGAAATTAAGAAAACAGTGAGTCCACATCTGCTGACCCTTCAGCAGCCCTGCCCAGCAGTGGGCTAATAGCTGCATGGCCCCCCCAACCCCCCTTCCTTTGATAAGTATTTTAAAAACAAACTTCTTAAAAAATTCTTCTCCTGAAGCTCTCCTGCAGCAGCCTGGCACAGTTTCAGGCTATCGGGGCGGCTCTGGAGCGGGATCTCTCCCTGCCTGTGCTCACTCCTTCCCCGCCATGGCAGCGGCAGGACCCGTGGAGAAGGGGCTCCCTCGGCTGCTCCCCTCATCCCCTGGCACCGCAGGGACATCATGGACCATGGTCAGACCGTACAGGACGGTCCCTCGTCCCTGGTGCCACAAACAGCACACTCCCCCAGGGGAGGTCCCACTGGCTCTGCGGGCGCTGCTCGTTGGGATGCTCCCCAGCCGAAGCTGAGGAGCGAGCACCGGCAGGAGCTCAGAGAGCCCGGGTGTCTGGAGGTGACAGAAGGCACAGCTCTGACAGACAGGACTCGGCCCATTACAGTGGAAATGGCTCCCATATTCTCAATATTAAGTAATATATTCTAAATGAAATGCAATCCTATGCCTTCAAGGAAGAAATATGAGGGATGGCAAATCATTTATTTACCACCGTTCGGGGTTTTCTATATTCTAGACACTTGTGCGTTTCTGTCTGTCATTGCCTGGAGCGGTACCACACGGCGGCTCCAGCACAAACGTCCCCTCTCTCCTGTGAGCATCCCCACGGGATGCAGGAAAATGAAACGTGGTCTCCTCGTAGAGTACAAAGGCTCCCTCCTCCCAGCTACAACACATTCCTCTCAGAGAGAAGCTGGTGGCAACCACACAGACCATGTTCTTCTAAAAGCAGAACTGAAGCTAGTTACTTAGTAAGTCCAGCTAAGAAAGGGAAGACGCCTCTGTTCCTCTCAGCCCCTCAAGGCTGTCCCATACGTCCAGGCAGAGCCCAGGTCCCTCCAAAGGGACACTGTCAGGGAGCCACCAAGCTGGGGAGATGGGGCAGGGCCCCAGGAGGGCTCTCAGCAGAGGTGGCCACTGGCCAGGAGCCCCAGCTTTGGAGCCCCTCTGCTGTGAGGGGGGGCTGAGAGAGTTGGGGGGTTCAGCCTGGAGAAGAGAAGGCTCCGGGGAGACCTTAGAGCCCCTTCCAGTCCCTAGAGGGGCTCCAGGAAAGCTGGGGAGGGACTCTGGATCAGGGAGGGGAGCCATAGGAGGAGGGGGAAGGGTTTGACACTGAAAGAGGGGAGATGGAGATGAGATGTGGGGAAGAACTTCTTTGCTGTGAGGGTGGTGAGAGCCTGGCCCAGGTTGCCCAGAGAAGCTGTGGCTGCCCCATCCCTGGAGGGGTTCAAGGCCAGGTTGGAGGGGGCTTGGAGCAACCTGGTCTGGTGGGAGGTGTCCCTGCCCAGGGCAGGGGGTGGCACTGGGGGGGCTTTAATTGTCCCTTTGACCCAAACCAGTCTGTGATTCTATGATTCTGCTATCAACATTTCCAAACGCCAGACAGATCCCTGTGAGACTCGCACTCCCGGCTGCTCCCTGCTCAGAGACAGGACACGTTTGCAGAACCTCCTTGCAAAGCTTCCTGTATATAACCCTGTCACTTCCAAGAGTGACAAAACCACTCCTTTTTTAAAAAAATGCATAATGTTAAATGAGCCCATACCCAGACAAAGTTTACACTAAGCAACTCACACTTCAAAAAATGACAGTTTAAAAAAATTAAAAATTTTACAATTATGTTAATTTTTGTGAACAAGAAACATTGTTCAGAATTTTAAAGTAATTCACTGAACAAAGAATCCATTAATATTTAAGAATTTATTCAACTTTAAGAGCAAGAAGGGATTTTTGGAAGCTGGACTGATCTTGAAAGAGAAAAGCCACTTTTCCACCTTCCATTCGAAGTACTACTTTCTTGTTGTAAACAGGGACTTCAAAAGGGCAAAGTGTAGAACCCAAGACTCTTCTCGGAAAGAACTGACAACTCCACCACAGTTTGCTCCACTTTCTCTTTTAACTTCTATTAGCCCTAATGACAGTAACTTGCACAATCAAATTAGAATAGTCCCCATTTGATAAATCTCAGCTACATCTCACACTTTGCCTTTGCTGTGTTTTTTTCAGTGTGCTCACCAGGTTCATTTCCAGGTATCAATCATGTCAGATTTTACAGGAAGCAGTTTTTGTCAGCTCTCTTCAAAGTTTAATATGATAAAAACAAGTTCAGAATTTCAAAGTGACGTCAACCTCCAAGCAAACATTTTGCCATTAAAAAACTCTTACTTTGCATATTCTATTATCAAAACCACCACCCCTGCATGACCAGAACTGCCAGAATGGACAGGAACCAGGAAAACGAACAATTAGAAAGCGCATTCTGCAAGAAAATAACGCGATATACTTTACTATAAAATTGAATAAATATTAGAATTATTAAATATTTTTAGAAGGAGACAGCAACAGTATCTTAGAAAAAAAATAACCGTAATTTGTCAGCAATGCTCAAGCTTTATTTTTGGCTCAAGATCCCATGATGTAGAATTAAGTGTTCCACTAGATGGAGCAGGACGGTAGAACCATCATGACGGCCATCCCCTTGCTGACCCATGAAAAAGTCAATGCCCAGCAATCCGGGATGAGAAGAATTTGAGCTTTCTTCTGTGCACTGAGGGCAAAACAGAATTTGTTCCTCTTCCAAGAAAGGGCAACACCAACCCCCCTTAGCCCTTACCAACACTTGCTTCTTCCCATCATGGACGTTGACTACTGACAACCACTAACCAGACACGAACACGTCACCAAGCACTATCAGAAACAGAACTAGTTTTCTCCCCCCATTTCTATCACCTTTACACTAGAAAGACAAAATTTACTGGACAGTTGACAGAAAATGAGAATCTTGTGGTATTTTTTATTTTGTAGCAACTGAACTTGCAGAAGGATCCATGCCAAAGGATCAACCATCAGTCCCCTGATGCGAAAGACATCGCTGCTCATCAAACAAACCCCCACTAGAAACAATGGCAACACTTCAAAGCGGCTCCCGAAAACTTGGAGCTGCGCAAGTCATAGTAAAATCATCTCCCTGGTCTCTTTTCAACCAGAGCTAATTGCTGATTTACCTTTAAGTCTACCTAAACAAAGAACCTCACAAGTTCTATTTCATCAAAAAGAGATGCAGTAGTAGACAAACTGCCATTGTCCATCATCATGAGAAACGAGAAACCTGCCTTTCCTTGACCACTAAACCTTATTTCAGCTTCTCCAAAAGAAGTAGAGAGAGTATAAACTAGCAAACAACAGTTTTAAACATTAATATTCTAAATTTAAATCCTGCAATTCTTGAGTATACACAAGAATAGCAGGAGCGGTCACAATTATCACAAACATCTTGCCATAATCAATTCTGAACCCCAGTATATTGCTATATGTGATAAATAACTGCAAACACGCAGCAGTCTCTCATGACAACACTAATTATCACAGGGGTATAAATAGCAGAGGAGAATGAATCAGGCTCGGATCCATGCGTGAGGGCACACCAGCAGGGACCTGCTGACGGATCACAGGCTGCTGCCCGGGATCACTGCTGCATCTCTTTGTTTTCAGGGAAATAAACTGCTCTGAAACCAAAAGCTACAAACATGGGCAGGTTTCACCCCAAAGCACTTCCCAGCTTCCTGAACTCATTGCAGTGCCTGAAGCCATCATTTGGGAAGGAACTGGTCTAAGTGGAAGCAGCAGGAAATTCGGTGTTTGAGACAATACGATTGTCCAGCGCATCAAGGTGTCGCCTCTCGTAAGAGATCTGAAAGCATCTGCAAGGGTTTAGATACAGATATTCCTGTCTAACTGAACGCTGGGTTCTCCTATCTCTCTAAAGAGCTGATTACCAAGAATTCACCATGTATCACACACTCCTTTCCCAAGGTAAGGAAAAGCAAGCATCGGGAGCACCCAAATCACCGTCATGAACATGCAATAAAAAACGTTGTGCGTTGCAGTCAATATACAGCAGAAGAAACAATACTTACTACTGCGCACAGTCAATCAGCTGGTACTCATTAGATCTCTCATAGCAGGCCTTCACACCTTCATCTTGCCAAAGTGTTTTTGTATGTTCATAAAACTCCTGAAAGAGTGAAAATAGTATTAGCAACATGGATTATATGTGAAGATGGTAATGTATCGTTACCGTTGTAACAAACAATAAATGGCAGCATCTTTAACAAAAGACTTTAAACGTTTTTTAGAACCTGACCCAAGGCCAGTTGCCTTTCTTAGTTGTTCTTACTGCAACATTTTGTAACACCTAACCGATTCTCAATCATTTTGATTGAGTCCAACTACATACTGAAAGAAAGGTTAATTGGCATTTTTAACGATCAATGCTATCTGGTACCATTTGTTCTTTAACTCATGATTTCACTGCATGTTATCTTCATGCTGTCAAGATTTTATTTTTGTTCTTCAATGCAATGCTACTTCTCAGTAATTCCTATATCAGGTAGCAAACGATGATTCGGTTTTACTTCACTTTCCACGTTCGTGAGGATCTTTGGGGGCTATATGGACATTCATACCTAACTTAACTCTGTATCACTTCACTCAAAGTATTTGCAGCATTTTTTCTTTTACGGTGTAGAAGGACATTGAGCTACAGAAGAAACAGAGTGATACAAAGCCAGACCATGTTTTCACTCTGTGAACCTTAAAGACAAGGAGCCCAGCTCCACCGGCCGGGGACGCAGCGCTGTGGTTCTGCTGAACCTGGAGCACAAGAATTAACCCCAGCAGGAGCCCGATCCTGATGCCCTTTGGCTCCCCAGGGGGTGTGTGCAACCTGTAACTGCATTTCTGGCCATCAGTCCAACAACCCTGAACAGGCTGGGAGCGAACAGCAGCAAACAGTGACCGAAGCACACAGCCCACCGCGGGCACCGCTCTTACCAACAGCCACGGCCTTCTCCTGCCGGCGTCTCACAGCTCGGCAAGTGGTTTGGACCCAATACTTTTATTCTGATTTGAAGTCACCGAGGTAACTTTTTGTTTTTAAAAGTGAACTAGACGACTTGTGAGCGCCAAATGCGAGAGCCTGGTGCTGACCCGTTCCACAGCTGAAAACCCGAGGTGTTCACTGAGAAAAGCTGGAGCCGGGCCGAGAGTTCATCGTGCTTTGCTCGACGCCTACTGCTGCCACGGACTGACTTTGGAATTAAGACAGAGTAGGTAGTTGCAAAAAACTAGATTCTCCCTCCTCCCCAATACACCTACACTAACCACAACTCTGAAATAGTATTTAAGAAAAAGAATAACATAAGAAATCCTCAGCATCCCGTTTGAGTCATGGGACGTAGCCTGGGGCTACTCTCAGGGAAGGCAAGTAAAACCACAAGATTTGTTATATATTTAGGTACAACAGGGGCTTCAGAGGCCACTAGAAAAAAAAAATCAAGTTAGCAACAGGGTGGTTGGTTTTTTTTAGTTAAGTAAGTCTAATTTGTATGAGATCTCTAAAAATAATGAGGTAGAAAACAAATTAACCAAAAGTAGCAGGCAAATTTCCTGAAAAGAAATAGCCAAAAAACTAGTCCTTACATGCCTGGTTCTTGTTTCTGTATCACTGATTCGTTTGCTGGCACATTCTAATATACCAGACTCTACAGCAGCACTGACACAGGTTTCTCTTGCACCATAAAACAGAATTCCTAATGAAACAGCTAAAATAAACAAATAATACTAAGTAACAATTTGGTTTGAGATGCCATCCCACAATAAAAAAGATTTAGACGTTAGGTTCCAAATGATCCATCGCATTTGCAAAGTAGAGTCATAATATCCATTCTTGCCCTATGCACACTTAAAACTGAAAAAAAATATTCAAGTTATGTAATTTTCCATTAAGAAAAACCCCTGCAGTTACACAGCCCCCCCGAGATCCCGTGAGAGCCCCAGCTGAAGCCGAGCACAGCCACAGGAGTCCGGGCAACGGGAGCAGGGCATCCCCGAGGTGAGAGGTGAAACCTTCCCAGGAATTATGTCACGACCGTAGCATTTTCTTACCCCCAGACCAGACTCTGCACTTTTCAAAGCGCTGACATGGCCCTAAAGAGGGAGAACACTTTCCCTGCGTAGAACCCTTGGGGAAAGCGATGCCGAGGTAACAAACCTGAGCAGAGAAAACAGGGCTCGACCTGCCCTGAGCTCAGGCCGGGCTGGGGCACCGCTGGAGTTGGGGGCACAACCCCCCCTCACGGGACGGGCTGCTGGGAAACTGTAAAGAGCTCTGAGAAAATCCTCTGGCCAGGTCAAAACCCCCTCCAGTCGTACCTGGGTAACTGCAGAATCAGGGCCCACGAGTAGCCGACGGCGACGAGCCTCATCTCTCACCATGCCCTAACCCCGCAGTACTTAGAAAGCCATATTTATGTGAAAAGAAACGTATTTCAGTATTAATGTTTTATTTACTATAAGACACTTTCTCCACCTGCTGAAAGTTTCCCAATACACTGAGTCAACAGGGGACATTTGTAACTGGCGCGCGTTCACTGACAGCAATCCACACAGACCTCCAGAAAACATCCCCATCACACCTCCCCACGTAAAAGGGATGCCTGGAGAACAGCGCCTTGCTCCAGAAAGATCTTACTGACACAACTCTGGATTAGAGAAGGGGCCACACAGAGTCTAATCAAGTTTAAAAAAATCTACTTGTATTAGAAAATTTCAACAAATTGGACAAATGGCAGCAGGTAAACAGTGGGTTTATTGGACATAAAACCAGAGAAAGTGTTAAAGAACTTGGAAGTTGAGTGTTTTGGTTGTTAAAAAAAATAAATCCTCAAGAGACACTGCAGGCCTGGGAAAAAATAAGGAACCAAGCTCAGCTTTTGAGAGGCATTCTAAAAGGATAAAATATTAGTAGAAAATGGAAGAGAAAAACTGGACATACTGTCTACAAGGTTTTGTTCCCTCCAGATATATAAATACTCAAGAGACTTTTAAAAAATGTTTATGAAGCAATGTTTTGTAGGCATTAAGATGTTGGCAGGGAAAAATGTTGGCACAGTTCTTGCCACTGTGACACCATGTTCACAGGAACCCTAGCACGGACATGCAACATTACCTGCTCTTTGTAAAGATAATACAGGGTGGATCTGTCCTTAGAGCAGCGTATTTACCGATTCCAGCAAAAGTCAATGCCATTGGAAAAAACCCCTTACCTACTAAAAGGTGTGTACGACTGTTACACAATGTTGTGGTTAAAGCTGGGATTCAGTTCCCGGGCAAAGTTCACTGTCCCATGGAGCTGCACGTTTCATAAGAAGAGTTTTAAATAGGTCAGCCACTTATAAACCTAATGATTAAAGGTCAAACCCAACCAGCTCCTAACTGTAAAACTGTATCTCGGAGGACATTTGCTTCCCGACGCGTTCAATGTCTAACAGCAGCAGTGGCCACGGGTGTGAAGCCCCTTTCCGAGCCCCTCCGGGAGGTGGAGACAGGCGGACCCCCCGTCCCCGGCTGTTCCACCGCATTCCTCTAACACACGGCAAGGTCACAGGATGGAGGGCAGTGCCACACATTCCAAGATAAACTCCACAGGTTGATCTTCTCCTTCCAGGATAGGCAAATACAGGACAAACTGATTTATTTTTCATTGCTTATACCTAAAATCAAGCCATGGCTATTGCCTGTACGGCCACCCAGAAGGGAAGGGATGGCACCTCGTCATTGACCCCTGGCTGGGCCAGGGACACCAGAAGGTGTTAAATTTGTCAAATCAGACAGTTTAATAAGCCACTTACTTGAATAGGGAAACATCTGCATTCCTAATGGTGTGAACAAGTGTTAATTATTGCTTGCTATTTTAGGGCAAATACACCGATGATATCACAAAGGAAACACATACCTACAAATAGCTGAAGATATTCTCCAGCCCCTGGCGCCCGGCCAGGGCTGAGCACAGCACTCGGGAGAGGCCGGGGCGCTCAGCGCTTCCCATACCCGGCCAGACACATTTCCAGCCAGGACTCGGTCACACCATCAATAGCTTTTCGTGTTTAGACAAGAAGCATGATGCTGAAATATTCTGGGTTTCTGCTTACAGTATCTTCACATTTTTAGCAGCAGAAATTAAACAGAATGTGGCTGCAGGGAATGGACAAGGGGAAGCAGTTTTATTTAACAAACTCCCGTGAAGTTTGAACTTTCATTTTTCCCCTTTGTTAAGGGTTTCAAAACTCCACAGTATTTGAGAAATGTGCCAAGACACAATTCCACACCCGTAATCTACAAAGTGCCTTTGGTTAAAAGGCCTCACTAGCACAGTATCACGCCATTTCTCTTTTATTTCTACTTTCACAGGAAGTTTAATGCCACAGAAGCTTCTTCTGTCGATACCAGAGCACTGCTCAGGTTTAATCCTTTCTCACATCACGCTCACTGGGGAGGGGAGGAAGGACTCGCCTTCGGGGACACTGAGACGGAAGTTGGCAGACGGGGACCCTACTCTCCATTTCGTCAACATTCCTCTGCAATTTTAAACCGAGTAATCAATGGTCCTCTGCTTCTTCAGAGTGTACGTGTACATGGAAAGGCGGCAATTCGTTAATGGATTGAATGTACTGACGGCACTAAGGGCTCAGAGTCTTCTCTGGCATCCCAGCTCCCTTGTGGGCAGCAGAGGCGCCAACAGGGACACTTTGACCAGCAGCTATTGGTGTAGGAAGGTTTAAGAGGCTAAGAAGGAAGGTTTAATAAAACTCTAAGAAATTAATATATAATAAACTTAAAACAGTCAAAGCAAATGGCTGTATTACCTTATGCAGTGCTAAGAACAAACACCACTTCAAATAACAGGTTGAACCCGGGACCGTGCTGCAACTTCGCTGCCCCCTTTCAGGTTAGCAACAAAAAGCCTATTTTTGCCAAAAACTTCCACCCAACAAAAAAAAGGGTAAAAGATAAAATAGTTCCTCATTAGAAATTCAGATGAATCCCAAGGACAGATCACTAATCATCTTACAACCTTTCTGAAGGGCAGAACCTGCATTCACAGGCTCATTACACTGGCTACATGGAGAAATCAAGCCACGTACACTTTCAAGAGATAAACTGAAACTTCTGGGTATTTGCTGGGATTTGTTTTAAGAGTGAAAAGCCAACCAGTTTCCCAGGAGCTTAAGAAATCTTAAATTTTCCTGGGACGCTGAAGCAGTGCCATGCACTCTCCGAGGGCATGTTGAAAGCCCCGACAACCTGCTGGCTCTCCCAGCAGAGACCCCACCAGAGGAGCACCCTGACACCAGAGCCCAGTCCAGGCTGCCCTCCATCCCCTTCAGGGATGGGGCAGCTTTTCACCTCCCCTCAGAACTTCCAGCTCCCACAGCGCTCCCCGGAACGTCGAGCTCTGCTGGGGGGGCTCACATGGGGCTGCGCGTACAAAGGTGACTTTGCACAACTCAGCCCCACTGCAATATATTGCATTGGCACTGCTGTAACGAAAACCAGCTTTGAATTTAGCAGTGCAGGACACAGGTAAGAAGAGCAAAGAGCATTCCACAGAGCCAAAATGTAAGACAGATCACAATATTTTTCACTTTTCTTTTTAGCCACTTCCACACTCATCCAAGTTCATCCCTGGCTCATCTGACACAGGATGTAAATTACATTAAAATGTTAACAAAGTCACGATTTTTTAGAAACACGTTTACCATCACATTTCCATGTCTTTGTACATTACAGGATTTTTATGCCCAAAGGCACTTTTTATTGTTTGCCCAAAAAGCACGTCCCCGGGGCAATTAACACACTTAGGTGTTGCTTCACCTTCACACAGCACCTGGCAGAACGCCCCTCCAGCCGCTGCGAGGCCGGGCAGGCCCACAGGTAAAACTTTATTTCATCTCTGCGTACACTGATATTTTGTGATAGTCTCTTAACTGTGATTAAAACCACAAAATGCTTAAGAATTTCTATATTAAATTTATGCCTATTTCCTGTTTAATTCAGCCGACAGCTCTTCTACTTCAACATAAATTGAATTAATCTGTTCTTGGTTTTCAAGACTGCTCTGAGGAAAACAAAGAAGACGCATCAAGAGAAATTAAGTCACTATTTCTTCAAATGAATTTCTAGAAGTGAACCTGTGACCCTATAAATATGGTATGGTGGGAATTGACTGGATAAAAATACAGGTATAGAATAGAGCATCAGCATTTACTTCAAATGCTAATCAAATAAATTAATAAAACAAAATATAGGGTGTGTTTTTTGCACTATAAAAACAACTGCACTACAGAAAAGATCTGCAGATAATGCCACTGTCTGAGGTCCCGGACTGCCGATTCTCCAATTTAAGGAAATACTTTATGGGATTTCACAAGAACTACATGAACACCTCAGTGCAGAATTCAAAGGGCACTTTCCTTTAATTTTCTAGCCAAAAATATCTTCACTTCAGCCACAGGATATGTTTTATTTTACAGCACGTAACAATCTGAAACAGAAATAAGAGCACCCCCATTTCCCCCACTCAGGGCAGGAACCCAACCCGGTGCAGCACCAGATCCCAAACACATCCAGAGACTAATCACCACATGGAAATGCAATGCTAATTAGTAAGGCTGCTTAGCTCTTACATTTCATCTCATTTCTGTTCACAGAAGTCAGAAGGGAGACTGCCTTTTTTTTTTTTTTCTTTTTGAAATACACCTGTGCTCCTTATTCAGGCTGTGTTTAAAGTCAAGGTGCTTGGGAAGTATGAGACTTCACTGAATACAGGCGTAACAACTCACGAAATTCCTCCTGCAGAGGTGTCGCTGGTTGACAACCTTCAATTTTCTTCAGAAAAACAGATTCTCAAGCTTTTTTCCTACAAATTAAAACTTGGGAAGAAAAGAAACTCTAAACCAAGGTGAAAACTAGGTGAGACAACCTGGGTTTGAGGAAAAGAGGGACAAATACAAAAATCAACAAATTCTGACGCTGCTAAGCTATTTATTGGAAGGGATTTTTTTTAACTGAGCTTCAGCCCGCAGTACCTGAGCTTTAGTTTAGCTGTAAAGAGCCCACTGCATTTGCCAGATTATCCTCTTCATTCATACAAATAAAACATTTGTCTCGGGCATTACCCACGTGGACAAAAATCAGAGATTTCAGGAGATTCGTTTGCAAATAAGTTATACATGTCTTAATTACACGAAACAGAAATTAAATCAAGTGGCTGCCTACCTCAGGGTCCCTATATGGAAAGGCAGCTTCGAAAGAACTCTTTAATTAAGCTGTGTTCAGGAATTTATTTCTGCCACTAATGGATCAGAAAAACAGCTTTAAGACCTGTTAAACGCTGATCAGGTAAACTCAACTGGATTATCTAGAAGCCCATTGAGAAGGAGCTGCTCTGCGTAGATAAGATAGTGGAGATTTGAAAAAGAGTAAGTAAAGATTATTTCAGAGGATCTACTGTCCCATCACTCTGCTGCACTGCCTGTAACATCCCCGTTCCTTTTTGTTAACAACGTTAACATTCCCGAGTTAAATATCCTTCACATATCCACATTTTCTACCAGCTTTGCCCCTCAAAATTTAAATGTATCTCCAAGATACATATATTATCACTATTTTAGAGATGGCAAGATATAAAGAGCATTAAAACCACAGAAGTGGCAGTGAGGACAGTGGGGTGACTTGCTCGAACAGTAAAGCCAGAGTGGACAAGAAAGAGCGAGAGCCCCCGATGGGCCATGTCCCCAGACCATTCCCGAACCCAGGGACCCCAGCAGGTGCCCGCTCCCCACCGCGACTCTGGGACATTTCAGACAGCCCCACGGGAAGCGTCCCCCTTAGAGTGGGTGTGTTTGTCACCGGTGCTGCTGTCAAAGCCCTACAGCTCTCCTCCTCCGCCACCCTGTACTTGGACAGGAATAATGACACGTCCGTCGCTCTGCGCATCAGGGGGATTATCTGCAGGGACAGAGAACTTTGTTCTCTTGCCGACATAATTAAGGAACACTTTTGGCAGCAAAGAGATCCCAGTTTACATCTTTTCTTACTGAGACAATTTTCTCTTGTTATTTTCTTGAAGATGGTGGTGTAAAGCACAGTGTCCCAGTAAAACATGTATTAATCTGGTTACACAGAAGACTAAAGAGTAAAATTTACCCCTACAAGGTTTAGCTGTGTGAGAGAAGTACAGAAGCAGCTCTAGCACACGCTCAGCAAACTCTCAAATCCACTGCTCAAGCAAACTAACTTTTTTACTTGTTTCTTTCAAAAGCCTCAATGATGGGCATACTTTTATAATTTCTGATCACTTACAAATTTCTTCTCTTTAAAAAATATTATTTATTGTGATACAATCTTAAAATACAAGCCCAGCAGCAGTAATTACACATGCAATATCAGATCTGTACCAATACATCGACACAGAAAGATTCCTACAATCACCTCAATCATTAAAATTAAATGCTTCAGCTATCTCAGCCAAGCTGGGTTTGATTAACTTGGAGGTTTCCTTACTTCAACTTCCTTTCCCTTTGCTTAAAGTAATCATGCTGGCCAGTGACAACTTAATCGCACGATAAAAACTTAACTTGAATAAAGGCAATGATAATAGACCTCCTTAAATGATAATCTTTCATAAAAATTGGTACTGTAGTGTTTTAGAAAAGACACTTCTGCTTCCAGTTCTTCTCCGGGGAAAGCGTGATCTCGGTGATTCTTGGGGCTCACCCAAACCAGCAGGGCCAGACTTTTTTCCCAAGATTTAAGCCATTTAACGTCCTGTAATTTGCGCAAGAACGTTTCCCGATGATGCAATACTACACACGGTATTTATCAGTGCTACTCATAATACAGCAATAGCTTACATCGACCTGCTCTAAGGAAAGGCTGTGCAACAAGCCCAGGAATAACAAGGACAGATTTTACCCCCAAAAGAAGCAGAGTATTTTGCAAAACTAAAGCAGAGCAGTGCTCTGTTAGCCATGGAGACACCATTCCTCCAGCTATGTCAGAACTGTACCGTGTGCTAAGGCAGAAAATATTTTACATAAAACCATGAACTTAGTTGTTTTGCCTAGAATATCACTAATTAGCATTCTCCCCAGGTTCAATGTCATTATGTTGCCTTTATCAATCCACTTCAGTCACAGTTTTGGGCTCCGTTTTGTATTTCAGAAACTGGCTGTTGAAAACATACCGAAGACAAGGGAAACGGGACCATGGGCTGTAGGAGAGAAGCTCTGCTGGGCTCTTGCCGAGGGCACACACAGGATGGTGAAACAACGCGGAAGGACTGCAAAAGTGACCGCAGATTTGATCTACTAAATATTGCAATACTTTAAATCACCAGCATGAGTTTGTGGACAGAATTCCTCTCAGTACGTACTACCCTTCTCCTTTCCCCATCTGCTACTATTTGTATTCAAGAAATCTAATTGCTTAGTACCGAGTGTGCTGAATTAATAAATCTCCGACTTACTAATTTTTCAGTTTCAGAAGGAAGGTTTAACCTAGCGTGGCACCGTACCAGCAGTATTTTTAACTCGAGTTGTTTTTTCTTCTTTTTTTAATTCGATACAATATGCTCTACACAAGTGACACACATTTCCTATAAGTCAAAAACTGTGAAGCAAACACACGGAGGCAAAGCCTACGAAAAGAATTAGAATAATATCAGAATACCGAAGCTGCTCCTCGAATCCTAGATATACAGGGCCAGAGCCCTACACGGCTATCACTCTGCAGAGCTCCTCTGCCTCTCACATAACAGCAATTTTCACTGTAAGGAAACCTAAATTCCAGCTCCGCCTGTACCACAGGTAATGATAAACACGCATTTTGGTGTGCACTTTAAACTTCATTTAAACGACTCCTTCATGTACGGAAGGCGGCTGAGGCCTCATGTTCTAAAGAAGATCTCCAGCGGCTGGAGAAGTGACACAAGCCTAGTGCTAAGTCTGAGCACTGCCTTCTGCAGAGTCTGCTAAATTAATGTTTAGGGAAAAATGAAGGGGCATTTAAAGGGAAGCAAAATGCCCTTGTATGTTCATAGAGTATGGTGCCAAGGGCTGACAGCCCTAAGGAACACCTCCTCGGCACACGTGTGTTCTTTCTCCCTACCTTCATGTTCTTCCTGTGATAGAGAAGAGCAGCATCAAACATTCTCCTGAGGAAAGCCTGGCTCCCCAACAGCTGAATGGTTTCCCCATGGAGAAAATGGAAGAGACAGAAAGCAGGTTCTGCAGCTCAAACCGGACAGCGTTACATACCGCTAATATTGCTAAAACCTCCCTCCCTTCTGCATTAACACACTCTATAGGAAAGGGTTTAGCTGCCAGTTTATGGAATCCTCCCACCACAGTACTGGAGGAGAAAGCAGGTTATAATAGGATATAAGACCTAAGACTTCCTTAGATATAAAGTGTAACTAGCATAAGGCTATCCTTTCCACTTAGAGAAAATCATTTCTTCTTCAAAGTAATTTTAATTAAACTATAACAGTCAAAATTATTTTTATAGAGGAACCCAACAAGCACGTATTTTTGATACTATGCACTGAGAGTCAGCATCTAGGGACATTCTAGATCTTAACTTGATTTAAAATATGTAATTAAAATGCAGGTTCTGTTTTCCAGGTACCAAAGGGCTATGCCCTGCATTCAGACAAACAGCAATCAGGTACATACTAGTGTACATCGTCACCGAGGGCAGAGGGAGCCAGCAATACTCCTGCAGAATTAGTGGGTAATATATATCCAGACTCAAACCTCAACCCTACAAACATTTACATATGAAACAGTTAATCATGGCAAGGAAGCCAGCCACTAGTCAAAGCTATGCACACGCCTAAATCTCTGTAGACTCAGGGCTTAAAAATTTAACACAATACCTTTGCTCAGAGAAGAAAAACTAGTTTTATTGGAGCACTGTTATTCCTGACGTTGTGTGTCACTCAACACACCAAAGACTCTTCAATGAACTTGAGACTATTTACAGTTCTGGTAAGTATATTTCCATTGCTTTAGACAGCACGGGCTTGCTACCATGTATCCTACCAGAGATAATACATACTGAATAGTAATTTTTATATAAAAAACAGTTAATGTAACACATACACACTTGACTTACTCACTTACCAGTACACAATTACCCCTTGCTTTTAGAGGGGAAAAAAAATTTAAAAAAAAAAAAAAAAATCACTTCATTCCAATTGAATGGAAGAACAAACCCCTCTGAGATAGAAGAGACAAGGAAACCCAAGAATTTCAGCAGGAGGTAGGTGGCAGGAACTCTCAGAGCATTGTTAGAGATCACAACCTGAGCTGTCCCAGAACAATGGAAGCGGGAGAGCCACGGGCACCCGGCCAGCCCTGGAGCTCGCAGGGCGGAGTGCGGAGCCGCTGCCTTTTCTCTCGAATATTCTCCTCAAACTGCCTTCAAAGCACCAGGATTTTTGTCCCCAGGCAGGAGAGAGCATCCACGAGGGGACCAAACATTCCTATGGATAACGCTCACAAGGGCCAAAATTAAAGAGGTGTCAAGTTAAAAATCTCAAATCCTCTAACCTATTTAAGAATCTTTAAGATAAAATGACTAATATTACTTCGTATCACACATCCCCCTCTCCATCAGCCTCTGAGTCTATGATTCTGTGAACCTGCCTGTGCCTGCTGAGCTTTCAAGATTACCAGATTTGGAAACTACAATGCCAGTATTTCCAATTAATTGCCAATAGCACATGACTTCTGCTTGTACACAAAGTTTGTGGGTCTGGTTGTTTGGTTTTTGCTTTTAATAAAGGCTGACTGAGCAGAGAAATTCCCAGAAGCGGCAGCAAAGGTAACTGCCATTGGTTTCACAGACCAGCTTGTTCAATCATGTTTATAAATCCCAGTTACGAAAACCTCACAGTGGTGCAAACGATCCCACATCTCACTACAACCTGCACTTGCACTTTCCTTTCAAGCACCTGGGACCAACTGCTGCTGGGAACAAAATTCTGGTGTAAATGGATGTGATTTTGATCTGCCCTTTGGAGTGGTGCAGGGAGAGTCCAGGCTTGGAAACACCCCCGGAAGGCTGCAAGTGTAAGGTACCTCGTGGTCATTAATAAAAATATCTTCTCAGTGTTGAAGAGTTCAGTATTTGCAAACTGTATTTTCATGGGCTTCTGCTACTATTCAGATGGAGATACAGCACAAACTAATCAGGGTGACTGGGCACCAAATTATACCATCAAACAAGTAATTCTGCTTTCTGCGGTTACGCTGGGGCTGCCGGCACTGGGAATGATTAACCTGGGGAGGACCGAGCATGAGGAGCCTCTGCATCGGGTCTGGCTGACACAGCTCCCTGAGAACGCGCCTGGATCAGCAAGGAAACTCCACTATTCCTCCAAAAGAGAGAAATACAACATCGCCCAACGCCAGCTCATCGTAACAGCCTGCTGTGCCCATCTCCACTCCTCCGGGGCAGGACCAAGGACACCTGCTGGAGCTGTTCCCAAAGAGCAGCTCACTGCTTTTTGTAAATATTTACTACAGTGCACTGAAATATAATCATTTGCAAAAAAAGCATGACTGCAGCCAATCTGAGATATTTACTTACCGGTGGGAAATCAAAGTCTATCTGGTTAGCTAAATTTAAGATGTAGTCGATTCGAAACTGGTTCTCTGGGTTGGCTAGTTCAACTGGAGGTGCCAAATTGCCCATTGCTGTCACTATCGTCTGCAAAGAAAACAAGTAATAAATATTGCAGAATGTCTAAATAGCCAGCATTGAATAGTTAAAAGCAATAGCTCAGAAGTTTACCTCTATAGCTTCTTTAATATTGTTTTTAATATCCTGAATTTTCATTTTCTTCTCCCTGTAATAAAAAAAAAATTTGTAAGTCATAAAAGCAGAGTATCTTTTTGAAACAGAACATGAACTTCAAAAGTATTTTATCAAAACTGTATTGTCACTTTGACCAAAGCGCACTCAGTCACTGAATACTTTTGTAGACTTGATTAAACATCTCACAACTTTTCTACTTAAACAGTAAACATCTATTTGTGCCCAAGCCAGTATCTAATGATCCTTAAATAAAAACTCACTGCAGTCTTAGATCAAGACTAAGATCTTCTGCAAAATCAGACACTGATTCATTCGAATGCAGAACACTAGACATAGGTGGAAGTGAGTTAGAAAAGCGTAAACTGGAAACAAGTAGAGAAAAAAGAAATGGTTAAGTTATTAAAAGTAGAAACAAATGGAAGGAGACCAAAGAACCTTGAAGAACAAAGAAATTAAAGCACAGAAACGATGTCATATCAGAAAAAGCCAGAGCAGAGAACACAACCTGACAGAAACATTCAAACTAACAGTTTGGGCATAAAATCTAAAATAAATTAATAATTTCTTGCTAAACACAGCATAAAACTACTACTTTGACATAAACCAGCTTAGCCACATTAATACTAAAAAAATCCACCTAAATTGTTGAAGTGACCTTTTAGTCTTCATTAAACTGTTTTTTACAGAACGCTTTCATTATCTGTATATTTATACCAACTATTTTTAATTTTTTCAAAGCTAACATTTTCCAGCACAGCATCCCAGAGACCTGAAACTACCAACACTATGTTTTCTTTTTTTACCCTTTAAAAGGTAGTGCTCACACTTTCAGTTTACAGACCACGGCTCAAAAACCTCATTTTACTGAGTTAATTAAGCACTCCTACTGCAAAGGCTTTGTATCACTTTTTCCTTCCTATAATTACTCACAACCAACAACCAAAATGAAACCGAAAGCGTATTCACCAACCAGGAATGCAGAAGAACGGCAGGCTGAAAAAAAAAAAAGTACTGCCTAATGAGCAAGGCAGGCGCAGATGTCCAGGGGTGGTGGGATTTTGGTTATCAAATACAAGGTTAATGCAACTTTTATAAAAGCCAGGGTGAGGGAACCCCAGCCGTGGCGGCCACACGCCGCGCTGCCCGTCAGAGCCAGCTGGGAAGCAGCAGCAGCCCCAGGCCACCTCGCTGGGGACAACATGGTGGCCACCACAGAGCTCTGCTGAGGTCTTCCTCGACCACCCCATGCGGGGCAGGGCCGGGCGGCGAGACTCGATGCAGAAAGCAGATAAACCCGTCACTACTGAGATGGAAATTCTGGGGTCCCCTCAACCTTCTGATCTCCCCCCAGGGCACCGGTGCCTGGAGACCACCAGATTCTGCCATAGGATCTGGCACCGCTGGTGGGAAGAGGCCAGCGAGCCAAGGAAGGCCCAAAGCACTGACCTACTGAAAAGAAATATGACAGGAGCAGAGAGGAAAAACTGAGGCCTTTTCACCCTCTTCCTTCTCCTCTTCCAAACTTTCTACTGCCCCAGCTCTTGAGACACTCTCCCTTCCTCACACCCAGACCCACCCTGGGGTACAAACACCATCTCTCCAGCCTGTGCACACACGGCTGCAAAAACATCAGCCACTTGCTGTTTCTTAAAAATGATGTTCCTCATTAAAAAATTTAAATAATGGTATGAGGCAGGAAATGTTTATCATTGACAGTGCAAGCAATTTCTCTGGCTTCATTTTGCCTCCAATTTTCAGCTGGGTCTTGATCTTCATGAACGTGTATCCAGATTCTGCCCCATTAAAATCAAAAAGGCAACTGATAAAAGTTAATCATGATACCAGTATTTGCAAAGGAGTAAGTAAAGAAATAATTCAATGATTTTGCTTTGTTTTGGAACATCATTAGAAAGACAGAAGTTTAGAAAGTCTTCTGATTTTCTTAAATTTTTTTTTTATTAAGCAAACTCAATTATATTCTCCCCCGGAAGACCTGCAGGTAGCTGTCTCAAAGCATTGTCCAAGGGCATGGTTGCCTGACCCCTCCACACCATCCAACGGAACAGGGTATTTTTATTGTAGGTTTTGGTCAAACTTCCCCATTTGCCACTCTTCCCCAATCCTCACGCTACCGGCAGCGCTGCAAAGTGATGATGAATGGGGAGCGATGTACAACCCCAAATTAACCAATGCTTGAAAACCATCATCATCTTTCCAAGAAGCCACTGGGAGCCCCCGTTCCCAGGTGTGTTGCCGTGGCCCCACAGCGCGTGGGTGAACGAGGAGTCAAAGCCACCACCTCGCTTTGCGTTTTGTAAGGTTTCCTGAGCAGAAGTTCTCCATGACAATGAGATACTTCATTCTTCTGGAACTCAACGTGTTCCTCCATGGCCCACCTATCAGCGCACGTTCCACTCCAACTTCTCCTCAGGAAGGGACAGGTGAAGCCCCTTTACCCAGGGCATAACGCAGCGCAGGGACAGCCCTCCCTGGAGCATCCCGGCCAGGCTGCACCTCCCCACCCCAGAAGTAACAGAGCTTTGTTTTCCCCAGCCGTGAAGACTGAACTTTCGTCTTCGAAGCAGACTCTTGGGTTTTCCCCCCTTGCTCCCGGGTGCTGGCAGGATGGGCAAAACCACTCAGAAGATCCGGGTGCTTCCCGGGGGCAGCTGGAGCAGGCAGGGACCGGGACCGGGGCAGGAGGGACCCGCGTCCCCGCAGGCTGCTCCGCGTCTTTAGATGCCGTGGGTTAATAAGGGCACATTTTTAATCTTGTTTAAAACTTTTGCTTAGGCTGTGTAGGGTAGGCCAAACAAAGCATTAAACTCTATTAGTTGAGGATTATAAGAAAAATCTCAAATCCTGCTGTTTTCAATATTTAAATGGGCCAAAGCAAAGCTGCACATAGCTTTCAGGAAAACTAATAAAGTCTATTTTAGGTACTATAAAAAAGATGACATTTTAATTCAAATAACATGAAATTAGAATGACATAAAAGGTCAGGAAAATCAAATATTCCTTGAAAACAAACCTAATCAGTATTTAGCAAAGAACTTCTCCACCTGTGGCTGAGCTTTACCATTAGAACGGCAACATTTTTACTCAGACTTTATCAAATCTTATGCAATGAACACATTACCAAACAGATTATCAGAAAGCAAACTAATTTAATTGTAATGTTCATTTCTGGTTTACCTTCCAGATAATACGAATAACCATTCTTTGAACTTGGAAAAAAATATTTACAGTTTAAAAAGAACATTCCAGAAGACCAAGGCTTCGGCTCACCCAGTATAAACATCTCACGGCTAGAAAAGCGCTAAAAAGAAAATACAGTGCTGAAACGAAACGAATGGTAAAACCAAAACATGCTAAAGAGGTTAAAAAAAAAAAAAAAAAAAAAAGAAAACAAGAGAAAAAAAGTAGTAATAAATCTTGTGACCCCTCTGTGCCATTAACTGAAATCACCGAAAGCAAAGAAGTCTGGATTTCCTGGTGGCTTGTAAGAAGGCACAGGTCTCATCACAGCTCTGTTCAACAGGGCTTGGATAAGACCAAAGAGAAAAATACAAAGAACTACCTCGTTTTAAATCAGAATGTAGTATATTACTTCTTTTTTCCAGCAAAAACCAGAGATTTTATGAACAGAAATGAGATGATACGTTCCTTCAAACCCCACAGAGCTAGGATAAGATTGCTAGAAAAAAACCCAAAACATGCAGAGTGAAAAGAAACAACTATTTTTTTTTCCTTTAGAAGGAAAGATATTATAGCACTATCATTTTAACATAAATCAATTATTCACGTTAGTGGGGAAACCCTCGCCACGTCTCCCCCAAACCCCCCGATTACACAGGGAACTCCACACTTTAAAATCAGCAATATTTCAGGAACCAAACATTAGACGTGCCACGAGGAACACTGTGAAGAGGCACATTTACTGCTGTACGAAGCATCATTTGAGTGAAAGTAAAAAGACTTTGATCAGCTAATATACAACATAAAAAGGCTTTTAATGAGGGTAAATTATGATTGCCAATTAATCCCACTATGAACAGAGACTAAAAAAGGAACATGCCCCAGAACATGAATACTTACAACGGGAATTCAAAATACTGGAACATTCTCTGCACATTGCTGATGGAAACACTACTTTCATTTTGGAAAAATGTCATTTTCTTTCTCAGTTTTTCTTTTAGCACATTATTTTATATGTGCAGCCTTAGCATAATAAATAATACCACGTAATGGTGTGCCATTTGATGGCGTGTATACATTATTTCACCACAAGTGAGCCTGAAGGGCAGGTACCAGCCTGGGCAGAGCACAGCGACACAGGGACACCCCCTTCAAATGACTGCCTTTGTATTACACAATAGTCCCCTAAAACCATGGTAAAGCATTCTTTATTAATTACCTTCCCAATTTTTTGTAGTTATTATTTGCAACAGCATCCTGATAAGAGAGCAGAAAGTTTCTCCTTAAACTTGTGCTGCAAAATGTGCACACCTCACGGGTACATCCAGACCACTGAAACTGGGTATATTAAAATGTAAATGCACAATGTCAGTACAGAGCATTGGCCCTGGTCTTCATAAAATTGGCTTTATTTTGGAAGCCCCGTTGACACCCGCCCTCGATCCCACCGACACAGCACTATGGAGCGCCCCTGCGCAGCACTGCCCCTCACCTCATCCACTGCCAGAGCCACAGCGAAAACCTTACAAACAATTCATTTGCCTCTGCCGAGGAGGAAAGGACGTCCTTGCTTTTCAACACAGGTACATCCCGGGCTGCTGTCAGGTATCGTCTCCTCCTGCTTGCCCCCAAAAGCCCATTGCAATTGCACGCTGAAAGCACTGACTAGGAGTGAAAAGCTCAGATTTCAGTTTCATTTTAAAACACAATTTCAGCACTTTGACAGGCAGTCACCCGCTCTACCGGCACGTGTGCTTTAACACAGCTATTCATCTAAATACGGTGCTTTTGATGCAGTGAAACGTGCCCATGGATTTCATAAACATTCCATAAAATCTGCATTAAAATTTGTTTTCTGCACCTTATGGGAGTTACCAAAAACGTGAACGGCGCGACCTGCCAATCCACCTCATAAAAACCCAGCAGCGCAGTCGGGAGCTTCAGACACGAGACCACAAGCAAGGAAATTCAATTAAGATTTTCCTACCAATCCACAACACCCAAATCCTGCGGTACTTTACCATTCAGCAGCAAGATAGATCTGGTTTAGCAGCCTGGCTTATTCCAAACAGAACAACATGGCAATTACCTCAGAATCCAACAGCTAGAACGGCAAAAGGGCAGAGGCCAAGTTAGAGGCACTTGAACACGGGGGGAAGTAAGTGCCTAGAGTACTCAGAGTGAAGCTGAAATAATTCATCTTAGACCTAAGACAAAGTACCACATTTACGGCCAGAGCTGCTAAAATGCAACAGCAAAAAACACTGAGTAACTTTTGCAAATGGAGCTCTCCATTTATATCCCACCACAGAGATACCTTAGTAGTTCTGCCAACTTGAAAGAGATGTTCTAGTTTGTCCCGTTGAAGAACCCAGAGGACGAGCCCACGCAGGGCCACGGGGTCGGGGCAACCATGCACCAGTGCATCACACAGCTCTGCCCAGTTCGGACTGGCGAGAGGAGCTACTGGGGTCCTCACTCGCAGCAGAATCGAAAGAAGTTTTCTAACCAGGTTAACACTTTGTCCTTAATAACTCCATCACCTTGCAAGCTGAAATGAAGCCACCCAACGAGCTCTCATGCTCTGAAGCCCGCTCCGTGACCAGTGCTGTGCTGGTACCACTGCCCACATCCATAGGGGCATCTCGCCCAAAGCAACTGCCCCTGGCCGCTGATGGGTGCGGGAACGGCTTCCCCCCAAGTGCCACCTCCCACCCCAGCTCCCACTGCCCTCTGGAGATTCTTGGCTTTATTTCTTTGATATTTCAGGTAACAACAAATTCTACCACCCGGCTACCAATGATGATTTACTGTTAGAAGAAATAATAACAGAAAAAGAACAGCTGGGAGGATAGACTCGCTGCTTTCTCTGCAAATTACAGCTTTTTGAAAAAGAATAATCCAACAGGTGGAATAATTTGATCATAACATACTTTGATTGAAAGACACAGTTAGAAATTAATTACATTGCACAGGTCTAGTTGCTATCTAAATGATTTGGGAGAATTTAGCTCAGTTACCCCCTGAAGCAGAACCACCTTCACACACACGATACAATATATAGAACGGACAATACATATGGGGCTTCCACAAGTTCCCTTTTAAATATTGAAAAAAGCACTCTAAACTGCTTTACCATTGCTTTTTTAAATGCACTACAATATTTACCTGCATGAGCTATATGCGTGTCTTAATATGTGGCCATAAATAGATGAACATATGATGCTCACACCCAGGGATGTGGCACCGAGATGCTGCTCTGGCTCTGGGCCACCTTGGGGCTCCTGGCTTTGCTAATTCCTACACAAAACCAGTTTAACTGGTTTGCAGTCCCTTTATTCCTCTTAGTGGCACAAAGAGACCATCACAGACCCAATATTAAGAAGCATAATTCTGCTCCTGCAGCTCCATTTACCTCGGCTAATTAACTAGCAATAGTTTAGGTAAGGTCTGAAAATAGAAGTGTTCACAAAGAGCTCTGTGATGTACGAGGCTGACAAAGAACCTTTAATTCATGTTGTGCAATTAAACACTTTGTGAATTGCAGACTTGGTCTCCAGTTCCTCAGGCCTGTGCACAGAGGGTACACCATTCCCTTTTCCTGCTCTAAGTGCAGGTAATTAAGTGTATTACAATAAAAGGTGTCCCCAAAGTTTAGTCTTCCCTCTAGACCCTCGATACAATAATTGAGGCGAGAGTCTTCAGAGCAGGCTTTGTGGTCTTCTCCTGGTACAGAAGGTCGCCTCGCGGAACCAAGAGGATTTGGGTCAAACTTGCTGAATCATCTTGCCTTGTACAGCTCGGAATTCTGAGATAACCATTTCAAACTGCTGTCAGGAAGCACAGAGATATTTTAATTTATTTTAGCACTGTGAATGTGGTGATATATTAACACCGAAAAAAGGAAACATGAACATTGGTTTTAAAATCCCGGCAGGTGATGGCAGCGCTACTGGGGGTCTTGTTCTCCCCTTAGTTTTCAGGCACTTTCAAAGGACTTCTGTTTAAACTTTGAAACATGGATTTGATGAGTGCCCCGTAAATTTCATCTGCTCCAACAGTGTTTTGTAAATGTCCGTATTCCAATAATTTCCTCACCCAGGGTTGGGTACGGAGCTTTCCAAAGAGGGCAATCACGTCCCAGAGCTCTTCAGGGGCTCGTGTGCAAGAATGAGAGGAATAGCTCCCATCATGGCTAGTGACCTCGCTGCTCCTCCAGACTAAACCAGCCCATGGCCACCGATAAACGGAAAGCAGCTCTGAAGGAAAAGTGGGTGAACACGGGATGCCAAGAGAGTAGAGCAGAGCCAGCCCAGCAGGATGCACTGCGCTGGGAGGACAGCAAAGAGATGGTCAGTGTGAAACATCTCGGGATTTTTTAGGGATTATGATCTCCATTGTCATCTAAAGCACTTGCGGCGTGTGACACTGCAGCCAGGGGAGCTGGAAGATGCTCGCCTCTAACAAGGCTTTTCCCCCACGCCCCGGTGCCAGCAGTGACACCCATGGCAGCAGGACAGGGCACGAGGAAACGGAAAAAGGGGAAGGCTCAAATTGTACCATGTGGGGTCCTACCAGAAACAAGGTAAATTCTACAAAATACGTTTCTACAAGCATTCGCTGTAACTTCTGCCTGAATCACCTACTTCTACTCCCACTCCAGCTTTCCAATCTCTTCATTTAATATCACTAAAGGCCACTAAAATATGCAAAGATCTTCGAAAGTGATCACAGAGCTTTCCAAGCTTTCAGCAGTTACCTCTGAGGATGACGAGCTGTCAGGGACACACAACTCCGGTTGTAAGCCTTAAGACATTGCCCAAGTGCTCACAAACTCAGCATCATCCCCAGGAGCTAGAGCAGCCCTTACTGATCTTAGCTTTGGGGAAGTTCAAGTTCACGGTCATTCTTAACAATGTGCTCTCACCTCTAAGTGGCCATTTCCATTATGCACTTCATTAAAATCCAGATTTCAACAGAAAGTTAGTTTTGGGAAAAACGTTATAGATGTCTTGTTTCCATGTAAACCATGAGCACAACATTCCCACTGAAGTCCCCAGAAAAACATCCTGTGAAATTTGTCAAGTACTGTTAGATTTCAAGAGTTGTAGCTGTGTATTTATACTTCCAGACAGCATATGAATTTACTACAAACGTGCATGAGAATTGCATCTTTAGCACAGAGGAGATACTATTGGAAGGAGCAAATCTGAAACTGTCCCTTAAAGATGCAGTGCAGGGGAGGCAGGTGTAACACAGCCCATGACAAAGCAAGGTGCTGACAACTTTGGCTCTAATCCATCAAAGCACTTAAGTACATGTTTAATTTTAAGCACATGAGTAATTCTATCAACTTTAATAGGGCTACTCATGGTTTAAGTACTGTGATGGATGGGGGCCAGAACACGCAGAGCCTTTAAGGATGCTGCATGGCCCATGCTAGATGGAGAAAAAGTGGCATTCTTCCACTGAAGAATTAAGTTACAAAAGCTTTGGAAACAAAATTTACCGTAAGTTGAACACAGGTCTGTTTCTATAAACAGAGATGGAAGTTATTCTGCAGTCTTTGAAGATAAAATATAATGCAAGTTCTCAGGTGGAAGATGCCCACGTATCTACAGTTTGCCTGTGTTTTTCTGACAGCTCTGCGTCACGGCCGTACGTCACCTACACCCATCACAGCCGGCTTCAGAACGGGGGGGTCACAGCAGTCTTGTGCAGAAAAGACCAAAAACGTAGCTGCTACTTACACTTCTAAATAAGATGCAACTAGACGCACTTTGCGATCGTTAGTGCCGTAGCCTTTCCCGGGTGAGCTCCCTGGAGAGACACAGCCAACACAGCGCCTCGGTGACTGCCTCAACAGCTCCGAGCCCCTCTCAACATCATCTCTCTTGGATGGTCAAAGCTGTACACACACCTCTCGTACACTTACAGTATGTGGCATATTCAGATTTAAGTAAAAAATATGGTTTATTTAAAATACTTTATACGGTCAATGTTAAAGATGTTAAAAACCCCCAAACCCACCCCAGCCCCGCAGCCCTCCGGCCAGGACAGCCCCTGGTCAGAGGGGACGGGCTGCATCTCTGAACCGCTCACTACAAAACTCTGCATCTTCTTTTATCTGAATATGGTTCCAAAAATTGTTACCAAGTTTTAGAAAACAGTTTTCTACAAAAGGAAGAGAATGGAACAATTTGAAAAATCCTCTACGGAGTTTTCCAGGGTGTCAAATCAGTCCCACTAAATAACGACACACCAGAGTCGGCTAGTTTTATCCCTGAACTCCTAAGTCAGAAAAGCTCCAGAAAAATTTTGGTTATATAGCCATATTGTCCCAAATGTACACTGAATTTTAACAGCTTCTAATACAACACCAAGTGATATCTGCTCTGAAACAAGCAACGGGGAAGTCAACGTCACATTTCTCTCTCACTGCCAGCCCCCAGGCCACAGCAAATGGGGATGGGGACGTATGGCTCCCTGGGGAGCAGATCTCTTCTGCCAAACACTTACAGAATTCCAAGTTTTCCTTACTTTAGAGTGGAATAAAATTGAAGCCGATTATCATTTGCCCTTCCTTCCCCATCGTACCACACAAGCCAGCCATGGGGTGTAGAACCAGAGCAGCCAGACACCGTCCCACTTCCCATGGCGCAGGGAAGGGGCACTCAAGGCTGCTCTTCCAGAGGGGGACAAGGAAGGCCGGGCAGGAGTGGCATGCCTCGGTCTGTCTTGATTCCAATGCTCTCTCGGACCTCTCAACTAAAATGTATTCCCTTCCTGGTTGCTACCACTCAAAATTTGCTATCGTATAGTTTCTGCTCTGACTCTGATTTTTTTTTCCTTGCTGGTGAACACACAAATAAATAGCTTTTGTGTGGATTATGTTTTCTGAGATATCTTCAGCAGGGGAATTATATACTACTACTTATTAGATGGAATTTATAGAAAATGAAATACACTACTAGGGGACTTCAAAATTCCCTTAAATACAATCCAAGAAGAGAACGCTCTGAATCTATGTCACTGCAGAGTCTCTAATTTTTGCCAGAATTCTCAGCTTATTAAAACAGTGTGTCTGGTGTGGTACATCAACACATCTTCTAGTGCTACTACTGTCAACAGTTCTAATAATAATTCCGACAATTTCTAACTTGAAGAGCTTTTTAAGTTACCACAGTTTAGTTTTTTATTATTATTTTTGTATAACAAATGAGTTTATCTTTGTCTTCTAGTACTTCCCTGTCACTTGCGCACATCTCTTACGGCAGCGCTGCGGGAGAGCACAGGCTTGGGATCCTCAGAGATGAGGGAAGGGAGGCAACGTGACTACAGCTCCGAAAGGTGATGCACAGTAACTATGACAGAAGCGAGCTTTTCTCCAAAAAACATTCAGCAGGTGAAAGCACCATATCAGGCTCCTACATACCAGAAGCCAAAAAGCAAAGCAAAGCAAAACAAAACCCCGGCACGGCATTTCTCTTCTCTGAGCGAACTCCTCAGCGTCACACACAGCTCTCAACTAAGCAGGACTTTATTTCAGGTTAGTGTATCCAATGATTTTAACACAATTTCCCATCTTTAAAATCAGAAACGTACTTCATCTTGTGAACTTCAGCATGTCCTTGCAGCTTCCAGTCCCACACAGATCAGGGCTCTGTTACTCACTGACGCCGACACACAGTTTGATTCTGTTACAAACTAGTATTCAAAGCAGTTTCTTCTTTATTCAGGATAGTTTTAAAATACTTTTTCCCAAGTCCCAATGACTGTTCAATGATCTTCCCTTACATCTAGCGCAAGTGTCCGGGAGCAGGTAATCCTCAACAGAGCAAGGCTACCAACATCCACTGGGAACAACCCCAGCTCCATTACCCGAAGCACTGAGGTTGGTTCTGACAGCGCACGCGGAGCCTCACAGATTAACACCCAACCTCATGCTTATGAAGGACAGGTTTGTTCCTGCCACACAACTGTTCTACCGTTGTAAAAGCAGCTCTATCACGACATGAGACAATGAGAATTAGAACAAGCAAGGGACTAAATCAGAGAAAACTTTTCAGACCATGAAACCGATTGTCCAGAACCACAGCTAACTTGGCAATTGCACATCAGGTGCCAAGGAAACTTTTCCTCCTGTAATTTGACAGTTTCAGAAGACATAGGTGTTGGTTGTAACAAGAGGATGAAACAAAGAAGTCCCAACATACCATCAATTCGAGAAGCCAACCAAAAACTGGTGTTCTACCTGGAGTTCGTAACATTATACTCTATTTTCTACCTAGACTAGAAGGCAACGTTAAAAACTGAATAAAAATCAAGTATGTAAATAGTTACTGGCAGTACCACACGGGTTCTTCGGAAAGCAGATCAGCAAGAGAACACCCCAGAGTTCGGGGCGTATCAGGCAACAGCTGCCTTTGCAGCATCACACCAATTTCTAGAATTGTATTTCAGATGGCATGAAATATTTTCATTTCTTTTCCAGTTATTAAAAACTTTGCTCTACCAGAAGTGAAGATGATGTAAGAAAACTATTTGGAAATAAACACCAAATACTACCAGGCAACAACAAAAGTCTCCTCCCTTCCTTCCAAGCAGAGCCAGAGTCACCACCACGTTAAACCCCTCACCGAGACCCCTCGGGCAGTGCCAGGCAGTTTTGTTTCAGGCAACAGGTTCCACCTGCCTGTTCTTGCCGGCCTGACTTCAGAAGACACTGTCAACTGAAGCACACCAAAACCAGGTATTTTATTTCTAGCCATCTAGGGCTGCATTTACTGAAAAGTCAGAGTCAATTTACCTGTCAGTTTCTGTAGCGCTGCCTCTGGAAATAGCTCTGCTCTGGATTAAGTCAATCTACTTAAAATCGTATTACAAGTTAACTGGCAAAATGTTTTAGTAAAAAAATCCCTCAGCAGAGAAGAGCCACAGGAATGAATCTGAAAACGCGATACAGGTTTCTCTTACCTGAACATCCCGCGTTACGCCCATTCATTGACACGGGGTAGTAAGAGAACAATACTTCCACAGCTCAATTTTACAGTCCCTTAACTGTGCCACAGGGAACTATTTTTAGTTATAACAGCTTCTGTGAGCCCCGCGCAGAGCTGGGGGTTCCTGGGGGTGTCGAGCCCCACGTGGGGGGTGCTGAGGGGACTCACCCCACAAACCCCGCTCCCGAGGCACTGCTTTCCAAGCAAGTTTTGTTCAAGTTGGCAGAGCAGACGCAGGTCACTTCCCAGCACGGCCCTTGGCTCGCTGTGGGGTTATTCCTCCTCACCCCAGACACCGAGCACCCCCAGATCTCCACCCCAACGTGCCCCCCGTCCCCGCAAACCCCCAGCGCCAGGTCTGCCAGAGAGGACCTGAACAACCGCTCCAGTTAACAAACAGGTTGTTGAAAACACCACCAAAACAGAAGTTTTTCCTGTTTAAAATACCAATATTAAAACCCCAAACATTTCAAGTAGGACACAAAAAAATTGTATTTTTTTTCTTAAATCCACTTAGGAAATGCTGTTTTTTGAAGCGAAGAACGTTCCCCACAGGCCACAACCTACCACCACCCGGGGTTCCCCGAGAACCCTGCCTTTATACAAGGAGGTACATCTGACCAGGGAGGTACCATTTAGAGCCAGGAAGGTTCATCGATATTTTGGACAACCATTTTGGATCCCAAGTAGCGCCTTCTCTGACGCAACACAAATTAACTGCAAAAATTCCAAGCAGCTCTTGTTGAGAGGTCTGGAAGTCACAATGGACGCAGTGAAGAAACTTCCACTTCACTGCACTCAACATCTCCATATATTTGGACCCAACCAGTAAAAAGAATGACCTTTTACTGAGCTTAAAATTGGAAATTAATTATACCCGAATAAGCACATTTATTATCATTTCCCATGATAAAAGGGAAGTTATACTGCTGTAGTTTAAGTCAAACTATGACAATAGCACAATTGTCATGTCCTGGCCCTGACCTGACATTTCTAAATGGTAACAAAAAAGTAAAAGATACAATTCATAGTGACAGTATATAATAGAGTATCAGACTAGAAGAGTTCTGGGAGAAACGATTTGCTGATACCTGGCACGGCAGTTAGAGTATCCAGCACTCTGCCATAGCGTCCAATTACTGTCACAGCACAGGGTCCTTTAAATATTAATAATAACGTTTAAATAGGAAGTTTATACACAGCTGAAGCAAATAGAAAACCTATACACAGCTGAGGACTCTTTAGATTATTCAAGTACTAGTCTTTTTAAAGAAACAGAAAAACATACTGAATGTGACTTAACTTCTTGTTCTGAATCTCCTTCTCGGAGCTCCCGAGGTGCCAGTGTCAGGCCCTGGCAGGAGGCCTGACGAGGAATCACTGCGAACCTTTCTCTCACACTTTTTCCCTAATCCTCTCTAAGTGCCGTTTCTGACACACGATCCTGGGCTACACAAACCTTGGGACTCACCTGGCGTGGCACGGATTCTTAGAAATTCTCTTCCTAGAAACTTCAGCAGACCAAGATGGTTTTGCCACTGTGTTACAGAAAATGTCTGCTTAGAACCACAAATTTGATTAAAACTTTTTTTAAAAATTGGCAAATCATCAGTATCTGTAAAATTCTAAAATATATTGTTCACCAGATGTATAAACCAGAGCAGGCAAACCACTTCTTCATTTAACTGAGGGACGCCTGGGAGACCAGGATGGCTCCATCCCTGTGCCGGGGGGACAGCCGGAGGAGCAGGACCCGGCTCAGCCCGTGGCAGTGCCCAGAGGCAGGAGGATGGGCACCGGGGCTCCCATGGACCGTGCTCTGTCCAGGTGTGTCCCAGGCACCGGGAGGAGAAGGGCAAGAACCACCCGCTTAAGTCATCACAAACACACAGCCAGAAAGGCGAGACCTTCCTCCGAAATGTTTAACATACGCAATTACAAAATCTCTTTCTCCGAAAAAAGCTGAACAGAAAGAGAAAGCAAGTTTACTCCCACAAGCTATGAGAGCGTGTTCTCAGCACATGCAAACAACATGCAGAAATGCCCTGTGACTGCTGCCTGGGAATGAGACACCAGCACAGACCTACCCACAGCACAAGGGCACTCACCGGCATCGCCGCCCGCACCATCCCACAGGGATTGGGCCAGACTTCCCAGGAGCTCAGGCCTCCCGTAGGACACGGCACAACCAGCCGCATGTGCTGCGCCTTCCACATACATTTATGAAATGTTTAAGTGGTGCTATTTTAGTCAGTTATTAATAGCTGGTGTTGGCAGAGAAAAGCTTCATTTCTCTAAAAACATAAATCATGTAAACCTAGTCATAAACATTTTTATGAGTAGGCTTTTTTTATAAAGCACTGTCCTGACATGAGCTAGTCAATCCTCAGCCTCTCCTAAGTATTAAAGTACACCCAAGGTGTGGCATCGTATCAGTTCACCCTCCGTGGCAGTTGCGCTTACACAAGTAGAGGAAATTCTCTGCCAGCTTCATCGCTGGAGACCAGGAGCCTCTGACAACGCTGGGTGTTACCGAGGGACCCCGAGGGAAAAGACCCAGTGGACAACTCAGTCTGAGCGGTGTAACTACAAACTAAGTCACTGCAGGGAAAAAAAAAAAAATTAAAATAACCGTTTTCACACCACTTGACAATTATAGAATCCACAAGGTGTGAAGGCAGTGAGAGTGCTCTGTCTCGAGCACCGTTCCTTGGACATCACTTCTAACACTGGTCTGACCTAACGATGCATTTATCCTTTCTCCATTAGGAATTGATAAAAAAAGAGAGGGGGGAGAACAAGTAACTGGGTAATAATTTCACCTTGGGCAATCAACATTCATATGCAGCATTAATATTCAGGAAATGCCCCAAGTCTCAATCATTAATGATTAAGTATCACCACACCCTGGAATATTTTACTACATATCTGTATTGACATCATGAGATCCAAACTTCAAACGTAATTGCTTGCCGTTTTAAAGATCTTCTTGGAATTGAGGGACGCTGCTACAGCAGCGTATCTGAACCCCACCTCTGTGCAAAGGCAACAGGCAGCTCAATTAAAAAAGCTGTAGTTTCGACATCCAACTCCACCAACTGTTTGAAGATGCAGTGGGACATTTTTAAACATAAACAGACACTTTTGCAAAATTGCATTTAGAAGATTTAAAGCTTAGACTAAGTGGGACTCCTTAAATACAAGGAGAAGAGATCCTTTATCATCTCATCTCACTCGGCATCGTACACCCACCCCATAACTTCCCAACAGCGGTACGGCCGCTCCGGAGCTGCCCAGCCCCGCTTTTAGTGAGCGCTGAGCACCCCCCGGGGGGCTGTTGAGCCCTGCAGGGGGGTCCCGAAACAGGCAGCTTCGGAATGGGGGTTAATCCCTTCTTCCAGCAGCGCCAGGCGCACAGGATGGCAGACCATGCCCTGCCAAGTGCAAGGGGCTCTGCAGGCTGCCTTCCACCAGACCCTCATCCGCTAGATTTCCTCCACAGCGTTCGCAGAGCGTGGGGAAGTCCAGCGACGCACAACTCCACTGTACTCACTTCTGTAACACTTCCAAATGGAGCTCCTTAAAAATCTCATTCAAGTAGTAAAGACTTCAATGTTTAAATGTTTCTCACTTTTTGGAATATTATTATTTTTAAAGACACTGAAGAAAAATCTAAAATAAGCAATGTATTTACTTTCATTTTGCAAAAAAGGACATTTATTTTTGCAACACAGATGTTCTCCACAAAGTAACTGGGTGTCCTTTTTTCTTTAAATGAAAGCTAGACAAGAAGAGAAAAGCAACAAGCAAACTCTGAACACTATCACGTTAGATGACACGTTTGCTTGAAAACCTGAAGTTTAAGGCAGCGCAGTCCCACTGAGCACCACTCCACACACGTACACACAAAGGGTTAAGGTACAGCACACAGAGATAACTGTCACAGATAACAACAGGGAGAGCTCAATCCATTGGTAGAAGGATTACAGTGCAGTTTTATTACTGCCTCCAACACTTTTACTGATGTGCTTATTACTTTTTTTATAGTGTACTGCTCTTGAGCAACCAGTTTATAATATTTACCCTTTTAAAACTAGGTATACAGGGAATACATATATATAAAAAAGGGCAACCGGCATTTACATGGCAATACTGGTGCCACCGCAAGCCCATCATGTACGTACAGCAATTACACTCATCTTGCACGGACAAACCTCCTTAGGAGCCCAGAGGCAACAGGCAGCTGCCAAAATCCCTGCGCTTCATGCATTACAGAAAAGCAGGAACTGGGACTGGGCTTTTTCTCTTATAAGATGAGGATAAAAATACCACCACTACAAACAGTTTTGTATACACATCACACACACAGACCACTTTTCTATCTCTAAATTACCCCTATTAGCTACAGTATGTCAAAAGAAATTTTAGTCCAACACAAATAAACCTTAGATGTTGAACGTGGTAAAAACACTACATAACACTGGCATGTTTCTTCATTATGTTTTAAACATTTCCACGTGTAGTTCTTTTGTATGCCTTCATTAATTCAATTTATCCTCAAGTCTAGAATCATCTACTATTGTTTTTAGTTCTCACAATAAAAGCAACAAGTAACCTACCACCAGCGGACTCAACCTTACAGCAACGGCAGCGAGTGAGTGGCCCTTTTTGCTGCTCTCGCCCAGAAACGGACCGGCCTGTTTCTGAGACCACCGCCTTCAGAAGAAATGAGTGGGAAGGAAAGCATTAAACTGGGATGGACCCAAAACTCGTGGGAACAGCCCGATTCACAACTCAGTGATTCCAGACAGACTGTGACCGAGGGAAAGCGAGTGTTCACACTGTCAGAACCTGCTTTAAAAAAAACTCACATTAGAGTTACTTACTGCTTTTTAGGAGTTAGTTACAGAATTTGAAATTGCCTTTTCCCATAGGCAATCACTGGCAATGGGGTCCTAAATCAAAATTAAGGCAATCTTACTTCAGATAATTTCTAACTTATTTGTGTCCTCAATAATGTTGCTGTAGTCAGTCTACATGTAATACATAGTTTTATTTTTGAATTGAAATGAAACTATCATAGAAACTTAAAAATCTAAACCCAGAGTAATTTTCCCAACTCAGATTTTGCTTTCATTACAATATCCTCTGCCCTGCTCCTTTCTTTGCTGCTCAGGATTCAGGTGGGAGGCAGAACATAAAAATAAGCTCTAACTTATTGCATTACAGCATTATCCAGTAATAAAGGACCCACACACCCTCTATCACACTTCTAGTTCGGAAGGCCTTCCAGGTGATCAATATTTTAATGAAACTCAGCACACTGCAGGTGCACCCGTGGGGAATGAATGGACAGTGCCAGCAAACACACCAACCAAAACCCTCCCAACCCCCGGGTAATCTGCTGCCCGACCAGAAACACAGCGCAGGTCAGAGACAGAAATACAAAATACACTGAACTAACTCCTGCCCTCTTGGGACTCCATCCTGCCCTCTGCTCAATGCGCTTCACTCACTGAAAAGGAAAAAAATAGCCTTTATTTAATAATCTTACAATTGCTTGATTAGTGCTTGGAAAATAAAAAGCACTATTTAAGTGCTACATATTATTAGCTTTTTCAGAGCATCAGCTCCAAACTCAACACTCCCCATTTCCTTCTCCCATAACTCTTTTCATTCATGTCATCAGGAGGCATCTTATTTTCAGTAATGACTACTCACTTCACTTTTTTTTTTTTTTAAATGCTGCTGGATGTGCAGAACTGCTGTTGAGGTTGCTTGGCAACCAGTGAGCTGTATCAGAAAGAGAGATAAGGTCCAGAATGAATGGAATTGAAGAGAACTATATTTGGTTTCATTAAGAGATAGTAATGTACTCAAACCATACCAATTTGAATTCTCCACACTAAGGTGAAATTTTGCTATTTCTTTCAAAATACAGACATCCGTAATGGCAGAGCCCCCCTGAATCCATTAAGCCACCTCCTCAGGCACACTTGTGGCTGCCTGCTCACAAGAGGCTTCAGAGGCAGGGCTTTCACCTGGGCTGGCAGCCTGTACCCCCAGGAACCACCAGGTAACACACACACTTTGTAGGTATTTTGGAGAATTTCAGGCCAGAGAGGACAGTTGAATACTCGGCATCCCAGAAGCCACTGTACTTTTCCATAGACTTTAGTATCAAGCTGAAATTTCAAGTGAAACAATTTTTGCTGAAGGTCACAATTTGAAACGAGATGAGATTGAGCACCCGAGACTCCCGCAGTGACAGGGAAGCGATTACAAAAAGTCCACCCTAATAATTCAAGGAGGTCAAAAAAGCCTTTTGCAGCCGAAGATGGAAACAGGCCGTCCCCAGTGAAAGAGTTTCTGTCTCAAGCTCTTCAATTGTCTTTATCTGGATCACGTGAGTGAGAATCAACCAGTCTGGCACAAAAGAGGATCCTCTCCCATCCCCGCAGACCCTGCCCAAGCTGTGGTGCTTCAGAAGGAAGTGAAAACAGAGACACAACCCAACTAACAAACCACCTGATGGGAAAAACAAACCCCAAAGTAAGCCCCTGTGCCCCCCACCTCTCCGACGCCTGCAGCCAAGCACAGGTTTCCAGGCTTCAGATGCCAACACAGAATTGCATGTATCCTAATGGTGTTCAGGGTAATAAAAGCCAAAAAAAGCAGCTCACAGTCGCAAAGGAAGCAGGTGTCTCAGCCCTGGAGCTGGCTCCGTGCTGCCCCAGCCAGGGTGGCCACCACCAGCTCGCACGCTTGCCACAGGGAAGCTCCGTCTCCAGAAACTGGAGGGAAATAATAGTTTAAAAATAAACCTGTCCTTCCCCAAGAGCCCAAATGAGGCTTCCTCATCCCCAACAGATTATTTCAATTGCAGTACCTCTAACGCCAAGGAACCGAGTCTCAGGGCTGGCACGGTGGTACCTCTACATGGCAACAAAACTGCGCTGGGACACCCGACGTCTGAGCCCGGCACGGCTCCTGCCACGCTTCTCCCAGTCCTCTCAGTAATTTCACATCCTTCACCACACAAAGACACCAGCATGGGATATATTATTTTACTAACACTTATCAGTGTTGGCAGCCCGTTTTATTACTTATGTTTCACTTTCCCTTTTTTTAGGCATCCAAGCCTACATTTGTCTTTTTGGCCACAAAAAAGCATACTAAGATAACTAACTCGCTGACTTTCAAGTCCTTTTCAAATTTTACAGATACAATCTTGACTCTGACTCCCTGTCTCGCACTCCACTGTGTTGAAACAACTTTATGAAGCACAACTGTTAAACCCGTTACGCCGCTCACCTGAGGCAGCACCTCCGCAGCAGCCGGTCACGGGGGCGTGCACTGGGAGATCCACCAGCGAGCTCTGACATCCCCCCAACAGAGGCACCCTCAGCTCCACACAGTGCAATTTTGAAAAACAAAATATAACGTGATGCTACACTGAGCAGCAGAAGAAAGCTGTTGATGCCAAACCAGTCAATCTTATCAGAGCTATAGTCTTTCCGAAAAGGCAGAGGTTCGCTCAACAAGATCTCACTATACATGAAGATACGCTGAGCACTAATGATGTTCTTCCCATTCATCCTTGTTGCAAGAAACTATACTAAGTGATAATAAATTAAAATGCCCGTATTTGATACCAAGCATCTGGGCAACCTCTTACTTTATCCCCTTCTTCTAAGAATTATAAGGAAACTACCATCAGGGTATCCCACATTTTCTCATGTAGTTCCTTTGGGATTCTTGTCCATTTCACTGTTTTGAAAATACCCACAATCTACCAGATGATGCCGGCATTTGCCCTTCCCAAAAGTGCTACACTTCCCTTTCTAGTCGCAGCATTGCATAGGATGAATACAGACTTTTTTTTGTTTTTTTAAGGAATAAAATATCTATAGAACATTTTTGCTTTCTCTGCATAACTATGTATCATTTTACCACCTGCATTCAGTAATAAATCTATACCCAAACAATACTATTAAAAATAAAATTAAGTGAAAAAATTACTGCTTTCATATTGTCCCATGGGGTTTACATTTTCCAAAATTATCAGAATGGAATCTATTAATTTTAATTAACAAAATAGAGGTCTCAGCTGATTCCAGTTAAGCCCAGAAAGAAGTAATTTTTTTTATTTTGACAAGTAAAGTTTTATTCTGGGACTGAACTGGGTTAACTTTCCATTTGTGTCTAAGGCAGATATACCTAGTAGGCCTTTTTTTTTTTTTTAATAACGTGTACATATTAATTATTACTTATGGACACCATCTAAGACTATCATTTCTGTCTACTTTATCTTCCCCCTTCCTCACTCCCTCCTCCTTTTGGGCAACTCTTTTTATGTTTCCAAAGTATGAATTAAATCATGAATTAAAAAGCCAGACAGTGCGTTGCCTACATTATTTCAAAGTGTTTTTTCTGACTCCCTAGAATTGTGCAAAATAAGCACACTTTACTAAACTCAGTCTTGTTCACTTTTTCTAGCCCCTTCTTTCCAGTGGTGCCAAAAAGACACTGAGGTAACAGAACGCCAGGAGGTTCTTTGGTGAGAAACATAAGGAAAGCAAACATTCAATTGCACAAGATGCAATTACATGAAATGAAGACCATCCAATTAAGCGAAGGCAAAACACAGGCAGAACAGAGCACCCTGAATTCCCAACAGTTTGGTGAAACTAGAGTCCAGTGACACAGCTCCCTCCCATTTTCAGTTCAAAAACCTAAAAGGCCAAATAGTTACATGTGCAATTTTTAAGTGTTTTATGTGTAAGTTACGGAACGTATTTTTATCTACAATGTTCAGCCTAAGCAGAATGTGTTCCTATGAGTAACTATTTTGAAACAACATTAATCATTTTTACATACCAGAAGTAAAAGGTTGCATCTAATTTCCAGGCATCTATTTTAGTTTGCTTCAAAACCCAGGACTGACAACTCAGTAACTTCCTACTCTGTAGAAATTCAACAACAAAAAACCCAAACAGCCCCAGTCAAGCAAATCTCCCAGAAAGCTGTATAACATGCCTGCTGTAAAATACAAAGTACCAGAAACATTTAACTTAAAATTCTTACCGACATTGAGCTCTGCAACTGTTCTGCCAAGTACCCAGAGGCACGGGAAGCACGGGAGAAGAGGAGCACACGGATGGGGCTGGGACACGGCACTATCAGCCTTCCCCAGAACCCCAGGACATCACTGAGCCTCCCTCCTTTCTGTTTTCTCACTCATTTAAGGAAAAAAAAAGTTCCTCAGCTTTGCATTGTGCTTACAGTTTTTTTTTAATGAATAATGCAATGCTATGATTATATTCTCATTTCAGAAAAGTAAAAAAAAAATAAATATATGTAATTAATAGAATCTTTTTAGCAAATAGCTATGTCCTTGTGATTATTATCTTTTGCTTATTTTTTAAAAAAGTTATTACAACAGTAAGTTTACATCTTTATCTTAAATGGTCTTAAACTGTTAAAGGCAACACAAAATATGTGAAGTCATGCCAATTGCTGTTATGCAATTAAATTAAAATTCATGAAACCAATTAGTTTAATTTTTCCACAGTAATGCCACATTAAATCAAATTTAGCTAGCATATTTATTTTTGAGTTATTTAAATTACCAGCATTAAGACAGGTATACAGTTTTCTGAATTTACTGTGCTAAGTGTCCCATTACATATTCTTGTCTATTCAAAAAATAAATCAAGCAAGAGATGAGCAAGGCATCCTTTCTCATTGCAAACTTTGGGAAGAAACCTACTTCGCTGGTACCCATTTATCTCCTTCCAACATTTTCTAATTAATATGAACATCTATATTACAGAGATAATTGTACTGGTGAAAGGGAATAAGAGTGTCTTAACCTGAGGGAAACAGAAATGTATCTGTGGGCAGGAGGAGGGTGTTTAGGTCCCGACAGCAAGCGGGGAAGGTGAGTCCCCCCAGACCAGGCTCACGGCGAGGTGTCCCCTGGGACCCAACCAACCCTCCCAAGGGAAGCATCCTCCTCCTGCTCCTCCACAGTCCCGCTCCGGGAGGCCACAGGGCTGCCACTGGGAGTCTTAACTAAAAAGACAAGCAAACACAATGACTTATTAAACAGCCCTTGGAGAATAGCGGCAGCAACAGGTAGCTCATGGAGAAGGTCTCCAGCCTCCTTGCACTTTTGTAATAGCAAACACCTCAAAAGAGAACATCTCGTCAAGACATTCCACTACCACATTCCTCAAAAAGCAGGTAATTTAGCCCCTTAGCTGCCAGAAACATACCTCAATGTATTGCAGTTTCTAAGTAAGCAAGCTCAGCTGTAAACAAGTAATTCTAATTAACTGCCTGTTTACATTAGAGTACAGTTGTAGAAATAAACATTAAAAGCTGGTGCAGCTACACTTGCACTGTATCCCAAATACTTGTGCATTTACTGGGAACTCAAGATCCAATTGCCAAAGGAAAATAGAAGGTATATTATTTTCAACATCAGGATTCAAGTTACATTTAAAAAAAAAAAAAAGCTCATCAGTGGAAATTCCTTCATTTCAACTTGAGAGCTCTGAATGACCAAGATCAAGCTGAACGATTTCTGTATCTCAGCTCTTCATCAGAGATGGGACTCAGGCAACCCTGATATACAAACGCATGATACAGCTAAAAATAAAGAGATAAATTTGCCTGCTGGATTATACTTCAAAGCATTAGCTATGCCTGCCTTGATCTAGGAGACACTCGGGAAGGATTCTTACAAAACCGGAACAAGAGAAGTGTTTTTTATGTTGAAAAAAAATAATAATAAAAAAAGATGCCTTGGAACTGGCCAGACCTCACTCTTGCTGACCCGGCCCCACAGGGACTGTCACTGACCCAAGGAACAGGAACCTACACCCAGATCCAGAGTGCTAGAAGGACCTGAGAAAGGCACCGCATTTATTAATAATAAATTATGTCTTATATATACACAAACACACTAGGTTTTAACGTAATGAAACTGAAAGAAATCCCCCAGCTGGAATGACTGGCAACAGCTAGAAGGCAGCTAGGGAATGAGCAAGGGGAACTTCAGGGACTGCGGGAACGTGAAGGTACAGCTTCAGTACCAGAAAGGTATTCCAGGGGCTTAGGATGTTCAAGTGTTCTGTTCATACATGAAGAAACTCAAGTGTCTGTCTGGATAAATTAGTAAAACCATTTTTTTACTGGGAAAATCAGAGTACTGCCCAGTCTGCCCATGAGAATATATGGGACAAGAAGAAACCCACTGAGATTCTGTAACAGGCTAGAGAAAAGGTGATCACTCCACAGGTCTGTCTTGAGAAGAGCCGGGGTAACCTGGATCCACTGAATTGTTTTTCCGAAGGGACAGTGAAGTGTGGAATACAGATACATACTTAATATTATCTGCACAGTTATCACTGAAGTTATCTAAAGGGGTCTTTTGGGGGGCATTTAATGTAGTTTGTGATTTATTAAATAACAAGTTAAATAGAATATGTACTAGTAGATGTTTACTTAAGATAAAAAAAACAGAGGAAAGCACACCACTTCCACTTTAACTCATCAATGTGCAGAGTAAAAATATTCCAAAAAATATTCGGAGTGAATTGAGGAAGAGTAAGACTCTTTTTAGTTGTTTTCTCTCAGTCTCACTCTCTCTCAGATACTGTTGTCCAACTTCAACCAAACCCAAAGGAGGGTTCCTGTTGCAGAGATTAATTTATTTCCAGAAGTGAAAGTCAGAGGCTGAGTAGAACAGACCAAATTAGTGCTGCGGTGAGAAGCAGGAGGAGTTGGCGTAGCCCTACACCAACTCCAGCACAAGCTGACTTCTGTCTGGGCAGCAGGACAAGCCAAAAAAAGGAAGATAAAGGGCAGGAGGATGCAGGAATATTTAGGGGATCGTTGGGGCTGTGGCCGAGGAGGAGGAGCGTGTCGGTGGGAGATGGCCGGGACAGCCCGGGTACCATGGGGGGAACCGCAGGTGCTGCAGGGGACCGGGAGGGACTGCTGCGGAGAAGAGTCAGGAGACACAGGCCAAGTTACAGGAACCGGACGTCAGTGGCTCAGCTACCCACCAAACAGCTTATTTTCTGGCTTGAGAAGGAAATGTGCCATTTTGTAAAATGGGGTTTATTTTCATGTGTTTTTACCAAAAAACCCAACAGGTAAAATCCCACATCTACCATCAAAAGTCGAGATCCTCCCAGCCCCATTCAGAGTGTTTTCCACAGAGTTCAGCTGAAGCTCTCTCCTGTCTCCCCCTTTGCCTCTCCCACTGTTCATAGGCATTGCCCTCCAAGCTCTCCACAGCTCCAACTATAAAGCTTTCTACTAGGCTGATAGCTGCCTATGCATACTTAAAAAGCTTTTGTGAAATTTAAACCTCAAAACAAATAAAACTACTGCCATATTTTTGGCCAGTCCCTTTACATGCCAAATCATGTCTGCAGCATATGCAAATTTAGCTTAAGGGACGCATTTACTACTGGAGCTTTTTTGTTGTTGTTTTTCTAAATCTGAAAACTGAAATATTTAACTGAAAGCACAAATGTCAAGTTGCAAGGCCAGGAACAGTCATTCAGAAGACAGAGAGCTCTCAACAGAACGGGCAGTTTAAATCCTGCTTTGCCAGGAGAATCCAACAGCTCCCACCAGCCAGCACACACAGCTGAGACTCCGCTATGAGCAACGCCTCATTTCCCATCCTATTGTAAAAATGATGACATTTTTATGTCCAATTCTCACCATCCTTCTTCTACCTAGGTAAGAGAGTTTCTTGAAAAAGCAAACACACAAAGCAAGGAGTTGACAATAAAGCATAATGTAAAATACAAGTCTATGCTTTCCTTCAATCCTGCATTGTCATCTTCCCACTCCGGGTTAGCCCGAGTCCACCACGAGCACGTAAACACAGACAGACCTAACCAGCTTTTAAACTTTCAGATTCCTTCCGGCATCGCTTTTCTGACATACTGTCAGGAACATAAATAACACCATTTTGCACCCTAAAAAAAAAAATATATATATTTTACTTCACTTGCACATGGAGATGCTTTAATGACTTGATTTCAGAATGCCTCTGAGCAAGGCCCAGGAGTTACTCCAGTGGCTAGCAGAATATTCAGTACCACGGGATGTTCATACTCTTTGCCAAGTAAGTTTATAATACCTACACTGGGCCTATCAGAATCTTCTGAAAACTCATCTCACAGTATTTAAAAACACACCTGAATAGTAGATTTAAATGCAAAACATTTGCACACGTTCCAGCAGAGAACGTCTCCTGTCTTAGGGCAAGATATCACAATAAACTTGAAAAACCCAAAATCTGGTAACTTTTTTCCTTATTTTTTTTATAAGAGAGAAGGAAATACTAACGCTGCTTCACTGAGGTTTACTTTTTCACAGAAAGGAATTTCCCCTTTTGTAGAAATAGAGTATTTCCAAAGAAAAGATAATGTCAAGCACATAAACACAACATTAAACATCTAACAATTAAGGAATTTCTTGTTTGCTGAGGTTGTTTAACGTCACCTCCCATTTCTTTCAAGTTGATGGAAGACAGTGATATTTAACTTGCATAAACATTTTGCATAAACTTTTACAAGCTATATGCAGCATTCAGTTCTTAATCATAGTATTTATTCACTGTTGGTATATTCTTGGCTTTTGACAAAACTCAATTACACAACTGTGTCGGTTCTTAGGAGAAGACCCAAAATAGCCCAAAATGCGCATCCTCCTCCCCGCCCACACCTTCACTCCCTGTTCTGTGGCACTCGCTTCCATCAAACCCCGTAACCAGTTGTTCAGCTGGAATGGCACTTCTCAGAGTCCTGAACAGACACGTACACACAACTTTTCCAGCACCGTAACACCTCAGCTGTGTCACCTCCTGCAACAGGAGCCAAGGGGATAAATGCTCCGCCTGAATCCTGCACAAGCCTCCAGCCACAGAGCGCAATGCAGAGGAGGGAAGGAAGGAGGAAGAAGGGGAAAGGGGGAAATCACACACATCGAGCCCCACGCGCCCCTCCGATTTTCAGTGTTACTCAAAGACCAGGAAAGAATTAGTTTTGTTGCCAGTAAAGAAGAGTCAGTTTGACAATAAAGTCAGTTTGTCTCTTGGCAAGAAACTGCTGTGACCATTCTAAAAACAAGGTATGGGTACACAAATGTAAAGGAACTGTAGGAGCAGAGCAATATCACCTGTGTATGCAAACTAATAACAGCCATTAGGAGGGAATCCATTATTTTAAAAGACTTAATTATAAATATTACACTTTTTCCTCACTCATAACATTAACTTCCTTTCCACAAAATCACACGCATAAAAAGCCCAAAGTCAGAAAACAGAACACAGTATCAGACAGCAGCAGGGTGACGTTACTGAGACAGGAGATTGACACTGACCAACCTGACCAGACAACATCATTTACTGTTCTATGGGAAATAATGGCGGTAGCGCAGTACAGCTTTTGGTGGAGATGTATACAGAAAAGATCATATTTGTATATGATATATATTAAATATTAATATATATATTAAAAGATCATTTCTGTATACAGAAAGCATCAATGACTACTTTTCCTTCCTCACAAACTACTAAATCTAGGTGAGAAAAGAGAAAACATTGCAAACCTTTCAGAGGTTGACTTGGCTTTCTCAACTTCCCCACTAAGAGAAAATAATTTTTAAAAGTACATGAGAAATACAAACATATTTGTCATCTAAGTCTTGAAAATAAAGCTGTTCAGTTCTTCTGCCATCATCATTAACAGAACTGATAAACACACAACACTCCAACGGAACAGTTGAAGGAAGTGTCATCATTACACATCGTTATACATCATCAGCTGGGACACTGAGGCTGAGAAGTGTTATCTGAAATTCCCTATAACCTCGAGACTTCCTGGATCATAAATACCATCCAAACTTACTAATCACAAAGGCACATTCCCCTTATTTGTCAATCTTTGTAGTGGATTTCGTAAGTCACATTTCAACAATTTATTTCTATCTAAATATTTCTGCTTGTCCCAGTTTTTCCCATGACACTTCAAAACTGCCTATCGCCCCTGCCAATTTCCAGCTTTCTAAAGCCATGCATGACAGTGACCCTCTACTCAGAGCCCGTCAGCCAAACCCACAGCGATCACACAGGGGAAAGAGAACTGAAAAAAAATAATAAAGTCAGTGAAAGGCCACTATCTCAGAAGCAAAGCACCCCAGCCCCAAGATAATAGAGAAAAGAGATTTTTTTTCCTCTTCAACCTGAACTACACATTTACATTAATTCTTCCAACTACATTCCTTACTCCTCTTCTCCTCCCTTTCCCACTTTCAATCCTTTCTGGTTCATAAAGATTGGCATCTGAACTTCTGCACAGCCAGAAAGAGAAGGTTTTCGCTCCACTTTATCAGGGGATGCTCACAAAACGCAGCCCGCACAGCAGAAAGCTGCTCCTGTGGAAGAGCCCCGTGAAGGAGAGCAGAAGTGCTGAGCAGGGAGGGAAAGGAAGGAAGGGAAGTCATAGGCATTCAGCTACTACAAGCCAAAATCAACCCCCTTCTACATCACAAGGGGCTCTGGCGTTGGCAGTAATGCAAAGAGGGGAAAATTCGGTTGATGTGGAGTCTTCATTATGCTTAAAACGCAGGTCTTCCATGTTAAAGATGACGCACCCTGGAAGACCCTTGTGGGGAAGCCCCACCCCCACTTCATAATTGAAGCTGCTGTAGGAAGATACCAGTTGATGGCAGGGTCAGGGGCAGCTATCCCGCAGGAGCTGGAGATGGGCTAAGAGACACCAGCGGGTGGCAAGGCCAAGGGCAGCCATCCCACAGGAACTGGCCATGGGCTAAGCCCACCCAGAACCCCATGCTGTAGACCATGCCTTGCTTCTCCAATATTCTACTCCACTTCCCAATGCCACAGAGCTGTTCCTTCCCACACACCGCCTTCACAGCAGGAACAGAAAAAAAAAATAGGTATTTCTGTCTCTAGCTCAACTATGATTATAAAACGAAATGGAAAAAAAAATTAAACAGTCTTTACTGTAGTTAACTTGGATAGAACTTTAACCACCTTCAAATCCACCTTAGCATTGTTAACTACCAAGCACATTAATTACCTGGAACACAGTTCCTCAAGTAATTAATTAGCTAAAGCGATCAAGGATTGGAGTCCCAAAGGAAATTCTTCTAGTTCTGTAGAACTACACAGATTTGACCTCGTTAAATGCTACAACTCCACCTGAGGCCAATTCACCTAAATGCACGTGACAACTCTCCCTTCATCTCTTCAGCAGCAGAATCCTGAGACCAAAACAAATAAAAAATCCCCACACTGACTGAAGGAAGCTGGCGCGTTTAGCGCTGGATATCCTGTTTAGTCACCAGCAATGAAGAAGAGTATGTGAGTAACACTAAAGAAAAACTTTTGATTCGCAGCACATCAGACATCTTTCATAACAGGTACCCTCTCTACTTCAAGCAGCAGTTATCACAGGGCACCAAATCAAAGGCAAACAAGTTTTAGGCAGGACTTCAAACTGGACTTCTTTCAAGCCACATGAATAAGCTGCACTAACAGAAATAACTCAAAACTACAGTTATGTACATGGACACTAACATTAAAAAATATCTCTTCATCTCCAGCATACTTCAGTTTTCACAACCTCTCTGCTGTTATTCATCACATCAGCTGCAGTGGTGTATGCAAGCAAGTTTATGTTCTAGAGTGACTATAAGAACATCAAGAGAAGTAATGCTTTGCTTCTCTACTCTTCCAAAAAACCTCCATGCTGTCTCTCTCATTAGCTGAGCCCCGCATCATTTTCCCCCAAGGTAAGCAGGCCACAAAGGGAATGAACTGGGCAAAAGGCATAGCAGGGAAGGCAGGACAACGCAGGGAGCAGTTGGGGACTTTGAAGAAAATACAACTTACTTAAGGACTAACGTGTAACTTGCAAGAACTTCAAAACACTGAAAATCAGCCTTCTCCCCCATGTAAAGTGTATGTTATGATCTACTGATTGTTTTTGGCAACAAAACCTTAAGTCTAGATGCATTGTAACTTCTTTCTTGTACTTTTTATATATACCACTTTTTAATTTGATTTTTATGCACCTGAATGTTTCAATACACACCACCCACAAAAGGACCGACTGCAAGACAACACGCCATGGGGTGGACAACCCCCAGTTCCTGAGCTGTGCCCAGCTCCCCTGGGATCCCAGCATGGCTCCCACGCGGGGTTGGCTGTGACCGGCACGGGGCTGTGGGTAACCCAAACCCTGACCGTGAGGGCGTAGACGCCAGCGAGGCTCCCGAGGCCACATCTGCCCTGGAATCCAGCCGCACGCCGGGCTCAGCCCCAGCCTAGAGCACACAAGCGAGGTGTTCGAGGAAGGCACCGCTGCTGCAAACCCCAGTGTGTCCCAGTCCCTCCCCAGCTCTGCAGGCTTTGGGGAAGGGGACTCCGGGCTCAAAGCTGGGTATGGAGCTTGCAGGGCTGAGAATGTCATCTACCCATGTAATTTATGGCACAGCACATCATTTCTTTAAGAGCATCTGTAGGCTTAGAAAACTTAGAAGAACTGTTGGTTAAATGGATTGATACTTTTAGAGGTGTCAGGGATCCTTGACTTCACTTCCATTGATGAACTTCTAACTTAGCACCTAATTTTGACAGCTGCTACATCAAAGCCAACTTATGCAAATCTTTTAAGTCACAGAAGTCTCTTAAGAGGTCTTTAGTAACAGGAGCAGCCAAAATAATGGAGACAATTTAGCAGTAACAGGATGCAGGACTGGGCCCTTATGAAAAAGAATTGTCTTGGATAAAGAAAATATTCCCTATAAAGGGGAGCTAAAAACATGTAGCACAGAATGTTACTTACTATGAATCAGTATGAACTTTTTCCCAAAAGACTGTGTACCTTATCCTGAACTAGCATCTGGGGATTAGGAAGAAGTACTGTCCAGGCTCCTTGGCTAACCTTTTAGCTCAGACATTCTTACTAAAGAATCAGCTACTGAAAGACGAGTGAAAGCTTAATCCTCCCAAAAAGGCAGGATTCACGGAATAGATGACACTACTAAAAGCTAGAGGATGCCAATACAAAAATATTATGTTTGAAAACAAGAAAGACAAAACCAGTAATGTAATCTAAAGAAATCAAACACAGAGAACAAGCTCTGAAATTCCAACACCTTAATTCACTTAGAATTAGTTTAGCAGGTTTTGGTAAACACACACACAGACACTTGCAAGCGTAAACTAACAAGCAGGAGAATCTCTTCCTCCTCCCCAGCAAGGTTAGATGAAAAGTTAGCAAACACAAACCTTTCTCAGACAAAATAATAGATTTCCATTTTCCTTATCCTAATGCCATTCCCTTCCTCACAGCTATGAAATAATTGAACACATTTAAAGTGTAAACAAGAAAAGCTTTTAGAAACATAATTTAACACAAACACGTGGACAAGCAAACACCACAGAAGAGAGAAGAGAATCTGACCTATTATGCCCCAAATTAATAGTAGAGTCTCATTTTGTGACGAGACAGAAACAAAAGCCTTACGTGCTCTAACTAAAGCAAACTGCTTTCATTTTGTACGCTAACAGGAGGCATGTTTACAGCAGGATGAATCAATGTGCTATAGCAGAGGTAAATCAGTGTCAGCCATGTTGTGAAAGAAACTGCAGCTAAAAAACCAAAAACCCGAACCACAAAACTTAAGCCTTAATCAAATCGGCTACACTGAATCTTGATATAAATCATTTTATACCGTTAGCTCTTACTTATTATTGGTGCATGACTTCTTCCAGTTAATGTCTATTAATCTCATCTAAAAATACACATCCGAATTCTAGACACTGTGAAACAGTAGCAAGAAGAAAATATACCAAGCTCTAAAGCTGCAGCAACAACTACTGTGCGGTGCACAGGCATAAGGTAGGTTGTAAAGTGAAAAAACAAATGCACTTACTCAGCATTAAATCCATTCACGTGCAAGATCCTCATCTGTTTGACTATTGTGCTTTTACCGGATTCACCAGCACCTAGAAAATGAAAGTAAATTGATTTCAGAAGGAAGCATGAGTGATGAAGGGACACGCTACAATTTTTTCTTCAGGGTAAAATCGAGAAAGTTGATTTTCTCAGTGCAAGAGTGAAAAGTGAAACAAAAAGAAATAATTGCCACTGGAAACTTCAGCTGTAGCTAAAAATAAATGCCCAGCTCAAGTCATGTGTCAGATCTGAATCTTGGATCATTCCACTGTCCATTTTTCCAGTGTCAACGTTACAAGCAGATTGCAGGGTTTGGAAGGAAAAAGGACAATTTCAACATTTTATAGAGAACAAGATCAGGAACGTCAAAATCTGCTTGTTTTGTCACTACTACCTGATGAAGAGAGAGACTGACTGAAGTCCACGCTAAACTGAAGCATTTTTGTTAGATCCTTAAAATATTTTGGCTGCGTTTGGCTGCGGTTATCATCACCCAGTCAAAAGACTGTAACTTAAATCGCAAGAAATAAAATACGTGGATACTCACATCTGAAAACGGAAGGCATCCCTTCTGAGCCTCCACCCGCAAAGTGGAGAAACCTCCTCTAATTTGTGTCTTGTGAGCAACCTCCCACCCTCTCTCTGTGTTCCAAACCAGTCCCACAAGCAGCGAGAGGTAGAGACCCCCTTCAGTGGCCGCGGCTCCCAAGGGCCCCCCGGGGCTCTCTGCTGGCTCCTTCTCCACCGGCACTATCAACCCACTCCACTTTACTCCAGTTTCCATACGCAGACGTACGCTATTTCTGCTGCACGGATGCCAGAGCACAGGGCAGCCCATCTGCCCACAGCACCCGCTCTTCCACGCACGCTGAAAAGGCTCCAACAGCAGCATTTAGCTGAGCTGCTCCATGCTGCCAGATCGGGAGCTTTCTATAGAAAGCAAACAGATTTTCGCAAGAGTAGTACCATAACCTGGCAAAATTTAGAAAGATTCTCCTCCGCATCTCCTGGCGACTCGTTTATCCCTCTCCTTAGCCCAGGTCTCGGCGGCAGAGAGGGTCTGTGTGTGGCAGATCGGCTGGAGAGGTGCAGTCTGTATTTATAGGATACCGGGTCTGCGCTAGCACACGCTGACAGCACGAGCCTCCATTTTGAGCCTCGTGTTCAAAACTGTATTTTAGCAGCTACATCTCAAAGTTCGTTTTCTGACAGATGCACTCCCCTCTGCTTTCTCCCTTCCTTCCCTTCTCCCTCACAAATTCCTAGTAGTCCTGCCCTTCTCCCCATAAAACCTGCTCACGTGTTTTGCCACCTTAATCCCAGAGCCTTGCTCCTTTTCCCCCCTCCTTGCTCACTGATGTTTTGTAAGCACTTAGAGGGCAGTTTTTATCTACAACTCTTTACACAAGCGCCATTTCCCCCCTAAACTACTATTTTATAACACACACACCCCAGGCATACTGCATCCCGCAATAAAGACTGGCGGCAAAACTCATCAAGAACGAGTAACTCGGGTTAAGATAGAGACTGGATCCTCTTCACAAATAAGAGCTACTCAGGAATAGCAGTATGTGCTAAATTGTCTCTCCATTCAGAATAATAACAATTTCAGCTGTAACTGTAAATCACATCTTGTACTGGGAGCCAAAACCTTTACTTCGCTTGGGCCAAGAACGGGGGGAGAGAGCTGCTGCTTCTGCTGCAAACGTGTACAGGTTGGTATTGACACAGTGGGTTCTCTGCATCGGCCACCACCAGCGAACCCAGGTGAAGTGCTGCGTGTAAATTTCTAAGTCTGTTTCTGCATTTGGCTACTCACTAAGGCCCTGTTCTTCCCAACAATTCCGGGACAGCTCGGGGCAGAAGGGGCACAGGCGGGTACACAGCAGGGCCTAGACCCCACACAGTATTTAGCAGCTCCTCTTTGCTGGTATTTGAATATGATGTGAAAATATTCAGGATACTTTCAAACTACTTGGGGTCTTTACTTCACGTGTCTTATAAAGGTAACATAACAATAGGGATGTGAGCTTTTTTATTTTTCACCAGTGAGTTTGTGTTATACTGACCACAATTCCTGACAGCTACTGTCAGAAACTGCAGCAGCTGAACTAACGCAGATGACCTCACAGCCATCGCCTAAACACCCAAAAATTTTTATTTACAAATATCTATGAACTATTTTTCAGCCACCAAAACTAAAGAAAACAGGAGGAATATCCAGGCCAGCGCATCATGTTTCTGTTTTCTGAAATTCTGCCTCTGATGAAGTAACCCCTCTGATGAGAAACGGCTCCTACGTATCTATCAACGTTTTTCAGCCTGAAACGTGGAAGTCCAAGACATTCCCAAGAGCTGAAGTCCAAATTATCCCGTTAAAGATTTCTGCGGGAGCCCTGGCAGACGCCTCGGTGCTGCAGGTGCTGCCGTAGTCACAGTCGCTCTCCGTTTACGTTAAACCTCTTTCTCCAAATTAGTATTTGAAGGATTTTACCGGCGAGAGTACGCTTCCAAACTCACAGCCTTCAAACACTACCTTTCCCCACGCGGGGCCGCCGGGCAGAGCCCCGCCGGCGGGCCGAGGCCTACCCCTGCCGGGCGCCGGCCCCGCCAGACGGGGACCGGCTCCGGGCGAGACCGAGCGCCAGGGTCTCGGCACCGAACCCTGGTTTAAAACGCTACTGGAAAATACTTGGGAACAACCGGTCTGACACGCGTTTTCTTGTTCTCTCGGGTAACGACGTTTGGACCTTCCCCTTCCTCGAAGCCGTAACCCGCACTTCTGCGCCTCTCTCTTGAAAAACACGACGCTCGCAGCTCGCCCTAAATCAACCGCTGAAATGACGCCCGACACCCGGCTCCGAGCGCGCGCTGCCCTCATTAGCGGAGCGCCGGCGGCCAGGCTAACGAGCCGGCCGGCGGAGGGAGGCCGTGCCCGGCCCGGCCCTGGCGCCGCGCTCCCTCGGCCCCGGCGCTTCCCTCCGGGACCGACATCCTCCCTCCGCTTCCCCCGAGCGATTCCCCGGCTTCCTCCCTTCCTCTTCCTCCTCTCCCCGGCCCCGGCCGCGCGTTCCGCGGCGCCCCGGCCCCGCGCCGGGGGAGCGCCCCGGGCCGGCCCAGCCCCGGCCGCCTCCCCCGCCCGCCGCCAGGCCGCGGTGACCGGCCTTCCCCGCGGCCGCCGCTCCGCCGGCCCGGGGCAGGCCCGCCGCCCCTCGGCGCCCGGCCCTGTTTATCTCCCAGGCTCCCCTCGGGCCCGCCGCTCCCCGCCGCCCCGGCACGGCCGGCCGCCTCCCGCCGCTCGGCCCCGCGGCCCGCCCCGGCCTGCCGCCCCGCGCCGCAGCCCCGTACCTGCGGGGCCTTGCCCCGGCCCCCCGGGGGTGCCCGGACCCGCCCGCCGCCGCCAGGCCGAGCAGCCCCGGCAGGCTGCTCCGGACCGCGCCGCTCTCCCGGGCGCCCCCGGGCCCACCTCCGGCGGGTCCCCGCCGCCCCGGCGGCAGGGGGGCTACCCGTCCGCCCCCCGGCCCCGCTTCCCCCCCCCCCCCCCCCCCCCGGGCCCCACCTCTCCCCCGGGCCTGGCCGGGCCTGGGGAGGGGGCGGCCCCCGGCCGGCCGCCGCGCTGCCCGCCGCCCCTTACCCAGCAGGAGGAGCCGGTGCGTGGCCCGGTAGACCTGCTTGTCCTTCTGCAGCTGCTTCTCGATCTTCTTGTTGGCCTCCCGCTGCGCCTTCTCCTCATTGCGCTGATCCTCCGTCTTGCTGTTCCCTAAACAGCCCATCTTGGGGAGGGGGAGGCAGGGGACGCGGGGCGCGGGGACGGGAGGCGGCCGGGGCTGCCGGGGGGAGGGTGGGAGGGAGGGAGGGAGGCACTCTCCCGGGCTCCCTTCTTCCTCCTCCTCCTCCTCCTCCCCCCCTACTCGCTGCTGTGGCGGCCGCTGCCCAGAGCCAGAGACATGGAGAGCGCCGAGCCCGGAGCCAGCCGAGGGGGGGCCGATGGCGATGACTCTGCTGCCGCTCCGCCGGGCCTCCTCCCCGGCCGCCGCCGCTCCTCCCGCCCCCCGCGCCGACCCCCTCGGCGCACCTTCCCCGGGGGCGGCGGCGGGGCCCGCTGCGGAGCGATCCGCGGGGATCTCCGCGCCCCGGCCGGCCGCCGGCGCCGCTAGCGGGAACGGCGCTGCCCCCCCCCGCGCCGCGGGCACGGGGACGGGTCCGGCTCCAGTGCCGCCCCCGGAAAAAAATAATCCTCTGTGGATCCGCAGGCGGGGGCTCCCGGCGCGGAAACCTCCCCGAGCCCTCGGCCGGGAGGATCGGGAAGCGTCTGTGGCCGCAGCGCCGCGGGTTCACGCCAGCCCCGGCGGAGCTCGGTGCCGTCCCTCGCCGGGCGCCGCCGGTGCTGCCTCCTCACGGGGGCGGGGGTCCGAGACGAGCCCCCCCGCCTTTTTTATTATTTTTTTTTTTCCTTTTCTTTTTTTTTTTTTTTTTTTTCTTTCCTCCTCTCTCCTCGCCGCTGCCGCCGTCTCACATGAGGGCTCCAGGCGAACGAATCCTCTCTCTCGGCTTCTCCGCGGAGGCCAAACCCCAGGCGCCCGGGCCGTGCGGTGCCTGCCGGCAGGGCCGCTCCCCGCCTCAGCTCCCCGCGCTCTCCCGCATCTCGGCTCCCCTCCCCCTGCGCTCCGGCCCCGCCAGCGGCTCCGCGGCGGGTGGGGCGAGCGGGCGCTCGCGGCACCCTGGGAGCGCGCCGGCCACGTGACCCCGCCCCGCCCCGCCCCGCCCCGCGCGCGCCCGCTTCGAACGGCCCCGCCGCGCGCGCGGGGGGGGACGGGGACGGACGGGACACGGGGACGGGGCCGGGGGCGGGGGGGGTGACGGGACACCGGGACGGGACACCGGGGCGGGGCGGGGGGGGGGGGGGACGGGACACCGATCCGGGGGGGGAGACGGGACACGGGAGCGGGGGGGGGGGACAGGACACCGGGCCGGGGGGGGAGACGGGACACGGGAGCGGGGGGGGGGACGGGACACCGGGCCGGGGGGGGAGACGGGACACGGGAGCGGGGGGGGGGGACGGGACACCGGGCCGGGGGCGCTGGCGGGAGCCGGGGTCGGCTGATGGATTGTGAACCGGCTTTAACGGGGCCGCCCCCGGGCGCCCCGCACCGCGCGTGACAAAGAGCTCCCGCAGAAGGGACCGCACCGAGCACCCGCGCGGGCAGACGTCTATATATACATGCGTGGACACATACATACATACAGCTATACACGCCTCTGTGCACACATCCCATCCGTACACACGTCTGTCCATCCATCCGTCTGTCCCTGTGTCCATCCATCCGTCCATCCATCCATCCATCCATCCCTGTGTTCATCCCTGTGTCCATCCATCCGTCCATCCATCCATCCATCCATCCCTGTGTTCATCCCTGTGTCCATCCATCCGTCCATCCATCCATCCGTCCACCCACACACCAATAAACACCCCCCCCCCACGTCTATACATCCATCCATCTGTCCTTCCGTCCATCTGTCCACCCACGCATCCGCACACACACCCATAAATACACCCCCCCCATCTATACATCCATCTATACGTTCCCCTGATGGGCTCTGAAGGCCGCCACGCCCGCAGAGGCCGCTGTGCGGGGATGAACCGCTGTCACTGCGGGGGTTCCCGGGCGAAGGCGTCCCCTCCGGGACCCCAGGGCCGGTGAGCGCCCCGCGAGCCGCGGGGGCGGCGGGGGACACGCTGAGGCACGTGTGGCGCTACCGGCCACCTCACCCCGTTTCCTGCGCCACCATTTCCTTCCGGAGCCCCGCTCTCCCCATCACCCGCAGCGCGGCGGGGGGGCTGGCGCCTCGCTCCTGTGAGACCCCCTCCCCAAAACACAGGGACGGCTCTTCCCCGCCCCCCGAGCGACACGGCCTTCACCAGACATAAAGTATTTATCCTCATTTGCAAAATTCAGTCACCTATAACACCATTCCCATGAACACGCCTTCTTATGTCATCCAGTTACTATATTTAGAACCACCTACAGTAAAATAATTATGCGACAGAGCAAACAACCAGAAGGTCACGGTTCGTGTCACCAGATCCACCTGCCCTGCTGCCCCCGCCGAGGGAGGGCGCCCCTCGGGAGACACGGGCAACACCGCCACCAGATCTCAGTCCTTGAGGATTTATTGGCGCTTTTTGTCTATTTTTAAACGTCACAACTTTGGGGTGCACAGAGCCTGGGAGCTTGGGAGGCGGTGGGGAGACTCCCGCTGACTCCTCCGGGGGCGGTTTCACAAGGTCTGAGGGAGACTTGGCTCAGCAAGAGCAACGCCCGGGCTCACCTGAGGCAACGGCCGCAACCGCTCCATGTGTCCGTTACGGGTCTTTTATGTATTTGTATTGTTTCCATGTAATATACATTATTCAAATACATTTAACTGTGGTGTTTATGAGGTACACAGGAATCAAGAAAGCAGAATTCAGACTGAAAATTATGAAACTCGCAGCAGTTTTACGTCCGCAGGTACGAAGAGAATGCAGAAAGGCCGGTACCGGCCACCTCGGACACAGGGAATCTGCCCCAGGCTCCCGGCGCTGCCCCCCCGGCCCCCAGCGGGGGAAAGGCAGCCCATCCCCACACCGTTCACCAAGGAACACACCAACAAGATTAAAATTACTGCTGGAGATACACAAAAGGCCAAAACCTCGGTGAAGGGTGTGCGGCATTAGCATAGGGACATCCGCCGAGGAGGGCGTCACTGCCGTGTGACGGCCCCGGTCCAGTCCCAAAGGAAACGGGGATGGGCCCAGTGAGGGTCCAACGGGGCTCTGCCCCCCCGGTACGGACACCGGCGCCTCTGCCTCTGGGCTGAGCAAAGCTCTGGGGAGCTGGAATGGGAAAACACGCTCGGCTGAGTCACGGAGCGCCCCGATACTCACCACGGCGTGAGGAACCAGCTCCTTCAGTGACAAGCATCAAAAGCTACAGAAAACAAAAAGAAAACTCCCAAATTGTTAAATCTATCAGCAATTGCAGACTTTTTTGTCTTTCTGAAATAAGACAGGGCACAAGGCATCAGGCAACAACCGCGTTTCACAAAGCCAGGGAAGCGCCGCGGGGTTTTGCTGGAGTTGTCCCGAGGAGCAGAGCGAGCACAACCACCCCATGGCTGCTCTCCCACACCGCCTCGCGCCCGCGGGGCTGGAGCTGCCACCAAGGCAACGTGCTGCTTGGGAAAATGCGAGGACACCCCTCAGCACCCCTCATCATCCTCAGCACCCCTCAGCATCCCTCATCATCCTCAGCACCCCTCATCATCCTCAGCATCCCTCATCATCCTCAGCACCCCTCAGCATCCTCAGCATCCCTCATCATCCTCAGCACCCCTCAGCATCCTCAGCATCCCTCAGCACCCCTCAGCATCCCTGAGCAGCCGGACCCAAACAGCAGTGCGGCTCTCGAGGGGGTGGCAGCCCCCCCAGCCTCCTCGGCTCCTGCCACGGCGGAGGAGACGCTGCAGAGAGGACACAATCTGTAGCTCAAAAAGTAAAAGCGATGGTGGTGACCTAACCGTGCCGTTTCCTTCATTTCTGGTTATAGGAAATAGCCTATTTTCAGCAAGTCTTTTTCATGGAAGGGTAGAGAGCCCAATTCATCTGGGGAACACGTGAAACAAACGCTTCTTGCAGCAACACCTTTATCTCTGATTTACTTTAGACTCTTTCCACTTGAAAACCTCGGCCGTAAACTTTGTAACGTTCCTCTCTGGGATATCGGGACGGACCCAAAGAGAGCCAGCCTTCAGCGTGTGGAAGAAACCCACAAACCCACCAGAAAAATGCTCTCTGACCTAGAGCTGCCGAGGCGCGGGTCAGCGCCCACCGACCCACGGGGCACCTCCCTGCAACCCCCAAAATGCAGCTGCAGCCACGCGTCGCCGTTATCCCCCCCCATGTCTCCCACCCCAGGACCCCCCCACTCCCTCCCCTGGGCCGGGGCCGGCACCCACCCCAGGGTGAACTCCACGGGGAAGAGGGTTTTAGTCTTTTCACCGAGCGTCTGCGACCCCGAAGTTCCCCCACAGCTCGACACACACTATTGTACAATAACGTCTATACCTTGTTTTTTGTTGGTTTGGTTTTTTTCTTAAAAAAAAAAGTCTACGCATTCTTCTCCACTCTGTGATTCACTTTAGATTTATTATCTTTGTATATCTTTGTAAGAAATGAAGACTTTTCAGGTACTTTTTATTTTTTCTTGCTAAGGTTTTCAAGGGATTTAAGGTACCGGAAAAAATAAACAGTGAGTGAATTTATATAACAAAGGTGCAGAAGAAGTTCCCTCTGTGCATACCACCTTTGAGGATTAAAATCTTACGCAGAAATAAGAAGTAGCTGTGATTTTTTATGTTTTTTTTTTTTTTTTAAGGAGCCTACCTTACCCAAGGCACCATTTTGCTGTTCCTACAAACTCCCAGTGCTGTGGCTGAGCATTTTGAACAGACTTCCCTCTTTGAAAAGCAGGGATTATCTCCGGGACAGATTGACTCTTTCAGTTAAAGGACATTTTTTAATTTCACACACTGTCCATGTTCGCGTACTGACACCACTCCGGTTTGAAGCCTGTTACATTTTTTAGCTCTAGAAACAGAAGGGGCTTCATCCCGGGCCCCAGAAGTGACGGGTGGCTGAGAATCAGACCCAGCAATCTCAATGTATTTAATCCCCAGTAACTTCGTCTTCCGGTTAGTTACAGATGAGGGTTAATTAAGGTTCAGATTTAGCCTCAGGTGAGTGTTTTTTCACCTGCTCTGAGCACCACCGGCTGCGGGGGCCGCTCTGCCGCCCGCGCTCCCCGTCGGTGGAGCTGCCCCCGCCGGCTCTAACCCTGCAAATCCTTTGGACTCTTGGAGGGACCAAACTCGGTGATAAAACCAGGGACGGTTTCAAAGTCTCCAAGTTACCCTTTGACCTGCTGAACAAGGAACCCTTGAGTAATCTCAAGCCCGTTTAAAGGAGAAACAAACAAATTAAAGCCAAACAATAATCTCAAAAGGAAAAACAAAGCAAACCCATCGGAATGGGAGCGGGAATCCAATGTGGGGTTTTCTTCCCCACCTTGGCTCTGGCTGCTGTTTCCTTTGCAGCAGCCACAACAAAAATCACTTTAAAAAGCATTAAAAGGTAAACAAGGTGGGAAATTAAGCCAGTATCAATCAAGCCCGGGGTGGGGGGGGGCAAAGCAGCGTCGCCGAGAACAGGAGGGGTTTGTGTGTGGTGTGGGACGGAGGGAGCCCATCCCAACGCCACGGAACCAGCATCACGGGGAAGAAATTAATGCACAACTAATGTCTGCAATAAAGAACAAACACAAAACACTTAACTACAGATACTCCAAAACAAACAGTATGAAAAGGAGATACTTCCCTCTCTGGCAAAGCAGAAGAATTTTTCCATACAGAAATTCTAAACTTGAGAGGGATTTTTGTTTTGTTTTTAAATAAAAACAAGCCCAAAGTCTACTAATAGAATTTACCAAGACCTTCCTTTAAACCGAACAAAAAAAAAACAACAACTTGCCTCCCTCCTTTCACTTCGAAGCTTTTCCTCAGAAACATTAAAAGAGACTTTAAGGAACTCGTGGGATTATGGAAATAAAACACCGAGTAAGAGCTTTTCGCCCAGTAGCTTTTCTTATTTTCTTGCAGGTTTTTTTCCTGATACTCCTTCTCGCTCCTCACGCTTTCTGCACTGCACTTCATTAAAAAAAGCCCTCTTATGTAAGAGGAGCAGCAGCACATCCCAGCTCTCCGCAGACTCATGTGGAATGCCGATTACAAAAAATAAGTTGGAACAAGTCTTTTCTCAGATTTAGTTTCAATATTTGTCAACATTCACTGCAGACCTACCCCCGCCTGCAGACTCTCTTACACAGATTTATTCTGCTTTAATCCTCGTTAAGTTTGGGTCACAAAGCCCAGGGAGGCGCCGTGGCAGAGGCTCCTGCACGGGAGCACAAAGCGGGAGCAGCGCAAGGATCCTGCCCCGTCCCCGTCCCCGTCCCCGCGCTAATGGCATTAATCACTGACACTGCACTCGCGTTCTATGGCGCGTAACAGGAAGGGGAATAAGAGGATTGTTAAAATAGTTCTTGCTAAGTTGTCACACAGGTTTTAATGTGCTGTAAACATTCCTCTCCTTCTTTTACATTTTTTTAAATAGAACGACATTCAGGCTTTCATGCTCAAAATAACTTTACATTTCAGTGCTAGCGAACCACGCTACTCCCGATACCAGGAGCCATTACTGGAGACCATCTGCAAGGAAAACAGAACTGTGATTTTGCTCCTCGGGCTCTGCACTGCTGAAGGCCTGAACATGTCCCCTTTCAGGCAGGGTATTTTCTCCCATCTTTTTCTTTAGATGGAAAAACTTTAAGCTTAGATCCTAAAATTACATACAGACACAATTATAGAATAGGGGTCTTTTGTACCCCATTTTTCCTGGAAGAATCTGGCTGTCTGGCAAACTAACAGCATCATTACTTCTTAAGTGCCTTGATGTTAACTCAGAGTGCCCCACACACCCTAGGGCAGCTGCAGAATTTAGACCCTTTCCCAGTGCTCCAAATAAGTCTTTCTGGTGGGTTTTTGGTTTTGGGGTTTTTTTGGTAGATTTTAGAAATATATATGACACAATCGATTATCTCAAAGCCTTTAGGTGTGCAGTGAGAGCTTTCCCTTGGTGCTCTGTCTCAGCCAAAGCCGGGAGAGCCATCCATCGCCCAGGCTGTGGGATCCGGGCAGGCGTCGGGGTCTGGACCCAGCCCCAGCCCGGGTCAGAACCTCCGGTCCCACGCTGGGGTTTTGCCTCTGCCTTCAGAAAACCAGCCGAGGTGCAGGATTATCCCCTCCCACGGCCCCAGCCCGGGGGGATGCTCACAAAGCGTCAGCGGGGCCGAGGCGGGCGCGGGGACCACCGAGGGAAGGGGATGCGGGAGACCTGGCCCCCGGCAGGCGTTCGATCCAGCCGGGAGCCGAGCCTGACCTTGGACGAGCCACTTCCCCTTTCTGTGCCTCTTTTCCCAACGATCTTTTATCTGCCTCTCTCATATAGGTTGGGAGCTGTTTACTTCCGACATGTCTGCACAGCATCGAGCAGGGAGCCCTCATCTCGCTGCTGACCTTTAAGCCCTTCTGCTACACGTTTCATCATAAAATAATTATTCAAAAAGGAAGCGATTTCTTTAATAGTCTGCCTTCCTTTTCTTAACACCTCTTCAATTCAGACATTCTCAGCAACATCAGATGAAAAAATAGGCTCTGTTCAAAATCTTAACACTGTTTTTCTTAAATGAAAATGCTGAGAAAGCTGCTAGTATTCTTTGGAGCCCTTCTCCCACAAGCCCTCCAGCAAAACCAGGGGAAGCTGGAATCAGCACGCTCGCTACAGTCAAAGCACCAGACAAAGATACTTTTTATTTTGAAAACAGAAAAAAAAAAAAAAAATGCCTGCACACCTCTCAATCTCCCCTCGCACGGCGCAAAGCAGCAAGCGGGGCAGGAGCCCGCTGCCGCCTTCTCTCGCAGGTCACCTCCGGGTTTGCTTTGTGCTCCCTGGTGTTACAACCACCAATTTGTTTTTCCATTGCCCCGCGCACGCTCTCTCTCGTCTGAGAGTGACCCTTCGCTCCTGAAGCAACGGCCTCGCTGCAGCTCCGTCCAGGCTCTGCAAACAGCCCAAGGGGGGGCTGAGCCCGGTCCTGGGGCCAGGACCCCACCTGTAAGGGCTTGGCTGGAGACCCTCCTGCCCCCAGCGTGGGCAGGGACCTGGGGACGCTGCGAGGGCTGGGGACCCAACCGCTGCCACCCCCCTGCCACCAGCACCACCTCCTTCCAGCCCGGCTCCTCCACCAGCCCCACGGACCACAAGCGAGGGGTAACCCCCCCAGGGCAACAGCACGGGGACCCCTGTCCCAGCGCCCGGCACGGTGGGCACGGGAAGACGCTGAGTCCCGCCTGGCACCGGCAATCCCAGCCAGAGGCAGGGCTGCGCTTCACACCCTGTATACAAAATACACAGCCCAACATTATCCTGAGAGATTCTCTCTCTGACTGGGTGTTCCTGAGGGATGCAGGTACGGACTCCGTACGTGGGAGAGCTAAGGAGGATTTGTCCAAGGGACTACTTCCAGAGGAAGTGCTGGGCAGCCACATTATTTGTTTTGTTTAAAATGATTTCAGGCTTGATAATGTCTCTTTATCAAAACTACACATGTGCTGAGCACGCTCAGTGCTGTGTGTTGTGAGGCGCACAGGAAGGGGTGGATTTAATTTATTTCTTTATTATGAATATCGTGGTGCTGTAAGGAGAATCCTGGCTGACAGCGTGAAATAAAGCCAAACTTTCAGAGGATATTCTGGGGCCTGAAGTTCCTGTGCTGCCTTCTCGAATTCAGTCTTAAATTCTGTATCTCTAATCCTCTGTCTGGACCATCTCATGAATGGACATGTGTATTGTCACAGAGCTGAGCAAGTACCTCATAACATTTGCCATTAATATCCATTTGAAAGAAAAATGGAGTTTAAGCTTCCTGTTTTTGCTTTCCTTGAGTGAGGAAACTAGCGGGGGAGTTTATAAATTCACAGTTCTGGCAGGCCAAAGGGACCAAGGCGATGGTGACACGCCAAAAATAGCTCTCCCATCAAAATGATAACCCTGATTTATTTTGTGAACACCACTTGGCTATAAGGTTTATTTACATTTATTTGGCATCATACCCTCCGTGGTGGATCAAAGCATTTGTGCTGCTGAAGAGACTCCGTACCCAGCTGAGCAACGACGGCCACAAAGCAGAAACAGAGCCACCGCCACCGACCAGCTTTCAGCCGAGAAATAAGTCATTCTTTTCCACGCTAAAAGCTGGCTTGGAGGGAAAGGGGGTTAGAAAGAGTGAACTTCAGAACCTATGAAGAGCCTATGTGTGTGCTTAGTACCGTTTAAAAGCAAAGTGACAAAGGCAAAGAAATTCCTTGTCTAGGGATGAACGGAGGAATCCCCATTACCAGAGAGCTGAAACCAAGGAATCACTTTGTGATGAAGTGAAGGACGTGAGGCGCTGAAGCTGCGCTTCCACTGGCTGAGACAACCGACGGCAGGATCTCACTGCCCCAAAGAGTGTCCTACACGAGGTCTCTTTAAAGAAGCATCGATGAGAAACCTGTGAGCAGGAGCACACGGCTCAGGTGAGAGGTGGTGGAAGCCCATCGACCCGCTGGCTGGATCCCAACGCTCAGAACTGCTCTGTGTGGGAGGAGGACGAGGCACGACACGACAGCAACAACCTACCACCACCTGAGACCTCCCGCCCCACTAGCAGTTATGGAATTGTTACAGTCTCTTAATACCTGAGAAAGAAATCTTTTTATTGCATCAACTTCTCATGTCTAGACAGATAGACATCATGAATGAATCACCACTGACTGGCTTTGAAGACCCGAGCTGGAGAGCGCTCCACGGTGTAAGCCATTATCTGGACACATCAACACTCAAGGAACAATTTTCTGGAGACAGTTCTTTCGGTACATTGCCCCAGGGAATATTGGCTGTGAGAAACTCTGGCTTTCCAGCAGTATCCGTAAAGGACTACAAAAGAAAGCAATACAGGCTCAGCAGAGGAACCTCTTAATCATAGAGACCTAAGTCTTAAAAAAAAAACCCACCTCCAAAAAAAAAACCATAAAAAAGCTAACAAAACCACATAAGCAAGGAACAAATACATGGAAAAAGCCAAACAGGCTTGAATTCACCTCTAGGCCCAATTATGCCATTTCTAGCACCAATGAGTCTGCCTCTGCTATCCCTGGAAAGCTTTGCTTCTTTGCGAGAGAGCGTCTCCTTCCTAAATGACTTGAACTCCTCTTCTGCCCCTTTGCTTTGGTTTCAAAAGTTCTTGGTTTTGTTCCTTTCCCAAACTGCAATCAGTTGCCTGAAAACTGGTCACCCTCTTAGGAAATCCCGTTCCTCAGTTATTCCGAATGATTCCCAGCTCTCCCGCTTGTCCTCTTGGAGGTGCTCCTCTCCTGGGCAAGGACCCGGACACCTCCAGCCTGTTCTCTGGTTCAGCACAGACATCACTGCGCGGGGCGAAGGATTCCGTGAAGGTTACGGTGTTCTCAAAAACTGTGTTCTCAAAACCACAGTTTGACTCACATATGCCCCCAAACAATCGTACATTAGCAATTATAATGATCTTTAATTAAAAAAAGAAATATGTTGCTGTTCTTTCAGATAAGGATCTATAGAAATACTTGTATAGGTGCCATGAAAGTCTATTTTTCAAACTGCATTTCAGTGAGGGAATATTTAACTACCTTACCTACATTACTTGAATCCTACTCTAAAATGAACCTCTTTGAAGTTTTCTTATTAAAAAAGCTTTAAAAAGTAAGCAGTTTGAATTATTTTTCTATGCACCATATAATCTTCTTAAGTAGTAAAAAGTTAACTTCAGCTCAAGTCATTCCACTTGGAAAAAGGCGACGAGAGAAGCAGTAGATTCATGCATCTCGCCCTACATTTTCTCTAAATGCAACATCTAACCCCCGATTGTTATAATTTTTCATGGTAAAGCTTTCTGAGTGTTTATAGCCAACAGACTTTGGCTTTTATACTGGAAAGTCTGTTATATAAATGTCATTCTCATTTATATCCTCAGTTATAACAAAGTCATTAATGCAGCCGATTCCTAAGAAACCTTATATTTTAGCAACTTGTCCCAGCTCTGGTGCTCCATAAACCAAACAGGTCTAACGCAGAGCGTAAGAAAATCATCCCTTGGAGATGCTACATTTTTTGAACCGGGGTTAGAAGCTAAATTCACACACTATTCTTGATATTCTTCAGCAGTTGTCAGAGTGTTATATTTTATTTCAAGAGAGCCACGACCACCTAACTACATTCTGCAGAGCGTAGTTATGGAGTGTTTAGTACTGACGGAGTGAAGACGTGACGCTGGGTTGCAGCTCGGAGCCTGAGGTCCCACAAGACAAGGATTTGGGACTGGATGCCACAGCACTGAAATTGCTCTTCAGAGATTCTATCGCTGTTGAAACCAGAATCCAAAAAACCTCCCCTCCTGGTTTTTAATCCTGCTCAAACCCAAATACTGGAAGCAGGTTGAGATCTATGAACTAACAGATCTGGCCCCTTGCCATGTGCCCTATTAAGATGCCACATTTAGCTCCTCATTCCCTAATACTCCGGCATTTAACCTGTTCCCTCCAGCCCTTTCATCCACTTCCAGCACACTACTAACCAACACAGCTTTCGCCCTTCTATTTCTTTATTCCACTTCTCTGAGCTGTTTTACATCCAATTAGTGCTGCTGTCCCCTGGCACTGGGGAAAGTGACTGTTAACTTGTGCTCCCTCTACTGTCTGACGGGCTTTGCAGCAACAGCCATATATCGCGAGGAAACAGCAATTTCTTCTCGGCAGAAAGGTCTGTTACTTACTATAGTGGGAAAAGGTACTCTCTTACATTTATGAAAATGCATACTTAGAGTATTAAGGTCCTGAACAGACAGACCCTCAACTAGCATATCACTTACCCAGAACTCCATCAGCTACGGGCCTTCTGTCCTGCTCTCCTGGGACTGCCCAGCGTGAAGCAATGGAGCCTCATGAAGCAGCTCCGGCAGCTGGGATAAAACACTTCACAACAGCCAACCAGCAAAACTCCCATCAAAATCAATGTAAGCCACAAATACTTTCGTTCCTCCCTCTCTTACAGGCCAGGCCCTTTCAGACCAGACAAGTCCTCGACAAGAGAACAGGAGGCTGAGTTCCAAGTTCTGACCCAGGGATTGTGCTGTGCTTAGTTAGACCCATGGCTTCACTTGACATGGCCCCTCACTCCTTATTTGTTGTGGAAAAAGCATCTTTGTGTCTTACACTGCTGTTAAGCATCCGTAAAGTTGGGAGTAGGAACAGGTAAAGACCTGGTGACCCTTCTGTGATTCCTTTCCACGAACATGGATGTTTCCCCCTGCTTTTCTCAAGACAGATGAAAGCGGTGAAGGCAACTCTGAATTACAATTAGAAGCTCCTATCGAGGACTATGAAGCATGGAACAGAGAACGAGCCTTGCAGCTGGCACCGTCGGCAGATCCAATAGTGAAGCACCACAGCTACTTTCTGCTGGAGTGCCCCGTCTGTGGTTGGACATGGCTCATGCTGATGGAGACCAGCAAGCGGTGACCTCTCAGAACAGTGGGGATCATCAACTGAACAAATGATACCACACACCTGTGTTTTTTTCAGATGTGATCTGACCAAGGGGCCACCGTGGGTGTGCAGAACAAATGACATGCACAGACACCATTGGTCTGCTTGTCCAGCCTCCCAGGTGAGAAGGCCAAATGGATGCTGGACACATCCTGAAGGCATCTGATTCATCGTGCATATGGTACACGAAGACTGCCTTCATATTTACACACGATGCCATACAAAGGTAACATCTGTGGAGAGAATGAAACAAACCCCAAAAACACCAAGCAGTGAAACCTCTTCTCACTATTCTTGAAGGACCTCTTGAGTGGCTTGCACGCAAAGCAAAGAGGTAAGGAACTCATGCCAGAGTCCCTGGAGAGGTGCAGGGGAGAGCACCCGTAGGGAGAGAAGACAGCTTCACCAGAGGGGATAGCTGAACTACACTACCCACCTTCGATTCCTGGCCATTCCTCACGGGAAGTGGGACAGCCAGCTCCTAAAGATCAGCTGTGATTTCCCCATTACGTGGTCCTGACACTGCCACGGGACCTGCCTCCCCATTGGCCATTCAGCAGCAAAGAGCATTTACTGATATTTAACAATGCAGGGGTCGGCAGACCTGACTATTGACTCAACAGAGAACAGACTGGGTGCAGACCTTTGAAAGAAATGATCAACAGATTATGCTGTGCATTAAAAAAAAAGGAAATATTTTATTTATTTTAAGAGACAAGCATGCCAGAATAAAATGGATGAAGTGGAAGATACCTTCATGCTGTCTTTAGAAAAGACAATTTTGGTTGATTACTTTCAGAAATATTTAATTAACATTTAGGATATTATGGATTAAGTGAAAGGTTTACACTGGATTCTGTCTGAAACGTCTAAAAAATAAGCCTTTAACTCATTGTTTATGTTGGCAGGTAACCTGGCTGAGTATAAAAGCCAAAGGCATGATTGACTACCTCACATATTTTACAACTGTTACAGTAAATAGGTATTTCAGAATTTACATACTTACAGAAGAATCCTTAAATAGACTTTCTTATGGGTCTTAAACCAAACATACTTTAGGACGTTATTTCCTGTTTTGTTACTGTATTTAACTATACTTTAAGAATTGAATCTACTTTTCCTTAAACAAAGATCCAGAAATTTAACTTTAAGAGTATGAAGATCACAGAAATCTATCTTGTTGTTTTTAATGCACTGAATCTTTATGAAAACCAAAGCAGAGAACACTTACTAACACATTAGTAGTGTGAGCATATTTAGCCCTTAGACACAAAAGGCACGTGTGCATATTGCCCAGGATGGAAAACTTCTGCAAGTAAATTTCAAATAATAATTAAATCCCAGTTGACAGATTCGTTATGCTTGTTACTTTCTTCTGCCTGCTTTTAGATACTGAACAAGGTGCTACTGACATTAATTTCCCTCTACTTCCTCTAGCATTGTGTGGGGCAAATTCACAGTGCGAATTCACGCAAAAGCAGGCAAACTGCCTTTTATTTAGAGTATTTAATATTCATCACCAACTTTCAGCGTTGACCAGCAGCCTTCCTACTGCCTGCAGCTGAATCGCGTATCAAACCTGGCACTGTGACCCCCTCACAGTTAGAGGAGTGAGATGGCTTTTAAATAACCTGTTATGGGTTTTGGTGCTGGGGTTTCCCACGTTCCCAGCTGCAAAGCGCCCGTCCCAGCGCTGCTCAACGCCCCGGGGGTCTTGGGGGGTGGCCAGCCCATCGCAGACGCCACTGACGCTCCTTAATCCCTCACTGGGGCTCTGCAACAGCTTTAGAACTTACTGTGTCTCAGCAAGAACATCGGTGTCCCTCCTCCTCCCCCCGGCTGCTCGGCTGCACTCTTCAGTTACAGATGGGGAACAGAGCCTGCTCCTACCGTGCGGGAAAAAGAGGATACAGTGAGGATAAGCCCTTGGCAGCGAAAGGAATCTCCCCAGCACTTACTTCCAAAGCTGGTTGGAGCTGGAGGAGTCGGTGGTGTCCTGCAGGAGCCCGTTTCTGCGGCAAACTGAAGAATCGTGCTGTAATCAGCAGTCAGGCACGGCCTCTGCTTTCATTTGATACACTTGAAGGTACTCACAGTTCTGGGAACTAAATTCAGCTTGTTAAACAAACCCTTTTTTCTGCAGTTAGTTCTGAAATGTGTGATACACTCCTTCATACATGAGCCTTGGGAAGGAACCAGGTTTAGCTGATACTCGGGATGGCTGGGCTGGTGAAATCCCTTGGGGAACAGTTTTCAAAAGCAGCTGGAGACCAGATTTCAAGAGGTACCTTTGTATCTAAAGGCACAGGTAGAGCTCCGAAAGGGCTCCCGGATCTGCCATTCCTACCACAGGATTTCAAAAGTAATCCCATTAGGAACTTTGCTGCATTTTTAGGCAACTGAATTCCTGTAACTACTCCACGTTATATGACTTAGAATCTACATTTTCTCTTTAAAAGATGGTGTGAGCGACCCAGAAACGCAAGGTTGCAATGGCACCGTTGCTGTGGGAGCACGAGTCCCCAGTCCCCATGTGGCCACCAACTGAGCAGGGTGGCCACCGTCCCTGGAGCAGTTCTTCAGGCTTTCCAGCCCTTCACCTGGGTTCCCGGGGCGAGGCTGAGTGTCTGACGGCTCCTCCTTCCCTTTCTGCATTTCACATGAGCACCCACAAACGGGCCCTCGGGAAGACATCCCGCTGGGAAGCTCAGGTGCCACACACACCCCACATTAATGCACAGCAAATGCTAATGCTGTAAATCTAACGTATCTAAACAGAAAAGCACCTGCCAGCAGGCACAGACACCTCATCGTTATTTCAAAGAACTATTTCTGAACGTTCGCTGATCGCAGTTGGGATTCTGTTGGTTATTCAGCTTTTCACTTCCCTTTTTTGTATCTAGAACTAACACTTCAACGTGAACCCCTCTGAACAGTAAGCTGTGCCCTCCTCTCCCCAAACCATCGCTGCAAATCTAACTAACGGAGTGCAGAATACAGCTTGTGGTGCATGGGTACTTTTGTGCTTCCCAGGACCCGATTCTAATAAAAATTATACATCTGTGATTATATCTGAACTTGAAATAAGGACCTCCCCACAACAGCACGCACGCAGAGTCCATCTGGAGGGGACTCGGTGCTCCCTCAGCCACGCAGGGAGCACACACCGACCGTCACGCCCAGCCCAGATTTCTGTTAATTCTACAGAAATCTGCTTTATTTAGTAGTATTCTTCAGTTGGTAGTTACCATCACCTGTGAAAAATGTTCTTTCTGTGGCCCTCATCCTTTTCAGAATAAAGAATCCAAAATGAGTTGCAAGACCTGTGAGCATTCACTGTGAATCAACAAACTGGTTGTATAAATTTAGCCTATACAGGATCCAGCCAAAATCCCACAAACTGCTCTCAATGGGTTTTTTTCCTTCCTTTTTGCCAGCTATCTCTTGCAAAGCTGCCATCTTCTGCTTTCTTGCAAATTCATGGGTTTCAGGGGGTTCTTGTTTCTGCTGCCTTCTCAGATTACAATTTCTTTTGTGTTAATTAAGCTGAAAAATTGAAAGAATGTCGCTGACTCTACAAAGAACACAAAACAGGCTCGCTTGAAAAGCTAAAAATAGATCGTTCTGTTCGGAAGACAGAGGACTCAGTCCTCAAACTATTTGCACAATGCGAATTAATCGCAGATGGGCAAATCATTTACGGAGACCCCTGTGAGAGAGCCGGCCGCGCTGCCGCGGTGGGTACCGGCACGAAGCTCCTCTCGGGGGTCGGTCCCATCCGCCCCGGGGGGAGCACCTTGAGCTCTTCTGCAACTCAACTCCTCAGGAAGTTTTCCAACCCAATTCCCTCTCTCCCGGCTCCCGGTCTCGCTCCCAACAGCTCGGATTTAAGACGCGAGACCGACATACACAAAGTAAAAGTTACGAGGGGTGGCTCACGTTTCCTTCTAGCACTCAGAGTGTGGGCTGCAAATCAGTCACAGTCCTACGATTAACATCACATTTTATTATGATGTAAATGTTGTAACAAAACTCACCCAGACTATTTAACTTACTTGAAATTAGTGCCGTATGTCTTTTTTTATGCCTCAATATTTGTTTTAAATAGTATTTTAATTTTTCCTCTTTAGTCTTTCTCCTTAAAAGCAAAAGAAAGTTTAATTAAAAAAAAAAAGAAAAGTATTGATTTAATGGAAGAGAATTCAGGAAAATCTAAATGGAAACTGATATTCCATCCTGGCTTTTATTGTTAGATGAACGGGAGTTTTCCAAAAATACCATCTATTAGACTAGGCTCTATAAACTGTAGCTGTGAAATAAAAATATCATTGAACTAGATAAATTGTTTGGGATACAGAATGATCTGTACTAGGACTTTACAGCAGATCCTGAACAGCATGAGGCCTCCTTTGTGCTAGAAAACTAGAAACGTTGTCATTTGGGAGTCTAAATAATGCCAAGAAAAAGAAACTAAATATCAGAGTCCCTTTTCTCCAGCTCCAGTGTCTCTCCTTTGCAATTTTACTACTTTATGGTCTCTAAATCCTTGTTTGCAGTCCTGCTGACTTGAAGAACGTGCCGAAGCTGATCCACAGAGGGTCTGAGCTACGAGGGCTGTGAGAAAACCTCCCAAGACGTTTCAGGTGGTTTGGTATCTGCCATGCTGATACTATCACACATAACTACATTTTTCTGTTACCTTTTCAAGTAACGTAATGTTGATGTCTGCATTTCAAAGTATTTATATCACATCCCAAAGTCTTTAAATCAAGACTGGTGTTTTTTAAAGGCATTGAGACTTATAAGCCAAAAATACAGCTTGATGCAGAAATGAATTAAAATTTTCTGCCCAGACAAATAACCATAATCTATTAAAATTAAAATACCACCCCTCTCCACTTTTCAGGCTCCTTCTGAAAAACTTCTTATGAAGTTTCTTAAGCTTATTGGTTATCAAAGATTAAAAGGGGGCAGACATCATCCTCCACTCTGTATTTTAAGCTATAATCCTTTGCTGCAACTTCACCCAAACTCCCACCAAGGTCCAGGGGAACAGTTTGTTCTCAAGCAACACAGACCAGGCTCTGCAGTGAGGCTGCGGCACCTTCCCTCTGGTTTTACGGACTACAAAACCAGTTCAAACAGAGTGACCAGCTTCCTAACAAGAAACACATCCTTTCCCAAGGAAAGAAACTTTGCACGACACCTCTCAAAGACAACCTCCGTCCTGCAGGCTTCAAAATCTTTCTGTATTCATCCTGGAAATACAGGTGATACCGCGGTGGAGCAGAGGACAGTAAAGCTGCTAAATAGCAAAGGTGACCTGCCTTCAACCACATCTACAACAGGTCAGAGGTCCCCTCAGCTCAATGCAGGCAGAGAAGCACCGGGGCTACGGTGATGGGGAGGGGGACACCCACTGTCTGTGACCTGCTCCAGCTCATGACATGAAGCTATAAATGTTCTCATTTAATTTTGGTAGAAAACTGAAACTCTGTGGCCACACATCTAGAGGAGGAAATCTGCTGTTGTTCTTGAATGCATGTAGTAAGAAAAATGCTATTGGGAACAGGTCAGGCAAGAGCCGGCGTACGCCAACCAGCCGTGTCCCAGTGATGAGACGCTTGAAAAGGAAGCGCAACGAAGCTGACTTTTTTTTTTTTATTTTCCACTGTGTTTTTTTTTTTTTTTTAATTTATACTCTGTGGTGGGGCAGACTCCATAGGGATCATGTCCTTACACAGGCACATCTACCTCCTCTCAAAAGAGAAACATCTTTGTTTACTTAAACTATTTTTGTTAGACCTAATTTTTGCTGGTTCTAAAGCATTTTGCCTTGCTTGTAGAGTAAACACCAACATCTTCGACAGAAGCACTACCTTTGAGTGCCCATAGAGTGTCTTGGTAGACCTTGTAAAGGTGAAATACATATATAGATATAGATATATAGGTATATACATATGTTCACTGCTTGCTGAGGTGAATCATGTCAGCCAGGGTCTTTCTAAGAAATAAAATGCTTTCAAAGCATTATCTATTGAAGATAGAGGACAGCAGGAGCAGAAAATTTTTGCTGTGATCTACACCAGTACATGCATCAAACGTCAAGGCTGCAAGAGAGAAGGGCTGGACCCAAGGATCACAGCCCAGGGCAGGTTTTGCAAAACCTCCAGCATAAGACCCGGCACCCCACATGGAGCTGGAGGAGCGTTTCTTACAGACACTGACAGAGCCTGACACAACACAAATTACCAAATTCCCAATTACTTGGGAAAATGCATGTGGAATACCCCCCACCTACACACAAACTGTCTGCCCTGTGACTAAACACCCAAGAGAGGAACCACTCTGTCCCTGCGGTGGTAAGAGCGGCAAAAAAGCAAGGGAAGTAAATGAATTGTTGGAATAATATTCTATAGGCTAAGTTATTAAGTGAACACATTTCTCTGGCTGCAAGGCTGCCAGGTGTTGGTAACAAGAAGAGTGATTAAGTGTCTGTAGGTTATTGATGTCTTGCAGGACACCACGAGAAGGTACAGCTTGCCTGTACCCTGAAAAAGGCACCAACTCACTCCCCAGCAGCGACAGCTTCGTTACAAAGCCAGAAAGCCATTTGTTGTTGAAGTAGCCTTTAATGGGTAAAGTGAAAATGCTGTGTTGTCATTCTGATGCTCCATGATGGGGGGAAGGAAAAGGCAGAGCAAGACAGAGAGTACTTAACTATTGCTTTACCATTTTTTTCCAAATTTGTAGGATTTTGGGCTAGCAGGAATTTTAGTACACCTTCTCTCTAGCACTTTGACTGCATGTTCTTAAACCTGGAGAAGTGCTAGAACTCAGCATCTCCCCAGCTGATGGCACAGACAGGAGTGCCTGCCCAGCACCGCTCCTCCACCAGACCTGTCCCTTTTCCGGTGCCCACAGGGGCTTATTGAAGCATCTCTGTGACCACTGAAGGAGAGCGGAGCCAGCGAGTTGACACGAGCTCTGGCATATCTACAGCCCCCATCCCAGCAGAGACTCGTCCCTACGGATGCAATTAGAGCTCAAGGAACAGCCTGTCTTTTAAACCAAGATGACAGAAATCAGGTTTGCGCTATTAAAAAAAAAAAAATAAAAAGGAGAAAACCCTTCCTTGTACAGACTGCAAGATTCCTCAAGTATTGAAAATCAAGATATCCCACTGTTACTCAGGATGAATGAGGAGCTGCAGCACTCAGGTTTTCAAAGGTCACTGTCTTGTTTTCATTTCCCCATCAGGTTGCATGAAAGGAGCACTTTCTTTCATTTTGTTGAAAATCCAAACCATCAAATAAATATCAACATGGTTAAACTAAAATAAATCCATCATCCTGGTAAATTTTTAAATAAATCAATATACTGTTATGTCTTGAAATGGTATAAGACACATTTCTCCCCCTCTATAATTCAAAACCAGCCTTAACCAATTACTTCAAACTTTTCCCCAGACGAGACACATCTCCTTTGGCTCAATGTTTCACATGAGAATTTTCAAGCCAAAAAGAGTTTCTTCCACAGACAAAATTGGAAATGAGAGATTAAAATCACCCTAATGATAGGTACTGGGTTATGCCTTTCAACTATGGATCCCTGCCCATATCTCTATAATTGTGACAATATTTTTCCAAGCAGAGTATCATGTTGTATGTAACACTGAAACTTCCTGGTCTCTAGTCCTTCTCCGCTGCATGGTTACCATCTTATTTTTATAAGCATTCCATTCTGGGGCTGGCCCTTCAGCTTTGGCAGAGCCAGGCAGCTTCTGCTCTAAAGCGGCTGTTTTGCAACTAGCTGCTGCTTGGTGCATCTCTCTTCCCCAGCCAGCGAGTACCTGCAAGGTTTTCCTCTCCAGCTGCTGAGAAAACGGCGCCTTCCCATAGGTGCTGCCCCTACAACAGGGCCCGTGGTGGAAATCACCAGCCTTCACCTGGACCGCCCACCAAATTGCCAGGGTGGGTTTCATGTCTGAGTTCTTTTCAGAAGGGCTGCAAAATGGCTGGGTTTAAGCAAGTTCATTAAAAAGTTTTCTAGATTCACATCCTGCTCATGCTGGCACTTTTGTCGCTGGACTAGCCAGGCCTGCACCAAAGGAAGGTTGTTATTGCCACCCTGAATCAATAGGTAAACACCAGAGGAGCCACCAACAGCACCACCAGGCACTCCCGGACACTCGCTGGCTCAGAAATAGCGGTCGGCAGGGCAATGGCAGCAGAATTTGCTTAATATTTTAAGCAAAGTAATTACGGTATGATTTAACTTTAATTGTTCCGTAGTAAGAATCTAGCTGTTTACAAACAATAATTAATGTTCTATATTTTCCTTAAAAGCAAACAAACAAAACCCCCAAATGAGTGGATTTAGAGCACCCAAAGCGCTCAGCAGCACCTGGAGGGGAGGGCTGCTGGGGCAGGAGCCTTGCTCACACAACTATCTGCCCACAGGACAAAGCAGCCACCTTGTCCCAGAGGCAAACATGGTTGTTTCCTTCCCATTTCCCTCAGCCTTTTAATTGTGGTACTGAAGAGTCACACACACACACAGGGGAACACCAACTGAGGGAAAAATTCAACTGTGGTGACAGTCCCAGGGGCAGCTCAGCCTCCTGTTCCCCCCAGGAGCCCTTAGGACATTTTGGCTGACCATCGCTCCAGATCAGATATCTGCATCAGGGCACTAGGGCCACATCATGGATTTTTAGCAGAAGTTACTCGCTGCTCTGGCAGGCAGTAACTAGATTACGAGAATTAGAGAAATGACAGGCTGGCTGTCTACTCGCTGTACGGGCAGCCTGCAATGGCTTGGAGAAGAGTAAAGCATCCAGATTAGCACAGGGATGAGCTCACTGTAAATCCAAATAATACCAAAATACGTATTAGTAAATAATGCCTCTGAACCAGCACATGCACTGCGGCAATGCTCGTCCCTACCCACTACTGGCTCTGCCACCAAACAACCAGAGCAAAGCGTCCTGTGGACGGGGCCCTCCAGTCCTTTGTTTTTCTAGAGTGTCTCAGCATTGCGTCTTCCCCCGTGTGAACCTGGGTTCACACTTCTATTAGTGTGAATCCTGTGTCAATTCCATTATCGAATCCTAAGTAGGTGGGAAAATGCTGGGACCCTGCCAGGAAACAGCTGCAAGCACACCTTGCAGTGACAACCGCAACAACAGCGCTCCAGATCCTGGCATACAAACGAACATAACAAGCATTCAGCTTTGCTTATAAAATTCCCATATTCAGCACTACCACAACACACAGCTTTAAAAGTTAGAGCAGGGTTTTCCCATATAAGGGCAAGCTGACCTGCGGCTGCCGCACCAGCGTCGCCCGCTGCCTCGCAGCCCCTGCCTGCCGCTCCCTTGAGCGCTCCAGGGCCACGCTGCCTCGCAAAAAGCCTGTAGCCACGTTATTCCTGCACTGGGGTCACTCACCAGCTTGGCTGAACCCGTAACGATAAAGTGAGAACGTTTTCCCAACCCTTCTATCTAAAGCTGCATTCATCCATGCATTGCTTCTGTGCTCACAGCAGGGCTGACGCTGAAGTCTCAGCATCTGCATCCTCTTCCGGGCTTGGGCTTCACTCCCCTCGGAGGCTCCCTGGGGCCCACTGGGCTCGGGAGCGCCCCTCGAGACCCCCGCCTTGGGCCAAGGGACCCCGCTGGGTCACGATTTAATGCTCATGAAACCCCGAGAGAGGCTGTTTGTAAAATCAGTGCTATGAGATGTCTCCCTGGAGCTGCGTGCAAGCGTTCAAGCAAGCCCATCGCTGCAGACCTCATGGCTGTGGAGCCCCGATGGAGGGTGAAGGACGGTACAGGGGCTCCCTCTGAACCGCCAGCAGCTGCCAGTGGGTTTGGGAATACTCCATTGTTTTGAATGTATAGAAAGCGTAGAGAAGCCCGTGCCAGGGCCACTGCTGGGAGCTGGAGCGCTCTCCCTGGGAACAGTTCCCTCCCGCGGGTTTGGTAACGCACGTTGCATTAGTGTTTTTGAGTCAATCAACAGCCTCCCTGCTCACTCCATCCCAACCCGGGTAAGGGCAGGAGCAGCAGTGTGTATTTACAAACGCCCCCCAGGGAAGGGGGCCGAGCAGGGCTCGGACTGTCCAGCTGCAGCTCTGGCCGTGCCTGATGGCTGCTCGGTCACAGCTGCGGGGAGAAGCCCCGGTTCCCAGCAGGGATGCCCCGCGATGCTCGCAGGAGTCTGGTTTGGCAGCTCGGTGCTGCCTCAGGGAGAGCTTTGAGAGGTGACTCTTTAAGACACCAGAGGTATGTGCTGGATACCCGGCTACGAGCTCCTGACTGTGAGGGATTTGCAGAGGGGGGGAAAAAAATATTAAAAAAGTCTGGGTAAGCGCCATTAATCACTACATAATCACGACTACACATTTTCTTTTTTCACAATTGTTAAAATCAAGCGATCAATCCCACGTGACGTCCCAGCCTCCTGACACGCAGCGTGCGATCCGCAGGCTGCAGCCCCCCGGGAGCAGGGCTGGGGGCTGCCCCGCGGGAGGGACCCCCCAGCAGCACCCGGCTCAGCAGAGGGGCCGCGCGCGGGAGCCAGAGCCAGCAATTAAACCCGGGGTCCCAGAATAGTAACAGGACCGGCCCAACCTGACAGAAGGCATTAAAGCTGTAGGCTGGTAATCTCCCTCAGTTTTGTTATTAAAATGGAAACAAACTAGGTAACTGAACGCCTTTCCTTAAGGAAATGTTAATTACATCAGTGGTTTTACTGTAGTAAGTTTCTTTTTCCCTTCCAGTTTTCTAAAGCCTTAGGAATATTTCAAAGGGAATCCTTCTCAAATATGCAAACAGCAAGTCAATACTCTGAGGTTTTTTGCCAAGCTTCCTTTTCCCTACATCTCTCACTGAAGAAAATGATTAAAAATACATTCAAATAAATAGAAACGAGGGCTAGAGGACTAGAGTTATTGCCAAATAGTTACAGAAAATCACAATCCTCACTAAACTAGTCATACATTTACTGGAGCGTGGCCTCCCTGTAATAAGCAGCGATGTAAAGGTCTGCTCCGGCTCTTGTGCACAGGAGGGACAGGGCAGGTTTCTGCAGCGAGCTCTGGCAGAGGCCCCTCGGGACGCTCTTTGGGGGGGTTCACTATTCCAACTGTGTCAAGAATGAGTTGGGTTCCTGTTCTCTCACCAAAGACCCTCAGCATTCTCCTTGTTTTAATTAACTATCTTTCCCTGGGGAAAAAAAAACAACAACTAAGGATGAACACCAAATCCCATAATTAGTCTCTCACTAATTGCGTTCCTTCTTTTCTTTAGAAATGCCATGCTACAGCTTCTCAGAATATTAGTCTTCCTTGTGCTCAGTTTTTACTATCTAGAAAAATGCTAAAAATCTATTTTCACCAAGATTGAGGAATTTAAATTTTATTTTTAGAGTTAAAAATCAAAATTATTCAGTATTACTTTCTCCCATCACTTAGGATTTCTAAATTTCTAGTCATGGTGGCTGCTCTCAAATTCCCTACTTTTCCTTTAACTGTAGATGTTGCAATTGCATGTTTAATGCTACGGTTACAGTTCACATTTAGGACAAAGCTGACTCCTTAGCACTGCACCACTATAAATGTACAGAATAACCTTCAAATACATGTAATACTGACTTTATAGTAATGCTAACAAAATTAATTATACTAATCTGATAATCATGTAACACTATTTGCATGAAAAATTGGACCAACTAAATTAATTTTAAAAACATCAAAATTATGAAAAACATTAATTATATCCATCTTAGTCATCTATGTATAAATTTGTAACTATAATATGAGGAAGAAACATATTATCCAATAATTTAAATTAACAAATTTTATTAATTTAATCAATGCATTAAATAGAAGGAGAGGGGGGCAGGTTCCAAGGAAAAGTGCAAGCATCAAAATGGCTGATTCAAAACTCCGCACCCCCATTTTCTCACTGGGATAACATGCAGGAGAACAAGGTTACCAGGCAAAATGGTAATTATCTTTTTTTAAGAGACTTTTGGCTTTGCAACTACCGTCTTAATTTTTTCTAAGAAAATGTAATTCTCCTGCTAAGTTTCTAGAGACCAGCACTGAATTCCCTAGCACTCATCCCAAATTCTACTTCTGTGAAAATCATTCTGAACGAACAAGGAATGCGAGACCTCAGCCATGACTTTCCACAGACAGTCTATCTTTACATTGTCAAAAAACAACTAGTATTTTTTTTCAAAACCCTCTAGTATATTCTCTATATAAAACAAATACAGTTTATCTGACATTTTAATAATGCAAGTTATCCCTCTCAAATAAAATGGTAAGTTTTTACTGCACTTTAGATTCTGATACTTATGTATTTTTTATTATTTTAGAGGCTAGTAAAAATACCCATGAGTGTTTAAGTACTTACTGTGTATGTTTGCAGTCTATGAACAATATCCTCACCATTGGCAGGAGAGGGGTTAAATTTTATTACTTACAAGTAACAATCATAGAATTGATTTCTTTAAAGCTCAAGCAAATGAAAAAATACAACTGGGGAATTCTGCTATGTAAAACAACGTAATCCTAGGAGTTAATCTTAGCTAGCTGTTATCAATTACCAACATGAAGAGACACGCCACCTGCATTCTCGAAGTCAGAAAAACACAACAAAACGTTACAGCAGTATGGACAGGAGCTAAACAACTCAAAAGGCAATGCTAACAATTTAACAGGTTACTAGAGCCATATGTAGAAATACAGGAATTTCATTTATACTACAGCAGTGAGAAAATTTTTCTATTTTTTTTTAACTTTCACTTCTGAACCACCAATGCAATTTGGAATGAAACATATATAACTGAACAATCCATTAATGTTATCAAAAACAATAAACGACTAACCAATGCATCGCTATTTCTGAGAATCAAAGTCTTTTTTACCTACACTACAGTAAAATAATACACTTTTAAAATAACTCTATCTTGGGTATACCCATCTTAAAGTCCTTCACAAGATTTATCATCTCAGTTTAATTTCTTTGCAAGGGATTAATTTCAATTACACTTGAGCTGTTTTCTCCTAGTTCTGACTTAATAAATTCTGGAAGGCAACAAATACTAAGTATGTAGAAAGGTAACAATTAAAAAATAAAACTCCTGGAAAAAACACTCTTTAAGTGTTAAATTCCCTAAAGAATAGAAACGGGCAAGATGTGTTTCAGACATCTGACTATTAGTCAACTATTGTTAAAATGATCCAATTATTAAGTAGGCAAGAATTATTTATTTTACTTATATAAACTATCCTTCTTTGCTGGGTCTGGAATAAATTAACACATCCACATGTTTCTTTGCTTACTATGCCAAGAAGAATGACTAATATTTTTCTATAACAATATTTTGATAAGAAAATGAATGTTCAGTTTAGATTCATAACAGGAGTTTCTGCATAGTTTTTATGTGCTGAATCAAATATGAAATGATCAAATCAGAAGGATTTGAACAACCTAATTTAAAAACAAAACAGCTTTGCTCAAATACAAAAAGTATTTTTTTTAGCTACTCTATCAAATGAAAGCATATTTGTGCTTTCAAAAATATACTGGTTAAAGGATTTAGACAGGCTTCATATGAAGTATATTTAAACATCAAAACTAATTTAAAATGATCTAGAGAAACAAGCTCTGGAATGTCCAATCCTTTAAAAAAAAAAAAAAAAAGTAATTAAATGCTGAGGGCTTAGCTCGGTAAATACAATTAAGGAGGTTCACCTCCATCCTGCCCCTCAGCACCAGCCATGGCCCAGCACCTGCAGGCCCGCGCCCAGCCTGAGCTGAGGGGTGGCCATCAACCTCCATCTTAAACCCAATGAATTCCAGCTGCACTGGCCATGATGTCTCCACACAGAAGCTGGCATCACCTTGTCTGTCGTGATCACCACATCTGTCGTGCTCACCACATCTGTCGTGCTCATTTCCCGTGCCCGCAGCCGAGGAGCAACCTGGTGGGCCCTGAAGAACATGGCCTCTAACCACAGGCTGCTCACTGGAGCAAAGGCATCGCTGACGGCACCCCAAGCCTTCAACCCAGGCAATAACAAGCCAGGCACAAAGTTTCAGCTTAAAAAAAAATCCTGAATGTGATTAAAATCATAATTTCCTCTGAACTACAGGGCCTTCCGCCTGCCCCCAGCCTGTGGTGGGGCAGCCTCAGCAGCCAGGCCTGCGGCCTGTCACAGGCACTGCTGCCCCGGCTCCCCAGCCAAGGCAAAACAACCCGAATTCACTCCCAGAGCCCCAAAACGGTCCCCCAGGGGGGTCCTGCGACCCCCCACAGCCCATCCCACCCCCTCTGCAGCCCTAGACCCACCCCAAGTGCTGGCACCTGCTGGCCCACAGCTCCCCGAGCTTGCCCCAGCTCTCCCTGCTCCCCCTGCCACCCGGTCCATCCGTCCGTCTGTCGGTCAGTCCGTCCCCCCTGTCGCGGGTCTGCTGCTGCTGGAGGGGGGTCCCAGGAGGGACCACCAGGCTGCAGGCTGTGGTCCTGGAAGCAGCAACAGGAGGGTCTCAAAAACCAAAGCAAGAATGCCACCGTTAAAAAAAAATAAATAAAAAAAGAAATCACCAAAAAGGTGAAAAAGAAGGAGGAAAAGAAGTCAGAAACAACCCCAAGGACCTTCTAACTGGTCTGTCCCAGGACTCTGCCAGAGGCTCAGCCGGAGAGGAATTTGTCCCCCTTCTCTGGCACAAAGTTTCAGCAAACAAACACCAAAAAAAAAAATATCCATAAAACCGTCAAAAAGTAACCCAAGCTCACCCTCTGCAGTGTGCGGGGTGCTGCTTTAACGCTCGGTCTGCAGAGGGGTTTGCTTTGGGATCCCTCGCTGGAGCAGGAGCGGGGAGCAGAGCAGGAGCGGGCGAAGGGGGGGAGAAAGTTTCCCGCAGGAGTTACAGCACATCCACTGCTCCGCATGCTATTTTTAGCTCCGCTGTTACTATTTTTACCCATGTCAGTGTTTTCCATTTGCTGACCTCTGTCCCTGCACAGGCAGGGCCCCGCCGCCCTGCTCTCCCCCTCTGGGACCCCGCTTTCCCCCCGCCACCCCCCGCTCCCCCCAGCACACACAGCCTGCTCCCCCCCACCGGGACCCCGCTCCCCATTCCAGGGTGCACTTCTGGATCGCTTTACACAGCCTGGGCTCCCCTCCTCCTGCCCCTCCTTTGCATGGAGAGACATGTTTTTATATATATATATATATATATATATATATATATATATACACACACACACAAAAAAAAGTTGCACACAGAGCAAAGTCCAAAGGCGATCACCCAGCAAATCTCCTGCTTTAACTTCATTCCTCTTCAAACACATTCCTGCCAACGGGGAGGGGGAAAAAAAAAGAAAAGAGAAAAAAAGAAAAAGCAAACAAACGCCACTGTTGCTAAGTTTTGCACTTTATACCCTTTTATATTTACAATCCTCTCTTGGCTAAAAATAGCAACCCCTGATCCATTTATAACTGGCCGGACGTGCCCCGCAGCCGCCGCGGGGCCCTGCCTGATGAAGGGAGCTCTCTGCGTTCCTTCTACCTGAGCTCATCCCGCAGGGAGGGCTCAGCCGGCCCCGCTCCCACAAAGCACACATTGACACTGCCGCTGCTGCCAGGGCAGGTCAAGGGAAGGGATGGGGAAAACAAGAAATGGGAGAAAAAGGCAGTAATCCACGCAGGCTGCCCCATGCCCTTCTTGGCAGGCTCAAAAGCGTACAACTGGGGAGGCTCTTGCCTGGCACACAGCACGAGGGGGGACAGAGGGAGCTCCAGCTTGGCTCCATACAGATCAACGCCTTAATTCACCCCGGAGGAGACGGGGGAGCGACTGCAGACTCGCACCCACAGGCAGGTCTGAAGGCAGCTCTGGAAATGACTTCAGAGTTACACTCAGAGGTGGGTGCTGGAAGGAACTCTAGACACGGCTTTAGAGATGATGCTGGAAACAGCTCCTGGTCTGCCCCCAGCCAACTCCAGCTGCGGGTTTGGGGCTTGGGCGGGCGACGCTGGGGCCAGCTCTAGGAGTTGGTCTACAAATGGCACCACAACTGGCAAAGACATAAATACACAGTGTTATCTGCAAAAATTATTCACACAGGAGATGTGGGACTCATTCCTTCACTGTTACTAATGCCTCCCGAGTCCAATGTTAAACATTCCCGTTAGCACCCGTGCGGGACTCGCAAACCACACGTGCAGCAGAGCTGCGGGATCGAAGCGCAGTCCCCAGCTGAGGCCAGTGCCCGGCGTGGTGGAAGCCTCCCCTTCCTGCCCAGGGAACCCAGGTGCCACATTAATGCGACCTCCCACGTACCAACACGCTCCACATCTTAAAATTTCCTCTCTTGGAAGCACAGGTTTCCTCGCTTTACTCTTGCTGCTGAAAGAAAGAATCCCGGTTCAGAGGCAGGGTGACAACTCAGACATCACTGAGTGGTGGCAACAAAAAACACCACCAGCAGCAAACAACACTATTTTAGTGCAATTTATCACAAACGTGCAAGTTCCAGCCACTTAAAAATAAGGGGTCAAACCCTCCCAAAGTTATGAGACTTCGAAGGAAAATATACCTTCCAGTTATGGCTCTTTTGGGCACACTTGAAACGTTTCTCAGTACTCTTAAGAGCGAGAAAATGTGGTTTGTTTGGACTGACAGCAGAAGTTCAGTGCCTGTACTCCACAGACTGTAGCTCTGAGGAAAAAAGTAATAACCACGGTGGGACCCAGAGAAAAACTGGTAACAGTTGGCAACACCATTACCTACAACTATTCCTTCTAATAGCCCCGTTTCAGTTGCTTTTCTGATACTATTCTTGATTTTGGCTTCTCAATGGGAAATCACATCCCCTCGTGTCTTGTCTGCACAAGAGTTTTCAGGCTGCATTTTCCCTCCATAGCTTTTCCACGTATACACTTACCGCTTTGTTTATACAGGAACAAAAACCGTCTATGTGCAGTGGTGCCTTTCCAAAATTTCGTGTATCACCAAAACAGACGTGCAGCGAGTGGGTCAGGCTTTTCTTGGAGCTGTGCTCATTATATGAATTTTACTTTTTTTAATTGTAATATACCAACTTCTACCAATTTCCACTATCATGTAGCTGCCTCCTACAGGCAGGGGCTCATACTAACCACCTCCCATGATCTGACATTAGCAATCAAGTGCCATTTTCAGGCTGTTTGCAGAAAAGCTAGAAACAAAATCACTGAAAACCACGATCCTGAAAGTCATTAATCGGAGAATGCAGCAGTCGTTCTGCAGACGCCTTCCTGGGAGGAGATGCTTTAAGCAGGGAAATGGAAACTTCACTGCCGCATTGCTATCAGTGCGGTAACTGTCTCCATCTTTGCAAGAAATCCAGATTATCCTTTCTTTCAGCCGTCGCCGAGCTGCTGCAGAGTGGCATCCAGCACACATTCAGAAGACAGGGAAGATGTAAGTGTCCCTGGACAAACCTGCCACGAGGAACCCGTCCTGTTGTGGTCGCTGTGCGAGGTATTTCTCTGAGCAAGAGAGAATTCAGCCCAAGGGCCAGGAGTACTTTCTAACCAGGCAGAGAGAGGAAATCTCTGCAAAGGCCTGAGTTTGCTGTGGAAGTGCTGTGCCCCTGGGCTTCAAAAGGAGAACGAAGACAGAGACAAAAAAAGTACAACTTCACCCAAGGTATGAATCAATGCTTGTGTAGTAATGTTACAGAAATTGATATTAAGGCACAGAATAGCTCGAGGAACTTTTTTTTTTTTTCCCCGAGTTGCAAATAATAACCCACTGCAGATGTAAACCCGTGGCCGGAGGACAGTGGTGGCTGTACTCTGGAGCTGGACAGGCGCCCCAGCTCGCACCCGGAATGCTCCTCAAGAGGGGCTTGACCTGGGCACCCCCAGAGCCAACAGGACCCAGCTGGGCAGCTCCAAAATGCAACAATCTTTTCCAGCACTAACATCTTTCTCCTGAATGCGTCCCCCCCAGGTTTCTTTTGCTGAGGAGCCCCCTGAGCAAGGAGGTCCATACCCCCGTGCTGCAGCTGCCTGCCCCCTCACCAGGCTGTGCCCTGAGGAAGGCCCCGATTTCAGCTGCTTCCCCACCAAACAAATCCCCTCAGTCCCTTCCCCTGCTCCTTTCCTTTCCTGGCTCCTTCCCGTTTTCACCCGCTTCCTTCCTTAACCCGAAACCCACCCTCAGTCCTTGCAGCTTTGGCCCCCTCTTCTGTTAGCAAAACCAAACTCCCTGGTCACGTTCCCCTTGGAGGTTTGCCCAGGATTCATTCAGTGGAAATGCCACTTCTTCTTTTTCCTCCCTCCCCCCCCCTTTTTTTTTTTTTTCCTTCCTTTTTCCCCCTGCTTTTTGGAGGGCGATGGTAGAGCAGGCACAAAGAGAACAGAGACAAGGTGAGTTGTCCCTGCCATCCTGGGATGTTTGCTGGTGTCCTCTGCAGCAGAACAGCGTGGGCTCCAGCACGGGTCTCGTGGCCACTCCTGGTGCAAGGAGTGCCTGGCTTGGGCTCACTATCGTGAAGAGTAGAGTTGTAGAGATCTCATCGCTCAGCGTCTTGCAAATACCCAGTTCCAGCCCGTCAGAAGCACGGGGCGGGGGGAGAAAAGGGAGCACGTGTATCTCGTGTAAAAATCTAAAAATACATTCCAGTTGTTCGTAACATGCATCCAGGCTGGGAGATGTTCTTGGAGACCGTTTCTGCCCCAAAGCACTTCCACATTTCTGCCAAAGCTCCTGAGCAGGGAGTGCCCATGTAGATTTGCTATTGCTGCTTCCCGATGCCACAGTCGTGTCCCCTGCTGAGATGTGGCCGGGCATTTCGCCCAAGGCTGCAAGTCCAGCATCTCTCGCTGTGCCCACGCAGGATGGCAGGGTAGGATTAGGGGCTCCAGGTACATGAAACCATGACCGCAGTGGTGCATTTAACTGCGTGCCAGAATTCCAGTGGCAGGGGGACATCCAGGGAGAACAATCCCAGAGCCGTGCAGGGGATGGAGACAGAGGGGCAGGCGCATCCCCATCCACCAAACTGGGTGTGATAGCAGTAAAACCCAGCTTTGTGTGAGGCTGTACTTATTCTGGGATAATTCCTGCTGGGATGGAGTCACGTTGCTCCTTAAATGGATTACAATGTAATAAAATAGAAATAAAGTTGTATACGTAGGTAAGTCCTCTACACTGAAAAAATAAATTATGCTGGGGAAAAAGAGCTAATTAGACAACAGCTTTCCCATGCACACAAAGCTCACCATCATTTGTGCCTGCCTACAGACATGTAACACGCAGTATTTCACACACTGCCCTTCTGTTTTGGTCCAGGCTCTGCTGGTGTCTCCCCCGTAAGAATTTGGAGCATCTTCCCCAGGGAGCACCGAGGCAGCTGTAACAGGGGCTCCAGAGCGGCAAAACTCCCGGTGAAAGAAAAGCAGTCAGTTTTGCATCCTGCAAATCAAAACCAGCCTAAGGTCACCTAAGGAAGGAGTTGTGTGAAACTCCACACGTGTGGCATCGAGGAGCACCTGGGCCAAAGGCTTCAAAACTTCCTTTTTTAAGTGGCTAAAGAAAGCCCAAGTGATCCTGGGCTACTGGATCTCCACATGGCCACTGACCTTTACGTTTGGTTATTTTAAAGATGTGTCACTATTTTATTTTTCTCATAAGTCAAACAGTTGAATGATTTCTAAATTCTCTTCTCTCTGACCTCTTCTCTTCTTCTGTTTTATTCTAGAAATACTCATTCAAGACTCAAATATCAAGACTGGGTATGGCCCACATGTTGCAATTCTTCATTCCACAGATCGCTATCTATTGCAATTGCTATTCCCTCTGGATCCAGAAAAACCCACAGAAAGGGACACTACAAAATACACATTTGAATAGTATATGCCAGGAACATAAAATAGAGACTTTGAAGTATCTTTACAAAAATAACCCTTAAGAATTAGGAAGAAAGGGCATTATTTTCACAAGAGGAGTGTTGTAAGTGATGCCTTCTGCTCTCAGCAATGCCTCAAAGTTCACTTTGTGGATCCAGGTAATTATTAGGTCCTATGATTGCATTACCCCTGTGGAATCATTCTCTTAGGCTAAATTCGCTTCTCCACACACACTGGTGCTCCTCAGAGATTCTGCTTTTGAACAAAGACGACTTGACCTGCTTTGATCATACGTGCCGGGAGACAAGCGGTGGAGAGCTGAACAGAAGGGAATTCTGGAAAACAGAGGAAATCCCACAGCCAGCTTTGTCAGGCAGCTAAAATAGATGCTGCAATTTTGGAAGCGACTGTGGCTTTATTGCTCAAAAGCTGAAAAGCAGGGCTCGCAGCCTGGGCTCCCTCCAGGAGAGCAGGAATTCTGCTGGGAAAACCACAGTCCAGCAAGCCCAGGGACTGGGGGCTCCTTGCGCAGCCGGAATGATGCTGGTATGTCGAGGGTGGTATAGCATCTCCAGCAGCCCACAGCTGCTTTACACTGCCATAATTATGTCCATACAGCTTATACCGCTATAAATAGCGTATGGTCCACAGCTACCAGGCACGGTTATCCCAGTACAAAGTGAACACCACGTCTAAACCCAGACAAACTCTTCGTTACAGTAATGAGTCACACCAGAGAAGATCCTACTCCATTATCTCCACAGCCAAAACTAAGGAAGGGCCATGGGAGTTGCAGAACAGTTTACAAAGCTCTGCACCGGGCTCTGCGGGCACTGGGCACCCCAACTACAAACTGGCATCCTGTGGGACCTGGCCCATCACTGACCTGAAAGCTCCTCCTACCAACACTTCCAGCCAAACTGGTCCTGATGGCACCTTCTGTACCACACAGCAATTAAAACAGAAACTCGAAAGCCAGCACACTTCCCTTCACGCTATTATTAATTTAAACAGTCTCACAGGCTTGTGTGAGCACTCAAAATTACACCAAAATAATGTACATGCTCTTACTGGGCTGAACACACTAAAGAATCAAGCCCCAGCAAACCAACCCCCAGAGTCCTGTGGGAGACACCATCAGACCTGTTAAGTGTCGCAGCACTTGAGGGCGCTGCTGCAATAAATTTAACTCACCCTAAAAACCTCTACTTGAGTTTTGTTATGAATTAAAATCGTCTGTTAAAATATCAGTCACCCATGTTGACACTTACTTACACTATTGCTGTTACACCATGGCCCTTCTGCTTTGGAAAACAAGGAGCAGAAGTCAGGACTAACGTTTAACATCCAAGGTTAGCACCTAGTTGTCCTTTCAGGTATTTGCACAGAGTGATAAAGTGGAAGGAAGACAAGAAAACAGTTTAATTCAGAACTACTTTTTTCCATATAATTGATTTGCTCTGGGTGAAATGAGAAGGTGTGAGAAAGTATATCTGTTCATGGAATTAAAAAAAAACAACAAAAATTGGAGGTGAAGATGCAAACACCCATTTCTCTTAAGGGAGATCCATGAGTTTATGGCCACACTGATTACACTGGTTTGCTCCGTTTTTCCCTGGCCTTTAATAGCATCCTCCCTGCAAAGCTTCTTGGCCCTCAAATAAAGCCGCATCCCTCCCGCACCTTCCAGCTGCTACATCCCCCACCGCATCCTTCCTCCTGGTGGGAGCTGGTCCTGCAGGATGCTGATGGGCAGAGTGGGATGCTCGCTGCCAGATCCAAGATCCACCCATATCAGAGACCGTTTTCTTCAGATTCCACCCCAAGCTCACATCTACCTCCAGCAGACACCTATGTTCTCCATGACTTGTAGCAATGTTCCCACTTCTTCTGAATTCAGGGAACTGGTCCCCCATTTTTTTCCTGCTCTGATGTGAAACAGGCTGGAGGAAAAACAATCTTTTGACCGAAGTTACAATTTGCCAGCCTGAGAAAACTCTCTGTTCAGAAGTTCTGCCAGTGCAATGTAGCATTTGATAACATCCTTTTTTTTTTTTTTTTTAAATGACAGGACTCTGTAGCTTGTTCTCTTTCTCAATTTTGAGCAGTATGTTCAATATTTTTCATTGTAGTAGTTTATTAATTACACAGTTGTCTCAAAAAAAAAAATTGGGGGGGAGAAAACTGTCAATTTCACATTTGAACTTCTGATGAATACTGACTCCTTACCAGAGAAAGAGCAAAGGGAAACAGTGAAGACGGAAAAGAACTTTCACAACTTTTTAAAATATTCCTACAGCACTGTATTTCCCCATCATTTTATTCAACAGTTGTCTGTGTCCTGAAGAATTTAATACTTGTCAGTGTTTCAGAAAATGCCTGACCTTAATTTTGGGAAAGCAGAAATACCACAGAGCAGATGAGTTTGACAAGACATCTAAAGCATATGGACTGGTTTGCCAAAGGTTAGAGACAACTACAGCATTAGTCCTCCAAAAATACATTAGTGTAAGGACTACTGCTTACATGTCAAAAGTAATCTGCTAGTGTAAAAAGACAGGGACAAAAACAGAAAGCAATCAAAGAAAGATGCCCTAAAATCTGTATTTGTCAAGAAAAGGTAAGAAAACAAAGAATGAAGCACAAAGTAACTCAGTACTTTATCTGCAAATGAATGAATCCTTTCTCCTTCGTTCTGTGATTAGTTAAGAGTTAAGCTTTAAAAATAAGTAATAACAAACAGTGTATGTTCAATTTTAACAGTTCTTCTAGTTGTGGCATGATATGGATCTCTGTGTTTAGAGCTGGAAACCGGAGCAGCACGTTTGCCCCTTGGGTTTTGTCTTTTGAAGCCCTGCGAAGGCTCCAGGCGCCCTGAGACGGGGCAGAGCGAGAGCCGAGCTGCTCCCCGGGATCAGTCCCCGACCAAGGGGTCTCCGTTTGGCAGGGCTGGAAATCTTTCCATCTCAGATCTGTTCCTGCCGAACCAGCATGGCTGGAGTCTCCTGATAACAGCCAGCACAGAAATTTGCTGAGCCTCAGACTTAGCATTTTACCAAGACATAAGAAAACCTCATACATCTGCTAAGTTAAATCCTTCTAGGAACAATTCCAGTAAGATGCTTCACATTTCCTGCTCCATGCAAAAAAAAATATTAAATTAAATCTCATCTATAATTGACCTTGACAGATATTGAGAACATTTGGCGCCTATTAAAACCCCTTTAAGATGAGACCCTCTGAGCTATAGAAAGAAATGTAAATGTGAGCTTTATACCATGGTAGGTTCAGTCAGTTATTTTCCATTGAAAAGTTACCTTAAAATATGTCCAGAACTAACTTTTCAAACACTCATTGAGCATGTAGGACCTGTGTGTTTCATCCTATGCATCTGCTTTTTGCAGGTAAACTGTTGAAAGAAATACCTGACAAAGATCCGCACAGCCTTGTCATTCATCTGTCTGGCCCACAGATATGCACAGGAGACAGCTGGAGAAATACAAAAATCCACTTAACTTCTGTACTGAGAGTTATTCCTCCTTATAACGTACAAGATGACCAGAACCTCTATCAGACCACGTCTAGGAAGCAGAGGCAAAGCCAGGAGCTCTGTCCTGGTTGACACCAGCGCCACAACCCACTGAAGCGACAAACAAAGCCGCAACCAAAGGACAGGAGGAGAAAACGTACTGGAGGTTTTCGAGGCCCAAGAACACCACTCCCGCTTGAGAAATGGGAAGGTCCAGTTTGGAAACAGGGCCAGCCAGCATTTGCCTCTCCTTACTAATTAAAACCAAAGTGCATGGCTGTTACTGGGGTTCACCCAAGGAAAAGCCCCCCCCAACACTGCCCTCTCTGCTGGTAGCCCCTGCCTGCGAGGGGCTCTCCCAGGACTCACTGCGCTGAGACACTTTGCTTCCATGAGCATCTGGCTCAGATGGGACATAAAATGTGACATAATCTCTTTCTGGAGGGAATTTCGGGAAGCGCTGGAAAAGCGCTGCTTCCCAAGTGACAGGAGCAGGATTTTCTTAAGGCACAGTGGGATGCAGGTGGAGGATAAATCTAAAAAGTAAATAGAAATCTCATCTAGTAATGTAAAATGGACAAATCCTAACGACCGAGACACACACTCTTGATTTACTGCATTTTCCACATTTGCCTGTGACGAAGGAGAATTCCCGAGAGCCCACTCACGTCCCGGTAAAGCGGCCCCACAAAGGAGTTCGCTTGCTCATCACAGCCCGGCTGGTGGGTATAAACACATCCTCTTCACCCCCCAAGGAAGTTTCAAGTGAATAAATGACTCTGCAGTTTTAATTTCGACACCTTGTTTCCAAGTCCAACATTCTCAAACGATTACTTTAAAATGACAGAAAACTAACCAGTCTGAGGTGAAGCCTTGGGAGTGCAGCAGCAGTACGGCACAGAGCTGGGCTTCACGCTCTCGATGCAAAGAAATATTGCAAGACACATTTGCCATAGTTTAACCCCTGCACTAATACATAAACTTGCATGAAAATTCTGTTTTGTGAGGAAAATATACCAGAGAATATTCATATTTTCAATCTGATTCTAAAGATGCAGCTTCAAATGCAAACACAAACTTAGGAAACTTGCTTTGACTGTGCAAATGAATGTTTAAAAAATTGTTTCTGGAAGCCCAGAAAAAGTTGGGCTTGAAATCTCTCAGTGGAATTACATTTTCGTTCAAGCAATACCACATAGTTTGGAAGCCACAGAAAATATCTATTAAGACAGTTGCTAATTTAGAGAAAAAATGACCCCATCTGGAATGGCGTCTGCAGTGCTGCTCATTGCACCACAAGAAAAATATTATTGTACTGCAGAGTGTGAAGCTTTGTAACAAGATGACGCCAGGTCAAAAAAATCTGACTTACAGAGAAAGGTTGAGGTTAAGGTCTTGCTTTTACTATAAAAGATTAAGTCCAAAAGGAAGTTCAACATGAAGGAAAGGGTGGAAAAATGATGAACTGAACTGACAATTAACAGAAACTTTTTCCCCCATGAACAATAAAGACCTCCAGCTCTAGGAGCGTGCTTTCCAATAATGCAAATTGAGGTAAGTAAATTAAAGTTGGGATTTATGAACAACAGCTCGAAGTCAGGGTGCGTCAGGGCGTTCATGATGGGAAACAGGTACCCGAGGGGGCTGCTCTGGGCATCGGCCGTGCAGCAGTGTGGGGCTGTGGCCAGCCCCGGGCACCTGCGGTAGGAGACACGGTCACCAGAAAAATCCAAGGAAGCAAGAGAGGGACCAATGAATCCAGCAGTCTCCAGGACTAGGAAACACCTGAGTGAGATACAGAGGACCTGGAGTGTAGCTTAAGGCATCAGAAAGGAAAGGAGGCACTTCTGCCCTTTAGCTGAGTTAGTTCTGAGATAAGGCACGGACAGAACGGAGAACAGGAGAACCCAGCAGTGAGAAGCAGCTCACTGGGTGCCAGTTCTGTCCTGCCGAGAGCAGGAGGGAAGGGAGCGGGCTCTGAACGAAGCAGCTGCAAAATGAGCTGAGAGTCCAGAGGGAAGCAGCCATAGAAAAAGAGGTTCTGACAGGGCATTTGTGAAAATAAAAGTGAGACAGGTTTTCAGGAAGCATCCTGTCAGTGGTAAGGGTTCAGAAATGCTAGTGTTATTTTTCTGAAAGCAGATCTGACATACTGCAGCTGTGGAAGGTGTGCTAGGGAATGGAGCAGCAAGAACACCAACAAGGACAAGAAGATGGAGTAGACAAGACGGAGACCAACTAGTCACAGAGAACACCCACTGAGATCAGCAGCGGTGCAGGGGAGACCACCCTTCTCGCAGGGCTACAAGCTGTAGACCGCAGATAACTCAAAGTCCCGTGTTTCTAACGGGATGCTGAGCACACGTGGAGGAGCAAGCTGGTGACTACCCCAGGGAGAAGAACCTGGGGGAAGCAGGAGCTGTCATGGGTGGTGAGAGCAGGCACTGCTTCCCTCCTCTCTTCTCTCCAGTACAACACTCCGTGCACTTCATTTATCCAGCCTGTGACCTGTGAATGGGGACATGGACTTCAGCACGCATGGCTTATGGGTGGATGACAGCACAGAATCCCAGGTTGGAAGAGGCCTCAAGGATCACCCAGTTCAACCTTCCTTGGCAAAAGCACGCTCCACACATTACGGCCCAGCGCCCTGTCCAGCCAAACCTTAAAAGTGTCCAGTGATGGGAAATCCACCACTTCCCTGGGAAGATTATTCCAATGGCTGGTTGTTCTCAGCATGAAAAATTTTCCTCTTGTGTCCAATTGGAATCTCCTCAGGAGTAACTTGTACCCATCACCCCTTGTCTTTTCCATGGGACTCCTTGCAAAAAGGGAGTCTCCGTCTTCTCAAGATGGTGATGCTGAAAGGTTTTAATAAGGAGCAACTAAATGGCCTTTAACAAAGACTTGAAAACACTGTCAGATACTGCTCCTGTTGGAATGGTGTTGAATTTTCTCACGTTGCACATGTCAAAATCTGAATGACAGGTTGGTATTAAAGTTGGATAAGCAAATGATAAAGCCCTCTGTTCCTATATGGCTTGCTCAAGTCTCTGTCATTCCTCCACAGCCAAAGCAACACCTGACAATACACTGTCACATACGCGCCAGTATCAGCCAGGAAACAAGCGCATCACTAACGATACACCTCCGCCTCCAGAAGCCAGGCTGTTCCCACCTAAACCCACCAGCAAATTTCTTCTCAACCACATCATCATTGGCCATGGAAATCTATCAATAAGTCACCCTCTAGAGAAACTGCAGGGAATACTGCCCGTCCTCATGCAACACAGCAGGGACGTGGCGTGGTGCGATGGAGAGGTGCTGGGTGCCCCAGGAGACGGCCGCAGCTCCCACCGCCTCTGGCTCCCGGCTAGGGCTGTCCACCCGCATCGCGTCCATCACCAGTCCCTGAATCCTCAACTCCAGCTTCACAGGAAATCACTCTTTCCTAAGAAAGAGGGTGAGATCAGTGGGAAATGAAGACACCTAGCATTCGAATACCACACCGAGCCTGTTGAATAATCCAGATTTCAGACAAATTAAATGGCGCGCAGGTACACAGGACTACAAACATCTGCTTTCAAGAGGTGTACAGATCATTAGCAGCTAATTCTACTTCTCTGTTACATTCCCTGCCATATGCTGGGGGATAATCTCAGCAAGCAACAGGGATTTTCATCTCAAATCCTAATAAATCTGCTCTGCAAGGCTTCACGGTTTTTCTTATGTCACTTATTAGATAATACCCCTCTGCTGCTCCTCTCGGCTCTTTCCATGCCTTGTGTCTACTCTTCCACAGCACCCAAAGGCTCCTGCAACCTGAGAGGAACAACTGACCGTTTCTTCACGCCATCCCAGAAAAAATTCCCTCCCTTGCCAAATTCTGTAAATACAGAATTTACCTATTGGCTGTCACCTGCCCAGCCAGTGCTGCCACCTGCAAGAGGGGTAAGTCAGGACAGGCTGCTCTGGGCAGGGCTCTGGACGTTGATGTCCCTCACCAGTGGGAGCAGCCTTTGGCCCCGGTCCGAGCTCCCGTGTGTGTGTAGCCAACAGCGTATGAAGAACAAAGGGAGAAGATCTGGGTTTATGAGAAACTTCATTAACTGAAATTCAGAGATCTTTCTGGCACTTTGCTTGGCAAAATCAAGGTGCCTTCACTGAAAGCTGTGATGGCACTTTTGTGGTGTAAGGAAAGTGTAGATACAAATAGGATCTGATCTCTGGCATTAAGCAATGATAACAACAAAACTGGAGGTGACTGCAGCACTGATAGAAGACAGGGGATGGACTGCTCTGGACTCCCTTCTCCAGGGCACAAGCAGAGGCACCATGAATAGGTCCCGGTCTCCAGCCAGGTGCCACCCCTTCTCTGCACAAGGGGGCACAGAACCTCACTCCAGCCTTGGCCTCTCTCTTCCCTCACGAGGCATTATCTGGGCTGGGCTCTCTGACCGACCTCCCGGGGCATCTCCGGAACCCCGGCTGGGAAGAGAAGCTGCTGTCCACAAAAGCTGCCGGTGCTTCCACCCCACACATCCTGTCCTCCAGAGGACTGACGGCAGCAGACTTGATGGTGCATGAACGGTGGCAGACCAGCCTCAGGGTGGGGAGAGCTGGCAGGATTTAGCGGTCCCATCTCCCGCCAGCAGCGTGATGAGAAGTTCCCGCAGTCCCACAGCTTCCACCCGAGCCACGAGCGGTGCTGCTGCTGGCGAGGAGGACGTGCGGATGGGGTATTTTTATCTCTTCTTCATTCCCATCCCTGTCAATCCAAAACAAACTTCAGCTAGTTAGAGGTGGGAAAGATGGTTCACCATGAGAAAAGGATTCCCTGGCTTGCCTCGCGTGTCACCGCTGGATGGGTGCCACCACCGCGGTGGCACAGCTGCACCAGTCCCGGCTGCCCGGCTTCCGGTAACCTTTCCAGACGAAAATAGCAGACCTACTGCTTGATTTTTAGCAGCTGCAGAGCAGCAGTAAACTGCATAAGTATTATGTAAAATGATATTTTTCTAAGTATATGTTTATCGTGCACAGAAGAAGTGGATTTAATTACAAACAACTGGAAGTTTTTAACAGTCTGGATTGCCCCCTACCCCCTTTCTAAAAACTAGGGCTTGGCAGCAGCTTTTGGGTTTCATTGCAAGTCTTCTAAGTATTTCCTTGGAAAGACTTTACACTTGGTCCCAGGCAAAAAGTCAAAATCAACATTTAAAAAGCATGCCCTGCATAATTTCCAGGACTCAGCAGCATGAAGGTATACTTATGGAGGCCAGGAGGAGAACTGCGTTTTGTGCTTTTTGACTTTATGCACAAAGCAGGTCTTCAGACAAGGAAGTTTATATTCCAAATAATATTTTTAACTACATGCAGTCAAGTACATAACTTATCAAGCCTTTCCTCATCCCCCTCCCAAAATAAGCCTGAATGGTAAATATCTTTGCAGTATTTAGTCTTTGCCTAGACCTCTGCCAGGAGGGACAGATTCTCAAGACTAATACAGAAATATTCAATGGCAGAAAAAGTTTCAAATAACTTTTTCTTAAACTCCTTTATACAGTGAAACTCCAGTTTGGGCCCAATAGTGATACTCAGGCTAAACTGGCTGGTTCTGCATGGAAGTGGGTTTGGCAGCATTTTGCAGTGTGTCACCGTGACCCTGCCCGGGGACGGCATGCTGTCCCCTTGCCAAGACAGGAGACTCCCGTGGGCTCCGGGAGGGATGGCTGACACTGTCCTGGCTCTGTGAACAATCCCAGTGGAACCAGCAGGACCAACACGGAGGCTGCAAGACCGAAATTCCTGGTTTGAGCCAAAGGCCAAGAATGAAGGTTCACCCATTTCATCTATTTGCTACTCAAACAGGCCGGTGCAAAGTGCTTCTGACTTCCCAATAGCAGCGCACGTGGCGCCTTTGGGTACAAGGATATATACACGCTTAAGGATTATCCACTCGAATTTCATCTCAATTTTTGTTTTGGGGAAAAACAAAAAAGGAGTATTTCCCTTGTCAATATTTGAAGTGTTTTTAAAAACAAATACATACTCTTCTGAAATATCTGCAAATCAAGTCCTGCATCAGTCACCACCTAAAACCACAAAATGCTGCAGACAAGAGATTAAACTTCACAGCAGCTGAGAGAAGTGAGAGCACAAGCAGTGTTAAGGAATCAGGCTTAGAGGAGAAAATATCCTTTAGCTTTTACAGTCTAAAAGATATTTCTTGTATGCTTTTAATCAGCAGAGAAAAATCTGGTCTACCAAATTGTGGATCTCCTGTGTGGAGATAAGGCAAGGAAAACATCAAGAGTATGTTTTATGCAGTATGTTTCTTCCAAGCAGATAGTTTTCACCAGTATTTATAAAAAACAAATCTGAATGCAGATTTTCAGCTCGCAACAGCATACCCTTCTCCTCAGTGTCTCTGTTTCCTCCCCTTGTGAAGTCCCAGTCTCACAAATCCCCCAGTGCTCCAGAAAACCTCCTGGCTAACCAGCGATCTTGAGATTTCAGCACAAAAACCAACCAGAAAAAATGCAAAACCAAACAAATACAGCCCACAGACTAAAAATTTTGTTTGGTGAGGGGTGGGGAAGGGAAGAGGAAGAGGTTGTGGTATAACCCGTGATGAGGGTGTCACTGAGAAAGAGAAGGACAAACCCAATAAAGCGCTTTTTTGCCTCATTTCTGCAGCAGCATCACTCCATCAGCACAAGGCAATCTGAGAAGCTCAGAGTAACGCTGGAGGTGGCAACTGTGGAGGGGGCAGCTCTGCTCCTAAGGGGTGCCCGAGCGAGCAGGAGCAGCACAGGCACCAGAGAGGGCACTCACTCCTACATTGAAACTCAGCCTGTAGCTACCCCTCACTTACCCAGCCAACAGGCGCGAGCATCGCTGTTGCGCTGCCTCTCCAATCACAGAATGGTCTGGCTTGGAGGGGACCTTTCAGATCATGGAGTCCAACCATCAACCCAACACTGCCAAATCCACCACTGACCCATGTCCCTCAGCACCGCGTCTGCCCGGCTTTTAAATACCCCCAGGGATGGTGACTCCACCACTGCTCTGGGCAGCCTCTTCCAAGGCTTGACAACCCTTTCTGTGAAGAAATTTTTCCTAATATTCAATCTAAACCTCCCCTGGCACAACTTGAGGCTGTTGCCTCTTGTCCTATCGCCTGTTCCTTGGGAGAAGAGACCGACTTTCCAAAGTAGCTTCTCTTTTAAGCAGTATCTAGAGTGATGGATGATGATCTTTATCCCACCCGGTATTTAATAAATAAAAATACAGATTGCCACTAATGCAGAGATTGCACGCGTGCTGGGAAAGGGGGAGATGATGTACATCTGTGCCTGACTGCACAGCTGTGCCTGGGGCCAGGGACCAGGGAATCCCCAGATTCCTCACTCCCTTCCCATAAAAATCCATGGTTACACATGCAGAGAGCATCCCTTCAGCATCAGCTGTAACTGTGAAAGTAATTATTCTGCAGTTTGGATCTCAGTACAGAGAGCATCATCCTAGCACCATTACAGCCTGCCATCCGTTAGCCCTTCATCGTAACACTTTTATAGCAGTGCTGCTGGAGGTTTCCTGACACCTTCCCTTGCCAGACCCTGTTTGAAGCAGCTCAGACTTTGCCAGACTTCAAATATGCTGGCTGAAGCTCTCCACGCCGTGTGTCTGCCTGAGGCTAATGATTTTCTTGTTTATGCGGAGGTGGTACAAGGAAAAAGTAAGGTCAGGAGCTCTCAAGGAAAAAAAACCAAACCAAAACATAACCCCCCACATCCTCCCCTCCAAAAAAGCAAAGAAAAACACAGGGAATGATGAGTAGCTTGCCTGTCTCCTTTCTATGAAATTTTAAAGTGGGAGCAGGAGAGAAACTACGTTACAAGTGATCTAAAGCACAGAGGTGCCAGTGCTGAAGCCACTAGACTGCTGCGAGGTCCAGTGAACATTCACTAGATGACGGCACGGTCCTGGAGCCAGCACTGCTTGCGCAGCGAGTACAGCCTTGTCAAACTCTGCAAAGCTTTCCAGGTACTTTTGTTCAGGGTGAGCATGCTCCAGACCCATAAGATCCCTGTTCACCAACTGACGGGGCAGCACTCTATGCCATAGAGCACATTCTGTATATGGCCGTGGGAACGGGGTGGGACTGGTCTAGCAGAGGCTCTTCATCACAAAGGAAGGCCCATAATTAGCACACCACCTCCTGGTGTCCACAGCAGGATCATCATGCCTGCACTGGGCAGATGGAAACCACAGAGATTCCCGTGTCCGAGTGTTCTTGTATCTGGCAATTACTGGGAACCCTGTTGGAAATACTGCAATCCCCTCACTGCTAACGACAGCCCCCTTGGAGGACCGGTGGTGGTGATGCCCGGCCACCGCAGACCAGGCACTGGCTACTCAGCAGAGCTACCCCCCACCAGGTACTCCCATTGCCAGCATCCCCAGGGATGGAGCCCAGGATTCTTTGTTTTCCCTATTCCTGCTTTTCTTAAAGGGGAAATTCAATACCAACTTGGTGTAAGATGTTTAGTGTCAAAAATCTTGTTCTCAAGAACTAGTAAGTGCCAGGATGAAGGTTCCTTCTACGTTTTCAGTCTATTCTGTTCTGTATGTCTTTTACACAATCTTCTAATAAGGTTCATATGCTTTTTGCTGGGTGTGTGCCCCCTCTTCTGCCTCACAATACAAGAGCCAAATGGGTTGCAGGTGAATGAACTATTGTCGACGGGGACAAGCTCCTGAGAGATGGAACTCGTCAAGTGCTTGAGCATGTGTCTGTCTTCATCCCTGGGTGTCCTCCCCTGGCCACCCGACCCCGAGAGAAGCGGTGCAGGGTAACCACCTCACTGCAAGGAAGGTGGGGAACCACAACAGGAGAAGGGATATCTTGTGGGATTTACCAGGGCCACGCTCCAAAAGCTGAGTACCTCAGAGAAAAATCAGCATTAGGCAAAGACCGAGCACTTAAAATCAGCGGTAGCTTCAGGCCATTTTAGCTTCAGTCTTTGGTGGGATTTCCCCATCGAGCATCCTCCAAAGGAGAGCGATGCCCCCTCGTTTCAGAGCGGTGCCGTGCACTGACACGTATGAAGCCTCCGGTCCCCGCGATGGTCAGCGCTACAGAAAAACCCTTGGGGAGTTCAACAGTTCTGCATTCAGGGTACGGATGGGGTGTCGGACACAGGGCACAGGGTGACAAGAACAGTGAATGGCTGCTCACTCACTGCACAACACTCGTCTTGTGCCCTGAATGAGAAAAAAATACAAGGTAAACCGTACCAGACAGTCTTTCGCTACACGGGGGGGGCTGACCCTGCAGCACACACAGAGAGGGTGGCTGTGGTTACTCTTCACGCTGATGTTCCTAGCTTTTTAAAGAATGTTTTTCTTCCTGTATAATATATTCCCCCCATAAAAACTACAAGTTTGCATGCCCTACATTCATATTTGTACCAATATAAATATTTCCATTAGAAACATTTTTACTTAAGCACTGATGTAGATAAGATTCAGAAGGGCCATTATTTAATATATTTAGTTTAATATTTAATTTAATATAAATACCTAAGATGACAAGTGCATCTATCTATACGGGTATATTGATATCCACATTTCCTTTGCAGTACGGGAACAAGCTACAGGTACATTTTACAGAGGTAAGAGTTCAGCCAGAGAGGGTGAGCAAAGGAAGCACACAGAAACTGGCGGAGCAGCAAGAGCAGCTCAGCACAAGTTCCCTCTCCTGCAGGAACCAGACAAGCAGAGAGGAGCAACGCACCCCCCAGGAGAGCTGAGCGTCCGGATCCCACAGAGCAGGGGTTTGTTTTAATGCTGATCAAAAGCATTAAAACCCTTCAGACAGCACTACAAGTATTTGTTTTCATATGGTGTTTGTTGTAAGATAAAAAAAAACACAAACCATAATTTAAGTATAATTATACTTCAAAGTCTTTAAAAAAAAAAAAAAAAGATGGAGGAAGCCCCACATTGCTGTCACCAATGAGAAAGCAGACACAGAATGGAATTGGTTTATGGCAAAGTTTAAAATCCTTTCCCCCGTAAACACACACTTTGAGTTTTAGAGCCAGGATTGTTCTCAAACAAAAACCTACCCTCACACACTGCAACTCACCCTCCAATAGCCAGTAGTAACCCTGGGCTCACACTACCTTGCCAACACGACAGTAATTGTGATCTTGAAGTTGCTACTTGTACAGTGCAATAAACAAAATCCAGTGAGGTTACACCTGATTGTGCATTTTCCTTTCACAAAAACACAGCAAAAAAAATACTTTCCTGCAAGTACAAAGTCAGATTATTGCTTCAAAAATAGAGCAGGCGTAAGATCTTTGCTCTACTGAAATTAAGAAAGGTTTCAGGAATAGGGAATTTACCTTACACACTTGTGTGAAGAAAAAGGATTGAAAAAAAAAAAGATAAAAACCTTCTAAAATCAAGTAAGAAGATATACAGCCATCCCCTGAGTAACTGCGCCCGTGCACTGCACATCCCTGAGCACCCCCATAAAGTGACTGTTTTACGTGTGCAGTCCACGAGCGCCTCAGCACAGAGACACTCAGCTGTGGCAGCGATACCCGCATATAAAGTACAACCAAGTATACCCCAAACTTCTTACGGCCTTTTAGAAATAAAAAATTCACACAGTAAGAGTGGGATGCAGGGGAGAAGCAGCAAGGGAAGGAAGCTAATGGGAAAATGGACAGTCCCTGGGCAAGGAGCGGGGAAACGGGTCTCTCAGGCATCCCAAGGTTTACAAGGGGGCCAAAAAGTGACTTCCTGCTATTCAAGTCCAGGCTGAAATATAATAAACCAGTGCCAGCATAACACTGGCTCCTGTCCATCAGATTTATAAATCAGTACTTTGACAAAGAATGCTCTCTCTGTTGGCTTCACCATAGATAATTTTAAACTGCCAAGATATGTTGTTTAACCCACTCAATGTTTAATGTCACTTCTGCAAAAAATGGTTCTGTGGCATAACATGTTAGCAGCAATATTCAAAGACAGGCAAGTGAAATATTGCCTACTGCAAATACAGAAGCCTACCAGAGAGCCTTTATGACTTAAGGGCTTAAAACCACAACACCCAAACCACAAGACTCCTACAGCACAGCCTGTGCTTGAAAGGAAAGCCCGGCTGGTGCGAGGCGAGATTTCTCACCAACACAGTCTTTACAAGCTTCAGTCTTTACGCAGGTGCCGCTCAGAAGAAAGTACACCTTTACCAACAGACCGACATCAGTGTAGCTACAACCACATCAAAAGAAGCTGTACTACTAGAACAAAAACTTTTACCACTACGACCCAGAAAACCACGTCCAGTATTGTTTTCTACAGCTCCTCAAAATCCAGCTCCGCTATTACAGGCTGCAAACACACGCCGAGAAGGCCAGGGCCAAACCTTGCGGCTCATCGCAGGGGGTGCCACGCACGCCCCGGGGGGCGGGAGCCTTCACGGCATCTGCAGACACTTGAAAATATTCTCTATTACTCCAAGATGCTCCGAGTTTTGCAACCCACTCGTGTGGGACACTGTGCTCCACCCGCAGCCTGCGGGAGGGGGCGGGAGCATCCCCAGCCCCCGGCTCCCCCCGAGGGCCGGCGCACGGTTCCCCGACGGGGGTTTGCGCTGGGGTTCGGCAGCGCACCGGTACCCCGCACCGGCATCCCGCACTGCTCACACACCCCGCACCGCACCCGCACCGGGGACTACTCCCACGCCCCGCACCGCTCATACATCCCGCACCGGCACCGGGCGCTCCGCATCCCGGCAGACAGCGCCACGGTTCCTCTCTCGTTCTCCTCTCCCGGACGGAGCCCGGTGCCGCCGCAGGAGCATCCCCCGCCCGGGGCCGGGGATCCGCGCACCGCACCGCACCGGCGGGCTGGGACCCCCCGGCGCGTGCTCGGGGCGGCGACAGCAGAGAATTAACGCGCGTATCGAAGCTCGGGCTTTCCCCGCGCAGGAGGATGGCACCGACCGAGAGAGCCCGCCCTCCCCCGCCGGTGCCTCCGCGCCAACGGCCGCCCGCGGCGGGGAAGCGCCTGCGGCAGCTCCGCGGGACGCCGGTGCCGCCCCTCCCCGCCGGGCGCCGGTGCCCTCCCCGGGACGCGGTGGCTGCCGGCGCCCCGCCCGCCCCCGCCGCGGCGGAGCTCGGTCCGTCCCGTTCCGCCCCGCACCTGCCGGCCCGCCCCGCTCCCGCCCCGCTCACCGAGCAGCAGCAGCCGGTGCGTCTGCTTGTACTCCCGCTTCTCCGCCTTCAGCGTCTTGTCGATGCTCTTGCTCCGCTTCTTGTCCGCCCGCTCCTTGGCCACCAGGTCCTGCCGCAGCCGGTGCCGCACCTGCGGGTCGCCCGGTTCCGCCGCGGGCGGGGGGACGTCCGCCTCGCCGCCGCGGCCGCCGTAGGGCGCGGAGGGGTGCGCGGCGGCCAGGCGGGAGCGCAGGCTGTAGCACAGCCCCATGGTGCCCTAGGGCGCGGCGGGCATGCTGCGGGCCGGGCCGGGCCGCCGGGGCGGGGCGGGGGCGGCCTCCTGAGGCGGCCCCGCTCCGCCGGTGCGGGGCGCGCGCTGCCCTCCGCCCCGCCCGCCGGGCCCGCGCCGCCCGCACGTGATGCGGACACGGGTACCGTATTCTCTGGAAAGCGGCGCCCGCCGCAGCCTCACGGCGGGAGCAGGGAGGGCTCGGAGGGGGAGCGGCCGCCGCACCCCCCGTCGCCGCGGGGGGAAACCCCTTCCCCGGGGCTGCCCGCCCCCCCGCGGGCTCGGCATCGGAGAGACGTGGGTCGCCCCCCCCCGCCCCTGACCACGGCGGCTGTGGCCGGTCGGACGCCTCGGCCCGGCCCCCGTGAGGGTCTCTCCCGGCCGGGACCCGAGGTGACCCGCGGCGGGCGGGGGGGACCCCGGTCCGGCGGGGAGCTGGTGCTCCCCCGCCGCAGCACCCGCGGTGACCAGCGGTCCCTCCGGTCCTGATGGCATCTGCGGAGTCCGGGCTCGGTGACCTTAACGGTCCTTCCCAGCCTAAACGATTGGATCGTTCCGCTCAGTCGCAGCCCACTGGAAGCCAGGAGGTGACACCAAGACCTGTGCCACACTGGGGTTTGTCGGTGCCTCCTTGTGTTTTCCACCAGCACCATCATCCCGCGGAAAAGTTAAGGATGGAGCCTGCTCTCTCGCTCTCTCCCTCTCCTCTGGAGGCACCACATCTGCTTTCTGGCAACTCACCTCCTCAGCTGCTATCCGTTTGCCCGGCGAGGGGCGATGGTGCCGGTTGGGGTAACATCCCCCCCCGGCAGCTCGCGCCGGGCACGGCGCTGCCAACTTTGTCATACTGCAACTTACACTCGTCTCCGGCCAGCTCTGAAGGTCCACGACAACATGACTAATGCTCTCCGGGGCCTGGCCACGCGTCCCGTGCTCTGGGGCTGGATCCTTCCAGCCGCGCTCTGTGCTCTGGCCCGTCTTCTGCAAACAGCCCGGGAGGTTCTCTCCAAAATCTCAGGTTCTCCTGTAGGTGCTTTCTCACAAGTTAAGCGTCTCTGTGGTAGAAATTTCCCTTTCCAAAGCTTCTGCGAGCCTGTGCCAGCAGAAGGACAGATGTGTTAAGAGGGTGACCCGCTCTTCCCCCCTTATTAACAACACCTGAAAGGCCGAGCAGGTCTTATATGAAACCTTCGAGTGTTTGCGTTGCTGCATCAGGACAGCTGTGACAGGCAAGAGCTGCCCTGGGGAATGAGAGAGCTGCCCGTGGAGTTTGCCGTTAGCCGGGTGAGCTGACCAGCTCTCGTCTTTGTACCTTTTGTCACTCCTAGCCGTGGGACCCAGCCTGAACCCAGCCTGTTTGACCGCGCTGCAGCAGAGGAGCAGCGTTCTGGGCAGGCAGTGGTCGTGTCCGGGGGGGGTCACCCCGAGCCCTGTCCTGCCAAGGGAGCTCGGGCTCCTCCGTGAACTGGCTCCCTGTCGTCCTGCTCTCAGAGCAGCTCCAGGAACAATCCGCCACAGCACGTGGGGACACCGGAACAAGGGTCAGGAAACGTGTTTGAATGGTCTGTGAGCCTGGGCTCGGGCAGAGACACGAGCAAATGCATCGCAGCAGAAAGACTCGCACCCGTTCCATACGGGGACACTGTGTGTGTGTCCCTCGTAGGAAGGCTGTTAGTTATTTCAACAAGTTTATTTCTATTTGACTCACTTTCGGTCAGGTCTGCTAACTGATTGCCTGGTTCTTACCTCTGCACTCCTGCAAATTATCCAGTGGAAAGTCGGTGGGTCCATTCCCGGAGAAAGACATCACCTGAGCAAAGGGAGAGAACTTCTCCTTCTTCCCATTTGTCCTGTACTGATCAATACCCTGCTGCCTGGCTGTTACAGCCGTTAGTAAGTGTACAAATTAAATCATTACACAGCAGACAAGTTCACTTTACACATCGCCACAAGCCCAGCAGCTTCAGCAACAGTTGCTGCGTCGCAGGAACTAATCCATCTCCCGCTGGCCCGAGGCGCCCACATGAGTCACGCCGTCTCCACCGCTGTAATGCCTTTTCCTCCGGGACCAAGAGCTCGTCCTTCTGATGAACACACCCCTGAGAATGTAATATACTGAGAAAATGTGAAGGTCAGCCCAGAGGATTATTAATAATGGTTCCCTTTTTCTTCCTGTGTGTTTGGGAGAGGCACGGAACAAGAGGCAGGTTACACATGCAGACGGGAGGGTTCTCTGGAGCCTGCTACCTTGTGGGGAGCTAGCGATGCGCCGCCTGCAAAAGGAAGGTGAACTCTCAAGGGCTGTGAAGAAAACAAATCCAAACAGAGCCAAAAGGTAAAATGTGGAGCTAGAAAGCAGCATTCAGCCTATGGACTTGTTCCCCTGGCTCCTGCTTGTGCAATTCACAGCAAAACAAGTTTAAGATCAGTCCCTCATGGTTTCCTTACTCTGAGAACTTTTCCAGGGCAGGTGACAAGTTCTGCAAGGCACACCGAGCCTGTCTGCTCTAATGGCCATCCCCTCCCAGGTATGAGCTGACGTGAAAATCCAAAAACAAAGTAGGATTTCCAAGTGGAGGACAATAACTCATAAAACTTAGGAATTACTTGTTTCAGGAATTCCACATCCTGGTATACACCTGGCTACGGCCCTGCCTATCCCCGCAGTATAGATGTCGTTACACAAATTCATCTGTTAACAATGGCAGAAGCACAGCTCATGGGCTTCCCGGCTTACACCGGTTTCAGTTGGTGGCAAAAGGTGACAGCAAGGATAAGGTCATGCGATCTCTGCTCTAAGGTCTGCAGGTCTCTCTGTATTTTTATTCTATTGTTTCTACCACCTGCAACAGGGGAAAAAAAAGGTGGGGAGGTTAAAAAGCAGAGCGGGACATCTGGGAATGCAGAAAATACCAAGGGAGAGAGGCAATAGCTGTGAGACTGCAGCGTTAAGAGGGGAGACATGGACACATAAGCAAAGAAACTTGGATCAACACCAGGAAATATGTCAGCAAGAGAAACATAAATGTGTAAAATCTGTATTTATTTGTGCCCTGGGAGGGAAAATAATTGATTGAACTGAAACTCCCCCCCCCTTACCGTAAGCGAGCTGCACATGCACTGTTTACCTCTTGCTGCACGATACCCGTGTGCCAGACCCGCTCGGGAGCTCCCGGCGCAGCCCCCCGCAGGCAGCCCCCTCCTGCACCCCTCTGCACCCCTCTGCGCCGGTGTCAGCGGCCGTGCCCAGCACCTCCCCTAAAGGCATCTCGTGTGAGGGAGTTCACTTTCCAAAGGGGGTCCGGGGCTGCTGCTCACAGCGCGGCTGGAGCAATCACGGTGCTGAGCACCCCTGGAAAATACGTTGTGCCACCCAGTTGCAAAAAAAGGCTTTTAGGTCAAAAGGAGAGGAGTCACCATTTGTGGAGTTTGCTCAGTGCCCGTATGATTGAGCACCCACTACAGACTGCAAGTGCTTTCCATTCATTTTAGCTGAAGCAGGTTTTATCTGGACTCTGCCTTTGGTCCTTTGCGTCAGGTCTTGCGTCTTATTTTGCCGTTATTCCTGTTTCCTACATTGAACTCTAGATATAAAAGACTGACTAAGCACCGAATTTCAATCTTGGATTCCTAAATCCTTGTTTAAGTCGGATCTAAACTGTTAACTTTTTCTCCTTTTGAGAAAGTGAGAGCCAAGAGTTCCCGGTCCCTATAACCACAAATCCACTGTCAGTGGCCTTGTCACGTCTCTTAACTTAAAAGCCAGTTCACCTGTAAAATAAACACCGTGATACACAGATAAGGCACGGTGTGTAGAATTAGCTGCATTTGAACTGTATTTCAGATATAAAATGGCAAAAGGTGTTATTGCTCGCAGTCACGGGACGGTGCTCTGAAGACAGGGTCAGCAAATGCAGCGTTGCTGCTGCTGCCCAGCCTGGGCTCCTGAGGACATGGCCCGAGCAAAGCCCCTTCACCTGGGAAGATATTAGATGTTTAAAGAGGACGAAGTCTTTATGTGGGGAGACTGGAGTGTGTCGGTATGGCCGCGGGAGGGGATGACATCCTGGTCTAAACCTCATTCCTGGTTGATACCCTTCCAGTCCATCTTTGGCTCCCGAAAGCCGCATGGTGAAGCCCTGGGCTCCAGGAGCAAAGCCGTGCATTATCGCTGCGTGTAGGTGAATGGAGAAGCATCCAGCTTATTAATATCCTGATTGATCTTATGCAGATGTTAGTTATCCTGAAGCAATTCCCGTGAGGTCCTTCACCACCTCATCCAGCATTTCTCTTCTCTCTGGTCCTGACAACGCAGTGAGGGATAAAAGCCGGGTGGTGGCAGGCAGAAGGGCGTTCAGAGGTGGCAGCAGGACCTGGACAGCTGTATCTGAGGGCACTGCGTTCTGGGTTCAAATCAACATTGTGGGTATAAATTAAAGTGTGACTCCTGGCTCCATTCCTCTTGCCAGGCTTGCGCAGGCACTCGTGTAGAGGTCTGTGCTCTGGGGACACTGACTGCTCCCTGACAGGCCGCCTTCACTGGGCACACAACCAGCCAGTGTCACCAGCCAAACTCCAAAGTACAGACTTTTCACTCTGTTGAATACAACAAAACTTGCTGCCTTTCCCCCTGACTACCTTTATGGATGCTTAGTTGGTTTTCAGCATCACGCCCCAGTTTTCCTTCAGAAATATCAAAATATTTTCCCTTTTTTTCTTTTTACCCATTGAAGACCATGTGTGAGGTTCCCTACAGTGGCTTTCTGGGTCCCAGAGCTGTCGCCTGAAAAAAATATTTATGGCTTCAGATGGAAAAAGTAGTACATTGTAAAATTCAGAAATCACGTAACCAGATGACCTGCCCAGTTCCACTCACTTCACTGGGCTTTGCACGTGTATCTCACATCAACCTGCCGCGGATGAGGGGCCCTGAGCTGGGCTGGAAAGCCACTGGGATTGCACTGGTGAGAACAGCAAAGCAATATTCTGATAAAGCAGCTTTTTTCCATGCCTGAAGTGCTTTCCTACAGCCTGCAGATACCTCCTGCTCCCCCTCCGTGCCTCTCCAGCAGATAAAGGGACACGTTGGTTGTTGAGCTCATTGCGGCACCTTCAGCAGCCGGGGTTGTCATGGGACTCCCTGCACAAACAGAGCGGGATTTCAAGGATAATTCACAGCACGAGTGAGCAGCCTTGTTCTGTCAACAAGAGCCTGCGTGTTTATAAGGACCCTCAAATGTGTTTTTAAAAATACTCAGGCAGGTATTTTTAGCAGCGTGAGGCTCTCCAGCCTCCCCCAACGCACCGATGCTGTTCCTGGCCCTTCTCCCCGTCGCCCGGGCAGTGTCTGATGGTGAACCCCCCCCAGGGATGTTTCTGCGGGGGCTGACTCCCGAGCAGCCACACGGGTCCCGTTTTTCAGGCTGCACTGACATCTGTTGGCTCCCCGCGACTGAGGGAGGAGAGAGCAAACCCGCTCGGTTCCCTACGTGGAGACAAACCACCGGGCGAGCAATCCCGCAGCGATAATTCACAGAGGGTCCTGTCCCATGGGCAGGGTCGAGCAGGTCTGAAAGCTCAGGGCCTCCCAGACAGTCGGCGATGGACCGCGTTCCCTGCGAAACGCACATCTCCCAGCCACCGCCCTCTCGGTTCCCCGTCTCTCCCTCAAACGGCACCAGCGCTGCCTTTTCCGAGGGAGGGGGCTCCAGGCAGCGTGAAGAAGCCGAGTGCTTCACTGCGAGCGTGTTGCCCCCTCCACGTGACAGATTGAACCCGTGGGACGTGAACACTCATTTCTGAATCAGTGTCTGAACAGATCACACAACCCTTCGGAAAAAACAAGTAAGAAGCGAGCGGAGCGTTTCACTTCAACTAGCAGGGTCTTACTCAGATGTACGGTTTTGATGGTACGACTGGTGTGCTCGGCGTGACGAGCAAAGAGGAACTGGATGTGCTGGAGGGCAGCCAGCGTCTGCCTTGGCTAAAGCCTCCCTCCCGCAGAGGCTGCGCCGCTCCGTCAGTGCTCTCCTTCAGAGCTAACACCAGACCTCACCGCAGCGGGTAACGGAGCTGCCCGCTCCCCCGGCAGGCTCAGCCATGAGGCAGTTACAACACTTTTTTTTTTTTTTTAAGTGACTAATGCCCAAAGTGACTAATTTTGGCATTAACGTGCCCAAAGTGTGGCAAGTCCCACGTCTGACTGTGCAGCTCAAGGGGTTTTCTGAGGAACGCTCTCCAGCGGGTGCCCGATGTGACCCCGGCGCCTTGGGAGGGAGAGCAAAGGAGTCGGGGGGCGAGGACGAGGCACAGCAGAGCATTGGCTTCTACACGTTTCTAGAAACTGCTCCGTAGGAAAGGGCAAACGTTTGTATTTTGGATTATAACATCTTCTCACTGCTTTAATAATTTCTTTTTTTATATGATACAAGAGACTTTGTTTTCTGTGCCATTTAAAAATGTGCTTTTCCTTGCAGTGATGTCAGTCATATCGTAAGTGGTATTTGTCTCTGGACAGCAAAGGAAGTTTTGATGAGGTTTACTAATTTCTGCTGATGACATTTACTTGCGCTCCCATTGTGAAATAATCCTTTCTACAGCCAGCACTGCAGTAGGTGTCTGCGGTCTTTCCAACAGGATTTTAGGTGCAGGACGCAAAGTTAAATATCATCCAGCCTTCACGTGTCACAGAGAGGTTTATGGCACTGAGTTAAATTCCACTGAGAGAAATAACTTGGAGATGAAATTCATAAACAGACGAGCGTGCGCAGCCTGCAGAGTGTCGGTCCTTAATTGACTCCCTCACGCTAGGGACTTTGGAAAGACACGTTCCTCTGCAGGACTGATGCTCCACGGGGACAAACTCCCTTGGGACAGAGAGTGTAACTGAGGCACCAGCCCCCCAGGGCACAGCCTGCCTCGCCACGGGCTGCGGGGGAGTCTCTGCTCCGGGGGCACCTCCTGCCCCTCTCCTCTGACCTCGGTGTCGGCAGGGCTGTTTCTCTCATATTCTCACTTCTCTCTCTGGCCACACTTGCCCAGTTGCACAGCTTAGAATTTTCCCCAAGTCTCTTCACTTGGCCAGTTAAGCGTCTAAGGATGTGCTGTGTACACTGTCTGCATTCCTCTCAAACTCTAGAATTAGACTTTTGAACATTAATGAAAAGAAGAAAAATTGGAATTTTATTTGCAAGTTGAAGGACTCTTCTGTTCTGACTAGTTATTTGCATCTGGAAAGAAACCAAGCAAAGAAACTCTAATTTAGAAAGAATGACCCAACAACCACATTTCAGAATACTTGTTCAGCAATAAGGAGTCAGGATTAAAGAGAAATATAAGGGATCAATAGTTCCCATTTCAGAGAAAATGAGGATTATTGGACAGAAAACAAATCCCAGCATTTGGTTTGATGTTTAGAAATGTATACATTTAAAGTACCCGCAAAGCAATCAATGAACACAGTTTGTGCTTTCCATTCGAGGCAGCAGAAACAGCTCACTGCGAGGTTCTCCCCTGCTTTTAAGCAATGTAAGCCATTGCTGTGGCTCACGTTACAGTTTCCTACACCAACCACAGAAGTGACATAAGGATCGTGGAGAATAATTTTGATTCTGGGCTGATTTTCAGAATAGTTTTACCGTTTGCCTTGGTAACAAGTGAGACAATTTATTCATGGCTAGGATAATGCAGCAGCGTGACGGGCAGAGCAAGCAGACCTTACTCCTGAAGTAATCGCACCAAGATCAACGAAGGTGAGGCAGGATTGAAACTGAACCATGTATTTAAAATGTAACTAAATGTTATACAGATGAGAAGCAAAAAAAAGAAAAAAAAAAAAAAAGAAATTCAGAAATATAATTTTTGGGAGCTACATTTGCTTGAGAAAAGCCCCGGCAGTGTGGCACCCTGTGGGGAGAGGAGGCACGGTCTGGATAAAAGAACTGGGCGGACCTGGAAGGAGAGACAAGTAGGCTCAGAGCAGCCTCAGAAACCCTCCAGTGCTCAGCAACTCTCTCACATATTCATTTTTCAGAACTATGGAAGATGTTATTTTTTTCAGAAGAATTTTCCTGTACTTAACTTCAGAGAAAAGGAGTGAGAGAGGGAGGGAGAGAATGATGATGCTTGGAAAGGAAGTTGCTATAAAAATGTCCTGCTGTTGTTGCAGGGACACTGGTTGCACCTCACCTTCATCAGAAGTTGGATTTCTTTTCTAATAAAGGATTTCTTCTCCTTAAAACAGCCTTACACATAAAATGTGCATGGTTAAAATTTTAGTATGTCGTATATAACGCCATTTACCCTACTGAAACTTTAGCATTCATACAGTTCTTGTATGTTTCTGTAACGATTTGATTCACAAGGCATTTAAACACAGACTGCAGTTCCACCGAAATCCCAGCATCCCTGGTAGAGAGAAAAACGCATTGTTTGGCTGCAGATAACATCACTGTTATCACCGGTATGGCATTCGGAGCAGGAAACGACAGGCACAAGGGACCCTGTCCCCAGACTCTGTAAGTGCTGGAGACCATGAAGGGCCAAGGACACCCGTAAAAGGGTGCTGGCCCCTGGTTCCCTGCGGGACCATCCGTCCCACCTCATTCCTTACAGCTGCGCCACCCCAGGCTGTTGGATGCCCCTTTGATGCAGACACACGACAGGGTTTTTTGGAGCTGGTTAATCCTTAATTTTGCTTTGCACAAGGGAATCAGAAGGGTCAACATAGCGCATGGCGTTTCTGACGTATCTGCTTGTAAGGCCCATTGGCGTTTAAAGGGCAGTGTTTCTTCCATTGTGTGTCTGTTGCCTGGCAAGTTTGGAGCATCACACCTTACAGCCTTGGACTTCTGTTCTGCTGGGATGGCTGATGACCAGGGCACTGTGCCTTGCGTAGTTCCCCATTCCTTCCTGCCTGTGGGAACATCCTGCTTGCCCTAAGTTTCTCTGCAGGGCTGAATGTCTCCCCAGAGGAATTCTTCCCTACGATCCTACAATCAGTTCTCATCAGCTTTGGTTTAACACCACACTGACTGCCAAGCACGCTTCTTGGCATGCAGGTACTAATTCCACATTTTCTACTTGCCTGGTTAGATGAGCCAGCATGCCAGAGAACAATAAAACTGTATTTTTATTCTTACACTTTGTACCCTCCCTCAGCCTGCTACGTAGGAATAATACGAGGGACAAACCAAAATTACTTGGCAAAGGCATTTGTAAAATACATGTGCAGACTCCTCAGGCGTCACAACCCTCGTGACAAGACACGGGGCGGAGAGGGGTGATGCATCGATGCTCACGGTAAAGACTTTCCAGCCGTTCCAGGAGCAACACAGAGCACGGTAAGGACCGTATGCAGCTCCTGAAGCAGAAGTTTCTGCCACCAAGAACATACCTTTGTTCCTACCAGTGGCTCAGTGCACTCTGGCTGCTGTTTAGAGTCAGCGGATTTTGGACAGACAAGTGGAGGGCTGCCGTGATGCAGAGGAGAGCGTGTTACGTGTATTCAGGAGCAGCAACCACTCCATGGGATCGCAATTTCTGCATTTCTGGGCTCTGTTGCTGGGTGACAATCTTTAAGGCAGGACAAGTCACCTACTAAGAGAGGCGTCTGCAGCCAGGGGCAGGGATAATTACAAAAGAGGTGTCAAGACGGCACGACCATAGCATCACGCCCAACAGATTTGTTTTCTTCTCATTACAGAGGGACACAAACCACAATCTTCTTTTGGAAATCCTTGGCTCTCTGCTTAAGGGAATGCTAGTTAAACACTGGATTTATTTCTGTGCTGCCGTGTTTTTAATGCTCGGCTTCAATGCCAGCGTGGTGGTGCAGGAAACACTCTGTGCTGTGCTCTTGTGGTTCCGTGTGGCTTAGTATCAGGTAAGCAGAAAAATCAAATTAATATTGTCCTTTAGTGCAGATTTTCAGATGGAGTGAACTGTCACATCTCTACTGACCTTTGTTGGGGAACCAATAAAAAAACCCAAAATGTTTCTTCGGCTTCAGTTTGATTTACACCGTTGTGCGGCACGAACCCGCGCCGTCTGTGCTGCTGCTGGTCCCGCAGCTGGCACGGGGCGCACGGTGGCCATTTCACCCTGCCTGGAGGTAGGAACCCCATTTCAATAACAGAAGGATTGCTGGAGCGGCGACACAGGAGGCCCAGGCAGCACCAAGCTCTGCTGCACGTCAGGCTGTGGCGCTCACAACGACAAGGATGCCCTTGCAGCATCAGCAGGAGTTGCACTGGTGGGTGTTTTGAGAGCACAGTTGCAAAAACCTTCATTCTTCTGTTTTGTTTGGTTTTCTCTTTTAAAGCGAGTTGGCACGCGTTTGCCAGTTGGCTAGAAATCATTTAAACGACTTCTGGTTCAGTCAGTAGGTTAAATAATCCATTATTTGCGTGGTATAAAGAGAGTGTGAAAGATTCTTTAAAACAAAAAACCTGTTTAGAACTTTGTGAAAGCAACTGGGGGAGAGAGGAGATAAATGAAACAATCAGTATTTTCTCAGCTATCTCAGTGCTTAGTTCGCTTTGCTTTAGGCCCCGTCTTCCATTGCAAAGGCTCCCGTTGACTTTCCCAGGGCTGAAGTCAGCTCCTGCAGCATCTCCCGTCACTCATCACCGGCGTTGGAGCACGTTTACGGGCAGCTCTGCACCCCTCACCAGACGCGTCTTCCTCCCTTAGTGAAACGTCTGTGTTCCAACATTACAAGTACAGAAACTGGTTTGAAGCATTGTACTTGATGAATATCAGAAAATGGGCTACGGAAGAATCCTCAGCAATACATCAAAACAATATACTATACAAAAATTCTGAGCACTTTTAGGTAAAATTCATGCTGCGTGGAAAGTTTCCAGACAGCACTTTTCTCTATATGACATGTCTACAACGAGTAGATAAAAATATTTATGAAATTTAAGTAATCTTTAAAAGAAGGGTGCAAACCTCTGAACTCCTTTTGCTTGATGATGGTGCTTGTCTGGGGATCATAGTTCTGCAGCTCTGAGACACGGAACCCGGATTGACCCCTGCATTTTCTGCCACAGGCTCTCCAAAAAGCCCTGGCACAAAGACAACACGTTCTGTGGACATACCAGAGGCAAAGCCTCACAATAAACAGAGCTCATTAGGGCCCTCCACTGCAGATGCCTCTCTGCAGAGGAAGAGAAGACAAAGCAGTAGAACTTTCCTCGAGGAGTGAGGGGAGGAACTTTAGACCTGGACCTGCACAGGGACCCTGCTCCATGGCCCAGCAGGGATGGAACGGGGCTGTCCTGGCCCGTGTTCATCTGCCTGGGCACCACACCATCGTTTCTTAGTGGAGCACCATGAGGGACCCATGTGGGCTTTCTGTGTTGGAATAACGAGGCGCGTTTTGATTTTACAGTTAAGCCCAAGTGAAGCTTTCTCCATGCCTTTCTGGGTGAACCAAGATTGATCAAACACTTCACGTTATCTGCTGCAGAATCTCACAGATGTTTCCTTGCAGAACCCTTAAGCAGAACACCAAATGTTTCACCACCACATACAAAGCTGGGCAGGAGCCAAACCTTTACGACGTTGTTTTGTGTTTGCCTATAGTATTGCACGTGCCTGTCAGATCCGCTTCCTGTTTTGGATATTAGATCTCGGGATGGAGAGCTTCCAAACGCTAGCCAGGTCCAAAGTAAGCTGCGCTCCACAAAAATAATAACAGTAATATCAGAAGAAGTATAAATACCCAGATGAATAATTGTCTCTCTATTATTTCCTGGCTTGCAAGCTTACGTGTGTTCATGGGAGGGGGGGCAATTTTAAAAGACACATGCTAAATTCCTGCTGGCCAACAATATGAAAGTCTCTGTTACTCTCACAGCCTTTATATTTTACATATCAAAGTGATATCCAACAAAATATGCATTTAAGACCCATCCCTTATGGAATTTATATAACGGGCTTTGGATTCGGTTTGGGAGTTTGTCCACTGTTAAATCTGCTGAAGACAAAAGGAACGCTATTTTGCTCTCACCGGCAGTATTTCCCACAGATATGAAGAGTGGCTGAATGTTATGAAATTGCTTGTGAAGGAGGATTCAGAAAGCAGCATGTCGGTGGGAGACCCAGTCTCATGAGAGGGAGTGTGACAGTCAGACGGGGAAGGAAGTTGTGTGTGAATGTCAATGGCCCAACACACAAACGGCTGGTGTTACAAACACCACTCCTACCCCCAGCGCCTCCTCGGCTACAGTCTCAGCCTTACCTCTTTGGGGAAAACACTTCCAGATTTGCAATCTGGATTTATTTGTTAGGGTTGGCTTGACAGAAAATCAAAAATGTTGTAAAACACAATAGAATAAAATAAAAGTATTTGACTAGTTAAAAAAAATTAGACTGAAAAAACTGAACATTTCTTAAGTAATTCCTAAATAAAATCTGAGTTTTCTGGTGATTTCTATAACACTGAAGTTGTAGACTTCGTACCACAGCGTTCATAAGACACTGAATTCAGATAAAGTGCACACCTAATTTAGAGCAGTTATTGCCTTAATTCTATTTTCAACCGACAGGATGAAGCTAATCAAAATCGGAGAGAAGAAATTTGTGGGTTTGAAGCAAACCGCTGGCCCTGTGGTCCCTCCAGAGGACAAGCAGCATCTCCCAGGTGCAGGTAAAACAGCAGCGTCACCTTGTGCCTCTGTCCCTGCTCCGTCCCTGAGGAGCGATGGCCCAAAGCCCAGGCGGCAGCTCCGGCCGAGCCCCACCTTGGGGCAGCCAAAAGCCGAGGAGCCCGTCCCCAGCGGGAAGGATGATGTGTGGGAGTGGAGGCAGCACAGGGACGGTCTCTGCAGGCAGGGGGATGACACCCCGATGCTCACCGGCAGCCGCCCCAAGAGCTGCCCCCCTTCAAGGAGACCGTGTGTACTTTAGCAAGATGTGTACGATTTTCCACTCTGTCCCTCCCAAACACTGCCATTGCCCAACAGACTTCAATGTACATGGAAAATTATTTTCCTCCCAGATGTTCCTATTTAGAACTCAAAGACTGCTTTAAACCATATTAAAATTACATTTAAAATACTAATAAAGAGAATAAAAACATTAACCGTATGTTCCATTACGCCGTAGTTAACTTGTACTAAAACACATATCTTTCTTAAACACAAGTTAAACACATGCACTAAGATGTCCCACAGCACACACGTGATTCACAGGCGCAGTTCCTTTGGATTTTGAGGAGAACTGTCTTTCTAAGTCACCTACACAACTCTGAACTCCAGTCTTTCAACTTCTTTTAAGGAAAATTAAACTTTTGACAAAGTAATCCGGCAGCTGTTCAGTGCCCTGTTCGATGTATAAGTGTGAACACCCCCCCGTAACTCCGGGGGTTACTGAGCAGGTGCGATTTAGATGATTTAGTTCATATCCTTTTAGTACCTATAGATCATCCAGTACAAATCTCGTGTCCCGGACTGGGATTATCAGAGACTGAGTCAGCAAGAGCTTTTGTGAAAGAGCTGGTTAATGCTGTTACCCCCCCACACCTGCAGTTCTTAAGAAGTTCCATTATGCCATCCCCTGGTCCCATTTGTTTAATCCTCTGGGTTAAAGACACTGCTTAGCAGCCTCACACCCCTTTTCCTAGAAAGTAACAACGATTCACTGAACCCCCCCCCAGTTCAGTATTTCATGACAGCGACCTGGAGGGGTCAGAGAAGCTTTGTCAGTTGGTGTTCCGCTCTCTGCGGCGCTCTCTGTTCAAGTCAGGCAGACCTTGCCAGTCCATGCTCGCTCTGCAGCACAGGATTTCTGCTTCAATTCTCACTTTGGGTCTGCCCATTTTATTTTTTTCTGCGTCATTTTATCAGTTCCAAGGCCAACGAGATCCTTCTGGATGACAGCTATTATTTATACACAGTACGTTTTTCTTACTACTGCTGAAGTTTTTCTTGGTACTGAAGTGAGTAACTTTGCAAACAAGACATTTTTAAAGTACAATGAATGTCCTTTAGGATCAATGCTGGGGTGGATTAGTGAGGATATAAGACTTAAAACATTTTCTTCAGGAACTGTAGACAGTTCGTTGACTTGAAAATGAGAACTAAATTGGGTAAAAAGAGAAAATATTTATCCACCCCAACGTTTCACTGGCTTTCAGAGCAAGACTTTTCTCCAGAGTTTCAAACCATTAAAGATGTCTGTTCGAACCCTCCCCTAAACTTAAAAGATCTGCAGATTCCTTTGAGAATAATTATAGTCCAAAATTCCAGGTAATTTTTTGTTTTGTTTTGTTTTATTTTCCCCTCTCTAGATAACAGTGGTAGTCACATATTTTCACAGTTTGGATTTTTTTCCCTGGACCACTAGACTGCACTGTGCCATCAGTGCAGAAGAGCCATTCGTTCTGCCAGAGGCTGTTGGGATTGAGAAGGCGCTGGCTCCCTGCGCTTCGATCTCCTCCAGCTGCTTGCTTCGGTGCTTCACAGGTCAATCCCCAAGGTAAGTATTTGTACATATGGAGAGGAATTTATTTTTTCGTCTTAACTCCAATGCCTGTTTGCAGTTCAGTTAAGGGTCGCTGAATATACTTTGTCTTAATTTTTTTGTTATAAATCCGAAATTGACTTTTTTGTTTTAAGGAATAAGGCCTTAGCTCCCAAGCTTTGATTTGGAGGCGAATTTAAAATCTCTCAGCTTTGTAAAAGGCTAAGTCACGCACCTGACACCATTGTCCCCACTTCTCATACTGCACCACAGAGAGGCCTGAATACGCTTTATTGCCTTCAGCTCAGCTCTGCCCCACCGCTGGGACACGGTGGGAGTCTCCCCTGATCCACAGCCACTCTTTGTCTACTTGCTTTTTGATTCAGCCTTAACAAAGGGGTCAAATCTTTCTAGTAGTCACTTCCCCTCCCTCCCCCCCTTAAAACAGAATTCTTTAAAATACTCCAGCAAATCCTATGCTCTGCTCATTACCAGGAGGTTTAATGGGAACCACGTGGCTCAGCTTCGGTACGTGGTGAAATGCATCTACTTTGGTTTGTCAGAGCATCAGGCGGAGCGCGGCCAGAGCCCCGGCCATTCCCAGCCAACGCTCCGGTGGAGACACAACTGCGCCCACCCTTGTTCCAGGGGTGAGCACAGCAGCCGCCTTCGGCTTCTACAGCCGCCAGCCCAGTCCTACCCACAAAGAGCCCACGGTCCGGTCCGGCCACCCGTTCACCCAGGACGTTTGCACTTTACATGAAGTGCACCAGAAATTCTTTGCAGAAAACAAAAACAAGGTCTGAATGCCATTGTCCGACCCCACACCACCGACCTCGCTTCCCGCTGCCAGGGTCAACCTTCCCCCTTCCCTCGCGGGGGACTGGCCCCCTTCTAAATAATTCCTCCGCGAGTGTTTCAGACACACGGTCTCATTTCTGGCAGCCTCCCCCGCGCTAAATTCTCTCTGGTGCCTGGAACAGCTGCTTATTCCTCCAGCCTGGGCCTTTGGGATGTAAATAGTGTAATCCGACTTCAAGAGGCAAGGAAATATTAGCAGAATTTAATGTAAATATTGTATAAATCATCCCAAAATAGCACGGCCACGGGATGAGCCAAAGACACTAACTGAAAGTTAAACAGACTAAGTAAATATAGACTAAATATATTCCTCTCCTGGAATTGCCACTGGAATGGATCCAGAGAGGAAATAGGTTAAAATACAGTCTTGTGGCAGTGATATTAAAAAGCCATTGGCCCGTTTGGTGACATTTATAATGAATTTTATGTACTCCATACATTTTTAATACATGCTGAGTTAAATATTATCAAATCTATAAAAAGATTATGGAAAAAAAAATGTCTGGTTTCATATGGGTGGACGCTGCCTGGAACTCTCTCTGTAGGTTTTGTGCAAGAGAAGTGTTTGAAAGAAAACATGAAAGGGAAAAAGTGAAAAAACCCCGCAGTGCAGTTTTTGAAAAGCGTTTCTCGCCCGTTTGGAGCCTAGAAATCACCGCACACCGGGGCAACGGAATTTCCAGGACAGGAACCACAATGGGCAGCAAGGAATGAGATGCATTAATTCCATCCCTTACACGTGCAAATGGAGAAGAATCAGTTCGACTGTCTGGTGTGGCTTCGTGCAGCTCCTCGTCCAGCCCAGTGTAAGCACACGAGGACCCTTCCCCTGTACAGACGCCTTCCCAGCGGGTCCCCGGCCACCGCCGCAGCAAACGTGATTAGCAGCAGCTTTGGCATCGATGCTCAATGATAAACAGACGCCCCGAGTCACCTAGAACAGTCCTGGAAGATGGGTGCTTGTCTCGATGTCCCAAAGACTATTTTTCAAAACTCTACTTTGTCCAAATTACAAAGAGGGTGGGAATTCCGTGCCCCCCACCCCCATACCCATAGAGAGCTGCCACCCCCAGGCACCCAGCGCAGCGCCCCGGCAGAAATCAAACCAGAAGCTACAGGAAAAGTCCGAAACACCTAAAAGGAACGAAGATGGGTCTGAACAGACTCAACCCTCAGCTTCTCTGTAGCTGGATCCCTGTTGCTATGATTCACATGCTGACATTTTCATGATGAAAGGCTGGAGAGACCCCAAGAAGGTGAGCAACTCCTGTTGTGCAATCCCTTTTCACAAAAACTTCTGAAACAGCTGCAGCACATTAACTAAAATTTTCTTTCTTTGCAGAAGTATCCCCAGCCTTCAGGGCAGGAGAGGAAAGTGGCTGTGAAATGCAGAATGGGGGCTCATACTGGTCTGTACCGTGAGGCCCCCTTGCCTCCTCACACCACTTCTTCAGTGGGTGGCCAGGGTGACCACCCAGCTCCAGGACATCTCCAGGCTCCTTACGAGGAGCAGTCACAGGACAAGGGGTTCCTCTGACCGAAGCGCGACACACAACAACAAGTTCAAAGCTCAATAGCAAAGAGACTTTAACCTTAACGCTAACTGGAGGCTGTCCAGTCCCAGTATAAAGCTGAAGGGAGGAACCCGACAGAAGGGGCAGGGAGGGGAGAAATGACGACGCAGCGAGTCCCACTTCAGTTTCTTTCTGCGTTCCAACATCACAGATGTTGTTGGCTTTAGTAGATGCTGCCCCAGAGGCAGGAGGAGGCATTTGCAAACACCCACCAACCCGGGCTCCCCGTAGACAGCGGGAAACACCTCCCCTCGTTCCCCAGCCAGACCACAGCATCTCCCAGAATAACTTTTCTCTCCTTATTTCTGGTAAGGGACTGGGCTAATTCACCTCCTCAGGCGACACAGCCCTGGTGCTGCAAAGGCTGCACCAAGAAGACCCTGCCAGACCCTTCCCCGAGTCACCACTGGCCACGGGTCCCCAGGAGAGGGCTTTGAGCCCTTTTCCTCAAGCAGCACACGACGACCCGACAAACCTGCGTGCCTTTACCCGGTCAGCACCATCCCTGGGCCCCATGCACCCACCACCGGACCCCACGCGAGGTGACGATGGACACGGGGCACAGCTCGGTGTCTGTGGCCACTGCTCCCCCCCGGCTGTCACCCCACACCCTGCTCGCCCCATCTGACACCTCCCTCTGGCGGTGGGGGACACGGCGAGTGCTCACCCCTCCCCACCCCACCAGGTAGACAGGGTCAGTTCTGCCCAGCAAGAGCTAATCCCCAGGCAGGGCTTTGCGCGAGTCCATCTCTCCTCTAGGGACTGAGCCCTCCATGAAACTCTCATGACGTGTCCCCAGTTCAGACAGCATTTGGCAGTCCCAAAATATGCTAAAACAAACTATTAGCTTAATTTGTTCCAGGCAAAACGCAGCAAAGTCAGAAAAGGCTTTTCCTGGGGTACAGTTTACAAGTTGAAAACGTCACAGACAGGTTTTTCCCTGACTAAGCAGGTCGGCCTTGGGCAATCCATAAAACACCAACTCCTCTTCACTTTACCAAGCAAACCAGGGGACCACCCTTGTCCTCCCCTCCCAGTCTGCCACGCAGCTCACGGCAAACTGCTCCCAGAAGACACGGTTGTCACCAAGACAAAGAGCAGCGCTGGTCAGCTGTGGACCATCAGCCCTCGAGGAGGGTAGCCACGGCAGAGGAGCTTGCAAACTCACCTGCTGCCCAGGTCAGTGTCCATAGGGCCATCCTCAGGGAACAGCACAGCTCCAGGAAGGAAATCTCTGGGGCAGCCTCCTCTTAAAAGTGCTGGGCCCACAGCTGTAGTAATTTAAACTCTAATTCCTACAAAACAACCTAGAGAGACACCTGCCCTGGGCAGGGACACCTACCACCAGAGCAGGTTGCTCCAAGCCCCCTCCAACCTGGCCTTGAACCCCTCCAGGGATGGGGCAGCCACAGCTTCTCTGGGCAACCTGGGCCAGGCTCTCACCACCCTCACAGCAAAGTTCTTCCCCACATTCCATCTCCCCTCTTTCAGAGTTATCTGTGGAGGGCTGGTCAGGGGACCCGGCAGCGTGGAGGACCCAGGACCCAGATGTTACAGAACTCTGCAGGTGCCCCCTGCCCGGCGTCGGAGCGTTTCTATTGAAAGATGTTTAAGTGGTGCCAGAATATACTGGGTGTAGCCACCTAAATCCACTGAGGTCAGTCTCTGGTGTCTGGAGCCATTTCCCGTGAATAACTGCTGGTTTGTCGCACCGAAGGGACGATGGAGCTGTGTCGGGAATGGGGGGCACTCGCCTGGGGTGGCCGCGGAGGCAGCGAGAACGTCAGAGCGCCGGGCTGTGCTCCCCTCGGGCCGCGCGGAGGTGAGCAGGAGGGGCTGCAGCTGCAGAGACCCGGTTCCAGCCCTGCTGCCCGGCATGGGCTTGTTTCTAATTATCCCACGTTAATTTCTGACACTGAGAATCTGCAGCCTCTAAGGGGCTGGGGGACCTCCCCTTTGGCAGATCCCCTCCGGGTCTCACACCGAGGGGCCCCAGGGCAAACGTGGCACCAGAAGCTAAAATTGCCTGGAGTTGGGTGAGTAAATCCAGGTGGTGGGAACGGGTCTTGAAGAACTAAAATTCTACCCATTATGGGGTGAAGAAACACGAGTCTAACGGGAACGACCTCAGTGCGAGCTCTGCAGAAGAAAGGAAATCATTTATTTGGTGCAGGCAGCACAAATCACTGCCTTGTGCATGTCCAAGCTTCTGGTCCAGAGAACAGACTTCTCTCTCATCTAAACAGAAGGAAATAACAATGGACACCGGGAATAGCAAGGGATTTTATTATGGAATTGAAAATAAAACCAACCCTTGATTTTTATTATTTTTATTTTGTATTTCCAAAGCAGAGGAAGCATCAGACCTTTTTACTATCAGGTGTTGGATTCATTTCTTTTACTCTGCTTAAGGAAACTTAGGCTGCTTTTCAGGGTTTGATTTCCTAAATATTTATCCCTTTTGCTTTTCAGGTATTTCATATTAGATATTTCTTTTTTCTTTTTCATATTAGATTTCATATTAGATATTTCTTTTTAAAGATGGCTTCTATAAAGTGCCTTCCAAATTAAATCCAGCAGAATTATATGCTTTGAGACACAGTAAAATTGAAGAACATGATAATCAGTCATCAAAATCTAATTTCTCCTTTATTTGGCTTCTGCATTCAGTGAATAACATCAGAATTTAGTCTTATGCCACAAAACCACAGGCTACTTTTTATGTAAAAATCTACCCCATTTTGGCAAAACACTATAAATTTCAAAATTAATTAATTTGAAGAGCGTTTCTACAGGATGGAGATTGAAGACCTGAATTCAGAGCAGTGAAATCAGAACACGTTGCCATTAGCTTCGGTGGCCAGACCGAGTCAGTAACGAAAACAACTCTTCATCGACACGTTTCCCACAGCGGTTCCTGGCACCACATCGTGCTTTATGCTGACTGTCTCCAACAGCCAAAGGCAGAGCTCATTTATGCACATCTATCTCCTAGAACTACCACCAAGGGGATCAGGAACCGAAGCAGCAAGGGAGGGGCAAATGCAGGAAGTAATGAAGTTCTCGTTTTTAATTAAAAAAAACAAAGTTACATTCTGCCCAAGAATCAAAGGCAGCCACAAAACCAGCATGAAAAATGTTGCTGCTTCTCCCTTCTGCGTTCAGCTGCCCACGAAGACTTTGATCAAAGCGGCTCCCGCTAAACCCAGCGTCTTCCTGGAGCTCCCCCGAGGCCCAGCCCCGCTCCCGGGGGTCTCCTCGCGCAGGGAAAGGCGCGATTCCTCGCAGCCCAGCTCGACCCCGAGGCAGAGCAGCCAGAAGCGAGCGCTGGGGGGATTCTCACCGTCACCGCTCCAAGGGCTGAGCTGGACCCAGCGGGGAATAAACCCTGGTCACTGTCCCAGCGCTGCAGGGACACAAGTCACTCCCCGGGGTGGTCCAGCCAGGCCAGCGCTTGTCACCTCCTGGGAACAACACTGTGCACCCCCCATTACTGCCAAATCCCACAAATGTGTGAATCTGTGTGAGCTCTCCAGAACCACCCCGACCGCTCAGAAAAGCCGTTACCCTCCGAGGTCTGTTCTCAGACATGTCAGTGCTGGGAAAAGGAACCCGAACAGAGCAATGGAGTCGTGCACCAACTTCTGGAGCACTCAGTGTTCTCAGAAATGTAAATAACGCCATGGAACGCCACATGGGATAGGTAAGCTGCTTTAATAATAATAAATTTATTAAGCGGCAAGAAGCCACTGAGCTTTGTAAACTGATTTTACTCAATCACAGTCCTTCTATTTTTTTCCTCCTTTAACATGAATACATTCTGTCATTTGTATGTGAAAGATTTATGTAGAGATATGTCCTGGACAACTCTTGCTGATTTTACTGGTCAGAAAAACATTAAACATGCGGAAACAGCACCTTATTAAAACTATAGGCCTTTTCTCATTACATCTCCTTTGCTGCTAAGCTAAACCGTCACTGAATAAGCCAAGTCTACAGAGGTTTTTTTTTCCCTCGTCCTGTGTTCTGAGATGTAGTGGGGCCTGCAGAAACGTCTGATAAAACCTCACATGTAGTAAGTAATTCCGAAGGCTTTGTAAGCAATAGCTGCAGTTGCTTCTTCAGACTAGAGAGAGCTTCTCATGCATTAATGCACTTAGTTAGGGTTTGTGAGGAGCTCAGAGGATGCGCCCTCTTCCTGATACGGTTTGTTGAGCCTGGACTCTGCACCATGGACATTGTTCAGCAACTGGCTGCACCAATAATTTAAAAAAAAAAAAAAAAAAAAAAAATCAGGCTGTTTTTATCAGAAACAAGTAATAAATCTTATCATGATAGTAAAAAAAATGGCAATTTCTGACGTATGACATTTTCATTGCTTGAGAAGGAATCAGTGCAAAGTGAGGTAACCCACGCACCCCCCCCTCAGGGCTGGGGGCGTTACACCAGGCGTCGCCGTTTGGAGTCCCTCTCCATGTCCTCAGCGGGAGAGTCTCCGTCGCACCCAAGAGGGGACACCATGTTCAGCAAAGGGTCTTCCGACGCCCCCCCAAACAGGGACAGCAACAAAGCCACGCCATAGCCAGTAGCTCGCTCACCCTAGGGGGAAAAAAGAGAACAATTCACACTTCAGACTGAATCTGAATTTAGTTTTAATTTACTTATTCACTCAACAAGAGCAGTGACAGCATGTGGCCACAGCGAACACTCAGGGTCCCCGGCAGCTTGTGGTTCTGCATCCTCACTGCTATGGAATCTGTCCTGGCCAGACTAAACCATGAGATTCACGTGAGAACAGAGCTCACACTGACTCCAGGGTGGATTTATCCTGCCGTTGTTCAGGGCAGGGAATATTCCATCCAGCATGAGCATGGATTTGGGAGTACGAGCTGAGTAAGTTAGGTTTAAAAAAAACAGGAGGTGGGGAGTAAATTAGCTTGGTTTTTAGGAAAGAAGAATATACACAAGTTCAAAAAAGGGAGGAGGGGAAACCCCCAAGAGGAAAGAAATGCTTCCTCTGTGGCAGGTCAGCAGGCAGGAAAATCAACTCTGATCAGTCATCCCAAAACAGTACGGGTGAAAATGGATGGTGAGGATTACTGCCACCAATGGAAAGCAGGCAAGTTGTCAGAGTTTACAATGATAAAGATATTGCTGATTAAAGTGACAGAATATTTTAAAACCAAGATGAAAAATACGAACAGATGAAGGGATGGAAACCAAGAAATTCCCCACACAGACGAAGAGCCAATGCTTTTCAAAAGAACTCTTCTCCACCCAATTCCCTCGCTTTGAATGCGATGCTCAGAACCCAGAACACCTGCAGGCACGAGCAGCTTGCTCTGCCCAGGACGGCGTCGGGAGCCGCAGGAACATACTCACTGCGTGGACAGGTGCAGCGATGTCGATGTGCACCCACACCCCGGGCCAGTCAAAGCCGATGTGAGAAGCAATGAAGAGCCCAGCGCAGGAGCTGGGAGTATTGTCTCGGTCCTGCAGAAACAAGAAAAAGCACCGTTGGTCTCGCAAGAAAAGAAAATGTCAAAAGACAGCAGTGCAAATCCAGTTCAAAGCTTAACGAACTGCCCTAAAGCACATGCCTTTGCTGACCAACTACACTGCAGACCCTTTGGCTGAATCCCTGGTAGCAGCCTGGCCCTGCTCAGTTCCTCCTCTGCACAAGCTCCTTCCTGCAGCATTTTTGGAACTTGGTGCACGTTGTAACTCCAAAACGCAGCAAAAGTGGCTACAGCAATCCCATGGCCTCTCTCCTCGATTTCCCGGTTTCTGCGCTCCCAGTTACTGTCTCTGTTGGTTATACGAGATCTGAGGAATATTGGTCTTTACTTCTTAAACCAACTCACCCAGGAATCTTAGGGCCATGCTCAAAAGGCAAGCGGCCCAAAGACACCTTTGCAGCAGCATACGCTGTTTAAAACTGACACTAAATACCAGTGTCGTGACATAGTGCCTGCAAAAGCCCCGAGTCAAAGACCTTGAAGTCTGTAATTATACGGCCCACTTCTGAAAGATTACAGCGCTTGTGAAAAGCTTTCAGCCAGCTACCAACAGGACAGCACATTATCTAGAAAACACACATTTTTATGTCATAAATGAAATTGAATAAAAAAAAAAATCTTACTGCCACAGAGTTCTTCATATCGGCTACAGCAGAGGTAAATTCACTGAAGTGGAGCTCAGGGCAATACACGAGAGGATGGACCAAGTCTCCACAGTTCCTGCCGGCTTTAACACAGGCCTTTTCCCACTCTTCGTTATTGGTAAGGACAGCAGCGTGATACTTGCCTGTAGCAATTCCCTAGTGAGATACAAGACAAAATCGGGAAGGATTCACCTTAACTGTGCTGGGCAAGATAACTCTGTCCTGCCCCCTCTCAGCATTAAGAGCTGCACCCCGTGCGCCAGCAGCTCCTTGCCGGTACCTGAGCTCCGGTGAGAGTGGCCATATCAAGAATGATATCAGCACCGAGGTCCTTGCAGGCGTAAGCGACTCCATCAGCCAGTATCAGTCTGCCTTCTGCATCGGTGTTATTGATCTCCACAGTTCTAGGAGGAAGAGAGGGCACTTAATACAGCAGGGCTTCAGGCTGGGAGCTAAGACCCATCTGTCTGGACGAGAAGGCAGACCCAAACCTAAAGTGCTTTCTTATTTGAGTCCCAGATCTGTACGGCTGCAAGCGCCCAGAGAGCGCACAGGTAGAGAAGGGTCACAACAGCACTGTCATCCTCGCTGGATCTATTTGTTGCTCCCATTTATGCCTGCCATGTTGAGCTGGGATTTTACAAATTGCTGCCATACAAAGAGGTATCATACTCCGTTTAAAACGAGGAGATTCTTACACAGTGGCAGCCTACCTCTAGGACTGAGACAAGACAGACTGCAGATGGACACAGAAAACTGGCTGTACTGGGAAAAAAGCCTAAACCTGAGTGCTTTAAGGAAGCCTCAGCCCATGATATACGATATGTATTTTGATGTGTATTTACAAACTCAACTGGAAACTCTAAGCACACTTAAAACTCACTACTATGGCTGTCGGAAATACTAATATCCATATCTAGGGAAGCTGCTGAGGGACAGGTTCACAATCTGCATGGTCCTCAGACAAACAGAACCAAAGATGATGTTTCCTCTCAATGTTTCTGTGAAAAGGACAGATAGAATCTTACTTTCCAGAGTAAAGAACATGAATGTCATCAGGTCTTGTTGCACGTGGTCCGACGGCATTCTCAGCCAAACAGAAAACCGCGTGAAGATTGTCTTTAAAACCCTGTAACAACAACAGGAGAGAAATGGGGTTTGAGGCTCATCAAGCTAATTTATTGGGACTGAAATGAATGAGGGATTACAACTTCTTGACAGCAATGCCACTATTACAGGGGAAATCTGTGAGGAATATCTTATATCTTGAAGCTGAGGCCAAGAGCTATAGAAAGCAGGTGAGGAGGTAACATCTAACACCGGCCAATGACACAGCTCACTGCCCTTCAGCATCCAACCTGCACCACCGCTCAGATACACCCTACCAGCATCTGTCCTCTCTCTTTCCATGTAAAACCAAAAATATCCACAGCTAAGATGAATTTGGGTAGGGTTTTTTTTGGGGGAGAGGGGGGTGGGTGTTGGTTTTTTTAATGTACCATTCCTGCTGGGAGGCACACAGCATTTTCAAAAACTCTTTTTTTCCCCTTAGCCTCCTCTCCTCTGGCATAGCCCATTCTGGTTTACTTTGGTTTAAGAGCAAGTGCTTTTATGGTTATGGATAAGATTTTAAAATGTATGATGATTTTGTTATTTATATAATGGCTGTATTGTGTGGAGGGATCCTAGGAACAGAAAGGGAGAAAGGACCTAAATAAAAACATAGTTCCTCCACAACTGGGATAGCTAGCCTTAAAAATATCAAATTCCTAGGGAAAACAGGGTCAGTTTCACTATTAATCTCTTGATAAAAGTCTGCAGCTGAAGAAATCTGGACTTGCTGTATCAGCTCATGTTCTGAGGTCTAAAGAGCAAACACATCAATCAAAACCTTTCAGAATAACTGGCAGCACCTAGAAGCCATAAAGTAACTTCACAGTTTCTAGTCCAGACAGTGGGAAAGCAGCGTTGCTGATGAGACAACCCTCCATCTATGACCCTTCGCTCTTCCAAAATGGTCTGTGCAGCAAAAACCCCACTCTGTGCATGGTCTCTCACTGGACTGCACCAAACTCTCCTCTTCCACGTGGAGGATGTGGTTAATGCACCATCAAAAAGGGAGAACCCGCTCCCAGTCTCAGCTGCCTTTTCCTGATGCGTGTTCTGTTTGTAGTTCCTCAAAAGCAGGGCTCACCCTGGTAACGGGCAGCACCAAGAAGGATTTCGAAAATCTACGTGAACGTTCTCTTCTCCCTTGTATTGGAGAGCTCACAACGGATGAAATACATCTTACTAGGAAAAATTACTTGCTTAATTTTGCTACCCAAAGCCCTTTCAAACCTCGCTGTAAAACTGTTGAACAGCATGTAGTCAGGTATTTTCTGAAGACAGATAATAACCTCTGCTCCTCTTCCCACTGAGCTTTCTATCCAACACATTTCCAAGTTCAGTCTCTGTGACAAAGCACAGCTAATTTAGACCTCTTCCAGTTTTGTATTATTCTTAAAAGCATTTAAAAAAAAAAAAAAGTCCTGAAACAGTAACTAGGACAAACTCTTTCCACTGCCTATCCAAATACATTTTCTGCAGGAATTTCATTAACAGATCTTCTTACATGAGGTTGTAAAATTAAGCAGCGAGATCATTCTTTTGTTTTCACACATAAAGGCACAGATTTCTTGTCAGGTATGATAGCTTCTTCAGGCTCAGTTTGTCCGAACATACCACGGCCAGTTTGTTCATTGCTTCAATAACTGCACATGAAATGACAGATCGCTTACATTCACCCCTACTGCAACTGCGAATGCAACTTGTCTCAGCGCAGGTAATTACACCCAAAACTACTTTTGAATCGAGGACTGAATGACGTGAAGAACGCACCACATCCATGGCTTCCCCAGAGTCTCCCTATGCGCTGTGTAAGCTGCAGCTCTTCTCCCTCGCAAAGGCGTGATCTGACTTTCTCTCGGACTCAGTTACGGAAAGGCAGTCTTTTGCCTGAGATGCAGCTCACAAATCTGGTTTCAATTTTAAGTCCCTGCAGATAACTGTGAAGTTTACAATCTTTCCACATCAAACATGGTGCTGCGGCCAAGGCACAGAGCTAAACTGTTGAGAAATGGGAGTTTGGCACTGATCATCCCCTGGACAATGCTTCCGTCAGATCCATGCGTTGATCTGCAGCAGTAAGTGTTCTTTGAACTTTGGATACTCCTTGGAGGCAATAGCTGCTCTGTCAGCAAGACTCAGTCACTGGATTTGCGGAGAGGGCAGAGTTTTATTGGCAGCGGCCACTTCTTTTTCCCAGTTCATATTGTTAAAGCACAATATGCATTTTTTTAATCCTTTATATTTCAATATCTGGCTTCTCCCCAGCTCCCCTACTACTTTCTGACCACAGGAGCAAACCAACAAGCAGCTCCTGATGAGACCAGAGCCGCCACTTTCCCAGTAGGTTAATATTAGAACTGGCACAGGATTTGGAACATGGACAGACTTCATATCCCAGACTCATCCCCTTCTTTGCTCAGGGGATGACAGCTGCCCCAAATCCCACGGCTTTAACAAAATCAGCACTGGATAAATCTGATTCAAGGAACTAGAAACCACTCAGGCTGCAGAACAAACGCTGAAATTCAAGAAAGACTCTTAAAAAAAAAAATAGCACTCAAGGAATTTCTCACAATTCTCAAGATCCTGGTAAAGATTTGAAATATTTTCCTGAAATAGCAGAAAGAGCAGAGTGGCTCAAGATCATTGATAGCAGCGTCAGGTCAGAACTTCAGGATTAGACTGGTCCCCATATCTGGGAATACATCCAAAAGCCAGACTGCTCCTTGGCAATGCTGGGATACAAGATATCAATTAACACATTTTACTTACTTGCTTTACAGTGGCTTTGAAGGCACCCAAAATAGCAGCTGCTCCACCACAGTCTCGTTTCATTCCAGGCATAGTAGTCTGTTTAAACAGAACCACAGAAATGTATTTTTTTCTTTAAAAGATAATTTCACAGTAATGCCTGCTAAAACTAGTATTTCTGATGCTTCTGTAACTCTGGTCTTGACAGCGCTCAGCCATAACAGAAACACGGAACACGTGCCTATTGGTGGATCTTGCCTTAGAACTGGCTCTGCTGCTAATTTATTAGAAAAGAGAAAGGTTGTTTACAAGATTTGCACTGAGGCCAACTCAAACAGGCTTTGGATCTATCTCCAAAATCAGAAATTAAACAACGTTGTTTCTAGCTTTCTCCTAGCAGTGGGCAATACTTAAAGGGCAAAGTATCAGGTAGCTGTTTAACTGCTCTGTAAAGTGTTCCTTGAATCCTACTTGGTCTTCTCCCCTGACAGCCTGTGTCCATATGGATGACAGCAGACCAAGTGTTTGCTCAAATAAATATATTTTGGTTTCCTACAGACATTAACAGATTTACTTCCATCAGAAAACAGGACTGTAAGCAAAGGCAGCAGAAGAACAAGTGTTTGTGTACCTTTCCCTTAATGCTGAGTCCCCCTGTGTCATACACGATGCCTTTGCCCACCCACGCGATGGTCTGTGTGGCACCATCCGGAGTGTGGCTGAGGACTGCGAGGGCTGGCGGATGCAGAGCTGCCTTGCCAACTCCGTAGATACCTGGAAAACAGAGAATTAAAACACTTGTGGGGAAGAAAGACTGTGGGGAGCAATCCGTGGCTATTTTCTGTAAAACATCTTGGCATACTACGGGCAACAAAACTGTTTCAAAGACGTGCAAATAAAACATTACAATCAGGATGGCAAAACATTCCAGTTAACTGCTAGGAAAAAAGCTGAATTTTCAACAAGGTATACCTCCAAAGCCTCTCTCTTTCAGCTCCTCATCTCGAATAATGGTAGGAGTAATCCCAAGATCCTTGCCAACTTTTTTGATTTCCTTAATCATTAAAAGAAAAAGGATATTGTCAGTCAGTCATCAGGAGGACACAGTTGTGTCTTTCCACACATATGGGTACCCACTGAAGGGTTCTGTGTGATTTTTGCATGCATACACAAACATTCACAATTTTGGGAGTGGCGTTGGTTTTCCAATGGCCTAATTCCACTGAGACATCCTGGACTTACTGCAGCATGAAATACAAATTTGACCTTTAAGCTCTGCCAATAGAAGAAATCTTCAGAGGTAAAGGCCAGATATTCACTCTATTGGATCACGATGCAATAGGACAGGAATATTTTCATTCTCAGCAGCTTGCCAGATCTTTATGATAAAACTCATTTGGAAACACCTCAACTCCTGTCCCATAATTTCAGAAACTCTTGCCACCATCAGGTTTCAGACAACACCAGCACTGGCAGAGAAGCCAGTGTCATGACCAAATCAAGAACTCATGTCTTCTGACTCCCAGAGCCTTACCCCAGCTGCACACTCTGCCTCCTTCCAACTTAGCAAAGTTCTACGAAATATTAAAGGCCAAAGAAATGTCCTCAGCATCATCCGTGGGCAGGTTCTTTGATGTGTTTCCCACTGACGACATACAAGTTTTGCTAAGAGATGGCGACACCAGTTCTTCATTACTGCTGTCTAGACTCACAGTCAGTAACGTTACCCAGCAGGTGTGTTACCCACCTCCAGGAAGTTATCGGTGTTCATCTCGTTGCAAGGGGTGTCCACGATCCGAGCAGCCAGTCTGACCCCTTCTGTGGCGCTTGCCAGACACTGCGAAAAGAAGGGAGGACACCTGAGAACTGGCTTTGGTTCGGCTGGTTCCTGCACAGCTCTGCATTCGGTCCTGCACAGCCTACACCAGACGTGTGGTTCCTCTGCAGCACATCCATGCGTGACTGCAACCCATCACAGGCGCTGTACAGCATTCAATAACGTCAACCAAGTTAACACACATTTTTTGTATGCATTAAGCTTCAGTTTGTCCCTGTGCTCTAATTTCTAAGCAACTGTATTCCTTCCCACAGTGAATTGATATTGCAAAATCAGTAGCCTTCTCCGCTATCAAAGGGAGACCGAGAAGGCAATGTGAGGTGGAGGAAAGAAAGATAAGAGGAAGCCAATTCAGGAAGTCACAATGATCTTGTCGGCTGCTCGGGTTAGAAACCTGCTGAGATTACACACTCTGCTACACGGGAAACCGCAAAATTTATATACAGCAGGCAGAGTGGCTGAGTGCAATAAAGCTTACTACCATAAGATACTCTATATGGCAGGCCCATGGGGAACGTGGAATATTTCATATTTGTGTAAAACATGCATGCATCTGTTTCCTCATTCTTGTGGCAAAATGGACTGGCCCTCACCTGGACTGAGTAAAAACTTAGCTAATCAAGAGCGGATAGAATCAAAATGGCCGACAGCGAGCGTGCTGTGGCTGTTTCCCTAAAGAAGGATCCTCCTGGCAAAAAGGACAACGAGGGCACCAGGCAGTAAGCTTCAGCTGTGAGTCAACAACCTGAAGCAAAATAACTGTGCAGAAGGAAACCTCGTTGAAGCTTTCCAACAGCCACACTACACTGAAGACCACACGCAGCAGACAGGTGAGTCAAGAAGGGTTTCAAAGGGATCTGATGTGTCGGATAGTCCTTCGTGCCGAGGTATCTGCAGCATGGCTTGGCCAGACTGGCCTAGTACTCTATCCATTCTGCATCCCAGCAGACTCACCAATCCTGGCTCACTTTGGAATGGTGCCCAGTTCCCTGCAATTACTGTTGATTGCTTTACTTCCCCCAGAGGGATGCGGACCTCCTCAGGAGCGGAGCCAGGTTTGAGTGACTCACAGCTAGGGCCAGGCAGGTAAATGGAGCTGCTCCTACCCAAAGGCCAAGTCCCAGGGAAACAATCTGAATTCCAGAAATAAGCTGTGCCTGGGTCTGGCTCCCAGGGTACGCACGAGAACCTGGATAATGCCAGGCTTTAATAACTGCCTTGTAAAACTCTGACAATCCATGCTAGTCCTCACCATAAAATACCCTGACAATGCAGTAGGTGCAAAACACAGCAACATGCCGAGGGAGAGATTCAGCTAAAAAAGTCCTACCACATGCCTCCCCCCTGCTCGACATTAGCTGTCTGGGGCTGGCTGAATTTAAGGGGTGAAAACTCAGCTTGGAGGAAGCCAGTAACAGTTTTGGCATTGACATCAAGGGGAACAACAGGAGGTAGAACATATTTCAGCTTTGTTTTTTAGTTATAAATAACCCACATGGTTTTGAATCTACCTATCTGCAGGAACTGTTTTTGACACCAGCTATGATTTTTCTGATTTGGGGCATGGGAAAACTGAATGATCAACAGTTGTACTCATAGCACGTATGTCTGTCACTCTCCTGAAAACTGCTCTGACATCATTTGCTGTGGCCATATTAGTTCACAGAGTAAGGACAAAGCATGGAGGAAAAGATACTGAAAGGGGAAAAAAAAATGCCCTAAAGCTGCAATTCGGTGAATTTCAGATGCAGCAACACAGTACCCTCTGACAAATCCATTGCCAAAAATTACAAGGGATTTGTAGAAGCCCACTGACTGATCAGCAAAGAGAGTGTCTGTGTACTTAACAGGAAGCTACCCAACAGCTCAAGTGCAAACCTTGGGAAAGCTTTTAAGTTGGGATCCTGAAGAGGAATGACCTGGCATAATAAGAGTTACTGATGTGGAGTTTTCCCTCTGTAATAGCCACATGCAAAGGAACAGTCTTTGATTATCTGCCATTGAAAGATGACTTAGACATATTTCACTATTCTGTACAGCTCATCTCCAAGCTGAATCATTTCTTAGGGTCTTGTTTCTGGCTACAGTTTTCTGCTAGAAAAACTCAGCCAAAGAGGTACATCAGACAGAAATAGCAGAGGCCATATGGGATCCCAAAATAAGCAACTTTTAGTGACATCACTGTGATATTCACCTGCACAGGCACATAACAGATTTTGCCTGGGTAAAAGAAAGTGAGAAGCCCACGCACTGAAGGCAATGTAATATCAAAGGCTAAAAATGCACCACTCGCCTCTATGATAAACATGAGAAAGGAAACATTTTCTTTGTGCTATCCGCTTGGTGTTTTCCACCCCTGAAATCTAAATTCTGAGTAACATCTTCAGCCTTTGCTGCAGTAATATGTTCAATATTTCTACTCACAGGTGCTGTGAACTGATCAGTTTCAAGGAACTTTGACCTAGGCTAATTTATTACTTTAGATAGAACACCTATTCCCTATGTAGCCTGAGAGGTGTATTTGTGCATTCAAGAAATTGAGGGAAAAAAATATATTTCAGGGAATAATGGAAAAAAACTGATGACAGGGCAAAAAAAACCCAACTTACTTTAAGTGTTGCAACTTCTATTGGTCCGTTGTTTTGTCCAACCAGGAAAAACTCTACCGTTACAGTTTTCTTCTCTGTGCGTCTCGATGCACTGGACCGATGTGTGAACAAGGGGAAAGCCCTGGCCAAGGCGCAGGCAGAAGCAAAGACTTCAGACCGCTCACAGACCATCTGAAACACCCGCCAGGAGACAGACAGGTCAGACAAGGTTTGGCATGCGGAAGGTTATACTTAAAAGGATCTGTTACCTGTGATAGTATTGGTGAAGAGGGGAAAAAACAAAGAGGGTGGATGGGAAACAAGTGCTGTCTGAATGAAGCCACACTGCTGCCTCCTGTTTTGCAGGGATGGAGGCACTACGAACAGCAGCACATTGAACTGGTTCGGTTCATTTCCCACATGGAAATGAATTTCACTGCTGGGCTTGACTGGGTGGGAATCAGTACATCCTTGTAAGGGAGCTGGACTGCTTTAATTGTACTAGTGCAATTAACACAGGTTAGCCTACAGAGAGCATGGGAACCATCAATATGTGTTCAAAACAAATGGAACAAAGAGAGAAATGATATGAGAATGTGGCTAATATTAACCCAAAAGCTTTTTAACATGTAGAATATTTTTCTCAAGTTCATTAAAGAAATTACCAATGGAAAGCAGTTTTAGCTAAACATTTTCAACGTTAACTGTAAGGGGAACAAAATTAAGTAGAGTTATTACTGTTGCAAATAAGTTTTCCAAGTGAAGAGTATAATTAGATTTTGTTACTGACACTGACTATATGAGTCTTCTCTAAAAACCTAGAAATCTGAATAAATCTGGAGAAGCTGTAGAAACAAATAAAAATTCAACAGGTTCATACAGAAGATGACCAAAGCAGCCCAGGAGCTTGTCCTGCAAAGGACTCCCACTGGAGCATTAGTTTGCATTAAGACTTTTAAAACTCAGTGAGTAACACAAACAAGACACCTTCAATGGGCAACGCAGCATAGACACAGCGCTCTGCACGCAGGCTGCCTCCACCTGCGAAAGCACGTGCCGATGTCATAAATCCTAGTTTGAAAAAGACACTACCGGTTCCCTTTGCACGGATGTTCCCAGCCGAAGACATTCCATATATATCCAACCTTAATTCCCTCCAATTGCTTGGGCACGCATATGCTCTTATAGTTAGGGCTTGTTTACGCGTCAGTGCAAAACCACTTATAAATGTCAGTATAATTATATCAGCAAAACCTGCCCACCTCCAGTCTCCTTGGATACAGCTAAAATCCTGAAAAGTCAAGAAAACACTCGACTAGACACTTCACGGGGAGCTTTTTCAAATGGCCACTTACCACAATACACCTGCTGGCCCCCCCGGGGAGGCAGTTTCTGACCAGGCGGGTGATGAACTGTGCGGCGGAGGGGCTGTTGTGCCGGCTGACCCTGGAGGGCAGAGCGGCCACCGTGGCGTAGTTCAGGTAGAGCGGGCAGCTGTCGGTGGGGTTGGGGTTCAGCGTGCTCAGCGCCGACTGCCACGTCTGGGGGGAAAGGAGGATTTAGAGACAAAGGGCTGTATCAGACTCTTCTTCCCATCTCATTCCCACTACGCTTAGGCACTCTTTAATTACGGGGTGTTAGATGCTGGACACAAAGAAATTGCACGCACACTTTTAAATGCAATAACCCCTCGAGTGAAAAGAAACAGAGAATACGATGAACCTGTTTATTCACTGAAAATACAAATGTGCTTTCCATTACAAGCACCTCTTCTAAGCCACAGGAATTACAATTTAAAACCACACCGTGTCATGCAGAGGCGGCTTCAGAGCTTTTCTGAGCTGGGACAGTTTTCCTAGAGATGAATGGATGGGCTGATTTACTAGTCCCGAGCTATTGTGTCACACGGCAAATTAATTAAAAACAAACAAACAGAAAGGAGGCTAAACCCTGCCACAGGAGACTCGGGAGTCCAGCAGAAAGACCTGCCGACGCCTGTCGCGATGCCACCGGCGCCATCGGGACACACGGACCCCTCGCACCCCAACGGGCCGGGGGGGCCGCGCCGCCTCCTCCGCCCTGCGCGGGGCTCGGCCTCCCGGGACCGCGCCGTCGGGTAATTACGTTAATCGCCCACATCCCCGCGCCCCGCGGAGGAGCGCAGCGCAGCGCAGCACACCTTCCGCCGGGCGCGGAAGGGCCGCGGATCCCCCCGCCGGCCGGACCGCCATTGCCCCCGACCCGGCGGGGACCGGCGCCCTGCCCCGCATTCCCCCGTTAAGGGCCGCCCCGGGGGTTTCCGGGCGGGGGCCGCCGCCGCAGCAGGCCCCCCGCCGCCGAGCAGGCCGGGCGCGCCCCGCAACACGAGGCCGCGCGGGGCCGGGGGTGACGGGGAGGCCGGGCCGGGGCCGCCGCCTGCGGGGGTCCGGGGCCGCCGCGCTCCCGCCGCCGCCGCCCGGCCTCACCTCCTCGGTGACCCGCGGCTGCAGCTTTCCCCGCAGCTGGGCCCAGGGCAGGCGGTGGAGGTTGTGGAGCTGGCCCAGGACGAGCAGCGGGCGGCTCTGCGGGTCCGCCTCGCCGGCGCTGGCCTGGAAATCCAGCTGCACGTTCGCCATCTTCCTGCCCGCGGCGCGGCCCGGCCCGTCCGCTCAGCTCCGCCCGGCGCCGGCTCCGCGGGGCGGGCAGCGCGGGCGGGCGGCGCCGGGACCCGGATGCGGCGGCGGGGCCCGGCCCTCCCTCAGCGACCCGGCCCGCCCTCGGGGGCCCGGCCCGGGCCGCCCGCCCTCCTTCCCTGAGGGGCCTGGCCGGGGCCGGCGCGTCCCCCGTGCGGGAGCAGCCTCCCGGAGGGGCCCGGTGCCGGAGAAGCCGCGGGCAGACCGGGGGTTTTATAGTGCTACGGATCGCAAAGGAAAATGGGGAAAAAATTAAGACAGTAATTAAAACTCGGGGGAAAATGGGGAAAAAAATAGACGGAGGGTCCGTGCCCCGCGGCGCCTTCCCGAGGTACCGGCAGCAGGGCAGTCCGCGTTCCCCCTCCGTAACACCATTTTGGGATGGAAATGCTTCATCTTGACAGTGTGAAGTGACATAGGGCTAAAAATGGAAAAAAATTAATTCCTCTTAGGCTCATGAAGTTAAATAGCGCGTAAAATGTGCATCTAAAAACATTCCAGAAAGAGGAAAAAGCCAAAATAGGCTCCAAGGTACAGCATAGGGATCCACTAAAAGGAAACAATGTTTTCCATCACCAGCTTTTATAGTAAATTTAAATGTATTAAATATAATAGGGTATTTATCTTCATCTTTTTATATTTGCCAATCGCCTCCTATTAACGTTAGGTCAGTAGGGAATCGATACCCATTAATCTGCAGCTAGGAAAGCCAGGAAAGTCTGAACATGGGGAAGGGAGCGCACTGGAAAAGGGAATGCTGATGCAGAGAACAGAAATTCCTTAGAGTAAGGTCTTATTTGGTCTCTGAAGGGACATTGTGGAAACGATATTGCCCGATACATTTAAAATTAGCCTGAATAAAAGATCTATGGAATCCTGTTGCAGGGGCCCATGGCGCATCTCCAGACCGGTCGGCACAACCCCACAGAGGAGAGCAGCTTCTCCCGGTCTCCGCTGAGCCGCCAGCACGGAACCCTCGGGGCACGCACGGCACCCCTCCGGGGACACGGCAGCGGGATGTTCGCCGAGCTCTGCACAAGGGTTTGATTTACTGCTGACGGCTCAGACCGGACTGCGACAAGCTGACACCTGAAATGATTCAGAAGCCTGGAAGTTGTTCTGCTGAGTTTTTTTCCCTGGGTATAATCTCCTTCAATAAATTCCAGCTCAAGTTACACAGGACAGTTGACATCCGAGTTTAACCTCTTGTGCGATGCTCATTAAAAGTACTTTGCCTTTTACAGAATTTGGATAGAAACTATGTGGGCAGTTACCGCAGCAGAGTTCAGACACCACGGGCATGTCAGTGACAGCTGTGAGGGGAAAATCCATCCCGACAGAGCAAGTGACATGGTGCTACAGAATGTCATCTATTATTTTTTTCAAAGATATTTCATGTCACTGCTGCTCTCATTTAATTATGAAGAGCCATTAACATCACAACATTAACGTCACACAAGTATGTTTCAGTTTATAATTTTTCTAAAAAAATGAGTAATTGACCAATTAAGTTGGAAGTGTTTTATTACTTCTTTGAATTCATTAGCCATGATAAAATGTCAAAAGCACCAGTCAAGACAGAAATAAATAACACGATCTCATGTTAGAGAGAAAGTTGCAAATACAGTATTTTAAATTATAGCAATAGGCTGCTTCACACCCACCGCTGCGGAGAGCACACGAGGGAGACAGTAGTTCTACTCACAACCATTGAAAAGATCCATTACCAGACCAGGGAGCTGCACACCCAGCTACAAGCATCACTCATTCTGCTACCAATTTACTTCATGAATTTAATCAAGGGTTCGAAGAGGCAGTTTTGGAAGTCACAGATCCCCTCTGTCTCGAGGTGACACAGGAGCGGTACGAAGCTTTTCACAAGAAGCCACACAAAAAGCCAAGGCTTTCGCACCTTCGCAGTCCCTGCTCTCAGTCCGTCCCTGCACCGGGTCAGTTAAAGCCACCTCTCACCTCCTCCTCCTCCTCCTCCGGGCACAGAGCAGGTAAACTCAGGGCAGGCGACACACGGGAATAGCACTGCGTTACAAACAGGGGCCTCGAGCAGAGCATCTCTGCAGGTTCATGGGGAGCACTGCATCCGTCAGAAAATGAAGGAAATAAATTACAATCCCTTTGGGGAAAAAACTCCATACAGAAAAGCCATATCAAAAATACTAAGGCAAGGCCTCTACAATTGCACACTGCTCCAGGCCTGAATTAAGTCATGAGGATTCTATTACTTAGGTGTTCCCCTAATTTCTCTTTTATGGCCTACAGCAAAGTTTTCCACTGAAAAAATAGTGAAAATAACCCAAATTCTCTACTGAAGGCCTCGTAACATGTCACTTGCATGACATCTCTCATGGCCAGTAAGAGACCATAAACACGTCCTCTTCCAGGCAGGCATTTTAAATAAATAATCTTCTGTCAGGGACAGTGGATGTAACAAGTACTGTAGTGGAGTCAGTTCTTATTCAAAAACCGTAACACACACGGACAGATGGCTGTAAAATAAACACCTTACACAACAACTAAAGTCTGAAACATCTGAGACCCACCAGAGCAGGTTCAGGGGGAGCAGAAAGCCAGAAGGAGAACCTCCATTCTTTAGGTTTAACTTCACCACTGCTTTAATGTAATGTTTGTACTTTAAACAAACAAACAAAAAAGTACATGAAAAAATATATATCATCATTCTGGTGAGGAAAAACATTCCCGTGATTACTCAATCGCAGAAAATTTTTTTAATTAACTAAATGTGTTAAATTATGCCGGTGATTAAATCTTGCTATTTACAAGATCAAGTACTACTCTGATTCTTAGTAATGGTGCAGTATCTAAATTAAGATCACGGGGGTTGGACTACGTTCTGGTTGCTAAAAGCTTTTTTAGCTGTCTAGCCAGTTCTTTGGAGTTTTTGAGTCCGGAAGAAAGGAGATGAAGTCAAACATTTTTGTGTCTCAACATATTTTACACCTAGATCAATTTTGTTATCTAGTCCCATGGTTTAAATTTGAAGCCTGTCACACTGTGACACGAGAACACAGAAGACAACGCATTTTTGTTCACAGTAACACACTAATTACTGTACTCACCAGTAAACTTCAATTTTGTAATAATTTTTAAGTACTGTGTTTCCAAATACCTCTGCATAGAAAGCCAAATTATTCATGTGAGAGCATCAAGTTTCCTGACATTTTCCATATATTCCTTACAAACACCTCACAGTTCACCAAACTTGTACTTTGAAGAACTCCACAGAAACATTGCACCACAAGGGCTGATACATTCAAGGGCAGCTTTCTGGAGTGCAGGTCCACCCACTCGCACTGGGGAAAAAGTTCACATAAACCCCAAAAATGAGAAAATGAAGTGAAACCTAGTGTGACTTTACACCAATAAGAACAACAATAAGGACAATTACTATAACAAACAAAATTAAAATTACAAGCATCTTCCGATTCTTCTTTTGATATTGCTCTGCCTGTAGAAACAGAAAAGAAAGAGTTAATACTGAGATTTGCGGTGTTTGGTACAAGGGAAGTACAGGTTACCAGAGAACAATTCTCAATGGAAACAAGATCAGGCAACGGGGTATGAGAAAGTCTGAAAAGCTGGTGAGATATTTCACCTCATTTTGCTGATACAAGATTCCTGTATTATATTTGAATGACATTAAAATTCACAACAAAACTTCACATTTTTAACAGGCATTTTTGTTGTACCCCATTCAGCTATGCATTTTCATTTAATTTCAATTAGGACTGAAAGCTTTTTTTTTGATTTGGTTCTTAGTTTTCTGCTTCATTCCTTCTTTCTTCTAAAACACATTTTCTCATCCCTTTCCTCTTTTTCCCAGGGGAATTAAAAGGAGGCAACGTGGAAAAAACTCTCCAAAAGCCAAATAAAAGTCCGCTAATAGAAGCTAAACAAAACAAAACTTGCATTTCATTCTTTTTAAACTAAGAAACCTTCAAAATTTAAAGGGAAAAAGATATTAATTCTTCTCCTTTATAATCCCTGGAAAGTAATTATTTATTATCAGATCTGCTGAAGAGGAGTTTTTGACCTGAAACTATGTAACGTACAACCACTGTGATTATTTTCTTAATTAGGCTTGAAGTATCAAAGCCTGATAAAGTATCACAACTGATTCTAATTTTCACCTGAAGCAGGAATTGGTAACTAGTCATTGGTATCACCAGACTTCTGCAGCAAATTAATGCAATTTCTGTGGAAGTGCTGTCTCAGTCGTTTGGTATGATTACGACAATTGAAACAGAAAAGGAGACTGACATTATAGGTATCAAATCAGAATAAAGCTACTGACGGTATTAGAAACAGCGGGGTATCTGACTTTGATATTACTATTCAGACCTGTGTATATGTCTTCCCTGATAGGTGAAAGAATTCCTATTCTGTACTGGAAACAGGTATATTTTGCATCAAACCCCCGTGCTCCAGCCAGCGATCCAAGCAGGGGGGTGTGGACAACTCAGTAACTGCCACGAGGACAGAAATCAAGGTGATTCGAACAGATTCATTTGTTTCTAGTTCAGTTTGTGCAAATTGCTTGCAATCACTTTAAGCCTTGTTCACAGAGGGTCGATGCCTTGTTTTAGTGATCCCCAATTCAGTTTTATGTATAACAATAAACCTATAACCATTTTATTTTGCTTTTCCTCAAATGGCACTTTTTTGCTGTCCATACTAGAAGTCTACTGTGATACGAAGTTGAGCGTGTAGCAGTAAGATGCCCATGCTCCCAAAACAGAATGTTTTGCTTAAATAGAGGCTTTTGCATAAATCTGTCATTCTACTTTATTTCCAGCAATGGAAGGACTGAACTGAGCTGACAAGTCAGAACTTAGCTTAAAATCAAAATAAAACAAAAAGCCAAAAGAACAACCACAAAACTCTCTGTTCTGCTGCCAATTCAGACTTTTCAGACGTTCATAGTAAAAGCTTCACACCAAAAGCATAAGGTTGGACCTAACTTCTAACGGGTGTCAGCTGGGAAGAGCAAACATGAGAAGTTATTCTTGCCTCTCGCGCTATTGGGATGATGTTTTCAAACTAGGATATATCAACTGAGCGATATCTCTAGTGAGGTACCCAACAACCAGTCCTGTTTCACAGGTGCTGGGCTCTCGAAACAGGGAAGGAATTGCAGACAGGTCCCACGAGGTCAGCACAACAGAGATCAAAGCATGTTACTTGGGTGCCCAGAAAGTGATTTAAGAAACGAACACCAGGCATCAAGCATGACGTTAACAGAAGCTGTATGGGCAGTTCCTACTGCAGTTGGACGTTGTACACTGCACAGCAATCGTTTCTGAAAGGGACAATGTCCAACTGAAAAATCACTGAACAACTTAATGGCTATTAAATTATAAAAGATTATTAGATACGCAAAGCAGCTTAAGTATTCCATTAAGCTCACCTTATGTAGTTGTTTTAGACCCTCTTCAGTTTTCATACACGACTGCTCAACATTGTAGTCAATTCTATCTAGAACTGTTCCCTAAATAAAACGGAGAGAATGAGCACCAAATTGAACCTACATGAACTTCATAAAGCTATTATTATTATGAGCACCAGAGTAACTAACAACGCTCACAGCAAACGGCTAATGAACAATGTAAACTAAGAGCTTTTACAGCAGAACTAGTTGGGACTTCATTAAAGGACCCCCTTGCTCAACGCCTGACTGGCAGCTCTGTCCCACCTCACATCATGTCGCCCCATCATCACCCTTCTTCCAGCTCAGGTGCTTTTGGCTGACACGTTTACCCTGAACTGAGTCTCTGGGAGAAATAACTGTCAGAACTCTGGGATTCTATGTTTTTTTTAGTCTAACACCCATAACCAGTTGATTTTTTTTATCTCCATTAACTCATCTCCTGGCAGATTTCAAGCAGAGGAAACCTTATCCTGAAGAGGTAAGTTTGGAAATGTGAGAAGCACATGAAAACAGGATGTTACAACAGGAAGAGTCTTCTGGAAGCCTTAACGCTACTTGGAATCTCCTATTTCTTACTAACAGATGATATCAATGTACCTGTTCTACTATCATTGCTCCCAGGTCCCTAAATATTTCATTGAGATCGGAGATTGACTGTACAATCTGACGGATTTCTCGTTCCCGCTCTTCCACCATTAATGTGTTTTGCTCCACCAACGCTAGCTGATCATCTGTAAAACCCTGTTGGAATAAAAGATTTAGATGTTGAACTAGCACTAACAGTGTGAAAACACTAGAACTAACTGTAAGTATTATAAGATGTCATAACACAACAGTCCTTTAGGAATTTCTATAGTAGACAACTATCTAAGAAAAAAAACCTTATCTATTTTAAAAACAGAGTTTCAGGGCCACTAAAATAACTTGGACAGCTATTTATAGTTTTAGCAGAAAAAATTTAAATCCTATATCCTGCCTGAACAAACAGCTTGTAAAAATAAGATCTGTCCTACAGAATGTTTTTATTGATGTACAAAACCAATACATGTGTCTTGTAGTTATGAAATATCTGTTTATTGATCAGCATTACAGAAAGTCCCATAATGTCAATGGCCACTAAAACACGTCAGACACAGCAGCGATTCTGATTTTGTTTTAAACTATGGAGACCTCACTGCTTTTGTCTCCCAAGGCCACTCACACCTGAACACTATCCCTCCTCCCACTGCTCATCTTAACATTGCAACAGCAATACTAATTAGGAAAATGTATCACAGAAATCTGCAGAAACAGAATTTCCATGTAGCTTAATGCTCAGGGCATACCATTTTCATATTTTCATACTAAAACTAAAAATACATTAAACGCTTTCTTCACATTGAATTTGTGTAATAATATCTTAACTTACCCTATCGTAAAGTGTATCATCCTCCCCATCATCCATCAGAGGGACTGAGGTGTCAAAGAAGTGTTTGGATCTTTCTTCTCTATTCTTCATGCCTGTAAGAGGCAAACTATGTTTGAGCCCAATATTTACACACATGAAAATCAGAGTAAGAGTAAACTCTGAAGCACCAGATAGAAAAGCACAAGAACGAAAATCTGGCTAATAAATGACATAAATAGCAGTATCTAAATTTCAACTGTCACAGAGGCTTACTATTTAACAAAGCATAACAAATTCAACCAGACCTGCAAGACACTGATTAAATCAGTGATTTTAAGTCGTTATGTTCCATGAAGTTAAAAAAATTAGGTAAGTTAAGAGCCTTAAAATGTGATCACTCTAGGCCGTTTTCTACCATTCTCTTAGGAACATCCCTTGTCTGAATTGTGGTCCTAAGTTCCACCTGTGCCATTTATACTATGGGAGGAAGAAATATTATATCAGTATTAAATTTGAAGATTAAATTTTTGTGGGTTTCTTCCAAGATTAAAATAATCTTACTTAGCTGAAGATAGAGTTGTACACAATGTTAGAGCTTTAAACAGAGGACATTCCACTTCGATCTGTTTATGGATGCAGAATTTTACTTTCTCACCGACTACCTTTTGAAGTTTAATCTATCACAGACTGCCAGTCCACAGCAGTACCACCTCTGAAGACCAACGGCGACCAGTGTAACAGAAGTAGCTTTGCTGACCATGATTTGAGAAGCGATGATGCATTAAAAATGTGGATGGTTTCATTGATATATTTAACCACGAAACCATAACCTTTCTGTGCTTCAGTTCTCCCAACCAAGAAAATAAGCACACCTTAATCAGTGGTTTCCACAGAAGGGGCCCCTGTATTACTGTATCTCTTATGCTTACGTTTGAGATAGTCAGACTGTGCATGCCTAAAGTTGGTGGATAGGTCCTGAAGGGACTGTGCTAAGGAAGACACTACATTCCTGAGAACACGTGCTTCTTGCTCTGTACAACTACGGGACCTGCTCTGCAAGACCTGGACTGCTCTCTGACATCTGTGAAACAACTGAGAAAACAATTCCATTAGTAAAAAACACACAGCAACACACACACTTTAAATATCACATTGCAAAAGTTCCACATGGAAGACTAATATTTTGATATCTAGATTTTTAAAATTCATTTTTTATTGCCCAGTGCAATGTTTAAAAAGGTATGGAAACATAGAACATAAATGAACAAAAACCTTAAATCTAACAAGGTGGCAGAGTAACACAACTACTTCCGACCAAAGACGTTTGCTTCATTGTAACTGCTTGGACGGGAAGCCTTAGAATATATATCTGTATTTCTCTGAGATATCTGTAGATGTGACTTGTTTAAGTCTCTCACTCCTATCCAAGCAGAAAAGCAAACAGGTAAGTAAAGGAAGAGAGAGGTTAAGTGACTCCTTGGGAAGATCACCAGGACAGTGAGTGCAGCACCAACCCCAGAGCTCAGGATTCTGGCTCACTCTAATACTAATTAGAGAAGAAATGCTTTACTCAACAAACCACTGCCTCCTCATGATGTGTTATAGATACATCAAACTGTAGGGTTTGAACCAAAAGCAGTCTGTACCTGTGTGATCTCTTGGGTGGTTATTTCTATGGCCCGTTCTTCCTCGCTGCTGTCGTCCAGTGTTGGTCTGTTTAGGTGTTTATCATGAAGACTGGCTAATTCTTTCATCTTCTGTTTAACCCGGGCGATATCATACTGGATCTAGAAGAGAAAACTCAACAATGAAGAAAGGGAAGTGACTAATGTTTCAGAGGAAAAGGTTCTGACAAATGCTAGACAAAAATCATTGCAAGAAATCTATGTAACATAAAAAGAAGACCAAAGATCATTAAAAAAAAAACAACACATAAAAAGCTGACTAAGCAGTAACTGAGTACTCTCATATGCTCTGAGGTTGCTACTTTTTAAACCTAGTCTTGTTAATCTTAGGCAAGACTGCTGTTTTCAAATATGCTTCAATACATTGGAATAATATTTTTATCATTATTATTGATATCATCATAAGAAGGTTTAGCCAACTTCCAAAAATATAAATGAAAATTCAGGTCACGCCTTGAACTCTGTGAAACATTGGAGAGCCTGAACTTAACAGTGAAAGTTAAATGACATGCTTTCAAACAAGCCATTAAAAATACTTCTATAGGGGCGATTATTATAATAGTAAAACACGTTCTGTTTTCACATAGTAAACTGCTAATGTCCAATAGTTTGGGGTCTCTTCCGTTGGACTCGGCAAAGGGTTCAAACAAAAAGCCTAGTGGATTTTTTTGTATCCTTCCTTCTAAGTTTCAAACTGAGAACAACTTTGCTTTGCTACGAGCTTTAGAACCCTCCTGCAGGCTCAAGTCTAAAGGCTCAGCCATAGCACATCTATCCCAATGGTCCCAGTGCACTGTTAATACTGGGCTCCCACTGACGATACAAACCCAGTCTTCTGGAATCTCTGGCCCTAGATAGTCTCCCTTTATTTCACTTGCAATATATCGTTCAAGATAATAAGTAACCACGTGCCTGATATTTTCCTCTAAACAAGGGTGGCAGCTTAGAAAACACACTTATTTTAGTTTTTCTTCTAATACTACTTCTATCATAAAACTTAGAGCACTGAGAGCATAACTGATAACACTAATAAATCCCTACATGAGAAGTCAAACTCCATGTTGGATTTGCCACACAACTTACTTCGTCTGCGCCATCCACCCATTTGGGGGGTAAGCGTTTTGTTACTCCAATTGCTGCTTCGGGATCTAAGCTTATCCCCGAGACCAGTGCCATACGATCATCAGCAAGCTACAGAAGACAAGAAAAGACAGCAAATTAATTTTATTCAAATTAGATCCAAATCCTCGAGCATTAGGAAAAAGTGCATGTATGCCTTCCCATTTAGCACTGGGGCCATAGATGCGTCCAGTCCTCCTCCTCCTCCAAGAGGAAGGCTGGGGAATGGAAGGAACTGGAAGACAAATACAGATGATGTTGCCAGTCGAACCAGGCTTTGTCATTTCAGAGAAAAAATGATCTTCCTTTACTGGAGACAGAAAGAGGTGGTATCATCAGTGATACCACTTGAAACATACCCAATTAGTTCATTGTTCTCAGGGAAATATTTCATACAAAACCCTCACTTCTTAGTTTCTCCCAGATTTCTAATTTTCCTTTATCAGGCCTGGAAAGCTTTGTGGTTCCCCACTCCCTCCCCTTTTAAGAAACAATCCCTCTTCCTTCCTGGGCAATTCTTTCCTGAAAGCCTGTTTTTCCTCTCTGACTTATTTCCCAACCAATAAAGTCTGTGTAATCTATGCATAGCATAAAAAATAGTTAATAGCTTCACTGTACAAAATCACTATATCCTATATGTATACAATAAGTGAGACTAGTTTATAGATGTATCTATTAACAATGTAATATTATATCACAAAATACTCGTCCTCTGCATACAGCCTTGTCCTCCTACTGTCCAGAGACACCTCACACTGTATCATGGAACTTAATAAATTAGCAGAATAAAGAAAGGAACATTTTAGCTCAACGATGTTTGCTTGATGCACCACGGCAGAATAAAATGTGAAAAACAATACCTCATCCAGCTCCTGAAGTGATTTGTGGATCCCATCAGCCCCATCCAGTTAGAGACAGCAAAAGATAAAAGGGAAAAAAGAGACATAGGGCAGATATAGGGTACAGTCAGTTGAAAAAATACTAATTTGTTTTTTAAGCACGATGGTTTACCAAGAACAAAACAAACTGGCTTTTAAAACATGGCTATTCAATAAATACATCAATATATTGTACTTTTTAAGTTATCATTTTGCTTGATGCACAATCTTTAAAAAAATATTTCAGTTTCTTGGTAAACAGAAAGAACGTCAGAGATCCAGGTAAGAGCTTGGTTTGTTTTCCAAAGTAACTGCACAGTGAAGTTTCTAATTACTAAAATTTCAGGTAGAAAAACTGCAGTAGAATATACTGAAGTGTGACAGCAAGGGCAATTTGACTGCACTATTGACAGCACATTTGACAGCAAAGGGTAGATTTAGATTAAATATCAGGAAGAACTTCTTTGCTGTGAGGGTGGTGAGCCCCTGGCCCAGGTTGCCCAGAGAAGCTGTGGCTGCCCCATCCCTGGAGGGGTTCAAGGCCAGGTTGGAGGGGGCTTGGAGCAACCTGGTCTGGTGGGAGGTGTCCCTGCCCAGGGCAGGGGGGGGAACTGGATGGGCTTTAAGGTCCCTTCGACCCAAACCAGTCTGTGATTCTACAACTCAACATTCACCGGTGAGTTAAAAAGTTTGATTATGACTGGAGGATCCACACACAAGCTTTTGTAAGACAGTTACTGCCAAGCACCCCAGTTATCACAGGATAAAACAGACAGCAAAAGACAAAAAGCAAAAGCAAATGTAGTATATGCTCATTAATATACACAATTATGCTCTAGTTTCAGGTAACATTAATTCTACATGCATCTGAAAAAATACAAAAGGCAATGTATCTTCTCTATTCATCAGTTTTTGTACTGTAGAGGGTATGTGTGAGCAACAGGATATTTCACTAAAAGATGAATAAAGCAAGCATGTCAGATCTAAACCAAGGACAAAACACCTGTGGTTTAACAAAGCAGCTGGCTTCAAGTAATGATCTCTTTTATCCCACACCAAGCTTTTGAAACAGGACTATACTGTTAGGAACACTGCTGTGAGTATCTGTCTTTAAGGAGAGGTTGACTGTCCACACGAGAATGCACCTTCCAGGGCAGAATGCAATTTTGACAGCGAGCTCTCATGGCTCTTCTTGGGGAGAAGCCCGGAGAGTGAACTGGGGTGAGACAAAGCACCAGGAGCGAGAGCTTGCAACGCTGCCCTGCTGGCACTCAGAGCTCTGCTCCAGGGACACCACCCGAAAGAAAAGGTAATTAGCTGCAACTCTGACAGGGATGGGCACCTTAGAAACACGAAACGCAAACAGCTCCCACTACCATTTTTACATTTCTCGCTAAAATAGTACGCTTGTGATAAGTATCTAGGGAACTTTGAACTGTTCTCCAGAACCAGGACGGAGCCTTTGACTAACTTCATCCACTGCACAAGGGTGACAATCTCCCATCAGCGTCAGCTTTGATTGCATTGGAACGAGCATCCTAAAAAGCAGCTTCAATTAGCGTTAACAAACACTGTAAACAAACGTTTTATGCAAGTGCTAAGTGTTACTGCACTCGCTGCTCAGTAGAAGAGTACTTTCACTGCTCAGCAGCCTGTATGCCAGTTTAAACTAACTATTCTAGGTGATATTTTTAAAAATCCAAGGATCTAAAGAAGTGATATTGATATTGGCAAAACACCTTGTTAACAAAAACTAAATGCGGTGCTACATTAAATATGTATAATACATGTTACTATTGACATTTCCTGATCTGCAAATGCAATTTAATATGTAGCTTGTTAGACACAGGTGTAATAAAGTTAACAACAAAGACCATTCAACAGCAACTCATGAGTTGGAATAAAATTTGCAGCACAAAACACTGCTTTTCAAGAAAAGTGCATCAACGTAAAGCAATTTAGAATGACGAGACTGCCAGCAGATATTTACTGCTGCCTCTTACAAATAAATGGTGAGTGTAAAAGCCTCAGTAGAGCTGAGCTGCCAAACGGTCCATCACAGCCCGACCAAATCAAAGCTTAGAAAAAGCTGCACAGACTGCCTCTGAACAAACAGCTTTCTGAAGCTTCTGTAGTGGGGACTTACACTAGAATCCACCAACGCTCCTGTCTCACAGATTACTGTCAGTATTAGTTGTATTTGGCAGGGGACTAAAAAGGGCAATGGACATCAGAGCAAATTATGGACAAATTCAAGCAATGGGAATAATCGTCACTAGTGTATTTAACTGTGCCCACACTTACATGAATAGAAGAGTTCTGCTCTACGAAATAACTTGGATATTTTCCTTTGGGGAAAGGAGGCTTCGAAAAGCGCAATAGGCCAAAAACCTCATGTCAGTGCTAACATGAAGTTATGAGAACAACAACTGCATTTATTATTCACGGGGCGAATGGAGGGGTGATCAGCACCGAGACAGAGCTCTTCTGTTCATTTTGGGTGAAGTAGGAGGAAAGAGGGATGGGGCGAGGGGGGAGAGTACAGGGGGCGGCGGGGTCTGGGGAGAGGCATCGGGGAGAGGGGCTGGGGGGAGAGGGGACTTCGGCAACAGAGAGGGGGACTGGGGAGGAGAGACAGGGGGCTTTGGTGGGGAGAGAGGGAAAGCTTCTGGGGGGGTAGAGAGGGAGACTGGGGGGGTGGAAAGGGGGCTTGGGCAGGGGGAGAAGGGGACTGGAGGGAGAGAGGGGGCTTGGTGGGGGAAAGAAGGGGAACTGGGGAGGAAGAGAGGGGGAGCTGGGGAGAGAGAGGGGTCTCGGGGGTAGATGGAGGGCGGGGGGTAGGCCGGGGATGGGGCCGGGGTCGAGGCCGGGGTCGGGGCAGACAGCACGGCTGCCGGGCAGCCCGCGGCGCAGCGAGGTACGGAAGGACGAAGGGAAGAGACTCACCGCAGCAGCCATGCTACGTGAACTCAGAGGGCTGGAGGAGCCGAAACTACTCACTTGCTCGGCCAGCAGCTGCCGGCTCTGCACCGCGTTGTTCCGCAACAACAAGAACGCGTCCGTGAGACGCCGGGTGGCCATGGCCGCCTCCCCGCCGGGCGCTCGGCCCTAGCTCAGCCCGGGGCCCGCGGGCACCCACGGCGGCCGCCCCCGGCCGCTCAGAGAGCCCGGGCGGAGGCTGCCCGCGCCGGGCCCCGCCGGCCGCCGGCCCCATCCATCCCCCCGGATCCGGCCGCGGCCCCGCCGCACTTCCGCGTTGTGCATCGCCCGCCGCCTTCCGCCCCGCCCGGCCGGGCCCCGCGGCCCCGCACCAGCGTTCCGGCCCTGCCGGGAGCCCCGCGGGTCCCCGGCCCTCCGCCGGCACCGGCCAGGCTGGGGGCGTCCGTGCCGGCTTCTGTGGGGAGAGGGGGGGCCCTAGGGGAACTGGCGGCCGCTCCGCCGCCACAGGCCTGCCTGGCCCTGGGGGAAACTTGGCAAAACGGGTTCCTGCAAAGAAGCCCGGACGGGTCCCATTGGAGCCCCCAACATCAGAGGGACACGGAGCTGTCAGAGCGGGGCTAGGGGAGGCCACGGAGATGCTGGGAGGGCTGGAGCCCCTCTGCTGTGAGGGGGGGCTGAGAGAGTTGGGGGGTTCAGCCTGGAGAAGAGAAGGCTCCGGGGAGACCTTGGAGCCCCTTCCAGTCCCTAAAGGGACTCCAGGAAAGCTGGGGGGGACTCTGGATCAGGGAGGAGAGCCATAGGAGGAGGGGGAAGGGTTTGACACTGAAAGAGGGGAGATGGAGATGAGATGTGGGGAAGAACTTCTTTGCTGTGAGGGTGGTGAGAGCCTGGCCCAGGTTGCCCAGAGAAGCTGTGGCTGCCCCATCCCTGGAGGGGTTCAAGGCCAGGTTGGAGGGGGCTTGGAGCAACCTGGTCTGGTGGGAGGTGTCCCTGCCCAGGGCAGGGGGTGGCACTGGGGGGGCTTTAAGGTCCCTTCCAACCCAAACCAGTCTGTGATTCCATAGCATCTTAAGTTAACTTGTTCCTTCTCCCTGCTGTGAATCATCCTCAAAAGGCATAAGTTTGGTTCAAAGTAAAACACTGTAGTGTGACTGTTTTGGTCTGATGGCTTGTCTTTTCCCATGTACTTTTTTCTGACCCTGCCCCTCCTTCCCCCAGTTTCCTTTACTTCCAGTGAATTTTCTGTTTTCTGAAAAACCTTGCACAGCTTTCCTTCCTGACTCCGACCATGCAAAAATCAGGATGTTCCCTGAAAACAAGCAAGCAGTGTTTAAAATGGCAATATTGGGTTTGACTTTCTGAAAGAGGCCTTTTCAATGAGGTGGACCGAAACGTTTTTCCCCTGCTGCTCTGCCCGGGGCAGAATCACAGAATCACAGAATCTGCTTGGTTGGAAGGGACCTTTGAGATCATTGAGTCCAACCAACAAAAAAAAAAACAAAAAAACCCCAACAACGCCAAACACCAAAACCAAAACCAAACCAAAACAAACACCCACAACCCCACCCCACACCCACCCACAAACAGACACAATCCAACAATCTCGGGCACTAGAGCATGCCCTGAAGTGCCATGTCTACACGTTTCTTAACGTTTCTTCTCCAGGGATGGTGACTCCACCACCTCCCTGGGCAGGCTGTTCCAGTGCCTGACCACTCTCTCAGTAAAGTCATTCTTCCTATTAGAGGAAGGCACGAGGAGGGTCTGGGGTCCCTCCTGCACCCAAGGGATGGCCAACAGGTCCCTCGGCCAGGGCAGTTGCCTGCACTCTGCTCCTCAGGAGACTCCCTGGCTTAGACTTCCCCAAAAACCCTCCAAAAAACCTCGTATTTACACATATGGTAAGAACAGTGACTATAATCACAACCACATTTTCTGGAAATGTTACCCCGTTTCATCTGACCGCCTGGGCAAACTTGTACAGTGAGAAACAGAAAAAAGTATTTCATTTGCTATTATAAGACATCTGGGGAGTTTTCCTGAGCAGCCCTTCTGCCTCAGCGGGAGAGACCTGAAACTTGGAATTTAGCAAGGAAATAAGCTCCAGTCATACAAGGACTAACGCACGCATTTCATTTTTCGTGGTCTGGTGAAATCTGTTTTCATTTTGGCTGCCTGACAAAGGCTTTAAAAATATACGTATGAACGTCATTTCTTCATGCTAATTTTTAATCTACTGTAACAATTTTTTATTCTATGAAAATAGTTTCAGCTAATGACCTTCCAGCCTTCTCTTGGCACTGCTGCCATGGCTGTAGGTCAAGAGGAATTTCTGCCGTCGGCGGGCTCCCCATGATCTTCTCTGGATGCGTGTGCAGGGAAAAACAGCTGGAATATCTCAGAGGGTGGGATGACAAACATGAACCCAATGGGAAGCCTGATACCCCAATGTGCTAGAAATTGGTACACACTGGCAATTAACACCTTCTGCTTCCTGATTTTTGACAGCTAAAAAAGGTTTGAATATTGGGCAGGCTTGGAATTTAAGCAGAGGGTATAAAAGTATTTGGGACTTGTACACAGAGGGATAAAACTCTGTAAGGAAGGGCTCCAGACCGAGCCCGGGGAACAGCCACTTCAAAGGGGATATTAGGAATAAGCAAAGGGAGTAGAAGGAATGGAAAAAAGGATTAATCAAAGAAAACTACATCTCAGAAGTTAGGAAGTGTAGGCATAAAGGGAAATGTGCCAGAAGTATAGCTGAGTTATACCTTGCAAAGGAAATTAAAACAAATAGCAAAATGTTCTTCAGGCATGTGTAGCAGGAGACGAAGGAGAGAAGAGGTAGAGGTGATGAAAGGGGGAGAGGCAGGACACAAATGAATACATGATACATAGTGGAAATGTACGTAGAGGAAATTAATGCTATCTCTAATGGAGATAGAAATTGTCTCATCCAAGTGGAACAAGACATAAAGATCGTAACTCAATGACAATTTCTGACCCAGACATGTGGCAGCACTGGCCTGTCACGATTATATCTGTCTGTGTAACAACAGCATCACTGCAGCAGCAACACAACACAACTTGGGAGCAGGAAAAACTGTTCCAGAATTTAAAAAGAGGAAAAATGATTGAAATCTGATCCAAATAAAATACAAGACTTTTGGATAAATTTAGCAGGAAAGAAGAATACTGGAGATGATGGCAGATAGCAATGGGCTAAAACACAAGATGCTTTTACTGAAGATGTCTACTGCTCGACTAACCTGATGACTGCGTAAGGGAACTAGTTTTCTAACCAGAGAAAAGCTGGCAGATCTGTTCTGTCTGGTAATGAATAAAAGTAGGGTGGTAGTTAGAAGAAAACATTTCACCATCAGAGGAATGAGGTCCTGGTATGTCTCTTCTATAGAGAGGGCAAGGGCAAACAAACATGTTATAAGGTAGCACTCAATCCCTTCATAAAAAGGATAGTATTTCCCCCTCTGAAGACAGCTTGTATCACTAAATATATCTTTCTAAGCGTATCCTGTTAATATTTTGGGCTGTTGCTTCTTGGTGCTAAAGCTCACTGCTGTAGGTTTGGAGCTTGTGTCTTCCTTTGCTCTCTTTTCTGCTTTTTTAATGCCTGTCCTTTTCTGCTGTTGCTGATGAGCAAGCTGTAACGACGCTGCCTGCCCTCGCACATTCCTGTGCCTACCGCCTCCCACAGCCAGGGCCTGATCCCAGAGGGTGGGAACTTCCCAGCTACTACCATGGCATTTGGATCAGGCTTCTGGAAGAAGACAAAAATGCTCCATATTTCAGAAGAACATTCTATTTTGAGGCGAATAGCTAAGCTTTTTTTTTTTTTCTTCTTCTTCTTCTTCTTTTTTTTTTTTTTTTTTTTTTTTTTTTTTAATGAGAAGATAATCAGAGCCATTTTTCAAATACCAGCTTTTAAACTGTGCTCACAATCTCCCTTCTCGCGGTCCAGTCCCTGTCTCACTGCTGTTTGGCTACCCAGGCTGAGTCAAGGGCAAACAGACCTTACGCTTGGGTGATCAAATGAAGGTCAACCCCCGCGACATTTTATCTTGTGTAGTTGAGTAGATACACGGAGGAGGTGAAATATTGCAGTCTTTTGAAGCCTGCAATCGCCTTGTGCCAAAGGCAGGATTAATGGACCATTGAGTGCGTTTTGCCCTGGAAAATCCCACCATCCTTTTGCAGCTGGGACACTTGGCTGCCAGAAAAGTTCTTCTGTGGGGAAGTTTCTAAAGCAGGAATCAGCTTTAGTGGTGGGGTTGGCTCTGCAGTTGCTTGAGGTGCGTTTCCTGCCTGGGAATCGAGAGGTTCCTGGGAAAATAGACCACGTTCTTGCCTTTACCCTGGAGCAGAAGATTTTCAGGCTTCAGGGCTGTCAGACTCGTGCTTTCCAGATAGTGTTCATCACTGCAGCAGGACCTGTTTGGGCAGTGAACTGGGAGTTTCCGAGCTCTGGCAGCGATGCGCTTCTGACAGCCCCTCTGCAGGTGGTGCTGCAAGGCAGGGAGAGATGGGGAAGAGCCGCCTCCGCTGTTCTTAAAATCCAGTCCCTCGGTTTCTTAACCAGCTCTTGGTATTCCAACTTTGCTACAATAAAATTAGACATAGTTGCCCTTAATTTCTTTATTTTGATGAGCTATAATCTAAGTGCACCCATTGGAAATACAAACAGAGGAGAAATGTTATTTTCTCTGGGTTCAGACTCTGACATTATGTTCTCTTCCTGGAAAACTGCAGTTGAACAGACTGTCTTTTCATATTGCTCTAACTTTACCAGAATTTTAACAGCAGATTGTAGAATCGAATGAATTAGAGAAGATCTGAAAAAGAATAATAAGTTGGTCATGCAGAGACCCTAAGAAATGGATGTTTAAATTATAAAGAGAAAGAAATTCACATCAAATTATAAAGAGAAAGAAATTCACATCTCTAAGTGGGCTCTGTCCTCTTTTGCTCCGCACTCAATGTTGCCTTGAGTTCGGCTGCTCTTCTGCACGCTGGGAAATGGTAGACTGGATCCTGCAGATGTGCCTGTACCCCTCCCTGCTGCTGAGATGCAATCTGTCCAGGTGGAATTGAGTCTTGCTTCAAGCTGGGTTGGCAGTGAAGGCTGCTGTGTCTGCTTGGAGGGGTGGGAGAAAATTTTTAATCAAAATTCAGCTGCAAAAATTCAGTATTTACAAGCTGACATACTTCACATACATAATTAGACAGGCAACCTTCTTTAAAGGCAGATATGAGAGTTACAGTCCATGAGCTCCTACCCCAGTCTTGTGACAGGCTAATAATGCCTCTGGTACTTAAACAATGGAACAACTTTGTCATCTAATATTGTGCAAAATTCCTTTCCTCAGCTAGGCACTATATTAAATCTTCCGTGTCACCATGGTGTTAGGTCATCTCTGCAGCAAAGATAAAAGATTGCTCATTGTAGGCATTTATATCGCTGCTTATCCTAATTACCTCCCCAGTAGTCATGTGAAGATATTCTTTATTTAAATTGATGTATCAAATGTAAAAATTTGTTACTGGTCTCTTTCTTGAAAGATGTATATCCAAAGATTTTGGGTATCAAGATAGGATATCTAGATATCATGGATGTATGTTTCAGCTGAGCAAAAGTTGTGGACTGGAGGTGCAGCAGTGGTTAAGTGTTCATCCATGGAAGCGGCAGTGTGAGTTCAAGAGGTTTGTCCCCCAGCTGTCTGCTGTTGACCATAGCAATGATGGTACTCTGCCATTCCGCCAGCACAGCGTGCTCTGAGGGTGCTTCTCATGTGCTGCAGAGCAAGTCCATCAGTTTAATTACTAATCTAGCAGCTTTCCTGGAGAGGCCGAGCCACCACAGCCGGCATGCAGGAGTGCTGAGGGCAGGTCACTCGAGGCCACGCAGCAAACCCGGCTCTGAGGGTCGAACAGTGCCGTGTCTGGGGTAGGAGAGGGGGGAAATGGGCTGTTTGCACACTGTGACAGAGCCCCACAGCACTCCAAGTACATGCATACATGAAAAGATTGCAATCAAAATAAGCAGACAAAGGAAGTATTGTTATTCCTCTTTTAGAGATGAGGAACCGAGCCATGAAGAGATTCAGTGAGCAGTTCCCCTGCAGATATGCATAATGTAAGAGCTGGCAATAAAACACAGGATTCATCATTGCTGCCATTTTACAGATGGAAAAACCAAGTCACAGACCAACAGTGGCTCGCTCAAGGTCGCACAGGGTATTTATAGCAAACCCAGGACCTGAGTCTGGACCTGCTGAGTCCTGGTCAGTATTTTTCCCAAGGGAATCATGGATAAGGAGATTAATGTCAATAGTTTCCCCAAAAGCAGCAGAATTTCAGAAAGAGAAGGAAGACTGTTCCAGAAAAAGACTCCTGTGCTTGTGTTAGAAAAAGAAGCTTAGACTCCAGTATCCCCAGCAGCTCATACCTGTGTTCTTGTTACCCTAATTAGTGGCAATGTTCCACTTCAGGAAGGTTTTATCTCCCTAAATTAGGTGGTGGTTTTTTTCAACTAATAAAATTAGAGAAGGCAATTCAGAAAGATGTATTACAGTAGATCACAGTCTGACATTCATTCCAGCAATAACAGCTGTTATCAAAGAAAGATCTTTTTCATAAACGTAGGAAACAAGTCAGGCTAATAAAGATATGAATAGGTTTTTGCACATTACAATGTAAAAATAATCAGTGAAATAGTGAAAAAAAATCTAGTCAGAAAGTCTGCATAATGAGTATTATCTTGCACAGAAGTAGTCTGACTCTGCTTTGTAGTGAATAGCATTTCGCCATAAATCATCCTGAAAGAAGAGGGAAAGAAGGAATGACCCTGCTAATTTCAATGCCATTTGGGAGCAGCAGAGGGCACATAAGAGCAGGTTCCCACTTGCCAAATCTTAATTTTTTTGGCCTGGATTTTCCTGTAGAATCAGGGACTGTAAATACTGATTTTTTAATGAGCTGGTGCCAAGTGGCCAGCAAGCGGGTATCCTCTAAAGAAGGAACTGTAGATTTCCAAACTGGTTTTCTGTCACTCAGGACTGCTGGTTGCAGCTGACGTATTATGCCAAGATACTGCCGTACATGGTGTTTATTGCTATTCTCAGAGGTGCTTAGAAATGGGAAATGTTAGAATCTGAGATAAGTACAAAGATGATGTAAGAGCGCAAGGAAGGAAACTAGACCAAGCAAAAAAAATAGTTTATTAGACCAAGTGGAGCAAGGTGGGGAGGGGGGGTCAGAGCTGCAGCTGAGAATGGCCGTGGGGAGATGATGAAATCCCCTTTCGGCCTTAAATAGCATCACAGTTTAAAAAAAAAAAAAAAAAAGAGCAAACCATACATCTGAAATCAAAACAAAGGGGTTGCAAGGAACAGCAGCTCCAAGAAAGGAACTGCTCTCCTTTCCTTCTCTTTTCTTCCTGCCACTCAGATAAAAGAATCACAGTGTCTCTAGAAACACTTTCACCACCCTCTGTGAACTTCCACTCCACAGAGCCAGGCCTCGCGGGAGCAGGCTTATTGTCCCCGGTTTATACACGAAGAAATGAAGGCAAGGGAGAGTGATTGATTAGACAATCAGTTTTTCTCCGAGCTGTCCTCATTTGATCCCTCTGAAGACACGGTTGTCTGACTGTGGATGACTCGTGCAGCCCCAGTTCCTCTGGTTTATCTCCCCTGGCGTCCCCAGGGCTGCTTTAGCCCAGGACCCTTCAGCCCCGTGGGCTCCAGCTGGTCTGCAGTGGTGGAGAATATCCCCTTCAGCCTCCCTGCCCTGAGCTCCCACTTACCCCATGGCTGGGGGGGATCATCCAGAGCACTCTGAACGATGGAGCACCGGTCAGAGTGGGCAGGGGGGTGTTTTGATCTCCCACCTCCATGCTGCTATGTGTAGGCTGGTCTGGGAGGCTCTGTGGTCGCCAGGGCATGCGGCCCCATCTCTCTGCTCTGCTGTCCTTGCTGTGTCACTGCTGGGAATGAGAATCCAGTGCCCTTTGGCTGTGCTTGGCCATGGTGGTGACATCTGCCCATGCTTGGGGTACATCCACCATGGACCACAGAGGGCTCGGCATCCTTGGAGCCCTGGAGTTGCAGGAAAAACAGAGACCCATGTCCAAATTGTTGTACCCGAAGGAGGGATGGATCCAGCCTGTGCCAGCCCAGGCTGGCTGCTTATTTGGACACAGACACCCCATTTTCCTTGCATGGGAATGTCCGCCCTGACTTCTGTCCTCTGTGTCACCTGAAAATCTGTAGAAGAGGCCACCAGAAGCACTCCGCCAACAGGAAACATGGAGCACAAGGGCCTCAGTGGGATTTAGGGTGTCTGAATCTGGGTTATCCCTGGTGCTCCAGTGTCCCTGCAAACAGCAGTGGTGTTCCCAGCGTTCCCAGTGACAGCAGTTGGAGACCGGGAGGTTCAGGAGCCTGGGTAATGGTCCAAATGCTGACCTGCTTTCCCTGCAGCAGAGCTGTGGGAGATGGTGGGCTGGGAGAAGTTAATGGGACATAATTTGGCTCCACATGTTTTCTTGAGGTAGTCAGTCTAAGTGGGCTCAGCAGCTTTGCCTGTCCCCATCTCAGTTTCCTGACCAAAGATGAGGTGCGAGGAGCTGAACCGCATTCCCCAGGAAGAGCTGATAGAGCCTCCCCCACTTCTCCCCCTCCTCTGGTGCTTCAAACCAAAGCAGCTGCACACTTCTTGTGGCTGGAGATGTGCTGAGTGGCCTGGCAGCAGTTCAGGGGGAGGTAAAGGAATCCCACCCACCAGTAGCAAGGGCTCTGTGCCACCACCAGCCCTTGCGTGCCCTAAATCCCGGCTTCCTGGTAATCGCTATCTCCATAAATACCAGTCGGCCAGCAAGAGAAGGAACTTGCATCACTGGACTGTGTTGTGTCGTGTGAAATATGAGGTGACACACAATACACTGGCATTAGGCAAAGGAGTTGTCTGCTGATGTGGTGACACGCTTGAGGCAAAACTGGAAAATTTGATCCCTTCCTGCCCGTGGTCTCCCAGGCGCTGTGGTGAGGCACGCTTGACTCGCTTCGCTGGGGGATGTCAAGGGAAATGGGGAAATGAAACGCACGGACCAGCACCATCTGCAGTTTGTGAACTCAGAGGTGTCAGGTTGGCAAGTGCCCGCCGGGACGGTTGGGTCCTGCCCGGGCTGAGCACAGCCCCCCAGCTCTGTCCCCGCTGGAGCTCTGGGGGCAGAGAACGTTGGGCTGCTTTTGGTAGCGTCGTATCAGAGACGACTTTGGCCCCAGGTCCAACTCACATCGTCTCCCTGCGTGACCCCAGTGAGCTGCGTGGGGCTCTCACAGACAAACGGCCAAATCTTCCCAGGCGGGGAAGGTGTGAGCCCCTGTTTTCATAAGGGACAGGAGAGGGGCACAAACTGCCTGCCAGGTCTGGCCTCCGCCGTTCCCGTCTGCTGTTTTATGGCAACGGCTGCAGTGGCTGCGAGCTGTGGTCCCTGCGATGGCTGCGAGCCGTGGCAGCACCTTCCAGCCAAGGAGCAGCGATGGGCTCTGGTCCCACCACCTCGGAGCCTGACAGACCCCCTCCCACCCAGTGGGACCCCTCTGCTCCATGCCCAGGCCCCCGGCGAGAAAGGCTGTGCTCCCACACTGGTTTTGGCCTCCTTTGGATATGATTTTTTCATCCTGGGTTCGGGAGTGCAGGCTCACACTGGTGCTGTTGTGAGAGGGAAGGAAGAAGCAGGGATAATCTTATGGGAGAAAAATAAACTCTGTGCTGCTGCTGACTGCAGAGAGGAGCAAACCCCAGGGGCTTTGGAGCCAGGTTTTCCAGCTCGGCTCGTTGCCCAAATGGTGAACCCACTGGACTTTGCAGAGGGAGGCTGGGTGATCATCAGCGATGGAGAGGAAACCTTTGGCTGAGTCGGTGATACAGATAACGTCTGCAGTCGGAGCCCCCCTCGGCAGATCAGGACCTCCATGTCACCAGCAGAATGAGCGCAGTATTCGGTGCACATATTGCTCTCCCTCAGAGGAGCAGAAGTGTGCACATCATTAAAAGGAAATATTTTATGCTGATCATTCCCACATGCCTACTCTATGTCTGCCTGGGTTCTTAAGCAGCACCCATTCTGCACATAATGTCATGCATTTACATCTCACGAGGAAGATCAGACCTCCTCGGGCTAAGGAATTGTGTTCTGGGCTCCTGATAAAACCGTTTTATGGAGATGAATAGCTTGTGTGGTTTTACGCTTCCTCTCCCTGAAATGCCATTAGATGAACATCAAGTGCTTTTGTATTTGTTTGAGGGAATTTCCTTTTAGACTCTGCAGGCAGAGAACAAAGTGGGGATGGGCAGGGAGGTGGGGGTGAATGGCGGCGCTCGCGGGCAGGGCCTGCGGCTCCCTGGGACCCCTTGGAGCCCAGACCAGGGCGCGTTGCCTTGTCTGAAGGGCTGAAACACCACATCAAAGCACCGCCTGGATCAAGGGGGAAAGCGACAGGCTTTCCCGGCTGGCTCGTCTTTCAGACCTTTCTCTCTCTCTCTCTGGTTTCCACTTTGAATGCGATCAGGCAGCCCGAACGCAGCCTTTCGCACGCCTTGGCTCCTCATGGGGCAGGTGGCACGGGCCTGCGTTTCCTCGTCGGCGGGCTTCATGGGGCATGGGATTTCCAGGGCTCAGCTCTCGGGCACCAGAGATGGAAAAGATGCGTCCCCCTGGGGAAGGCAGAGCAGGGCCGGTGGAATCGGTGCAGAGTGGGGGTCTCCTGCCCCGAGTACAGGAGGGGAGCGGATCCACGAGGAGCTGCTCAGCGGTTACGTACCCCTATTGATCTGTAACTCGCAGTGCTCGGGGCCCTCCCGGAGAATCAAACCCGAATTCAGGACTTTATGTGAGGAGAGACTAAAGCCTCTGTGAGCCTTGGAGAGGAGACACTGAAACACACGGGGTAAAACGGTGAGAAGGCCACGTCTACTGACACACAGGCCCCAATGGCACTTGGAGGCACATTGAAAATTGTTATGCTAAATGAAGTAAATGTAAAGCTAAATGATTTCAGGGGCTCTGAAAGAAGACTCCCACCCCGCGGGTGTATGACTTCTGTCTCACAGCAGACGGTAGGAGGCAGATGAAGCTGTGTTGCTCAGTGTTATGAAAATCTGGATGTTAACTCTTCTGTACTGTAGGTCCCTCCTGCAGGACTCCTTGTCAGAGAGGATCAGAGTCATCACAGCATGAAGGAAAGGCCTCATCACCTGAAAAAAATCTTGATTCTGACATTTTCTGTCCTTCAGACACTTTCATTTATGTCAGCAAACTTTTATTGAGTCTGTAGTGGCTCTCTCTGGGTGGAAGTCTCCCTCTGATAGATGCTCTCAGCTGCGCAGTCATTGCTGCAGCTCAGTGTCAGAATCAATATATGTGCTTAAGTGAGATTTGCAGAGATGTTGTGGTCCGGATTCAGAGCTCTGTGCTAGTACACGGGGCCTTAGCGAGCAGCTTCTGAAATCTAGACCCTCCTGTATCTGTGGGTTCATGTAATTTGAAATATTACCTTATATTAAAGCTGAACTGGATTCTTTCACGTCAGGGCTTGTCTCCAAGGTTTATAAAGCCATTCAGACTGGCGGCGAGATGGACAAGGCAATTGTATAGCTCTTTTCCCAGCTCCAATCTGTGAAAGGAAAACATCCTGGCTCAACAGCCAGAGAAGTCGCGTTTTCTTCAGCCGGAAGCTTTGCAGATTCTCTGCTCCCAGATCTCCTTACACTCTTCCATCCCACCATTCTGGAAAGACTCCCACAAAAAGACAGGCAGATATTTTAATCAAGAAATGTTCCCTATTTCCATTAGCAACAGCTGTTTTCCTTTTAATTTAATTCTCCATTCTGGAGTCTGTTTATGAAAGCTGCCATTAATTATGTTTTCCATCAGTCAATGTTCAGAGACAGCTAATGGCCCAGCACACCTAATTAGTCCTTCATGTATGATAATGTTTCAGCAGGTCTATGGTTAGTGTGTAGCGCCCTGCAGCCTCTCCCAGTGCGTGTCAGTCGGCGTCACAGCCGCGCTCCTCTGCCCCTGCCAACGTGGGGCTGCCCTAACCGGGAGGTGATAGCAGCCGGTGCCAGAAGCAAAAGGGTGAGGAATTCAGGCTTCCTTTGGAAGCTCTTTGAAGACAGGGAGCACAGAGACTGGAATTGCAGCTACTTTCATTTTTGTTTCAATAGATGCACTTGATAAGTGTTGGTGATGGCTGTGCTGAGGTGCGTCTCCTTAGCTGCTTCTGTGCAGAAACTTTCTGGTCATCCTTGCCTGGTGTCCCCAGCTGGCCCATCTGTCTCAAGCCACAACAGAGGCTGCTTGTGCTGCAAGGAGTGTTGCTCTCTTTAATGTCACTATGGAAACGCTGACCCAACCTCACCACCCTAGTGATGCACCTGGGTTTAGCTGAGTCTTTGGCTGGGTATAGTAAAAAGCTTGACACAACTGTGCAGAAACTACAGGCACAAAACCAACTCATCCTTGTTCAAGAAGATGCACGAGAAGGTTGATTGAATTCTTCACATACCTTAAAGCTGGAGCTGGAGCCTGAATATCAGGCTCAGTTGGAACTTTGCCTTCATTTTGAAGGTGTTTGCAGCTGCAAAGAATAGTAGTAGTTATTGGCAGGTAGCCTCAGGTAAGAAACATTTCAAATGCTCCAGTACACAGATAGCTTTGAAAAATATCCACATCTGTCACAATTATGTATTGAAACCCAATCAGCATGTGTGCAGAGCTGGCTCTGTTCCCTCGCCCAGGCTGTCACCTGCAGAGTTCATGGCATTGTGCAAAACTGCATGCACAGAGCAGGGGCATGTCCTGTTTGTCTTGGTAGAAAAGTGGCAAAAGACCAGCTCAGGGTTTGTATTTTGTATTGCATAAAACAGTCAGTCACCTTCAGCCTTTCCTGCGCCTGAAGGAGCCCGGTGCCCACCACCGTTCTTCACTTACTTCATTTGCTCTTGCTGTGAGCCCTGCGGGAGGCTGCAGGGAAGTAAAACTGATGTAGCAGCATTTGCTGTGTTTAATAACAACAGTGTACTGCAGGGAAACCACTTCACCATGTTTGAATAATGAGAGGTGCTCTAAAGTTCTACCTGGTGCGGGAGGTCCTGCTCTGTCCTGTGGAATCAGGTTATGCAGAGGTTCCTCGATGAGTATCCAATTGGCCAATTTCTGACTGTGTGACCCGACTAAACTTAAAACCTTTGGGCTGCAGGAGGAATGAAATCTGCCACACTGCTAAACAGACAGAGGCTTTTTCACAAGGCATCTGCTTCCAATGCAAATGTCATTTGCTTTGATTTCCATGGGCTGTTAAGGGACAAGGGCAACACAGCAAGGAATCATACAGGAGTGGCTCAGAGACAGTTTAAAGGAGGACACAAGAGCATCCAAGGTGCTGCCGTTTGAGCAGAGAACGAGAAAATGTGGGTGACCTGTTAAAGAATACATCCTGTTCCCAAAGCCTCCAGCTCTCGTGCTGCGAAGGAGTATAATTGGGACAAAATAGGTTTAGTCACAGCGTAACTGTATTTAGTATTCCCCTAACTTAACACACCTTTTGGACGGGGAAGGAAGGCGAGTGTCCTACTGTTGTTTGATCACCTCAGCTTTGAGCTCTCATGAGCTGAAATGTCTCAGCTGGAAAGTGCTAGATTTGTGGAGCTCTGGCAGCGTGATATCAGCAATGTTCCATCAGGGTGTTATGGTCCTGCTGTCAAGTCCTTTGCTGGAAACCCAGAGTAACTCCAGTGCAGCTGATGGGTTACTGGTGTGTAAGTGAAGGCAGCATTCATCTCTTAGACATCACCTTTTGGCCTCTTCTGTTGGCAAATGAAACTGATGTAATGTTGCAAAAACACATCCTTTGAGTGAAAGTGATAAGAAAGACAAATGTTTGACTTTAGCCAGAGAATTTAAAACTCAGGGTCCTTTGAAGATTGCCGAGTTCTGCGCTGTGTTAGTCACCCATATCTATCTAAGAAAACACCCATTTCATCACAGCTGATGACATAAATTCAGACTTGTGAGCAAATGGCTAGGTTGAGTTAAATCACCTCTCTATCTGCTAATGGCATTTTTGCCTTTGCTTGATGATGAAGGTTATCTTGCTGTTTGGAAATTATAACCTACAACTGTTAGACAGCATTATCTGCAGACTTGGGTGAGATAATTTGTATGAAAAATCCCGGGAATCCGGAGCTCATTGGCTTCCCTTCACGTGAAGCTGAAGTGCTCCAAGGCCCCAGCTGCCTTCGCGCACCTCGTGCCCGTGCTGGGAGGGAGCAGCCGCCGGGGATGATGGATGGCAGCGCCGCAGCCGCTGTGGGCCTGGGGGTGACATCACCCGCAGAACGGGGAGCAGTTTATAAAACTGCAGTTGGGAAGTTTGCCCCAGACTGCATTAGCCCCTGCTCGCCACCTACCCTGCCTTTCCCCACTCAAATTCCAAGTGCCTTCAAGGGAAACAAACATCTGCAGACACACAATGTTAATTGTTGTACTTAGGGCTGCTGTTTACATTTTTGGTGCGGGCGAGTCAAAGCATGTCAAGGCTACCCTGATGGCTAAAACAAGCCAGAAATCTAGTTCTGGCTGAAATAAGAAGGGGGTGGATTCTGATCTCCTGTACCAAGGCATTCTGCATTGGCTCCAGAGGGTAGAAATGAGAACCTGGAGAAATCAGAGGGTGCAAAAAAAGTAACAGGGATGCTTGTAAGAGGGAGAATGTGACAGAGTCACCAGGGAAGCACTACAAGGTTAATGCAGTTTTCCATTATCTGAAAACAGTTGGGGATTATTCTGCATTTGTAAGCTTAGAAAGGGCAGCTTCCCCAGGTTCTGCTCCCATCAAAATCCAGCCTAATGGCTCCTTATCAGGAATGATGAATCGCTCTTGTGCCTACACTTTGGTCCCTAATTTCCACTTTTCTTGCATCTGCTTAAAGTCCTTTTTAATTTCAACATGTACAGCAGTCTCTGAGCCAAGTGTGGCCCCAGTGCTCACAGTCACTCTGGTAATTGCTGCGCTCACCAGGTCCCTTTAGGATGCAATTTCAATGGGGTGTGACTTTCACAATATTTTTTTTCTTGTTGTTGCTCGAGCCACTGCAGGAAGGAGCTGTTAAACACAAGTCTCAGCAGGATCCATCATGACTGAGGACAGAACAGAATGTAATGAAACAGGGTGAATACGTGTCTCGCTGAGCAGGATATGTTCTCTTAGTTGTATGGTTGATAAAGCTTTGGCTGAGGTTCAAAAAGGCGTTCAGCTTTCGTCTCTCTGTCTTCCTTCCTCCACTCCCCTAAATATTGATGGCCACACTCATACCTCCCATATTCGTGGCTGCTTTAATTGTTTACAGATTATTTTAATAAAGGATTTGACCTTTTGCCTGTGCAGTTGCACAAACCTTTCTCTGTCTTCGCAGTGATGCCCTCTTCGTCGCAGCTTGTCCTCAGCTTCCCTGCGCCCCAGCCTGCTCGGTCTGATGCCGTGCGAGGGAACAGACACTAAATCACTGTAGTCAGAAATGCTGCGCTGGAGTTTTCCTGCTGGAGAGAAGGCGGGATGGAGCCTGAGACCCCCATCACAGGAAGCCGTGTGTGGCAGCAGGGTATTGGTGTCACTGGTGCCAGTCTGGGCACTGGCGGGTTTGGCACTCTGGGCTCACTGTCTGAAATCCCGCTCGCTCTGTCGCTCTCCTCTCGGCGCAGGGGGATGCGACAAGGCTGTGGGAAGCGAAGGCTGCACGGGAAGCGTGTGGCAGCACTGGGAACTGAACTCCCATCTCCTGAGTCCCCACCTGGTCCATTAACCACAGAGCCATTTTCCCCCACTAATTGAATACAAAGGGAACAGTCTTTTTTACATTATTTACGTGCTGGGAGAGCAGAGGCAGCTCTGTGAGAAAGTAACATAGCAAAGAGAAGCTGGCAGGACTGTGAAGTGCCAGGTTACAGCAGGATGCGGGTTTCGGGAGGGTTGGGGGTGCCTGGTTAACCCCGAGCATCTCTGTAAGGAGCTGGGCTCCCAGATCCTGAGGAAACGACAAGGCATCCAGGAGTGCAAAGACTCTCCATCCAGGGGTATATCCCTACCAGGGGGAGAGGGAGAATGTGCATCCCCTTGAACACTGACTGCTTCTTCCCGGCACCAACTGCTCCCCTCATGGGATCCCACTGTCTCCAGACAGATTTCACTCGAATAGCAGCAGCTGGGAGTAAAGGAAGAGGAAAATCAATCACACTGTGCTGCCTTGGTCATGTTGCTGTGCTGTGTGTCTGTAAAGGCCAACCTCTGATCAGGAAATTCTCCTTTATCGCATTCTTGGCTATGTTTGCTGTGTAAAATTACAATACTTGAATTAGGGCCTGTTGTTATGAAAAAAGACAAGAATGATTAATATTATCGTGAGCATGAATTTAACCAGTATTTTTAATCCTATGGCAATTAATTAAATGAGGGCAATGACAAATAAGAGCATAGGTGACCAGTTAGCCACTATTGCACAAACAACTGAGGAAAAAGGTTCATCTGCCGTAATGTGATTTGGATCAGGCCCTTAAGAAGGAAGAGCCTTTCTGCTCCAAATGATTATTAATGTGATTGCCATCAGAACAGGAATTTACTACAGTGTCTCCGGCCGGCCTGTCCTCTCGAGCTGAAGAGACTTGCGTTCCTGTCCTCTCCAGAAATGACCGTGCATTTATACAACGCAGCTGTAAAAAGCTGTGAATGGAAAAACGTTAGTTAAGTATAGTGTCATTGATAGTTGGTAGCTGGGAAGGAGAGTGTTGGTGATGAAATATAATGTTTGTTTTCCCTGTGAGCCAGTCAGACTCAGGGACATCCCCGCTGTGCGGGGGGACAAGCTGGCTGACCACCGCGGTAGCCCCGCTCCCCCGAGGCAGCAGAAGCCAAGCAGGTTTGGGAGCAGCCTCTGCTCCCGCTCCCACATCTGCTGGGGTACAGAGGGGGCATTTCCATCCCCCCAGCCCACCTCACCCTCCATCCCCACCCGGGGCTGGCACGTCCCAACAGCGGTTCCAGGGGCAGGAGGGCAGGGAGGCCGGCGGGGACGGGGATGGAGCAGGGATGGGGCCGGAGTGGGGCCAGGCTGGCCCTGCACTCCCAGAGCAGTCCTTGGGCACGAACTGTGCCCACAAATTGTGCAGGAAAATAAGAGGAAACTGTGCTTACATTTGGGCTTTACTGCCTGGCTTTTTGCATCTCTCTTTCTTATTCTTGGTCATGAAAGCAGTCGCTCTGCCTAGCAATTCACATCGGAATTCTTTAACCTGGAAGGCATTTTGTGTAAAGTAACGTCTCTCCCAGCCCAAGACCAAGTCAAGCATCATGCATCAGCAACCTTCCTTTTCTAGGCTGGTAATTTTGGCTTACCAGAATGAAGAACAAAGGCACTGAATAAGTAAAAGGAATAGGGGAAAAAACCACCCAGATGGAATGGACACGTTGGTTGAAACATCCCGTTTCTTGAAAAACTGAGGTATCTGTCAAAGCAATCCCTGTATTTCTTATGATTATTATATCACATGGCCTTGGCGTGGTTTTCTGGTATTTCACGAGGACCACCCAGAAGTGGGCCAGGTTTGGTTATTGGATTTACTAAACAGAACAAGAAACACAGAGCTCCTGCCTGCTGTTCAAAAATAATATCGCAAGGGAAGCAAACCACAGGGAGACCACAGGGAGGTGAAGCCCATTTTCCACTTGCTGAGGGAACTGCCCTGTCTTGCTGCAGAATGCAGCCTCCATATGCTGGGAATGATTCCCAAAAGCACTCCATCCTTGCCGACTCTGCTTCCTTTCAGAAGCTGCATCCACTGGGATGTAGGGTAAGGAAGTGGCTCTGAACAGGATACTCTGGGGTGTTTTCTCTGTGCAGTGAGGTGGAGAGAACAGCCTGTAAGAGAAAACACCAAATGGTGTTGGACTAGAACAGAGAAAGCCTGTTTCTCCCTGTCCGTGTTTCTCAAATCATGGATCCTGGACCACCCGATGGCTGGAGGGAGGCTCCTGGGGCTGCTCCTGTGCCACACGCAGTGGTCCCCGCTCCGCTCCTGCCCTAGCCAGCAGGATGAGGGAGAGGAAGATCATGCGCTGATGAAGAGAAGGGGGAGAATTTGCCCCTGCCTAAGAAGCCATGGAAAACAGGAAGAAAAGGATAGGTAACTTGCAGTGACTGGGAATTTAAGAGCACTGTGGAAAGCCAGGCTTCTCTTCGTGATCTGCAGGAAGAAACATTATCAGAAAGATATGCAACCATGAAATAAATGTGGCAGATTGTTTCAGAAACAGAGATAACTCACCATACTGAGACCCTGAGGGCTTTTGGATCTGCAAAGAGAGTGGCGCTGGCTGTACGAGAAGCTTTGCCTTGTAGCCCAAGCTAAGGCGGCCACCAGGATTCCATGGCGGCTTTTATGATGTCTTACGCTAAGACATAAAATGTTTTGCAATATCACAAGTCCCTGCGTACACTGTTGTTAGATGCTGGTATGCATGGGAAGGAAGGAGGCGATGGAGACCTTTAGACTAAGTGACTACTCTTTGCAGCTTCTCAGAAGTTTAAGGGTTAGTGAGAAAAGCTCTCTCCCCTGATCCTTGACTTCCCTCATGTGTTTGTTGATTTCTCCTTTTCCCAGGCATGATTTTTGTTTGGGAATGAAATGTTCTTGCTCACTCCTGTGCGTTTATTACATGGACACCACGTTTGGGTACATCATCCGTCAGTGGAAATGTCACACCCTGCAAAAGCCCGGTACCCAGAGACAAGCGAGCCAGTGCCTGTGTTGCGGAGCAGAGCCCGCCCCAAGTTTCTGCAGCTGGACGGTTTTAAACAGAACTCGTTTAGGAATGGATCCACCAGCAAAAGGATCTGCTGTCACATGTTGCTCTCGTGGGAGCCAGCTCCTGTGGGCCACTGGCCCACGCTCAGGGGCCACCGAGCGAGCCGTGGGTGACGGCCAGGGACGGGGCACGGGAGGGACTGTGATCAGAAGCTGGTTTCAGCTGAGGGGTTTTTGACTTCTCCTGCGAAATGACGCATTGCTCTCCGTTCTGCTGAATAGATTCCCAAGGTGCCGGTGCTAATTCCGCTGCTGGGCTCGGGGCTGCGGGTGAGACGGCACCAGAACTCGCCACGGCCGTCATCCCGCCGTACAGAGCTATTTTCTTTATAATGATTTGGAGTTTTCATGGCAACAGCCGTGAAAGCCAATGGCAGCCATACAAGTCAAACTTCAAGCAACACTTTGCAAAATACACGGCAATCTATTTTAGTGCACCACATCGTTAATTAGAAGAGACAGACTGGGCAGGTTTGGAAAATATGATCTCTAGTGTTCAATTTTTAAAAAGGATTCTGAAATGGCCATTGAAATTCTGTGCATTTTCTACCCATAGAAGAAAATACAGCTGGAAAATTAGACCATATATTGATTAGTCTCAGAACTGAAATAAATTATTTGTATTAGTTACCAGCGGATTCTGTTTGTGACAGTTCTTCTGGCTACAGGCCTCTTAAATTAATATGGTAATAATGGGAGAAGCAGAGAGAGGGATTAATGCCGCAGGAATACTGAAAATCCGAAAATAGTTTCTAAATTTATCCCAGTAATTTTGTGCTTAGAGTAATAAGGGATTTTGGTTTTCATCCATCTAATTTATAAGACATGTGCGTTGTGGATGATATCAATCATTTGCTTAGCTCACGTGTTGAGACATTAGCGCCTCGGTACACCAGTGTGTCACCAGCCAGGCCCAGCAGCGACTGGGGTTACGATCGCTCTGGTGACGGTGTGTTGGACTCACACAGTCAAAGGCTAGGCTGATGTCTGTTCAAAACCTGGGATTTTATAAATAAAAGTTAATCCTATTTTTATAAATTTAGAAGCTTAGTTTTCTCCAGTTATGCTTTTTATCTTTTTTTTTTTTTTTTTTTGAGACTGGGGTTTTTTTTCTTGTAAAATTTTTTAACTGAATGTTTTCTGCTTACAATTTTTTCACTTGAAATTTTTGGTGGGAGATTTCTAAAGGTAACAAAACATCAACCTTACCTCTGTTTCAAGTGAAAATATAATTAATACAAAATTTCTAATAAATATATTTTATATGTTAGAATATATGTTTATATGTTTATATATGACACTATACTTAACTAACGTTTTTCCATTCACAGCTTTTTACAGCTGCGTTGTATAAATGCACGGTCATTTCTGGAGAGGACAGGAATGCAAGTCTCTTCAGCTCGAGAGGACAGGCCGGCCGGAGACACTGTAGTAAATTCCTGTTCTGATGGCAATCACATTAATAATCATTTGGAGCAGAAAGGCTCTTCCTTCTTAAGGGCCTGATCCAAATCACATTACGGCAGATGAACCTTTTTCCTCAGTTGTTTGTGCAATAGTGGCTAACTGGTCACCTATGCTCTTATTTGTCATTGCCCTCATTTAATTAATTGCCATAGGATTAAAAATACTGGTTAAATTCATGCTCACGATAATATTAATCATTCTTGTCTTTTTTCATAACAACAGGCCCTAATTCAAGTATCGTAATTTTACACAGCAAACATAGCCAAGAATGTGTAGATGTGTTTGATGTGTATATATATATAAAATATGTTTATATTTTATATGTTAGAAATTTCTGGAAATTTCTGGAAATTTCTAATATATATATGTTTTACTAGTTAAAATATGACATTTTCCTAAAATTGTATCTGATCCAACTCCCATTTTTGCTTTGGAAATGCTTTCAGTGAAAAGATTCTAACCAGCCTGGTGTATTTTTAAAGCAGCAATGATCGTTGCAGTAGGGTGTAATTATCTTTAGTTCCAGGATCTTTGATCACAGCGTGTTCACATCTAAATCTGAGTTGGGATCTAGATCTCTTCTTTATGCCTCAGGCTATAATTTGTGGGGCTCCTTTGACAAAAGAATTTCTTTCACAGGATGCACATGCACAAGAGCAGCACCATGTTTTCCCTCCCTGTGTGGGAGTACGTAACCTTATAAAAAATGTGTTGTGATTCCCTTCAGTGGGAAGGGAGAAGGAAGGGGTTTGGATATGTGGGAAACGGCATCAGGTGAGCATCCCACACCCGAGGGTAACAACTGTGCCAGGGAGGCCCGTGCGCTGCGGGAGTGATTTGTTTCTTGCATAAAAAATAATACAGACATAAACCTGGAATTTAGAGAGAGGAGTGGTCTAAGAGCAGTGCCGTGGGGTTGACTGAGTGGTAGTTCATTGCTGCGCTGCTGTGATAGATGTCTAATGTATGGCTTTATATGAACTTGGACTTGAAAACAGCTGAGGCAATATATAAGAGGAAAATACACAGAAATGGCCCAGTTGTTCAGCCACTCTTTGCGAAATAATTTTCTGTATCTGTAAGAGTATTCTCTCCTGTTTAGCTTTAACTCAAGTCCCTAAAATAGACGTCTTGTCTTGCCAGACTCCCACAGAGCAAGGCTGGGGCTCCTCTGGAGGACGGAGCCGTCCCTGGCTGTTGGATTCACAGCAACAACATGAGGCTCCTGCAGCGTATTATGAAAGACCTCTATCCGTTCTGTACAGCCCCTGGAGAGTGGGAATGAACCTCTTCTCATCTCAGCTTGACCGGCAAACCCATAACATTCCTGGTGAAAAGTGCTTATTTGGGTGCAATTGAGTCTGGGACTCCTAGGTCCTTATTCAGACTCCAGCTTTCCCTGAACTGCCATATTTCAGCAAACAGATTGTAACATGAAAACCTTCATTTTTGAGTTCCCAAATTTTATTATAGTACTTACATATTAAAACTTCCTTTCCTGAGTAAATAACTTAAGCGTGGCTAATACATCATTTCAGCATCACCATTATCATGATGATGGATGATACAAGCAACTGTGATCTTGAATTGTTAAGTAATGGAAAAAAGGGAAGCAAGTGTTAGATGTACGGTGTATTTTCATGTTGAATTGGTATAATCAAGATTGCACAGCCTCAAAGCTTACCATTCTCTACCAGGAAAAATGATTTCATTTCTGCTGAAATCTTAAATCATTATCTGCTTATACAAAAATGTCAGATGACAGAGGCAGCGAGAGGTAAATGGGAGTATGCTGGATGCTATCAGTTTTGACTGGGAAGACAAAATAAATCTGTTTCTAGCGAGAAGAAAATTGTCCCGTCAGTGGAATGGTATTATCCTGCCTCTTCCAATATGTTTTTACCTGATGGATCAGGGAAGAAAACACCAGTATTAGAGCACAATGTATTTCCACTTGGGGTGAAAGTGACTTTATATCAGAAACACATGCTAAAAATGTCTGTTGCGTTCCTGCTAATTTCTCAGATCCAGCACTGGGCATATGCTCCTTATCTAATCTTGATTGCCATATTAAACCAGTGCATGCAATTCTACTTTATCCTTTGTGTAATTTCAGACATGGTTTCTATTTTCTTTGCACTTCACCAAGGTAGCATATAACTGCTTGGAAAATGTTAACATCTGCAAAGGAAAAAGAAATAAAAGGAAAGGAATTAATCAAAGCCCTGAGATTTATGGGCTAAATCCTTGGGCTTTGGTGCAGGTAGAAGGTTTCTTTCTCTGCTGAGGCAGCAGAAAGCAGCTGAGGCGCTGCCCGTGGGGTGATGGAGGGTTCTCTGGCAGAGGAGCCCTGGGCAGGGCAGAGCTGCCCTGTCCCCTGTCCCCTGCCCTGGATGGCTCTCTGCCGCCCGTCCCCAGTCCATGCCCTCGCACAGGGCTTTGTGGTGACGGTTGTTCTTTACCTGCCAGCTTTGATGAAGTGAATCTGCCACCTCCCAGTGTGGCCGGGATCATTTTCCTTGCTAGGAGCATCCTTTTGATGCAAAAAAAATGGTTAAACATGGATCCCCTGGGCAGAATTATTGAGACCAACGTGACCTGTGAGATCCCAGGGGTGAGAGCAGCTACGCTTGGGACGCAGGGGCTTGTTTGTCTTCAGGCACCATCAGAGCTCTGCAGCCGGGCTTTACTGCTGATGAGCCAGCAGAGACCCGTGAGCCTTGCCTGTGGTGTTGTCACCTCTCCTGACGTATCTAAGAAGATAATTGAAACTCGAGTAACCGGTGCCTGCAAGACATGTGGTCCTGACGTGCAGTCTCTGTGTCCCTCTTCGATGTTCCCCCAGGCTTGCTGTGCTCCCCCAGACAGCAGCGCAGTGGGAATCTCTTCGCTCCTCGTGGGCAGCTGGGAGGGTTTAGCTCTGGGATAAACAATTAGTAAAGAAAAGATAAAACTTCCTAATGGAGAAAGAGGCCTCAGGAAAAGACAGAGCTTGAACAAATCTAAACTTGTGGTTCAGGTGTGTGAGGAGGGGGGGACGGGGCTATCTTCATCTGAACTATTTTCTAAATTGCAACGGTCACATTTTCAAGGTCTATCCCTCGTTTTTCTTCTCTTATGTTTTCAGGTGCTAGTAGGGCTGCTGGCAGAGCAGGAGCATCACGGATGCAGATGCCTGAGCTGTGGACGGTGAGGTAAAAAGGGGGCTCTGATAAGGCAGATTTGAAGCTGTGGACTTCCACCACGTGTAGGGTGGGAGGGTCACTGGTGGGGAGGGGGCAACGGTTGGGCAAACCTGGTGGCACAGAAAGAAGTGAGAAACCCTTTGAGATCTCAAAGACATAAAATCAAAATTGCATTTTGATGATATCCATGGTTTAGTCATTAAATTCTTGTGTCTTTCTAGGCAGGATTGGTGGGATGAATTGCTCTGCCATCTACAGAAATTTGGTTGCTCACCGAGGTGTTACTGGGGGAGACTTCGTGGTTACTCTGCCATTGACTGCTACTGTTATTATCATTATGATTATTGTTGTTGTTATTACTATGTATTTTAGGAGAATAACAAGAAACTAAGATTTGAAATGGAAAAGTCAAAGTTCTTGGAAATGTTTCACTATTCACAGAAGATTACCTGCCTGTTTGTGGTTTCACAGGTACCACTGGCACTTTAATGCTCGTGCTGTTATAGTCTGCAAGAAACATACATTCAGACTGGATCCCATTACTGGAAATGACAGTGGGTGTCTGGAATAGAAATTGTATGTTCTTTTGAAGGTTTCAGTTGTCGCTATATGTTACTTGCCACATTAATATTGCAAATTGCAATACAAAGTAGAGACATAAAGGGATTTACTACTACAGAACTGGCTGTGTTATGTGATGTAGTGCTGTGATATTAGACAGCGTGACATTTCATGAATAAAACAAAAGATCTTAGAGCACTCCTTATAAAGGGAAAAAAGGGCTTGAAGCCGGTCACATTTACAGGGTGACTCTCTGAGGACTATTTCAAATGCTAGGAATTTAATGATGCCTCTTAAAAATCTAATTATATACTGATGAAAATTAATAAAATCTGCAGGAGCAAAGGTAGGAATTAATGAAATCAGATCAGTGCAGGTACACTGACGAACAACAGGATTTAAGTTAACATTTAAAAATCCTCATAAAACACCATCTAAAGGCTCACAAAACCTTGTTAATGGAACTTGAAAGAAAAACAATGCCACAAACCACTGAAGATACTTCTCCTCCTTAGAATAAACATATTCCATCAGTCCAAACGTTTGCTCAGCGCCCTGCAGAGAGGAGGGGAAGCAGTAAGTAGCCACTCTTGACTTTTCAGGACGGCTATTTGACCTCTAGTGTGACTGAGCCCCCTCAGGGTCAGTGGCCACTCAGCTGGAGGAGAGGCATGGCCAGCAGAGCCTCTCTTGGCCACCCCTTCTCCTTCACCATGTCCCAGCCTTTGGCATGTGGTGTTTGGGAACAGTGATGTGCAACCCCTTACGTCAACTGCTCCCTTCCCTTGTACTGCTCAAGGACAGAAACTGGCCAGAGTGGACACTGTGATCTATCCTGTACATCTAGATAGAGGTGATCTCTGTGGCTACCTCAAAATTTAACTGGCTAGTCTGGGGTTGTGCTGAAGGCTGGGATGGTCCCAGAACCTTACATTCATTATTGTCCTTGCATGCAGGTTGGGTTCAGCCTGAAATGCCCAGAAATCCCACCTGCCCCGGTAGGCAGTTAACACTCTGGCCCTCTAGAAAAGGTTTCCAGAGATCTTGTCTGGCCAGTGCTGGTGACATGGCACCAGCAGAGGGGCAGAAGGGAGCTGCAGCGCCAGGCATGGGGCTCTGGGCTGAGCACGTCCAATTCTTCCCTTCCAGAAGGCTCTCCCCAGCGCTGACTCGGCGGCTTCAGCAGCAAGGATGTGTAGGTGAACAGCAGAGCTGGCTTTCAGCCCAGCCTGGGGTTTATTTTTACATAGATGCAACCACTGTCCTTATTTGCCACTTCCCATGCCGTGCTGTGCAAGTGCAATGCATTATTCTTCCCATTATTTTATTACCAGAGAATCCCAGTTCTTCACTGAGGGAATATTCTCACGGCTGAACTCAGACTCAGGAGTATTTTGGCCTCTAAAACTTTCACTAGTGATGACATGGAGTATTTTTCCCCTTATTAATCTCTGGACTTTGTGATTCTGCAGTTGCATATGGAAAATATTAAACGTGGTAGCCTGCCTGTGTTTTCTATTATTTATTTTTTGTTTAGAAAAGTATTTATCCACATTTCTCTGTGGCCACCTGCTCAGTCCTGGACTCGGCACTTGCACGTTAAGATTTGTCTGTGCTGCCTGAGCACAGACACACAAGCCTAAGCATACATCTCTTTGCACATCTATTAGCTCATTGTTGATATTTGATTGCTGTTATTATTAGCTGACCCCAATAAGAAATTACTTTCATTATTAATAAGCAATATCATAAACATGATCAGTTTTCAGCATTATCAGCATCTGAACCCTAATACCATGATAATGCTATTCAGCTTATAACTTCCCTTCTTGAGCCCTCCTTCACTAATTAGGTGAAGACTTCCTGTGCTGAAAACACCGGCATTACCCCGGACAGCATGTCCGCTGCGGCCCCAGCCTTCGTCCCCGCCATCCTCCTTCCAGACCGTGGGGCTGTGCTGGAGGCTGCATCCCAGAACACACGCCCCGGACCGACTAATCACGCACACCCACTTGTCTCTGCCTAATTAGAAGCTGATGTAGGTTCGTTTGCAAAGACAAACTGCATTGTGTGTTAGCATCCCTGCTTCTACCAGCAGCTCATGGGCCGTGACACCCCAGTCGGCTGCGCTGAACGGCTCCGAGAGCGTTTGCTGGGACCTGCAAGTGTTTCTCACGCAGACGCCGTACGCCCAAGTAACCCCACGGCAACCGGTGTTATCCTTCCCCGCGGTAAATGCTACTCGTGTTCGCGTTAGCAGTGTGATTAATAGGGCCGGTGGCACACGTTTGCAAAACTGGGATTTCTCCAGTCTCCTCCGCTGTTAGTGAGCTGTGGGGATGGAATGTGTTGGGAGCGACTAAAGCAGCAAGAGCAGAGTGGGAGAAACCCTCGGGCTTTGGCACCAGAAAAATCTGTATGGCCTCCAGTTCCATTTGGAAGCTTACATTGAAACATAATTAATGGGACATCTACTGATTTTTGATCTCGAGGTTCATTTTAACCATGCTCAGCATTTCAAAACATGGAGACGATGAACATTTGATGTTGCAGAATGGTGCCAAAAATGTAAGTTTTGAGCATTCCTACTCCTGATTTGTTTTGACAGATATTTCATTTTCTGAAGCTGCAGTTAGAGCAATAAAAACAAAATTCACCACAGAAAAACAAACGCCAGCTCACTTTCCAGAAAAATTGATATATTTTTCAAATGCTGGAAAATTGTACAGCGAGAGCCCATTGAATTTCCACAGGAGGTAAAGCTCATTAGCAAACACTTGAAAGACAGTGAGCAGATTATTGTGAAAAAGATATTTGTACAGTTACTTCAGTAACACTTTATTTAAAGTTTCTGGTTGCTGGCACTTAGACAGTATGTGTGACCTCGGTTAGGGAACGGTTATTGCCGAAAAACAGACACTCTAAGAAGCCTTCCAGCCAGCGAGAGAGCTAGAGGGACGGAGTTCAGCGAAGAGGAGTTAAAACGGACATTTCTCTTTTTATTCCACCAACAGATCATCTGTTTAAGGAGGTAAGCGGAAGAGGAAAGGCATTCCTGGAGTGGGAACAGGCGGGGTGAATGGAGCACCGCGGGGCTGTGTCTGCTGACGGGGGGACCTCGACCTGCTCCCCGTCACAGGGGTCCGTGCTCGGCCGCAGGACGCCGGGGGCCTGCGGAGCACAGAGGAGCTTTCTCTTATAACTTCCTGTTCTTTGTTTAAGAAAATACATTAACTGGAGGAAGAGAGTTCTCACTACAACCCTGATTACTATTTCCTTCCTTCAATTCCATCAAAACGACTTCTTCCCTGCCCAGCCCCCCCGGCCAGACGCCCTCCCAGCCCGGGGAGCGCTCCCAACCCCTTCGTCTTTGCTGCCGTTAATGCTTTGCAGATTCCAGCGGGACTCCTGGGCTGCGTGTACAAAAGTACAGTTTAAACAGTGACAAATAGAAACCACATGCTTATTAAAGCTGCGTTACACAACTCCCCACCGCTTTAATGTCATCTGCTCCTAAAACAACAAACCTGTGGGGACTTGTGCCCGTGTGTGCCCAGGGAAAGCGGCAGCGCCGGGGTTGGGGTGAGTCACCGGGACAAGCTGCTGTAGGGATGCGGGCCCTCGCGGCGTGTGCCAGGACCACTCCTCGCTCGAGGACACGGGGACTCGATCATCGTCTGATTAATAGACACGTGTGTATTTATACACGCCCGGCCCGAGGCAGGACGGCCTCTGGCTTGTCTAAACACAGAGCGGTGCCCTGGCCGCGAGGAACGAGGCAGAAATTCGGGATGCGGGGCTGGGCTGACAGCTGGTACGTGCCTGACTGCTCGCTGCGGGGATGTGCCTGGGCTCCGGGCTGAGCTGCATTCGGAGGCACAAGCCCAGGTTCTGGAGACCAGCTTCACCCTCCGCTCACACCTCCTGCTGCAGCCAGCGGTGTCCCCGGGGCCGGCACGGTGCGGGGAAGGAACGAGGAGGGACCCCCCCTGCGCTGCCGCCCTGGAGCGAGGGGGGACCCCGACACCCGCCTCCTCCTGCTCCTTCCCCCAGCGGCCGCGGTCCCTGGGTATTTTCAGTCTAAACTTGTTTTGCTCGGTCTGAGGCAGGTTCACGAGCCAAACCTGTAACCTCTGTGGCCGGGGGGCTGCGTGCTCGGCAGCACACAGCACGGCGCTGGTGCGCTGGGACCACCCGACAGAGACAGATGTTCTCTGGGTGAGCTCAGAGGCTGGGCCTTATTTACTTTTGTCATTTTCAATTAAACTTTGCCTGTCCTTCCGTTACCGTTTTGAGTCCTGTTTAGTGATAATATTTAATATACACACACTTTGAAGTGTTTTTCTTCTTTCAGCTACATATTTCACACATTCTTTCAAAGATAAACATGTTTTATTTTAGCCTCTTGATTTCTTCCGTAACTTTTGTCACTACAGATATGTTGATGGCTCAGTTCAATTAGCATCATATCAGTATTTTCATTTATTTGGAACGGGAAGGGAGGACAGAAAAACAGCCAGTGACAGCACTGAACACTGCTACATGTACAACTAATAGAAGGAAAGTGAAATAACAAGGGATATTATCACAATTTTTTTCAAAAACGCTTTCTGAAGTTATCTGTATATTTTAAGTTTCCCACAGTGATACACTTCAAGTTTTTAAAACAACACAAACATTTGCCTTGGCTAACAGCCTAGCGTAAGGAACAAAAATTACCAACACAACTAAATGGCTTAAAAAGACAAGGTATTGTCCCCGGGGAGAAGCAGAGAATGTAAAAGTAATCTGTACGGGCGCAATCCTATTCACATGTGGCCAGCAAAAACAAACCCGTTGTGTCCGCTCTCTCTTTAATCGCAGAGATTTCTTTCTTTGCCTGTCCATCATCTCTCTAGGATGCGCACGTACCATCTAACTGGACTACTTTAAATATAATTAATATTTGTTCTGTGTCTCGTAGGTGCTTTTTCAGTAATGACATGACATTTATTTATTGCTCTTCTTCAAGAATTAATAAAAAAGCACGAGGGGCTATGGATCTCATGATCCTTTGGCAGAAAGTTGTGAGCAGGTTATCTGAACTGAATCACCCCCAAAAGGTCATTTTCTTCATGGTTTGGGGCCTACTGCATTCACATAGGTCCCTGAAATCCATTTTTCCCATTTGTTATTTGTTCTTCAGCCTTTTGTGAAAAGCAGCAATGAAGTTCAAAGCTCTGTCACACTGAATTCTTTGGCAGCTTTTTAAAGCTGCCCGGAAACCATTGTGAAAGCTTCCATGATCAGATAATGACTGATATACAGTGCGTGTCGATAGAAGTGTTTGAAAATAAAATGCAGGGTGCTATAAAATGGGTTTACTAGATAGTAAATAACATTTCAAATATGCAAGGGAATCACATTCCAGTCCTGCCTTCTCTCTGCCGCCTTCCTTCCCTCCAGGATCGCCTCTGCTTGTGGGGCATCCAGCGCAAACTCGAGCAGTTATAACTTTGGGGAACATTTGCACCACTTCATAGGCGACACAATTTGGGTGTCCCCGTTGGCTGGCTGCTCTCCCTGCGTGGCTTTGGCAGCCGATGGGAAGAGACAGACCCTGCAAAGCCTGACACAAAGCAGGACCCTCACTCGGGGTCCCCATCATGGGATGCTCTTGCTGAGCACTGAAACCCCCGAAGAGCAGCAGCTCCCCTGTCCCAAGCAAGGACACAGAGACCACCCAGCCCCTGCTGTCATGCTGCCAGCCCCTGCCTGCCATTGCCCTCCTCTGTGCGCGTACAGCCTCAAAATTGGGCAGAGGAGAGAGGAGGAAGGGGCTGGTGCCTGGCTGGCTCCTGCTGTCCCCATCAGCGGGTTGTCTCCTCTCCAGCTCTGCACCCCAAGCTCTCCCGGGGCTGAATTTGTGCTCTGTGTGTGCACTGGGCCAAGCATAGTATGCCTGGACTATTACTTAATTTGTGTGTGGCACCTCATTTTGCAATGTCTGGGTAAGCCTGGGGATAACCGGAAGGATTGGGCAGTGGCCGGGACGGGAGGGGACACAGCTCGGGCATCAGGCACTGGTGTCCCCTCCGCTTGGTCCTGCTGCCTCTGATAAGCGTGTAGTGATCTGTGAGAGCTTAGTGCCAAGGAAAGATGAGTGCATGGAGTTGCTGCAAACGTCTTGAGAGGCTGTTTCGCTGCCAAAAAGAAAAAAAAAAAACCAATATACGCAGTACAAAAGCAATGTCTGATCAAAATGAGACTGTGAGAGTGACCCTGCTAATGAAAAGTTCTGGTTTGCAGGGAGTTGTGGATGAATGAATGACCAGTTAGGGGGAAAATACTATTTGCCTGGGAAAGCTCAACATTTGAATAAGGAAAAAGAACTGCTGCTTATCTGTAGCAGATCACTGCGCACTACTGAAAACACTGCCGTGAATTTTTCTCTCCCTTTTTCCGAAGCTGTTCTTTTTCACATCAGGCAAAAGGGAAACAAATGTGTAATTGTCTCACCCATAATCTCTAATCAGTTTCAGCACAAATACATAGTAGTCCTTATCAGAGGGAGAGAAAAATGTGATTGTTTGGAATGAATGTTTGGTCGTCTTTGAACACCAAGACCATGGCATACTGTCCGCATCTGGGGCAAAGGATTCTTGTGACCTCTAACTTGGTGATAAAGTTGACTTTAAATGTTTTTTAACCAGCAACAAAAATTTATGGGGTCATCTTAGAGGCTGGAGCATAGGAAAAAGAGTAAATTCTGTAGGATTTTTGCACAGAGATGCAGGGCAGGCGCAGTGGTGTTAAGTGCTGGCATAGGTATTAGTGCATCAAGGTACATATGGTCATTTCTGGCTATAACCCAGGAAAAATCAATTGAAATTAATGAGAATACTCTGAGCTTCAAAATAGAACCATGCTTAACTACCTTCCCGGGGCATTAAGTGGTTACCCCAGTGTTGGCTGAGTTTTGGTCATGCTTGATGCATTTTGCACTCTTAGTGTGAAATTACACGTGTTTTGCAGGACACTTTTGTGAGTGCCCTTGAATGCAAAATGCAGCTCGTGGATGTGTGCATGAAAGGCTCTGTATAAATGTCAGCCTTTATTACTGTTACGAATTTCCGGCTTCTGTTATTAAGACATTTTATATGGATCTTTGCGTGTATCTCCGTCTGTGAGTTTGTATTCAGTGCCTGCCACAAATCTCCCTGGCATCCCACGGAGGGGATTGCTTTAACTTGGTGCTCTTCTAACCTTTCCTTCTGTGCAGGGAATAAACCTCCTCTAAAAAAATGACCTCATAAAAATGGAGTAAATTCTGAGCTCTTTGTTTTTCTCAGGTCTAACCTCCAGGAAGACTATAAATTCATTTATTCTATAAAACACAGAGAAGTAAATCTTCAGCATAATGTGTGGGGAATTAGCCACTTAACTCCCATTAACATTAATGGGAACTGAATATTTATTTACCCCACAGCACATAAATCTTCGCCTTGTAACTTCTACAGTTTCTAACTAAAATGTTTCCATTGTTCTAAGGATCGTGGTTATCCTGCTGGAGTGTTTACTGGGTTGTCAGCCTATGGGAGATATATTGGATGTTTTAGTCCCTTCCCTTCAAATAAGCTGTAAAATGCACTGGGGGTCTGTAACGTGAACTTTCTGGAACCTCTGTGTGATAAGCTCAGATGACTCAAACCTCCTCTGCTTGGTGCTGGTCCCATCGTTCCTGCTGGGCGCTGGAATCATTTGACGTGAATAAACTGTTGTGACTGATGGACTTTTGGTCTGTGCCTGGGGTGATGGGTGGATGGACGGGGCTGCGGCTGAGGGGCTCTGCCAGGAGCCTCCACGATCTGTATTTCTTCCTTTCTTCCTTCAAACCTGCCTTCTCGTTGTGAGAGAATCACACTCTCAGCTCTTTCTTCTCTACGGAAAGTCAAGATCAGGCAAATCAATTAAGCACCGAATAGCTCTGCTTTAAGGAGATCTTTTCTCTCCCCTGCGGGAGGTGAAGGGACCATCACTCAGCGAGACCTGTCGGAGGCTTCGCAGTTGTTAGGTGTTATCTGGAAGACACGGAGATGCTCTCAGGTCGGAGGAGCCATGGACCCTGACAAAGATAGGAATATGAAAACTGCCCATTGCTGGCTGAAAGCCAGGCTCTGTTATACTCCATGGCAAAACTTCCCATGACTTCAGTACACCAGCTTTAACTAGTGCATGAAACTACTTTTCCCTAGTGCATTCTATAGAATGTTATTGCTCTTCTGTGTGGTTTATTTGAGCTACTCTGAGGAAGTTAATAAATCTTCCAAAATTCTGGTTAAAAATAAATAAGTAACAATGGAAGCAGAAAGGCTCCATCTTGCTTTCTATCGATTTATGAAGTATTTTAGAAATAAAGCCTTCCTCTGCACCTAAGTGGGTTGGGCAAAAAGCAATGGGCTTAAACTGCAGCTAGAGAGTTTTGGGCAAGGCATCAGAAGCAGGGTCCCCGGGCGAGGAGCACAGCTGCAGACTAAGAGCGGATAGACTGTGAGGAAGGACCGAGGGGGTCCAGCCTGGGCTGGGCAGCTGAGGAGGAGAAGAAAGGCTGTTACTGTGGACTCTCCCTTCCAGCCCTGTCACTCTGCTGGAGCAAGAGGGGATCCATCCATTTTCAAGGCTGTTGGATCGAGTCTGTTCAGTTCTGTAAGACTTTTCAACAAGCTAAGAAAGCTCTGTCCAATGCTGTCCTTCAAACGGCAAATAACCCCAGCGTGGGACAGGGTTTACTGTGGGCAGTGGTGTCAGGAGAGCGGGGGCCTTGGGCAGGGACTGACTCGCGGCTGGGCTCCTGCTGAGGGCCCCAGTAAAGGATGAAACCACCGCAAAGAAGAAAACACATGCAAGCCCTATGACATATTAAAACAACAAACTGTTGCTGTTATTAGGTATTTAAAACACCATAATCATAAACAATGGGCAAACGGACAATCCCACGTGCAACGTGCTAAAGGCATGTCAAGCACAGGCTCAGGAAGATGGCTTTGATTTCAGGTTTAGCTCCTGTGAAACGTATTTATTCAGATATTATTTATTTTTTGCTTTCTCAAGCGTGGCACTATTCATCAAAACCTTACAAAAATATCAAACTAATGTTAACTGTGAACACGTACTACTAATTTACATGTCACTGTCCCTCACATTGAGTGCGTTCCTTCCTGAATGATCCATTAGCAAATTCTATACTGGGTATCACTTACTGACAGGTAAATATCTTGAACAGAAGTTGTTTAACAATGTTCAGCATCTTCCTTCATGAAAGAAGGTTAGGAAATGACCAAAGGGAAAACTAGAGCAAAAAGCAGATAGGAAACTGCAATTACCCAGTCTTAACTCAAGTGTTTCCTATGGAAAAGACCATGGTGTCTTTTAATCATGAAAAGACGAGACTCCCATGAACTGTTTTGCCTATTTCCATGGAGAGAAGGGTTCCCCAGCTGCGCTGAACCCCCTGAGCATCCCTTGGATGTGCTGCTCTAGCCTGACCTGGGCCACACGAGCTGATGAGGTCTCGGCTGAGGGTGACGGGGCCAGAGCAGTCCCATGGCAGTGCAGGAGTACGGTTATTTTACCGGGCGATATCACTGAACCAGCCAGCCTGAGGTTTGGTCAGAAACAAACGCAGGTATCAGATCTAACCATATTTCTCTTTTTTTTTTCTTTCTTTTTTTTTTTTCAAAAGTGCTGGAGGGGTTTCCAGCAATAGATAAAATCATTTTTACAAAATTGAAATGCAACATTTGTTCTGGAGCCTGTTAGGTCCTGAAATCTGTAGGTGGGGTTGGGAAAATGACATTCTCAGCTCTTCGCCAGCAGCAAAGCTATTAGAGCCTTTATAAATGTTATCCAGCTCTGTGCTGTTGCTTGTGCCATATTCCCAACAGCAAATGCAAGCATCGTCAGGATCCAACAGGCTCCCAAGAATAAGCCCAGCAATTCAACTAAAAATAAATATAATTAAACCATAAAAAGAAAAATGTCTGTAAGATTATCACCCTTGCAGCTAGTTGGAATGTACTTGGGAAATATTTCTGTACTTAGTTGCAAATAAAATATGTTTTATATGGGGAGAACTTTGCCAAAATAACACAAAATAGATTTATTAACTAAAAAACAAAACCGGAAAAAGATAAAATAAAAAATGGAAATAACTTTTTCACACGGTTAGACAAGTTGCTTATAAATATATTCTCCGTCTGTTAGGATCGAGCGGTTGGTGTCTGGCCTAAGGTTGTGTTTGGTAACCTGTCAGACCGTGACCTGTGAGAGTGGATAGCAAACATCAGATGAGTCATCCAAGGGATTTACCCATTTTTAGTTTGTTACTCCTTCATTCTTATGATGTTTTAATCATTCATGACCTTTATCATAACCCACCCCCTCCTAAAATTTCCATTGCTCGGATAGTCATGAACTTTTTCAGACTATAAGATATTTTGAATATACTGTCTAAATAATATTATATGGTTTCTGTTACACATCTGGCTAAGCCAAACGAGCATCACACAAAGAATATTATGTCGTCTCCCATAGTTTCTTAAATAACTGATCTTGGAGAATCAGTAGTAACGGGTTTACAACATTTCTGAAAACTGAAAAAATTTTCATGCATGTATCATCTAACGCTGTGTGAATGCTGCTAAATGAATAGGTTCACATGACACCCGCAAATAATTTCAAAAGAAGATGAGAAAATGTGCTCAAAGTCTGAAGGGCAGAGCCTCTGCCACCAGCCTCTAGTCCCGTTACGCATTTCTGTCCCCCCTGCCCCGGGAAGACGTTGGCCACACTCCCCCCAGCCTGCCCCGATCGATCGGTCCCTGCGCCCCCCTTCAGCAGGAGCGGACCAATTCTCGCCTGGGCTCATTAGCAAGAACTGTGATTAGTTCTCCCATTGCTGTTACTGACGCATTCATTACACTATCACCTCAAAGGCTTCCAGTGTTTGTGTGTCTGATAAATTTCTCAGTGTCCCGTATATTGAATTCTTCGCCTGCTCAGAGGGCAGGTCTGAGGGAAAGCTAACACATCAGGCAAGATTTGGTGGCACAAAACAGCAAAAGAAAAACCAAACTACTGTCAGGTTTGGTGGGCAACTGACTGGGAGTCTGGCAGGGAATTCATTAAAAATCCTGTCACATACGCCTGGTGCAGAGGCACAACTGGCAATTGGCTTTGTTGGAACTAAAAGGCTGAGCCCAAACTTTGCTGGAAAACTCCCTGAGGTCATTTCATTTACAGAAAGACCAAGCTTTTGAGAGCATATAATTATCCTTCATCCCTGCCATCTTATCCTGCATTAAATTTAATTGGTCACAAAACTTGGCAACGTTCTCACACCCATTTGAAGAAATTAAGTGGTTCTGTCATTTTTTAGTGCTCTTGATATGAAAGTGTTTCAACTTCACTCTGTGACAAGAATCTGTGCCTCTTCCCCTTCCCCCAAAATATACATTCTTCCTGAGAGAACTCAGCTCAGAGGGAACAGATGGGCTAAAAATAGTTGATTTTGGCCAAGACTGTCGAAAGTCACCAGTGATTTCCAGTGCCTCTATTTTTAGAGGTGAGTGCTGACCACTTACTGGAAGTCACATTCCTTCACGTTTTCAGAGCTGGGCACCCCGTGTCTTGCTCTGCCATTTCCAAAGTAATAAGTCGTGAGCAATGGTCACCCAAGGGCTGTGGTGGGATCATCACCCTGTGCCTTGACCCTTCACCAAGCCCTGCTGTCCCAGCTCCGGAGAAGGTTCCCGGGGTGGCTGCGTGAGGGTTGTCCCACTGAGTCACTGACGCACCAGTGCTGTTCCATGGTAAGAGCACCAGATGCAGTTTGAATTTCTTCTCCACCCTGTCAGTTGGGCACAATTTTAGAGTATGGTAGAGTCAAACCTGTTACTTGGAAATGAAAGGCTTCTAAAATCTGAGCCAAAGCGTAGTCCCGATGGCATGAGCCACCCATGCCCAGCCTTTGCTGCTGGTACCTGCACCACTTGGTTCACTCACCCTGCCCTACCTGAGAGACGGATTTCACATCTACCTGCCCAGTATATGGAGACTTTTTTTTTTGCAGGCCATGAAGAGGACAAGTCATTTAAAAATACTTCAAAGATAAAAAATGAACATTTGCTACTCCTTTCAATAAGTGCGGGACACTATGACAGTGCAATTAGAGAGGGGCTGGAAATTTTGAGTTCACTAAGTGAGTATCTGTTAACATTTGCTCTTTATCTACAGGCCTATTTTTCAACTGTGAAATGCTGTTAATCCATCATGAAGTCTTGTCATGTGCTTGGTAACAATATATTTTGTTGTTTTTCAAATGAAAACAAATTAATTTGGGTTTTGGGGTGGGCAGCGTGTGGAGGAAATTCCTGATGATCCAGTAAAAATATACTATTGGCACATGTGACAATTAAAAACCCTAAATAGGTTTCTAAGAACACTATTCTCAAAGGCACTGAGCACCTACAGCTCCTCTTGCCTCCGGTGTTATGCACTGGACTTGAATGGACCCAACACAGCACAACATTAATTAAATGTCGGGTTTCATGTACAGTATGAGAGAATCATCTGGGAAGCAAAGGTCAATGAAGTCAGATTTTCTGCTGTGTTTACTGGCAATAAACATCTTGAGAGAGAATGTGAGCATCTACAAACACTGGGTTATAATGTTAATACAGTCCCTTATCGCCTTATAAACGATCTGTATCCTGACACGGGAAGTGAGCTTCAGTCCCAGATGAATTACGAATGAGTGACTCCCTAATATAAATAAAAGCAGGAGGATGAGCCTTGTCGAGGAGTCTGTGCACAAGAGATGGAAGTAGGAGCCAGGAACTTATCTCAGCTTTGGAAAGTGAGCTGCTTTGGAGTCTGGTCCAAAGCTTGGTTAATTAAGTGGGAGTCTTTCCAGCAACATCAGAGGACTTTATCACTCTTTATTAGGGCTACCATATGTCCACCTTTTTTTCTTACATTTGTCTTCTTTTTCTGCCCCCAAGTGATAGGCACAGCCTGAGTTTCCCCAAGCCCTGGAACGCAGATGCATCTGTAGGAGCGGGTTTGGTTTGCCGGGGGGGCAGATGCGGGACGTCAGTGGCTGCAAGCGGTTAACGGAGGCGGGGAGGGGACAGGATGCTGGGGGAAGCAGGGGGGTGTAGGGTGGGGGTCCTGGGGCTTCTGCCCTGCCATCTGTTCCTTAACTGGGGCTTTAAGAGGGGGCGTCCCCATGGACTTTCCCAGGCTGCCACTTCTACCTCTCTGCCCCGTCTGCTGCCACCGCCTCCCTGGGCTGGGGGAGAGGGTGGCTCTGCTCTGTGGCCTTGGAGATGTCACCAGTGTCCCTGATTCAGCGCCCTACCTGCGTGACGGCACGAGTGCCACAGTCACCTGCCAGTCTGGGGAGCTGTGAGCTTCACTTCGTCTCTGTAAAGACTTAGGGAGAAAACCATGTTGTGTTATTAAACTGCCCCCTTGGAAGAGCAGAAATAAAGGTTTGAAGTCTGAAATTTGAGGACAAAGTAATTGAAAAAAAAAAAGTTTAATAAAATTATACTTGGAGGTGAAGGTTTTTCTTGTCATAGCACTGCAGGTGACCGAGACAGCGTTGTTTCAGGTCCAGCTCCTTCTGCTGGGGTGTAAGAAGTGCGTCGCAGACTACTGTGAGGCAGGAGATGTCCAGGTGAGTGTTTGGTGACTTTGCCCGGTGCTGGGTTCACCCTGGTGAGGGTGCACAGCACCCACCAACACCAGCAATGGCTCCTGGGGCTTTCTGCTCACTGCCACACTGTCCCCAGTCACTGCACCCAGCCTGCTGAGGGGAAGGGACCCACAGCCACCTCTCCCCACTCCCTGCCACCGTTCCTGCCCCTCTTCTCTCCTATGCATTAGGTCCGGGGCAAGATCTTGGTCAAGACATCCTACGGCTCCATCCCTCCTCCGGGGTTTCCACGGTGTCATGGTTGGAGCTGAACTCTAAGTGCACACACGTGTGGAGCTGGGCTATTCTTTCCTTTTACAAATTGTTCAGACCTCACACCTCTACAGCTAAACAAATGTAATCCAAGCATCAGATCATAAAATCTTGGAAAAAATTTATTCGAACTGCTGGCATGGCTTCTAGTAGCACACTGGGGGCAGCTCTCCTTTCACATGTCCCCGGAGGCGTGTAAAGCAGTTCACTCCTAGTAACTGAGCTATAAATGTAGGTCTCAAGCACTGCATGCTCCACGTTACAATGTGAGAAACCTGGGGGTTTTCTCTTTTTGTGCAGGCGACTATCAAAGCACCTTTAAAGGGAGCCAGGTTTCCTGCCTCACCTTTCCTCTCCCATTGCTCCGACATCCACTCTTCAAGAAACCAAAAGGTGTCAGATTTTCTTCAACACGTACAAACGAGCCACGCTGCCTGGGCAAGCAGCGAGGAAGGACCCCGGGCTCCCGAGGGCCCGTCGCTGGCTGCGGGCAGGCAGGGAGCAGCGCTCCGCCGAGGCGGCTCTGCACTGGCGTTACCGGCCACAGCGACACGGGGACAGGCTGATAACCACGGGCAGACAGGCTCGTGTCCCCAACCCGCCTACACTCCATCGCTGTGGAACCCTTTGTGCTGGAGCAAACATGTCCCTTCCTGCTTTGGGGGAAAGAATGCGATTTTGCAATTCGGTGTTCTGCTTTTCCCTCTCGTTGCCGGCGATGCACACTCAGACCTGACGGAGCAGGAGCTGAGGGGAGACAGGGCAACACGCACGGGTCTCATCCGCACCCCTCGCCCGGGACCCCCAGTTACCTGGACTGTTATTAATTAACTATGAGAAACGGTTTATGACGCGCAAACTTTTGGCTTGTCCTTGCAGACGACCGTGGGAGTTTCAGGTGTGCCGGGTCACCAGGAGAGGCCGGTGGGGACGGGTGGGGGTCACCAAGGGTTCGCCCCGTCACCCCAATGCCAGGGATCACCGAAACATCAACCGTTACTTGCTGTGAAATGTGCAGGTGTCAACATTTGCTTTGTTCTACAAAGGAATGAAATTTAAAACTTCTGGGTTTGTTTTTTTTTTTTTTTCTTCAGAAAAAATAGGGGAATTGTTTTCTTATTCTGAATGAACGCCTGAGGCACCAGGTTACAGCATCCATCTCTCACAGCCTAGAAACCAGCCATGGCTTTGCTCCCTCATCCATTAGTGAGGGTACCAGGTGAAAGATTTTACACAATTTCAAGAAAAGGACTTGAAAATAACTTTCCATAGTGCAGGTGGGGGGCCTGGACCCCAGATACTCTCCTGGATGATGAGGACAGGGGGGGCAGAAGGGGGTGTGCGCCCACTCTGCCTCCTTGCTCAGCAGTTTCGCACCTTGTCTTGAGTTAAATTTAGTAAAACCAATACATTTGCACAGAAAGCTTCAGTTCTAATTAGCTGCCATTTTCCAGCAACACAAAACCCCAATTCACTGAAAACTTGCTGGTGACTTGGACATAGCTGCCGCTGGTTTGATGGTGCTCATGACATAAGGCAGGATCAAACTCGGCAGTGGGAGGGTAAATAATCAATTTTCACATGCTGGAGGAGCAAAATTTCAAGCTTTTGATGTGAAAAGGTACCTGAACAACTAGCAGCTGACATCCATGGCACCGGAAAATTCGGCTCTGGGAGAGGGCACTGAGCTGGGAGGAGCAAAGGGAGGTCACAGCGCGCTGTCTGTGGGGAGGCAGTGACTGCACCTGCAGCCAGCTCGTCCTAACGAGCCCGGCCGAGGGGGGCACGGAGCGCGAGGATGTGCCAGCTCTTTTCTGAGAGGTGGCTTTCTGCCCACTGCAATTACAGAAGGGGAAAAACAGCAGTTTTGTGAATAAAGCTGGCAGCTACCCAATACAGCCTGAAGAAATAACCGTACCTTGGAGAAGCCTTTCTTTTTCTTTCTGGGTTGGGCCAATCTCTTTAAAGCAGCTTAGCATTCATGGAGGCATCTTCATCTCAAGATGCTCATTACTGATATCCCGGTCCCTTTGCAGTCGCCAGCCTGTGCTGGTGTGAAATGCCTGAGATGCTGGTGTGGGAGGTTTGCCTGCTCTAGACACTTCTTAGTCTGGAATGGGTGAAGGTTGGTTTCAGCTCTGAAGCATTAGGTTTAAAAGTACTTCTAGGACTTAACGTTATAACCCTGGACAAGTTTATTACCTATAGGTTGCTGAATGTAGCTTAATTCTTGACCACAAAGGCTTCTTCTGGTACTAAATTCTGACTTTTAATCAGGCTTCACATGGAATGCTGTGCTGAAGTCTCATTGTAGCTGCCCTTGGGGTTACAAACTAAGCCCATACACTTTGAGCTCCTCTCCATCATGTATTTTAGCAAGTTCTTCAGAGTAATGAGGCCGTTGGCCACATCCCACAAATTTCCTGTCTCCAGGGAGGTGAAGTAAGACCCCAAAAAGGAGTAATAATCCCCGGCACGCTGAGGCCGGGGGTAGGAACAGCCCCGCAGTTATTACTGCATATTGACTGCCCCCTGATGTGAACATTGACACCATGTGGTTCTTTAAAGTGGATCTTTGTTCAATATGGTGAGAAACTCTATTACTGAAATTTTACAAACGGAAAGGACACAAATTCAGTCTTCCAGAGTAAAATTTTTGGCTCATACTGAGCAAAAGGCAACATTCATTTGCTGAGAGGTCCTAGAGGTTTTATCTATTGAAAACTAACAGGAAAAAAGATTCAAGAAGAGCAGAGGAATCATTAAGAAGAGAAGATGAAATAGGAAAGAACAAGAAAAAATGTGGAAAGTTAGAAAGAGTTTGTTGGAAACAAAAGTTGCAGAAAGGTTAAAAAAACCTTTTTTTAGGTTTTTCAGGTCTGCAAAACTGCAGACAATATAATCTGCACTCTGGAAAATCCTTTTATGAAATTATGGCAGAAGAACTACTGTGAAGAAGAACATTATGCAAAGAAAATAAATACTGTAAGAAAAAAAAGGTGAATCCAGGTCAAGGCAATGTAAATAGCTTTCTGAGATACACAGCTTTGCTTAGAAGAACTCACACCCTTCGTGTCATTCATTCCTTCTGAAGAAAAGTATTATATTTTAAAGTCAATAGATGTGTTTATCCAAGTCAGTCCTAGCTCACTTCACAAGGAAGGCTTTGGGGTTTTTAATTTTTGGTTCCAGACAAAGTAATTTTTCTTTGTCTCTCTCTCATTTTTTTTTTTCTTTTAGAAAAATGTAATACATTTTTCATATTAAGAAAACAAGAGATTGAAAGATTACTTTTGGCACTTCCCATCCATGACCCCATTTGCTGCTTATGAGAGGAAAAAAAGGCAGAGGATGGTTCTTGCTGAGACTGCAGCCCCTGCAATTACCAGATGTGAGCGCAGGAAAGAACGGGGACCTGTTAGTCTGAATCCACCCTCACCCCAGTAACCTCCCTGCCTCTGGAGACTCCTGCGAGAACATCTACCCTTGCAGCACCGTCAGGGCCACCTCCTGCAGTCCCTGCTGCTTACTGCTGAGTTTCATCATCCCGAGCACGGGGCTGCTGCCTGCAGAGGTGGGAGCATCCCTGCCGGCACCGCTCTGCGGGCAAGACCAGCCCCGTGCCTCTGGGAACGAGTGCCCAGTAGGAACCACATCTCTTATCCTGGGACAGTTGGTCTTGTCTCTTTGCAGCCCTGCCTGAGGGAAGCAGTGGTACCCATCCCGAAGGCAAAGCACCTCTTCTCCCACACTCTGGGGTGAGTCCTTTGGGTGGATTTATTCTGTATTAGGAGGAGCTGACCTTTTGCCTCGCTCAAAATTGCTTGGTCCTCCGAAAAGCAGCACCTCTCCTACCACAAGGCCTTTTTTTCCTTTTGAGTCTCTTTCCCAGAGTAATTTATAAAGTAAATTGCGTAACACCGATTACAGAATTCCTGATGTGGCCAGATGAGGGGAGCAGTTATCTCTTTTGCTTTGTAGCCAGTCCCCAGCCTTATATTCTCCAGCTTTATTTGACTGCTTTGCAGCTACTGCTGCCAGCAGGTCTGTTTCCTCTTTAGCTTCCTCGTGAACATTTCCATCCAAAGTACATTTTGCATTTTTATTGGTCCTCCCCAGACATGTGGCCTTTCATCAGTTGACATGGAGCCCAGATGCCGATGTCAGCGGAGCGTGCAGACTGCAGCACCTCCTCGTGCCACACCATCCGTGCATTGCCCCTGGTTTTCTAGGTCCCATCCCATCACTGTCCCACGGCGTAAGAGGAAGAGCATCCCCTTACCCCTGCACGCCACGCAGCCATCCCAGATCTGCCTTCCACCCTCCTCCTGCCACAGCCCTGCAACGAGCCTCTCTCTGCCTTCCTTTCAAAAACCCCTCTCGTTTTTGCAGTGACCACTTCTGCCGGCTGCCTAATAGCCCACTGCAGTGCAGCTGGTGCAGCTTGGGGACCTTCAATCGCTTGGAGATGGCTCCACCCCCCCCCCCCCCCCCCAAAATCCAGAGGGACTTTGTTAGACTGTGGGGATGGTGCTCTCCACCAGTTACCCCACTCCTGCTCCTCCTTGCTCGCCTGGGGTCTGCACAAGGAGCTTCCTCCTGCCCTCAGCATCCAGGGTTCCCTGCTGTGGAGGGGCTGCAGAGGGTCAGAGGAGCTGCCCCTGAGCCTAAAGATTTTTCCATGGCATGAATGAGCTCACCCAGGTGTTTTCAGTGGCCCTAGAAGTGCTCCACTCCATTTTGGCCAGGATTTTGGTTAAGAAGTCGGGTGAAGGAAGCGATGTTGGAGCAACGGCAGAGGCAGGGAAGAGCTGAGCCCTGGCGTGGTGCCTCAGGTGTCCCTGAGGCATGACGGTGTCTGGAGACGCGTGGGCTGGTGGTGTGGGGCCAAGTCCTCCGCCGCGGCATCAGCAGCTCCAGCTGATGGGAATCGGAGTCGCATGAGCATCTGGACAGAAGAGCTATGGGGTTGGGAACACCCTGGCATATGGAAGCTCTCGCCATTCCAACGGCTATTTCTTCCTTGCGCACAACAAATCAAGAAAAATCCCTCCTGCTTGTTTTTGTCTTGGTATTTTCACAGATCCCAGCACAGTAGGCAGCCTCAGAGCGGACCTTCAAAAAGGGTTTCTGCTTGGTTTGGATCGTGAACTAGTTGTCAGGGAAAATGATGCTGTAATCCTGGAAGATACAATAAAGCTGTCCCCTAAGTTAGGCCCTCGCCAGCTGGAGGCCATTCTTAATGCAGATCTCACTCTCCATGTGTCATATTTGTTAATTTTCCATGAATGATTCCTGATTTTCAATCAACCTTGGTCTTTGGGTTCGTAAAACTTTGTTCTGCATCAACGTCTTTTGGCAATGTGGAGTTTAGCCTGAAATAAAGTAGGAAAGAGACATCCTGAAAAATAAATTCAGCAAGATTTTGCTCAGGCTGCGGCATTACCATCAAATGGTACGTTTTCTGCTGCTTCTAGTGAACAGGGAGATGTTCCTGTAGATAAGGTAATAGGTTTTAAGAAATATGGATTCAGCTTGTACATCTGAAAGGCCTTAGACTGAGCTTGTAAATGCTTTGGGACTCAACTTTTCCCCTGTAAATACAGTCCCTATTTTTCCTATTGTGTCTATTCAGACCGTGATTTTCAAAGGGGCCCAGGGGATTTGGCATACAAGTCCCATAGAACAGTAAGTCTGTTCTAGTTTCATTAAATGCCTCACTGAAGCCCTTTCCTGGGAGAGTAGATCATTCACCCTGCTTTCCTGCACCAACCTGGGCTATTTACACAAGCTGACAGAGTACCTGATGGAGCCATTATTCTCTTTTCACATATAGTCTAAACTATTTCCTCTTGCTGGGCACTGAGCAGTTTTAAATCAAGATGTTTTAGTTCACAGAGGTTAGGAACAGTCTTATAAAACGCCTTATTTCTTCCTTGCTCCTATGTAAATCTATTTTATTGGACAACTGGAAAACATAACACTTGGCTTGTGTGGCTAACCCCCCGCGCGCTTCCAAATACAATAGACAGCAGGTTTTTTTCTGAATAAGCTTTTCATGGAAGCCTGTTGTTCCCTGCATCCACCTTGAGCTTTTGCAGAGAAACCTGTCCTCCTGCCTAAAATCACACCCAAAAAGTGACCCTCAGTTGGGAACTCTGCACAGAGAGACATTTCAGGGCTGAAACTCAGGTCACATCCAGGTGGTTTTGTGTGATTTAAGTCTGAGAATACAGGTTAGACCAGTGCCCTCATCAATGGAAAAACCTCCACGGGGTTTTCACAGTTCTTGGTTGCCTGCTCTGCCTTGAGAAAGGCGATGCCCGACTGGGAATTAGCCCCGGCGCTGGGTCCTGTGCCAGGCAGCCTCTGCCCACCTCCCCCCCACCCCTCCCAGCACCTTCTGGGGCGCAGGGTTTTCTCTGGCCGGGAACGGGGTGTACAAGGGTTGAGGAGCCGCTGCGCGGCAGACAGCGAGCCCCAGCCACTGCGGGGATAAAGGCAGCATTGGAGGCAGGGCATAGAGCCGGGACGCTGGGGGAATGGGCCAGCTGGGGACACGGGAGGAGGTTACAGACCCTGAATACACACGAATTAATGATAAACGCACCAACCTCCACCCTTCAAACAAGACGTGCTGACCTGCTCGGAGCCCCCTCCCTTCCACTGCAGCGCTGGCTCTCTCCGGGCTCTGCTGTGATACAGTGCCCCGTTATGCTCCTCAGAACTGCTTGTCAGCTGCCCAGGGCTATACAAACATGGCAGGAAAACACCGCTTGAATATTTAAAATCATCAACAGGCTCCTTTAAACCACTGGCTAATGTCTCTGGTTGACATTTAATACTCTGCATCAAGAGAGAAATAGTTTACTGAAATATCACCTCATTTTTATAGTCAGGCAGTATCTTGCACTTATTGTCATTGTAAAAAGTTATTTTCACTTAAACTATGCGACTGCAGCACAGGACAGAAAAAAAGGAAAGGATTTACTGCTGAATGCTAAGTCATTCTTTATTTTGCTATTTAAGGAGCTAATACAGTAATGTAATTTAGAGAGCACAGACCCAAATAAAAGTTTGTATGTTACTGCCAACTCCAAGCAATTTGGTTTTGTGACTCATAATTGTGAAATTGGCTTCGAACTCATTAGGTTGTTTTATTTTTATCTGTTTGTATGTTTAAACGCATGCTTGAGGTTCCTTGCATTTGCCTCAGGAACCAAAGGTTCGCCTCAGTTGCATATTGAAGATTTTCAGTGCAATCGTACTACGAGAGCTACGAGGCTATTTTTTATTGCTGAGAGCAGAGACCCTCTCACAATTGTCTGTAAGCTTTGGACTGCAACTGAAACGCCAGATGGACCAAAACACAATAAAATGAAGAGGAGATGGGAATCCTGAACACAGACACACCGGGCTCTGCCCCATCCGGCCGCCCCTGCCCTGCGCACCCGCCGATGGCAGAGAATACAGGGCAAAATACCTTAAATCCATTTCCTGAGAGGACACTGAGCATGGGTTTAACCCAGTTTGTCTCCAAACCCACAGACAAAATACGTGACATTCTAAAACGAATGGCAGTGAGGAGGGCGACAGTGTCGTGACAGGGACAGCCCCGGGGGCTGCGTGCGGTGCAGAGTGCTTTCGAATGTCTCTCTGACGGCAGGCTGCAGCCCATGTGGGGGATGAACGAGCCCTCTCTTTAAAGGCGGTGTGAAATGTGGGGGCTGACATGACCCTTATCAGAGCCTCACGCCTGAGTTACGAGGGATCATAAAGTATTTTCATATTGCAGCCATGAAGAGCGGAGCGGCTCTGCAGTAGGGTTGTTTGATCTGGTAGCTGGGTCTAGCAGGAGGGAGAGAGGTTTCTCAAGAGCCACACTCCTGAATGCTCTTTCCTTATAAATTTCTTAAAAAGAAAAAACTCAATTAATATGTTTTACTCCCAAAATGAGCATTCCCGGGGGTTCTTCAGACTAACAGTACGTGGCTGGATGGAGATAACAAGTACAGTCACTTCATCTCCTTCCAAACAACCTATCTCCCCCAGACTTTGAGACTGATCCTGTAAATCCTTAATGCCACAAAGTTCCTTTTCTTTTGATAGTCTCTTTCATCTTAATTTATTCTTTTCCATTCATTATGTAAGTGATTATTCTTATTTGCATAGCCAGATTATATTTTACAGAACACCTGCCAGCAGAGTTTCTGTGTGTCAGCGTTAGAGCCTGGGTGTATAGAGCTGAAGTGTTGGGTTTCGTTCCTCCTGGTGACATCGATTTCCTGAGTGATCTTGAGCTAATCATCTGATTTCGCTGTGTTTCCCTGCTGCTGCGGCAGATGTCCTGCAAATACTGGAGACTTAGATGCCTCTGAACTTCTCCAGACTCCCGTGAAAGTCCTAGTCTGGGTCATTCCTCCTGGAAGTAAATGCTGCTTTTCATGAAGCGAGGAGTGGGGTGAGTGGGGCAGGAGCCCCCAGAGGCGCCGGCGCTGCTGGGGGCAGCGGGGCTGATGCCCTGCCTGAGGAAGGGAGGCAGGGGGCTGCGTCTGCCCCACATCCCTGGGGCATTTCACACTTGGATCAGCAGCCACCAGGCGTTGGCTTGTGTTATCCGCCTAGGTCCGACCCTATCAGAGCCGTGGACGGGTCTGGGAGGGCGCAGACGTGCCCCTCCGCGGCGAGTCCAGCTCCGTGACTCCTGGCACCGAGGAAATGGCTTCACTGGCACGGACCCGCGGGGAGAGCCGGACCTTGGAGGACATCGCCCAGAGCCCAATTTGTCCTCTTGTCAGGGGCACAAGGCTCAATTACTTTTTCCCCTCTTGCTCTATTTATTGAAGAATATGATAAAAATGCACTCAAGCAGTTAAATATCCTGAGCTGTTTCAGCTTGGCGGGGTGTCCTTCTCTTCTTGTCTTCTCGGCATTCCACTCTGGGGACACACAGGCACACTGAACTCATGTCTGCGGTGCCTTTGCATCGGGCTGATTCCAGCCAGCTTAATCACAACGCCGGGCAAAGGAAAAACTGAATTTTCAAACTGATGACACATTTATACCAGAATTGTAACTTTATAATATTAATGTATCATTTAACTTACATGTATACTTTGGAATGTTTATAACTACTGTAAATCATAAGCGAGAGCGGCCAAGAGAGTGCCACATCGCATTCCTAGCACAACTCATAAAATAAATACAACAATTGCAGAAAACCAACATTCGCTGTTACAACAGGGAGGGCACAGCCGCTCTGCTGCGGACGGGACGGTGCTCGGGGGATCTCCCCGGAGCCGGGGCACAGGCGCTCCCTCTGCGCTGCTCCCGCTGGCATCTTCCCCCCAGATGTCACCGAACGCCGCCGAGCCGCTGCCCACCAGGGCCTGTGTCGCTGGGAGGTGACACCAGGCATTCGCAGGTGACACCGCTGTTGGCCCTGGAGTGACATCCCAGGTTTCGGGAGGCGACCCTCCTCCCTCCCGGCCAGGGATGCTGCTCCCCGGCCTCTCGCAGGGTGCCTGGGGAGGAGTAAACCCCCGCTGCTTCCTCACCCATGAAACCCTGTGGCTGATTTCTGACCTATTACCCTTCAGTTTTTCTTTTGAGGTTTATAGTACTTTTATGACTTGACCAGCAGACTGTAAAATACACATTTAAATGCATTCAACTCAGATAACAATCTCATCATTAAAACAGCCTACCTTCTTTGCTTGAAGTTAATCACTCCCAAGTTCTTCTGGATTCATCAGCACACTTACCAATACCTGGTTTTCTCCCTGAAGTTGACCACGTAATGTGACACAAAGACCTTCAGTTCCTAAAGGACAGTAAAAAAAGATTGCAAATCTTACTGAAAATTCCCCTCAACTTTAGAGAAAAATCTACAGAAAAATCAAATCCCAATTTGAATCCAGGACATCTTCAAACATTGAAAATGAATCAGCTCCTGAGGTTCAGGTGAAAGGATGACTTTTTCTAGTTTTATTATGCTAAAAATACAGCTGAGCAGCAAGTACAATGTGGTAACATTGCACAGGCAGCAAAATACCAAAATAACACCAAGGACAGGAGACTGTTTTAATGTGCTTTCTGGTAAGTTATTTAACGTGCTTTTGTTGGCAGGGCAGATGGTTTGGGACTCTGGACCAGACCTGCATTACTCAGAGCAGGCCATAGGCAGTGCCTCTCGCGCGCTGGTTGTTCCCAAATACAGCCGAAACTGGTGTAACGGGACGCTGGGTTCTGTTTCTCTTCTCTAACACAAACACCACACGTATCCCGGTGTGTCCTTAAGTTCGGAAGAAAAAAACCCACTGATCCATTGTGGCTGCAGATGCTGAGCTGGGTCCTCACCTCACCAAGAGGTCCCACCGCCCCCACGGCAGGAAGGAGGGACCCGGGGCTGGTCCCCGGCTGCAGGCGGCGAGTGAGCGCTGCGGGAAGCGGAGCTGGTGCCAGAGACGGGGGGGGCACAGGCTGGGGCGGGCAGCGCTTGGCTCTGCTGCCTGCCAAGTGCAGGTGGAGCAGAGGAGCTGTGTCCAGCAGAACCAGCCCCGCCGTCTGCCTGAGGTTGCTGCTCGGTAACTTCACCCTGGAAACCTTCTGCCAGGGTAACGACCCGAAAAATGTGTTTCCTTTTCTCCCCAGTTGGATCATTTGGTGTTATGGCCAACAATCAAAACTTTTATTTTAATACATTGCCTAATATATCATGGGCTCTGTCCATCATACACAGAAATGCTCATTTTTCAAGTCAAATATTACTGTGCCTGTGTTCATACACTTTCTCTGTGCAATCTTTGGCCTCTGCATTTAAGAAACATGACCCTGGGAGGTGTTTATAGAAGTCTGAATATAGGTTTATCTGTTCTAGTCTTTCCATGAAAGATCTTTTTCCTTCAACACGTGGAGATTAAATATACAGAGCAATATTAGTTAACACAAGGTATGGCACGCTGTGAAAATCGCCAGGAAATTTTGTTCTGAAGCTGACGTTCCAGTCCTAACTCCTGTTGACTTTATATTTCTTTTCTCTCAAAGGCATGAGCCGAGGATTGGGTGTTGCCTGTGGCCGAGTGACGCTGCTTCAGGCGTTCAGAGACACCTCACATTCATCTCTTTAGGTGCGCCCTGCGGGTTTGTTCAGGTCATGGTGGAAACCAAGAGCAAAAATCCCGCTGTTCTCAGCAGACCGGAACCTTTTGAAAGCAATATCTGTGAGCCCATTGTATTAACTCTGAGTTAAATAAAAGAAAATGAACCAAACTTGAGGGAATTTACATCATACCAGCTGTTTGCGTGCATCTTCTGCTGGTCTTAACTCTCACACTTTGGGCTTTCCTGTTAGCGTTTACAATAACATCATTGCATCGTGGTCCTAGTGTTTAATATTCCCTCTTTCAAAATATGAAGTTGCAGCTGACTCCCTGTATCCTTCTGGGATAAACACAGAAAAAGCTTTACTTAACAGCTGCTATATATTATTATTATTACCTATTACATCATATCTTATTACAGCTCTATTACAAGTTTCCCCTAAAATCTAATCACATTCTGGAATTGTTTACAGCGAAACTAGAAATGGGCTCGAGACATAAAGTTCACGTCCCAGCATGGGTCTGAACTTTCTTGCAGTTCAGATTTATTCAGACGCAGCATTTAACTCTCTTGCTCCTGAAACTCGGGAGCCGAGAGGGATGTGCGGTGCGGTACCTCCCGGGGGCACCTGAGATGTGCCCAGTCAGGGGCAACCTGACGTGGTGGCACCTGAGATCGGGTTTTGCTTCCTGGCGTGTGCTCTGGGACTGAAAGGCGGAGAGAAGCAGGGAAATTCTGGTCCCATACATGTGAATAGTAAGACTTCCATTGATTTCAGCACAGCCAGGATTTCACTCAAGCTAAGAGACAGATGACAGATAGACAGACAGGCAGATGCTAATTAATCAACTCATTTGAGCTAAGCTAGGCTTATTTCTTTAAAATGCAAGGGAACACTGGCAGGAGCATGTCATCTTACCCAATTTTAGCTGCTTATGGCATGTGTCCAGGAGCCCAGCATGGGGAAGGACAGGGGATTTGGAGTGGTTTGAGGCTCCCAAGATACAGCATAAAGCTCTCCTGTGCCCAGGTCTGCCCACTGGAAAGGGTCCGGAGCCTGCCTCAACCTCCAGGGACCCAGCCCAGCCCCTCGGGAGCTTTATCACGGTGCCCAAACATCTCCTGCCTTCACCCCCCAGGCTTGCGCAGCCCCTGACCCAGCCCCTGGGCGAGACAGCGACGGGCAGAGCCCCAAGGGCTTCTCTGACAGGAGCAACTGCTGCTGCTGTGGGTCAATCGTCACGGGACGGGCCCTCAGCAGAAGAGCACGCTCATAAAGGTGGAATAAAACCAATCCAGGTCACTAGCCTCATCCACACACTGACATTTCTATAGGTCGTTGCTTTACAGCTATGATATTAAGTAGTTTGGCTAGCTTTTTAGAAATGTTACTGTTTTCTTGACAAAATGTCGAGTAAGTTTTCAGGGGGGAATACTTCATAACTGAAGTATGTTTTCCTAAGGGCAATAAACCACTAAGAAATGTACTTTTTTCCCACCCAGCCTTTGAGCCAAAACTTTCACATGTTTTTCAAAGAAATAAAATTATAGGTGTTTTTCTGTAGTAGGGTGAAGTACCACCTGGGTGGCAGTGGTAGAAAGCTGGGCAAAGTTTATAAATCTGGAAGGGGGAGATTGTTTTGGCATGACTTAGGGTTACAGCCTGGGTTTCCTATGCATAATTTTAAAAGGAATTGCTCAAAACATCAGGAAACTCTTGCCGGTACACTATGCCCAGTGTATGGCTCTTACCTCTTTAGGCTCGTGGAAGATTGCCACGGCTGAAGAGAGGACTTTTTCAGTGCAACAAGCAGCGGAGTCAAGAGCAGAGTTTTAATTACTTCTGTATCTGACAAACCCACGCCCGTGCACGCGCTGCTTTAAGAGACCAGAAGAATGTGAAGAGAATGGAAAATAATGAGTTGGTCACCACGGTTTGATTTGGTTCCAGTTCTGAGGTGGGTTCCCATCGTCTGCTGGTCGTGAGGACGGCAGCACTGAACTGGTCTGGGACGTCGCCAGTCTAATCTCAGCTCTGCAGAACCAATGGGGGGTGGGGGGGAGGGGGAGTTTTAATAATTACCGGTAAATAGCTGAGGGGTTGCAAATGCACTTGTGTTTTGGTCATTTTAATCTCTGGGATCACAGTGCTTAGAATGAGAGCGCATACTATTTCTGATTGAACTCTGAATAGAGAAAATTAATATCAGTTCATCCACAATCGCTTGACATGGGATGGGGAAGGTGGGCAAAACCGAAGGAGACAGAAACTTTTGCTAAAATGTCTAATGTGGTGCGAGACCACGAAGAGTTAAGAAGCTCCTTGTGGGGCTGCCTGGCACCCTGACCCAGCCAGCCAGGCCCCCAGTATTTTTTTAAATATTAAGAAACAAGCAACGTAAAATCTCTCTCCTGGAAATCAAACACAAGGAAAACTAAAGTAAAGCTACAAAGAAAATCTTGTTGCCTGGCCTGCCCTGCGTGCTGGCTTCCTACGTGCCGGGCTGGGGAAACTCTGAATCCTGTGGAAGAAATCCATGGAGAGGAAGCAACAGCCATCGCACAGTATAAAAGATGGGGCTGGTTTTAATCAGGGCTGATTCTTCACAAATAACAAATGGGAAGGAGAGGTTAAAGTGGGGCATAAGGCTAAGCCAATAAAACCTTTTTTGAGACAAACTAAGGGCATATTTCAATATGCCACAGTGGAGAGGGAGTCGAAGGAGCTAACGTGTCTGGGATGTACCGACGGCCTGACTCCAGGCTCGCGCTGCCCGGCTCGTGGCCAGCAGCCGGCTCCCAGCTCAGGAGCTCAGTAACCCTCCTCGGAAGGCGAGTTCCTGACTATGTAATGGGGCCAGATCTTAATTGAATCAGACATCTAAAATTAGACAGTGTGAACCTCCCCACCCCCCCATCCCCTTCCCACCCCTCCACATGCACACGCATCCTTACCTGCCAGCGTCCTAGCATTTTTCAAACTTTACCGGGGAAAACATACAATTTTTGGAAAGTCAAACCAGTGGGGAAGGTGTGAACAGGAGCAGTCTTTGGCTCTCCCTGCATCTGGGATGCAGAGAGCTCTCCTCCTCGGGTGGACGCCAGGGTCTCCTGCCTGGGTTGGGGGGTGAAGGGTGTTACTGGTGCTGCTGGTGAAGGTTTCCAGCGGATCTGTGTGTGGTATGGATCCAGCGCACAGTTTTTAATGGTTCTCTTGCAGCCAGCATCTTAACACCAGCCCTTAAACTGCCAGGCTCCTTTTCCTGAAATTCTGGTGTGTCCAGAGGGTGGATAACTCGTCCGGAAACAAGGGACGGCTGGTGACAGACAGCAAAATTTCAAGAGGTCTCGATCCGATGGCCGTGTGTGGGGTTGACACTAAATCACTTAGTGCTGCAGCACTAAGGCTAAAAAGTGATTCCAGCAAGCTGTGGTAATGCCTTGGGTACAAGCAGATTTCAGGGCCAAGGGAAAGAACAACTTTTTGGATTTCTATAACAGATATTGGCAACACCTAGAGCAGAATCTTCCAAGACCACAATAATATTTTCAGTGCTTACTGGATTTTTTTCAGCATAAAGCTGTGGTTTGTGTGGGTTGCTCCTTAGTGTCTTTCAAGTAACTGGCCTGCTGCTATGCAAACATTTGGGGTATGCAGCGGCCTCTGTGGATGCTGTCTTGATTTATAGCAAACCCTGGGAAGAGCTCCTATAGCACCTGAAAGCAATCTTTCAGCAACTCAAGGAAGCAGAGTTGACTTTTAATTCCCCAGTGTTCAGTAAGAAAGCAGGAAACCATTTTATTTATATATATATATATATGAGATACAGTAGGGCAGGGGAGTTATGAAACCAGAGATATGTAAAATACAAGCTATTAAAATGCACCTATTACTGACTACTAAATGGCAGGTGAGATCTTTTCTGGGTATTGCAGCATATTATCGGAAATTTATTCCACATTTTGCAACACTGGCTGCTCCATTAACTGATCTCACTAGGAAAAAATCATCTCATAAAATAAATATGACCCCATGGCGTGTGCTAGTCTTTCAAGGACTGAAATCAGTTCCTAGACATCAAACGGTTTTCACAAGCCTGAAATTTTAAGGTCTGTAGAGGGTGAATCTCAGTGTCAATAGTCTTAAACCAGGGTCAAAATTAGCACAAAATTTAAAAGGATGATAAAAAAAAATAATCCAAATTTCCTTGATAAATTATCTGAAAGAAATTGAATTCCCCGGGTATGCAGAGATTTTAATAAAGTGGATCACAGCATTTCCCTGGAAGGAATTATATGCCACACTAAAGCATAGGTGGTTAAACAACAGGAAATTCATAAAGCCAAGCAGAAAGTTAGTGACTGTGCAACGTTATGTGGTCAGTTTAGTAACTTATGTTTGTGTCGGACCAAATATACCAATTAATGTATTTTTCCAGGAGTGACTGAGAGTAAAGGGATTGGTTTTTCATAATGCAATTGCTCTTTGCTGAATCTGATTTGGAACAGATCTTCCAAAGTATAAATCTTTTATTAAAAAAGAAATCATTAAAAAAAGATCAAATATCAGCTAGAACTCTCACAGCGAGGCGGTGCTGCCTGTGATTTCCAGGACACCAGAGATCACCCTGGTCTCCTCCTCCTCGGTGACTCTCCAGTTTGCCAGAGCCCAAAGGCTTGGCTGAGAGAGCCACAGCTGAGGCAAGCAAACAACGAGCCCTGCAGAAAACTCACTGCTGTAAGATGGTTTCCTTCAAAGGAAATAACTTTTCCAAATCTGAGTTTCGTGATTCTTCACTCCTGAAGCAAACAATTTTCAGCAAAAAGGGAGGGAAAAAACCAAGTTGGTCTGGAATATAATTTTCCTTCGTAGGAGGGAAGGATGAACTTGGCCAAAAGAAAAAAGACTAAATCTGTCCTGGAGGCGGGAGAGAAGTGTGCAAGTGACACAAGCCAGCGCCTCGCCTGCTCTCGGGCGGTGGCGTGCACATGCTGTGGAGAGAGAAATCACAGACGTGCCATGAACCCGCCATGCAGAAGGTGGGTTCCCAGAGCCCTCCAGGAGACATCTGAGCCTGCATTTTAGTGCAGCTGAACCAAGCCGTGTCCTCAGTCTGAGAACCTGCACTATATTCATTCCTATCATTAATCTTTCTCTGCATCTTGTTTCTTAAGTGGGTTTCTAAGGAGGTTTGGGTTGGGGGTTTTTTTTTCCCAAAGAATGTAACTTTCCACAGCACTAAGGAAAACATTCATCCAGCAACACCAGTAATTGCGATAGTGGCTCATGCAGCTCCAGCCCCTACCTGCCGCTGCACGGAGGGAAGCGATACCTCCTCGGGGGCCGTGGTGCTCCGCGGGGCTACAGGTGCTTCTCTTCACCCAGCCTGGGAAATCTGCAGGATATTTGCCGAGACCCGGGTATTAATTTAAGTCTTTGCTTTTTTGTGAACTCAGATGTCCAGCTCACACTTGAGCCCAGGTCCTCTCTGTGGAGACGACCCAGCTGGGGTTTCAAAGGGAGCAGGAGGAAACACTGATGCTGGGGATCAGACCCAGAGCTGGCATCAGCCCTTTGCTCACCCAGGACCAGCTGACAGCCCGCAGCACTCGCAGTGGTGCAGTTAAGGGGTTGTTGAAGGAGGGAGACTATTTGCTTTTATCCTTTGGGTATTTGCACTTGAAGGATTTACCCAAAAAAACATAGAAAACCAGCTAATCTCTGCACCCTAAATAAAAAAATCCTTCGCAGTGCTTCTTCCTTCTGTGAAACATGGCATGTGGCCCGGTCACTTGCTTTTCCATCCAAAAACCCTGACCTCAAGTTCTGTTTTCTTAGGCACGCTTACATTTAATTAAACGGAAACTATCAGACATAAAAGTAACCCTCTTAGATATGCTGTATCCAGTCCCAGGTTAGGCCTGTTCATGATTTCTCCATGTACAATTTCCTCCAGGATTCCACCCTAAATGGAGACCCGCTGTGATGCAACACCACGTTCAGCACAGAAGATAGGGTAATGCTGGCTTGACAAGTGAAATTAATTATTGCATTCCATTAATTTTGAGTCATGCGCCCAGCCCATGGAAGCTAGGAGAACCTTGTGAAAAACAAACCCGGTACATTGTACTGTAATATTGTTCTTGGCTGGAGCTCCAGGCCGGCGGCGGGGTCCTCCCGAGCAGCCCGGTGTCCCCCCAGCATCACAGGGCAGCTGCTGCCGTCGGAGAGTGAGAGGGGCTCAGTCTGCGCTCGGGACCGTAATGAGGACAGCAAGGCCCCCCTGGGTGTCTTTAAATGCAAGCAGGACTTGGGAGGGTGGTGACATTGGCTCCTGACGCTTTTGAGTGTTGAGCTCCAACTACACATTTACTGCAATCGCTAAGTGACCGCTCTGAGCATTTTCTGTGCATGACCTGGCTCCTGGAGCGTGGCATGGGAATGGCTGCAGCAGTGAAGGGGCTTTGATCCTCCTGAGAACAAGGTGACCTCCACAAAGTCCCCGTGACAACTTCATGAGTTCTCCTGCACCACAGCATTCAGCCGAAACCCCGCAGTAGCATCTTCCCAATCGTAAAGAGGAATGGCTTGGTGTGACTCAGAGCAGAAACACTGCCCATCCCAAACGCGGTATTAAAATTCTGAGTGTGAGTCACCCCGGTTCCCTCTGGGGAGCACAGTTGCTGCCAGCGAGCGCCTGCTGAGCAAGGCCCTGCTCGGGGACCGCATCCATGGGTTTCTCCCATGGGAATCCATGCTGGAGACATGCGGGCACGGCGCTGGCCTGGCACTGCCGGGGTACGTCCGCGACTCACAGCAGAGGCTGTCTTGCAAAACTGACTTCATCAAACTGCGGGGAGCTGATGGGGATCTACCAGACTTCAGGAGAATGGGATAAAGCAGAGCTTCCCAGGCTCCACAGGCTGACTCATGCTATGATGGGAAGATGGTTCGACACCTTCTCCTTCAGAAAGGGCAGTGGCAAAGCACTGAGGAGGCAAAACTAATGGATAAGCCTTTTGCACCCTTACAGCTAGGAGCAGATGCCATATCCATAGCCTGCAAGCCAGGGCAACTGTCCCCGTTCCTGTCCCCACTCTTTTCTCTTCCGACTTTTTCCTGGCAGACTGAATGGGGATGGGCCTCTACATTAACTGACTTCAATTACTTTGGAAAATAAAGAAAATCTTTTCCCCGTCTGGTGCTTAGCAGTCCCCTGGGTCCCTTCCATATGTGCGGCTGGGTTGAGGGGACACAAGCCTTGCCCCTCTCAGAGAGCCAGGACCTGGGGCCAGCGGCTGCCCAAGGCCACCCAGGAGCCTCCTCACTCATCTCCTCACCAGCGATGGCCACGGACTGCTTCCCGCCCCTCCTCTTTCCCTTATCACCCACTTTCCCTCTCTCCCTGGCAGATAATGAAGCATATAATTGCTGTCTTGTCTCTGGTATCTGTCTGGGGCATCAAAAAATCCTCCCTGCAGTGAAGGGAGGTGTTTGACACGGCTCAGGCCGCTGCTGGCTCTCCCCCTGGCCAGCTTTCTGCTTCGCGTGGGCAGAGAAAAGAGGAGAGTGGCGATGGAGATAAAATGGATGGTGCAGGCAGCCTGAAAAGCCTTTCGCTGAGCACAAGGACAAAGTGAGGAGGATTTATCAGCGGTGACAGAGGCAGGCTGACAAAGCCCCTCCGCCTGCCCCGAGCAGACCCCCAGCACGGCCGTCCCTGTGTCCCCACTGGCCCCCTGGCACCTTGGCTCCGGGGACTCCTCTGGGCAGCGAAAAGGCATTGCAGACCCTTAACACGGGAGGCTCAAAAGGGATCCTTGTCGCCGCTTGTTTTCAGTGGAGGCATTTTCAGTTAGTGGTATTATTTTAAGGAGAAGAGTTCTCTTCTCACCAGGCTCCCACCTTTCCGAGAACTGAAAAATCTTTAGTCCCATCTCTTCATTTTTGTGAGTACGAAAAGTCTCTGCAAGAATCTTCCATGGAAATCATTGGTGGTTTCTGTGACTCTGGCTGCTTTTATCTGCTTGTCCTTGGAGGAAGAAGAAGCAGAAGGCCAACTTCCAGAAAGACAGCTTCCTTTCTGGAGAGCACAGGAGCTTCTTTTTGCTTTCCATGTCCCAAAACAGGCTCTGCTTTTCTGGCTGTGGGAGATGTTGCACTTGAACGCTAGGTCAGCCCCTGCTCCTCGGGAGAAGCACAGGTACCAGGGTAAAGGTGATGCAGGGCACACAGGTGTCACCACACGCCAGCAGGACACACAGCCATGTGGACTCTCCACCTTCTTTGTTGTACCAGGGTGAATGACACAAAAGTCATCCTAATTTCTTGACTTTTCAGCTGAGCGTCTCAAAGAAAATCTAACATTTGGATTAACAAAATTGCACGCATTGGCACCAACTTCACAGCCAAGAACCTGAAGCTGAAGATGACAAACCCAAACCACATGGAAGATCAAAGTCTGGCTCTTCCCATCCCTGCACTAACCATGGAGCTGGCAACAGTCAGCCCCACAGCACAGCCCTGGTAGGAAATGCAAAGTTATAGTAGCTCATAGCAGTAGGGACCAGCCTAGTCTGCTGGGTGGGAAAATACAGGTAAGAAATATTAATAGATCAAGGCTCTGAGAACAGCCAGGGAGAACAAGTCAGAAACATTTTGCAGAATCTCATTGATTAAAGCGAAATCTCATTTAAAATAGTTGATAGCAGTAGTTCTGCCTTTACTGTTTCATTTTAGTCACATCAAAATGTTTCAGTTTGGTAAGAAAAAGCACCTTTATTTTAACAGTCTCAGTTGGATTAGTTCTGATTTATGTTACACATCAATCTTACCTGTTCTTGGTAAGTCTTGCAGAGATAAAGGCTCTGAAATGGATGGTACATGCTGTTTAATTTTAAAATGAAGACAATCATAAACTGCATTTTAAAACACAATTTCAACAGCATCCTTGGTGCAAAATGCCATGTTACATTCATTACAGGTAGTTTCCCGGGATCAGTCATCCAGGGACTGGGCATTTGATGCAAATCTTCGACCATAACAGACTGCCGCTTAGACTTCTTCCTCATGTACATCAAGCTTGAAAACACAGCTAATAAGGGCCAGATGGCTGCGGGCTTCTTCTCACACCCTTAATATTGATGGGAACATTCTGGAGGGAGTGGATTCTGCCTGAGCCTTTGCCTTGTGCATGACATGATGATAACCACATTTCAGCCTTTGCACCCTTCTGTCCTAACGCAATTCAAATGTTTCCTGGATTTCTAGCAAATGAATGAAGAGCAGCTCAAAAGAAAATATACCCAGCCCTTATTAGAAAAGGTTGTACTCATCACAAATGGTCTAAATACCTCATTTCTGACAGCAGGGAAATCCTTTTATTGCTGGGTTTGTTTGGAAAGATTTTAAATAGTTCATTATAAAATTGCTTTCATCTCTTCCAGAACATATAGAAACCAGCCAAAGTCCAAAATCTGGCCCCGCTCAAGTCCAAGGGATTTGGCATAAAATGGCAGAACTACTGAGCAGAATACTTTGACCTGGAATAAAGTAGTGCATCTTATCTGCTGATGTAACCCACTGAAGTGTGCTCTCCAACACCGCAAAGGCCTTGCAGTTAAGTTCTGTCTCACTACACTAATTAAGAAGACTAATTAATGCCAAAACATAATTCTCTGGAATGCTGCAGATATCACAGATACCGCACGATTGCACAGGATATTGCTCAGGATTAGATACTGTCTCTGTTGGTAAATTCCCCGTGGTTAGTAATCTCATCTTTTATATTTCGTTTTTAATAAGGAGCTGCCTTCATTGTGAAGCCAGCTCTCTTTAAAGCTGCAAGAAAAAAGGTAATTAAATCTGACAGGACTCACTTTCATGGCATATATTGCAGGCTATCTCATGACACGGAGACCTGGTCATATTTTCGTTATAAGGAGCTGATTTATTTTCACCAAGTATCTCTACTAGGATCAGAGTTTTCCTGAACTCTGTGTTTCTTCGCCGCCTGTCTCTGGCTTCATGCTCTGCGGCGCTGCTGGCTGCTCACCCTCTGCATCTTGACATGTCATGGTTTGAACATTTGACATTTATATGTAGCTGGCATTTGTTTAGTTGCCTTGCAACCATCTGGTTCCAGAAGAAGCTCATAAACTGCTGTTGAATCATGCAACCACCAGACAGCAAGCAGATAGAGCTGTAGGGCTCTGACAGCACATTTATCACACATCTGCGATAGCCGACACGAGCACTGCGCCTTCCCCTGCCTCTGCCCTACAGACCAGCCAGGGAGAGGGGGAGATTCTTCACAGCAGCGGGAGTTTACGGCTCGCACTGCCTCTGGCACACCCCGTATTTAGGGTCTCTGGCAGCCCACGAAAGCTCTGCATGACCCAGCCTGTGCCACCGGGTCCCTGTGTCTGGACACGGCAACCAGTCACCTTTGCCAGTCCCAGCAGAGGGGACACCTCCAGAGCCCGGGTTCTGAGCTGCACTTTCCCAGACCTTGGAAATACCGGGGGCAGATTTCAAGGCAGAGCTTTCATGCTCGGGCATGAAAAGAAAATGAAAAATGCATGGCCCATGCTGATTCTGGTGGTGGTGGCACACCTAGAAAGGGGACCGGCGGTGACCTGCCATCGTTCCCCGGCTCCATCACCCAGGCCAGAAGCAGGGGGCAGCGAGGCAGCCTGCTCACAGCTTTCTACTGGACAGATAAAATTTTGTGTGGAATGCTCTTGCCACAAAAGCTATGTTCTTTATTGTCAAGTTCTTTGCTCGGTGGATGGACTGATAGACGAATGGAAAGTTTCTAGGAACAAAGTGCGTTCTGGAAAACAGAGCAAGGAGAGTGCAGTTGCATTTTTCTTGGCTGTGGTTTATTAGGAGGACAGTGGCTCCCCTTGTCATTCCACTTGCTCGTCCTCTCCTTTTTATTTCCAGTTCCTAAATCCCTGACACTGGCCTTGTGTTCATGAAGCAAAGAGGTCACTTTTCTCAATAAACAGGAGAACTGAAAACTGCAGGAAGACCAGGTTATTAAATCCTAAGAACTTTTACTCACACATTATGTAATACCAATTTAACGAGAATCTTGGTCTGTAATTAAATCCCCATAACTCATCATATAACTGTTACCTCCTCTTTCCAAATTAAACATTGCTTTTTCTATAATTGGGTAATATTAGAGTACTACACCAATTTGGGTTAAGATTTCATCATTGGAATCTTGTTTTTATTTTCAGCTTCCACAGATGTGTACACGAACCCACATTGCACAACAATGCAAAAGAATGGCTTTTACTCTCCAACACTCAGCAAATAACAGCAGCAGTCACTGGAGGGCACCTGCCGCAGATTCTCACCTGGCTAAATGTGCCAGAAGGGAAAAGTGAGTACTTAAGATGACTGGAAATGCTTCCTCTTCGATTCCAATTGCCTGCAAAAATGTTTTTACTGGGTTCATACTGGTTTTCTGAGTCTTTAAGCTATACGTGTGTGCATGTGTGTGTGTGTCGGTGGTGGAAGAGGAGCCGGACGGGGGAGGTGGGTGTGCAGCTGAGTGCTCAGGATGGGTGACCAGGCACAGAGCTGACCCAGGTCAGCCAGGTCAGCACCTACTTTAGTATTTACTCCGTTCATTATTCTTATGTTAAAAAAAAATAAAATATGGGCTCTGTATGCTAAGGATTTCACAAACATGTAAGAAGAAGCCATTCCTGTGCCAGGGATTCTTATATGTATACGGACAAGAGGAGGGATGCCGGGGCAGCTACTGACACGGAGCAGGAACAGGGCTTTGTTATCAGGACTGGTCTGAACTTGACAGAGGCAGTGATTTTCCATGCCCTTTAATGGCATTGGCTCTTCAGGGAAGGGCTTAAAATCTTATTCTTGAAAAGTGCATCTCTGTAAGGGGTAGATAGAGGGAGAGGCGTTGCAAAGAGCCGGGGAGGCGCATCCACGTCCTTTTGCAGTGTTTACAATATCCCGCAAGAAGGTCTCTGCCTTCCGCGCTCCTGCTAGGGTCAGCGGCGTGGACAGACTGTGTCTCCAGTAGCCTAATAAAATATCTATTGATGCAAAGAAAGGAGAAGTAAGTTCCAGACCTTTTTTTTCATGGTCTTTGCAAAAGGAAGGACTGCAGCAATTTTTAGAAGTTGTTTTGTATGGGTTTTTTTCCTTCATTTAAACCAGCCAACACAAAAGTCATTCGTAGGTAATATTTAGGGAGATCTTTCACTCAAGTTCTGAACGCTCTTGGAATGTTTTCAAAGGAGAAAATGAAGGAAACTCCACCATTAACAGCCAGTTAGAGAAATTTTCAGATTACTTTCAGTTTCTTACTTATCTTGGCACTCCATTAAAATAATTGCATTTGCTGTAGCAACAGAGAGATTGATTAGACTGAAAACTTCATTGTTAGCATGTTTAACATTATATTTACCCCACTTAGCAGCTTTTGAGTCAGTCAGGCAGTGTGTTGAGTGCATAAGCTTAACAATAAGAAATGGAAAGTAATTTTTATTAGGAGGTTTCAATTTTAGTAGCTTCAGTCTATTCACTATAAAGGGGAACTATGGTTTAATCTAACTTTTCTTGGGCTTAGGAGACTAAATTATTGCTTGTAATCATGCTTTCTAGCCTTGCATGAAGCAACACATTAAAGCTGGGGTTTTAAAAGAGCTTAAGGAATACATCTATCATTAAAATTCAATGACACTGGCGGCTTAGCTCCCTGCCTCCTTTGAACATCTCAGGATTTCCTATTAATAAAACAACTTCTGTGAAACTTAGAAAAAATATTAATTTTCACCCCCTCTGGATATTAAATGGGCTTATTGGCTCAATGCAAACCCATCCCCCACTCCCGCAAGTCTTCCTGCACATTTCACTGTCCCCTGTGCAGTTTTCTTTAGTCCTAGGGTTTTTTTATTGCAATCCAATGTTTCTTCGAAGACACTTGGGGGCTGTGGTGGGTGGATTCTCTGACCATTTCCAGATATGGACAGAAAGGAGCATCAGCTTCGGTCAGGGACCACGTAGCGGGGTGGCTGCAGAGCATCGCTGAAACGTTTGGCCCAGAGCGTGGCCAAGGCGGCAGCACCGAGTGTGTGTGAGAGAGCCCGAGAGAGTTTGCAGGACCTGAAACTATGTTTGTGCTAAAGTCTTAGCTGATAATGCTAATTTTACACCCCAGGCAAATCACCCTCATACACTGGTCGATGCTCCCAGAAGCAAAGGAGCACACAAGGCAACGCTGCTGATGATTGAGAGCGGTGCCCACGGCCGTGCTCTGCCAGCCCCTATGAAATATGCTTAGACAAAGCTTTTGCACTAAAAGTGGCATTTATCTGTAATTCTTTCTCCCCCCAGAGTTTCCACTGGATTCCCTTTACAGACAGAAATCTGGCAACTGTTCAGGTTAAACACCAGAGTGAATTTCCTTGGCTCCAAGGAAGACATTTCTGCATCGAAAGCTAAATTATGTTGCTGTTTTTCCACCTGTTAATGTGTAGATTATATAATAGAGACATTTTTCTCAATTGGTTTCTTTTTTTCTTCTTATGATTACAATGATGTGGAGAAGGTGTGATCTTCACAGCTTCTTCATTGCTTCATAGAATAATGCCAATGCTTTTGTCAAAAAGATCAAAAAGTAGTATCTGAAACCATGAGGGTTTTACTTGCTGCTTACAGAGCTGTTTTTAGTGGTAAATGTTACAGAGCTTTTAGTCCAAAGCTATTTTTAAGGTTTCAATCTTTGGCAATACAAGAGCTCAGTCCTAGAATTTGGATGGTTGTGGGTAGCGCTGCTGGAAATCCAGATGTGTGGGTCCCGATCTGCATGTTTTGGGATGCCTTGATTTCAGGGTAGCAACATCTTTTGAAACTCCCAGCTTCCTGGACGGTGCAGTCAGGACATCTGGAGGCCAGTCCCGGTGCGTAATGAAAGGGCGAGTGCGAGTGGTGGGATCCCCAAATCAAGGGTCTGGGCTTGGGAGTTGATACGGGGCTGCTGGTTGTTCCCTGAGCCGGACCCGGGCTGCGCACGCCGGAGCCGTGCCGGTGTCACACACCGAGCCCGGGAGTGCAGCTGGGCTTTGTATTTTCAGACTGCTATTGAATATGTAATGGCAAGTCCTTGTTGCTTTTTTAATCTCTCCTTAAACAAAGTCATAGTTCTTACACAGTCACCTCTGAGACAGGGAGAGAAATATTTTCCTAACAATTACTGCCATCGGCTTAGCTGGGCATTTGAAAGTAACAGACATTTAAAAATATACAATAACAGTAATCTTTAAAAATACTTTATTTTAAAAATATTATTTGGGAAAAAAAGTCCTTGCTCCCTTTATTCAGCAGGAAATGCCACACAATTATCTTTATTTTCTTACTGTTTGTGGGGTGAATTGAAAATCACTGTTTTAGATGAATTTACCTAGCAGCAATTAACATTTAATTTCCTTTAAAAACATAGAAACAAGATTAAAATGCCCATTGGGGGGTCATTTCTCCTTGATTAAACTTTAGAAGTAACCAAAAAAAGTTGGTGTTCAATGCATTAATCAAGAAATAAGAGAATGAAAACTCATGTTTGATATTCCAGAAGCCAACTCAGAAGTGGCTCAGAAACTGTTTTAGCTTATTTTTATTACCAGAGCAGTAAGTGCTTTGCAGACGTACGGGTGACCACAGCCCACTGCAGCAAACAGCAGACCTTCCAGCGAACTCAGTGGGCCTTGGATTCAGCATGGTTGGAAAAGTGGGCTAATGTTTGTACAATCAACATTTTGTGTTTCCTTAGATGTTAAAGGACAGAAGGAATTCAAATGTGATAACCTGTGAGATTCAAATTCTACTTACGATGATCCGTATTAAAATATTAATTACTACAGTTATCTGACACTAACTTCCTTGTGATCCTGCAAGTTTAGGTCAAGGAGGACCAACTTTCACTTTCAGGCCATGCTTTTAGATCTCATGCCTTAAGTCTCTGAGATTTTTACTGGCTAAAGCAGAAAAAGAGCTGCTTCTGTTGCCTGTGTTCTTGCGTTGTCTTTCATAAACAAAGATGCTTTTGGGGACCACACTGTACCTTGTGCACATGGACAGAAGGCACCGTGCTCGAGCAGCAGCCTTTCCCGTGTGTGCTGTAGACACGCCGAGGCCATTCTCGTTTCTCTACTGAACAGCAAATGGCCCCATGTTTCAGACCTGCCCGTCTCCGCAGCAGCCCGGGGGGACGCAGCTGGTCCCTGCTCCTCCTCGGCAGGGATCCGCGCAGCTCTCTGCAGGCAGCACCGGCACCCCCGTGCTCACAGCAGGACGGGGTGGACACATAAACACGCAGGAGAATAAAGATGGAGACAGAATCATGACATTTTTATTGCATTTTGACTTTTTGCAGATTGTCTGAATAATTTGGAATCTGGCCCATAAACAATAATGTTCCAGATTGGCCAAAATGCACATGCAGTTGAATAATCGATTAATATGTCCAATTATTTGGCTTGTGAGTAGATTGGGTAAAACTTGGTACACTTTTCCAGCATATGGCTGTACTTGTTTGAAACTTTCAACTTGTTTGGAAAAAAAAAAAAATAACCCCAAATCCACATAAATAACTGTCCCACCATTTTTCCTGTCTGCCTAATTTTGTCTATTTTCCCCACTAGCAACCAGAGATCCAATAAACTATTGAAGGCCAAGGGCTGATGTAACTCCTTTTTTAGGGCAGTGATTTCAACAGCAGTGACTGTATATGAAGAGTTTTTTTTAAATTAGGGAAGAAGAGCAAACAGCTAGAAAAACAAAAATGTAAAGTGCTTATGCAAAAATCTGTCAGGGACATCTGGACCACCCCTGTCCAGCTCAGGAAATGTAACACCAGTCGTGCCTCTCGGTGAAAAGAATCAATTGCACTTTGTGTTCTTGGAGGATCAAAGGTCCCTTGTCAGAGCTGTGACAGGCTGGGCAGTCTCTGGGGTCCTGGTCCCTGTCCCCCCTCGGTCCCGCGGCACATCGGCTCCTGCCGCCGCATCCCTGCATCCCTGCAGCCGGGCACCCAATGCCACGGGGTGACACAGAAAAAGGGAAAGTCAGACAAGCACCCAAAGTCACCCAGCTCACCACCTTCTGCGAAAGCTTGACCCTCGAGCCCAACACACCATTGTTTACAGCACACGTGCAACTCACCACGATAATGGGGTTTAAATCCTGCTTCTGTAAACGTGGAGTCTCTCTGCTTTATCCCTAAGGTTTTGGGACATACGGGTACAGAGCTCAGATTTATAATTGTCTTATTTTTGGAATACCTAAAGTGTCGCTGATGTGATAGATGGTATTGGCTCCAAAGGACTGGTATAACTAAACAGAGACACAGTTTGATTTAAGATTAGATACTTTTGTAAAAACAAAGCTTTACAAAACATAAGATGAGGGGAAATTTGCCATATTTATAGTTCAAACACCAAAGAAATCTCTCTCCTCAACACTACTGGGTCTAGACATCTGTTTTTCATGCTTAAAATACAAATGCTGTAACAGCAAACCAGTTCACAACTGCAGGAATTGAAGCTGTCTAGAAACAAGAATAAAAATGACTTCTCCTCCATGGCAAGAAAAAGCAGGAGGGAAAAAGCCTCTTGCAATTAGTGGTGGAAAATAAAGTTAGGTTTTCAAAATTATTACAGCCATATGTAAGATGGACTCCCTCACTGCTGAAGCCACAGGGAAAACACAGTCTGGAGTACTCTTCATGCAGTGATCCCTAAATAACTGGGAACAATTGGGACTTTTTGAGTCATAAGACTCACAGCTATCCCGTGGAACCACATCAGAAACCTCCGCGAGAGGCTTTGCTCCCCCCGGCTCTCGTTCCCTCAGTCCAAGGCCGTACGTCCAGTCAAGAAGCAGCTCCCATCCATCATCGCCCGTCCGAGGTTACATCCACCTCCTCCCAGGCCTATTCTCTTTATAATGAACTGTGGTCTCTGCTGACGTAATCCTCATGGGAGTAATTGATTCACGGTTTCAAATGTAACATGGATAACATGAAAAGAATCATCTATAAAAAACCACACATGGCCAGATTCACTGACTGACCTGGACAATGTTCCTTCAAGTCTAAAGCCTCCATTGTGCTAAATACCCAGATGTTAACAATCTCTACTGGAGGCTATTGAATGCAGGAAGGACATGTTTTTAGCAATTAGAAAAATAGTAGTACACTTACACATGGCAATATTTAGCAGAGTTTGTTTGGTTAATAGGTCAGCAGTTTGGCACCATTGGTGGCTGCTCTGGGGCAGTGGGGAGAGTCTGTGCAACCAGACGTACCGGCCAGCACAAGGAACAAGGGGTTGGAACAGATGATCTTTAAGGTCCTTTCCAACCCAAACCATACTGTGATTCTATGGACAGCCAGGTGCTCATGGGGCACTCGGACATCTAAGTGTGCTAGATAATCCAAGGGACTCAGAAGATACCCATTATCCCTTCGTTTCCTTATACCTTTAAAAAAAAAGCTTTGAAAACACTGCGATAGGTTTGAAGAGTGGCAGGGAAAGTGCACATATACAAACTAGAAAAAATGCACAAGGCTGAATAACGCTTGGGGCATATAAGGATACTACACACGTAAGCCATGAACTGAAGTTCATCTCCATAAACACGTTTTGGGTAGAGCAAGAATTAAATAAGTGAATAAGTGCTTTCCTGATGAGGGCACCGGTCTCGGCTGCTGTTTGGAGACCCCTGCAGAGACCGTTCTCGTGCGCTGGAGGATGCTCCACGCAGGGGACGGGTCTCAGGTGCACAGGGACATCTCTCCCGGGGCAGACACCTCTCTGCTGCCACAATTTACCACGCATTCCTCACAGTAGCGTGAATTTGGCTGGCAGCCTTTGTAATTTATCTTTGCTGATATCATTATGTGCCTTGAGAACATTTATCTTCCTAAATGTAGGGAGTAAATGATTGTTTTAACGAGGAGAAAACAAGCTTTATTGTAACAGCCCTGGACTGGGGACCACAGAAAGGCTTGGATTTTTAACACACTCCCATCTGTTTTAACAGCTGCTTATGGTTACTACAGTCACTGAACAAAGATATGGTTATTATACCTTCCTTTGTTGATGGCCCAAGTTCCCTCTTATTTTCTCTGTCTTTGCAGAATGGCAGAGGCTATGCCTGGAGCCACAGATCTTTGCAGTGAGCCAGATCCGCACAGTTTTCTGCACACAGTGGTGCAACTGGCACTTCTTACACTGAAATCTTACACTGAAAATTGGATTACATATCAGGATACAAAAAAGGAGCCATATCCAATCTAAATAACCCATCCATTGATGTCGGTGGTGGTTTCCAGTCTTTTAGGATTCATGGACCCCAATGGAGTCACTGACAATAGACCTGCTTTTCTTGGTTATAATTTTTGCAGAACCTTAGAATTAGCTCACAGTCACCACAAGGCCTATGGAAAACACATAAAATCACGCATCTAACGTGTTTATAAGACGCTAGCACTTAAATTCCTACAATCTTAATGGGTGAACACTAATAAACCTTGAGGAAGTTTGATTACGTGCCCAGCAAACAGACTGGATCTATGATTATGCTCTTTCTAAGCCACACGCTGCCCTAAAGAAACCAGTCTCAGCACAGACTACGTCTCTATCTACAGTAGCTTCTCCTCTAGTAAAAGTCAGAGCTAGTGGGGATTTGCAATCCATAAGAATAAAAGCAATTTCTTTCCAGATTGTTATTCTTTTCCCTTCCTGGGTATGGGCAGAAACAGAAGAGAACACGACCTCCCACTAATCTGAAAAAGCTAAACCCCAGAGAGGAGTAAAATGAAGTTTTAATAAGGAATCAGGGCTTTGGAGGTGTCAAGTGTTAGAGTATGACTGTCCCAGCTCTCATGCCACTAGAAGGGAGAATGGAAATTAATGCTGGGCTGCTGGGGTTGTGGAGGAAGCAGCATAACCACAGAATCAGCACCAATTTTTTTGAATACAGGCCCAGCTTTTGCTTTGGAACAAGAACTTGGACTCACATGAATTGTGTGAGGGCTTGGCCTTGAAAAATCAATGGGTGCTCAGTATCTGGCAGGATCAAGTCCATGGCGAACAAGAAACTTGGCCCAGAAGTGAAACAACACTTCTTCTGCTTCCCAACCCCATGGTGCAACCACCAGACCACAAACGTCTTTCCCACTTTTTGCTGTTAAGAAGGAAGCGTCAATTTTCAGGCTTGGAGAAATGTGGTGGACTGAGGGCAGGAAGGATCTGTCATTCATACAAAAACCTGGGCTAGAGTTTCAAGATCTATTTAAATTTTAAATTTCCTTAATGCCGATAGAGTCCGGGGGCAGAAGAAGGTTCTGTGGCCTGTGGCTCCCGCTGCAGCATGGAGTGAGATCTCTCCTCCAGCTGCCTCTCACAGTGTCTGTAAAAACTAACGACACGCTTAATTCCTTCACACTTTGGAAAACAGTGGCACCTTGCACTAGATAGAGAGCTGGCTCATTTTTGATTCTTTCTTCCTTCCCTAGCCACGAAAGGGACCTTGAATTAATGCGCCCTCCTGATTGGCATGATGATATAAATCACAGTGAGCTGCTTTCATGCGGAGATGTGAAGCCAGTGCTCCACGGTGCCCTGCAGCACACGTGTTCCCAACAACTGGCAGTGCAGGGAACCCAAACAAAGCTGTTCCTGGTGTAATGTGCTACACAAACTGTTGCAATTATCTCTGAGGATGTGGGAGCTTTATCTGCTTCAAACCTTTGCTCTCAGACATTATAAAGTTAATTATAAAATGTGCCAAGAGGGAGGCATGGAGAAACCTTGTTAACCTTTTCTTTCTGTGGTTTTCCCCCCTCATTGCATTTACATTGGCCTTGAAGAACTGGGACATTTTGCAGATGGTTTAGGGTCTATAAATTCCTATTTAAATCATCACGAGCCAAGTATAACAGGTAGCAGTCCAGACTTCTCCAGAAAGGACAAACCCCAGCTAAGCCTGTAAATAATACTCCCGTGCTTCTTAGCATATAAATGCATCCCCGAGCCAGGTACCCTGGAAGGTTTATTCACATTTTCCTATTGTTACTCTGTGCAGTGCACTGGGTATGCACCCTATGACTCTGCAATATTTTTTTTAGTGCTACTCCTCAGTGAATAGTGCAAAGTAACAGGCTAAAGGAAGGTGATATTTCCTTCGCTGCTCCCCTTGGGTGGCTGACAGCCAGCCAGGAGGCTGGCCATCCCTGCCTGTGGCCACCAGCAGCCGCATAGGGCAGAGGCCAAAGAGGCTGTTGCCAGTCGTGACAAAGCAAGAGGGAATCGCCTGTTTGAGCTCAGGCTGGTGTAGGAGATGAGGGGTGACCATGGAGGGCAATGCTACGATTTCTTTACCGATGGGAAGCGTGTGGCCGCGGTGCAGCACGGAGCACAGCGCACAGCGTTGTGCTGTGCCCAACCCCGGGAAACGGGGCACTCGTCACTGCACGCTGCGTGTGAGACAGGCACTGATGACACCAATTATGTGGCCGAGCAAATCATATCGTCCCTGGCCCCTCTGTCCCTGTGGGGAAGACAACGCTGTCTTCCTCTGGCCATGTTATGAGAGTTAATGAATAAAGGCTCCGTGCGTTGTATTTCTGGTGAAGAATCCTCTGCACCTATTAACTGTTTTATTTAAGAGTGAAAGAAATAGAATCTGCACCTTACATTTATTATTTTTTTTTCCTGAGAAATTCAAGAATCCTTTCCAGGCTTGTTTATTTTTTATAGCTTTTTTTATATCTTTTTTCTGTCCCCACCTGCCAGCTCTGCATCACGGTCCATCTGTGGGTGAGTCAAAGAGTGTTAAATGTATATAGCTCCCTCCAGAGTTTCCCAGTGAGATTCAGTGAAGCTCTTGCCATGAGGGATGCCTAGCCCTTCTCCTCCCACAAGCCCCCAAAACAGGGATTTATTATTCAATTCCATCTGCTCTTGGCTGAGACTTGACAAAAGAAACCGTAGGTTGGAAGTCATTCACAGACATTGAGAAAGATGTAGCTCTGCTGATGCAGAACAACATTTTACAGGTGACCATCCATGGCAGTTGAAATTACCCGGACGAGAACAGACTCTGAATGTTAACAAAGATTATTTCTTTTTTTAATATTGTACATTCACTAACATCTTTGCAGTAGTCTTGTGCCTAAACATATAGGCTATCCTAGAAAGTTGTTAGGGCATACGCATTCCCATAGCTCCATAAAATACACCCCTGAAACTGAAATAAAGAGCAAGTGGTTCTGCAGGGCAAACATTAGTTGTAAATGCACATACTCAGCACTTTCAGGTTACCCAGTATTTTCAGCTCTGCAAACATTATATCCCTTGGTATTGCCTCTCAGAGACTGAACTGAACTGAACTTTCAGGTTACCCAGTATTTTCAGCTCTGCAAACATTATATCCCTTGGTATTGCCTCTCAGAGACTGAACTGCAGAAGCAGAGCTGCTGTGGCTTATGGACACGGCTTTCTGGGGACCAGAGTATCTCGCCAGAGGATCACTTTCTTCAGACAAACAGTATTTTCAGAGCTGTTGGCTTATTAATCTTTGGTTTCCTGGCCTGCTGCCTTCATGTGTGGTTGTCTATCCTTGCTAGTCTGGCAAGGGGAAGAGAAAATATTTGGCCTTTGGGGGCTAGGCAACTCATTGCCCTGTACCACTGACAGGAGTGCATGATTCCGAGTTCAAGTATTCTGTACCTGCTTTGCACAGGAATGAATATTACACAAGGTGCCAGGGAAGTGAAGCGTAGCTAATGTGCAAACACCTTGGTCTGGTTCCCAGTTACCCTGCAGTTGTGTTAGTATTTACAGTGCCGTGAGTAGTGCTCCTGAATCAGAATAGGAACAGCCTATATTCACTTTGAACGCATAAATTGGGCCACATAGTTCTGCTGGAATTACAGGCTATTTGCAATCATTTGTCTTCTTCCACGAGTTTTGCCCAGCAGGTATTCGGTAATTATTTGATAATAAAAATTATAGGCATTTTTACATTGCTGCTCCTCTGCAGGAGCTGAAGATTACCCAGCAATTTTTATACGAGCTGAGAATTTAAGCCTGATGCCCTGGCCAGCGTCCAGGCTGGAAGACTCGCTGGCCCATCCGACTCCTGCCGGCGTTTCTCACGGGCTGTGGCCCTCCCGGGGCGGCGCGCTGGGAAAAGCCGTGCTGCTGGGCTCCGGCAGCTCCGTGACCCATGGGTGGCAGCAGGAATTCCTCCACAGAAAACGCGTTCAGGACTTGGATACTGTGATAAGGCCCCTCAGGAGCCACAGGGAGGAAAGAGGCCGTATGAATGAAATCTATCGCTGTGCCCCGTTGGTCTGATGCATGGTAAAAGCTCAGGATAATTTACATATGATTATTAACATTTTCCAACACCTGTGTAAAAGTACTCTGAAATTGCTTTGGTTTTACTCCCTCCCTCAAAAAAATGCTCTCAAAGTACTCCAGAAGAAATGAAGGAGATTAGGATTAGACATTAGAGGTGCATAGTTGAAAACTGAATTTGTTACCAGTAGGAGATTACCCGTACCATCATCCTTCTGGGTTTCACTGGACTGGGTCTGAAAAGAGTATGTCCTGCTTTGTAAGGGAAACTTCTTGCAAAATTATTCCTTTCTCTCTAGCATCATTATAAAGGACAATTTTTTTGCCTATGCATTTGATAATTTATGTATTTGTAAATATAATAAAACTACAGTGGTTTGGACATTTACTGAGAATGACTGGTTTGGGGAATTTGAGAAGCAAAAAAGAGATAAAAACATCAGCTAGAAAAAGGAGTGCCTGCATTACAAATGGACTTTGTTATTTTAATCTTGGCAAGTATCATTAAACTTTAATTCTTTATGCACCCATGACAGATAAGTTTGTTCCCCTCTGCATTAAAGATGTTATGTGTTATTTTTGACAAAGTAATAAAACCGCTGCACTGAGACCTCACCCCAGCACACTGAAGCCTCCGCTCAGCAAATATGTGCCTGCAGAATCAGGCCTCCACTTCTTCTCCGCACTGCACTCAGCGGGATTACCACTGTGATCTTGGAGACGAGCTCTTTTACCCTACAGTTTCCCTTTACTCAGTGAAACAGCCGGTTTCACTAGGAAAAGTGAGTTTGCTGCGTCCTGGGGTTCTGCCGGGGGCACGCATGTATTTTGATTTCTTTGCCTCATTTGCAAAAACTGAGCTTAGTTTTTCAGTCTGGAAAAACGCACTGAGCTTCCATCTCTGGCGCCAGCCCCCCCTCCCTCGCTGCCCACAGACCCCCCGTCCCCACAGCACCCGGCCCCGCACCGCGCTCCCAGGGCGGTGGGTGAACAGGGAGGTTCACCAACACAGACAGGGAGAAGCGTTGTTTTGTCCTAGGCACGTCTGAGTTTGGATTTGTGCTTAGCTCCGTGCCAAGAGCTGGTTATAAGCCCTTTATCCGCCGCGGCTCTGTCCTTCAGGTCATGGAGAGGGAAGGGAAATGGCTGGCACGAGTGCCAGGGCCCCGGGCGGCCACACTTCGGAGTCACTTTCAGAGGGTCCTATACTTTTTCAGCAAGGGATGTTGAGGGGGTTTTAAAGGCTTTAGACTCTGCAGGGGACACACCGGTATCTCTTGATGGCCCCGGCAGCGGAGGGTGAAGATGAAGGAGGACTGTGGGGTCTGAGGGAGCCACGGCAGGAGGGCCTGCTAGCAGGGATGAGCCCCACCGAGGAGAGCTGGCCGAGCCCCACAGCTCGGGGTAGCTGGGGCAGCCCCACCGCCATGGGGGACACCCGCCCTGGCCCGCCGCGGGGCCTCTGAGGCGCAGAGCAGCCCACCATGGCCATGGCGCCCCACGGCCGGAGAAGCAGTGGGCCCTGAGGCCAAAGTGCCGGCCCCGGCCGGGGCTGCCGTCGGCCGGCCGTCGCGGCGGGGCAGCCTTCCTCCTCCTCCTCCTCCTCCTCCTCCTCCTCCATCTCCTCCTCCGCCTCCTCCGCCTCCCCCCGCGTGTGCGGTGCGGCCGCATGTGGGGCGCAGGCGGCGGAGTCTCCACCTCCTCTGGCAACTCGAACCTGTGGCTGCCAAGCTCCATCAGAGCCATCAGCGGTCGGGGGGACTCTCTCCACGGCGAGGGCGGGCTGGGTTCTGGTGGGGTTTTTAAAAAAGACATATTTTACTTTTTCCGCCCCCCGTTCGCCAGACGCGGGGCTGAGCAGAGACACCGCTCCGGACCCCCCCCCCCCCTCCGCCGCGGGCCGAGGCCGGGTCCCGCCGCCGCGGGCACCGGAGCGCCGGAGGCGGCCCATGGCCGCGCCGCCCCGCTGAGCCCGCGGGCACCGGCGGCCGTCCGCCCCTCCTGCCGCCGCCGGGCGAGGAAACACGGCGGCCACCATGCTCCGGTGCTGGTGCCTCGCCGGGCTGCTCCTAGGTAGGTGGCACCGGCGGCCGCTCCGCTCCGGGGCGGGTGGAGGGGAGCGGGAGCGGGAGCCGGAGTCGGGGTCGCCCCCTCAGGGCGCTCCCCGCCACCCCCTCTTCCTCCGGGCGCTGCGGAGGGGCAGGAGGAGGCTGCAAGGAACTGGGGTGCAAGGGGACTGTGCGGAGAGTGCGAAGGAAGGGCCGGGAGGGTGCAAAGAGGGCGCAGAGCGATGGCCGGGAGGGTGCAGGGGGCTCCAGGGAGTGTGCGGGGAGGCTGCAAGGCGGCGCTCCGTGGGGACGGCTCGGGGGTCCCCCGGGGGTCCCCGCCGCCCCGGGCCCTGCTGGCGGGGGCCAGTAGGACCCCGGAGCCCCGCCGGCTCGCCCCCTGCCCCGCTGTCCCCTCGGTGCCCGCCCGGCCCGGGGAGGGTTCCCCGCCGAGCGCACCCGCTGTGCCCGGGCGGAGCGTCCGCGCTTTCCCGCACCGCCCGCCGCCGCTTGCCCGCGGAGGGGAGGGACGGAGAGAGCCCCGGAGGGAGCCCGTAGCCCCGGCGATGCTGCCGAAGGGAGGGGGGGCAATCACCCCCCCGCCGAGGGGCTTCCCCGCAGCCTTCCCCGTCCCCGCTCCGGAGCGGCTGGTGGAGCCGCCAGCAGGGCTGGAGTCCGGTGGGGGCTCCCAGGACGGTGTCGAGCTGGGGCTCAGCCTCTGCCCCTCGCCCGAGGCTCCCGGGGTGGTGGGGTCGCTGTCACCCCCATCCCCTGCGGGACTTTCCCCGTTGCGGGTCGCTCCTGCCCAGGGCGCGGGGCACGGCGAGCGCTTGGGCTGGGTTTAGCTAAATCCGGGAGTGCTCAGAGGTGTTTCACTGGGAATTGGGAATTATCCCTGGGAGGATCCAGCACCTGCCCCACCAAGGGACAACTTCACAGGTCGTCTCCTGCTCCGGGGACGTGCCACCAAGCCCCAGCTGCGCAGACGGAACCCCAGAGCAGCGCGGGCTGCATTTTTGCAGCTCCTTTTCAGAAAGGCATCCCTCAACCCCACACTTCTTGGAACAGTTTCAGAAGAAAAGGTTCTGTCTTGAGGGACCATATGAGAGAACAAAGACAACTGTGCTGTGAAAAAAGGCAAAATGATGTCTGTTTACAACAAGGAGCAGAGCTTGAGGCTCCTCTATCCTTGGAGAGAGTCTTTTCCTAGGAAAGCAAGGGGGACCCCCGCTGAGACTCCGCAGAAGGGGCAGGTGAAGGGAAGGTGGGAGGGTGCCCGGACACCCCCGTGCAGCCTGGGGACTGGAAATCCAGACACCTAGGTTCCTGCTGCCAGCATCCTTTCTGCCACTTAGTTTACTCATCTGAAGTTTTGGGCAGCAAAACACCATGCTGACTTGTCTCTCCAGCTCAGGGCTTCGTTTAGGGATCATTGCGAGAGAATCGTTAGTGACAGCCATCGGACATTACTTGCATTAAGAGTAAAGGACCAGACTGCAGAAAGAAATCTCTAAGCAAGGTACTTCTATAGGGTTACTTTTCTGTTCTCCTTACATGGTATCTTTGTCATATGTTTTTCCCCAAAGATAAGGCTTAACAGGATAAGAAATATATATTTTCTTTCTCAAGTTGCTCTGCTCAGAGATCTGTTACACTGTGTTATGTAAAGGTTATTCACTTAAGTCTAATTAGAATACTTCTTTCTTGAATCTAATTTCAACCCTATGCTTGTTCCATCTGATGTCAGTGAGAGAATTTCCATTGACTTCAGTAAGATCTGAAGATGGACCTTAAAATATATATTTAAATAGCTAAGTCAGATCCAGAGCTCATTGAAATCAAAGCAAGGTTTGCCAGTGACTTTACCGTGAGCAAGACTGGCATGCTGTGTTTTGCATAAAACAGAACATCAGCGTGAGCGTGGCACCAGTGCATAATTAGTTGAAAAAGTGCTTTAGTTAGGTAACTGGATCTGATTTTGGAGTCTCCTCCAGCAAAGAATCACTCATTCCTGGGAATGTCCCCAGAGATTTGCTGAGTTTTACCTAAGCTTTCATTAAAGTCTTTACATTCCAGTAACACCACGCTGATATTTTTCATGTGTAGCTCCTCCGACATGGCTTTAACATAAAAGATCTATTCTTATTTTTAAGGTTGAAAATTACAGTGTTGGGGTAGGATAAGATCAGCAATTGCATTCAATTACGAGATTAGGAAGAGAATCCCATAAATGATAGTAATTCGTTCAATACAGAGGTGTGTGTTTACACATGCAAGTATATGTGCTGATGATTAAATTAACATCATTGTTCTTGGGTCAGATATGTGTTTGGGCAATGTTTACTTAGGTAATTTATTTTTACCAAGTTGGTGGATTTTATTCTTCATTTCTCAAGCTGGCCAAAAAAATCAACAACTAATGTATTCTACCAGATCGTGTGATACAACTCTATTTGTTCTTTCCATAATTATAGGTTAGCCATGTTTCAAAGTATATGGATATAGATAAAAACAGGGCTGAGATGTAAAAAAAGCACAAGTGAAAAAATATCGTGTGGTTTCTATATTTTCCCCACAAGCACAAATTGTTGAGTAAGGAGATTTTCAAAAGCCAGAAATTGCTGTGAAGAAAACCAAAGCTGGAATCCAATGCTAGGGGAGGCTGCATCTGGCAGAACAAAGTTTGGAAAGAGATTTTGCTTTCAATGGGATCCTGTGTTTCCCCACAACATAGCATATGTCATCTGTTCATGCATGAGATCCCATCGCTGCTAAAATCAACCTCAGAATTAGGAAGCACCTATGCAATGCTGTTACGCAATTCCTTTGCTTTTCATATTTATTTGCCAAGGAAGATAAAGCTTTGAAAACAGAGAGTTCCTAACTTCATGATTTTAAGGTGGTGCATCTCAGATAAATAATACCAAGACACGGACAGTGAGAATGTGAGAATTTTAACGTGTAACCCTTCTTCTGTAGGCTACCAGTGCTGCCAGAAACTGAAAATATGATTCATAGAACAGCTCCTTCTCTACCTAGTTTAAATTGTGTAAAACCTGAGAGGTTAGTAATCTGCAATCTGTGGTTTTATTTTCTTTAAGGATTTAAAAGGTCTCATGCTCTAAAATGCAAAATTAGGAAAGTTCTGCTTCTGTGCATTAGGAAAGAAACTCTGATGCCTATTTGAAATGCCAAAGCTCCAGAGTGTTAAGTGATAAAAGGGTTGAAATCCATTGTTATTTTTGAGGTTTTGCAGGGTGATGGTGTGATAATCATGTCTTCATATGATGTTTTCTCATTTCCAGTGAATAGCTTATTAAATCATCACAGCTTGAGTTCGGCTGAAGCTGAGAGTGCTGCAATGGAGCTCAGCTCCTGTGACACTGGGATCGGTGCAGCAGCAGCTCCCCACTTACAGCTGGTATGATGGTACATACATCAACAGGAGCAGGCTCACCCCCAGTGTCTGAAGAGATTTGCTTGAGTGTAGTTTTGAAAATAATGCTTTAAACTTGAGTGTACCCCTTTGGTCGATCACTGAAAAAGTCCCCTGCGGTTTCTGCTGGGTTAATAAGAAACACAAACGTGTGACATTTTGGCCTTGTGTAAGTCAGAGACAGAGACCCTCGGAAACGGGCGATCGCCCTGCACTCTGAGATCCGTGTATGCACCATGCTCCCCACGGAGACAGTTGGATTCACCCTCTTCGCACTCTTACTGCATCCACAGCTGCTGGGCTCTGGCAGGTCATGGCTTTTAAGTGTCTCTGTGCCCACGTTGATACAAAAATACAATGACACTTCAGTTTTAAAACTTTTCAAAGAATGTTTTTCAGAGAAAAAGTCATTTTTCCCAGTTAGACTCCCTGGAAAAGACAGATGAAAATATAAACGACAGCAAAGTTTTGTTGAAAAAAAGCTCTTAAGTTTTGTTAGTTTTGAGTAGCGCGAGTCCCGTTATTAGATTATGCAGCGCGTAGGTTGAATGTCAGCTTTGATTTTAGCATCTGTCGGCAGCGTTTAACAGAACTGGAACACATCAAAACTTGGCTAACGTTGACAGGCAAAACAGTAGACTGAAATTTCAGGCTATCTAGAAACCACACCCAGACCCCAAAACACATGTTAGAAGTAATTTTAATTCTGTACTTCAGCTGAACAAGTAACCTTTTTCTGTGGTCACTTGTGATTCTAAGTCAAACGTGTGCTTATTTCTGGTGTGGGCTACGTATCAGTTTACCACCTTTCTGCAGAAATTGTTTCCTGAGGATGCCTTCTGCTACAACTGCTTTTGAATGCCCTTCTCATCCTTGGCTTCCCAGAGCCAAGCAGCCTCAGACTATTAGATCCTGTTAGATCCTGTTTTATTACTATAAACAGTACTGTTTCAGCAGTGCCAAGAGTCCTGTTGTGTGAGGTGCTAAGTAAGTAGAGGACAGAAGGATCATTCTTGCTTTAGTGGCTTTATAATCTAATTTCCTGGGCTTGGATTTTCAGTGATGAGTACCTGGCGTTGCAGGGACCGAGAGGGATCCCCGCTGTGTCCGGCAGGTCAGTGCCTCTTGCAGTCACTGGTGTCGATGTGCACCTAAACCCCTTCCTGCCTCCAGCCCGTGCTTCTCCTCCGGCACAGGGCCGGTGGTGGTGCCGATGGGCAGACAACGGGTGTACGCGGGAGAGAGCTCTGTCCCGTGGGAGCGGGGACGGCCCCTCGGCAACAGGGACTGAGAGACTGCTCAGAGCATCCCCCAACTCCCTGCCAGGCGCGGGCGGTTCCCTGCTCCAACGCTCTGTTCAGCCCTGCAGTATCCTGCCAAGCAAGTGGTCTTATGCTGCCCACTCCATTGTGCCTCAAGAAGTTCACGCTGATACACAAGCCACATTTTTTCCTCTCTTCATTCACTCCCAATAGAACCTCTTCATTCACTGCGAGGAATTCCTTCCCTTCCTTGGTGTTTGTGCTTTGTGAATATTTATAGGCTGTTATCATGTCTATCTCACCCCGGCTGTCCCTCAACCAGGCTACGTGCTCTTTTAATCTTGCTTCGTAACCCAATCTCTCCCACCCCCTCATCATTTGTTATTGTTCTGCTCTCGACTCCCGCCAGTTCCAGTTGCTCATTTTGCTTTGGATAAATGCTATATTTATGTTAATGGGATGTGGTGGGTGGTCCTCTCTGTGCTTATGGTCCATGGGAGTGAGTTAGATGTTCAAATTGAGGTTGGCATTTTATAGCCAAGCCATGGCCTGATTACTGGTTCCGCTCTTCAAAGCACTCCGGGAAGAAATATGCTTAGCCATCAGTATTAAAAATGGCCACGATAGCCACTAATAAACTGTCTGTGCAGGAGTTTAAGGGAATTGCCAAAACTACGCGGGTGCTCTATACATTCAAAATGACAGTGTGCCATTAATTTCAAAACCACGTGCTGTATTTTTCTAATGAGTTTTCATCTCATCTAAATGGAGGAAGATAGAGGCAATACTTCCCGTTTGGTAAGAATATGAATTCCAGTTAGAATTTATCTGAGTCATGGTTGTACCCTTGAGGTGTTGTTCAGCTTGGTCTGGGTTGGTTTGCTTTCATTTCTGAAAATAAATGCTTTCCCCCATGTGTTCTCACCAATCTCTTGTCTGCGTACCCAGGGGATTAGAGATTATCTCACTGTGGTCTCACCTGTCTCACCAAATTAAAATTTAAACTTTCACCAGCGTTCAAGGAAAAAAGCTCTAACGTTGCCCTTCTTTCCTTCAGTTTCCTTTTCTTTTTGGTTATCTGTTCCCGTGTGCCAAACTTCTGCGGCAATACCGATCAGAGTTTAACACAAGGCAGGATGTGTTAGCGTAGCCTGAACCCATTTGGTTTTTCAGTGCTTGTTGATGCCAAAAGCAAGAAGGTGCATAGCAGTTACCCCGTTAGTTCTTACCTCTCCTCGTTAACCTTCCCTCTCCCCAGGCTCTCTGCTGGAGGGGCGTGTGGAGGTGGTGAATTGGGGCAGGGGAGCCCTGGGACTCCTCTGATTCCCAAGTGCCTTAAAAACCTGCAGCCAACTCACCACAAGCCCTTCATTGTTTTAATTGTGGACATGAGACAGATTAGGCAATGATCACAGCCTCAGAATAAAGCCAGGCTAATGCTGTAGAACGTGGTGTCTGAACCTGCTGGCCAATGTGTTGAAAGTATGTAGTGAAACCGTGTTTTGAAAATGTCTCTGAAATCCTGAGATGCTTGGGAATTTTGAAGTAGCTGAGTTCTCTCTCAGGATCTGCAGCATTTCATATCTGATGATGCTGTGTTTGCACGGGAAGCTCGAGGTGATGCTCTACAGTGATAGCTAACGTGGTACATTTATTGGGCCATCCTTAACAGAATAGCTGAGAAACATCTAGTGAATCCAAAACATTTTACAAACAACATGAACTGAGCGTCAGACTGGTGAAACAGCTATATGTAATTATACCCCTTTACAGACAAAAAGAGAAGGGACGAATAATAGAAATACTTTTCCAGAAGCCAGACAGTGCTCCAGTGAAAGCGCTGGCATCCTCCCTCAGCCACTTGACCACATTCTGGCTTCGGTTCAGGGAGGCATTACTAATCAGGAAAAATGCTCATGCACTGGCTTAATTTCAAACACATGCTTAAGTTTCACTGAAACCAATTAGACTTAAGCATGTGCTTAAGTCCTGTCCTGAACTGGGTTCAGTTTGCCGATACGCAACATGAAAAGTTCTGCTGTGATACAGTTTTCCACCCCCAGCGAGTTTTATAACTAATAATATTATAATGTAGAATGTATCTCTTCCCACAGAATTGTTCTTTTGGGAATGCCTTATTCTGAGTGAATTAAAAGCACCAATAGCTTAATCTCCACACAAATGCAAGAAAAATTGACTTGCTAAATACAAACATTGTCTTTGCTTTTAAAAGAATGCTTATTGTAGTGGCTAACCCAAAACCCATTCTGTGTGCTCTCAGGAGAGAAAAATGCTAAAGAAACACTATTTTGCTCTGTTAATGAAGTCTGTGTGGATAAGTATAATTTGCTTATGCAGAATATATTGATATATTTCTTATCGTCCATTTCATTCCAGTCTGAACATTCCTCAGCAAATATCAAAGGTTTTATGTCATCTCTAAATGAAGAAATGTGTAATGCTCCATGACTTCAGGCACTGATCTTATCCCTGTGAATGGGTGACTAACTGAAACATTAGAATTATAAATGGGAATAATAAATTCTGGCCATAGGAGGCAATAACATGTAACAGCTTAAGCAATCTAGCTCTGGAGAAGAGTTGATCTACAGTAACTAATTTGGTGCAAACTCTAATGTATGCATTTTCTCCTCCATTTGCAAAGAAACAGATGTGTGACTCAACTTTGCTTTTTTCCATAGTCAATCTGCTTGGAAGAACACAAACAAGATCTGTTTCCAACAGGGCATATTACAGTATTTCTGTCCCAGTTGGTGTTTTTTTCCTTTGAAAGTGCGAAGTGGGTCTGACTGTGGAGCACACAGCAGTCAGGGAGCACAGCCCCACTGGCAGGCTCTCATTTTCAGGCTTGGCCCTGGCCTAGGAATCTTTCATCTTAATTTTACCAAAAATTTACTTTGCAAAGAATTTCCAGTTCTGCATTTCTATCATTTGATGCTGTGGCTCTGATTTTTCTGGAAGCGCTTGTACAGATTAGCGTGTGGAGCAGCTGGTCAGCTTTCGCTGCTGCTGCTGTCTCGAGGCTTGATCCAATTCCTGCTGGTTCCAGCATCAGCCGCCGTTCCCAGTTCCTGGCATCCCTGCTTGTGCAGCCCCATCATTCCGGGACCTTGGGACGGCGCTTTGGATGCAGCAGGCACCGGAAAGCTGGAAAAAGATACTGTTTTGTCTAGTGCTGTTCTGGGGAGCTCTCTGGAAAGGCTTGTGGTTAATCGATACAGACAGGCGGGATAACGAGTGCGTGGAGGAGATCACAGTTGGGGATTCTTTTTAGATTTTCCTATGAATGAGTATTTTTGTCTTGAAGATGAATTGTGAATAATTCCTTCCTCCTGCCCAAGAAGTCTATAGAGCAGTTAATTTGTGTCTCTCACGATGGGGAGAGGAGCTGCTCTGGTGTGCTTCACCAGGGCCTGAGTCGCAGAGTGACACGTGAGTGACAGCCACTTCATGCTGCTCTTGGAACGGAGATGTGCCCTAACTATAGATATTAGGGCTGGAATTGAACTTTTCCTGCTTGAAAGGGTGTTTGGATCTGGTGGGGCTGGGCTGGAGTATTTGAGAGAGAAAAGCAGCCACAAAATTTGGACACAAGCCAATAGCTTTTGGTTTGAGGATACATCCAGCTTGGAGTCTTGTGTACAGTTAAGTAAGGCAAAATCCCTAGGAATTCCCATCATGTCAAATATTTACATTCTGGGGGCTTTTTTTTTTTTTTTTTCCCATGGCGTTTCATCCTGATTATAAAAATTCTCTTTTCTATTGGATGTGTCAAAATGTAGCGATTGCATTGCCAAAGCGCCTGTGCTCTCAAACAATGTAGACTTTTAGTGTTTCTGCCAAAAGGAGCAATAAGGGTTTAGTCAACTATTGAAGCTTCTGCTGCAATAAACACGCGCAGAGGCAGTTAGCGAGTTGGGAAGGGGCTATATTCTGTGCTGGTGTTTCGGTGTAGCCATGGACTACACCAACACCTCTAGAGTCTTTCCGTGGTTATGAGCAAGAGCAAATTTGACCATTATAGTCCATTACCTCTAACACAAATACAGGTATTTTTTAGTTTACCGTATTTTCTAGGATAATGATTTCATGTTTAAGTGTAATTCAGTTCAGCCTGTCCTTGCACTGAAGGCTCTCCAAAAGCTTTGCCAGTAATTAGGCCTCTTGATAGGTCCGTCAGATGAAACTTGGCGCATTTGGCAGCTGAGAAAAAAAAAAGAGGAGTAAAAGGAGCCCACGGGAATAAATCTGCCCAAGGCCACAGAGCATGGACCAGGTTTGTGGCAGAACCGGGATGGGGACACAGAGCCCTGACTCCTAATGGGCTCTACTGATTGGGTACCCATGGGGCAGCCTGTATGGATGCTGCAGCTCCCAATTAAAGGTTTAACTAAGAGCAATGGGGTTTGTATTTTCCCCTTTCCATATGAGGACTCATAGGAACTGCTTTTTAGGAGGCACTAGTGCAGGCAGTGGTGAAGGAGTTGGCTGCCCTTGCTTGCCACGTCCAGCTGTTAAAGATGATAAAAAACAGTACAATTGTGAGTCTGCTCCAAAAAGAGCCCGTAACTCTAATAATGTGCCTTTCCAGCTGGTTCATGCACTCCAGTGCACGGTGAGGTAACCGAAATCCAGAGCTGGTTTCCCTGGCCGTTGGGTAGGGAGGCTGCTTCCCTTACTGCTCTCCTGCTTCACCGGGGCATGACTCCCCATGTGTTCATTCACTTTGTGGTAGTTTCACGGTTTTGTGCTTAAATCTACACACATACATTTCAGGGACCCTGTTACTGTGACCTGCAAAGCCTTTGGGAATGGCAGGGCCATAGAGAAGTGACTCCAGATTTGTCCATCGGACGCAAGGCTTAAGTTATATATCACTAGAGTAGTAATAAAATACTACTGGAGTGGAAACCTCTCTGCTTTGCCACATGTTCAGGAGCCTCTGACTTGCAGAGCAGACGTTTAATTACCCAGTTCCCATTTGGCTTGGTCTCGGGCTTGTGTTTGTGGCAAATTTGGATGCTGGGGATGTGTAAGAGGGTTTAACCCTGCACGTGTAGGATGTGTTGATGCCAGGGATGAGAGGCTCCTGTTGGAATAAATTGACTTTGGGAATCGGGGGAGCCTGCCTGGTAGAGCCCAGCTGTGAAACTCCCCCAGAGTGTTTATAGTTGTCTTATTTCCTGAGCTGGTGAGCCAGGGAATTTTGCTGACATTGCTCAGTGGCTCGAGCCTTGCCCATGGCTTCCAGCAGATCCCTATCCACTCGCCTCATCTGCAAACACTTGGTGTTAAGAAGGTGGTGGCACCCTCTGACCGCGCTCGGGCCCGTCACCAGCTCGGCTGTCCCTTCTCTCCGGTGCAGGCGGATGAGTTGGGTTTCTCTCCCCAGTGAAGGGAGATCTCCCCGTGAGGATCATGGGGTGGTTCAGGTTATACAGGAGCACGTCCGTGCTCACAGGGGCTGAGGAGCAGATGTGACTCTGTGTCCAGATCTCCTTGACCGAGGCACAGGCTGTGCGAACGGTCAGCAGCTGCACTCTGTGGGAAAGTAATAGATAACGTGTTGGGTCTTTCTTCCAGCTGACGGGCAGGACGGAAGGCGACCTGTGTCCTGGCCATTGGTGAATAAAAGTTGGCTTGAAAATTTCCAGCACGCTACAAGGCAAATTGCAAAGTACAGCTCGAGCAAGGGACCCAGGCTGGGCTCGTAAACCCCGGCTGGGCCAGAGGGCCCGGCTGAGGGACCCGGCCCCCCCAGACCCGGGGCTGCGCGAGAGCAGAACACGGGGGGGGGAGAGGAGCCATGGTGGGAATGCGTTTCATGCTGTTATATAAAGAGGCAAATCCCACCTTCCTGACTGAAGCAAAGTCATGATGAGTGCAACAGAAGTTTGCTTAAGTAAAGAGTGAATAATATATAGGAATATATGTACATATATGTGTGTGCATGCAAAGGTCTTCAGGATTTAGCTGAGTGTTCACACATTCCCTAAGCCAATAACATCCGTTGTTATGGGAAATGAGGTAAGTGACAGAATTACTGTCCTTATGGCGGGCGACAGGCGAGTCTAACGTTCCCATGCTGTAATTCCCCGTTTCAGTTACTGCAGCAACAATAGCCCGAGAGAGGGAACACGAACAAAGAGCACTCAGTTTTATTTGAAGATTTCATCTAAGAAACAGTTGGATTCAGATGAGGCTCAAGTTGGAGAACAGTAGAAGACCTGTGTCCGTAGCTAAGAGCCTGCTGCGCAGCGAGACCCTTTGGGGTGCCGTGCTCTGAACCACCCCCTCTGGTTAGAGCAGCCAGAGGAGTTTTGGGGTGATGCCGTTTAAAAGGCTCTCTGTGCCAGTGAAGCCCTCAAGGGACGCACTCGGCGGGTCCGAGGTGCTGTAGGAGCCCGCCGGGCCCCGCAGCCCCCCAGCCCGGCTCCGCGGCTCTCCGCGGGGATGTGCCGGGGCGCGGAACCCTCCGCAGCCGGTACCGGCCCCAGCGGAGCCCCCGGCGCGGGGGGGGCACCCTCCGCGCTGCCCCGCGGCTCTGACACCCCCCTTCTCTCCCTCTCTCTCTCCCGCCCCCGCAGCCTGCGCGGCCGCGGAGCCGCCGCTGCGCTGGGAGCCGCGGTGCCGGCAGCAGCTCCGCCACCTGCGGGACGGCGGCGGGATCGCGGCGCGGCTGCCCCCCCGCCTGGAGGGACGATGGGTCTCCACCGGGTAAGGCACCTCCAAACCCTCCGGAAGGGTCCCCAAACCCCGCGGACCCCCCCGTCCCGCCCCGCTCCCCCCCCGAGAAGGCGACGCAGAGAAAGGCTGCGCCTTCACCCCCTTCCCCGCGCCCCCCCCGCCGCTGGGGAGAGGCCGAGGTACCCCCGCACCCCCCTTGGAGTCCCCCTGCCCCTTCCCACCCGGCTCAGCCTTCATCCCCCCCCCGCACTCCTCTTCTCCCGGGGATGGTCCCGAAGCCCAGGGTCCTGCACATTTCGGCAGCAGATGCCCGGAATCGCCCACGGGTGGCCACTGGGGTGGGAGGCTCTTCCCCGCGATGCTGCTCCCACCCCTGCTCCCCCTTCTGCCCCCACACCCCAGGTGCCCCTGGGAAGGGATTTCACCCCGCAAAGCCCCGGCCGGGCGCTGTGGGGGGCTCACATTTGCCTTCCCCCCCCCAGGTGTGAGGTGCGGCCGGGACCCGAGTTCCTCACCCGATCCTACCTCTTCTACGCCAACCGCCTCTTCAAGGCCCACCAGTTCTACTATTGGGACCCCTCCTGCCGCGACCCCTCCTACTCCCTGGTCATCAAGGGCAAGCTCCGGCTGCGCCAGGCCTCCTGGATCACCCGCGGGGCCACCGAGGCCGACTACCACCTCCACAAAGTCGGCATCGTTTTCCACAGCCAGAAGGCCATGCGGGAGGTGGCCTCCTGGATCAACCAGACGTCGGGCGCGGGCTGCGGGGGGTTCCTGCCCCCGGGGCGCAGCTGGGCGCCCGGGGCCCTCTACGAACTGCTGAGCGCCAAGGGGGAGCGCGACTGCACGGCCGCCCTGGGCTTCGCCATGCACGAGCTGAGCCTGGTGCGGGTGGAGACGCGGTTCCAGCCCCTGCCGCAGCCGCAGCAGAGCGGGAGCCGGCTGGTGGAGGAGCTCTACCTGGGGGACATCCACACCGAGTGGGGCGAGCGGCTCCACTACCGGCCCACCGGCTACCAGCGGCCCATGCAGAGCGCCGTGGTAAGGACCATGCCCTTGCGCGGTCGGTCACCGTGGGCTTTGCCGAGCGGGAGAGATTCCGGGCTGTTAAAGGCTGCGCTGAGCCCTCCTGTCCCGGGAGGGGCGCAGGGGGAGGTGCAGGTCCCTGGGGCGCTGTGAGGGGTCACTCTGTCCCCGGGAGACGGGGGGAGCTCAGAGAAACCAACATCACCAACAAGCCGCATTGGCGCGAGCCTGGAGCGAATGGCGTTTCCTTGGCTCCCTTCTCCTGGGAAATGCTGTTTCCTACTTTCCCGCACCAAAGTCAGTGAAAGCTTTGGGCTGGGCATCGTTAGAGCTGCCCGTTCTGTCCCTTTGTCTTCCTCTCCTTGCTGTCGCTCTGCGTCGTGTCCTCCAGGCTGAGAGAGGAGCGAGGAATCAACTTCTGCCATTACATCCCTGCTCCTCGGTGGAATGCCGTTAGAGGAGGAAAGTGCCCCGAGTAAAATTATGTTGTTAGCAGAAATCAAACTTTCCTTTTGACATAAAACTGAGCAGGAGACTTGGTTGCATTTTATTTTACTTTTTGCTTTATATTTTATCTTATTTTTTACTTTACTTTTTAAATTTTTGTTTTATTTTTTATTTTATTTAATTTGCAGGAGGTTAGTTTCCTAGTTTTCCTTTCCAGGAAAGCACATTTCTGTCTCAGTCACAGCTAATCAATTCAGAAATGATTGAGCAGTGAGATGGGGTGAAAAATCCTCTCTGAACTTGACCAGATAGAATTGAATTAACGGAAAAAACAATTATTTTGGGGGCAACATTTCCCCACACCCCAAACTGCACCAACTGAACTCTGAAAGACACAGAGCAACGCCTCTCTCCCCCTCGAAAGTGATATTCTCAAATTGGTTAAGCTTGTGTTATCTCAGGCCAAAACCATATATATGAGCAAAACCAGATGGTAAACATAAACACGTTTAAAAGTTGATTTAAAACCAAACGTAAAGATCCTGAAATTCACTCTCTGAATATAGCACTGTAATTAATCAGCTCACAGCTCTCCGATGGACCAGCACATGATGTCACCACTTGGCGATAATTAGAAGCTGCCATACATTGGAAATAACTTCACAGGACTGGTTTCAGCGAGTAAGATTTTTGGCTCCATGTCCAGAGTGATAATTTTATTGGGCACAGGATTTTTCTTTCTTTTTTTTTTTTTTTAAATTTTATTTCCTGAACTAACATCCATTTGCTTGCGCTAGTGAGGGTTACACAGCTATGTTAGGAATTATTTTTTAACCCTCTTTATGAAAATATCACTCTTTTTCCCTTAAATTTATATCTGTTTTAAAGAAACCCATTCTCCCAAATTACCTTTCATTATCAAAGAATTTCCTGTTTAAGGAGAGCACATACATTTGCCAGCTTCTGGGATTATTTAGCCATAACGTACTGTGTACTGTCAGCACTCATTAAGGTGACAGTAGTAGTAAAGCAAGCTGAAAATGACTAAATTACAGTCGACTCCAATCAACTCGCATGTAAATTACCCACCCTACGGTTAACTACCGAGTTATTTAACCTTGTTGCAAGCGACAGTTCAGTGAAGATTAGCTCGTGTTCTAGAAAACGATATAATGTTCAAACCCTGGTTATTTAAAAATAAATCAGTTGTGATCTGTGCAGTACAAGGAAAAGTCCTAAAGCTGCACAGGCCCCTCCTGGCGCTGGGGGGGCTGCGGGAGCCGTTCGACCCCCAGCTTGGCCCCGGGCGCGGGAGCAAAGTCCTGGTTTGGCAGCGGGTCCTTCCCTTCTGGGTGCTGTGGCCGGTCCGGCTGCGTGGCCTCGGCCAGGGGCCGCGGGACGTGCCGTGCTGCCGTTGGTGCGGGTGGCAGAGCCGCAGGAGCCTCCCCCCCCGTTAAGGTTTCTCAGCCTGTCCGATGGCGGGGAAGGCTGCATCGTTTTCTCTGGAAGGGTGCAGAAACGCGGTGGTGTATCTGACCTCTCCCAGCACCCTCATCCTCACCCTCGGATCGCAGTGCAAAACGTGGGGGAACAGCCTGGCTCTGCCCTTGCCCTGTCCCCTCCCCGCAGCCCCTCCTCGGCGCTTGCACCACAGGGCACAGACCCGTGTCCCCCCCAGGGCACCAGAACAGCAAAGAGCCCGGCAGCGCTTTATCTCCCTCCATCTGCTTGGGTGTCTTGGGCCAAGCCCACCGCAGTCGAACACCCTGCTGCAGGAGAGGGGACTTTCAGCTTTTAAAATATTCTGAAAGGGTTTTTTGCCCATCAGTTTACAAAAATGTTATTTTCTGTCTTCTGCAGCACCACGTGCATCCCTGCCCCGCCTGTGGGATTATATACAGGGCGGACGAGCACCACCCCCCCATCCTGCCCGCCCGCGCTCCCCTGCCCATGCGGCTCAGCGGCAGCTGGGTGAGCGCCCACTGCGAGGTCCGACCCGCCGTGCTCTTCCTCACCCGCTTCTTCACCTTCCACGGCAGCAACCACACCTGGGAAGGGTATTACTATCACTACTCCGACCCGCTCTGCAAACAGCCGACGTTCACCATCTACGCATCGGGGCATTACACCCCAGGCATCCCCTCCTCCAAAGTGCGGGGTGGCACGGAGCTGGCCTTCCGAGTCACGCAGGCTCGGGTGACACCGATGGACACGGTGACGGTGACGATGCTGAACTCCTCGGAACCGGGGAGCTGTGGGCTGACAAGCTCCTGGAGCGCGGGGGTGGAGCAGGACATAACCCCCACCAACGGGTGTCTGGCTCTGGGCATCAAGCTGCCCCACACGGAGTATGAACTCTTCAGCACGGAGCAGGACGCGCAGGAGCGCAGGCTGCTCTACATCGGGGAGCGCCCCACCGATGGCTCCAGCCCCGACAGCCCCGACAAGCGACCCACCTCCTACCAGGCACCCCTGGTCCAGTGTGCCGCAGCGCCGGAGGGGTTCTCTACCTACCTTAGTCTAAAATACTCGGGAAAAAAGGATGCTAATGGGAATGAAGCACTAAAACCTTTGCCTGTGGCCTTTTTATTGTTTATAGCACTTCTGTTTTTAAGGTGGGACTAGGTATCTGTTCAGGTACAGCACAGAATTCAGCTAGTCTTGGTGCTGGCACGATTTTTGTATCCTTCAAAAGAGCACATCTGGAATCAGTTTTACTTGGATTTGGAAACGCTTTTCAAAAACACCCAACAATGGTGAGCGAAGCCAAGAAGCTCTGCCTGACCACACACTGCTTGTCCTGTGGCTTCATTGCCTCATCTCCCCTCTTCGGTGCCTACAGATCTGATGTAGTGACACGGATGCGCTGCACATTGCAATAGATAATTTAGCAATACGAGGGGGGGAAAAGCCACATCAATTACAAGTGCTGCTTTGAGCTTTTGGCATTGCGAAGATTTAATCAAGAGCTTGATTCAGATGTAATTCAAACATCCAAAGTGTCGGCTGCTGGGTGTCTGTAAGGTTACGTTCCCTCCCGTCGTACTCCTTGTTGCTGTTCTTGCAAATTTAATGTGCAGCGTCAGTCAGCGACACACAAACAGTCAGCAAGTGCTCTCGATGTGGGCACAGTTCATCACGCCTTTCCCAGCTTGCAGACATTTTCTGCAGTTGTTGTGCATACGCACGCACACAACGATGCAACACAGAGTCCTCCAATAAGTACGTACAAAAAGCAGCCCGTGCAGAGCATTATGCCTGGCCCTGCTCACGAGGGAAGATAACAGTAAATGGAAAAGGATTCTGTGCACAACTGCTCCGGCCTCCAGCGTTACCCATCTGCAGGCACTGCATCCCAGCGGCGTTATCCTGGCTCTCCCACTGCAGGCACTGCATCCCAGCGGCGTTATCCTGGCTCTTCCAGTGCGGCGCTGGCCGGTGCTTTGGTGCCTCAGCAGCGTCCCCGTGTCCCCGCACGCCTGGGGCATCAGGCAGAGGCTCCCACTCGCCACGCGCCCAGCGAAGCAGATCTCTTACAAGTCTTCTCAGGCCACGTATTGTCACTGTCGCCTTTTCAGTGAGTGTCCTGGAGCACCAGTCGTTAATCCAGCTCACCCTTCAATCAAAGTGTCCCTGCCAGCCCCGTTCCTGTAAAGGTGGTTTATAAACCTGCCTCTCGTGAGCAACGGGCTGAGGAAACGCTCGAATCAGAGAGCACAGTCGGGTCAAGCTGATTTCTACTGACAAGAAGCACAAACTAAGAAATGACATTCCCTATCTGCTGCAGCTAAGAAGCATGTAATTTACTTGGAGAAGACCTCCTCCCAGTAGCTAAACCCTCTCCAGATAAGCCTATATATCTTACACACAAAGGATATTTTGTTAAACCAGCTATGCAATAGCTATCTTCTTAATGCTGTATTTATGAACTTGCAGCTTGTACTCAGATAAATTATGGGGTTCATAACATAAAAATACCTTTGGGGAATCTGTACATTAACTAATAATTCAAATGAGATGCTTATTAAATGCATACAGTTGTGACATAAATGTTGTCATCATGTTTGCACGCTCCAGGCATGATCAAGTATCAATCAAGCACATAAACAGTTACACTTTTAAGACGATAGACAAAAAGGCTAACCTTGGCTCCCTCTGCCATCAGTGAAGGAGACTTCTCACGGCTAGTTCAGCAGCCAAAACACCTCCCTGGTTCTGAGGGTCGTTGTGTTTCGTTGCCTGCTGCTGCGTGGAGATCCACGGGCAAACGTCTGAAGAACTGAAGTGCCTCCTGAGGACCACGGCATCTCCTCTGGGATGTCCCCGTTGGGGGAGCCCGGGCTAGCGCAGCCCCAGCTCCTGTAGCCACAAGCACAGCAGGACGTTTTCTGCAGCAGACGTGGTTCCCGGCCCCGTGCCGGAGCCGTCACTCGCTGCGGCCCAGAGACAGGCTCCCGTGACTCCCATCAGCGATGGTACGTGTCTCTGCAGGGCCCAAAGACGGCCAGAACAGGGAACAGCCTCGTGCTGCCTTTGGCGGGTGGGTGGAGGAGGGGGAAGGCAATTCATGCTCTATATTTACCCCTAAGACTGAGATTTGTGTGCAGACACTTGTTTTTTTCATTTACATAGTATGGAAACGTATTAAAATTAGCAAGTGCTCGGGCGTCGCACGGTGTAAAAACTCCTCCAAGACCACGGATCCTGCCAGGGTGGTGATGGGATGAACAGGGAGTAAAAAGCCACAAGACGTCACATCTTACGGGGTGCCCCTGGGAGAGCTCCCGCCTCCCACCCGGCTCCAGCAGCGCTGGATGCTCAGACACGGCCCCTGGACGGGGATGACGCTGACCCAACCTCCCTGCGGCATCCTTGCCAGTGTCCCCTGCCTCCCCCCCTCTGAGCACACTACTGGAAGACAAAAAGCCATGAAAAAGCTATTTGCATAAATATTGTAACTTTTATTGTTCTGTTCACAGTTTTTTGGAGAAACATTCCTAAATTACAGTTATTCTCTCTTCAGAATTTGTGCCTTTTTCCAATTTGAATTCGCCTGGCTCCGATTGCCAGTCAGTGATTCTTGTGTTCTTCTTTTTATCTTCAGAAAGCTGCGGTGTTCAGTATCTTCTCCCCGTGAAGGTACTTGTGCACTCTCTAATCAAGATGTTCTCAACTCTGGTAGATAAACTCAGCCAACTGAGTTTTCCCTCTCACCCTCTAAGGCATCTTCACACTCCACCAGCAATTTTTGAGTCTTTTTTTGCATCCATTCCAATTACTCAGCTTCTCTTTTAAAATGTAAATATCCAAATTGCATCCAAAATTCCCAGCTCTCACAGCTGAGACATACAGAAGTATAATCACTTACTGCTAACGGTAATTAAAAACAAGAACACATTCCTATTCATTAGTCTTTCACCCTGGGACTGCACTGGGAATGCGTGGAGCTCTTATTCACTCTGGTCCTGGGTGTGGGCATTTTTTCATGTTAACATTTTATCAGTAGTGATTTTCTATCTATTTTCACCAGTGACCTGGAACCCTGAATCGTCTCGGCTCCCAGCAGGATCCTTCTAAGAGCATCCCCATTTCACTGCGGCTCTCTGTGATTGACTTTCTAAACAGTGTGAATGTCAGAAACAAGCAGCGTTGCAGGGGCCCGGACACACTCAGCTCACGCTAATCCCAAAGACAACCGCAAACCAAAGACAGAATGAAATGAGATGCATCTCACTCCTTCATTAACACCCACCTCCTTTTCCCTCCCTCCAGCCAAGCCCCTCTCCCCTTTGCCATCCTCACCCCCCGGCAGAAGCTGCCGATACACAGCTTCTACACCTGCAGAGTTTAAAAAGGTTAATTTTTAATATTAAGCATTGCTAATGAGAGATATCACCCTTCCAGTTCTCTGACATCATCACCAGCAGTTTTACCACCTGCATGTAGTAACGGTCCTTATCCTACCGCAAAGATTTCGTCTAAACTTCAGCTCTTCATCGCCCTCCCACCCATTTTTCTCTTCCTCTGGCTATTGCTTATTAATTTTCTACATAATGCTCATTTTGATTTGATTGCTGTCTGCTTCCCCTTTTATTTGTTTTATATTACTTTACATCTAATTTTTCCCTTCATTTCATCACTGAAACCTGATGGACAGTTAGTCAAAGCTGTCCCCCATCCTGCTTGCAAAATTCTTGGGGTTTTGGCCATTTAATAGCTTTCACTTAGAAATGTGCCAGTTCTAATTCAGGTGTGCATTGGATTTTTCCTTCACTCCCAGATTTGATATGGAGTTTGCTCAGCTAAGCCCCTCAGAAGCAGGGGTTCCTTCTACGAGCAGTCTGCGTGGCTGCACACGCAGCTCGGGTGTAACGGGGATCCCACGGGAACCCCCAGCTTCTGTGGTTCTTTGATCTGACATCAACAAGACAAACCCAAATAACTTCATGTTTCGTGTCTAACGCTGCACTAGAAAAGCGGGTCTGGGACAGACAACAAACATTAGTCCTAACTACTGGATTCCTTTCAGCTGTAAAACAAATCTATACCTTTTTATTGTACCTGTGAAGAAAACCCAAGCACCCACGAGAGCTGGGAAACTCCTCCCCATTCGCCTCTAACACTTTTCAAAAGTTTAATCTCTTTCAACCACTCAAAAAAGCAGAGAAAAGCAAAAAAATAATGTTGAAACGCTCAGAATGCATTAGTAGCTTCCTGCACCGAGTCTAAGCATCAAAGCCTTTCGCGCCTTCTTCACGATCACTAAGCTACTTGAGTTGCCTCTGCAAATTTCTGCTTCTCTCGCAGGCAGGAAAATCTAAAGCAAGAGCTGTCTCTGCCTGGCACACACAGTGACGGGTCTGCTCTCCCCTTCAATTAACAGCAACTCATTTTAAAATAAGTGTAAAATGCCTTAGAATGTATTTTGCATTCTAGCCTTCCCAAACAATTCTTAAACTGAAACAGAACTCACAAAAACGTTCTAAACCCGTGCTGGATACATTAACAGGGTTCAGCTAGTGCCGCATTTGTGAACAGCACAGCAAACACAAAAGCCAGCCCTTTACCAGAAATAAACCTGCTGCAGTGAGGCAGCAGCCAAAAGCTGGAGACACAGAGCAGCTGGTGACAGGACTCGCTGCCCCAGACTCCGAGGAGCGCATAGGAAGGAGCAGGTTTGAGGGAAGAGGCAGCGGGACGGTGAGCGGTACCCGGGCGGGAGAAGGAGCACAGCGGGGCTGGGCCAGGGATGCTCGTAGCCCTGTGGCCAGGACAGGCAGCCCGGGGTGAGCGAGAATGGAAGGGCCACGGGAAGAGAAACTGAGATGGAAAATAAATAGACAGCAGAGAGAAAAAGCCACTTAAAGATACTGGGCTGAGCAGAGGTTCCCTTGCCAAGGAGCACAAGCAGGGATGGCTGGGATTGAACCAAAGGGCTGAGGGGAAGGGAGAGAGATTTGACAGCCCAGGCAGAACAGATCAGAAAAGAAACTGGGCAGGGGAGGCTGCAGCCCTCACAGAAAGAACTGAGCCAAAAATTCCTGGCTCCGCTCATACTTGTGTGTGGCCTCCCAGAGACATCAGACACTGCAGCTTCAGCTGGAGGCGACTCCCCAGACGGGACGCTCGGGGCAGGACACACACCTGGGTCATGCCCCCCACACCATTCTTTAAGTTCAACTTTTAAAAACCTAATTATATGTCTCTTAAGAGAACTTGAGCTCTTAGCATCCGGGGTCGGGTGGCGTTACCCACCCCCAGGCAGCCCCAGCCCCCCAGGAGCGTCCACGGGGGCACCCGGGGCTCGCCCACCCCTCACTGCCAGTGGCCGACTGTGAGAGTGGCTGCATGCAGGTAATTCCGTGCAGGAATTCGGCCAACTCAAACACGAGGGGCTTCAAGAGGCTCTTCTAATCTTGTGAGTTTGTCCACCGAAGAAAAAGATTTGATTAAAGAAAAAAAGAAGTACAGCTAAACCGGGAACAATTCTTCACTCCGGGCTGTTCCTCAGTTCTTCAGAGGCACTTTGAAATCTTGACAAAAGATACCACAAACTTGGAATTTATTAAATAAGAATGAAATGTACCAATGCAGAAACAGAAATGCCAGATGTATAATCTCAACTTGTAGTACGGGGCTTCAATTAGTTCTTCTTCTTAATTCATTTGTTTTCTTAACTTCTTTGTTTTGCCATCTGGAGAAGACCATTTTCTAATGACAGATCACAGGAGGAAAGATCCAAAGTTCAAGTTTGCTTCAAGGAAAAGCAGCCTTGTTTCCGCACTCACAGCTCCCTCCTGCAGCTCCCACTCGCGGAGGCTTCAGGACAAACTTTGGCCGGGAGCAGGAGGCAAAAGAGAGCTTTGTGGAAGTTCAGTGAAGTTTTACTCCTCAAAGTACAAAAGTGAAAGCAGTTCTGTAAAGGGAGGTGAGGGCACAGGAAATGGAACAAACGAGAGGTGTATCGGCATTCTGGAGGTGTGCACGTCTGTGCTTACCAGAGTATTCCATGTACGGGATTTCTGGCTGGTTCTTACTTGTGTTAATTTAAAACATAATCTACATTTATCCAGTTTTAAAAAAAAAAAAAAAATCAACCCATGTGTAAAACAAATTTTATAGTTAAGCAGATCTGAGTAGTGGAAACACACAACTTCTGTGTTAAAAGCTAATCAAAATAAAAGTGAGTAATGTCACTGCTGCACGGACACCCGTCAGGCACAGCCGCTCAGCGTGCGAGGCTGGCAGCGAAACGTGAAGAAATCTTCACTGGACACGGCCAAAGGATCAGCATTGCCCTGCTTGAACAAGAAATCCCACTATTAATCTAACTCTAACAGGTTATTTATACTAGCATTGTATGCCATTGCCGTCTTTTCATCAAGTAAATCCAGAGAACAGCGAGGTTGCAGCACAACACGAGCAGCCTGGCTCAGTACTTGCTCTTCTTTCCAAAATGCCTAAACATTGCTTTATACAAATATTTTCTGATCAGTGAATTAAATCTGTAGACATGTATCTGATCACAAGGAACAGAAACCTCCACATACAGCACTGAACTAATCCTGTACAGATCGCTTCCTTCTTTTTTATATTAGTGTTTCTGACTCAAAAAAAGATCTGAACGGCGTTCACTGACATTCACCCCCGTCCCTCCCAGCTGGCTCCCTTGGGACGCGAGTGCCGGCTGCCACCCGAGCGGCTCCAGCCCCGCTGCGATGCGCCACCACAGCTCCTCTGCAGCCACCACGAATGTGACCTTCAGAGAGCTCCTCTCACAGGTTCTTTAATTTCAAATAGAGGGATTCTTGGTCGTCTTTTTTCTCAGTTGTTTTATATAGAAAACAGAACTCAGGATATGGCATTTCAGAACATCACTGACAGCAAGAGAAGTATAGTTTCCAAAACCAGACTACTATGGTTAAGTCACTATCATGCCCGAGAATTAAGGAGTGTTCCAATGAAGAGCTGACAGTGTCATACACATTTTTCAAAGAAAAGGGATGGCAGAGTTTTCTTTCATTAGGCAACTGCAACACCAAGTATCTTAAGACATGAACGATCCATTTTTGTGTGCACACCACTGTGTAAATATGCGAAGTCAAGACTGTAACAAGAATTGCGAGTTTACATGTGCAGCAAAGAGAAACCCTTTATCCTTTATTGGTGAGAAGAAACTCCAGTGATTTCCAAAGGGAGGTTCCAACTTTATCCCACTGACAGCATTTCACGAGAAAAAAGTAACATGGAATACCACCATCAAGCTGTTACAATTCTTATTTGTAGACAATTCCACTGTGGTACATTGATCCCTCTCACACGACACAGTGCTTTATCCCACTCCACAGTGGCTGGAAGGGCAGCTCCCAGCCCGTACATGCCATTGCTAGAGCCGTGCGGGCACAGCCGCCACCGCAGAGCAATGGTGAGCGTTCATGCACCGAATACTGGCTTTAGGATGTGGGGAACTACATGGGAACAGTAGAAACCATTCTCCATCCATCTCCCAGTACGAGGCTTCAAGCCATTTCAGATACCTGTTTATACCAAATTTGCCCCGAGTGCAGCCAGGAGGTTACCTAAGCAGCCTCTGCTGCCTTCACAAACACCAACGTGAACAGATATGCAGGTGGGTATCTTGAAAGAACAGCAGGGACAATAATTAGATAAAGAAATAACTCGAGTTGTACTATCATGTATCAATTAGAGTTTTCTAGTATCTGGTGGTGTGTGAGGACACCAGACAATAATCTTATTTAGAAACTATGTTTCATGCACAACTTCCTAAGATGTATAATGCCCTCCAGAATAATTCACTTTCTATGAACACTTAACGAAAACATTTGCTCTGGTGTCATCGCGTAAGGAACAACTTACAAAAGATCCAGGTGGCTTAAGAACATCCATCCAATATATTTTTGCAATGTATCTACAGACTGGCCTTTTAGGAACCTTGGGAAAAAAACCAACCCTGGTCTTAGTTCTGCTGCATATGAAGGGCTCCGGTCAGCCAGACAGGTAATAAGGATTCCACCCATCAGTCATTTTCTTTTAGGCTCAGGAAAAGCAAAGCATTATCCAGACAATCCAGTGCTATCGTCTGTTCAGGCTGTTGTCAGAAATTATTAGGAAAGACCTAAGAATTTTGTTAAGTTCCAAAATATAAGTAGTTAATTTAAGAGCCTTGTTTAGGGCTGGTGGTGCGGGTCAGCCCCCCCTAGACCATAGTTGTGACCAGCAGATCCTTAACCAGGGTCCTTCCTGTTGGGTCTCTTTAGTTACGCGCTCGTGAGGCATCGAGTGAAGCACGAGTGTGTTTCTGGGGCTTCTGTAACCCTGGAGTGAAGCTTTGCTCGCAAACGACTTCGAGTCCCAATCTGTCCCAGAGCATGGAGAAGTGACCACTGAACATGGGGAGGGGGACATTCTGCTGGACCCCCCTTCACCCGGGGGCTGCCTGAGCCAAGGTCCCCTCTGGTACATAACTGTGTGTGTAAAACTTGCCTGAAACATCATTGCAGACACACTCCCAAGAGACCCTTTAAAGCTTCCATCCTCTCCCTTTACCTCCAATGACAGCGATTTTTTTTTAAAAGAAACTTCAAAAAAAGTTAATTTTTTTTTTAAAGCAAATAAGGAATTTAGCTCTTCTGAGAACTCATTTTTAGTGAGATCAAGATGTTTACAGCCTCTTAAAAAACCAATGCATAGTTCAGTCTCCTTCAGTGAAGGCTTTCTCAATTATATTCTTCAAAGCCACGAAAACTAAATTTTGCAACTTCACTTACAACCTTGTCTTTCTGAAAAGGTTCTTTTAGAATGTTTCATGTAGAACGTTTCTTTAGTTTCTACTGCCCAAAAAGTAGAAGGGCAGGTCTGCCCCCTTTGTCAGGCTGAACTCACTGCTTCCCCCTTCCCAGCTCATCTCCCACCTTCCCTGCCCTCCACAGGCACCGTCACTGCTTTGTCACCTCCACCCTGAGCAGACAAGGCACAGCACTTATGAATGATAAAGATTCACCTCTCATTTTTGTTGGATCTTCCAGAATTACTTCCAGAGTTATGTTCATAAGCTGAACACACCAGTTCAGATTTTTTTCTCCAATTTTCTTATTAAACCTCAGATAAAATTTCGCTTCTCTTGGGGGCAAAGCAGGAGACCCTGGAGGGCACGGTGAGACAAGCAGAAGGGTCGGTGAGCGCAGCAGACAGGCTGCAGCCCCAGCGCCTTTCTCCAGAAATCACAGCAGTAACAAAGGAACCAAAAAGACATCCCATAATCCTGAAAGCTCTCACAAAAACTTCTGCCACTGATGGGTTCTGGACCCACCATCTCAGAATATTCGGGAATTTACCTGCTCAAAAGTGATTTCACCTACTGAAGCTCAGTAAGTTAAAACACGTTGAGTTTATGTAATTCCTACTAAAAGTATGCGTAGAAACAGAATTCCCTTAACCTTCCTTTCAATATGTGATCAAGCATCTTACCTACCAAACCCAACCGCACTGGGACGCGGGGAGTTACCTCGTCCCTCGGCAGCTAGCGCAGTCACCTCCAGCAGCACTTGGGGTGTCAGGCTCACCATGGGCTGGTTCGGATTGATTTTAAAATTAGGCTGGAAAAAAAAATCATCCTCAAACAAGGCCACAAGTTTCCTTATGCCATAAACCAACTAAATTGACAGAGAATGCTGTTTCCTCCTCCCCTCCAAAACTCTGAGTACATGACAAAAGTAACAAAGGAAACATTAATTTGGGGGCTTTATTTAATTTTTCTTTTCTTTTTTTTTTTTTTCTTTTTTAAGATGCTACATAGTCAAACAGGATTGGTCTTTTACGGCATAGGACTAGTTTACTACTAATATTTTTTTCCCCTAGATAGACTTATTTACATACAAAAACAGTTTCCTGACCACTGTTTCTCCAATGCTCAGATGATCAAAACTCCCAACAATTGTGTAGTGCCCAAAACATCAGGAGGCAGAAGAATCTCGCATCACTACAGCAGCAAATTTTTAGTTCTAGTCACTGGCTTTAAACAGGTGCCTTTTCATACCTTATAGTATTAGTCAATTTTGTGACAATAAGGAAACATGAGATGAAATACATTAAATAAGTTAAATATGCATTAAACATCTCTGAATAACACTTTAATTCAACTAAATGAACCAACAGCAATGTAGCTTGGTCCCCTCATGAGAACAAGGCGTTGACCTCTATTCCAAACGAGCGTCACACCAGTCAATATACACCTCGATGATGCCCAGCACATTCAGCATTGCCACAGACAACTCTTTTCAGCTTCTCGCTATTCATTTAAGTGCCAAGAAATCGGTAACTTGCACAGAGTTGAAGACACTGACAGAAACTGTTAAATTTATGAGCAGAATGGTGGATTAACATATTTTACAGAAGTTATCAACACCTCCTGCCTAACCCAGCTCCAAACATCCAATAGGGCCAGCTCCAGCAGTGGAGGAATAGTTCTCTTCTACTTTTTTTTTTTTTTTTTTTCCTTTTTTAAAAGAGGTAATCCAGCAACATGTAGCAGGGTCTAAGAATGTTTAAAATGACATATACAATATTCCATTGTAGTGTTAAATCATGATTTTCTCCCCCCTTCCATCACTGAAGAATATTCATTCATTCACTCATTGCACATTTTAAACTTTCTAGATTATGTTACATAGTATTTGTGCAGGGGTAATTTAAAGGCAAGACCTGTGAGATGTCATACATTAATTTTTTTTAAACATTGTTATGAATAAATTTAATCCAATGATATGGCAGAACCATCAAACCAATTTACAATTTCCAGCATGCTGCCTCTACAAGGCTATTTTTCCTATAATTACACCGAAGACAAAGAACAAAACCACCAAAGCAAGTAGTCTGGAGCTGAGCCCTTCGTCCTTGACAGCAGCTGCAGAAGCAGATATTGGGTTGTTTGTCTGGGGCGCCTTCCTCATCCGCAGTCCATCTTCTTCCTAAAGGAAGATATATTGATTATTTCTACTGAAAAGAGCTTTAAATATTTACCCCTATCATATTTATTTTAGATGGACATAATAAAACAGGTGAAAGCTAATTTACAGCTCTATTTCTGGAAGTGTTCAAGGCCAGGTTGGATGGGGCTTGGAGCAGCCTGGTCTGGTGGGAGATGTCCCTGCCCAGGGCAGGGGGTGGCACTGGAGGGGGGGGTTAAGGTCCCTTCCAACCCAAACCCTCCTGCGATTCCCAGATAACCCTGAGGAAGGAAGGGCACTGAGGCAGGAGAGGGGTTATGGATCTACTTGACCAGCAGAGCAGAAAACATGCTCAGGAGTTTTCTCCCGGTGACTAAGGTGGCGGGAAGCCAGGAGGAAGCCTGCAAGAACACGGCCGGAGTCTGGAGACAGCTCCCGAGCTCCAAGCCCTGTGATGCAAGGAGCGGCAGGAAGATGCTTGACTTGCTCTGAAAGCAAATACAGTGCTGTTGGGGAAAATGCTTTCCAATGTAACTAAGACAGGCTGTGAAAAACGTGCAACTTCAGGGCAATTATGCTCATCATTCCCCTAGTTAGATGTCACAAGCAAATTTTACCAGCATTTGAAGGTAAATCTGTTTCCCACATCACATTAGTGCTGACTTTCAATGTGAAACTAATGGCAATAATTAGGATATTCTCTTGGTATGAGTTTGATGGCTCTCTTGATTTAAAGATGTACGAGACAACAGATAAAACAGCATCGTAACACCAGATACTCCCATGTCAAGTGGAGCCAACGCTCCCCACACCCTGATCTGAACTGCTGTGAGCACAGCCGTGTGTTAGTGCACCCCCTTCGCACACACCCCCTTCACACCCTCCCCGGGAGCGGCAGAGTGAGCCCTTTGTGACCCAACCCGTATGCAGCCGAAGCAGCAGCATTAGACTTGATGGGATGCAGTATTGCAGCGCAAAAGTGTAAGATACTGAAGCAAAAGCCTCCAGTCCGTAAGTTAAAAAAAACATTCAAAAATAAAATTGTACTAAAAGTTACTGCAGCCTTAAAAATTGTCAGAAAAGCGAAATTCCAAAGGCTCAGTGTATGTCAGTGTCACTTTTGACTGTAAAGGGGCACCTAAGGTTCTGGAGGAAAGCCTTATTTATTTTTTTATTATTTATTTATTGAAAGTCACTGACTACCTGATACCTCACTACTACTCTAAGTCTGGATAGGGACAACTGACTTTTATAAACAATAAAATGTTTTTTATCTATATAGTAATTGTATTGCTACAAACAACATATTGTAATTTTAAAAACTGTAACTTCCTTTGACAGTGACCCTAGCCTGGCACTGACAGCACCTGGGGGGGCTGGCAGTAATTTAACATTGATTTCTCATGTTTTGCAGATGCTTCTAGCATTCCACAGAGGGAACAAACAGCTCACCATTTTAAGATGTTACTGTAAGACATCAGCTCAGTTCTAGGTATCTCCTATTCAAGGCTGATTTGCAATAAAATAAAACAAAATAATATAGTATTTCAAGTATTGTGAGAGACTGGCAAAGCAAGAGCACAAAGAGAAGTTAAGGTCACGCCTTAGCTATATCCATATATTATTTCTATATGCAAAACAAAACTGGTTTATAAATGTTTAAAGAATTTCCTCATGCATCAGGCAGCCAAGCAGCACTGGAGCTGGCAGAATGGAGTTCCTTTCATTGGGCTCTAACAGTCACAAACTCCAAGTTTTCATTGGTCCTGTTATCTATGAAACTAGGCATTTCCAACAAATGAAACTACCACAAAAGGAGTTTTTCAGCATGGTGATAAAAGCTTCTCAATTTCACAGTGATGTCCTGGATGTGACAGGAAGCATATTTCCTATTCATCCGTCTTACTTTGGTCATTTCAACTGCATATAATAGGTGTAATTACTGAAACACTCACTATTTGCACAACACTGCCCTCAAGCTCCCACCAGTTTGCGAGAACAGGGCCAAATGCAACACTGAATGCTTAATTCGGACTGAGAAAATTAAGTGGGAAAAGAAAAAAAAAAAGAGGGGGAATTCCTTACTTTGGGTTGCTATCCAACCAGTTCCTCTAACTTCGTGACTTGTATGCTCCTTTCAAACAAAGCCCTGATTTTAACACTTTTTCTCAGTTTACAGAGAGAAGCCTACATTATCTTTTAATTTACAGACAATATTAAAATACTGTCCCAAGGACAAGTAACCAAACCTTTAAGTCAGAAGCTTCTTTTTCAGGAAAGGGGTAAATCTGAAAAAAAAAAAAAAGCACCTTTACCTTAAACTGTTTATTCTCCTCCCGTAACCTCTGAACTTCTACTTGAAGCCTCTTATAGTCTTCCATTACTTTCTTAACTTCAGTGTCATCCAAAGAAGAACTTATTGATTTAGACATTACAGAGGAATCTGTCTTTGTTGCAGTTGTGGATACAATTTTATTTATTTCTATGTCATGCTGTTAAAAAAGGATAGAGTGATTTTTGGTTAGTTATTAACACCACACCACACACCTGATATTTAGGAGAAGAATCAAGTAAAATTGTCTGTGCACACCTGAAACGTGCCTGTGTCAAAAGAAATAAACAACATTTTTCTTCCTGTAACCTTTACTTCCTGTTTCACAGAAAACACCAGATCAGCAGCAATAAGTGCAGACAGAACAACCTCGACTTTTCAGTCCCTGCGCATGCGGAACAGGAAATATCCTTAGACCGTGTCTGACAGCAGGGATGGAACGCATTTGCTGACAGTCTGCTTATGGAGTATTACTGCTCTCTGCCCCTTTCCTCCACAACACACGCAGGTTCTCTGCTTCTACATCTGACACTGCACACTGCCATTAGGCATTAATCAGTGCTACCATTAGCCTCACAAGAAAGGATCCTACAACATCATTGCTGCTCATCACAATATAATCCCTAACTGCACTCCTGTCTTCCTTACTAACTTCCTACAATGTACTTGCTGAAATCAGTATAGTATCAAGGAACAAAGTGGAGGGTTGGACAGACAAACTGACGTTGCTGATGGTGATAACTGCTTCAGCATAAACTCTAAACTTCATGACCATCAATCAGCATCTTTCAAATTTTTTTAAATATTCTTTATCCTATGTGATCTTTCATTCAATAAAAACAGCTCAACTCAAAGATTTCTTTGTACTCCTGTTGTACTTAACATTGTTCAAATTAGGTGCTAGTTACACTAAGCATCACAAAAATTTGAAATAGTTTTGTATTTCAAAGGCTGATGCCATCCAGGCAGTGAAATAGCGGCTTCTGTCTTTTGCTTATATAGCTGTCTGTATAAACATGCCATTTTACATCATTAACTGTGGTATTAAGTTAAAACACTCAATATGCATCTGAAAATACTCACAGGCTTATCATTTTCCGCTGGTAGCTCAAACACACACCTAAGTTTCGAATCCATGAGTTCTTCTGGTTTTGCTTCTTTCCACTGGAATAATTTAACATTAATTTACTATTAAACATATTAGTATACTAAGGCAGATGGAAAATGCAGTAAATTATGTAAACAAATACATCATCTTATTCAGGGAAAAAAACCCACAGGTGTTTATCACGTTACCATTAACCACAGACATACAACTGAGTGGTATCATAAAGATACTACGACCAGATACTACAAAGGAAATAATTCTATATCATCTGAAACTTACACAGATAATTTATGAGAGAACTGGGAATTGTGTAAGAGTAATTAGCATAGATAGGGGGAGCTATGGTCCCGATTAAAAAACAAAACAAAATGCCCCCCACAAACCTGGAGGGTGCATTCAAAGTAAAGGAAAGGTAACAAAACCCCCAATCAGTAGCAATGGTCATTGTGTTTGTTCAGCAGAGTTCCTGTTCAAGCTTTTTAAGTTTCACGTGAGATTTTCTTGCTAACTGTTATGAATTATAGGACTGTTCTTCCCCCCGCCCTTGTTTTCCACCTCCTTATTTTTCAGGATCAGTCTCTAAACAGTAACAGATGCTCCACGTATTGGAAGGAGTAACTCGGTAACTTCCCCTCCCATCCTTCTCTCTCCTTCCACTAGGAAGTCTACTGCAATAACGCTTCCTTCCAATATTCTTACTAGGGATTAACAGTTATAAATCCTTGCTGGCTATCAGCTGTAACCCTGAACTGAAAAGACTGATTCATAGCAGTGATACACAGCAAGAAGCGTCCACGTTGATGTGGCAGAGCTCTCACACACTCCCCTTCTCTCCGCCCGCAGCTCTGGCAGCACGGCATTGCCCAGCACAGCCCAGGTAGGTGCCAAGTTATGGGGAGCCCTCTGCAACCTGAGGAAGCATCTGACTCATCCGGAACAGCCGGGCTGGGCTTCAGCTCGCCCTGCCAGTAGTCAGAGTTCTATTTCAGGCTCGTTGGCTGCCTGTGAAGTGCTGAAAGCTTTATAGTACCCCAGTAATTTGTCTCACCTGTTTATCCCAAATAGGAAGAGATTTGGAGAGCGGTAACAAAACTAAGAACTGACCAAGTGTTATAGGAAAATAAATGGTATTGGTCTGGAGAGCTCTGGAAAACTGCAAGGGCCATCTATGTCCTAAACAACACTCCTTGCTAGCATTTTTCATAGTATAAAGTAACTCATAAAAATTAAAGAGTTAGAAAGAAAGGCAGACTGGCTTATCTTTCTAGTGATGCAGACGTTTTATTAGTCTTGCTGTTTCTCCCACTGGATCTTATTTTGAGGCCATTAAACAAATATGGTTCCATAAATCTTTTTTGGAAGGGAAATTCTTAACTCTGCAGAGTGCTGCAGCTTTAAAAAGCTATTCAGAAGATGCATTGTGTAAAGACTACTGTAAAAAAGCCACTCTGAGGTTTTTTGGGGTCTTTTTTTTGTTTTGAAGTAATACACATACATACAAACACACCCAAGCCCCACACTTTACAGTAATGGCCATTTTTTCTTTTTTTATTGTGTCCTAAATAGCTACTGAGTATTCAAGCCAACAAAAGCTAGAGCAGAGAAAGCTTCCTTGTGCCTTCCTGCAGTAGCAAATCTTGGTGTTGTAGGAAAGCCACCAGCTGACACATTAGTTTGCTCCTTTCCAAGTTGTCTTAATGTAGCCTGATGTCTAATTTCTACATCTTTTGTCCATCTCTGCTTCAGCACCTACATGCTTCTCTTACTCTCATTTGTAATCCACAGGACAAGATCTACGAGGGCCTTTCATCTCCCTACACCACAAGAGGCATAGGTAGGGATAAAGACAAATACAATAGCTGTAAATCATGCTCCGGGTTGCTGCCAGGAAAAGGAGCTGCTCAAGGGAAGACTGAAGACAGAGTACAGTGGCACAAAATACAAAAGATGCCATAGAGTTCGAATATATTCTATACATTATTAGAATGTATAGTTCAAGTTGGCCTTTTAAAAAAGTGATATACTGAAAAAATTACAACTCCTTAGCATTTTTTTCATGACATAGTATCCTATTACCCACAGCACTGTCCTAAAGAAGCGGCCACAGACACCAATTAAGTCTTCTGCACTGTGTCTTTCAGTGCAAGGTTCCTGGGGCTCAAAACAAACAGAAAAAACCTCACCATGCACAGAGATGGAAATCTGTCAAAGCTTTCAAGGAACATTCGAGTATGGTTTTACAACAGTCCTTAACCAACACAGTAAAAAGTCTTACGAAATTATACAATCAGAAAGAAATCCATTTTAATTAATTTCAATACTTACTACTGCTTCCATATCTGAAGTATCAGCTGGAGCAAACATAGACTGAACCATAAACTTGTGTTTACTTTTCTCGTTAGGGTCATAGTCAAACGGCTGTAGCATCACTGCAAGAAGAATCCCAAAACACATTATGTTAACATTGCTCTGGTGCATACTCATGCTGATGATATAGTTACGATTTGAGAAATACAACCATTAAAATGGTTTTGAGTTGTATGTCTGCTATGACCAAAGCAGCAGCTGAGATCAGGACCACCACTTCAAAAAAAAAAAAAAAATTTAAAAGAAGGTAAGAGAAACAGACTTCTTCAGTCTGTCTAGATTTTTGTCTGAGAATTCTGGAAATGCCCATTACTGTACAATATTCTGTACACAACTATGACAAGATAGTAATAGAAATTTATAGTAAATGGGATAATTTACATATCTTCTGGGACAGAGGGGGAAAATTCTCAAACTAAGCATCTTTTTTCCTTCCTCCATCCTTGGAGCAGAAGTAACAAGCCGGCATTTTGATTAGTTGTACACACAGTACTGCTGATGGTTCCTGGGAAAAGCTACAGAGGCAAAGCCAAACATTCTAAACCTTGAGGTTCAATTCTCAGGATGGAATTTTCCTCTACAAAGTTTAAGAGTCTCATGGTATTTGCTTTATCAAATATTAGTATCTCTCTTCCAAAAATAAGTTGCTGAAAGTTTGTTACCAATTTGTAGCTGGAAGTTTATGGTTAAATTCTGTATAAACTTTACCTCTGAAAAGTATACAAGAAATTTATTTCTCTCCATTCAGAAATCACAAACATCCCAGAGTTTACTTATGCAGGAGATGACGGTGTGCAGGGGGCAGACAGAAAGGAACAGCAGCTTTGGGGGGGGGTGTGGGATTTTTTTTATTTAATATTAGGAATTTCCATGTCTTGTCTTTTTCAGTAAAGAACTAACGTGTTGAAATAACCTAAAGAGGGAGTTATATATTTCATTTACAGGGAATATTCCCGAATCCCGGTGGTCACTTAAAACCCCTACATTTTGCAAATGAAACCTGGATATTCAGCTACTGTAACATTAACACACACAGGTTTGGCCTCACCATGAGACAGTGCTTATGTGAACATAAACAAAGCAGTTGGCAGAAACATATTGTTGGATATTGCAAAATTAAGATGAAGCTTGCATATACTGCAATTACTGCTAACATAAAAAATGGTGTAAGGTTTAAAAATCTACATTTTAATGCCCACGAGGCTACTTCAGTCCCTCAATCCAATCACTATGAAGAGAAGCAGTTCAAGAATTAAGATTACTTTCAAGTACTAGTGCTATTAACATTATATTCCCAAAATTCATGTGCATTAATTGCAGGGCTTTGTTGTATAAAAGCGATAACCAAAGATCCCATTTATTGCAAATGAAAGCAAGTCAAACCAATTTGCCTCCTTCAACGAGCAGAGTGTGTTATGGCTGTGCCATCTTTATTACATACACAATCTGAGGCTCTCGACAACCACGTGCCTTTTAAAGCCAGAAGAAGGGGAAGACAGCAACTTCTCTCAGATGAAGTGCTTTAAAAATTATTGTACATTTTCAACTCACCTTGCAGTAACCAAATACTAGTCCAAAATAAATGTTTGCAAATTAACAAGCTACTTTTAAAACTGTTTTTCCAAACAGAAGTGACTGCATTGTGAAAGCACATAGATTTCAGCACAGCATGATACATGACTGAAAAGCAGCAACATCATTTTTTCTCCCCTGTAGTAGACACCTCACTTACTTCAAGTCTATATAATGCGTAAGATCCAACTGGGCAGTCAAAACTGTCCACTGTTTATGGAACTTCTCCGTATCTGCAGTTTTTTCAGTTTGCTTTGCTGAGTGCAGCTATAAGCTCATTTGAAAAAAAACATTATTTCCCAAGTGATAGTGCCAAAGCCAAATGGCTGCTGCTCTGAATTCCACTCACTGCATCATAAGAGCAAGCAGCTACACAGGGCTCGGCAGTACAAATGTTGTTAGCACTTGTATTTTTAGATCAATACATGAAAGCCACATTGACACAAATTATTCAGCAAATGCCTCGTAAGCCAGATGGAAGCTCAAAAAGATATACTTTGTTCAAGAGGAAACAAGACCATTTCATCATTTATTCACATACTATCGGGGGGTTCTGTGAAAGACCAGTTCCATGTAACTGCCCTAACTGCTGGAGGATTTGCTACTGTGAATATGGCTCCTTCGTTTTGACCAGAAATTCCATACCTTCTGCAGGAATTATGTGAAAAGCGTATGTTCCTACAAAATGCCTTATCAAATCGGTCATCTCATCTGGTCAAAAGTTTCTGACCAGCTTTCATCAGAACCCAGAGTTCTAAGAAACCAAAGGATTACCACAAGCTTTAAGTCTCCTATCACCAGTGTCTGTTAGGCAGAGGTGCCTATTTCCACCACTCTCTGGACTGGTCACCCCACAGCTGAAGCACCAGAAGCAAAAACTGCAAAGTCACTGACAGGTCAATGGAATGAAGAATAGCACAATTTGCACTTGTTAGCCCACCTGTCTCTCAAAATTCAAACACAAAGGACCGATCTGATGTACATCCTGTTCCGAAGCGTTTCCAAAGAAATGGGTACCAGTTTTCCCACACATCCCTGCTGCACCTCCCATACGCTACGTCCTCTGTAGATAGCAAAAGAGAGGTGGTGACCACCTGAAATGCTCTCTTTTTCATAAACAGCTCACTGTCAACATTAGTAACAATGCCAGCAGCATTAAACTCTTCTGGTTTTCACTGGAGTAAACCTGCTCTCTCAAGGAACAGAGGACATGTGAAGCCAGGAACACGGAAGGAGGCAAAACTCCACCCGTAACACCTGCGAGGATCTAGCAGGCCCTTCAAGAGCAGAGGGAACAGAACAGTCTCTCTGCTCAGACCGTCAGCAACCTTCCTCTAGTTCCATGCACTTTTATTAATGGCCTGTTTACTTGGTCCTGGACCAACGCTGCCCTTACGCTTAAATATCAAAGGGGAAGGGCCATTTACTCCTGGTGCGCCCCAAGACATCAATCACAGCAGCTCCTGGCTCTCTGGTGAGCTAAACGAGCCAGAGTGGGCGGTGCTGTGCGGGCTCCCCATTCATCCCTGCACCTCTCCTGGCCCCAACCCTCCGCAGGAGCTGCTCTGACTGTTCACCCAGGGTGTTCACCAGAGCCTCAGGCAATAGCACTCACACCCTGACCTCTCCTGTTACCCACACTGTTTGCGTGTACCACATTTGCTTTACTCACAGCCACATTACGGCAGCACCTCGGTCACCCTCCGTTTAACCAGCCTGCAATTATAGCAGGAGTATTTTATTCTCCCAAGTATGTGATTTTGCAGGTTTTCCTTTTAAACGCATCCTCTGTTTCTCTTACTGTAGTCTTCAAGGACACCCAGTTCTGCTGCATATCTTCAGCCTCCCAACATCATCAGGGTTTTTAGCGTACTCTTTGTGCCAGAATTGCTTATAAAAGCACTAAACAAGATTAGTACCAAGAATCATTCCCAAGAAACGTCACTAGTAACTTCCTGCTATTACATTTCCATCCACCACACCACTGTTTACTCTTAAGTAGCCCATTCAATAGCCTGTGAATCTATCTTTTCAAGCTTTATTGATGATTTTCCCAAATGGCACTGCATGAAATTCTTAATGGTCTGGATAGATCAAATCTACCGCACTTGTGTCACGTACCTCAACCAGCTACAGAGGCGAGCCTCAGACGGCCGCACACCTTGCCAGAGGTGAGCAGAGGACACTCGCACCTCCACAAACAGGCAGGACCCCCCGCACCATCCCACCTTTGTTCTGTGTTTACATAGTTCTTCCTGTAAGTATTTCAGTAATACCACAAAACGCTGAATCTGTGGAGATCCATATAGATCCTTCTAAAGCAAGCGGACAAAGGCAGACCCAAGGCTGGCAGTCGCTAACAGCCCCAGAGGCTGGGGACCGTGCTGGGGACAGCCCATGCTGCCCCAGAGCCGGGGACGGGACTCGGTTGGCATCTTGGCAGAAGGGACACACAGTGACCGGAGTGGAGACCGGCTGCAGGAGCACCTCCTGGAGGCCACGCAGACTGCCCTTCCACAGTCAGGCAAGATTACAACAGACTAAAAATCCCTCCCAAGGATATTCGACAGCAACTGATGACAATGCCAGCTCCTCCCCATTCTCAGGAAGCATCTTGATCGGGCCAGTGTGCACAGACGGCACCACCTGTACCACCTCTGCCCCCAACAGACACCTATCTGCCATCTTCAACCCCCAAATTCAGTCCATGCAGGGTGTAAAGGAGCTACCAGGAGTGCAGTATATACAGCTCTATTAAAGAGAAATTCAACCACAACACAAGACACAGCTTCAGTTTAGAAAGTTTTAGGAAAAAAAGAATTAACATTTATAATCCCAGAATTCCGAAATGTATCTACCTATCAATTTACCTTAATACATTACCTAAAGAACAGCTAACACTGCAGCTTGCATTTTAAAGTATAGTGTTAATGTAAGGACTGGCAACTTCGGATCATTATTTATTATTACCACGTTATCAGCATGAAAATATGTGGAACACAAATGTGAGCTTGTGATTAAATACACCACAGCCTTTTGCAAAGCTAACTGAATCATAAAGCACTATAAAGCTATCAGGAAAGGGACAATTTTCAAAGCTATGAAAGCACAAACAAAGCACAGCTTCGGGTTAGCACAGCAATCTCTCATAATGGGACACTGAGCCACCCCTTGGATTAGATCCATGTTCTGTCTGGTACACCTCTGGGAAGTCAGGCTGGAAAAGCAAGATGTCGGGGTGCTGGTACGTAAGGTGACAGGGCTCACACAGCGCTCGCCTATGCTACATGCTGCTCCAGGCAGGGCGGGGGGTCACTGTAATCAGAGGTTTAATACTCAATGTTGAGATCAAGACGACATTTAAAAAAGCATGGGATGTGCCAGCAAAGGAAGAGGGCTTTTAATTTTCAAAGTTCATCTGAAAGATGAAAAGAATCCACATCTTTATAGCATGAAGATAATTTGTAGCTAGAAACCATGCTAATTTTCATTATCACTTCATTGATTTCTATGCATTTAATATGCTTGCCTGCAGCTAGTATAGATGACAGAGAGCTTTACTTGGGAATTGTCCTGAGTTTTAAAAATCTCCATTTCTCTCTAGAGAGTGTTTTCATTTACATATTAGTCACTTCAGAGCTTACCGGATCATGCCAGCCTTCTCCTGCAGCAGAAGTGCTCTGCCTGCCCCCACTGCTCTGGTCATCTCCTGCTGGCACCCCCCGGAGACTAACCGCAAGCGAGGCACAGTTCTGCCATCAGGTGCACACTCAACTTGCACATGAGGAATCCCAAAGACAACAGATCAACAAGCGTGCAAATGGAGGCACACACAACATGATTTACAGGATTAGTCTCCTAATGTTGCAGTGCTAAGTATTTTTGGGATCAGTTTTTATTTTGTTGAAGCAAGCTCTCCATGGGCGATATTTTACATTTTATTAAGTAAAAAACTGAAGTCTTGATTTTTACACTTTGATTTTTTTTTTTCAAGTAAAAAGCAGCAGTTTTAGCTCCCAAAGTTTTTGATTCCGGGCTAGAATTGTTTGGTAAGAGACTAATGGCAAAGTACATAACCTATCAGTAAGTAATTTTTCTTATTGTGCCAATATGAAAGTTTATTAAAAAGTGAAACAAATCTGCATGTTTATAGAAATAATTTTCTTAACTAGAAAGTCAGACTTCATTTAGGCAGTATGCCACTACTACTACATGCTTTGATAGAATTCTTTACTAAAAACATGGACTGGAGAAGTCATTGAGAAAACACATTGCTTTCAAGCATGTATCATCAGCAAGTTAATACACAGACGTTCTGTTTACGGGAAATACTCAGCTCTTTATGCTTTCAAAGTAAGACACTCCTTTGCTTTTCCATTACCAAACTTAGGCAGGTCAAGAGCTACTGACTCATGAGAGAAAATCATTAACTTCTCCTATGGAACAGCAAAGATTTAGCCACTTGACATTTCTAACACCAAAGCATATTGCATCTTCAAGGAACACAAAATAAGCATGGTTTGAAAGGAAATGTCTTCATCATTGGTTATATTAGGCAGTTTGGCAACAGCCTCCGGTCAGCCCAAACCGTCCTGGCTGCAGTCCGCCCAGTTTTACTCTTCCCTCGACATGCCCGACAAGCACTTGTGTGACCCCGCGCTGAGCTGGTTCAGGGAGTTAAGCTAGCAAAAACTAGCTGTACAAAAATAATCCCTCAGGGAGGGCAGGGCTGATTTGGACAGGCTGGCTAAGGCTGTCCCTGAACTACATCAATCATTTCCTTGTTTCTCCTTTTTTCTCCCCCTAAAACAAGATGTGAAAAAAACCCTATTACTGCTAGACTGGGAATAAGGGAAGTAAGGATATATGAAACAGTGCTTCTCCATAAAATCACCACCTCTTGCTTGTACAAACATTCAACAAAATACTTTCAGACTGCAAAGCATTCCAAGAAATAATTGATTAAAAGAAGCTATTTTCAATCACCAAGAAACTGCTTGAATGACTTACCAGAAACATTAATTGATGTTCCTGCATCAATAATTCCACTGTTAGGCCTTACACAGTATCTACGTGGTGCTGTGGTCTTAACTTTGAAGCACACGTTTCTGTCTGTAGGATTGCCCAGCTTCAGGTTTGTAGTGACAACATCTGTGAAAGGACCTGAGGAGGAGAGCAGAAGCAGACCTGAAATCACACAGAAAGCACTTTTCAAGCAGAGGCTAAGCAGGCTCTAATTCTCCATTCACAAATCTTATAAAGTAATTAGATGTCCAATTTCCATCTCTGGCACATACAGATAATCGTGCACGCAAAGCTGCGGGTGCAGCAAGGCCTCCGAGCACTCTGACTGCAGCATGCTCCAGCACTCAGTGAAACAGCTGAAGTTGATCATTAATAGCAAAATAAAGAGGAGGAAATCATTTATACATGGTGCCTACACAACAACATGGCATTCCAGTGATGCCAAATTCTCTGCTGTATCGCAGTGACTCCGTTCTAACTACTGCATCCCAGTGAACCCCGGCTTACAGGACACCATACACACCCCTGTTACAGACAGTCACTAGGGGAGCGCAGCATAGCACATTAATTAGCGAGGGAACGATAATGAAGGGGCCACGACAGACGACTCCGTGAACACAAGCTGTGCCTCCAGGGCAGCGGGGTCCCACCCGGCATCCAGAAATAGACCCCAACCAGCAAGAGAAGCATTCCGTGTGCATCCCCTCTTCCTACCCAGTCTTGTCTTTTGTTTGTTTTAATAATTCTCTTGGCTACTAGAAATGACAAACCAAAAGAAATCTTCGTAAAATAGCCTACCTCACCCAAGACAGGAAATAAACATGTGGAAATAGGAAAATTCTTGGATGCTGAGAGCACTGGCAAATATTTCTGTATTAGCAAAGCCAGAATCAAACTGCTGTCACGTTCTGCAACCCCAAGTGCAGGCAAATCCATTCTCGCAGCTCACTACCTGAAACTGCCCAAGCCCCTTCGGCGAGGGGAAAGGCTACTTACTGATTTTCTACGAGACACTGACACGTCAGACAGGTAGCACACAACTGCAGCGCTCGCTCAGATAGTAAAGAAGTAAAATTAAAAGAAATATAACCACAATTTCATCAACTTAGTCATAAAAGTAATTAATTTGATGCCTGAATAAAATATCTTAATCTGTCCCCAGGAGTAAAAGCAAATTGGTCAGAAAAAGCATCAAACCTTTGAAGAAATGACAGCCCAAAAATTTAACAAGGGTGAATGATGAATAATAAAAATACTAGCAGGTAACATTCCACCATCCTCCTCCTACAGCATGGTTGGCTTAAAATAATTTAAGCTTGCTTCCTTTTCTACAAATTTATCACGCAAATTTGTCTCCTAAGATGACACTTAATACAGCTGTAAAAGTATTACAGTCCTACAACCTTTATCCTTGATCCAATTTGTTTTAAGTGATTAGAAGAGGAAAAAAACCAAACCAATCACTCACACCAAAACGCCAACCAGACAACCCCGTAGCACCGTTTCTGCCTGCACTCCGGACAGGCCAGCTTCACACTGACAACACAACACGGTAGCAAAACACCAAAGTGAAGCAGTAGGATTTTCAGATTCCATGACAAAGATTTCACTAAACCTGTGCCTGGTGAAACACTGAGATGTGGCAGAGAACGCAACACAGCCGTCAAGTTTTCTCTGTGCTCTGCAGGCAGAGAGAGACTTGAAGCTGAATGGAAAACAACTGGGCAGAAGCAGCCATGAGTCGTTAGATAAGTTAAACAAGCCAAACTACCAGAAAAATCCAGCGAATGTTTAGGGGTGTAACGACAGTGGCAGATCTTCAAGATGGCACTAACCGGGAGAAGCCTAACCTTCCAGAAGATATTACTCGATGCCTAAGCATTAAGGATGTGCCTTTACTAGAAACCTGCAGCTTCAGCTGTTGGGGGCGGAGGGAGGGTCTGGCAGAGCCCTCACCTGCATCCCCAGTGCTTCCCCAGCCTCCCTGTGGGAGACATCCCAGGGAAACACCATGGCTTTACCTGGCTGACCCACGGATACGCGCAGGGTTTGTGTGCCCCAGCACAGAGCTGCAGTCTGTAATAGCAATACAGCAACAATCCTGTGTGTAAAAATAACTTCCAAATGGAGTTACTTATTGCTAACACAGAACATCCCAAAATACTTGGCAGCAAAACCTTTCAGCAGACCAAATTCATTTCTTCTTTCCTGCTTGATGCTTCCTCTTCGTTCTGCTAAAGCTTAAACAGTTTCTCTAGATCCATTTTCCCCAAATCACGGGTTTCACGGCCCAGCCAGCACAACTGCACTAGAAGGCTGATGACTGCTTTCAGCAAACTCCTTTCGGCATTGCTGTTCAAACACTGCAGCAACGTGAACCACAATAGACAAATGCAGGATTAAAGTGCCATTATTGGTGTTTTGAAGCATGTAAAAAAAAAAAAAAAAAAAGAAATAGACAAGAGTATTACTCAGGGGTAATTAGGGCATGGCATTGAAATATTCACAGTTTGGCTGGCCTGCCGTTTAAGCGTAAGGCCCCTGGACCGCCTCCTCAGGCTGAGATGAAACCTGGACAGCCTGTTGTTGGATTACTATAGCCTAGGTTAGACGTTCTGGGGGATGCCGGGGTACGTGGGGGAACTGATCCCAGGATAAGCAGAAGCCAATTCTGTACTGGAGATACACCTTTGCTTTCCAACGTCTGGATTTGAGCACTGCAGGTACAGTTAGCGTGGGTGTTAACAGTCGCATGAGACACACTCATCCTGGAGCTTCACTGTTCCATGCAAGGCGTTAGGACTTCTGGAATCATACCCCAGATACAGTAGGATAAAATGCTCTACCCTTCTTTCCAATGCCTTTGTCCTCACTGCAAGTGGATGGACTATTTATACATGTACATGCAACACCTGATGATGTCTGTACCCCTAAGGTGGGCTGTAAGCACAATTACAGCCAGACTGGCACACATGGACGGTGCTGGGGTTAAAAGCAGCACGTTGACTCTGCAGTGAAGACTGACTCTGACTATGTGCCCAAACAGAAGCCATACTCTTAAACACCACCTTTATTTCATAACATTCAAAGCAATGTATTTTTGATTGGTCTTAATATTTCTATATAAGTGAAACATATTAAGGCAGGGTCCGCACTTATTAAAAAAAAGAGAAAAAATAAGGACCTATTTTTCTCCCATGTTTTTAAAGATCATGAGAAAAATGCCACTGGTGTCATCCCAAGAACAAAGTTATGGGAAACTCAGGGTCTGTACATGCATCATCTGACATGAGGTTGTCAAGGGAGCAGGCTCTCTAAAAGGAAGAATGTGGTAAATTGAATTTGGTGGTGAAAGTTTGGAATATTCCACAAGGGCTTGATGAGTTTTTCCTGCTAGTTAGACTAAAGTCGACTTGTGTGAACGCGAACGGGGCATCTAGTGATAAGCAAACTAGCGGCACTACTTAAAAAGAGGAAACATCACCTCATACACTCATGCAACAACAAGCAGCAAGAGGTATCATGGCTTTTCACAGGGTTGCTTTCCAGCAGGGCTAGTTGAAACTACAGCCGTGGCTTTCCACCCAGGAGCCACGCACACAACGCTTCACACTGGAAGATCACAGCATTATCTCAGCATTTGCCACGCTCCATTTCCTATTCAAACACCACGGCTGTATCCATCTTTCCTCAGAGTGCCGTTCTGCAGCGGACTGCATTATAATATCCCACATCATTTTAGTAATAATAAAAAAGCCTGAGAATTAGGTCAAATGAACATGATGTCAACTCCATTTAAATTTTAAATACCTCTCATTGCAATAAAAATTGCCCATAATTGTACCAGCAAATCCAGGCTGATAACTTTTTGATCAGCACAGCACTTGCTGTAAGTTTCTTGCCCCTCAGTAACCACGTTACATGGCTACATCATTTGTACTGAATCTTAATACAATTATTCTCATCTAAACCAAAATTCTGTGCTTTGGCATGGCAAAGAAACAATCCTCACACAGGTGTACCTTCAGTGCAGCAAGAACCCAGCAGTGGCACTGCTGGTGTGAAAGGAGCGAGCGCAGGTACCAGAGGTAAAGCGTGGATGGCACAGGCCGGGGCAGGAACACTCAAACCAAACAGGCACAGCCCTCTGCACATTTGTGTGTGCAAATGGTGCTACGTCTTTATAACTAACTACACACACGAGTCGGGCCACAGGCTGCTTTACTGCTGCATCAGCCGGTCCCAGTGCCGGCAGGGGAGGAGGTGGGACCCCCATCTCCGGCAGCTGCTCCTGCACAGGGTCCATCGCCCCGAGCGCCCAGCCAGGAGCTACTGGGCTGGAATCAATCCGCTACAGGGAGGGATGAGAAAAAGGAGAATCAGTTTTCAGGCAGACCAAGCAGCATTCAGACACTGGCACTGGCGAAGCTGCATCTTTCTGCACAGCATTCTGCCAAATTAAGGCACCAAGATCTTGTATTTAGTAGGTTAAAGCTGGCACATCCAGGCACACGCACTGCACTCACACTTGTAGTGCTGGCATAGTTGTTGAAAGTAATTAGGTTCATGCCTAATTTTTCTGTGCTTAAACCTAATGCAAATTCTCATCTGTTTAGAGTCATGTGTCCCCTAAAAAACTCAGTGAACTGGTGCTTTTCAGAGCAAAAGCACTGCAGGAGGATACAATCGTAGTCACGTTAAACTGGCAACTGGTCATCAACAAGACTAGGAATGAATTCTCATCAGGCTGCCCATGTTAATCCCAGTATGTTTTAGAGGCACTTTCATCATCTTTCCACGAACAACCTTTGCCACTACAGCTCAGCACCACGGCATGGACCCAAAAGCAAGGACACTGCAAAACGCAGAAATACAGGCAGAGCTTTTGGCGAGACAACCCCTCCTGCACTTCCTTGGGGAAAGCAGCAGAATGCAACAATGGGAGGGAAGGACATATTTCACCACAGCTTAATCCCATCGATGTGTCAGATGAAAGTCATTAATCACCTGACATTAATCAGCCATAGAAAGTTAACCAAGGAATCTTTAATAAGGGAGATGGTGGAAAGCAGCAGAGAGGAAACTTGAATTGTTTTGTGGCTATTCTCAAGGGCTCAAATCCTACAGGTTGATGTACCCTGACCAGTAGATGTCCAGACAGAGCAATGATCCATCCAGTGAAAGAGCCACATGGACCCTGCAGGTGTGAGTGGAGGGTGGGGGTCCCTTCCCACGGCACCCCTAGGCTGCAGAGTCCTAGCAGCGGCGCATTAGCACCACCGACAAAACCACCGCAACCCAAGGACACAGTCTTACCAGCTCGACATTCCAGCCCTTCTACTTATAACTTTTCTTATCATCGTGAGTTGCTTCTCAGCTCCTCCACTATGCCTCTGACAGTAACAACTGATTTCATTTTATTTCCATAATTTCTCCCGTTTTATTTCTGGGGTTGTCTATCAGCAGTAGATAGTCAAAATAAAAACACTAGCTATGAGCAAGAGGGCTCAAAGCTGTAGAACTTGACCTACTGTACTTTTTACTATAATAAACTTTTTAAAGTTTATTATATCAAGTTGACAACCTTTGAAGATAAACAGTAAAATGGAAAAAGTGAAATATCAAGCAAGACATCTTGAGCTATCAGCCAGGTGCCTGTGAATTGAGAACACCAGAGATCCAATCAAACTCTCCTACCCTCTTACTTGTCTTTAGACAAATCACTGAAGGGCTTGATCTTCTCCTATTAAGAGCCTTAAGAGCTGATAGCAACTCCAAAACACAGGCAGGTTTGGACCCTTATACTTTTCCTCTCTGTGAAGTCAGGAGAATACTTACCTAATTACAGAGAATCTTGTGAAGATTGGTGTTTTAAAAAGTACTTTATGCCAAGTTTTAATCATCATCATCATCTGGCTCTGGAGACATTCATAATTAAGTGAGCATCTGCAACTTTTGAAATCAAAAAAAGTCAAAGAATGAGAAACAAGAAGGGCCTGTGTTGCATAATCATCTGATTTCACAGGAAACTCACTGAGGGGACCCAACAACCTCAAATTTGGTAATTATTTTTAAGAAAAACTTAGGCTTCTCTTAATCCTTGTGTAAATCACTTGTAAACCTTTCAGTCTCAGCTCAGATTTTACATGGAAGTAGCTAGAAACTCCTGCCCCCATGAAATCCGTTTCTCTACTCTTACGATGACGATCCTCGCCCAAAAGAGCCCTTGAAGCAAAGTGACAGCGGGACGTGGTCGTTTCCACTTCTGCTGTGTCAAGCAGTAGATGCCTTGATGAAAAACCTATTACAAAAATAGAGGTGCCATCCAAATCACTCCCCATGCAATAACTGATGCAATGGAGTCATTTAAAAAAAAAAAAAAAAAAAACATAATCAATAAAATGATCTAAGAGAAGGGGAAAAAAAGGATGTAGAAAACTAACAAAATTACATGATGCAGGTGCCAAAGTTGGAGTAAGGTTGGCAATAAAATATTCCATTTGGATGGATTAATCAGTGTCCTTTGCTGGCCTATTTCAGCACAAACTATTTTTGCCAGAGTATGCCTCCTGCTTAATGGGGAAAAAAAAATGAGAAAACAAATACGAGACTGAAGACTATTTTCAAGGTATCTATTAGTATGTAATTTTTGTCACCTTTTATTCCCCAGAGGATCATTAACAGTTTGACTTCACAGTTGTAAGAACTGTGAGGCCACACATGAGCTTGCCAAGAGAGATGGAAGAATATGCCCTTCAAATAATTTTGGTACCAACGTCATTTGTTTTTTCCAACTGATCTCTTCAGAGTTTTATTACACCCAAACATTACTTACAGCAATCTTCAGCAACAAAATCGCACAACATGAAATATTTTCTCTACATCCTAAATTTATGCCGTTTTCCATACACAACTGCATAAACAGGAGACCGATAGCAGAGCTGGCGAGGTTTTAGAGGTGCGTCTCTCTTTCAGCTCTGCTTTCATCTCCTTTTAGAGCCCAATGCCAAACGTATCCTATTACTTTGTTCACTCCACTCACAAATATCGCATGAACCAACTCTCTCCAGGTATGAAAGCAGCCTGGAAAATAGTGGCATACTCCCTCTTGATAGTAGAACAGTAGCTACATCTTCTTCAATAAGCACCATACGGTAGGACCTACCAACAATCAGACACCTACTCGCTCCCCATGGCCAGCAGCCTCACTGAGGGTGCTGGCGGGTACTGGGAGGGCAGGGAAACAAAGCAGAGGCCCCCAGGGAGAGCGAGCGCAGCACCATGGGCTGGCTTCTCCGCAAAAACAGGGCCAGGGACCCAGGGCAAGGGAAAGCATCTCCCCGGAAGAACCACCCTGATTTTAATCTCCACCCCGAAATACGCTTCGTCTTGTACTTCTCGTGAGGTAATTTACCCTGGTCTAATTTCATCAATAATTGCCACTTCAGATGCACATTAAAATGGTAAGGAATTTAATGCTCATATATACTCTTCAAATAGACAAATTTGATGTGTAACTTAAATAGCAACTGAGCAAATATTTTAAGTGCAAAACTATGCATAAATTGCAAACACCAGAATAAGCAAGCAAAATTAGAGATTTTGGGATGCACAGTGAGTACCTGCTTTTCTACTAAGTTGAAAAAAAAATAAATAGATGGTAAGAAACTAACGATAGCTACAAATAAGGAAGGAATCCTGAATTGAGCAAGATACATTTCTGGGGAACCACTTGAAAACTAGCCTATTAACTGTGCTTTCAGAATCAAAGGGAAAAAAAAAAACCAACAAGCCAAAACCGTATCAGAAATTTAGTCAGAAGCAGTGAGAAAACTTAGTATGGAAAAAAATATCTGACAGCTTATCCTGTCCGGCACAGAACAAGATACAAACCTGAAGTTGCATTCTCCAAACCTAAACTTCCATAAGGATGATCTGCACCACCGTTTTAACATCAGTAAGCACAGTGTAAAAAAAAGCTATACAAAAAAAAAAGGGAAAATAATAATCTTACTGCCTTTATACCTTTGCTTCTAGTCTGGTAAAAATGTAGGAAGGCAAGAAGAGGAGACTTTGCAAACCAGAGGAAATTATGCATGCAAATACTTTGAGAAGATGCAAAATACATTGTTAATTCACATATCACACATAAGCAGGCAACAGCGGCAGCCCAAACATGAAACTGCACAGGGGAGGGCTGGACTCCTGCTCCTGAGAACCAGCAGAAACACCAGGAAGGATGAAGTTAACTGGTTAGGTTAAAAGGAGCAGGCATGGGGAAAACAAAGAAGTGCAACTTTCTTTTTAAAGAATTACACAGCCATTTGACGTACCTTCTACAAGCACAACTTGGTCTTTAAAATTGTTTGCAAAACCATAAGATTTGGCTCCACAGTGAGCCACACCTACACGATTTTATAATTCACATCATAAGTAACTGGATCACCAGGCAAACCTCCCCCTTCTCTATTTTTTCCAGCCCTCGTGGAAGTCAACCAAGAAAACAGGATTAAATTTAGAACGATAAAATCTTTCATCCATAGCACCATGGTATGAGGGACTTTGCTTACAGCTCAGAGGACTAGACACTAAAGTAGTTTAGCAAAGAGATTATTTTCATAAAGTATTTACAATAACGTGGGATAAAGTACTGCAGGCAGCAGCAGTACCCAATTTGTACAAATGTTTTTGAGGTCAGAAGAATTACAGTTGAAGTAAGCAATTTTCAGAACAGCTATAATATGGAAAGGACAGACTCAGTCAACTCTCAGTCTGGATTGTCTCGCTCGTGTAAACATGCAATCACTTCCATCCGTGCGCGTTCTAATCCTGCATTGAATTAAACATGGCAATGGCGATTCGCTTTGCATACATTTTCAATGACAGCAAGACTGTGACAGCTGCTCCAGACTGATGGCACAAATCCCTTCATGGAGGTTGCCTAGCAGGCCAAGATTTAAATTCAACAGCATCACAGATGCATCAGAAAATATCCTCTGTGTCTCTAGAGACATCTCAGTCTACAACACAGGTATGAAAAGATTTATATATTGAATAAATATTGGGTCAAATACCAGAGGAAGAGACTTGGCATGAGTCTGGCCACTAGTTTAGACAAAGTGGTATTTAAATACTCACATATATATGTAAAAGAGGCTTCCTCTCTGCCCCTGGTCAAGACAGAGGAGACAATGAGAAGGGGCCGCGGTGCTGGCTGTGGCAGGAGCTGGGAAAGAGCTCCTGACACAACCACCTTCTCGCTTAAATCAGGGAAGGATCTACTTGGAGGTTTTCCAACAAAACTGTTGCAAACATCATCAATAAAGCTTTCAAAGCCAACCAACTATCTACATGGACAGCAAAAGAAAAAAGGCTGTTATTGCACCAACTATGAAATGCATTCAGGAGTTATGAGCTGTTCCCTGCAGGGAGCAAACGTACAGCACACCATGAGTGGGGCTGTGGGCAGAATTAGCCAGGTCATTCCATTCCCTCCAGCCGGGCAGAGACCTGGGTTTGGAGGCATTCAAAAAGCAACAAACAAGACAAAACCCTCCATCACCCAGTTTCCTACAAAAATTGCACCATAATACACATAGAAGAGGCTCATTTGATTCAAAACTCACCTGATGCCATCAATACCTGCTAGAGCTGGGTGCATGCATTAAATTAAGCTTCCTTTAAAATTGGGTATTTGTTCACAGATGTAAGCTGACCTGAGCTCATGAAGTTGGATCACTCGCTATGGTGATGATGCCTTTTTTCCAGCCGAGTTTCAAAACAGATCTGAAAATCTATTTAAAGGCTTGTACTCTTAATTTTTACAATCCTAATTCCAAATTAGAGTGCAATTAAACAAAATTCAGCCTTGTATTCAAAGGTAGCTGATCTATTTTAAAATAAATAAAACATTGCATGGCTACTGATAAGTTTTTAATTTATAAAACCTCTGAAGTGATTAAAAAAAAGGCAACAATTTCATTTCCAATGAGAAGAAACTATCTTATGCAAATTTCTACTCTATTTTCCTCTTTCATGGGTGATAAGACATTGCACATGGCGTGCCCGGTAGCAGCTGGTAAATACAACTTACTGGTAAGCACCTGTGTGAACCTGCACCCACTCCGAGACATCGCCTGTGTCTTTATTTTGACGAGAGCCACGCTCCTAGGACTCCAGATAGCCCCCCCTCACCTTATGTTTACATATGGATTTTCAATCTAATTTGTTACCAGGTATCTCTTCTGAAGTGATGAATAGAGGACACATCCCATCAACCAAATCAGACTGGCACTCTGCCACCCTGATGAGCTTTAAATAACAAACTTGACAAACTTTTTCACGTATCATTGCAATGGTTCCATAGCTCAAAGTGAGCAGAAAATTGGTGCACAAACACGAGATTCCTGAGGAACGGGAAATTATGAATGTATGTGTCCCCCATCCCTCACAGTGAAGGCAAGCAGTTGATCATACTAAAACCACAAAATCCCACAAAACTAAAAGAAGTAACCACCAAATAACATTTGTTCATGCTGATTTTATCACCGCATTAGGACTGTCCCTGAAATGGTAATACTTTGATCCAATTAATGCTCGTTACTTCAACTGCAATTCTTAAAATCTATGCAGTAAAAAAATATTCAAAACCCTTAACCCATAAATCCCATTGGCCAAAGCCTTCAAGCAATTGCGAGGTTTTTGGAAACTGCCTTAGGAGACCTAAACACATTAATTATATTTAACAGAAAATGGAGCTAAACCTCCTTGACTGCTTCAAACATCTCAAATAACTGTTATTTGGCTCTCTAACCATCCTATTCAAAGTTTCAAATTTCTGTTAGCCCCCCCAGGTACAGTTCCTCCCCCTTTCCTAGTGGAGTCATGTCTCCAGAGCACAGGACACCAGCAGGTTAAGGAAGCTCAACAGAAGCACCATCTCCAAAGAGAGAGATGTGTCACAGACACTCACAATGCATCACTATCTTGCTTTCATCCCCAGTTCTTCTCCTCCAAACACTGCTCTTTTAAAGTGAAGAGTCTATGCAAAGTGATGAAGTAATTATAAAACTAATGGTGCACGTGAAATTAGAATAATTCAGCGAGATGCAGCAAGTCTGTACAACTATAACAACACAATGGTTAGAATAAGTTATTGATTTTAGCTCAGTTGCAAGAATAGCGACCATAACATGAACTGCAAATACTTGTGTAACCAGAAAATGACTGATTTTGTTTGATAGTTGGGCTACACGCTTAGATTTGTTTAGATTTAGGAAGCCTGCCTGTTATTTAAATACTATGTCCTCTTTTTAAGTGTGTAATGATAATCAAATTCAAATATGTAGAGAGATGTGCAGGTTTACTTGTATTTGATGCAGTAACAATGATTTTACTAGGAACAAGCCTAGACAAAAGGAAGCATGGGCTGGTACATTTTCCAGCAGAAAAGCAGATAGCCATCAGCACAGCAGCCTTCAAAGAGTAAGGAAACCCTAGCACTGACTGCATTATGCTGCGAATACCAGGAGGGCTCTAATAGTTTAGAGAAAACAGCATGTAAATTTTCAGCTCAAAAGATGCATGTTAATCACACTAAACAGGCAACTTCTCACAACACTGTCAGTAGTTTACATTCTCCAACACAGCCTGTTCCAGGGACAATGACTAGAAATCCCGATTTATCCGATATGGAACAGGACGAGGAGCGAGTGAATCCCCCCAGGATGGGAGCACCTCAGTTGGTACCGACAGGTCATGTCAGGGAGAGAGATGTAACTGTATAGTTCAGTCACAACGTCTGACTAAGCCCTTAACCTCTGAGACCTGACAACTGTCAGTTCAGTAAAGATTAATCTTACCTCCCAAATGTTACTGAACTGCTGACGAGCCTTAGCCTGGTATCTGGTGAGACTGGGATACTCACATCAGGGATGGGGACGGGAGGGGGGTTGCCAGGATCCGACTACAGTTCACAAACTCACCCGGAGGAGCTCAAACTGTCCTATTTGGGAGCGGCAGCCGCCTAACCCCACCAATGCAGTGACACCAGCTGCGCGGGACTGGGGCTGAGCACTGAATCCCTCGCTCGCAGCGATGCAGAGACTCGGCTGGACCGGGCACGGCTGCGCCCGGGGTCGCGCTGGAGCCAGTCACAGAGGGAGCCTGGGAAGGGCCCCTGGGGCTCAGCCTGGTGCGATCAGAACTGTTGGGGCTGGGGAGAATCGGCCATTCCGGTTTATTGCTGTGCCCTTTGCAGAAAGCAGTGACATGGGGTCATACCACATGGGTGGGGGATCACAGGCCGGGAGTGGGATCAGCGTTCCCGGGATGCTGCGCCCAGCAGGGATGCGGTGCCCAGCAGTTCTGCCGTTTGCCGCTCGGGGAGCGTGGCCGCACACTGCTGAGTCACAAGTCCACCCAACCTGTGGCAAACCTCTACAAGCCCTGCCGAAACGCTCCTCAGCCCATGCCACCTCCGTCTCGGTGCCTGGCCCCTACCAAGCACCACTGCCCTGGCACCCTGCATCTGCAAAGAGAGCAGAAGCACTTCAAACACCTAAAAGCCCAGAGAAGTTCTAAAATAAGTTATATTCTTATAAAATTTTACTTGCTGACATTAAACAAGTGATCTCGATTCCAGAGAGCCACATTATGCAGGAATGACCCCTGGCATCCCTGGGTAGCCATCCTGCAACGATCAGAAGCTGTGTCCCACCACACAGGTGGCACTGTAATTAACAGCTGTAGCAGAACACACCTAACAATGGGGGCAGGACTACACATCTTTGTGTAAATTTAAATTTTATAATTCCTAAAGTCAGGCCCCTGAATACTGTCACCTAACTAATCCTTGGCAGACTGTTAGATGTTATTGCCTATACTTAAAAAAAAAGAAAAAGGAAACATAAATGGAAACTGTGTCACCTATAACAACAAGAGTCTTTTTCACCGTTCACTACCACTGGAGTCTGAACAACAGGCCTTCAGTCAGCTGCTTTCTCACCTAGGCTGGACATCGGCAGCAGCCTAGGAGCGGGGAAGTGGCTGGCAGGACAGCACGGCTCCTGTTTCTCTGGACGCAGGGCCAGGGCGAGGAGCGGGGCTGCTGGGGCGCGCGGCGCCGGTCAGGGAGCCTCTGCCTCCCACCCCACGCAGCTGCGGCTCAGCGCAGCACATGCCGGTGCTATTTTGGAGCCTGTGGTGTAGGAGATGCGAGGCGGGGAGGAAAGACAAGCCCTGCTCATGTTCACATGCTGCGAAAAAACATTCTAGCATGAAAAACTCCTTTGATATTTTTGCAAACAAGTCACAAACACAAGTATTCTGAAACAGGCAAACGGATTTAGAAGATTCACTGCAGGTCGAGGGGCTGCAAAAAGCTTCTTTACAAAGGTGTTCAAACCCTTTCCAAGTGAAAGGGCTGGCTAAGAGAGAGATGGCCGCAACCCCCCAATGCCTGGGACACATTATAGAGGAAATCCTCACTTTGGTACCTTACTCCACACATCTTTCTGCAAACATCATACCTCCCTCTAGATTTTATATTCAAGAGCTACACAGAGCACCTTAACAGCATCAGCGCTGTTTTTCTCTATTTGCCTTTTCTACCTGTCTGCGTTCTGCCCAAGACCGTCACCCATTTCCAGTGTTTGTGAAACTGGGTTTACAGCCCTGTCCCGCTGACACGGCTGCCCTACGTGGAGCCCCAGCTCCCTCGGCGCAGAGCAGCTCGGCTGACCTCTGTCAGCTCCCATCTGCTCCCACCCTGCAAAGACACGCTCTGGAAACACACACAACCGCTCACAAAGGTGAGAAAACCATTAACCGTTACTGCCGTATTGCCAGGCAATATGCCACCGCAAAAGCAGTAGGACAAGAAGTGCTTAGAGCAGAATTTACTTCATGAATGCTTCAAACTGGCCTTTCCTGAAGGAAGGACGGTGGTCGGCACTGCTCCTCAGAAGGGGCTGTCAGACAGAATTTATTGCCAAGGCACACCAATGCTATCCCTAGCATTAAGTCTGTTTCAACATTAATATTTAAGCATACTTTTGAACTAAGCCATTTATTAGGCGCAGTTAGTCAAGTAGCATGTCACATTATAAGGAGTGCACGTTGCTAGCTAAAGATTTGGCAACCAAAATCTATATGGCTAGCTGATTTACCTTCCAATGGTTGCTGATTATTTAGCCCAGAACCTCAACTGAAGGACAGGCAGCCTGACCCTGACAAGTTACCTTTATTTCAACAAAGAGCAGGGTTTGGCTGGGTTTATACTTACCTGTGATGAAGTGGAACAAAAACCCCAAACCCTGAATCCCAATTATGTCTCATTGGAAGTCAGTGCCAGTTAACGCCCCACCTTTTGCCCACCCGAGTTTGCTTGTTGAAAGCAGCATCATTCAGAACGAGAGCTGATTTTCATCTAATCATAATTAACATAAAGAATGTTGAGACAATAGTTAAGCATGTTTGATACTGCTACCATAACAACATGCAAATACTTCAGTTGCAACAAAGATATATTCGTTCCACCCCATGTTTATTACCATGCTTTTTGATAAGCCTGCTTTATAGTATTACTTTTAACATATTTACTAATAAATACAAGTAAAGACTTCCTCTACATTCTAATAGGTACATAAAAGCTTTTTAAAGGAGTATTATTTTCACCAGAAGCCAGTAAATAAAAAAAGTGTATTTGCCAGATATTCAAATGAAGCTGTAAAGCACCTCTGACTCTGGTAGCATAAATAAACTTGCTGAATGCTTATTTGTAATCCCAGAATATTGTATTACAGCGGTGCTATCTGTCAGGCTCCAAGACAGGCATTTCAACACCAGCGAAAAAGCAATCACATTCAAGATACTTGTTCCGAGAAAGGCCGGATTTTCGCGCAGGCAGAGCGGTCACGACCAACTGCTCCGAACGGCCTGTCCTCACCCTCCGCCGACAGTAACGGCACGGGGACCCGCCGGGCGCTGCGGCCGGGCGCGGGGCCCGCAGGCACCGACCGCCCGGGCAGGGCCCGGCCCCGCCGCCGCCCCCCCCCTTCCCTTTCTCCCGCCGCCGTCCCGGGTGTTCCCCCTCCCGGGCGGACCCTCCGCGGCGGCGGGGACGTTCGGCCGGGCCGGGAGCGACGGGCCGGGGCGGGCGGCGGCCGGGCCCCCCCGCGCGCTCTCCCCTCAGGCCGCCCGCGGCCCTGCGGCAGCCGCCCGCGCCGGGGCGGGGGGGGGGGGGGAAGAGACGGGACGGCGGGGACCCCGCGGCCGGCTCGGGAGGGGGAGGCGGGGGGCGCCTGCCCGCCCGCGGCCGGCGGGAGAGGCCCGGCAGGGCGGGGGGCGGCGGCGCTGAAGGACATTTTGGCGGCGGGTGCCCAGCCCCGGCCCCCGGAAAATGGCTGCCGCCGGAGCGGGGCCTGAGGGCGGCCGCGCCGCCGGCCCGGCGCGGGGTGGCGGCGGCCGCCTCGTACCTTTGAACTTGAGCTCGTGCTGCGGCTCGAGGCTGAGGACCTGCTCCGCTTTCGCCATGTTCCTCCTCCTCCTCGGCGGCGCCCGGCGGAGAGAGGAAGGGCCGGGGCGGGAGGGGAAGGAAGGGGGGGAGGAGGAAGGGGGGGAGGAGGAAGGGGAGAGGCGGACGGACGGGGAGGGGGGGGGGCGCGCCCGGCTGGTTATTCACCCCCCGCCAAGCGTCCCCGGGGCGGGCAGGCAGAGGCGGAGCGGGGCCGGGGCGAGCAGGGAGAGGCGCGGCGGGGCCGGGCGGGCGGGCGGCGGCTCGGCGGGGGCCGGTGCGCGCGGGGCTGGCGGGGACGCGGGTGCGGGGCGGGGCGGGGCGGGGGCGGGGCGATGCGGCACGGAGCGGCCCAGAGCGAGGCTGCGGCTGACGTCGGCCGGCGGCGGCGCCGCGGGGCCCGGCCGGGGCCCGGCGCCTCCCCGCGGCTGGCGCGCGAGTCGGGAGCGCTGAGGAGGCCGGGCCGCCGCCGGCGTCGCGGGCAGCGGTAGGTGCCGCGTCAGCCCGCTGGTCGGGCCCGTCCCTCCCCGGCCGGGCGGTAGCGGTAACTGCCACCGACCTGCAGGGAGGGCCGAGTCCGTGGGATGAAACCGGACTTTGAGCTCATCTTCGTCACGTGTAAGGCATCCCCCCGAAGTGAACCGTGACCGGAGTCCCGGGTTCCTCGCTTCGGGGTTTCGGGGGTGTTTCGGGCGGGTTTTTGTTGTTTGGGGGGGTTTGTGTTGTCGTTTGTTTATTTTTTGGAGGGGAGTTGTTTGGGTTGGTTTTGGCTGTTGTTTGTTTTTGTTTGCTTGTTTTTAACTCCAAGTAGCGTGATTTAAAAACATTTACAAATTTCCAGGTCGTTGTAATGGGAAGTGCTCTGCTTTGCTGACAGCCCCAGGCCGCTGTAGTTACAGTAGCGCTACCATTTCCTTCCCTTAAGGCTGCTCTTCCTTAAATTCCTCCTCTGTTGGAGAAAAGGTGGTCACACAATGTCATAAAGGGGTGCATTTTCTTTCCCAGGTCCCTTCTAGTCTACTCTGCTTAGTTAGTTAGATTTGGAGCCTGGGATGTTCTTGGCTTATTTTTGTTGCTACTTGTGGGGATTTAATTTATAGCATAAGCTATGGATTATGTCATAACATCTTACTAGATCTCAAATCAGGCAAGAATTGTGTTCCTTCACGCTTCGGAGTACGCTCTCTTTGGCTGATACTCTGGAAATGATACCGTCTTTCACGTAATGTCTTAGGTTTTATTTTTATAAACAGATTGTCTCACTGAGCGAGGCAGTCTCAGTCCAGTAATTAGTCAAAAGGACAAGCTTTATACCTATCTGTGAGTTAACTGGAAACTAACAGCGAGGAATAAGACAGAGGAAACTTTATGCAACATACACGTAACAGAACCCCTAAAGCAAACAGCTGTTCGGTGTTGCTGCCCAGGCCTTTCCAAGCTCTCATTTTCCTGAAGGAAGCACAAAGTGCAGCCCTGACCATTGGACCATCCGCGTCCCAAAGGGTGTTCCAAGGGGGAGCACCTTCTGCAAGTGGCTGCTCTGAACTCGCCTGCTTGAAGGACTCGCCCACATTTTCAGGCAGAAGTTTTTATAAAGCACAGCATTGTTTTAAGTTGAAATTTTCTGACGTCTATTGAATGTAGGTTGTCAGGGTTTTGTTCCATGTAAATAATGTGCGTACATTTGACACGGCGCAGATCAGGCTCGCCGAGCTGGGCGTGCTGGAAGGCCACCTGCAGTACCGCGTCCCTATCAGTTACACAAACCAGCCCTCACTTTATTAACAATTCAGCCCTGGCAAGGCTAGAAGGCAGCCAGTTGCCAAGGCAGGTTTTTGGTTAACAGGAGCAAATAGGGATGAACACAACAGGGAAACTCTGAAGAGCACCGGAAAGCTCTGTGCTGGGACAATTTTAAAGAGCAGTTTCATCTGTTACAAAACTCTTACCTTAAAAGCTATGAGACTTGCTGCAAGTAAAACGTTATCTCACAGTGCGTGTGTGCAAATGAGGTGGTTTGTATTTAGTTATCTAGATTCCCTCTGCAAACGCATGTAAATATGTTTTTCTCTCTGTTCTAGCACATTCCTTGTGTTTCCTGTTCCGCTGCTCTCTCCGACGCCTGTTCATGCCCCCCGACGCTCTCCACAAGCAGGTTACACACGTCTAAGAGGATAACTAAACCCAGCAGGTGATTCCAGGCCTCTGTTAAAAGATGACAGCCTGTGTTTCCTGCACGTGAACTGCAGCCAGTTGCTTAGTGGAAACTTTCATTTGCAGGTGAAATAGCAATATCAGAAACGGGACTTTTTTTTTTCCTTGTTTATGCTTTTGAAGGCTACTATTAACTGAACACACTAGACTTGCATCACAACTTTAAACAAGAAAACTACATCTCTTAAGCATAAGACAAGTAAAATAACTGTGGCCGACTCCTCCTTTTTGTGCCCTGCATCACCACCAAAGCAGTGGTTTAAGAGAAGCAAGCCACCAACCAGCCAGCCCTATGAGCAAAGAAGAAAGGATCCCTTCCCAGCATGAGAGGCTCCCCCAGCACTGAGTGGATATAAAATGCGCTTCACAGTTTTGATTGGCAGAAACTTGGCCTGAGCAGTGGAGAATTTTACATTTCATGCAGTCTAAGCTAAAAGCAACATATGAAATACCTCGACCCTGGTGGAATTAGTCAGGCCTTGCCCTGGCTGCTGGGGCTGCGTGTGGCTGGCGGTGCTGCAGAGAGGCAGTGCTACACAAATGCTGCATTCTCTCTGCTGTCCCCCAGCCCCTCCACCTTTGTGCCTACAGAAACCAGGAAAAAGCTACCGTTTCTGAATGGCCAGTACTCGGTAGTTTGGGAAACAGCGAGTCGAATCATCACCTGAATTCACTTTGCCATGGTATTGCTTACTTTCCTCTTGTATAATTCTGTTACTCTAGACACCCTTTGTTAAGATGTTGAGAATTTCAGAACCATTTATAAACAAAGCCAGCACATTTATAAACAAAGCTTTTTATTAATAAAATGTTTACACCTTTTTTTTTTTTTTCACAATACATCAGACTGGTAGTGATTTAGCATGGTATTACACTAGAAAAGTTTATTATGAATGCTTAAGCTGAAAAGGCTGTTTACATTATGCCAAATCAACATTTATTTGCATTCTATGCACTACATGGGAGTGTAACAATTCCAACAAAAAGGAGAGAACAAAAGCCTGGTTTTCCTCATTAGCATCTACAGACCAACAATACAGACAAACCTGTACACACTCTCAGGGCCAGCCCAAGAGAAGACTAAAAAAAGTCTTGAGACATTCATAAGCTTGGGAACTCCTCACTACAGGACTTCATCTCCAGGAATCTGACTACACGTCATGCAGTGAAGCAACGGTTGTCAATTTGTGCAGTTTACAGTGCTGCAAATGCTCTGTAACTCTGAGCGGCTTAAGTTAGTTTTAATAAGAGACACTATAATAAGAAGGCACAGACCTTTCAACCTTTGTGAGAGGTTATCCCGATCCTAGAATGAAAAGGCAGAATGTTCTTAAGAGGGACAAGAATTGCCCATACAAAGGTTAACCTTCATGCTTAATTTTACAGGCAGACATATATTACACTGCAAGAGCTGTATGCATATCAGGTTATTTTTGTGCCCTGAATACACCAATGCAAAGTTTCTTGTTCAGAAGAAACATTCGGAATGATTTTATTTTTTTCCTTCATTGTACTGGGGGTGGGGGGCACAAGCGGGGAGATTCCCAGGAAGTCTGAAGTGTCTTCCAGCTACAGAAATGCGATCCGCTTCTGTATCTCAGATCAATCCCCTGTGTCACAATTTCATGTTGGATACACAATATTCAGAAATAGGAAGTCCAAAAAAGGAAGTTAAAATACAGACGTGCTTACACGGTGTTACTAGAGCGTACGGTGACTTGTCCCCTGCTGAGCGTGCTGGCAGCCCCCGTTCCGTGCTGCACTACAGCAGGGACACGTCTCGGCCACTGGGTTTCCAGAACCGTTTAATAAGGCTCTACTAATGAATTACTGTTTTGTTTATAAATATTTGCTACTGTGACAGATACTTCTAGAACCCTTGAGAGGAAAAAGCCACTCGCCACCTAGTCTTGGCTAAATCCCATAAGGAAACAGAATAAATCATCAAGAAAACATAATAAATTTAATAGGAAATACATGCTGTGACACGAGTAAGAGTGAGGCAAGCTGGCAGCAGTGGCTCTGTCGGAGTTACAGCATCCCCAGGTGCCACGGCTGGGCGGAGGATCACATGAGTGAGGAGCGCGACAGGAGGAGCGGTCTGTATCCTTCAATATTCCAGAAAGAAGCAGCAGTTGGTTTGTTCAATAACTCATACATGAACACATTAACAGAAATGAAGCAAAGAAAAACCCAGCCTTCTTCAGAGTAGAGTACCTTTACAAAGGTAATTAGCTCCTTCAGTAAATTCACTGTTAGTGTTTAAGTAAAAACTTAAGAACCCCAACTTGCAGGATGATGAAATGGGAAAAGCAAAATTGTTTCTTAAGAACTCTTTATTCTAGGTTGAGAGCAGTTTCAGCAAATGCTGTCCCAATTTTTAGTGGGACAAACCATCTTACTGCCTTGATTTTCCATGTAAAATAGGAAGCACCAAATAACTCCAAGCCTCTAGAACTTTTCTAGGCATTTCTAAATAGCTGTTTATAGCATGCGCACTCTGACAACACTGTGTTAAAAATTCAGGGTTGGGTGGGGGAAATGGCAGGGGAAGGAGGAAGAAGCTGCCCCAAGGACCATTTTGACATGTCAGGGACTAAGCCCATCAGTAGGTGCTCTTGGCTTTCAGGGTGGTCCTACACCCCTTGAAAGATGTGTTACCTCTGATACTTTATCTATAAGTTTGGTAACGCTTTTTTCATTTTTCCAAATCATGCACTTTTCATTCTAGCTGACCAAGAAAGGGTTTGCATTCAAACTTTTGAGACCTCCAAAACATCAGAAGGGATTTTTCAGAAATAAACACTGGTGTCACAAGGCCTAATAATTTTAAGGGAATATGTTTTGGCACCTGAATTCTTGTATGAGAAACCAAGATGTGGTTTCAAGCCCATTTCTTCCACCAAGCCGGAGCCATAGGACTCTGAAGAGGAGAGCTGAGCTGACATTTTTTTTTATACTAGAACCTAAATTTCTATCTTAAATTAGCAATTCACACCAACATCTTATTTCTAAAAGTCTTCTGTCACCTACTGGTCTATTACTAGGAATGTGATCTGAACATAAAATTTTAACAGTTTTCTTTAGAGAATTTTGTGCAGATTTTTTAGAAGCTTAATTCCAAGCACACAATTCTCCTGCTTCAAGTAACTGATCTGTGGCACGCAAACAGTCCCAGGCCACTGTAAAACAACTTCCCGCTAAAAAAGTTCAGAAAGTTTGTCCTTCTCTCTTGTCCATGAACAGAGAAGCCTCTTTTTTTAGAGGTTTAAAGTGTTTAAGAGAGATAAATGAGGCAGTGTGGAAGTTTAAGTCAGTGAATTATTCAGGCTCTCCTCACGTTTGAGATGTTTTTTTCCTCTTCTATGCAGCTATTGTTGCTTCTCAGCGAGGTTCAGTACAGGATGACCAGCTACACCGTTCAGCTTCTGTCCTGTAAACCACCAAGACAGCCTGTGCAGATTGCCGACAGCACACTGCAAATAGACTGCACCATCCTTAATAAACACTAAAGACTGTTTCACAAGAAAGTAGTTCAAACACCACTGCTAAAGCTTCCTTTTCCAACTAATACTCAGTATGTTATACTGGAAATTAACAATAATGTTAAGGAATAATTTAGGATTAACATAACAAAAATCTTGTTGAGGCCAACTTTTAAACCACTCACAATATTCAGCCTGAATTATTTTTTGATAATTAAAATGAAGCTTTAACCATGAACATAGACAGCTCCTAACGAATCCCACACCTCTCACCCAGGCTAAAGGATCAGACTTCCAAATCGGCGGGTGAGCACTGTCTGCTCTCCCCTTACTCTCCTCCCAAGCACGCAAATAACCATTCTTCAGCTGGCTGGTGGCATTGAATTGGTATTAGGTACAAAATGCATCAAAGACTCAAGTCTGCATGAAATGCCCCTCTGAACTGTGAACTGTCTGATCCTGCAGCGCTTAAAGGAAGGGTCTCACCGATGTCAGTGGGGAATGAAGTGCAATGATTTGGTTTGTTGCAACACGGACCCAATAACATAAACAAAGTCTTCACGTTCTTGGCAACAGCAAAAGTTGTTAGAATGGTCTTAGAACTTTTCAAAGCACCTCTAACAATTTTCAGTAGTTTGACCACTAGATGCTTCTGTAATTAAATACAAGCTTCCAGATTTCAACTACTCGGGCATTTAGTATGCCCGTTTTCAGCATGTATATAAAACATACTACAGAACTACCCACAGCAGAGATCAAGAGCCTGGCAAGTCAGTTAACAGACTTCTATTGCAGAGGGTAAGATGAAGATACCTCCAGAACATGAGGAGCACATTTAAGTTGCTCCAAAGCTTAAGAACTGAACATTTATTAAATGATATTTTTGTACAAATTTATAACTTTTGTGGGAAAGAATTGGTGTTGTTTAGAAGTTGAGAGAGTTATATTCTTTTCAGTTAACAAACGCTCTGGATCAATGATACGACGTGCACCTCGTTACATTTTACATACATGATACTTTACCCTTCCAAACTTGTTTGCAGGAATTAATTCCCTCTGAGAGTATCTGAAAGTCTAGTCTCTATGGTAAGCTCCATTCATTAAACAGAAAGGCATAATGGAATAAAACTTCAGTCCTGAGCTTTTTCAACAACTTAACAGAAAAAAAAGTTATTAAAAATTTAGCTGGAATGGTTGATGATCAGCACTCCAAACACTCAAAGGCTAATGTATCTCCAAATAGAGAAGCTATGTTAGGACAAAACATAATCAGTTTCAGCCAGCCCAGTGCAAGATGAAAGCAGATGGCCTAACAAATTATTAATAAAGAAGAAACCATTTTTCTTCAACACAAACGAAACAATGAACATGTGCATCTCATCCAGGGAAGACTCATTCAGCTTTCAGCTGGGGCCAACGGATCAATAAACAGTTATCTTGGCTCACAAGAACTTACATCAACAGTCTGTCATTTTAAACAGGCATGTATTAGAAAGCAGCCTCACTGCCGTGTTTGCAGTTTGAACAATCTGAAACACTGGCCATTTCCATGTTTTCCTTAACTGCAGTAACTCAAGATCAGCCCTGCAAAGGGACCTGGAGTGTGCTCTGCTGGCACCCACTGGGATCCTGAGCACAGGAAAGGGACCCTGAGGCATCAAGTCTCGGCTACGTCTGAGAAGGGCCAGATTGTTGCTGCTTCTTCAGGGTTTTGGGGTGGGGTTGGTTGGTTGTTTTTAAAGTCTACTTTTGGTGTACAGCAAATAAGCCAGGATAGATCAGAAAGCAGTTGACAAAGACTTGCTAAGATACATGGATCTCTCCCCTGACAGGAGAACTACAATAATCTCAGCACTAGCCAAGCTCTCAGTCTTGCCTAGAGTCCAGTATTTTCTTCTCAAGTCAATAAATTTTGGATAAATACTATTAAACCATTTTCATTATCTCACCGAAAAAACAGATTTAAACTCCATTTTTACCACATGGTAACAGGCAACAGCAATAATTTTCAAAGTCTGAAATTCCTTTTCCTACTAACCTACATGAAAGATATTCCCAGTATCTGAGACGTTCCTTCTCCTACTATGATCTCTCCAAGTTCAAGAATTTCCAGATTTATTACTAACCAACTGTAATAAAAGCAGTACTTTCTGTTTGACAGTTAAGATACTAAAGCACCTGATATCTTGGTATAGAATAGACTTCTGAAGCACTGTGAACACAAAATGTTTAAAAAACCTAGTTGAATTAGATAACCAGACAAATTATTTTGTAAAAAAATTGCCAGGATAAGAATTGAGATATTTCAAAGAAATTAGGGATTTCCATGACTAGCACTGTGAAAGTTCTACATTTGTTAACCTGCTTTTTTATAATTAAAAATATGCCCAAGAGCAAGCTTACTCTGCACTTTCTTTATTAGTTATATTTCCATCAAGCATTTTGTGGTACTAAAGTTTTCTGTTCATGATTTATTTGCTTTTGAGTGACAGAAAACAAGATATCCTACATCAGGCTAACACCAAACACGTATCTGTCTCTACTATGAGATGCCATGAGGACCAATGTTTCAAAGGGGCTTCAAACAGCCTTCCTTGGATGAAAATTTACTTCTTGGGCTCTCTATAAGCATGTAGCCTCTACAGCTGTGGCAGAGAAAGCATAACTGAGAATGCAGGGTGAGTAAAAGGCATGATAAAAATGTAGTCATCGGATTTCATTAAAACATAATGACCCATTCGAAAAAATCTCACTGTAATAGTTCATCTGTTGTGCTTTAGAACAGTTCTACAAGAATTTTCACTAATATAAACTAATCTGAAGTACAAGTCCTTTCACTTCTTACAAACTTTTCTGTATTTCCTTCAAAGAAAATACTTGAGATGATAGAAAACCAGATTACAAACAAAGAATAGGCATCATCAACATGACCTCATTTTGATACTAAAGCTAAACAGCGTATTTTAGTATATATTCAAGTCTATTACGCTCATTTTCTTCAAAAATGTAAAGTTTCTCCCTAGTGCTGGTAGGAAACAAAAAGTAAAAATAAATAAAATAGCACAAATGGGTATGGTCAACCTATAGTTTAATTGAAAGCGTACTAGAATGAATACAGATTAAGCTAAACACTGATTTGCTAAAAACCCTCACAGATGAAAAAGCCCAGAAACCAAGAGGTAACGATCTACATTACCATGTCTGAAGGTTACTTCCTATTTGTATTTTTGTGCCCAAAACGGGAAAACTGGGTGCACCACAGATGAAAACTTGTTCAACAGACAAACCTCACGCTACACCAACAGCATTCTCTATTGGCCCTTCCAAGTGTGATTGAAAGTGAAAGAATTTCAGTCTGCCTCTGGATGAACTCACAGTGACAACACCTGAAACGCAGGAGAAAAACTGATGGAGATTCCCCAAGAGTTTATCCGTAGGTGTGGAATGGAAGGAGTATATAAGATTGCATTATTTTTTTACTGTTTTTACATAATTTATAACACTTTAAACACTGGTCTCATAAATATAACATGAACACTTTACACATGCCAAGCAATTAAAAGCTTTCCTCAAAAACTTTTAGGTCTTATCAGAACCACTGGCAGCATCTGTTTACAGCATTTTAGTCAGTAACCACTTAATTTAGTCAGAACTACAACTAGGCTTTCTTCAACCAACACCTTAATATTAAAAAACTTGTAGGAACCAAAAGATGCCTATAAGCATATCAGTTTGCCTTAAAGTGATTAAAGTCAGCAAGAAAAAAAAGATTGTCTGTGATTTAATATCTGTTGCTTGTGTCCCCACCCCCGGCGCCTATTATCTTTAAATAAAAAGTGCAAATGGGATTTGGGGACTGGATGGACAGATTTGCCTATTATTTGTCTTCAGTTGCTTATTCTGTAGCCACCTCACATCAACTGTCCCAGCGTACTTGGGATTAGCTACAATTAAATTTTAAATAAGGCTCACTGAAGAAAAGGAAGAAATGACATCTAACTTCCAGACTCCTCCCACCCCTAAAGTCCCACAAAAGTGCTCATTTCCCTTTTACAAAAAAAACCCTAAAATCTTGATTACAAAACTATTAAACATTTCAGTTCTACCATCCATATAGTCACCTTCCTCTCAAGCAAGGCCAAAAAAGCAATGATGGATTCCCTTTGAATGCAAGAGATACTACACCTTTTGTAAGTAAACAGCTGACATTCTGATTGCAGTCTTTTCTGCGAGTGTACAGTTGTCAGATGAACTGGCCCATTTCTGTGGGACCTCAGGTGTATGAACACCAGCAGACACAGATCTAGGACTGATAATATAAACCCAATGTGAACTATTAACTGCCGAGACCACCTACTGCATAAACAAGTCTGATTTTCTAAGGGAGCAGTCAACAGCAGCTGCGCTTTGTCACCGATGGCTGTCTTCGAAGCTTGAAGCCCTTACCACTAGACGGGGGGTTGGTGTCAGTTGATGGGATTCTGCGACCTACGAGGAGGCAGAAAAAAAGATTATAACAAACATTATACTTGAAACTGAATCTAAGCATTCAGTGTATGCTTTGTGTATAAAAATGTGTCTTCAATTGGTCATAACAATGACATTCCTGCATAACAGAGGGCTGGCAGTTAACAGTCTGTGCTATGTCTGTTCGGGTTCCACAAAGAAGAGCAGAGGCAGTTTTAACTAATTTTGCTGCATTTACACTTCAGGCTAATCTAGACTTGGACAGCTAAGCCATAAAAGCACCCAGAGAATATACACTGCAGGCTGCAATACCATCTGGAATATCTTTGTTGAGAACTACCATCTTGGCCTGTATTTCCCCGGCAGATCGCCTGCACCGGGCTTAGCACAGAAGTGCTTGTAACAGCAGCCGCTTTGCTCATCTAATCAGTCTTCAGAATTGACTACTCCTGAGTGAGTATTCTTTTCTGAGGAGGATTTATGATTTTTTTCCAATAGTTTATTCAAGATCAGTTTTAGAGAGCAACTATTAAGTCAGTAAATCAAGGAAGCTAATTTACAGCACATACTTTTTATGTCAATATATTCAACTGCTTCTAAGGATCCTTTTTCTTTTTTTCCTGGTAAGTCTAATGTTTCTTTGGTTATCCCAAGCTAAACTGCCGTGCACAGACACACAAACGGATTGCTGTCCTCTTTTCACAACCTGCATGAATTAATTTTGTAATACTGTCAGCTTTTCATTCACACAAAAAAATGTCATTGTCATCCTCGCCATGAACGAGACAGAAAAGATTTGCAATTTAATTAAAAAAACCCAAGGTATCACAAAAATACTTGTGGAAAATCTACACACAATCATTGCTATTTCCCATGCAGTAATCTGGCATTTATGAATTCCTATATTTTTGAAAATGCACTGTTTTAGGGTAAGTACAAACACTAAGAGTTAGAACTTAATTCCTTTTCTCAGCTGTATAAATTCTGGATCTTCCTCACGCCACTTCCTTTCCCTTCCACAACCCTGGAAGTACTAATTGAAACATTCAATAACAAAACCAGTAAGATGACACTGACTTCTGACACGAGTGCCCTACTTGCTATTTATCCACCAGCACCACACGAGGCTTAAAATCTCTAGAAGGAATATTTAGAGGCCGTTAGACGACCAGAGATTATACAGCTCATTTTGCAGTTTGTATTCGTGTCCGACTGTAACAAATTTAAGTCAGTATATTCTCACCTAAACAGCACAAACTAATATAGTAATCAAATTTCTACTTGAACATCCTTCAGAAGAAAACACATTAACTGTTTAAATACTTACTAATTTCTATAAAGAGTTCATTAATGTTTATTGCATTTTTCGCACTTGTCTCTACAAATATTGCATGAATGGAATCTGCATAGTCTTTAGCATCTTTTTCCATGACTTCTCTGGAAAAACAAAGCAAAAACCAAACAAATTGTGAATGCAAAAAAAAAAACCCCAACCCAAACACATTATTCAAAATCTTAAGGGATATATTAAGCTTTTAAGTGTCTCATTAAATGAGTATTTTGTATTTTACCTGTTTGGCATCACACTGCTCCCTCATCCTGAAGCTGATGCTCATTCTTTACTCTATGCTATCTCCCTGCTTGAGGTACGAGCATCACTGCAGCACAATCCCAGACTAAAGGAGGCCTGAATCCATCAGACAATACTACCCTGGAGTTTGTTTCCTGCGTGCTCTGAGTGTAGGTCTGCAATCAATCTTTAGGGGGTGCTTTACTCTTCACACAAACAACAGTTTTAGACGTACCGAAAACATACTGAAGCATTAGTTCCACTACTCCAGTGGATTTCTTACAGCTGTTTACAAAAGCAAGTATCTCACAACACTGCCCAGACCATTAGTGTAGCACTGACTTTACAGGAAGCACAGAGATGCAGCTATGAACGGGAACAGATTTAGATTGAGTACACAAAAACAGAGCCAAGAAGCAGAAAACTTATTCTGCACCCTTAAGTAGGCAAGTTGATCATGAAGTATGTTTCCTTAAACAACATCAAAAAAACAAACCCCAAGGGGTGGAGAGGGGACTGGACTACACGTTGGATCACTTTACATACAATTCCTAGAAAACACAGGCTGCTTTCAGTAACAAGGGACTGAGGATATCAAAAGCACAGACTTTGCATCAGTGACTCAAATACTGCCTCTGACTAAAGTACAAGGAATCTTGCTCACTACCTTGAATAGCAATGTTTATATAAGAAATAAGTGTGTGAGACTTAATATTGCATACCTTGTATTTGTCTTCTGGTAATTTTATGCCCTATTTCTTTCAAGAGACATGCTACTTCTAACAGAAGTTACTAGAGCTCACTAGATAACTGCTATATATTAACAATTTGTAAAACTATACTAAGAACTGACTGCAGTGATTCTTAAAACACGTAACCATCTGTCTCCTTTGAGACACCAGCTGTGGTACCTTTTCCAATGAAATCTAAAAACAAGAACTTTGCCCACACTTTCTTTCTGAATTTTGGCTTATTTAACCAGGACATCAATAAAAAAGGGCTTCTCTTGTTTTTAGTACATGCCTTCTTCAAAGTTTGGCTGTTCATAAAGTTTCTCAAGAACTTTTCCTCGCTCCCTGCAACTATTTCAGCCACAGCCAATTCCACCCCAATATTTAAGCAGGGAAGGAAGGCACCTGAACAAGCAAGTCAGAAAAACTTACACAATGCTTTCCAACAGGCTGCATGTTTTTCCTAACAAAATGAGGTGCTACAGACTGACAGGAGCACTTCTTATAAAGTGAGGTAAACAGCTTGTATTACACTGTAGTTTCACAGGCAGTTCAGGCTTGTGTAACTTGGCACTGCCACCACAAAAGGTAATCCTGTCTCCCTGTAAACTCCTCATCCTGGCCCCACTGTCCCCTCTCTGTCGTGCCAGCGAGTGTTCACGGTGTGAGAAAGAAATACACTCGGACCAGTTTTCCTTTTTTTAAATGGTTAGTTTTAACCTGGATCCATTTTACAACCTGATTTACTGCCCACTCACATGCGTATTCGCACCAACAGCAGGGAGGAAGTGGGTAACACTGTCCCAGGACCGACGAAACAAATCTTCTGGCAGCAGAAACAGCTCAGACCCCCTGTGAAACTACAATGCTAGTGCTCAACGGCTTAAATGGCTCTGCACCTCTCACCTGCTCCGAATCTTAAACCTACTTAGCACTATGAACTTAAGTGAAAATCTCCAAACTGTCAACTGTTATTTACCTTACATCATTAAGATCACACTTATTTCCTGCAATAGCTACAACAATGTTTGGAGGTCCGTGCTGTCGAAGCTCTTTAACCCAGTTCTTTAATGTTGAGAAAGTTTCCTAATGTGGAAAAAAAAAAAGAAAAAAAAAAACAAAACAGAAGGAATTAAGAGTCAGAACTGGCCCATGACACAAAAACCCCAGAAATAGTAATGCTGGGTCAAGCTCAAATTTCTTACCTCTTTTGTGATGTCATACACTATGATGGCTGCTGCTGACCCTCTGTAATACATCGGGGCTAAAGCACGAAACTGAAAGACAGACACCATGCGTTATCAATCTGATCTTCCACTGACCCCCATGACTTCCTTATCATTATTATTATTGAAGAAAGTGAAAATTAGGTATAAAGTTCCCATTAGTGGAAAACTTTTCTTTACAATGATGGAGAGGCTGCGCAGTAGAGTACATAAACTTCCATGAAAGTATTGTTTTACAAAAGCCAACCAATAAATAGTCTGGGGATCAGCAGCACACCTACTGCAAAAAGCAGGAAGCCAAACTTGACCTTATTCTGACTAGATCAGAATGTCTCATTTAAAAGACTGTAGATTACAGACAAATACAAATCTGCAGGATATATGCTCAACTTCAAACACCCAGCAAAGGAAAAATAGTCAAAATTGAACTTGCTTCTTCCTTTTTAAGACACTCATGCTTTTGGACAAAAAGTAATCTCAAGAAAACTAGCATGTGTCACTGCTGATGTGAAATGTTCTGAAGTCGGCGTCAACCCGTAGCCCCATGGATCAGTCATGGCACTCTTAAATGCTAGAAATGTTGCTTTCTTCATGATCTAACTTACGGCTTTAAGGATTTCACTTAAGTTTTCCTCAAAAGCACGTTTAAAACCAAGAACCGCAAAAGCCCACAACTATGTGACCTCTTGCAAACAGAGCTTTAAAAAACACGTAGATAGTAAAAGGCTACAGTAGTTTTATTGTAATTTCAGAATCAAATCTGCAGCGGGCATATTTGCTTGGTAGTGCATTTTCAGGGTATAAACCAGGCCGGTACCTCTGTATGCACAGAGTGCTATGAACCCAGGACTGAAAAAAGTGATCGAGCACAAGTGAAATACCAATCAAGCATTCTTAATAACAGTGTGAACCAGACAACTGATCTAGCAACCAAAACCTCTCAGTAAAAGCACAGAGTAAACCGCATATAAGCATACATGATTTAGAGCTTTTGTGCACCTTATTACTCAGGGTAAAAATCATGAATAGAATACAGTTTTTCATAAAGGCTTATTCGGTTCTAATAAAATACCTATTTCCTTTTGCTTAGTACAGTTCAACTGAGAGCAATATTATAAATCATAAAAATCTTGCTATAAAGCAGAATTCCAGACCATTTACATTTGGCTCTCAAATTCTGTTTTGAAAACAGGATTTTAAACACAAAGTTCAGAATATAAAAATATTTAATAGTGGGAAAGGGAAACATGGGCAGCCATTCAATTCAGTTGGGACATAATCCCTCTCTTCCTCCTAGGTACTAAGACGTAAAGGGAAACCTATTTGGTAAACCACTACTTGGACTTGTTGCAACCTGGCTTTTTGATTATTTGAGTATTTATGTTGGGAATAAACCAACTTTCACTTGCTGATTTTGTATTACTCTCATTTCCTGCCTGCTAACACTTAGATACTTTTTTCCACCTAAGAGCAGTCAGAAGATAAAATACATTAACAAAACAGATGTTAACCAGAAACACTGAATTTTCCTCTTGCTATTTTTTCAAAGACTTCAGCTTGCCCTCCAGTCTCCAATTTGTGTTTCGACAGAATCATTAAGATAATATCAATCCAGGGAAACTGTCAAAATTGTTAGGAAAGAAGGCAAAACTCCTAACTGCTAGAAGTAATCTCCTATTGTATTGGCAGAAGGAATGAGAACAGAAAGGGAAATGAGCTGTGGGAAGTGAGTTAGTGCCCACCTTCGGACAAAGCCAGCCAGCTGGCCGCTGCCTGAAGCCATTTACAACAAGGGGTTGCCCAGTGCAGTGCAGAACTATTTGCTGCTGGGCTTTCGAATTGGAAAATAGCAAATGCTCCTCAAGAAGCCAAGACTACAAATACCATGCATTATGCATCATAGCTCAGTAGAGACATTTCAATTTCAAGAATGATGTGGACATTTTTGGTATTCCAGATCACCACGGAGGGCATCCCGTCCGTAATTCATTGTCCAGTGTGCTGCAGGACCAGAAAACTGCTGCAGATTTCAGGGCAAGGCAGGTATACAGACCATTTATGACTAGCAGTAAGTGACAGTGCTGTTCTGTTTTGGAGAAAGAAACATCTATGAAAATACTGACATCATTTCAAAGTAAACATCCTTGCTCCCATTTCACTGCTTTCCTTGGATATATTGGGGCCTCAGAGTGACACTCTCAGGTGTGGAACAGAAGCTTCACAAACAGCACACCTCTTGGGTCAGAGCCCAGGTAAGACATCTCTCCTTTTTTTATTTAAAGAAAGATATCGTGCAACTTGCATGGAAGAAAATTAAAGAGGTAATGCCCAAAGTCTAAAAAAATAAAGCCAAGGACCATGCTAGTCATGTACAGAGATGCTTCCTCAGACTGTAGTGTGCTGGAAAGCAGACTACAGCATTCTCCCATTACTTGCAAGCACAGCTAAAGGGAACAGGATGGAATGCTAATATGGAATGGATGTTTCCTGCCAAGTTGCGGCAGGCATGCTTATAAAGCTTTCCATTTAAGAGTACGAGCCTCTCAAAACTCACACTATACCTCTCAGAAGACTCACATTCCAGCATTAACATTTCAGAATGGGCTAGGATGTTCACATACAACTATTTACAGCAAGTGCTGACTGCTTGCTAGTAATGGAAGGACTTGGGTATTTCTGATAACATGGGTACTATTGGACATATCCCTGACACACGTCCCTGACACATAAGTTTGCCTTATATGGTGCTGCTGGAAGGAAATAAACTGTCATTCAAAAATCTAGAGCACCAAAATGCAATACAAATATACTTGTGTTACTTTCTAGTCACCAAGGTTGTTACCAAGCTAAAAAGCTAGCAAGTTGGTTCCACCACTGGGACTCCATAAAGACAAGTGACTCTGACCAGGGATGACCGAGCCTTTACAACTGGGGTGGTTTTGTTCTTCTTTTGGGGATTTATTTTGTTGTTGTTGTTCTTTTGGTGGTGCTGGTTTTGATTTGTTTTGTGTTGCATTTTTTTTGCTGGGGCTCTCTGTTTCTTGAGCCAATCCTGAAAAATAGTATAGCTGCATTTGCCAATTATTATCCTAAAGTAATAACCCAACCAGATCAAACTGACTCTTACCGGGGACAGTTCTGGTGTCTACCTTTGTTACAGTTATCTCACATCCTAAATAAATTCATCATGAGTAACTGACAGTTCTCACTAGTTAACAGAAAAAAACCTGCAAGAATAAGCACTGTTAACACAGCTACAATAATTTCTACCACTGTTAGTAGTACTCCATAAATCAGCTAGTTAACTAGCAACATCTTCCTTTTAAATTCTAAGTAAAAAAAATGCGTATTAATTAGCTGTGATTTCATTTGATTAGTCATTTTCTTGGAAGCTTCTGTTGCCTCCCCTCAGAAATACTCATGCTGCAGAGATCAAAACCTCGAATTACCAAATTAAAATTTAAATTTCAAAATAGAGTTCCTGACATAGCTTCTAACACTACCAGATTTGAGAAGTAAAACTTTACAAAATAATAAAAGATTAGTTATCACCCATAACATTGCTTGAAACGCTGCTTTTGAACGCCTAAACCCACATCCTACTCACATGAATAATCTTAAGACCGAAACTAACAGAATGTGCTAGCAGTCGTGTATTTTTCCAGAACCAGGGCCTCGCTTGTACTACGAAACATGATCATTCATTTCACTCGGATTCTCCTGTTGCCATTGCACTGCCTGCAAATGCTGCAGCTGAACGTTTAAAACCCAGCTATAGAAATGGTACTAGAAACAGCTGCTGGCTTCCCCTGCCTTGTTTTCTTTTGAAAGGGCACTCCTCTTTAGGGAATCTAAACCCGGGCTTTTGTTTTATAAGCTCCTCTTCTTAGCTAAACATCCTTAACTTTGTACTTGAACCACAATAACAGTGAAAAGTAAAACCAGATTTACAGCACCCTTACCTTGACAGAAACCTGCACAGAAGCAAACTTTCTGACAGGTATTGGTAAAACCAGATCACATTGTGACTTTCAGGGGTAGGGTTGAAAAGCAGCCCAAACTCTAGCCAGAACTATCACTGCAGATATTGATTCTACTCACCCGCTCCTGTCCAGCTGTATCCCAAATCAGGAATTTATGCAGCTCATTTTGATACTGTACAGTCTTGGTCATAAATGAGGCCCTGGAAAAAAAATACAGCTTATGCTTTTCAGAATATAAATACGTTCTTAAAACACTACTAACATGAACTTGTGAAAAGGTTTACATTCCAATAAAAGTGGTCCCCCCGAAACTGAAGAAGATTTTCATACATAAAGCCTGACATTAATGAAGCAAAGGGCCTCAGAGATGAAATTTCCTTTCAGAGGATGAAATGCAATAACAAAACAGAAGGACCATGAATGCAAATTACAAGCTTTTATTGTTCATAAGCTTTTGATAAAAATAAAGGATGTTATCACCAAAAAGATCACCCTTTTTATCAATATTCTTCCTAAGTGGAGGAATCATCACAGCAAACCACGTAAGTGGATACTAGAAACTTCCAGAGGGAAAGAGATCAAATCCTTTCCCTATGCATCAGCTTTTCCTATCTCTGTACTAGCATTCAGATAAACGCTGGTAAGTCCATGCTTGCGAATAAAATACGGGAGACTCATATCACTATTGGTAGGTGTTAAGAGGACAGAAATCAATAATGAGTAACTTCCTTTTTGTCTGTGCTCTGTACAGCTCCCAAATCCTGTCATTATACACTTGAGTCTGCAGAAGCTCTTGCACTTCCAGAAGACAACAAAATCTCTTCCTATGCTCCAGACCTTTTACAATAAGATACTGCAAAATATTGCAAAGTGCTTCTATGCATTACTTGATCTGCTTTACATGAATCAGTGTATTTCCCACAAGAACAGGAATTCAGAGACCTAATCTTTTACAAGATGCAGTTCTTTGCTATATCTATTACCTGTAGGCACATTTTTTACTAGAAAGTCACACACTGAATTCAAATCCTTGTAGAATAGGAAGAATCATAGAATCTCAGAATCATAGGGATCATCCAGTCCAACCCCCTGCAGAGCAGTGTCACCAGGAGCAGGCTGGACAGGAACGTGTCCAGGCAGGGTTTGAACACCTCCAGATGCCGTAATTATTTTAAGCATATGAGATCCTACGTTATGATCTTGAATATCTTTTGTGTGCTTAATTCTTGTCACTCGAAAATACTGCAGACTCCCAAACTTGTGCTACTGCCAGTTTTGGAGAGGGTGCAGGACAGGATCCCAGAGGCAGCCTGTACTGCAGCTCCTTACAGTACGCTAAGCTTGTGGGAGATTCCAAGTCGGAGAACAAGAGACTTTCAGCGTGATCAACAGCATTGAATGCCAGAGACCAGGACTCTGAACTGCAGTTTATCTCAGGTATTAAGTACCACCTGGGTATAGATTTTTAATGACGTCCACAACACTTTAGTAGTTAGTATAACTGGGGTCTTTCAATGTCATAGGAGGACAAAACAGCTAGCTACGTTTAAAATAAAGAAAGGGAGCAATTACACAACGCTTTCCACCGTTCAGAGGTAACAGTCTCCCCATTCCTTAAGCTCAGATGATTTGCCAAACAGTATGTCAATCTCAAAAGTTGATTACTCTTTTAAGAAGCCAAATACAAGGTTGCAGCACCCCTAAAAAGAAAGAGTCTAACTGCAGTGCATTTCAACACGATTAACTAGATGATGTATCTTAGCAATGAGTAACGGAAAATAAAGCAATAGAAGTATCTGTTGTAAAGCACAGTAAAGACTTCCACTTCTTTAAGACTTCTGCAAATTAAGCATCAATTCTGAATTCTCTAGCCAATATGGAAACAATTTCCTAAATCATAGATTCTCACTGAAAATTTATCTTACTCAGCTCTATAAACCAAAATGGAACAGGAACAGCTGTGTTGCTGTAATTCACATCACAACTAAACATATCAAATGGTAGCTGACAATAGAGGTTAAATCCTAGTTGAAATTCTTTGACATGTGGAAGTTTTCATTGTGAAACACATCAATTAAAAAAAAAAAATCCAAATGAACAAACAGCTTGACACTTTTTGGGTCAACAAAAGCCTCCAAACTAGAACTACCCTCAAGGACTTCCAGTAAGAAAACAGGCATTATCCCTACTGAATTTCCTAGCTGCTTCTCCCGTGAACAAGATGTACCTGAAAGTAGTTTTATACTCATTCTTAATTCCTTGGTGCTATAACAGAAGACTAGACATTCTGGAGTACGTAGAGATACATGCTGCTCAGGCAAAGCAGAGCTGTCCTGAACTCTGACAGTGTTTCTCCAGCTCCCCATATCTGAACCCGAATGATGAACATTCATGACAACATATGATTGCTCAGGTAATTCTAAGAGGAATGGGAACAGGACAAGAAACTTAAGATTGTATCTTATGCACTCAAAAGCCCAGGAGTAACCAAAGAAACATTCTCAGCTTTAGTTTTGCAAGAAGCTCAAAACTCCTCTCTAGGTGTGAACTTTTGATACAACTTGAAGTTAAACATTTAAGACAGCCTGCGCCCCTAGTTATGCAAACAGCAATATGACTACTGTCTTCACATCACTTTTGTGGTCCTCCAAAAAAGAACCTCTATTGTAGCTAATTTGACATTAACTACGAAGGTCCAACCCTTGAACATCTAAGAAAACTACTTAGCGATTTGTCTCAAAGGCTACCTTTGTTAACAGGGAAATTAAAATAAAAGCATGCTTCCTGCGGACCATCCTGCAATTCGATACCAGTATTTACACTCGAAAAAAAGAGGTGGGGAGTGTAGGGGGGAGGAGACAGAGATATCATGGGAGCCACGTTTTTTTTAGAAGGACAGGATGAGACACAACTTTATCAGCAGGATCTTTTCTGGTCAAAGCTGTAGTAGAGCCTGTGTGACACCTGAGACAGGAAGCTGCGCTGACACCCCGCACACACTTCTCAGCACCAAGTAAAGTCATGTTCTCCCGCAAGTAAGGAATTACTTCTGAGCAAAGTGAAAAGGACTTAAAAAGAAATAAAAAGATCCAATCAAGAATTCCTGATGCTCCCCCTTCCTTCTATCCATTTGAAGATTTGAGCTCAGTAACATTGCTACTCTGAGGGTCAACTTTCAAACATCCTTAGCTGTGAGACCAACTGCACTAACAATTTCATCAGTTACTTACGAGCGCGTGTATTGCATACCGATGTATAACATTAAAAGGAATAATATGTGAAGAGGACTACAGCCTGAATTAGTATGTTAACTACCTTCAAAAACCTAGGAGACTTGTTATTGTACTGGACTCTTAAAAAAAAACAACAAGCCTTAAAAAAATAATCATGTAGCTGCATAATAATTAGACTTGGAAATTTAAGAGTAGTGCATGACAAAAGCACGTTGTTTCTTTAACAGAAGCACCTATAGTGTAATTCATTCATAACCCAGGACTCTTAGCAGCAGTTTGTTAACTTGGATTAACAATACAAAACGGGTGCAGATCTGACACATGACAATGGAAGCTGCAGGAGTGGAAAACATACTCCTGTGCTTCCCAAGGCAGCTCAGGGGAGAATTAAGGCTCCACTCATGTTTATCACCACACTTAGCTGCCACACATGGAGAATCCTCAAGTGATGTTATTCAGGAGGTACAAATACATATTAATACAATTTGGATTTATTCTTGAATAAGTCACGTTTACTTTATTCGGCTTCTTACCCTATTGTTGGGTTGATGTTGGGATCAAAGCTATCTTCTACAAATCTCCACACGATGCTTGATTTGCCCACACCAGTGTCCTAAAGAACAGAAATAGGTGAAAGAGACATGAGTTACTATAAACAAATTACTCTTTTTGTCCTCAAATCTTGCAATACACTGTGCACGAATAACACATTCCCACAGAGAATCTTACAGAGGTTAGATTCTGAAATACTTCTGGTACTATATTTGCTTAGTAGAAAAATGAAAGGTCTGCGATAAGTTACAGTTTTCTAAACAAAATTTTTAAGATGTTTTTATGAAGGACTCTAAAAATCTGCATTCATGGTTATTATCATTTGTGCCCAGGGCAGGGGGGTTGGAACTCAATGATGTTTAAGGTCCCTTCCAACCCAAACCATTCTATGATTCTATCAGTTATTCAAACTTTTTCTTCTATTTTTTTCCAAAGCTATGCACAAATTGCATTTGAACAGGAGTAGGGAAAGACCGTCTACCATTTTTAGTAAAATATACAGCACCTGAGTATGGTACTCCATCTTTGCAAGCCAATGGAGCACATTAAATTACACAAGTGTGACACACGCATTTCAGCCTCTGAGTAATGCCGTCCCACCCTGCTTAATGAAAGGCTTGAAATTTCTTCTGTGACACACCTGAAACGTTTCTAATGCAACCCTATAGAACTATAAATGGTAAAAGAGGAAACGTAACATGAAAATTTTGGGTCATGTACGTATTTGCATCACTGACTCCATAGTTTAAAAAAAAAAAAATCTACAGAAGGCGTATTTAGGAGTGAAATAACAACAAACTACCAGCAGTAAAACTGTTCTCAATAGCAGCTAGACATTTTAAATGGGCATTTAATTACAAGAGGTGAAGACAAACTTCTTGCTCTGTATCTCCAGAGCCGTTAAAATTTCAAAGAAAAAAAACCCCGAGGAACCGCTTCATTGAAAGTGAAGTTGTACGCCATTCATGCATTTTCTTGAATCTTCTGAATATCGAAGTAAATTTGGGTACAGTATGTATGCTTTTGTTTAACTTTTTCAAGCTATTTTCCTCTCAAGGAAAAGCATGTTATTTCTGTTCTGTATTTTATAATGTTTCTGGTTTCAATAAGCAGCACAAATCTTGAAAAGCGATACACAGATGCAGCTCACGGCTCCAGTAGCTCAAGGGCCAGTCTTCCTGGATGCTCGTTCTCCTTTTCTCACACGAGGAAGGGTTTCCCGGGTCAGGCGAACGCCAAGGGCGGCTGGTAGTTACCCCAAGCGCCTCCACAGCCGGAGGAGCACAGAAGCAGGCAGTTTCCCCGCTGACAGGCGATGTGGCCATCCCGGAGCAGGGCACGGCGCTGGGGTCACTCTGCTCCCCACAGGAGGCGGAGGAGACGCCCCCTCTCCGCCCTGAGGAGATCCGGAGGGGCCCCCGGCCCAGGCCCAGCCAACGCACGGCTTCACAGCCTTCAATTCTTTTTAAGCTTCTACTTTGGTTAGCTTCATGTCTCCTTCTTCCACCACCCACAACACTTCGGGCACTTCCAAAACCAACATATGTTCTTTTTAAAAAAAAAAGTTCAGGCCCCTCCCTCTCTCCCACGAGTTTCATTTCAGGTGCTGGTATTTATTTACTTAGTGAGCTCGAAGCCCAAAACAGCTCGCGGGGAGGAGGGAAGCACGCGCTGGATGCTCGCGCTTCCTCCCTTCTTTAAAGGAAGGGACGGAAAGAAGAGGAGGGGTGTTCGCCTCTGGAAGACGCCCCCGCGGAGGGGAAGGCCCCTCCGGCCGCCCGCTCTCCTCAGGGGCCGGGCCCACCGTGCGCCCGGTGAGGGGAGCCCCGCGCTCGGACCCCTCCGGGGCTCCCGCCACCAGAGTGGGCCTTCCGAGCCAGCCCCTCAGCAGCCCCGCTCCCTCCCTCCCTGCCTGCCGCGGGGAGGCCCGCGGAGGGCCGGCCGCACCGCACTTACCCCCAGAAGGCAAACTTTCAGCTCCCGCAGAGCCATGGCCGGACCGGCTGCGTCTTTAGCGAGCGCCTGACACGCAGCGCAGAACGACCATAGCCCTTCCCGAGGCAGGCGTGCGGCCTGCGGGGCAGCCCTCGCCTCCCCGCGCCGCCGTTACCAGCGCACCTTCCTCCCCGGGCTCCGCGGACGCGGCGCCATCTTGGGCGGCCGCCGGCGTCACCTGACCGCGCCCCCGCCCGCCGCGCTTTCCCCCGCTCGGGAGCCGACGGCGGGGGCCGAGGGGCGACTGGCCCCCGGCAGCGCCCGTGTGTCGACCCGGCGGCGTTCCGGCTGCGCGGGGTGACCCGGGGGCAGGAAGTGCCGGCGGCTCCTCCCTGCGCCCTCTCGCTCCCTCCTCCTCCTCGCCTATGTCCGTTCCAAGATGGCCGGTAAGTGGGGCCGGCGGGCGGGCGGGGGGCGCCGGGGCGGCTCGTCTGGGGCTGCCGCCGTCCTCGCCGGAGCCCTCTGAAACCAACCCCCCGGTGTCTCTTTTCTGTTTTTGTTTGTAGGGATCCCTTTGTATTTTGTGGATTTGCAGGATGACTTAGATGATTGTGAGTAACTGGTTTTTATTTCTCTGCTCCCTCCTTAGGCCCTCTCCCCCCCCCCCCCCCCCCCCCCCGCTCTCCCACCCCGGGGCCCTCAGTCGCCCACGTTCCCTCTGTCCGTGCCCAGGTCAGGGTGGAGGGCGGATGGTGAGGCTGTCGGTGCCGGTAGGTGAGGGCTCACAGGACGTTAGGGGCGTGTTTGTGCATCCGCCGGAGCGCGGCGCTGACCGGGAACGGCCGCTCCCCCTTGGCGGACCCTCGCAAGCCGCCGCCGGAGGCCGGGCCGCCGTCTGACGTGGGGCTTGGGCGGCGGCCGCCGTCCCGCTGCGGGGGGGACCCGGGGCGGCGTCTGGGGGGCGGCCTCCAAGGAGACCCCCGGACTCCTCGGGCGGGCGCGGTGCGAGCAGGGCCCGCCGCGCTTCTCGGGGGGAAAGCGGGCCGGGCCGGCGCAGGGGTGGGCCCCGCGGCCGTTGTCGGTGGGAACGGCCTCGGGGCAGGCGGGGGCTGCCGGCGGCACCGCTCGGGGCGGGGGTCCGGCGCCTGCCAGGCGGGACGGGGCTGGAGAGGGGCAGCACCGCTGCCGTGCTCCCGCCGGCCGCGGCCGGGCTCGGGGTCAGGCCCTGTGGGGGGTCCCGGAGCGGGCCGCAGCCCCGGGCCCAGCCGCCGTAGCCCCGAGGCGAGTTACGGGGCTAGAGCTGAGCCCCGGCTCGGTCAGAGGTGATACTGGAGGAGGTAAATCCCTGACCCATAATCGGATGAACTTGTGTCGCTTTAGAAAGCGGCTGTACGTGTGGGGTGGTTTCATTGGTGCTTTGGGTGCTAGACTGACTTTTCTGTTAAGAAAAAAAAGTAAAGAACTGAATTTGTTTCTTGTGAGAGGGACTCTTTGTTTAACACAAAACCATTATTGTTTAGTGGTATTTGAAAATAGGTAACAGATGGATTCCCCTCCCCCCCAGCCTAAATAAGCTAATTTAGGAAGAAGGTGGTCTTCAGGAGCACCAGGGGAAGCGTTGGAACACAAGTGAGATGTGCTGCGTTGTGTTGGGGGTGTGTGCAGGGTCTCTGCGGGCAGGGTTTTGGCGGCTGCTCTTAGTCTTCGAGGTTTCTGCATTTCACTAGTAGGTAGTTAAAAAAAATAATGGTGTGTCGTTTGTGTTTTGCAAGAAAAGTTTGGGATCTTTTGCAATGTAAGTGATGTATAAGTGGTGAGAGAACTGTGTATGTAACAGTTCTTGGTTTGCTTTATGTTTGTGTTTTTGTATACTGCAAAATATCTTTAACGTTTCTCTTATACAAATAAGTTGTGACTGTGTGAATTTTAACGAATGAATGTAAAACAAATTAAAAAGCATCCTCCTTCCTTAATACAGTTGTCTACTGGAGAAACTAGAAATCTGAAAAAATGTAAGAGGCGTGGAGGATAGAACTTATAAGAAGTCATCACCTTAGATAAATCCTGTTCAATGCAGGCATGCTTTTTGTTAAGTGGGAAGAAATTAACTGGTAGATTTCAATGTGCTTACAGTGATTTAAGGACTGTTGTGCAGTGAGTTTCTCCAACAGAAGAGCTGCAACAGTTGTTGCTGTAGTACCTTATTTAAGAGTTGAAAATGTCTTTCTCTGCCCAGATCTTAAAAAACAAAACCAAAAAAAAAATCCAAACAACCCCCCTTCATGGCGCTAATGAATGTTTAGCGATTTGATCGAGACTTTCTGAATTGCTCCCAGTTCCCTTTCCAGTTTTCTCCTCTCTATAGTAAGAAAAAAACCTCAAAACTAGCATGTCATTTGGGCTCAGTTTGCCGAGCGTGTAAAGTGCAAGTAGCGGAAATAAATGCAAACTTCCCGCAGTGTGCTGTTGTGGGTGTTGACGCTGAACCAGGGCTGACCATCGCTGGCAGTTGGGTGTTCCTTCTCCCTCGGCACTCGGCCTTTGGCTCTGCTCCTGAGACTGGGACTAACGGGTGTGTCTGGTAACTCGATTAAGAAGTTTGATGCTTGTAGGCAAAACTAGTTTGAGTTATGAAGTTAATAAAAATGTTCAGATAAAGAAAGTTTTGCCATAAGCAGTAATTAATACGCTTTTAAAAGAAATGACTGGTTTCAGGATGAGCATGTAAACAAAGGGTTGTGCGTTTTAGAGCATTATTGAACTCCTACTTTATGATATACAAGTATTAAGTTCATTAATTTGACGATGTAGTTAGAATTATGGCATTGAAAGTTGTCTTCTATTTGTGTTACCGCAGAGTTCAGATGTCTCATCTAGACTGAGATATTGTTGTGGTCTAGCAAAGAGTTCATGGTGCATTTTAGGAGAATCTCAGTGAAATAAATCACTGGAACTGGATTTTTAGTTACTTAACTAAATTGGTGAAATAGCGCCATGCATATTGAAGATCAGCTCCATGGAAACAAATGGAGAGACTGGCGAATTCCTTTGAATTTTGGGAAAAGCTGTAGTAAAATCTGCCTAAATTTGAGTACAATTTGAAACTTGTTTTTTGTAAGGCAAGATATGGCATCATCTGGAAAAATAATTAGCTTAGTTATGCCCTTTGTACAGTAAAGAAGATGTATCCTTGAGCTTATGAAATCACTGGGCTCTGCACCAGCATTTCCTGTTTTGTACTGGGGCAAGTGGATGGTGCTACCCAGCTGACGATGGAGAATCGTGTAGTGAAGCCCTGTAACAGAGTGTTCCTACAGGCTGTGAGCAGCTTTTGAGCTCAGGCCAAGCTAAGGCTTGGTGAGCTCCAGTTCAACTGTGAATAGGCTCATTTGTTCTTCTTTACAGGCAGACAGATTTCAAGCTTGCTTGTTTGATATCCTTACAGGGAAGAATACTGAATGTTTGATTGACCTAGGAAAGAACACTAAATCAGTTAAGAAATACTAGTTCATAATTTTTCTGTGATTTACTTTCTAGTACTGTGGTGTATTTTGAAACCTGTAAGTACCTATGGCTGCTTCTTTTATGGAAAAAGAAAATTAAAGTTCTTGAGAGAAGACAAAATGGATTCTGCCATGACTGTTCCTTACTTATGTGTACTGAGTGTGGAAAAAATGTCAGGTATTTAACTCTTGATCTTGAGCATGAGCAGTTTGCTCTGTTTTCCCTCTGGTCCAAAAAGCGCTGGTGTGTGTTAGGTAATTTAAATGAATACTAGAACTATTCCAAGTAGTAAAATTAAGTATGTTTATCATGTTTACAGATTAGTCCCAGGCGTAGTATTGTAGTGAAACTTAGAAGAATTGAGATTTACTTCATTGTCATTTGAATTGGTAGGAAATCTGAAATATTTGAAGTGAACTGATGAGGGAGGGAGCCTTCATTTTTAAATTGTTTCTTAATTGAAGAACAAGTGGGCAGTAGATAAAGTTAATGACAAGTGTATTGATTTTGGTTTTTTTTAAACCCTAATAAATCTTTCTTTGTATAACGGGTGGCTAGCCTCAAAAATTAGCTAGTGAAAGAGTGTCTGATTACTGTGGATTTTAATATATATACACATGATAATTGCACAGATATCACAGAATCATAGACTGGTTAGATACCTAAGGATGGTCAGAGCTGGGTTTGGGTATGGAGAGTTTGTTACAACCTCAGGAAGGAAATCTGCAGTCCTCTACACAGTCTGTAACTCCTATGTGCTGTCAGAGGGTACGGCAACTGCTTTTGAAACAGCAGACACTGGATGCTGTGCTTGGGGGGAAAGCTGGTGCTGGAGTGTGGGGACAGTCCCAGAGGGGTCTGTGCAGGTAAATGTTGTCAACCTGACAGGACTCAAAAATATATAAAGAGCAGCCACTAGAAACAACAGTGGTTAGTTGAATGGAAATAGGGATGTCAGTCCAACACAGTCGTTATAAATCTATGAATAACTAGTGTGTGTTGATGTAGCTGTGGCTTCACTTGTAGTATCTGTGCACACATTTGAAATGTGAACATTTAGTCTAATCCCACAGCTTGCTTCTGTTGGTCAGAGTGTATTGTCTGCAAGAATTGAAGAATTCAGAATTGCTCTAGTCTTTTAATTCAGCCGTGTTCCTTGGAGACTCTGTGCTTTCCTAAACCAGCCTGCTTCTTTTTTTTTTTTTTTCGCCCTGAAGACTCAGGTATAACATTGTGCTCCAAGTATGTTCAGAGGATTTCTTTAAATGAGCTGTATTTCTGAGAATGCTCTCCAACCATTTAACACAAGCCAAAACAGAGTTTTATATATGAAATAGGAAATTTTCTGTAGAAAAAAAGAAAAGCCGAGGCTTGGTACCTCTCAGTAATAGAGGATTCTTTTAATACAAAAGCTTATTTTATAATAGGTATTAATCCAGTTTAGAGCCAAAGTTCATTGTCCTAGATCTCAGATTAAGGGGTTCTTTAGGCAAGAGTGTGTTAGGAAACCAGTAAAGTAAGAGTGAGGGTAAAGCTGAAGTTTAATTATCCTGATTAAGGTACAGTCATTTCAATCCTGAAAAAGTTGTTATATCAGAGATCTTGGAATTACAAATACACATAATTTAACCCACTGGCAGCTTCAGAGTGCGTTATGAAATAACACAGACTTGACTTTAAGATGTGCAAAAGCTCTATACTGATTGGGATGACATTGGGAAGACCTGTAGTTTTTTTTTTATTAAACCAAAATGCTGAAGATAAGGGGTTATAGAATACTTTACATACATGTAATCTTCGAAGAGTGTCAATGGGAGAGGGTATTCCTGTTCTTCCCATTTTACAAACAGGGGAAACTGGTGCTATAAATGAAACTAGTCCTTGGTTTGCTTTTAGTTATTTAGCCAAAGCTCTGCTGTTTTTTGATATGGAGGCACCGTGTGAGTTCTGCTGCCTGGAGACAGGCCATCTCTGCAGTAGGGGGGACATCACTGAGTGCCTCCGCTATAGTCTCACAGGCACTTCCACATAACACCCTGTTTGGCTCCTCACTGTGCTCTCAAGTTATTACTAGTTTTGTGCTTTCTTTACTGATTAAAATACCTAATTCTGTGACCTGCCACGTTGGAAATTGGCTTGTTGTCTTCAGTGGGTGTCACTCAGCCCTTAAGCTGACTTCAGAGACTTCTTGCACGTGAGAAGTGGTTTGGGCTGGGTTTGCATGTAGTTAGTATGATGGCAGTAGCTATATTACTTACGTGAACAAAGTGTGCGTAGTTCTAGGAGTGCTTGGTTGGGCAAGTCCTAAACCCAGAGCAGGAGTATCGGCTCTGGGGATTTGATTGCTGTTTGTGTTCCTATATCCATTGCTGAAATGAGAGAATTTGTTGTGGGTAGATTATTTCACTGTCTTTGTTTTAAGGATGAAGGACTAAAAAACATTTGGCAGCAGTTATCCTATTCCCTCTTGAATTCACAGGTTGCAAGTGTTGCTCTTGACTTCATTAGGTATCAATTAAGATCTTTTTTTTTGGTAAGGCATTTCCAGTAATGTACAGGTACTTTGAAGAATAGCTCTAAAAAGAAATAGTTATTGTATTGTGCGTTTTATACTGTAACATCTATTGCTAACACTTGGATTTTTTTTTTTCTTTTTTTGGGGATTACTCTTGTCTTTCAAGTTGGGTTTGAAGATTATGGACCAGACTGTGATAGCATGAGGATAACGGCGTTCTTGGATATTCCTGGACAGGATAATTTAACTCCACTGGCTCGTCTAGAAAAATATGCCTTCAGTGATAACATATTTAACAGGTAAGGGTACCACACCTTTGCTTGATAGTAACAGGGTCTGATAGCAGTGTGGAGGTTAAGGTGTTACTGCTGTTGTTGTTATTGTCCTTCTCTTTGAATAACTTTTATATAACATTTCCATTAAAAGAAGTTTTCATTCTTCATCATCTAAGTAAGATTTTTCAGCTCCATCCTTATGTTTTTTGGGACATGGAGAAGCTGTATAACTGGTATGTCTGACTGTTCAGAGAAGAGCTTGATCATTTTTAAGGTGCCCATTTACACTTGTATCCCATCTACATGTTGTTGGCAAGATATTAAGGCAATCAATATGTTGTTCGCTCCACAGGCAAATTATTGCCAGAGGTCTTTTGGATGTCTTTCGAGATTTCAGTAACAATGAAGAAGACTTCCTGACTGTAATGGAAATAGTAGTCAGGCTCTCTGAAGATGCAGGTTTGAAAGTTGTTGTTTTTGGTTGTTTTTTGTTTTGTTGTTGTTAGTGTTTTTTTTTAATTTTTGGAAGTTAGGCTTACAAAATTATAAGCTATAAGTTATAAGCTAATGTAGAAGGTAATAACTTTCAATTTTGAGAAGGCAATGAGTGAACTAAAGAAAGTAAATCATCTAACAGCCATAGCTGTCAGTGAAAATGCGATTATTATATTTTTTCCTCTGTTTTTGAAGTATTTTGTATGGTAGGTGTATCAAGAAAAGGCTCTTACTTGTATACGGCCTGAAGTAGTATCTTTCAAGGAATTGATTTCATCTGAACCTGTGGTGTATGCAGCACACAACAGCTGTGCATTTAATACTTCATGTGCATTCATTCATGGTGATTGGGTTTTCTAGCTGGTGCTCTTATTTTATCTGATTTATTAGGGAACTGATCCCAAATTTCTGGGCTGTGATGATGTACGTAACGCTGTTTATTTTATTCAGCTTTCCTTTAAGAACAGGCAGTCTCAGTGATGATATTTCTTAACGTTTTGAGTATTTTCATTCTTCTCTGTTGTGAAAACACCGAACAAAAAAAAAGCTACTTTTTTCTTAAGGTACTTGATCTTAATTTCATATTTACTGATGTAGTTTTGACTTTCTTTTTATTACTAGAACCAACTGTACGTACAGAGCTGATGGAACAAATACCTCCTATTGCCATTTTTCTGCAAGAAAGTCGACCAAAATTCCCAACAGCATTTTTGGAGTACCTTATGCCCATAGTAGTGAGATACCTCACGGATGTTAACAATCAGGTAGGACAAACAGACCATGTGATTTGAATAATTGGAAAATTCTGTGTGGCGCAGTGAATTCGAGGCATGAGGAAGAGATAATAGGAAATTCCATGCTGATTGATACCTGTCTTGTAGGTAGTGCTTTGTGTTATTGGTTTCAGCACACTTTGCTAGGGAGTCGGGATTTGTTTTTATGCTTTCCTTAGCAGGTAATGGGAAACTTAGAGGATTTACCTACAGCATATTGACAGCATCTGTTACAGGAGTCATGACTTACTAGTCCCGTCTTCTGCTTCATCTTTTGACTTCTCAGAACTTGATGAAATGTCATCTAATGATTACATGGAACTTTTTAGTATTTATTACTAATTCCTTATGATGTTAAAACTGAGCTGTTTTTTTCATTATTTGTTTTTTTGTTTAAACTTGTACCTGTGTGTTCACTGAAAACATGCCTTTTGTGGCGCTCAGATCAGTAAATGTTTCTACAGTGATGTACTTTTTTTGGTTTGTTCACATTAATAGGTTAGAAAGGCAGGTCAAGAAGCGCTGCTTATACTGCTGGAGCAAGATCTTGTTGCTCAGAGTGATATTGAAAATAAGGTGTGTCCCATTCTGTTGGACCTCTCTGCTCCTGACAGTGATGATGAGTACAAGGTGGAAGCTGTGAATGTAAGTGAATTTGGAAGAGATCCAAAGAAATATTTGCCTTTTTTTAAATTGCTTTTGTTCTCTAGCTTTTAGCAGTGCTACTATAAAGCTCTTTTAGAATATAACAACTTTGTGTGAGACTTTCATGAGCGTAAACCCCAGAAAATAAAAATTGTACTTGCGTTCTTAGTGTCCTGAGAGCTTTACATTAATCATTGAACTTATACTTTCTATGCCGTTACTATTTCAGTTTGTTTTATTCCTTCTGTGGTGAATTGAGTAGCTGCTGTTTTGATACAGTTGAAGCTTAAGTGTGCTGAGCTATTACGCCTTGAATCAGTGGGTTTCCTAGTCATTTTCAGTGTTGAGCACCATTGAAACAACGTGAGTTCTCAAAGAGTTTGAGCAGGGTCATGACCAGATGCACCATACTGAGAGGTTAAACTGTTCTTCACTGAATTGAAGCAGAAAGCAGGGTTGCTCTGGGTACTATTGATTAATGCCTGTGGCTAAGTGTAGAGGTACTTCGGGTAAGCTTTCCCTGGGTCTTGTACCTTCTGCGTGATGAAGAAATCTGGGCTTCTGCATCGATGAAGTGCTTGAGGAATTTTTAATTGTGCTTCTTTAGAATTGAGCAGTACAGCACAGTAGTTGGGAACAAGAATGTTATCATATGTCAACAATGTAAAGTATCAGATCTTCAGACTCAGTAGAAATTACTGTCAAAAAATGATGAGCTTTTTCCTATAGATGATTTATGTATTGAGTACTTGAATATTAACAAAAACCACCACTCCTTTTCATTTATAACAGTGGTTAAGATGAGGTCCAGGAGTAGTGCTGACATTAAATAAAATAAGCAATCAAACCTTTTGTGTTTATTCATCAGCATACTTGGTTATTTTTTTTTTTTAGTTTAACACAGCAAATATTTAATTTTTGTTCTGAATTTTTGAAAATATCAGATTTAAAGAGACAATCTTTATACTTCAGGATGCTAAATGATTATCAAAATGTTAGTCAAATAACTTTGAAATGCAGTTGATTCTTGGGAGCTTTGTTTTAATTCTTGTTAACATCGTTATTGTCCCCAGCAGTTTCTTTACACTTGCTCTAGAAGGCTTCACAGTACTGTTTTAAAAGTAGGAATAGTGATCTGATTTAAAAAAAAAAAAAACAGTCCCTGTTGGCTTTCAAAAATCAATTGACTCCACAGTAAGGTGCTGGTGTGTAATTACATTTCAGCATGGATATCTGACACTTACCCTCTAGATTTTCCCCTTCCTCATTTGAGAGTTGGGCATTGCTTGGGCAGTTCTCCAGGGTGACATATGAGCACAAGATGCCTTTTAGGAGTTTGAAAATTTAGCGGACGCTCCCTGAATGGTGTCTTGCTTTAGTTCTCATTTAGCATTCTATTACAAAGGCAAATGTTTCTAGGAATAAAGCTTATTTTTGTGGAGGTAGAAATCTTCAGTAATTTTGGAAAAATGAAAATAGAAAGCTGAGTACTGTTAAGCTGCCCACACTTGTGTGAGCATTGAACTCTGGGTGCTGCAGGCAGAACAGTAGGAGGGTGCATGGGAGTCCCTTCCTTTTTACTGCTGCAAATACAAGAATTGCAGTGAGTTATCCCAGAAAGTGGGAGCTGAAAGGACACTTACAATCCAAAGCACCTGAGTTTTCACAGCAGAAACACGGTTTGTAATGGTATTTGAAATTGATGGTTCCTCAGAGAAAGCTAAATTAATGAGTATGTTAATAACTTTCTTTAGTTATGCTGCGATGTTAACTCCTGAAATTTCTGAGGATGATTCCTGTAAAGTATGCATTAGCTCACATGTGTAACTGGTTTGTCTTACACTCCCTTTTCTCTGCTGCTGTATGGCCAAATTTTACTTTTTATTACATTCTCTGAGCCTATTAAGGCCTGGGACTGTGCATGTTTTTAAGTATCTGAACAGCCCTGTTAAAGCCAAGGGGCTTACTTGCATGCTTAAGCTTGAGATGTTTTTAATGTTCTGAAAGATTGTGATTTTGTATCTTGGGTTAGTGCAATGGAGCTTTTGTCTTCTCCATTCAAACTATCAGTGTATGTCACATTGTAAAACACCTTGAAAGCGCATTTATTAAAAAAAAAAATACAACAGTGAATTAAATGCAGAAATGTTATGTTCAGGCATAGTGGCACAGAATGATTTTGAGTAAAAATTATAGTTGTGCTTCACATAAAACAGGGGTATGAAAATATGAATAATGAGTAGCAATTAAATCTATTTGATGGTAGTTGCTGTCTTGCTCTTGGAGGTATTTTTTTGAGGAATATATGGCTGTGCTTATAAGCTTTATAATTTTCCTTATACATGTTCCCTTCTTGATTTTTGTTTTTTAGATAATCTGTAAAATGGCCTCTATGTTGAGCAGAACGACAGTTGAGCACATGCTGCTTCCTCGTTTCTGTGAACTGTGCAGTGATGGGAAGTTGTTTCAAGTCCGAAAGGTTGGTGTGTTGTCAACCCTAGACGCTTAAAAAAGAATTTGTATGTTGCTGTTCAAAAGCCTTCCTGAATGATTTAGTCAAAACTTTAGTTGATGAACTTTGAAAGAGTCTGGAAGAGCAGTTTTAATTTATTGACATGGTTATAGTTTCTGTAGTTCAGTAAAGTAATGGATCACAGTCCTTGGTGAATAGCTTTGGTCTAGCAGTTAAACTGATCTTCCACATTTAATAGTTTTGCACAACCTTATCTTTAAGCCACTGTGCTTGGTGATAGGCTGCAAACAATTTACCTGATCTCTGCCATCTTATTTCAAAACCAGAAATTCAAAAGTAATACATATTTGAGACATCCTTCCTTTAAAAAGAAATAAAAATAAAGAAGTCTGGAAAGAGAAATCCCAGGACTGATTTTAATTCATGTTGGAGTACAAAAGGAAACTTGTGGCGTGAGAAGTCTTAAAATGTTTGAGTAGGCTTAGGGGTCGTGCAGAGTTTTAGCTTGGTCCTTAACATAAGCTGCATTTGTTGGAATTTGAGCTGCATTATAACCTTCTAAATAAACATATAGAATGAATAAACTGTATATAAACACAGTCCTGTCTTATTTGATTTCAAATTTTGGCAACATCTTTTTCCAACATGAGGAGATGTTCCTTTTGCAGTAATTATAGCACTTGTACTGTAAATGGCACTAACTTGAAACCTCGATTAAACTTTGCCTCAGCAAAGTGCTGAAGCCAGTGCCGGCTATAGCAGAGACGGCTGTGTCGGTCAGAACACCTAAGTCCTGCCCAGGTATCGTGTTTTGGGCTGCTTTGCTTCTGACAGCTGCTGCTCAGAGTCGTTTCAACTTTCCAGTAGGCTTATTGTTCCCTTTAGCCATTACTGAAGTAGATGACGCTTTTCATGCTGAAACCTTTATTACTATTGATTTCAAAGGCATGTGGCTTATGGGACCTTGCTCTAATGAGTCTTTGTTCAGGATGAGTTAATACTGCAGGATGTAGTTACATGGCTGAAATTTGAATAGTCAAATGTGCAGTTGGTACATGGAATAAATAATGCACGGTGAAGTTGATAATAAAGCTAATGCACTTGAAAGAGACAGAATGTTATTAATGACTTGTTTTATTTCTTAGATTTGTGCAGCTAATTTTGGTGACATTTGTAATGCAGTTGGGCAAGAAGCCACAGAAAGACTGCTGGTATGTAAAAATCAAAATCAATTTACAAGACTTGTATTTTTTGTGCAAAAGGTTTAATAATGAGTTCTTTTATTGTCTTATCTGTAAATTAGTGCATTTTTTTTAATTGATTTGGCTAACGTTTTGGTTGCAATTATTTAGCAAAACTGGAAATGAATAGAAATGCAAAGTTCTTGTTTTGGAAAACATTTTTAAAAATGTAATTGACAGCATATATACACACACACTTTAGGATTACTGACTCGCTCTTTTTATTCTGAATTAGATGATCAGTCAACTTACAGTTTCAGGAAGAATAGGCCATTAATAATTCTTCCTATTTTTTCCTAGTGCATAAAGTTATACCTAAAATCCTAATGAAGTAAGTGGGAGATATATGGTTTTTCCAGTTTCTTCAATTAATAGATGTTTTTAACATACCCATCTTTCTCTGTTTTTCACTTAGTTTATTCTCTCTCGAGTTATCGTCTCCAGTTTCCAAACAAGTACCTTTATAGTAAGTTGCTGCAGTCTTTGTTTAGTCTTTAATTAGTCTTGGTTTTGCTTATTTTTGGCAGATTCCCAAGTTCTTTGAACTCTGTTCTGATAGTGTTTGGGGAATGAGAAAAGCTTGTGCCGAATGCTTTATGGCAGTGTCCTACACCACATCCCCAGAAGTTCGCAGAAGCAAACTGTCCCCACTGTTCATCAGCCTTATTAGTGACACTTGCAGATGGGTAAGCCACTTGCTCTGTAACCGATGCATCTTCCCAAGCAGATCAGGCACAAATAATGGGCAAGTCCAAGTGTGCTGTAAAAGGTCTCTAAACTAAATTTGCTGGGATTAGAGTGTAATCTAATGAAATCTAATCTCCTCTAATAAATTAGTTAGAAATTCTAAGTAGTAAGAGAGAGGAAAAATAACTATCAACAGGGTTGTGGGTTTTTTGTAAGTGCAATGACTCTTCTGAGAATAGGTTGCTGGTGTTAAAGGTATTAGTTGAAGTAGACAGTGATGTCCTTCAAATTCATAATTTTTACAAAATTTCCTTACTATGATTGTAGGTACATACTTAATATTCTAATACCCTTTGCTTACATGTCACTTATTTGGTATTGATAATTGGTTATATTTGCAATTAAATGAAGCTGTTATAGTAAGAACCAATTGGTTCTTACAAACAAATGGAATGAAATTTTTATTTCTCAGCATTAACTCTGTGGGAGTTGCATGAATCCTGACTGTGTCTTACACTATCACAGGTTCGTCAGGCTGCTTTTCAGTCTCTTGGCCCATTTATTTCTACCTTTGCAAACCCTTCAAGTGCTGGTCTTTACATTCGGGAAGATGGGACGCTGAGTATCCGACCATCGATGCAAGATGTGAATTCCAACTCCTGCCAGCTGAGCAACAGCATCACTTTAATGTCCTCCAGTACAAACGCTACGTTGCCCAGGTAAAACCAGGGGAAAGACATGGTGTAGCGCAAGAGAGAAAAACAGATAATTCTTTTTGTTGCTCTTCAGGGCTAAAAATCTAAACTTGAGAATATAGTTCCAGGGAAAGGTATGAAGAGTGAGATCACGCATGTGTTTATTTGACTGTAGCCACTTTATTGAAAAATGCGGTTTGATGACTTCTCAGGGAGGGTAAAGGGAAAACTGGTGAAGCAAAGCATAGTGGTAACATAAATTCTGTCTTTCTGTGGAGAAAAACTTCTGTAGTTGATGCTGTCTTTTTTGAAGTATTTGACTGAAAACTATTGTTAGAGTACTTTAAGTTTTATTTGGATAACTGTGTGTGTCTGTTACCAGTTCAGAACAACCAATGGAAATCAAACCAGAACCATCGACTGAGGAGACTTCAGCTGACGTTAATACAAAGGTCTCAGCTGAGAACCTAAGTAAAGATACACAGGAAGAAAGTTCAGATTGTTGTACCAGTCCTGGAGAAGATGTATCTCGATTGTCTCAGGGTGACAGAGTTGCTGCTGGTGTCGTAGAAGTCACTAAGGACAGCAGTTTTCCTGGAATGAACTCAAGGCTACAGTCTGCTGAGGACATATTTAATACTTTTCTGTACTGGCGCCCTCCTCTGCCTGATATAAGTCAGGATCTGGAGTTGCTTCAGTTCAAGACTGAAAAGCACAAAGATAGCTGTTCCGTGCCACATAATAACTGTGTTGCTAGTAGTGAGATTAAAAAAGTTCTAGAAAGCTTACAAGAGCACATAGATGATCCAGATGTTCAAGGTGAGACTCCGTAATAGTAAAATGATGTTTTCTCTGGGCAGGTTTCCTCCTGGTCTTTACAAACCCCTTGACTGAATTTTGATTGGCTTGGTATTCATAAGGTGATGAGACTTCCTCGAGGAGTAAATTATAGTACAAAGTTACACAAGAGTCCCTTTCACAAGACCTGAGGTATTTCTAGAACAGCTGGGATGTGCTCCTAGCTCCTGTTCGCATGGGAAATAAATTGGATCAATCTACAAAAGGGAAGAGAGCTGGTTGAAATCTTTTAAAACTGTCTGGAATTTCAAGTACTGTAACCAAGTACTGTAGTTTTAGGGACAGAGCTACCTGTTACCAGCTGAATTCAGCTAATATTTTGTTGAGTGAGAATGGCCCTATTTTCAAGACCTCTTTCCTTAGCCTCTCCACGCAAGCCTGTGATGAACACACTGAAGTAGTGATACCCTGATGGTGGGATGTGTGTGTTTCCTGGGCCAGATCCCTCTTGACAAGCCTGTCGTCCGTAGTCAGCTTGTTTCTTGTCCCACTAAGCCTCTTGAGTATTCTAGTGAATTAATAGTTTTCACCTGCCTGTTTATTCATCCCTCTCTCCATGCAAAGTCATGTCTGGGAGCAGCATCAGCTGGATTCCTTACTGCAGTAGCAGTGAGGAATAAGCTCCTGGCAGTGTGTGGCGTGTTTAGGTGACTCCCTGCAGTCATTCGGAAAGGTACCAGGAAAATAAAGAATTCTTCACCTGTGAGTGGCAAAGGATCAGAAAGAAAGGGAAAGATTTGAAGGAGGAAGAGGTGAAAAATTAAAATTTAAAGTAGTAACAGAAAACGTGGAAACTGAAGTGGACAAATGAAAGAGAAGAAAATAGCGTAAATGAATTTTGGAAGGAAAGGCAGAGACTAAAAGCAAAAGGAAGAGAGCAAAATCCCCGTTATGTAGAAGGAGGACAATTGGAGAGACGTTATTGTGACACTGTACAGTGAGAAGGAGGGGTTTGGAGAGGCAGAGGAGAAAACAAGATTTCTGCATCCCCCCAACTTTAGCAGAGCAGTCTTGCTTCCTTTCTCAGAACAAGGTGATGTGGATGTTAGTTTCTGTTTTCTTCCTGCTCTAACTGCCAAGGCACTCACAAATATGCTTGTGATCCATTCTTCTGCCTTTTCAAGTTGTCTGTTCCCCTTATTTCCAAAGTATTGTAGTATTCTTCACCTTTAAAGCATGTGCCAGTGTTTCATCCGAAGGTGGTGCTTGCCATATGCATGTGCAGATGTGGCGCTCTCAGTTCCTGCACTGGGAACTCTCAGGAACTCCATGTTCCCAGCAGTGATGAGGCATAATGAGCGAATAGAGTTTGTCAGAACTTGATTGGTGGTAGGGGTAAACCCAACCTTTTGTTTTCTGTCTGCTTCTGCAAAACAGTTCGGAGGTGGTTTGACCAATTCACTCCTCTGGATAAAGATTTTCTCGGAAATGTTTTAAATGCATGTTGACACCTTTTCCAAGCCATAGAATCAATTAAAGAATGTAGCAGAAGTTTATATTAAACTGTTTGGTGGTATGAAGGATGGGAGGTGAGACAGGATGCTGTGATACCTTGTTACAGGGGATTACTAGAAATACCTTTCAGTAGTAGAAATTGGTAGAAAGGTTCTGCTGAAAATCTTAATACGTCCAAATCATTGCTCTTAATTTGTGATGGTTTTGTGGCAGAGTAATGGGCCTTTTCTTTAAGATCAAATGTTTGCTAATATTGCATTTCTGGGCTTCTTTTTATCTTTTCAGATTAACTAATTACAAGTTTAATGTGTTTAAGTGCAGAAGGGAGACTAAATAGTTGTCTTTTGCTTTGTACAGCTCAGGTCCAAGTGTTGTCTGCTGCTCTCAGAGCTGCTCAGTTTGATTCTGTTGGTGACTGTGAGACCAAAAAACCTGAAGAAGGCAGTGGCAAACTTCAGCCCAAAACCACTTCAGATGAAGTGGCTGTTTCAGGTGGTACCTGCAGCCAGGCGGAGGAGGACATGCTTTCATCCCCTGCCTCCCAGGATGACACCAGGGACCTGTCTGCCAGCGGTGCACAGAGCAGCACAGTAAGTGTCCGAGATCCTGACCTGCTCCCGTGCTGGGTGTGTTCCTGGGTCCCTGCCATAACTGACCCACTTCTCATCTGAAGCCTTTGAACATCACCACACCTTAACTATCCTATGCGACTTACTTTAATTAAAAAAGAAAAGCTATTGAGGGCTATTATTTCTCTTTGCACACAAATTACTTAAAGTTTTGCAGTAGTCTTGTAGGGTTTTTTCCAGATAAGATGTACCAAGTACAGTCTCACCTCTTCCTGTAACACATCTAAAATTAGTCTTTTATCTCTAGACATGAGGCTGAATGAGGTGCTGACACATCTGCAGTTCCTCATTACTATTTCTTGATAATGTACAGGTGGGAGTAAAGAATTGTTTGCACAGTATTTGATGTTGCTAGAGCTAATTGTGAAATAAAAAAGCTCTCCTTGTCAAGCAGCAATAATTGCACATAAAATCTCTGAACAAAAATGTAAAATTCTGTCTGAACTTTTGATCTTCGTATGTTTTTGGTCTTTTAAACCTTTTAATTCTTTTGAAGTGTTTTGTTGATATGTGGGGAGAGGTGTATGCTCCATAATTTGGTAGACTTGGGAGTTTCCAGCAGTTTGCTCTGAAGTAAAGCTTTTATCGTGGTATTGACTGCCTTGGAGCAACTGCTAAGCTGTCTTGTTTATTATCATTTAAATTCATGCCAAAAAGAAAAACTACTTAAGAGTATAGTAAAAGTAACCATCCAAAATCTGTATGAATGTTGGGTTTCTTGTGTTAAATTAGAGTGCTTTTTTTTTTTTTGAAGTAAATCTGACTGCTGTTCCCCTTGTTGCTGCTGTGGTTTTAATAGTGTTTGTCTTAGTGTACAGCTGTTGTCTTTCGTACTTATATAAACACTGAATTGGGCTTTGTCTGTAAAAGGCTGGTTTGTATCTGAACCGTGGCGTGATGCTTTGAAATCCCCCAACAGCAGTAAGCCCAGTTCATTTCACTGGCTCATGCATCCTTTCACAGGACTCGGAGGAACCACACAGAGGAACCCGTGTATTTTTAAAGAAAGAGCAAGAAAATAATCCACCACTTGAAGACGACAAGTCAAAATTACAGGTGATGACAAGAACATCTAACTGCTCTAGTGGAGCACTGAATACAGTGCATCTCATGCTTAATGCGGTGATAGCTTTGCAGTTGATCAGCTGCAGAATGTTAAGAAATGCTCTAGGCATTTGAGGAGAATCCTGTTTTAAATCAGAAAGCTGTAAGAATTCTGTTGCCTTTTTGGCGCCTTTGAGGCATCTGTGCAACCGAGGTAGGCCCTGACTGTACTGTTTTGCCACTGGGTTTATCATTTGTCTTCAGCAAAGAAGGCATTTCCAGTTTGGTTTGATGGTACATGTTGATGAAGTAACAATTGCTGTTTGTGTCTGACTGCTCTGTCCCAATGAGGGGTCGCTTGCCCTGGGCAAAGCCAGCACTCCTAGCTGGTGGGCAGCAGGAGAACGTGCAGCACCTCAGCGGGTTTTCTTTCTCCTCTCCATGTGTGTGTTGCTGACGTGCTGTCTTGTGTCTGTAGGATATCATACCTCAGCCTTTGTTGGACCAGTACTTGTCGATGACGGACCCGGCTCGAGCCCAGACCGTCGATACGGAAATAGCCAAGCACTGCGCCTACAGCCTGCCCGGAGTGGCCTTGACGCTGGGCAGGCAGAACTGGCACTGCCTGAAGGATACTTATGAGACACTGGCCTCTGATGTACAGGTAAAAAATAGGGTTTTTTTAATGATAAATCAGAATTTTGAGTAGCTTTTTTGAGTTTGCTGCACTAAAGTTGTAACATCGTATACTTTCTTATAAGGGATTAGATGTGCACTAAAATACAAATTTCCAGATATAAATCAGACTTCATAAATATGATTAACATGTGTGTAACTAGCCCTGTTTCTTCTGCTCTCTCAATCCTCACACAGGCATAGTTCAAAAGCTTCTTTATTTTGGTTATGGTGCCTAATCTAGTTCACTCCTTAACCCGTTTGCAGTGGAAGGTCCGTCGGACGCTCGCCTTCTCCATACATGAGCTGGCTGTTATCCTGGGGGACCAGCTGACAGCTGCCGACCTGGTACCCATTTTCAATGGGTTCTTGAAAGATCTGGATGAAGTGCGCATCGGTGTCCTTAAACATCTGTATGACTTTCTAAAGGTAGGAAAGTGTCATTTAATTAAAGATAAATTTTTTTTCTGACTCCTTTATATTAAGAGTTCTCTAATGAGATGTGCAGGTATTCATATCTAATTATGTATTTAGTTTTGTGCAATAATGCCATTCTGTGTGTGTGTGCCTATTGCTTTTTCAGGTCCCTCATGTCTCTTCTGTTTCATATCCCAACAAAATACCCAAACTAAAACCCCTCTGTCAGTGTGGTTGTAAATGCTCCTTGCTGCTGTGAAGGAGTTGGTGTTTTGAGCAGTCCTGCTGGGGAGTGGGAGTGTTGGCAGTTTGTGTTTGGGGCTGGAGAAGAGCGGATCCTGGCGGGGCTGCTGCATGAGAGGCAAACCCATGGTTTGGGGTTGCTCGGTCTCAGCCCGGGGCGGTGCTGTGATGTGTCCTTGCAGGACGGTGACGTGAGGTGCTTCTGGGGGTGTCTGTCCTGTGTGTCCAGGCACTCAGCTGCTCATGTGCAAGTCCTTAAGCATCTTGTGAATGATCTGTGGCTTCCAAGTAGGAAAATGCACCTAAGTGTGAATAGAGTAATACACCACAGAACTGCAAGTATTGAATTTTATCACTTTTATACTAATAACGTGTTTCCTTTAGTTACTTCATGCGGACAAAAGGCGAGAGTATCTTTACCAGCTTCAAGAATTTGTGGTGACTGATAACAGCAGGAACTGGAGGTTTCGTTACGAGCTGGCAGAGTATGTAATTTTGTTAACTTTTGATTTTTAATCTACATTACTAACTTGAAAACAAGTTAGCACACCCATTCTGTATTAAGGAACTGGCTGTTGGGGTTTTGGGGGGGACCTTTTAGGGGTTTTAGGGGAGGGGAGTTGGCAAGTTCTGTTGTAATCAAGTGTGACCGAAATGGAAATGTCTGTGATTGTCATATCTCACAAGCTGCAAGTGAACCAGATCCATTTTGGTACAATCTGATAGATATTCCTCAGAGAGGTTTCAGATTTTACTCAGTTCTAGACTGCCTTGTGAAAATCAAGGAAAAGTACATACAAAGTCACTTCTAATGCGTATGAAAGAAAAAACAGTTCTTAAAAAAATTGGTTTATTCATTTGGTATTTCCCTGTGACTCTGTGTATAATGGAGATAGAGTAGCATCCCACAGTTCTTTTCCTACAAGCCCTGTTGATATTTGAAGCACCCAAAGAATATTTGTAGACATAGTTTGCAGCTAAAATCTGACCTTAGTGTTTATCTGGTTGCTTTGGGCTGCTGGGGGTTTCCTATCCCCTTGTATTTTGGCCCAAGAACCTGAACCTCACAGGGGTGCCAAGAGGTTGTGCAGCAGCTCCTGGACACCCAGTGGGGAGCTCTCCCCTTGGTCACCTACTGGCAGTGCTGGGGCTGAAATGAGTTCTGGGCAGTTCCCGGATAGAAAACACTTTCTGAAATATAGATTTCTAACTGAAGTAAATCTTTTAGTTTTACTTGGCAAGAACATACAGGGTATTGGTCTGAGGTTGCAGAGAAATTTCTCATTGTACTTCTCTTTAGCTTTTGTTATTCTTTGGGTTAATTTTGATTCATTGGTACATCTAGTTTGGATAAAAGTTTCTTTTGGACTTTAATCCCTTGAGGTAAAAGCACGAACCTCTTTAATAGGTGTGTGCACCTCTATAAAGTAAAGAGAAGAACAAACTGTTGAAGTGCTTTGTAATAATCGTATTTTCCAGACTCCAAATGGTCCTTCCCTGCGTCCAACAGATGGTAGAACTGGAGCAGTTAGTCTAACAACTTTCTTTGTGTTTCAGGCAGCTGATCCTGATCCTGGAGCTCTACAATCCCAATGATGTCTATGACTACTTACGACACATTGCACTCACGCTCTGCTCTGATAAAGTGTCCGAAGTTCGGTGGATCTCCTTCAAACTGGTAGGGGATTCAGTTCATCTCCTGGCAGGAAGGAGGAAAACAATCCTTGAAAGGGACACCTGAAATCAGTGTTTTCTTTCAGACAAATAGTACAGATTATCAAAACATGTACCAAACACGGGGAAAAAATATGGGAAAAAAATTAAATGAAAGCTTTATAAATTTTGAGTTGTCTGCCTTGCACAGATCTGAACATCTCTCTGTTGGTTGTATGTGAATGATAAATGTATTTTTAACTGGATGAAACCAGGATATAGATTTGAGAGACCTTTTCCCAGTTGTTTTAAAAAAAAAAAAATTACTCATCTTTTCTCAAAGATTATATAATTTATAGACTTCACGATAGCACCATCATCACATAGATCTGCTGAATGAATAGAAAGATTTTTTCTTTTAATTTCTTTTTTCTTCATGGTACTATGGAAAGGGGCATTATTTTAATGGTGGTCTTAATTTCTTTTAGAGTTTTTTGTTTCACCTGAACAAGCTTTTCTGCAGAATAAGCACAGTGATTAATTGTGCAAGCACAGCTGATTACACTGCTTGCACAGTTCCTTTTTGGTGTTCCTTTGTAGGATTCAGATGAGATAATGCTTTTTTTTAACATTCTAAGGGCTACAACTTAAGTCTCATCTCCTTTTTTTTTTTTTTTTTTTTTATTCCCTCCCTTCCCCCCACTTTGCTTCCCAGGTGGTAGCAATTCTACAGAAGTTCTATGCAAACAATGCAAATGCACTGGGATTGAATTTCATTAATGAACTCGTCGTGCGGTTTCGTCACTGCTCCAAATGGGTTGGAAGACAAGCGTTTGCCTTCATTTGTCAGGTCGGAATGTGCGTTCTCTGTTTCCACGTGTACAGTTAATTTGGAGCCAGTTTGAGGCTTTACCACAACGTGGGCAGAGCTGGAATTTGGACTCACAGTTGTTTTGTCGTTCTTTGGGTTCTTTGATGCTGTGGGGTGACAAGGCAGTGGCAGAGTTGGTCTGTCTCAGCACTAGCCAATGGCTGCCCAGTTTTGGAGCTGTTTTGTTCTGTGTCTCCAGCTGAAGATCCTTGTACTTTCTGGTATCCCAGTAGCAAAGTCAGGAATTAAGTCCAAACCTGAGATACATTTTGTAATACTTTGACATGTGAAGATGAAGGTTCACAAGAGCCCCTCAAACTGCCAGTGGGTGCTCGATGCCAGGAACTCTCTCCCTCTTTATTTCCACTTATGCCCCCCCCTCCAAACCCAAAATGCTGACTTGGGTAGCAGCAAGGAGCAAGGGTTGAATGTCAAAGGCAAAAGGGTGATGACAGGCCAAGGAAGCAGTATTTCCTAAAATATAGTTGAAAGAAAGTCACCTGCTCCTTTTGGATCATCTTTAGATGAATTTAAGAATAGTGAGATGTTTTCATAACAGTATTTCAAAGGTTGTACTTATTTCACCAATACAGGGTGTGGTTTTCAGAGTTAAACACTGACTTTTTGTGGTAGTCAGGCCAAATGAAGAAGATGGAAGGAATGGCAAATAGTGTATTGTTAACATAAATCTTGTCTGTCCTGTAGGCTGCAGTGGAAGAAGAGTGCATGCCTGTCGACCAGTTTGTTGAACACTTACTCCCCAGTCTTTTAAGTCTGGCTTCAGACCCTGTGCCAAACGTGAGGGTTCTGCTGGCCAAGGCTCTGCGGCAGACGCTGTTGGAGAAAGGTGTGCTCATTAATTATCTTTGTGAGAACTGATGTCTGATGGGGCTGTCTCTGCTCTGCCCACGCAGTGCTTTATCAAGGGACTCAGCCTTATTCTGGTTATACTGGAAACAGGACTGCACACAGTAATCTGGGATACAGCATTTAAATCCAGGTTCAGGAGTGCAGACCGCAGTGGCTGTTCTGTCTGGGTGTGTTTGATCGCCATCCCCGTGGGCTGCAGCCCATTGGTGGTCCCAGCAATGCCGCCTTGGTGCGCCGGAGGGCAGTGGTGGCCTTGGTCACGGCCCGTGCCGCCTGTGCTGGGGCTCTTTCTGGTACCCGCGGTGGGTGGGGCAAATACACTTCTCTTAAGCATCGCGTTAGACTATTTTGCTATATTTCAGGCCTTTATATTAATGGAGTAGTCACCTTTGGGGTCCTTCAGCTGAAGCGTTAGGCCTTTTTCTGAAATGGTTTGTTCTGTCATTTTAGTGTTGAGCTCACAGTTGTACTAGGAGAGAATGTAATTTTGTGTGCTGCTGCAGCCTCCTGTGTTACAGTTTCTGCAAAACAACAACAAAAACATCAGATGATCTCTGATTATTCAAAGGAAGATCCTCTCCTGTTTGGAATAAAATACAGGGAATGCCTTGTAAGCATTGGACAGTGGCAGCTTCCTGAGCTTGCTTTCACTTGTTGATAGGTTCCTACACAGGGCTCAGCAAAAGGAATTTCTCTTCATAATACTCAGTTAGGTGATGAGTGAGCGGCAGCAGGTTTCTCTTCTCTGTCAGTGCTGTAGCTTGGTGTAGTTTTTGAAGCAGCCCATGAATTGAATGAGCTCCCCCAGAAGTTCTTGGCATTCTCTGTGTTTCTGCACTACTTACACCCAAGGGTTTATTCTTTTGGCTTTGATTAAAATTTTCTTTTTCTCCCCTTATTCTAGCTTATTTTAAAAGTGTTGGCAATCCTCATCTAGAGGCTGCAGAAGAGACTGTTCTAGCCCTGCAGTCTGACAGAGACCAAGACGTGTCCTTCTTTGCCACCATCAAACTCAAGCAGGGTAATACGGACAGCACCGCCCTTGAAAAACACAACTAGTGTGTTGCGTAGACACTGAGCATCAGATGGTGTTTGGCCTCGCAGGCATGGCCAGGATGAAAAATGGGGACAAATAAGGTGGTGGTTGTTACTGATGTGAGCTGGAAAGTCTATTGAGAAATGTTGCAATCTTCATCTTGTGAGAACCTTTTTCTGCAGCTGTGTCTGATATGCATGAGTGATTAATGCCGCTTTTTACTGTGTAAATGCGGGTGATAACTCTGATCTGGTGTGCAGTGAAGTGTTGTATGCAAGATCTCACACCACACACAGTGTTTCAGTGTCATTGAAATTCATATTTCAGTTTTTAAAAAAACATTTCCAGTAGTAGAGCAGTCTACTATAAGCTTAAAATGGTTTCAAAATCTTAAAACTTGATTATAGCAAACTTACATGAAGATATTCTCTCCTCACTTCTATTATAGTTTTTGTATTGTTTCAAGTATTGCATTTTAACTGAAAAAAAAAGTGTACATATGTGAATAGTTCTGGATTTTAACAAAAAAGGATGAAAAATTTAATTCTGTGTCAGTGGAGAAAAGCTTAAAAATCATTTCACTTTATGGAGTAGTTACTCTGCTAGAACTAAGGCATGGTTCGTTTTTACTTAATATAATGTGATGTTTTTCAAAGCACAGAGAGCTTAAGATTCTTTATATTGGTGACTTTTCTGTTAATTTGTTGTTTCTGGGCTACACCCTTACAGCTGGTAACACCTCTGTTTCGTTATTGCCGGCCCTGAGAGCAGGAGACGAGTTCATGGCCCAGGCTGAGAATTGCTCCTTTTGCCTCAGCACAGTCCCGTTGTCGAAGGGGTTCAGCCAGGGCTGGATCTGTAGAGAGGGGGTATTACACAGTTTTGCAGGCTCATGGTCTTGGTTGGTTGGTTTTTTTTACACCATTTGAAAAACACCTTTAAACTGGTCCAAGACCCGTTTCCCAAGCAGCTCCCCACACCCCCCAAGTGACAAGTGCTCAGGGGAAGGAGGTGCCACCCTTTGCTCTGTGACTTCTGACTGAAGGGTGAGGTCTGGGGCAAACAGCGGGGGAACTGAGGTCCTTGGGCTCCAGGAGGATGTTTTCCGTGTGTTGTTCAGGTGTTTTGGAAGAAAGAAGGAATACACAGACGAAACACAGTTCTGTTAATAAAATGGGATAGCTTCTGACCAGTTTGAGATATTACAAAGCTAAATTTTTTTGGTGGATCCTGTCTTCTGTTGTGTCCCAAATCTGCAGATAATGTGGGGCCTGGAAAATAGTCTTATGTTTCTTAGATTGTGGATTGGACCTTTGTCCTGTTCAAAACCTGATGCTTCAATACTAAAGGAATGATTTCATGTAATAACAGTTACTTTCTCTCTGTGAACACAACACTTTATCACCATAGACTCGTGTAAATAGTTCCCCTTATTTCACTACTACACTGGTTGGTAGTTCACATGGGTGAAGGTTTTTACAGAAATTACTTTGTTCTTTTTTGTTTAGTTTTGAACCTGGCTTGTCCGCAATAGAGCAAGTAGGTTCCTCAGCTGGGTTCTGTAATTTTGGAGGGCTCAGTTTTGTAGAAGTTTAATGAGTCTTGTATTATACCATGTACAGTATTTGTAACAAATTGTTTTCTCCCGAGATCGCAGAACGCTCTGGGAAGCTGCAGGCGGAGCTGTGCCTCTGCTGTCGCTGCCGTTACAGCAAACTGTGAGCTCTCTGAACTCTGCAGCCTTCTACACTTAATTTTTTACAATTTTTTTATAATTTAAAACAAATGCTTCTTCAGTACAGACTTTTTATGATTGCGATTTCTTAAAAAAAAACACCTCTCAAGTTAGTTTTTTCTAGTTCTAATATCTTTTTCTAATGCTGGCATTATACTGCTATTTTGTAACAGTTCAAATTTTCTAAGGCCTTTCTGACAAGGTTTTACTTCTGTTTTTTATTATCAGTTCATTAAATTTCTCAGCACTGAACACATTTTTTTAAGTGTGTGTATATGTAAGTATGTTTGAAGCGTACTGTATATAAATTAAATACTTTGAACGTTAACCCAGCCCGGGGCTCCATTTGTCAGATAATCTTAAATAGTTAATCTTTACTTGCAATAATCCCCTGGAAAACACAAGCTTCCCTGTCTTTTAGCGTGTTTGGTTGGTGTTCATCAAGAGTTTGTCATTAGAATGTCACCAGTGAAGCCCCCAGCCGTAGAACTTCACTAGACGGCTCAACAAAGTTTGCTTTCAGCAGTGTTTTGGTACCCCTCTGGCTCCAGGAACCACCTCTGCTCCGATGATGCGGTTTCGGTGGAGCCACTCGGAAGGTGGGTGCAGCACCAACGGGGGCATTGCAGGTCTGGGGGGGGCGTAGGCAACGTGCAGGTCTGGAAACAGATTTACCTCAACAAGGTTTGTCTTTGCTTTAGTTTTAAACCAGAAATGATTTCAGCGTGAGTAAAGACCGCACTTTACGTCTTGTACTAGACAAATGTATGCAATGATGAGTAATGCGGTGTGTTCATGTACAATTCTCTGGGTTGTTTAAATTATGCAAAAATATGTATTTTAAAAGCCAGAAGGAGCAAAGTTAGGTCATTGATCCACTTCCACAACAGCAGTAAGATACCACTTGTAAACATTTCTAGCTAAGGAACATGAAAACACGGTTAGTGGGTGCAATATTTCTTTGATGTCAGGGGACGTTATCAGGCACTCGTGATCCAAAGCGCGCTGGTGTTGCCCGGAGCTCGGACTGGCCGGGGTCTGGGGTGTGACCCCCTCGGCAGGGTCCGGCGCTGGTCTCTGCACAGTGTTTGGGGACACTCTGGAAGTGTCATTCGTTTGTCGGAATAGAGAATCTATGTAACTTTGTATTTATCTCAATAAATCCTGTGACTGTTTTATAAACCAGCTTGTGGTAACTTTTGTCCTGGTGGTGGGGGGTGAGCGGATGCGGGGCTGAGCGTGGACTCGGGGGTCTGAAGTAGCTCTTCCTGCACTTTTCCTTGGAGCAGGTGGGGCAGAAGTGCTTTGGAACTACATCAGAACTGATATTCCAACGAGGTGTATTTTAAATGAAGAGAACTTGGGTGTGCTGGGTGAGACTGACACTCAGATCCTTACCTTAAACCCTTCCCTCCCCAGACTCCGGCCTGAAGGATGTTCTGGACATTGTTCCAGCGTGGTGTCTGAGCGTCCTCCATCGGTAACTCCCTGTGGCTGTTGGACCCTGGGGAGTGAGGGGGGGAAACGAGGAACTGCCACCGGTTGGTTTGCCTTCCCACTTGTGTGGATACACGTAAGTATCTTCCCGGGATGGTTCTTTGGCGCTTCACAAGCGAACAGGCATTTGCGCAACAGGCAGCCTCTGGCTCGGCTGAGGTCGCTTGATTGTCCTGAATGAAAGGACTTTCATTAATCACTTTTTTTTTTTTTTTAAATCATTGAAAGTGAGTGCCGAGGAGGGAATCCCGCCCTGTCCGAGGGGCTCCCTTCAGTCAGGTTCTCCAGCCTGGCCCCTGGGAGCGTGATCCTGTTAAAGGCCTTGGGGGCTTAAAGGGGCTTGGAGCAGCCTGGTCTGGCGGGAGGTGTCCCTGCCCGGGGCAGGGGGGTTGCAACTCGATGATCTTTAAAGCCCCTTCCAACCCGAGCCGTTCTGCGGAGGCCGCTGTCGGCTCCCTGTGGGAGCTGGGCAGAGCCGGGGCCGTTCCGGCGCCGGGACGGGAGCGTCCCCTTGGCGAGCCGGCGGCCGGAGCCGGTCTTCGCTCCAGCGGCGGGACGTCCTGGCCCCGCCCGCGGCGGCCTCGGGCGGAGGCGGCGCTGGCGGCCCGCAGGGGGCGGTGCCGCCTCTCCGGTGCCGGGCGCCGCCGGGGCCGGGGCCGGGGCGGGTTCGCGCTCCGAGGCCGGGAGGGACCGTCCTTCGCCTCGGGCCGGAGCTGGCCCTTGGCGACGAGCCCGGCCGCGGGCTGTGCCCGCAGCGAGGTTTGCTCCCGGCGCCGTGTCACCCCCGGGGACCCGGCCTCGCCGCAGGCGCCGGTCCCGCGCTTAAAATTGGTACGGACTCGGTCCTGGCACGTCTCGAGGGTCGGTCAGTAGCGCTCCCAGAGACTGCAAATACGGGTCACTGGGTGGGATTTGCAGGTTTTGGTTATGAAATAAGCTCACGTACTGGTGATGCTGCAGCCAAGATGATGAGCCTGACAGCACAGCTCTCCAACGTGCTCTTAATTTGTAGCTTCAGTATTTATAACGCTGTCCCCTGGCCAACTAACTGGCCGTTAGTTAATTGGGCCGTCCCTAATTAACTAACTGGCCGTTAGTTAATACGGTTTGTAGGAGAGCTCAAGCCCCTCTGCAAATGGCCAGGGTCATTCCCCGATAGCTGGCAACAGACCAGGGCGATGCAGTTTAACGGCATTTCAGGGGACTGGGAATCCGGACATCCGGAATCCAGTTCTGGCCCTGACTGGCTTTATCGCCCCTGGCCGATGAGTTAAGGGTTGTTTTGTAAGTAGGGCAGCTTGTCTGCCATGGGAGGGTGCAGGCAAAATTGATGTGCACGTAAGTGGCTAATTACAATTGTCCAGTGCTCGCTCCCTGTCTCCAACGTTTTAAGCCTCAGGGCTTAGAAGGTTGGGGTTTCCTGAAGCCAGTCATGGAGTGAAGCGACTTGCTTACCTGCTTTCAAATTTTCTTAGCATCCTGGATTCCCCAGACGTTATAAAAATAAAAATAGTGCTTACAGTAGACTGTATTTATTTCTGGTCTTATTGGCATAATAAGCCCAGAAATCAGAATACGTTTTGGAGCTCTTGTTAGGGAGGAGGAGTAGGGCAAAGAGACGGAACCAAACGTGTGTGCTTTAAGAGTGCTGTTGTGTGATATAAGGGTCTGGAAAACTGTTTGGGCTGGATGCTGATTTTAGTTGTTGCATCATTGTATTTGTTGCTTAAAGTTTCTATTCCAAGGAATAAAAATTGGATGTAGACAACGCAGATAACATCGCCTGTCTTAAAGTCACCAGCTCTGCTGTAGCCCGCACCAGAAATAAGCAGGCGAGATGCAGGCAGCTGCAGAGCTCAGACAGAAACGTGCCTGTTGAAGAGACTGAGGCTCTGGATTCCTGAAATCTGTGCTCGGCTCTGCTGCTGCTTCATGTATATCTTGATAATTTGATTTCTGTCTTATATGTTATCAGGAATTCCTGTGAACGTTGTTACTCTATTGCAGTGGCGTACAAGAAGGGAAGTTGTAATAACAACCTTTTCAAAGAAAGGAAACATACGCAAGTAAAAGATTTGTGTATTTTGTATTACAGCCATTACTTTCTCTTCTCTATGCTACAGCATGGGGAAAGGATCAGAAGATTTTAGTGAGGTCTTGTTAATGAACTTTGGGATCCTTAGATAATGAAACAGGGAGATCATTATGGAGAAGAAACTGCATTAAAAATGCCTTGAATTAAATTATGCCCAGGGCAGGACAAACGTCACAACTGCTTCCTAATATTAAGAAATCCAAAGCAACTCTTTTGGAAGGACTGTGGTTCCCTTGGATGCAAAAGGCAGTAAGTTAAATAAAGATGACAAGCACAGGAATAATTCATCACACTTTCTTATCATTATTGGCTTATCCCCCCTCCTCCCTGGGCAGACTCCCAGTACTGCTCACCACCACCGCTGTCCCCCGGAGCCCTGGGACAGCCAAGGCTCAGCAAGACTGAGACAGGGACTGCCGCTGTTTAGAAATGGTCGTGGGGCCGGGGAGAGCCTTGGATGTCTCTGAACTGTCACCTTTCATACTTTCAAACACAAGTCAATTGTTTCCCAAACGTTTCCCCTTTCTCTAGAAATGTTTCCAATTTCACCTGAGTTACCCCTCAAACTTGCTTATGTTTACTTTGTCCCTCCAGGCTCCCCCTACACGGATGCTGCTGAAGAGAAAGGCTCAGTGCTGCTGCTAAAAGTGAGCTGCTACGAGGAGGTGCCGAGCGGTGAATGGATGTATCTATAAAGGAGCTGAGGTAGAGCAGAGGGTACGTTGCGACACTGATTTTCAGGCACCTTGCTGCTTCATATCCCAAGGCAAATCCCAGGTAAATAATGAGTCTCCATGTTGAAGGATCCCACTCGCTGCACTGAGCTGTACTTGGCTTTAGGCAGCAGACAGGCCTCCCTCTGCTCCCAGCTCATAGCCCTGAAACTACTTTGGTATTCAAGGTTCTTTCAACGAAGACAGAGATAACTGCTTTTAAAATGTGCCATTTTAATGTGATAAAACTTCCATACCTGTGGGGTTATGGGCCCTTCCAGACTCGGGCAACACCCGAGTACAGTTTTGTGCTTGTGTGTTTTATCAGCGCTCCTGGAAGCACACCACCACTGTTGATCTTGTCTTGTGAAATGCAGGCTATGGCAGACCCCCCCATGGAAACCAAACAATTGGCACTCGAGAGCAAAGACCTCGTTACATGAATAACTTGTCAGCTCAGTGAATTTTTAAATAGAAAAAACCAGCAAGCTTGTTGTTATACCTGTTCCATATTTATCAATAGACAACAGTAGTGCAGAACACTGTGGCAATCATTGCATTCATTTCTTAAAGTGAATCAAATGAACAGAAATTGTTAAATGCCAGAGTACAATACAGCTTATAAAACCCAACAGGCATCAGGAAACTTGTACTGATTGGGCTCTTAGATGTTGTTTTCCTCTTGCTTAGGAAAGAGAATTGTAGTCAGCTTGCAATCTCCCTGACATTGTTCATGAAGGAAGCAGACAAAAAGTACCAATGAAACAGAAGGGCTGCAATTTAGTTAATTTTATGCAAAACATAATCAGCATTCAAACTGGGAGTTACCAAGCAGAAATGTATTGATAGAGAAGCCAAAAGATTCTCTGTGGATAAATGGTGAAATATTAAAACAAAATTTCAAAGAGACTCCTGGAACTTGCATAACTATAGGCCAGAGAGGATGCAAGGGTGAAGTCTGAGACTATCAAAGCCAAGAGGAGTTGAGAGAGGCTGTGATTTAAGCCCCGGCACCCTAGGCCATGCCTCCACATAGTATGAACCGCTGCAGCTCAGTGTGACACAAGACCTTGTATCAGTAAGGAAAAATAGAAACAACTTTTTCAGAGGAGTGGTTAGAAGAGAGGGTGATGGCTTGTAACAGATGGCGGCAAAGGATCTATGCTGGGGAGAGGGTAGAGAAGGAAGAGCAATAAGGAGATAGTAAAGGACAGAGAAATGGAAAGAACTTCAGCTGGCGAATGTAATGATGAAGGTGATAGCTATGCAGGGATCTGCTTTCTAGTCCAGGAGACCCCAAATTGATAATGGGGGACACTGGTGTCCCATTTTGTGTTTTACTTGGCGTGACAGACTCCTGTTAGCATTGAAGTTAACTAAGGACACACAATATTTTTGTACAGAACAACATGCCCTCTTCTTTCTCAAACTTCATGCGCTCTGCTGAAATTTTCTGATGAATCAATCTTTGTGCCTCGAGTCCCTGAAGGCTCCAGCCCAGTGTGCATAGTCCATCTCCGTCTATAGCAGAACCCCTGTATGCATGCTTTCTCTGCCTTCAGTTTGGAATTTGGAGTGTTCCATGAGGTGTAACCACCAACTGTGTTCAAAGACAACCAGAGGTCAGTTGTGAACCATGTCTGAGGATCATGCTGACCACTAACATTTAGAATGGATAGCGGTTTGCAGAGGGAAGCCAAAAGCTATTCATTTCCTACTGTGCTTCCAGCATCCCGTTTAGGTTGGTTTCATGCCTGACCTAGGCTGCAATTGAGGTTAGTGCTTTGGTTTTCCTTCAAGTTCCAGTTCTCCATACACTGTTCTGTTTGCGACATTTGCTTGACATGGCTGTCTGGTATGGTTTGATGGTGTTTTGCTAGAATTCCTGTGTGTACAGAAGCTAATAAAAGAACTGTCAACTCAGAAAGCCCATCTTAAAATATGATCCTACTGGCCTGGGATAAGAAATGCAGAGATCCCTTCCATAAGCCTCTTCCATGGAATTTGTGAAGCTATTTTGATTCCTTTGGCTTCCAGTAACCAACCAACCAACCACTGGGGTCAACCAAAAGTCAAGGTATAAAAATTCATTGCTATGAGCCTCCTTACCTATAAGCTGGCTGTACATTAGAGGAATGATACGGACTATAGCAGTTGTCTTACCTCTGGATGAGCGTTTGTATGCACAATTCAAATGTTTGTGTGTGTCTGAACTCCAGCTTGTATTGATTGAATTGGTCGCTGATAACAAACAGTATAAGTAAATCAGATGGGAGTTAAAGAATCTGTGCTGTATGGGGGGAAAAAATTAAATTCAGTGTAGTGATCTTGAGCAGAATGTAATTTCAAAAGTGCCTTAAATATGCTGATGACATAAACTAAGGCTGAGGAAGTTGGAGAGGCAGGAGGACAGGAGACGGAGGAACAAAACAAACTCATCCAAAATTACTTGGATTTTTCAGGATTACAGGCAGATATGTGCCTTAGGCAGTTTATTGCAGGGAAGTGTGAGGTAATGGGGTTGGGGACTAAAAGTAATCAGTCTGCAGTGTGGAATGCAGATCGGAGTGTGGTGAGGAGGGCACACGTGGCACTGGGGAAGTCTGGTCTCAGGTGAATGGCTGTCTTGATGTGTCTCTTCTCAGCGCCCAGCTCTACAGCTGCGCTCGCTGCGGGTCCGAGACGTGGCTGGGCCTGCCAAAAAGGTTCTTCTTCAGCACTGTCAGTCCAGAAACAGGTTTGTAAACCAGAGCTGGGTTTAAAATTATCTTTCTCTTTGAAGATCTCTAAATACAGTCATACCTCTTTCTGGGAGCAAACGAGTAAAGCCAAGAGGAGGATGGAGGGAATACAGCCATGCCAGCGGGAAGCAGAGGGACAGAATCAGGCCCTATCTGTTGGTGTATCTGCCTGGGATACTGGAAGCACGCAGGATGTGCTTTGAGATGACATATATTCCTGTGATTGCTTATGTTGTTGCAATAATAATAATTAAAGATGACCCCCATGTGCATGTACCTCATGTTTCTGTTACCCATTGGTTCTCTACAGCAAACGGTCAGCGTTAGTTAGAATCTGCATCCTTGGCGTTTTGTTGCCAGTTTAGGCTGTTATCACACACTTGGCTAATACCTTCTAGTAATTTTATTTCTTATTCACATGCACACTTAATGTCCTTAGTCATTAGACTGAAAAATGTTAACCTTGTCATAGTTAGTGACTGGAAGCAGAAAAGTCCATTTAATTCTCAGGGGAATGAATTCTAATTTTCTGCTTGTCACAAAGTGACATTTTACATATTTTTCTCTTTTCTTTTTTTTTTTTTTCCCCCCACCAGTTTAGTGCTAAATTTAAATGTGTGTGTCATAGGAATAGACCTTTTGTCTGTGCTAAACACCCCAAAAGCCTTGGCGGGTATCCAATGTATGAGACTCTTGACCAAAAGCTGCTGCTGGAGCTCATTTCATGCACTGAAGAGAATGGGAGGCGAGAATTAGAAGTTAGAGATAAGAGGTCGTTGCAGAGGGCACATTAGCATTGTATGTCAGAATGCATATTTTTTCCCCTGGAAAATATGGATGAATAGCAGCTCATCTGGGATAAAATATCCAATGAAGAAACAAATTATGTTAATCAAGCAGGCTAGTACTAATATCAGTCATTAAAATGTGACACCTTCTATTTAATGTCACAAACTTCTGGGAGCCTTTGAAAAATGTACTGGTCGGAAGGCAAATTGTCTGCAGATATTGAGTTCACCCTTCTATGACAGGGAATAACTTGTGTCTTGAAAAACAGATGGAATTTATGGCAAAGAGAAACAATCCTCCCACAGATTACAGCTGTTCACTGCATTGTTGTGCTGGTGGTCTTATCTCATCAGTGGATATTTTATAAAGATTTTTTTTTTTTGATACATATCCATAAGGCTGTTCTGAGGAGGGCATTGTGTGCTGGGAGCTGGATGCATTTTGCAAAAGAGACACCACTACAAAGAACTCCGAGTCTAAATTGCAAAGATGGATGAAGTAAAGACGAGGGATGGTTATTTTGCTTTTTACAGATGGGAAGCAGGGGAGAGTGACTGTTGTGGCCAAAGTCACCCTGGGAGCCTGTGGAATCCTGATCTTTGAAGTCCGATTCCAGTATCTTTACCATATATTGTCTTTTTGTTCTCTCGCTGCTGAATGTAGATTTAATATGCACATGTGTAATGAGCCAAACATGTTCTGCATATGTTTAGCCAAATTCTGACCTTAATGACGTGAGGTAAGTTCCCCCCAACTCTAGTTAGGAGTGCTTTTATGGCTGGGCTCAACCCAAGGAGTGCAAAACAGCATTGGCGCTTAGTTTATGAAACTAAAGCCCCTCCTGGGCTTGAAGTTCAATTCATCTGCCTGTTTGGTGATTTACCAAAATCGAGCTGCTCTGTGAGTCCTGGAGAAGAGATGGCAGGCCAGTGGGTAATGAACTGTGTGGCTGATTGTCTGACCTCTTGTATTGTCTGCACACCAAATGCTGATTAATGATTAGCATGTAACAAATTAATAAATCAACACCACAAACTAATAAACCATCCATTACAGTGAGCTGTCAAATCTCTCTCTCCTTTGGGAGAGGAGAGACTTTTAGGCATTACGTTCTTCACTGTATGTAAATGCCTCTGGGCTATGTGCTATCTTGACACCTTGCAGCTATGACGTACAGATTAGATGAATTATATTCCATAGGTAATCTGATATGTGTTGAAAAAAAGGGGTTTTGCTACTTTTGTTCTACGCAGATGTTCTTGAAGTGAAGGGTGAGTAGTCAGCACAGTAAACGTGGGCTCAGGAGGAGCAAGTTCCTGTACAGCCCAGGCATCTCGCCTTGAAGGGGTTATCCACACTGACTAACTTCAGACAACTACCTTTGAAGTCTAAAGATGAGAGCTTATTGCCCAAGCTCCCTCTGCAGCGGGAGGGAGAAAGCAAGGATATTGTATTGCATCATTCAATATTCCATACAGCTAATTAATGCCCTTGTAACAATCAAAGAGAGATTCAGAGTTCAGAGGTGTTTTCTGAACCTGTACAAACACCTCCAAATCCAGAATGGGACAGGGCAGTAAATAAATTCCTGATTGGCCTGACTAGTTTTTCCATTCTCCTTCCACAGGAAGTGTGTATATACTTCTCTGCAGTTCTTTGGGCATGATTTATATATACTAAAAACCAGCAAGTATATGTGTGCATAATTAGAAGGGACAATAAAGAAAAGCAGTTGATGAATTTGAATTATGCACAATAAAGCTGTAATTTTATAGAGATTTCTATAGTCATCAGAACAGAAAGTGAAGATTGCTTGTTTTATTAGTGTTGTGAGAGACCTGAGCTGGAAATACAGTCTTAAAAGCTTTAATATTTTATGATGTCTCATTGCATTACAAAGAACTGATTTTCTAACTCTTTATTCCACCCATTTGTGGGCCTTTCCTACAGCAGCATATTTTGCCCTGCACTCTAATCTTACTTGCTTTCTACTCTTTTATGTTGTGCTGGCTCTGCAGGCCCTGGGTCAACTGTTGTCTAGGTTTAATTTAAGGAGCATTTGTGACTCAATATGGTTGCAAATCTATTCTCTGCATTTTGGACAGATATGATTCTGCCTTGTGTGGCAACCTGACTAGAGGATCTGGGAGTCAGCTGAAGTCTGCATTCAGAACCACTTCTTAGAAGTACAGACCTGGGGAGGTTCACAATCCAGCCAAGCGCTGCCAGATAGTAGGTCTGATATATTTTATGTCAGGTGTCCAAAACCCACCAGCTTTAGGTGAGACCAGATGAACAAAACTTTTGGAACCTGAGGAATAGGATGAATTCTGCAAACTGGTTGTCAGCTGGCCCTATGGGGACCATTCAGTAGGCACAGGCTTACTTATTTATCTACTTTTTCACATTAAAAAAATGTGAAAATCATCACTACAGAGCCCTTCTTCAAAACAGAGAGATTTGGCTCACTAGGTTTGAGAATGCTTTCTCATATTCGCATGCTTTTATTACATCCACGACTACTATCTGCATGTGCGTTATTCAGCTCCAAAACAACTATAGCAACACTGCCAAATACGCATTTGAAATTAATATAAAATACATTCCAAATACATTGCAGTATTTATGTAATTTTTTGTCTTCTGTGTTCCACAAAACCTCAACAGATTGTTAACTCCAGCAGAACCAGTAAGGCAATAGGTGCACACAGCAGTGCCGATCGGGTCTGGCTCCCCAGCAGAAAACAGTATGAACAGAACCAGCCTGGTAATGCCTGTCACTACGACAGTTAATGACTCATTAGCAATGATGCCAACAGTGCAAATGACAGGAGAATTAAACGCAGATTTAGGCAATCCTTTTTCCTTCTTGAGTCCTTTAAGTGTAAAATATTGCACAAGTGCCCGAGAGACATTTTAATTGTGATTTGCTGAGTATAGAGATGACTGTTCCCTCTCACCTTAAATAGCACTGACCCCAGGTGAAGGAGTTAAGTCTCCAGCTGTCCATTTCTAGTGCCTATCCCATTAAAATGCTTATTTTCTCTCTCCTTGAGAGCCAAGTTGTCTAGTTTGCACTGCAACGTGCTCCCTTTATCCTGATGCTGTGCCCTGCTCAGAGCTGGCTCAAGACCACCCCCCCCCCCCCCAGAGTGTAGGCTAAAGAAGTGACTTTTCCTACCTTAAAGATTCAGGGCCCATCTGGTGCTTTGCATTACAGGGAAAGAGCAGGGGTGTCAGAGTTCTCCCTCCCAGTCCCTGACCCACTGCTCACACCCTCTCGTTTTTCCTGCGACAGAAGCAGCACACCAGCCTGACTTCTCAGGACTAGTGCTTAAGGCAGAAGGGCTATTTTATTGCCCCTGAGGATGTGTTGCCCAGGGAGCTCCCAACTTTGCCTGTTGGGAACCAGGAAGGAAATGAGGTGGGGGACGATGTCTCTCTACCCAATGTACCAACAGCGTCCCTCCCTGCTTTCTCTTCAGTCTGTGACCTATATCTGGGCTTCTGCTAAGAGACTATAAATACGTGGGGTTTGTTCATTAAACAAGATGGAAGCTGTAATGCACGTGATTGGGAGCACAAGAAATTACTACAGCTTTCATGTAAACAAAGGACATGGTTGTGCTCTGGCAATAAGAGCATAATGGCTGCTTAATTCTTCCAGACAGGAACTGTAGCTCACTGGGGTTTTTTTTGACTCTTGCTTTGGTCTTGTTTTTGCTCCAGCTTTTAAGGATGAGACTGTTGTGTCTGACGCGTGTCAGCAAGCAAAGGAGACTCACTAGCCTAGCTGGGTTCATCTTGCTCCCCGGTGTGGAAAAAAAGCATTAGCCGTCTCTCACTTCAGGAGGAGAGGGGGGGCTGTTTGCAGCCTGCCAGACGTGCGAAGGCATTGTCAGGTTTGGGTCAGGCTGGAGCAGAGGACAGAATAGCTGGGTGTCACACGGCAGCCTGGAGGCATCGTTCCCAAAAGGCAAGAGACAGTGTGTGTGTGTGCATGGGTGAGGGAGAGGCTGCCATGTCCTATTTTGGTGCAAGGCTGTTCTCTACAGCAATGATCTTTCTGGAAAGCAGACTCGGAAAATGGATCTGAGCTTTTACCAAGGAAGCAGAGAGAGCAAATGGCCACTCCTACACTCCCAACGTTAGAACTCTAAATAATACTTTTATCAGAGCTGTTAAACATCACTTAACAAGAGTCCTGCCCAGCCGCATTTAATCCCAGTCTGGTACCTGCAGTCCATTGCAGCCAGTGAAGCTGGTGTCAGCAGAGCCACCTCACTCAAAAGGACAGGGGCGGAGGAATGAAGATTCTTTCTGTTCTGTTTATTTCTTCATGGTTCCATCTATTTTTGTGCTTTGAAGTTCTTAGGTTTATTTCAATCTGTGCTTCTTTAGTGAAGCAGATAAAGCATGGAAGGGGAAAATATGAGGGAAAGGGCCAAATCCAAAGTTGAATCAAACTTGGGTAGCACATGCAACCTATGACCATAAGGTGTAATTTATATTAATAAAACCACATTGTACTGACTTATCACTTCAAAATTTCTGCCATATTTCAATATAGCTATGTAACTGCACTTCACCTAAATCAGGATGCGTAAGGTTGTCACATGATAAAGAAACAGTAGAACTTGGAATAGAGACCTGGTGAGCTGCCTCACAATAAAAATGGTAAAACTGCATCTCCGTTATTATAACTCATTTTCTGGACTCCAGTTTTACTGATGTAATCCATTACAAACAATCCAAAACAATTCCATTCCAAAACAATTAAATGAATAAATATAAACTTGAAAATCCCTAAAAGAGTAGTTGGCCTTATTATGGCAATAAATTTACAATGGCCATTGGATGGCAATAGATTTAAGATCCTTTGACTTGGAGTGAATTCAGAGCAAGCCTTAGCAATTTCATTTCAGTAAATGTAGTTTTTGCCAGTGTCAGATCTAAAGTTTGGACAGACATCCAAGTATTCAACGGTTTGGGTGCCACAGGGCTTGAGATATGGTTTCGAGTGCAACACTGAAAATGCCCGAGGACCACGTAAGGATGGTGCTGCCTTCTGGGCTTTGCAAAGACATAGGAAAGTAGGGCTGAAAGGAATTTTGAACCATCTTCCATTTTAGCACTCTGCCTGTGGCGGTATCAGCTTACATCCGTAATATCTTTATGCTGATTATTTTTAAAAGTAAACCTAGTATTTGAAATTTTATTTATTATGGATCATTTTAAATTGTGCAGAAATGAAGCAAAAACTTGGACAGAGTTGTTTTAGTTTGTTATTAATTAATAAATTAAGAACTTAATATTTACTGAAATGAAAAAAGAAATGCACTACTCTTGTGTTAAACATAGTTACCTTTTTCTTAGCTATCCTTAAAATCCTGAGCTTTTTAGTACTGACACAAGTCAGGAGTAATAAACTTAAATTATATAAAAGATATGACAGATAATTATCCTCAGAGATACTCTCTAAAAAAGGTATTTTAATGTACTGTACTATAACGTACCTAGCACATCTCTTCCATAAAATGTAACCTCTATTATGCATTTCCAAGGAGTAGGAAGTATGCTTATTCTAAACTCAGATTTTTCATATGCTCTTGTCTCTTAGAAAAAAAAAAAGCACCAAAAAGTAACAACCAGCCTTTGATCTATAATTTCCTGTGCTGTTGCTAAACACAGTGAATATTTTGTACTTTTAGGTTTACTAAGGCTGTGTAATGTTACTTTTGAGATCAATGTACTGATTTAAGAGTAACTAAAGCATGAAAGGTTGGAAAAATCTTACACTGGGGATCAGATGTAATGATGCATACTGCTAACCTGCTTTACAACCTTTTCAAGTGATGTTGTTCTGAAGAATATGTTGCCTCATGTCCAGCCAGAATTTTGCATGTTGTAGTAAATACAGCTGCATTTGCTTAAATGATAAGGAATTAAATTAACCTGCTATGTTTACTTTTATACTTATCAGATGGTCTAACCTCATCTCATCCTTTTCTGAACATCTGGTGAACTGCCTCCCTAAATGCTGAAATGCTGGCTGGCTATAAGCTACAGCGTTGCATGGTGGCCACCTGAAGCCAGGCAGTTTGTGGATGGTGCAGAGGAAAATGCAGATGCTTCAGAACACTCTCCATGACCACAACCTCCGGTTTCTCTGCAAGCCTTGTGCTAGATGACCTGTGGCTTGCCACCATCCTGGGTGGTAAGCCTGGCAGCCTGTAAAACCCAGTGCTCAGACCGGTAAGTGTGTCTTACTTCAAATGTGGCAACACTACATCTTCTACACTAAGATAAAAAGCTGCCCTGTGGTACTCTTCAAGTTATATCAGAGAATTTCCAGTTGGAAACAAAGCCACCACTGAGGCATACAGGAAAGAGCATTCTTTTAATCTCTTTGAACTGTTCTCCATGTAACAGATCAAGTCTTGAGACGTGTGTGAGCAGCCTGAAACCCTACAGTCAAAATTATCTCCAATTCATCTGACAAAATAAGGACCCACAAAACAGTGTTTTGTTTCACTGGTGCAACGTGAATCAGATCTGTTTTGTTTTCACAAAGTTTTTGGTTTTGTTTTGAATTTATTTCTCAATACTGCTGGTCTTTTCCATGTATGATAGAGCAGACTGAAGGGGCAATATTTTGCTCACCGGCAAACTGATGGGTTTCACAGCGCAATGGTGTCATTTTCCAGTACAGCTACATGTATTACACTATGGTCCTATGAAAGGGTTTAACATGCTTTCAACTAGTTAAGTAATGATTTGATGGGTTGGGAAAACCACAGGAGTCAGGAAGAAGGTAATAGTCTGTAAGTGGGCCTTATCTGTCTTGCTACACTGACAGTTACGGTTTCAAGGGGAACTAAATACAACGTATTTAGGAACGTAATGCAAGAAGTGACCTGGGTTGGGCTTCACACAGGAGTAGAGATTTCGGGTCTGGTTGCCAATAACTATTCAGACTTGTGTTTGTCGCTTTGGTACTTTGTAGAATGTGGAAGAAACCACAAAGAATCCTTCACTAAAGGGGAGAATGATGTGTGTGAAGGGGGAGCCTTAGGTCTCTGAAATAATATAATAAAATAATCAATCTCCTCTGTTTTGTAAGGCAAATGATCTCAGAATGAAAGGTATTTCAGGCTGATAGAGCAGCCAAGAGCAGGAACTGCAGATAGTAATTTTTGCACAAACTTAGGACTGCAGTGGGTATCCATTAGGACAGTCGCAGCATGTAACTTTGTAAAAATGTCTCATGCAGAACAGAGATTAGATTTGTTCTCTAAGTAGCCACCTTTAACAGTAGCCAGATCAATTGGCTCTGCACATGCTGTGGTTACTTTGCATTTTGCTTCTTTCAAAATGTACAGCAACATTTGTACAGTCGCTGCAATTTGAGTAGTGCTACTTATTCAGAATCACCATTTCACTACCATCTCATCAAACCCCCTTATTCTCTGATGCAAAATGCATTTTAAATAATCTTCCAACTCTAAGCTCCCAGTAAAATATATTAATGAAATTATAAATAGCAAGTGCCAGTCCTATGCCAGTTCTAACAGCACAGAAAAGAACATGTTGTGAAGGAAAACGCACCAGGTTTTTGCCACCCAGTTTTGTTGTTTATAAAGCAAGTGCTTGTGAGAAAGATAATTCTGATTTCATGGTTCTTCAAGTTAAATACTACTGTCATTCAAGCCTCTACTATTATTTCATCACACACTGAGGAAAGTATATGCAGGCACACATCCATGGTGACAAAAGATGTATGGCTGACCTATTTATGTCTTGCTGTGGTGACTCTGTATCAAATACAGCAAAATTTTTGCATGTGCAAAAAAAACTTGGCACAGAAGCACAGGTCTAAGACTTTTATATAGAATTAAAATTGTCTTCACTTTTGATGCATTTTTGAAGTGATTTAATTTTGTTTTGAAGCAGTGTGTGCACTGAGTTTACTAACACTATCCTCACCTTGAAGATGGCGTGATATTTTATGGTGTGCAGTGACATTTATGTGCCCAACTTGGCTCCAATAAATAGGTTAATTTCTGCAAATTAAATGCCAGGTTTGAAACATTACAAGGTTATTTAATAATTCTGTATCAGCCTTTTGGATTCTCAATTGAGGCAGCTGACTGGGCTGTCTTTTGTCAGCTGCAAACCCACAACTTCTACACATTTTTTTTCAGGTGTAAAGGGTCAAACTAAAACTGCTGGGAAAAGAAATAGTCAGGTTTATAGTTTCATATATTCTTTAACACCAAAACCCCAAATACATGGATCAATTAACAACCGACAGATTTATGCCAGAGGAATGAGTTCACATTTTAGGCAATATTCCTTACACATCCCAAATTAGGCTATATCAAGGTATCTCCTGAGGTAAAGGTACCTCAATGATGGGAAGTACAATAAAAAAAACCAACTTATTGTTAGTATAGAGTTACTATTCAGACATTGGGAGTAAGATTTAGAAATTTCCAACTGTAGATGCTGGAGAAAGAATTTATTTTGGTTTTTAGAATCAAACTATGATTGGTTTTCAGAATCAAACTATGATTAGTAAATCAAACTTTAGTTTTAGTTACATGCTCTGGGCAATCCTGCCTCAGCAGCGGAGTTGGACTAGATGATCTTTATGGTCCCTTCCAACTCTAAATATTCAGTGAAATTCATATGGATTTGGATTTCACTTCATACAAACATCTACTGGATATTAGGTGCCAGCTTTGGTTGTTTAATATAACATTTTTTTAAAAACAGTGGTCTTGAAGCTCTCCTTTCATTTGGCCTGAATTAATGTAATTTTGTTGCTACTGAATTACATATTAATCTTTACTAAACCTCATTATATAAATCAGACAAGTATAAGAGGATCTATATGCGACCTTAAAATAAACTGAAGAACCGTGTGATTAAAATAAGTAGATACAAACCTAGCAATGACAAGAAAGCACATCGATTTAAAATATTGTTCTTACAATTATCTTGCTTGTTCAGAGAACAGTTTACATGTTATAGTTAGTAGCTAAATTGCAATTTAGCTTAAATTTCCAAAGTCTGATTCCAAGTTATTCTTTATTCTGGTTTTTAAGGAATGTGTCTGAAGTTACTTCTGCTATGTATCCTCATTCTTGGGCAATCTTTCCAACGGATATGAGTCATGTCTCCATTATTTATAAAGAATATGGAAAAAGTAAAATATTATTATTCTGTGGGCACTTGGAACTGGATGTAAAAAAAATAGGTGGGATGTTGATAGTTGTGAGTCATTTCTTGGGAAGAAGGAAAGAACAAACACTAGCTGCTGACCTGGTGCTATGAAAGCCAAGGACTTACTGCTGACTCAAGAAGCAGATATCGATAGCTGCAGAATAGAGATCTTGCAGCAGGATTAAAGAGGAAAGTCTTTCCTCTTGAAGTCATAAGGAGTTACAAGGAGCTGCCTGTGTTGATTTCTTGGAGGCTGTTACTTGTTTAAACAATCTTCTAGTTTAAACATGTTAGCCAACTAGAACTATATCCTGCAAATAGTTGCTACAACTAAATGAGTCTCCTTCTGAGTTTCTAGATGTCCTGGCAAATCTTCAAGTAGGTAATGAAGTGCAGTGAGATAGCTACACCAGTGCAACCCTCTACTGTTTCTGAGTCTTTCACCAGTCCTGGTTGATATAAATACTGGTATAAACAAAACTGAAGCAACATAAATACTTTGTAACACATTTGCATTCTGATCAACTAACTGAAAGAAACCTGGTTTGATACCAAAACTGATTTTTGAAAGTGACTTTGTATTACGGTGGCCTTTTATACTTCATTTATACCAATCAAACAGCTGCGCTGGGAACTACTCAATTACTTAGGCGTATAACTACACAAACTACCTGTAAAGCACAAACACCACAAAAGACAATGCATTTAATCATTATGACTTAACTATACTTGTGATTTGTGTGTCTTTTTCAAGCCACAGTGGACACACTGTGATGAAGCCTGATAATTATCTTTTCTGCAGGTGTTTTTTGTTTGTTTCTTTGTTTTGTTTTTTAATGAGGAAAGCTTATTTCCAAATGCAAGGATGCTGTTCCACAGCAGCCTGAACCAATTTAAGTCATGCCTGCTACTCTTCTTTGCCTCTTTTCATTCTCTGTCTGTTCAAAAGAGATGCTTTTGTGCTAACACAGGCACTTGAGCAACTCAGTAGTGGGCCAGTTCAGAGTGCAGATTGAAAACTAACTCTAAACACAAATGCCAATACTGGTAAGTGATGAATTGGGAATGAGCAGCAGGGTAGGGCTGTCAGGAACACGGCAGTCTGTATTTATGTTTGAAAAAGCTGCTGTTAAACAGAGTATGAATGGAGGCTTTCATGGAGAAACAATTATTAAAATGTCATTACAAAATAAGTTTTTTAAAGACTTCCAATACATATTTTAAAATCACAGTCTTACTAATGCTAATAAAAGCAGAACCTGCTCTATGATCTTTATATGAGTTTATTCATTGTTACTTGTAAGTCAACCTGAAGCAGTGTTAGCAGCTTGGACGCCATAGATTTTAAAAAAAACAGTAACAAGTAAAATGCTGTATTAAAATGTTCGCACTTTACCAAAATGATTGTGAATGTTTACATAAATTGTTTTTAAAGCATAAATGTTTAATGGTCCAATGGTCCTCTATGGAATGTTAACTTAGGGATGCAAATGGATCTATGTGCCTAACTGCTCTTTCTTAATGTCAGTCAGAGGGCTCATATGGCCACTTCAAATCCTTAAAAAAGGTACCTTTGCAGCTTTGGATTTCAAAACCATGTTCAAGTTCCAACCCTGGAACAGCTGATCTCCAGCCAATAAATCCCTGGGTAGTCTTAGGTACTGGAGGAGATGGAATCACCTAGAATAAACGTAATATGTAGAATTCAATGATTAGAAGGTTTTTGATTGTGATATCTGTCATGCAACCCCCTCTTTTGTGCTGTAGTATGGATGGAAATGAGAAATTATCAAAAACGGTGGGTTGGAATGCAATCTGATGAATTAATATCCTAAACACACACTGACATTAATAGAAGGAAATAAGAACTTCAAAAGATAGCCCAGTTGCATGCAAGTTTTATTTATAGTACATGATAGTTTATAATTTAAAAAGTCATTAGAGTAATGTAGCCATTCTATAGCAAGGCACAGGGAAAGACAGAAGTAAAATGGCCAAATTCCAATGAAGTAACTAACTTTCATTCACCACGTTTCTAAAAAAAAAAAAAAAAAGTCTTTTAGTGCATAAATTGGTATGTGTAACAGGAAATCAAAATGCAGTGTTATTGTTTAGTAGTGTATGTTGCCATACTTTTTTTTCAGTTTTGCTCAATAGCTTTCTAAGGGCTTTACATTATTAGAAGAATTTTATCTTCAACTTTAGCCTTTTTCCTTACAGAATAATAATAGTCTTTAAAACTAGTTAACTTCTCTAAACAGGAGAAATAGCATTTTATACTTGCTGTAATGTATTTGGTAGCAGTACAGCCATGGAATAATAATTTTATGGCCAAATGCTAAAGATATTACTGCCCAAGCTGGCTTTTGCATCAAGAACTACTTATTTGTTCCACCTTCTTTCTGATTTAAAAGATGGGTAAGCATCAAGTTAATCTGCAACTAATCTAGCTAAAAAGGAAGCAAAACAAAAGCCAACAGTCTCTGTTCACTGACTGCTGTGCTTACTTTGGCTGAATCATCTCAATTGGGCATGTTGTATCATTTTAGCATCTGGGGTCTTAGTAGAGAAATACACAGCAAGAGAACAACGTGTCAGTTCTCTTGCCAGAGTTGCTTCACTTTGTTCTTTGGCCAAGATTAGAAAATGTTTATGATATTTAGGTGGAATGGTTCCTCTGAAAAGATAATTTTTGTGGCCAAAAGTGCCACCCACTGAGCAGGATAACGAAGGAAATCCTGTCCCGCTTACGATCTGGGGAAAGAGACTATGAAGAAACAATTATTAATCTAACCTAGAGAGAAGAATAGATATGATGACTGTTACCATGAAGGTAAATGTGCAGAAAGACACATAGTTTTCAATAAGGACTTAAGAAACTTCAGTCTGAATATGTAAAGGGTGACCTAAATCACAGCTAACCCTTATCTTCCTTAGCAAATAAACATTCTGAGGTGAAATTGAAAGTATGATCCCTGCTTTAGCATTGTGGCGGTGTGCTCTCCCCCTTTTCCCTTCCCCCCCCAGGCTCCTGCTCAAGCCATAACCATCAGTGGGAGTTGTGATGAATTGCACCTGGACTTCGGGGGATGGCTGGCAATGCAGCCAAAACACTGCTTGGAGTGGGGACCTAGATATTTTGTTCCCATGGGAATATGACTATTGGTCAAATACCTCACTCTAGAAATAGTGGACAGCCAAGAGCCCTTGGAGCTCTCCTGCGGGGCCGCGGCTGCACGCCAGGATCTCCCCTTGAGTGGGGACGCTCGCTTAAGGTTCTGCTCCTCGAGGCCGAGTGATTCCCTGCCACAACAGATTCTCAGTAAGGCACTAATAGCATGCTAAACTTTGATATCTTAGCTAAGTAATGGAAAGGGTGGATTGTGCATATATAATCCTTTAGCCTAAAACTGTTGACCAAGTCTGGGACTAGGATTGGATCCAGCCGTACCCAGACTCCTCTCTGGGAAGGAGTTTAGAAAGCAAGGGGGTCCTTTCTGAACTTCGTGACTCAATGGGAGGGTCTCCCTGACAGCTTGTCTGACCCTGTCCTCTATGCAGTAAATAATAGAGTGTACCTTGACATCCAACCTTGTAAAACACTGTTGCATTTATTACTAACTTTGTTAAATCACTGTTTCACCGTAATAAATATTTCACTACTTCCCTCTTATGAGTGGAGTTAATCACTGTGCCTGCGACAAGCATGCACCAGGCAATGCATGCTACTTTAGCAGCTGGTAACCGTCTGTGTGATTTGTTAACACCCCCCCCCCCCCCCCCTCACTGTACTGAAGCAGAGGTAAACTTGACAGAAATCGCAGGCTTGAGACAAAACTGAAGAACAAGTAGCATTAATGGCAGAAATGCTGCCATTTCATTTCTCTGCCACACTCAGCATTAGCTCTTAATTTCTGTTTCAATTTAATCTCAGTAAAAGCTTCTATTACTTCTTCACCTTATCTCCCCACCCTTCAAATACTTTCAAAGAAAGCTAGTTCAGCAAATAGGAATTTCCAATCTCTTTTGTTTCCGTAATTTTCTGTAAGTGGACTAACCTTCCTTTTTGTTAGCATATACTGCTTCCCTTTTTATGAACATGTTCCTCTCCCAATGTCACTGATTTAGCTGCCTGCATAGTACAGCGGCATAGTCTCTGCCAACAAGAACATTGTCTTAAGTAAAGCTAGAAAAATGGCTGCATCTTAACCAACAGATAAAACTGAGAGTTAAGGTTATGATAAGACCTGAAGACAGACATCTATGTGTATATCTGAGCAATGACCATCCAGCAGTGATAAATGGCTCTGTGAGCACTCTTCTGTACTAAGCTGTACAGCTGACTGCTCTGTTACTCGATGTCACAGAGGAGTGCATGGGGGAGGTACTGGACAGAAAGATGATTATGTACAGTGAAAGCTCTGTGAACTAACAACCCTATCCAAAGGACAATTCCTTGTCTTAAATGGATGCTTTTAAAGCATTGCTCGGGTTGCAAATACAATTTACTTTGACCTTTAGTTAAAGGCCCACCTCTACAAGACAACTGATGTTTAGAGCTTCTGTGGTTTCTTAAGACAGATATTGCTGTATTGCAATTTTAAAATCTAATTTTCTAACCTTAATGTATTTTTCCACAGGTGTCACAGGTCGAATCTGCAGATGTTCTGGAAGCTGCATCTTAGGCTTTGTGTTTTCTTTCTTTTCATCTTCAGTCAACTAAAACCAAAACATCAGTGTTAAAAATGGGACTCTTTATCCTTTGAAATATGCTGTAGTGTCTGATATCTACAGCATTCCCCTCATTGTTGCATCTGAATTCCTTGTTCTTTCCATCTAAAGTAGGACTACTTATTGTAGTGCTTTGAAAATTACTGTAATGTCATTTTTGGGTTCAGACAGTGATGCAATTCTGAATTTCAGATGAAAGGCTAAATACTGCTGAGTGATTCCAACTCTCTTAACTACATCACTGGTCCAAAAAGGGCTAGAAATATCTTATATATATCTTACATGACCACAAAACAAAGATTAATAAATGCTAAATACATGTGTTCACCAATAGTAACAATGCAGTTTGCCAACTTTTCAGCTCTAGACCTACTAGTACTGTGCAAAGGTGGCATGCGTGACACACCACAGTTATCAAGGATGGACGTTGAAGCCCAGAGGACCAAAGCTGTCAAAGCTGCTAACTTGGGTGCCTACAGGAATTTTTAAAAAATCCTAGAACAAATTAAGTACTTCTAGCCCCATGGAAAGTACGTTTATAACTATTCAGGGGCTGCATCCATCCTGTTTTATAACAATAAAATACTGTGATTCCAAATGTAACATTATGTGCTACTATATTCTAATATCTAAACATCACTGAGAATAGACATCTCTCCAAATATTTTCATTTGTTGTAAATTCCCCCACTGAAAATTTAATTAGCTAGAACCTTTTTCCCCTAGATTTTTAGACTACCATATGGATAGACAAAGGGGAAATACTTTCTTGTCAGTGTGCATTTAGTATTTGTTAACACTATTGGGAGTCATGTTTCTCAAGAGAAATACATCAGAATATGCATAGCATATAAATCGCCACTTGCTGTATTTTGTTCAGAGGAAAACTGAAACTTTAAACCCGTATTAAAAGTAGTGCACTTGCTACCTCGAAACCTAGCTTAGTAAAGCATGCTCACTACTTTTGTAGTCTTCGGTGCTCTCATAATCTTGTATCCAGATAAATTTGTGTCCAAGCAAATTTCCCATGTTGCTTATACGCCATTCAATTTTACCTCCTCAAGAGGCGTTTTCAAGAATCCCCATTTGTGAGACCATCTTTTTGCAGCTTCTAGTTCACTTTCAACGAATTTTTTCCTGAAACAGGGAAATATTTTAAGATGACTTTGAAAGCTTTCATTAGAAAAAACAACACATAAACCCAACTTCTAATGTCACAAAGCACAGCACTTTGCATGAATCTCTATATCTTCACCTCAAAACAGCAAGTTTATGGATGAATTAACAATTGTGTGACTTAGAGCTAATGGGGAAATATTTTCCACAGGTTGGAAATGAAACTGCGTGTGAATGCACTGCCTTGCCAATTATGTTTCAGTTCGGAATTGGAGGAGGTCACACAGGCTGCCCAGAGAGGGGCCTCCTTCTCCGGGGCCACTCAAAGCCCGCCCGGAGGCGTTCCCGTCCGGCCTCTCGGCGTGACCCTGCCGTGCAGGGAGGCTGGACGGGGTGATCTCCGAAGGTCCCTTCCAGCCCCTGCCGTCCCGTCGTTCTCTGAAATTTGCCACGACACATTTTTTTTAAAAACTGGAGAAGCAAGCACCGATGTCCTTTCGCACATACTTCCACCTACTGCGGACTGATGACCCGGCCTCCGCCCCGCGCGGCCCGGCCCTCTCCAGCCCTCACACCCGGCGCGGGCTGCTCGGGCCGGGCCTGTCCGACCCGGAGCGGTGCCGCTCGCGGGTACGGAAAACCCCGGGCGTTCCGCAGAGGGCAGGCCTCTGGATGGGCACACGCGCTTGGCAGACACGCCTGAAGCGGCCATAAGAACAAACTCCTTCAGCCTCGCCCGCCCGAGAGCGGGCCCTGAGCCGGGGAGGCCGCCTCGGGCGAGGGAAGGAGGCGGTGGGGGGCCCGGGGCCGTTACCAGCAGTTGTCCCGCGCTACGAAGTTGCAGGACTGGGCCGGGTCGGGGCGGCGGTGCGCCATGTCGGCCGCGGGCGCGCGCCTGAGCCGTTGCTGGGCGGCGGTTGGCGAAGGGCGGGAAGGTCCGGCGCGCGCCGCGGCCGTTGGCTGCCCGCGCTCCCTGAGGCGGTGCGTGTCCCCGCCGTCGCCCTCCCGGAGCGGAGCCGTAACGTGTCTCCCAGGTGAAAGGCTAAAAATGCCCGTTCTGTGTTTTCTTTAGGTCCCTCAGGAAACGCGCTTCACGTTGTCACTGCTTTTCTGGGGGTGTCTTTGAGTGTTTGTTTTTTTAAATGCTCTTCCGTAGGAAGACGTGTTTGGTTAAAGGTGAGAAAAAGCTGTTACCTTGCTTGAGGAGTTCGCTGTATTTCAGAGGAAGAGGTGTTTATAAACTCTGTAACTTGCCGGTTAGCAAGGCTCCCCTTAGCAGAAAACAAACAGTTGAACCCCTTTCCGGATGCGAGTTGTTCAGAGTCTGCGTTAAACCCGGGCAAGGGGGTTGGTCAACAGGCAAAAACTTTCAGTGTTTTTAGCTGTTTGTAATGGGCATGAGAAACGGTTGAAGGATGCTGGTTTTTTATTCCGATGAGAATGGGCTTGTTAACGTGTCCAAAGCTCAGACCATATGTGCTATGATTGGTGTTTGCTTCGGTTTCCTAGTTTTTTTTAACCCGCTATCTCCAGTTCCTAGGTCCTCTTGATATCCACCAAATTTGTCTTTTGGTAGTTGTAGTTGGAAATTACATTGGTTTTGTGACATACAGTGACTTTCTGATCCCTTTTCCTGGTAGATGTTTTTTACAAATTACATGCTAATATTAGAAGTTCTGAGAAAGACCTCAACATATTTTTTATGGGTTATATGTAAGAACACAAAAAATATTTACAGCTTGTAAAAATTTCACTGTATTCCAACATATTAATATTTTTGGCTCTCCAACAGTTTTCTTGGTAAATTTATTTTCTTGCAATTGCTTTTATAAAACATTTCAACAATAAATGTAGCCAACTGGCTCTTTGCCCTCATGGGTTTAAATAGTTTCCTGACCCCTTTCTTTTTGTCTGGAAACTGGCTTGTACAAACACACTAAATAGTTAATGTGGCTTTTTCACACCATTAGACAGCTATTATGCTTATTATAACATAAATGCAGAAAGATTTTGACCTAAGCCGAGCGGTTTATAGGTAGTGTGTTTGAATGCTTAATTGCTAGCTTTTTTTTTCTTTTAATAGAGCAAAGGTTCTAAAGGCTTTAAATATTTTAGTATGAGAAACCTGTATATACATTTATTAGTCCTTTTAGAAGTACTAAGAACCTCTCTTTTAGTAAGAGGAGAAAAAACCTTCTGTATTCCTAAAATAGCAATTAATAGTGATCTTATGGGTCTCTAAAAATCATTATACGATCAACAAATAGAATTTTTCACTTACACGCTATTTCTTGGGCAAGGGGGGGGGATTCTCTCATTGATAATTAGACTAGCAATTAAATCAGCTGGATCTCCTATCAGGCCCATAAATGCTTACTCATTGTCCTACTTAATTAACTCCTGCTGCTCAGTCACATTTATCTCAGGAGCCCTCTTATTACAGCCTTGATGCTTTCTGAGAAATAAAGTAATTTGTTAATGAACACAATCGAATTCATAGTTTACTATGTGTCAGGATTTAAACTGTAGTAGCATCTGTCAAGACAGAATGAAACTTCTCATAGTGAAAATACGACTTCATAACGGTCAGTCTTTCTTTTTTCTGAACCATTTTTTAGATGAGGCAATGCAGTAAATGAGTAGTTAGCTTTAGGTCTTACTAGGTTCTTATGAGCACAGGATGATACTAGAATTGCGCTATGAAAAAAGAAGTGAAATACGATTTTAGTGAGCTAATAGCTACTGAATGACTTAGGGATACAGGTCCATTGAGAGTCAGAAGTCATTTGCTCAAGGGCTGGATCTTGTAGCTATATACAGTAGCATTTGTCCTCAAGTGACGAATGTTGAAGCAGATACTACATCACTCAAGATATATATTTAACTAGAGTCAAGTCTGAATGCTTGGTGCTTCAAACAACATTCAGATCGTCTAAGACAGGTAAATTGTAACCTGGGTATGGCCATAAATGCCACCTAAACATGAGGAGGAACTTCTTTACTTTGAGGGTGGCAGAGCCCTGGAACAGGCTGCCCAGGGAGGTGGTGGAGTCTCCTCCTCTGGAGACATTCAAAACCCACCTGGACAAGTTCCTGTGCAACCTGCTCTGGGTAGACCTGCTTTGGCAGGGGGGTTGGACTAGATGATCTCCAGAGGTCCCTTCCAACCCCATGTGATTCTGTGAAATCCTAATGCTAACGCTTCCTGTCCTCTTCCCATGGGGAATTATCCTGTTATTCAGGTGCTCAGTAGTGCTGCTGTTGATCAAGTGGCCATTCTTTGAGAACTCACAACTGTTCTTTGGAAATTTACAACCTGTATATATCTCAGGAGTTGCAGATTAGTATCTTGAGTTTCAGATGTCTGTTCACCTGCATAAGGCATCACCCTGTCACTGGGGAAATAGTTTCAGTCTTGGTTTTTTTACAGACCTTCTTCCTTTTCCCAGCAGATAGTAAACGTGCTTGTGTTCTGACACAGGGCTGGGGTACTGATATGGATTAAAACTAACCAAGTGGAAAACAAGATGCTTTAACCCAAATACAGTTTTCTGTGTAGCTATACAAATGCTTTCACCAGCACATGATGAGCTGATGCACATGGGTTTGGAGGATGGCAGTGCTGGATGATAATGCTAGGCCCAAGTTTTTACAAAGCTACAGCCTTAGGATGTTGCATTGACACAAATATAGGTGGTACTTCTCAGCGAAATAAGTCAAGGAACCAAACTGACTTAAACAGACTCTGCAGAAAGAGAAAGTCAGTTTACTGTTTTAATCTGTTTCACAGAACAGCTCCATGAGCAGTTGTGCTTCTGCAATCAAGGCAGCAGACAGCATGGAGACAGGAAAAGGTGATGTGTGAGCTGAAATGAACAACCCAGGGTAGGTGGATATCTTAGACCTCTACTGCTGCAAAAGACTTTGTATAATGCAGTGATGGCTTTGATAATGTCATTCACAGTCTTCAAGATTTGAGTTAATTTTTGGTTTCTGGAAATCTCATGTGTCTACCCTGATATGAAAATGTTAAGGCTTTTTATATGGCTTATTTATGAAGAAAAGTGTACAAAAGTGCCTTTTATCAGAGAATGGGCAGGAAAGTTAAAGAAAAAGGTGTTTGGGTTTTTTTGTTGTAAAGGGTATTAAATGGTTTTATACTTGCTAGTTCTTAGGCTGTAAACAGAAATTATTATTTTGAATTATTCATCACAGAATCACCATTAGACCTAAATCCTTGACCTCTTTATGAAGAGCTCTGCATTGTTTAGGTTGGACATTTACACCCCCATCCCTCCCCAAAAAAAAGACAGGTGAGAATCCTCTCTAAGAAGTATGGGATGATGTAAGAAAACCCTATTGTTATTTCATTCTTATTTTATGTACATGCAAGGTACGCGTAGGCAGAGCTGGCTTGGGGCGCTATAGCACATAATACTGTGGTTGGGTAGGACAGTCCCTGATCTGATCTGCTTGGCTGGAGGTCTCAGCCGTGTAAGGACTGTCTCGGCTTTTGGCAGACTTGGGCGTGTAGCAGCATGAAAGTGCTTGAGAGACTCTTCATCCAGCTCTGTCCTCATCCCATAGTATAACGGTGTACTTTGTCATAAACTGTGGTAACTGTCACAGTCAATGGGAAAGCAACAATGCAAATGAAAAAATACGAGGTTTTCACCTTTGTGATCTAAAAGCTTCCAACTTAAGAAGCCTTTGTCCCTAAATGAAGCTTTGAATTGTGTATTTGTTTTCTGAACACTTTTGAAACAAACTAGCAACTGTAGAGATCTTGTGTAACAAATACACTTTCTTCTGAAGAGATGGGCGTTATAGATAGTAATTCTTTCTTCGTGGGAACAGTTATAGCACAGGGGGCTGTGTGACTTCTATTGCTTTGTGCCCTGCTGGGGTAGGTGTCTGTAAACCCTGGTTTCTATCTGAGAGGTTCAGGCAGTGCAATGTAATACATGTGCCGTGAATAGCACACACTAGTGATTCGGGGAATTGTCCCAGAGCTGTGTTGCTAACTAAGCGTGGGACCAGTAAGTCCCATACATTCTTGTTGTGCTGCAGCTTTTGCCGGATGTCTGGCAGCTCTGTAGAGGCAACTGTGAGTGCTGTGACTAGTCTGTTTGATGGCTGGGAAAGTAGAATAAATGCACTGATGGAATAGGAGAATGCTGATGGCCCTAAGGAAACCCACGGTGGTGTATGCCAGTACATACATGTTCTCTGGTTTTGTTTCTGAAGGCCTGCACTTCACACTCTAAGCACTGCTATCTTTGCATCTAAAAACCTGAGAAGCAGCTTCATTATTTTCATTCAGCTACACTGAGCTTGCTTCTTCCCCTCCAATTTCAGCAATGTCAGAACCTCTGAAAATGAAGCTGTTTGCTGAGATGTTTATATACCCATTTGTGTATGTTAGGCTCTTGCATTGAAAATGTTTACCAAGAAATATTAATTAGTACTAGCAATTCTGTGCTTCCTGCCTCATCGTTTGCAGTATTAAATGTGGAAGTCTAATAGGGGAGATTGTAAACTTAACTTCACTGTCTTTTTCTAATGTTTCTAAATAGTATTTCAGATTTAGGCAGCTTGAGTGGTAGACTGTTTTGTTATGATTACTGTGATTTAAGTAAACAAAGTTCTATTGACACTATAGACTCTGGCTTCATTCCAAAAAAAAAAACCTGCTAGAGTCTATCACTATAGATATAATAATATGTTAATTATAAATGTTAATATGTTATTTGTTAATTGGAGTTAATATGTTAATTGGAATTCCTGAATTTCCATTTATGAAAGGAACCCAGTGGCCTGGTTAGAACCATTATATTTTGTAGCAAAATCTAGAACTGTCATCTTATGGCTGTAGTTATCCAGTGACTTTTGAACTGTGAGAGGTGTGTCTGTTTCCCCACCAATAAAATGTTTTCTTTCCATAAAATGGCACTTACAGCTACAGCCTTATGCAGATTTCTGTGCTTGAAAGGCATGAACAATCTTAATTGAATTTAGGTACAATTCAATAATTCCTGGAGTTTTATTTGGTTTTGAGCAGGTTCATTGCTTGTTGTTCAAACTAAGGATTTACGTAGAATCATAGAATCACGGAATGGTTTGGGTTGGAAGGGACCTTAGAGATCATCTAGTTCCAACCCCCCACCAGACCAGGTTGCTCAAAGCCCTGTCCAACCTGGCCTTGAACCCCTCCAGGGATGGGGCAGCCACAGCTTCTCTGGGAAGAGATACTTCTTTACGTTACACCTGATGGATACACTAATATTTGTATTGTACCTGATGGAATAAGTATACATGCTCTCCAAATAAAATTATTTCTGCTGCTGACATGGAGGGCTTTGTCACTTTCAAATTGGAGGGCATGTTTGCATTAAAATTCCTCATTAATAGGCATTGTCTCTGAGCACCACTCCACAGCTTGGGTTGCAGAGAGCTTGCAGAATGCTGCCTTATTGCAATTTCAAAAACCACGGAACATGACCACCACTTCTAGCTTGCTTAGTGTAAAAATTTCTTGTAAATGTCGATGTGCAACACTTATCAGAATTCTCCCCTTGATACTTGCAGGGGTACCTAGGCACAATATGAATAAAAGATGAAGGAAAAAGACATATTTTTGAATTTTGTTGCATTGTATAAACTGAAATAAAACTCTTCATAGTCTTTGAAAGTATTTTTATTTTAATACAGAGCATGGTTCAAATCAGAGTCACCTTTTTTCCTTTTGCGTGAAAGGCAGGGGGTCTAGGACATTTTAATAGCTTTCATATCCTACTCTGCAAATATATTATTGGAACACAATAGTTTCTTTGCATGAGAATCACTTAAATGATTCAAAAGGGATTGAAAAATATATTTCAAGTTTTAATTTTATGCACAGAACATTAATGAGCAGTGCCCCTTGGAGACTTGCTGTCAGTTTAACATATTCACAATAATCTCAACACAGATGTTATTCTATCTAAATCCTTTTAGAGGGAAGAAACTAGTAATTTTTCCTTGGAGAATGTCAGAAAATATGTTATTGTTGAAAATTCATTTTGATCCCACAATGCTATGTAAAATATCATTGGTAGGAAGAATAAGTAGCACATTGTTTCTGAGGTAAAATGCATGTGAAACTTCTTTGAGCCTCCTGTAAATTTTAAAACAAGTGAACGTTTTGTTAGTTGTATGCGGTTTTGTGTCCCTTGAGGGTGATTATAGGCAATGATGGATATCAGCATCTAATTGTATTCTAATTTAAGAGGGTATTGTTATTAGTTCAGATTTCTCTATTTGCTGCCGTAAGGTGATGAAGTTATTGTCTCTTTCAGATAAGTTTCCCTGTGCATTCTCTGAGCACAGGCATTAAAACTACTTGCTAGAAAGTGACATACTTACAGTAACAGTTTTTTGTTGGAAGATAGTTGAAGTACTCTTTCGGTTTTGTGTTCTCTGATATTCCCATGTTTTCTTTTGTTTTTTCTGCTTGTTGCACTCATGTTGTACTTTGTTCTTATATTTATTTTGAAATATCTTTTTTGTGTTAGACTAGTCTTACCTGAGTACAGCTTTGACAGTGAAGTTATGCTGATGCTATAAAAGTGGTAAGGTTGTAAATACAATGTAAATACGATGCTGCTCAGTATTGGTGGAATGGTTTCTATTCCACCTAATGTTAACCAAGGCTGATCTTCAGTGGAGAAGCTGTAACTAGTACCTTGTATAGAGCCCAGCCTATACCTAAATGGTGTGTAGGTAATGTGAAAGAGCGTATTTAGGAAAGTGTTGGATGACTCAAAGCAATGGTTCTGCAGTTTTCCCAGGTTCTAAGAACTCTTCTAGGACTGCAGAAATACAGCTCTTCTACTTGTTGATAGTGGAGTACATAGTGCATCATCACTTCTAGGCAAAGATAGCTGGTTAGAATAAATCCCATCAGATTTTTCAGAAGTGTTTTGAAGGAGGAGGGGGGTGAAAGATGAGGATGTGGTTCATACATTACAAATAACAGAAGGAGAATCACCATTTCAGTCAAAGAAATGTTCCAACCCCTTCTTGGGAAAGACCTGCAGGTCCCACAGCCGTTTTGCGGGGACTATTGACAGTAATAAAAGTTGCAGTTCTGTAACATGTAAAGTAAGATTTCAGTTTCGAGGATGAAGTCTATTTTATGGGCCTTGATGTACAAAATGGCAGGGGATGATGACTTGCTGAAACTTCAGGATAATGCAATGGAAATATCCTTTATGAAAATGTATTTATTTTACAAAAACAGATATCTTGATGTAAAATAGCTGTTCTGTTCTCCACTTTGCTGTTAAGAATGGTAAAGGGAAAATAACTGTTAATATGATGATATAAAATAGTTACGAAAATGTAAGCAAACAAAAAAAGTCAGATAAAATTTCCGAGCACAACTGCTGGGTTTAAATGTTATTTAAAAATGAACCAGAATCAAATTCAAATGTAAAGGTGATTTATATAATACTACCACTAATTTTTTCAGACTAGTAATGCATTTTTTTTGTTTGAACTTGTAAATGTAAAATTTTGACATGTATTTAAATATTAATAGAAATTTGTTCTAGATAGATAAATTTGAAGTATTCTTTTGCATTTTTAAAGAACAAGGAACACAATAATTTGCCTATTCTTGTAGCGAATTGTGTATTAATGACAGTAAAGGTACATATCACTGGCTTTGGGCTCACTTTATAGTGCTTGATAGATTTGCCTCTATTTGTCACATCTACTTCATCTTTTGTTCATATAAATTTTTGTGTGGTTGAAAAGATTTGTACATCTTGGATAGGAATGAAGTAAATACGTGGAACTGCTGGATATATAATAAATAATTCTAAACAAATATGAAGCTACTTCAACTCTTTAAATCTTTGTTTTGTATCAACAAAACGGTGTTAACCTTTTCAGGCAGCAAACTAAGAACTTAAGACACACATAGAATTTAACACTATGTAACGCTGTCTGTGGAACTGCCGTTGATAGGACCATGTTTCATTTTATGAATTAAAGTGTTGTAATCTGTTGGCTAAATTTTAAATGTAACCTCCAGAGGGCCTCTGAACTGCTAAAATGAGACCATAGAACCAAGTGAATGAGCTTGTGTGTGATACAGGAGTAGGAATTACCTGTACCCTGCTGTATTATTTTGTCTGGTTTTGCTGCTTCCTCATCGGATTCTGAGCCAGAGTGTAGCTTCAAAAAGTAAAGCTGCTACCTGGTTTGTTTCAGTATATCTTAGTCACTTCTATTGGGCTGACAGGATTTTTATTACATTACATAAATTTAAATTATACAACATACACGTTTATGAAATAAAGTGTTTCTTTGTCTATCCACTAATAAACCTACTGAATTCTTCTTTTGGTCTGGGAGCAGGACATAGTTTCATCAGTTCAAATGATGGGAAAGAAAATAGCTTTTCTCTATAATATTATTAATGAATTATCTATCAGGTATAGCAGGCTCAGTTTATACTTCCAAAAAAAAGTATTGGAAGCAAAAGTGTATTTAAATTCCCTTGGACAAAGGTCAGTTGTCCCTGTGCTGTGAGGTCTTCTCAGAGAGAAGACTAAAGTCTTACGCTGAGAATACAGTAAATTTCCTCCCAAAACATGAAGATTTTATTTACCATTATTCAAGTAAATGAAAAGGCCCTTTCTAGTGATATGAAATGGCCATGTACATCTCAAAAAAAAAAAAAAAAAAAATGCTGGTGTGTTTCTGCAGTGTGCAAAGTAGAGGGTGACTTTAGCAATTGCTAGCTCTGCACCTTACTGCTGATAAAACTGAAGACTGGTCTGTGATCATCTATGGAATGATGTGCTGTGAAAGATGCTTCTCTTTTCAGAAAATATTCTCAGTATTAATGTCTGGAAGGCTCTTTGGATAAGCCCCTGCCTGGAGAATGAAATTCAGCTCCTCAATAGAATACAAAACCCTGCCTGGAGAATGAAATTCCGTTCCTCTGTAGAATACAAACAGAAAGAAATGCTTTCAGCAGCAATCTGTTTTTTTTTAAAGTAGCTGTGGGAGGTCATGGGATTTAAAATATTTACACTGCCATACTTACAAAATACAATGAACCTAGAAATATTTAGTTGCATTCAAAAGGCTCAATATTTAGACATATGCTCTATAGGTAATGTTGCCATAGTGAAGAACGGTTGTACCCTGACTGTAGTAGAAAAGAAATAATGCATAAATCAATTTAGTATTGATATTGGGAAAATATAGGATGTTGGTATTGAATTTAGGTTAGGATTTTGCTGCTTTTGTTTATCCTGAAAGTACAAATGTTTTGTTTTTCTTTACAAATTTGGAAAAAGGTTTATTGTTATCAATTGCTTTATTCAAGATTTGGCAGCTTGCTTTGATCAGATTTGCTGTTTCTTATGTAAACTGTACCTTTAAACATAACCTGAACAGGTTCTTTCCTGTAAGGAAAATGAGTGTTTAACTAGCTGCTGTAGCAAGATACATGCAATAAAAAGGCAAATGATGAAGCATCTTAATGTAGCTATAAAATCTGGCTTAATAGATCTTTGACTAACCCAGGTTATGACATACAATTTAACACATATGTATCCCAATTCAATGAAAACCTCTTTCAGTAGCATGCTAAATAGTACCCACTCACGCAGGCTTTCACATTACAGTAATTATGGGGGAGGGAGGGAATCATAAGAACAGAAAGAAAGTTTACTCTTCCTCTTTATAGTGAAAACAAATGTGTTTTTCTCCAGAATCTGCCAAGCCTGTGTTTTAATGATTTAACAGATGGAGTTGGCACATGTGAACCTGGAAGATGCATCTGTCTGATTTTTCCAGTCTGAGGATTTTTTAACTGCATTAATGGCACAGACGATGGTAAAATATCACCTCCCCAGGCTGCTTTGCTCTCCTAACACATAATGTCTTTTAAGGAAAAAAAAAGTGATAGGAGACTGGGGTGAGGAAAAGGCCAGAGAAATACGGATTTGAAAAGTTTAATATTTTTTGTCTTCACTGCATTAGGCTTTTAAGCCTTTCACTTTGAATTTCATGTGTGCATGGTATGGAAACAGAAATTCTGCCCAAGAAGCATTATCTGTTGTCTTAGGGTTCTGTTAATTAATTACTCTAAATAAACACCATTTAAATAAGGAGACCAATAACTACTAGTGTTTTGTCCTTTGTAATTTAAATGACCGAGTTGTATTTCCAATTTGATGATTTTACTTTTTTTGTTTGTTCCTGCAAAGTTTCTGCTCAAGTATTACTTCAGATTTAGCAGTCTCATTTAGTCACTTGTACTGTTCATTTAAGTAGGCATGCAGATGCTTAACTGTTTTAACTGTTTGGAATGAGGACTCTATAATTTGAATTTCCTTATTTTCGAGTGGAATCCTTAGCACTCATCTGGACTTTGTACTGAAATCAGTGATATGACTACCTGTGTAAAGACGCTGAAGACTATTGATTAAATGTCTCAGTAGAGCATAGGAGTGAACTAAATTACAGGCTCATTATACTTCAGCTTCTATCTGCTTCTGCAGATATCTCTATAATAAAGTCCCTTTTCTAAGGGAAGTGTTTTCCAAGGACCTGAACAGTACTTACGTAAGTTATCCAGCTGGTTGCACTAACACTACAGCTAAGCACTTGCTAGGATATGGAGGAGCTCTTCATTCTGTTTCTAAGCAAAAATGTTGTGATAAAATGAAATTAATCTGCGGTGGGCTGTGAACTGTCCCAGTACTTGCTTTAACAGCACCATACTTTTTGGTTTGCTTGTTATGGTTTGAGAAACCCACAACAGTTTATTGTCATCAGACAATTATTCAGCCAAACGATGACCCCTCCCCACCTGGGAAGTAGAATCAGGGAAAAAAGCCAAGGAAACCCCAGGACTGAAATATAAACAGATTTAATAGAGTAAGACTAGATAGTTAACATTAATAACACTAAAGAACCAGTATTGATCCCAATGCCAATATAAAATACACAAGGACTGTCCTCAGCCCATTCTATCATAGGAAGCCATGCACTCCCAGCAGGGACGGCAAATGTGGGACACTGTGAGCGCTGCGGCTTTGGGAGGAAGGGAAGGGGTCAGGGCTTCGGCACCGGGGCTGGAGTTCTCAGGATCGCAACCATTAAGGGAGAGAGAACTTCTTGCAGCAAACTTTTTAATTTATATTGAATGTGATGTTTGTGATATGGAATAAACTTGTTGGCAGCTTGAGTGAAGCGCCCAGGTCTCGCTCCTCCTCATTGCTGTACCTGGCTAACCTTGGAAACAGCGAGACCTTGAATCCCACATAGCCTGGCTGGCTATAAAGTAAATATTTTCACAACTTCAGACACTAGAGTCTTCTAAAAGTGCAGTTTTCCCAAGCACTAGAAATTAGTCCTGTGTCACTCAAACCAGGATATCACGTCAGCTTTATCTTACTAGTGCTGAGAAAGAGGAAGATCTAAAGAGAACCGACTGTCGTTGTTAATGAAATTAGCACAGATTTCTCTGCCTGACATACTAAAAAAATTTAAAATGACAATGAAAAGGGCAGCAAAACTATTGCAAATTTCTGGAGCTTCTTTTCTGGAGGAAAAGGTATAGTCATACAGCTGTACATCAGCAATGACTGCATAATCAGATATTTCACTTACGTGTGGAATCAAAGAGAGATATGCAGATAGCACAATGGGATTTGCTGATTGGTCTGATGAGAGATAGTACCTCTGTCTATGAACTTTGCCTTGCCAATATTTTTTAGATGATTATGGCTGAAAGAACAATACCAAAAATGTACAGTTACATGTGTTTTCACTTCAGAAAATCTATTTGAAGTCGATGCAGATGCCCCACCTGCACTTCCTGGTAAAATGTGAACTCTGATTGCGTGAGGGAGGTGGAGCCCTGTGGTTCTACCGCTGGCTTGTCTGCTTTCTTCCATCTCTGTAGTACTCCAGTCTTGATGCCACAGGCCTGTTTCAGACTGTTAGGTTACTGAGGCATATTTTTAAGTAAACTTACTTGTTGAGACTGCTTCTCCGTTTGCTGGTATTTTGTATAGTTCCATTGCCTCATTTTACATATCTAAAAATGAGATATGTAGATGAAGTGAACTATCAGTACATTCCACTTGCTCTGGGCTATCCACCATCATAGGATTCACCATCCTTTGAAGGTGCCTGTTTCTTTTGATAACAACATCTTAGGCCGCCAGCTTCAAATAAATTAATAACTTCTGGTTGAAGTTAGGTGTCCTTAACACTACTTTTGCTATCTATCATGTAAATAGGAGGGTTTCAAAATGCCTTTGTACAGTTATAAAAAAAGACTTGAGCTAGTGCAGAATCACACACACTTATTTCAGTAGTCTTATCCTGATTCATGTAGATACAAACAGAAACAGAATGATCCTCTTCATTTTTAGTGAATCAGAGAAAAGTGCTAAGAAACTTCTTTCTTCAGAACCACTCAAGTCCTGAAAAGACGGTGCCAATTTTCTGTAAACCTCGTTCACTGACAATATCATTGCATTAACCATAGCAAATATCACTAGAACTGTTTGTTTTCTTAATGCCCTTTTGTATTTTAACAAATGGCTGTAATAATTTTCTTCACAGTTTTAAGGTTTGATTAATCGGTTCATTGTGTTCTTTCTTCAGAAGAACACGTGTTACTGATATCCCTTGGTATGAGTGACATATGGGTCCTAGCTGAAACAATGGAAAGTCCTTTAATTTAGCTAAACAAAAATATGCTTGGCACTCTGTTCTTTGATACTATTCCAGCCAAATTTCACTTGTAAGAGCGATGTGGCTTTTTTGTCATTGACTATGGTGGCAGTATATCATCTGGATGGGATTCTTCATGCTTGTGAGGTGTGGCCCACAGGGTACTAGCCATAATGAGAAAGGTGACATTTCTCTTGCGCTGCTCTCTTCTGCCAAAGTTTTTAGTGTTGCAGCTCAAGTCAGCCAACAAGTAGAAAAGGATGGAAATACCTGAAAACACAAAAATACCCTAAACTGAATGAGTTTTTTCTTTCCTTTCTATGCTCTCCTATTCAAGTTTTCTGGTAAGTATTTTTCTTTTAAAAATTCTGGGGTTTTTTTGTTGGTGTTTTTTTTTTTGTTTGTTTGTTTGGTTTTTTTTTTTTTTTTTTTTTAAGATCATCTAACACAACACTCTTAAGGTAAAATCTGTGCTAAGGGAGATTGCCTTGAAATGTAGCAATGGAAAGCAAATGAATACTCTCCAGGATTCAAGCCAGTTAATAAACTGGATGATTCCAAAGTGCTTATATGGGCTTTATCATATGTGAGGAGACATCCGGTAAGGTGATGCATTTCAAACCAAAACCTCTCAACACATTGAACCCTGTTATGAATGGACATGGTACTTTTTGGTTTGTATAATGCTAACTGTTTAGTTGTTGTGTGCTTGACAGAGCACTATTAATTATGGGTTTTAGGAATCTTTTGAATGACATGTACATTTTACCTCTCCAACAAATTCCAAATAGTGTGTTGCAAGTTGAGGAATTTTTATTAGCTTTCAATTCATTCTTCCATTACTTTTTTTTCTGGACAATGATAGGTAGCATACTTTATTCATGTGCATTGACAGCAGAAGGAGGAAAAATGTGCCTTCTCATTAAAGGTAATGCTCATTCAAAGTCCTTCCCCAACCAAGCTAGCTGTAACCACTGTGGTAGTACTGCAGTTTGCACTAACTGTTTGAGTAACACTTGCAGTGCTGATTACTGAACAGGCCTAGCTTCGTAGGCACTAGGCATTTTGATCTACTCTAGTATTGTCTTCAGTATGATATTAAGGAACTAAAAAGCATGTGAATATATCTGACTTGCTGAGCAGTCTTTTTCTTATTGTCTTTCAAATAAGACTCTATTTGAAAGGCTAGGTGTACCAGAAACACTGAATTTGTAAGACAGAATGAAGGAACAAACATGAGAAATTTTTGATGAACAACTTCCAAATAAATGCCGTGGAATGCATCATCCATGGAAATCAGTCTTTCTATTGATAAATCCATAAGTTTCTTCTGTATCTTCTATAGTAGATCCACTGTAGCTTTCTACTGTGTAACTGAAATGAATCCCATCCTTCAGAGAAAAGAATTCTCCGTTATTGAGGGATATTCTCATTTTAAAATATTAACTGCATCATGCAAGCAAAGTATAGAATGTATGCATTTAATGTCCAGTCTAAGAAAGTTGGAGTTAAAAACTGTGTCGAATACAGGTAGCTGCCTCCTAACTCTAAATTGCCTTGTTTGGAACTTACAAGCATGACATGCGAATGCCTGCAAGCTGTTGTGCTCAATGCCATTAATTCCTAGAAAATAAATGAAAGCTAATATTGAATGTACCATAAAACGAAACAATTATGAGGATATTTTTATACTGGCAATCATGATTATTGGCAGTTCAGACCATCAGAACTTCTTTGCATGTCTTTTCCCTGTACATGTGTCCTGTATAAGGAGAGGCTCCACTGCCAGTTTTAAGAAACTTCTGAGAGATCGTGATTCTGTATGGCTGTATGCGTGCATACGGTGGTGGTGGTTGTTATTGAGAAACTGTTTGTACTCAAGCATGGATTTAGATATATTTTTTCTAGTAATCTGTTTATGAATTTTTTTCCTAGGAATAGAACAATTTGTGCCGAAAAAGAAAAGGTTAGTCAGTGCGTAAACATAACCACCAGCTTTCACGATCTTATAAACCTCCAGTTATTGAACAAACCAGTTAGAATGATGACTTGGCAAATATGTAGCCCACACTTACAGGATTATTTTTAGGATAGCTTACATCAGCTTTAAAGTAATCCGTGATTCAAGAATTAAAATATAAAAACTAATAAAAGTTCTTAAAGCAGGAAAGACCAGAAAAGAAAAATGGAGTTCCAGATGAATTTTCTTCCTATCCCAATTTTCAAATTTATGACAGCATTAGGCTTAATTTAGTCCCTCTGACAGCAATTCTTCTCTGTAACCTGGAAAGAAAAGAACATGTCTAGAGAGAAGAGAGCGTTCTCTATTTGCCATCTAAGTTTATATGGAAATAATTACTAGATTCTTTGGAGGGCTTATGTTCTGTTCGAAGTGGTTATCTACAGTGGGAAGTTAGAGCATGCTAGACAGGGAAATCAGGCTGAACAAGGCCTCCTTAACTTCTCACTCTTATCCTTTTTATTTTCCAGTGGTCAGGCATATCCTTTAAAAACTGCAAAAACAGGGACATAACTGCATAGTATTATTCAGGCCTTCACATACAGGCCAAATGAACGCTGCTTTCTAGAAATCCAGACTTTTTGCCAAACCTCTCCTTTGTTGGCTAAGCATATATATAGTTTTGGAGTGAACTGAATACCTATTTGCCCATCCCTCTGTGTGCAACACCCTCCAGATGGTTCTGCTTGCATAACCACTTTTTGCCTTTCTCTGCTGGGAACCTGTAGTGATTTTTCAGCGTTACTAACCTGGCCTTTAAGGCAGTTTCTTAGCAATTCACAGGGAATGTCCTTAGTAAGTCTTGCTTTGGTTCTATATTACCTACAGTCCCAATCTGTTATGGATGCCATTAGCAAAGCATGATGCTGTATTTTCTGACCTAAAACAAATCATTAGAAATTCATGTGCAAGGTAAGCTCACCAAATAATAACCCCTGCAGTGGATGTGGCAAATCTGTTACATGCACAGACAGAAAATTAGCTTTGAAAATGAAGTGTTTGCAAACCAGGGGAAAAAATACATAAAGACAAGTTACAACAGCTCTTCCAAAAGTTCATTTGCTATTTGTTTCTAGTCCTCACTATGATAGGGAAATTTAGAAAGTGCACAAGGTGTTTGTTATTTTTTTTTTTTATTTGTTCAAGGTTTCTCTTGATTGACATCTCTTCACGGTTGTATTTTGAGTGCAATGTCTTGCACCTAGATCATGGGCCTAGATCCCATGGGTCTAGCTCAGGGAACCTGAGATCTCCTTGGAGCTTAAACAGTGAATTACTGTAATAGTCTGGTTAAATTACTTAAGTTTTTGCTTCTATCTTACAGAGAGAGTATAACACTACTTCCTTACTTCCATGTCATTTATCTGGTATCTTCTTAGGTATTCAGGACAGGAACTCTGTCTCAGTCTGTGTTTTATAAAATCTAAGATACAAGGAATCTGGTTTCAGAGGGGACATTTAGGTGTTACTGTATAGTACTGATAATCAATAACAAATAAACCAGGCACTCAAGTTTCCCAATCTTCACGTTCCTTACAACTGAAGTGTTTGTAGTTTCTTGTTCTAGCAACCAGGTTATAGTGAGCCACAGCAGCTTACTACAGTTGAAAGATTTTTTTTATTTGTTGCCTGATTTGGCAGAGTGGGCCAGGTAATCAGGAAAATGCTAATCCTCAGAATGTTGGATATTTTTCTGTCATAAGAAATGAGGTTTTCTTTTAAATAGTGTGGTAATTATAGTCAAAAACTGTTGTTTGTGATAGCTTTGAGAATTGACACCAATGCAAGGTAAACTTAATTTGTATCAATATTTGTAAAAGTATGTTAAAACACAGGCACTATGACTGGAAATGCCCTATGGCAGCTTCCGTAAGATGCTAGTAGAAGAATATAAGAGGGCCAGGCTGATCCATTTATGAAGAAGTCTTTCATCAGTAATTTGAATAAGATTTGTCTTTCACTGTAATCAACAAGCAAATGAAGAGAGTCAGTAATAGAAGCTTTTAGTAATAAAGTGTAATTGATGTAAGAGAAATGAACAACTCTTTCATCATGACAATGTTAGTTGCCACCTCTGTAGTGGCAAACACTCTTAAGAGAAGACAACTACTCAGCAGCACAAAGTGTGACTGAATGCCTTTGAGGAATAGAAAGTGCTAAATGACCTTTAATCATTTTAATCACTTGACTGGGTAGAAGAATTCTTAATGAAGGTCATATGACTGGAAAAATATCATAGATGATAGTGCAAGTGGCACATTCTTGACTCTTACATGCTCCTCCTGATTAGGGTCTTTCCCAAAAATGTTCGTTGCAGCTAGTGTCTTTTTCTTTGGAAGATAATACTTTAGCACAGTAATAGTAACAGAGTCCTAATGTACTACGTGGTGTCAGATGGCAAAGACTGGTGATTCTTTAAAGCAGTGTTTGGTGTAAATAATAAGAATTTAAAGACTTTCTGTGTTGATTGTTTTTATAATTTTGTTTGAATGCATTTAATCCCGTTCCCACTGGAAAAAATAAATCACTGATATAATTACTAGTGCTTCTAAAGACTGGTTGTGGCCTTTAGACACTGGGCCAGAGAAAACAGAGTCAGTTTGACTGTACACAGCTTTTTGAAAATGTAGTGTCTTTGTTGGATTTCCTTGTGAAGTAGTCAGGAACTGTAATCCAGTTACATCTAGACCTTACACATAGGTTGCTTATCCCTGTAATGACAATAATTACACCTCATAATGACAGCAAGAAGCCTCCCGGGTGATTTTTTTGTGGGCGTGAATCAGGTGATTCTCTGGGCCCCATTTAGAACAAAAATGTGGTGGGGGGAAAGAAGGCAAATAGCTCAGTTAAGAGAGTGAACTTTCAGAAGAGGCTGGGATGAAACCATATAATAAATTTTAGGCAGCTGACCTATTGAAGACAGACTTGGAAGGAGAGTAGAGCTTAGAGGTTTGGCTTGACATCCAAGTAGAGTTCCTCGGTGTAATCCTATAGGGAGTAAGTGATTGCTTACAAGGGTATTCTGGAATGAAGAAAATACGATATATTGAAATTATGTTAATATTTTTATTTTGGAACATTAGCTGGACATGAAGACCTTTGCTCTCTCCTCTAACTAAAAGTTGAAAGTAAGTGTATTCAACTGGTTGTTTTTCAGTTATTTTTTATAGAAGAGCAGTGAATTGCCCACTGCTGTCAAGAAGATGATAACCAAGAGTAAAAGATAAATCACAGGTTAAATATTTAAGAGTAACAGATCTAAGGCAAGGTGACATTCCATTTTGAGAGATGGTTGAGCTCGTTTTTGTACAACTCTGCAACTAGAAATACTGGGGATTGTAGTGCTGAGACTACATTGTGTTCTGGTGCACCCTTGCAACTCTGCTTTCCCTGGGCATATTGGCATGGGTCAGCGTTGGTAATTTCTGAATTTGTGTCCAGTTCTATGGTACATACGTGCCTGTACTCTCGTCATGGTCTGCTATTTTCTGATGTTCTGAGGACTCAGTTTACATTTACACTAGCTCATTTCACAAGACTGCATGTACTTTAAGACTCCTTACACTGTAGTTTGAGAGTTGCCTTGTTTGTTCCTTTTTCTAATTGGTGCAATGAAAGCAGTCTGCAGAGACATCAATATTAAACATCAGAAGACAGTTTTCTAAGTAGAGCATGCATCTGATGAGCCATGTGGGAGAATTGCAGGGAAATAGGTCTATGCTGGCATTAAAAAATAAAAGCAGCCCGCCTTATTTGAACAGAGAGACAAATGCAACATTTGCATCCGTGGTAATTTGGATGCTGGCAAAGCAGCCTTTTTTGTCAGTCTTTTGACTTCAGACACTGTCATATAATTTTCACTCAGAAGAGTATGTACCAAAGAAAAAGGCAGGCAATGTATGTTTATTTCTTTACATGTTCAGCGGGAAGCCAGTTATTTGTTATTCAGACACATCACATGGTATTGCATTGTGTAGCATAACAATGAAGTGTGATAGGTCTTGAAAGATGGAAATGTCTCTGTGGGACACTCGCTCTTGGGGTGTACATCTATCAGTTTGTATCGTGCCTTTCCAAGTCAAATCAGAGCAGCAGAAATCCCAACATCTGTGATGCGTGCTTTCACTTTTTAAAAATCAAATATAAACATAAACCGTAGGAGTCCTGTTCCTAAGATGAAATATATAAGCTTTGTCATAGTGTCATTAATATTCTGTGTTTCTCAGCACATGCTGAGTGTTGCTCTGTGATGCTTCAGATTTGGGCTCCAGAGGAGTTTGTGCAAATGTTGCCTTCAGTTTCTGTGTTATGTAAATGCATTCCTTTTGCATCACTTCTTTTCCACCAAATTTTACTATCATTTGTAGTTTCCAGTGGACCCAGGCTGAAAGTAAAATGCAACTGGAGAAGTTAAGCTTCCATGTGATTCTGTGTGAAAGGCGTGCGTACATATGAATTTTACAGACTCAGCACAAAACCATAAGGCCTTGAAATTCACTTAAGTAGGGCCAAGTCACATACTTGCAAAAAGCTCTGTAGAATTTAGTGAAGTCTTTTTACTCTGAATTTTTCACCTAATTTGGAAGTTTAATTACACTCATGAAAGTGCTGAGGTTGTTACAATTCGTCATGTTTCCTTAGCTGCAGATGAGGCAAGGGAAGACAGCAAAAAGAGTTGTTGTAAGGAGACTTTTACTAAGAGATCTTCCTGTGTTTCTCTCATGACAGCTTGTCTGCCAATTTACATTCCTGAGCTTCCAATATCACTCCAAGCTAGATATCTCTTGAAAACTGATCCGTTTATTCCATTCCTACTCATCGCATTTTGGTGAGGAGGCCAGGTTCACATCTAACTGTAGTCTGCACAGGAAAAAGCTAGAGCAAAACACAACTTTCATAAATTTTCACTGAGAGGGGAAAATTTGCCCTGCAAACTGGATATTTTCTGATTGAGCACAATTTGTTCAAATCTTAGGGTGCTGCAAATGATAAGTATGAGAAGAATGTGAGAGAAAACAGTAAGAACAAAATTCTCACTTTTATGAAATCTGCTCTGTGGTGCTGGAGAGAAGCAGAAGGTTCTTAATGCAAATTAAAATCGGGCCCTAAAACCATATTGAGTTTTCAAACTCATTTTTGGCTGCCCCTGGCCTTGCTGGTGCTGCTTTCTGTTTCATTGTTAAATCTGAACTGTTCTCTATATGCAGTCTTCATAAATAAATGTAAGTTCTTTTTCTATTAAAAAAGTTGTGCGTTGTTTGCACTCTTGACTTTTCACAAGCAAGCATTTTAAAACTAACTTTTACATATGTTGTAGTAATGTCTGGGAACCCCTAGCAATGGATCAGGATTGTATTGTCCTAGATGCCTCACAAAAACAAGTGCCAGCTCTTATTCTAAATAATTTACTTTGGCCATAGGCACAATCAGCTGGTTATATTTAGCTATATTCTGTGGAGCCATTTCAGCACATTAAGTGTAACGTTATAGAAAACTGACTCTGCTGGTTTCTGGATTCAAACTTACTTAGAAGTTGTGGTATGGACAAGCCTCAACTATATATTTTCTACTTTAATACCAAGATGATTTCAACATACCGTGTTGATGTCATTACTATCTTTTTTTTTCTTATAGTTGAGGTTTTGCTCAAATCTTAACCTCTTGAATTCATGTGTTAGTGGTTTTAGTTTACCTTTTAAACGAAGTTTCTAGCCTTTATGGCTGTTGAGAAGCTGGAAAATCAGAGTAAAATAAACATAACATTGTTTTATTTAAACATTTTAATAAAACCTGATCATCCTAAGCATCATGACTTCTGAATACCTGAAAGAGCTTCAGAAAATCTCACTGTTTTGAGTAAGAAGGTCTTCAGATTCAGAAAGAGCATGTTGAATTAAATTCTCAAACCAGGACAAGCAGACACCCTGTAGAATGTATCTGTACCGGTACATACACTTGGACAAGCACGTAAATGGAGGGGACTCTCCATTTAGCTGTCTCCGCATGGGTGAATTGTACCTAGTCCCTGCGTTATCCCAGAGGTAGCAACTGCTGGTGGTGCTATGTCATAGAATGGAAAGTAACTTCAGACACTCAAAGTCACTCTCCATCTTCGAAGTCAGGTGTATAAGAGAGATAAGGGAACAGCAGATTGCCACATATCAGTCTTCTATTAACATCTCCTGTGCTGTTTAAACAGTTTTACAAATGCCCTGTGCTTCATTGATGAGAACAGCATGTATATTATTTTTATGCCCAGATTTCACTGAAAGCTAATGCCACCTGTCATAGATGCTGCCTTGAAGCGTTTCTTGTTCAGTTCATTCAAGGCTTGATTTTGCAGCTGCTGCTGCTTTAGGCAGGTTTCCTCCCCTCATTTCACTGTTTGCAAACTGATTCTATAAACTTTTCTTATGAACTGCAGAAAGCAATGCTCCTGAAAGGAGTAAGATGGCATTTCGTGTGAGAACAGCCCTCAGTAGGGTCTTGGAAGGAGCAGAACCTAGAGGTTTCTCTTTAACTCTTCACATCTTGTTCTGTAACTTCAAAAACAGCGTTTGGGAGAGAATGATTTAACATGCCCCTCTGAACTTCCCAGGGAGGAGTTAGTATAGTTCTGAGAAGAATTATGGTCATGTTTGAATTACAGGATTTATTCTACATAAATTATATTTTCTTGAGGTAGCAGCTAGGACTAGGGGGAAACACTTTGCACTTGCTTCTTCAAATTGTGCTATTTTGGTTTTTTTTGGCTTATTAGATGATTTTTCCTATGAGCTCTTTTATTGTATGACTGCTTCCCTAGCTGGGGGGCCAGGCTAACGTGTTCAGCTGGGTCATCTTTTTACATTATCATATGTAACAGCTATGCCACTGGAAGAAGCTGATAGTTTTTTGATTATAGCTGTGCTCTTCCACATCTCACCTGAAGGCTGGACAACTAAAATGGCATTAGTAAGGTTATCTGATGCACAGTTTAACAGCAAGCGTGTCGTGGTTTAACCCCAGCTGGCTTAGCTGCCAGCACCACACAGCCTCTTGATCACTCTCCCTCCAACCAGATGGGGAGAGAATCAGAATAGTAAAAGTGAGAAAACTCGTGAGCTGAGAGTACCAAGTTTAATAATTAAAGAAAAAGCTATGCACGCACACAAGCAAAGCAGAACAGGGAATTAATTCCCTTTTTCCCATGGGCAGGCAGGTGTTCGGCCATGCCCAGGAGAGCAGGGCTTATCACGTGTAATGGTGACTTGGGAAGACAAACGCCATCACTCCAAACGTCCCCAGCTTCATGTGCTGCGCATGACATGAGGTGGTCTGGAGTATCCCTGGGGTAGGCTGGGGACAGCCGACCTGGATGTGTCCCCTCCCAGCTTTCTGGGTGCCCCTCGCCCTCTTGCTGGCAGGCCGTTATGAGAAGCTGAGAAGTCCTCGACTGCTTAGCAACAACTAAAATATTGTGTGATCACACCATAATATATACACATAATTGTGTCTATTATTGTGTTATAATACAATAGTGTTTTATTGTTATATTGTGATATATTTGTGATAACACAGTAGTGTTATCAACATTATTCTCATCCTAAATCCAAAATACAGCACTGTACCGGCTGCTAGTAAGAAAATTAGCTCTATCCCAGCTGAAACTAGGACAAAGTAGAATATCTCTTGAATTTTCAGTTAGTGCGGCAGTGTTGCAGCTATCATGAAAAAACCACAAGGATTTTCTGTAGGCAACGTGAACAAGGATGGGTCTTAGATTTTGCCTTCAGCCATAGTCCAGCTGCCACTAAGAAGTAAAAGTCAGTATAGAAGCTGGAGTGAAATATGAAGGCCAAATTAGGAAGAGACAGGTTCATGGGCAAATAACAACACTATGCTGGCTGTCTGATGAAGACAGACAGAAGCATGCCTACATGCACACATTTGCTTGAAGACTTGCTTTTCTGATCTGTGCAGTGTTTCTAAGTGAATCTTCAGTTCTCCTAGGAAACCATTATTAGGCTAATTGAAATGCTACTTGTACATTTAAAAGCAACAAATGTGATGATACATCCTTAATGCCATTCAAACAATTGCATTACATTCTTGCTAGGAAATAAAGTACAGTATATATAAACATTTCAAACGGCATGAAATAAAACACAAATGTTTCCAAAGCCAACAGACTTTCCTTGTGTTTTAAACAGACTATTTGAATGATTTTACAATGTTGCCTGGCAAGGTGAGGGTAGAAGTAGGACACTGTCCCAGAGCAGTGACTTGTTTTCTAGGGATTATTTAGCAGTGGGAATTCTTTTCTTCTCTTTAGAGAGTAAATGGCTCATAGAATAATTACTGTCACTGCTAGTGTATTCTTGTCAATTGAGATAATATTTCATCTTCTGATTGAATAAGAACATGGAACTAATAATCTTTTAAATCTTTATGCAGCTCCTTCTTTTGTTGAATGTTTTACTCATTCACACCAAGCAGCCAAATTCTCTAGTGCATATGTATGCTTTAGTGGAAGATGATGGATGCATATGTTAGAAATAAATTTGGCCCACACTCAGGGAACTTTACTGAAGGATCTGATTCTTCTTTCCTAGCAATAACTGAAAAATATTTCTAACAATAGCCTGATATAACTTTGTCCTCATGGTGGTACAGGATCTTAAAGGCACAACTCTGTTTCGGTGAACTTTGGATCAAGCTTGAGTTGATTTCGTTGTCTCTGTGTGCTTGTCACCCCCTTTTGTCAGCTGCATTCGGATATCCAAGAACTCTTTTGCAACAGTTATGAATTACTTCAGTTCTTACCCTCCAACCCCCAAATCATTATTTCTCATGTGTAACACTTAAAAAAAAAAATAACAGGACTTTTCAGACTGTTGTTCAAATTATTGCTGCCCCTATATACTGCTCTCTGTGTGACCTGCTGAAACCAAAAATATTCCCTTATGTTTCCTTTGTGTGTCTCATACTTACATAGGAATGTGAGGTTGAGTTTGTTGATTCAGTTTTATGTCTATTTGGTATGGATGCGTACACAGACTTACGGTGTAGCTGCGTTGTATGCTACAGTAGGTGCTTGCTTTACGGTCAGAGCCAGAAGTTGTGTTGAACACGTGAAGTAATAGACATGCATCTCACCTGTGCTTACTAGCTCAAGCTCAGTGCCATGTTCATGCAGTGTTCATCAGCTTGCAGTCTGCGTGGAATTTGTGGTATCTCCTTGCAAAGTACTCTCTAGCATCATTGCTAAATAGCTGTTCAGGATGTTGCCCTTTCTTTGAGTACACATATAAATTTTGTGCTTTTCTGAACAGAGGGAAGTGAATCAAAGAGAGAGCTTGGAGGGAGGTATATGAATTGTACTGAATGTGTATTCTCATTAAGTGCACAAAATACCTCTTCAGAGTTAAGTTAGAAATGCTGTTATCCACCATGGGTGGTATTTTGCAGCAAAGTTAACCTTTTAGTGATAATTGGATAGGAATAGTAAACATCTATTGAATGTGGCTGTTGAGTATCATTGTCTGTGCATATAAATTACTAACCATTTTTGAAGAGAGGCTTAGAATTTTCTTAGTGAACCTATGAAAGGGGTTTAATAAACAGAATAATCTGTAAAGTGTCAACTGGGTAGTGGTCATCTTACCAGCGAATTTTTTTATATATTTACGTTTGAAAAATGAGTGCTTGCCACTTACTTGAAACTGTTATTTTTTTAGCAAAGATGAAATACTGTCCCATGCAGACTAGTCATGAAGCTTCAGCTGTCTGCCAGGGAGTTCATTTTTACACAGGTACTTCTGGCATGTTTCTAGTATAGTCTGATAGCAAATTCGACAAATGATTCAAAAGGAGCCACATGGAGAAGATGAGGGGCAACAGGAACAAGTTGCACCAGGATAGGCTTCATCTTGATATAAGAAATTTTTTTACAGTGAGGACAATCACTCACTGGAACAACCTCCCCCTGGTATGTGGTAGAGTATCCATCCCTGGAGATTTTCAAGATGCAATTGGACAGGGTGCTAGATAATCTCTTCTAGACTCTCTTTCCCATGAAAGGTTGGACCAGATGATCTTCTGAGGTCCCTTCCAACTTGGGCTGTTCTATGAATCTATGATCTGCAAGGGCCCCCACTCAGGGTTCATTGCTGGAACTTCCTGTCAAACAGTTGCTTTCTGACTTCTGTTGTTTGCATTGCACAGGAAGGTTGGAAGTACCAAAAATGTGATGTAGTAGTGCCAGTCTGTCAGGTATGTAATATTGTCGCCTTCTTGAATACAGCTGATTATAGTTGCAGCTGTAGATGAATGTTGAATCTGCAGGGACTATTTCAGAATTATAACTTGTTTGTTAGTTGTTCTGTGGTCATGGTCATCCTTTAATGTGGTGATTGGTCTGGACTAGCTATATTTTAGTAGTTACAGGTGAGCTTCCATTCAGGAAATAAATGTTTTACATGACTTTATTAATTTCCCATAATGGTTTTATATTGATCATGGAATAAAAAAAAGCATTTTTATCTTCTGGCCCCAAGCATGTCAGCAAACAGAACTAAATGTGTGGTAAACTGGATGTTGGAAAGGCTAGGAAAATTAAAGTGCTTCACTATTAAATATAGAATATTTCCAGTACACATGCTTATTTTAAATAAGTATTAAGCCAGATTCTTGGCTCGTGCCAGTCAATGTAGTTCCTTAGGAACATGAGAGTTCACCCAGCAGAGCATCAGCCACTGTAGTGTCTATCACATAACATCATGAGAAGTCCTTTGGGAAATGAAGACCGTAATTTACGAAGGCCAGAGTGTCTGTAAGTCTGACTGGACATAAACATAGCAGGCAGTTGTCATTAGAGCGTGGCTGTTGGGACAAAACCAATCAGGAACCACTTTGAGGTGTGTAAAGGCTCAGTTCCTGCTGCCAAGGGAGAATTTGGGGTTTGTGGGTTACAGACTACTGCCCCTCTGAACTGTTAGAGGTGATTAGTGTAGCAAGCACTAAGTAATCTTAGCACCTTCTCTCTTATTGTGGGATGGGAATGACATTGTCCTTCCTTCTTGAGACCAGCAAAAGTCCACTTGGCTTGCTCTGCGGATAAAAAATAAGCCACTTTGAAAATTAATGTATTTCCTCTCTTAGAAAGTAGGAACTTGAGCTTAATGCCTTGAAGATAGAAACACATTTTAATGATATTGGGTCCATTTTCTCCTACAGATGGTGCTATTTTCCCATGAAAAATCCTAAAAGTTTGAAAAGTCAAATGACTTAAATGCAAATTCATTTTTAGCCCAAAGAAAAAACCAGGGTGTTGCAAGGACTATTAAACAGAATGTGAAGCTGTATTGCTCTGGAAGTGGATGAAAATCACATGGAAGCTCCACAGTAAGCTCCTCAAAGCTGTCCCTCTCATCTTTGCCCAATCACCCTCTCAATCTGAGCTATGAGATGCTGTCACATACTGGATAGATTCATATAGTGCTGAGATTTATTTCAGTGAAACTAAGTTTTATTATTAAGGGTTCACACATGCAAACAAGCGGAAAATATGGCTTCAAGAATGTTCCAAGTTGGTGTATATTTCTGGATCTAGCTTATCCATCCTTCTTTGTCATGCCTCACACTTCTGTTGCTTTTGAAATATCCTGTAGTCAAAGCAGGGGAATTACTGGAGGCATCTTAAGTGTTCATTTACCAATCCAGGAACTAAACAAATAATAGAATCATAAAATCATTTAGGTTGGAGAAGACCTTTAAGATCACCAAGTCTGACGATTATCCTAGCACTGCCAAATCTACCACTAAACAATGTCCCACAACACCACATCCACACGTCTTCTAAATACCTCCAGGGATGGTGACTCAACCACTTCAATGCTTGATAACCCTTTCAGCGAAGAATTTTTTCCTAATAATCAATCTAAACCTCCCCTGGTGCAGCTTGAGGCCATTTCCTCTTGTCCTGTTCCTTGGGAGAAGAGACTGACCCCCCCCCGGCTACACCCTCCTTTCAGCGAGCTGTAGAGAGCGAGGAGGTCTCCCCTCAGCCTCCTTTTCTCCAGGCTGAACACCCCCAGCTCCCTCAGCTGCTCCTCACAAGACTTGTGCTCCAGACCCCTCACCAGCTCCGTTGCCCTTCTCTGGACACGCTCCAGCACCTCAAGGTCTTTTCTGTCATGAGGGGCCCAAAACTGGACACAGCCCTCGAGGTGGGACCTCACCAGTGCCCTGTATAGGGAGATGATCACTGCTCCAGTCCTGCTGGCCACACTATTTCTGATACAGGCCAGGATGCCGTTGGCCTTCTTGGCCACCTGGGCACACTGCCAGCTTCTATTCAGCCGGCTGTCCACCAACACCCCTAGGTCCTTTTCTGCCGGGCAGCTCCAGCCATTCTTCCCCAACGTTGCATGGGCTTGTTATGACCCAAGTGCAGGACCCAGCACTTGGCCTTGCTGAACCTCATCCCACTGGCCTCAGCCCATCAATCCAGCCTGTCCAGGTCCCTCTGAAGAGCCTTCCTGCCCTCAAGCAGATCAACACTCCCACCTGACTTGGTATTATCTGCAAACTTACTGAGGGTGCACTCAATTCCTTCATCCAGATCATTGATAAAGATATTAAACAAAACTGGCCCCAATACTGCATCCTGGGGAGCACCACTTGTGACCGGCCACCAGCTGCATTTAACTCCATTCACTACAACTCTTTGGGCCTTGTCATCCAGCCAGTTTTTTATCCAGCAAAGAGTATGCTCATCTAGGCCATGAGAAACCACTTTCTTCAGGAGAATGCTGTGGGAAACAGTGTTAAAGGCTTTACTAAAGTCTAGGTAGACAACACTCACAGCCTTTCTGTCATTGACTAAAGGGGTCACTTTGTCACAGAAGGAGATCAGGTTTGTCAAGCAGGACCTGCCTTTCATAAACCCATGCGGACTGGGCCTGATCACCTGGTTGTGCTGTGTATGTCCCTCATGTTCTCTGTGTGATGTTAATGTTCTCTGGAGATACAACTTTTATATATTAAATATAGTAGACAGAGACCCTGTATACTGACAGTTTCAGAAGTCTCGTGCTGCTCAGTTCTTTTCACTCTTCTAGTACTGCCTCACAGGATTTAGGTGATGGTCAGCCTAATAATCTTTTCCAAACTATGGATTCTTACTACCTTTTTCCTTCACTGCTGACAGATCTTTGATTCAGTCTGTTCCCCTTAGAAAAATGTCTACAGCTATTTCTAATGTGTAATGCAAAGTGACTGATCCAACTCATTTCATGAGATTGTGACTGCTGGTATCTTTCTTAGGCAGGTATAAAATTATACATGAGGACACTGCTTGTAATAACAGCCTGTTGCCCCACTTATGCCACTCAGTACTTTTAAATTTCTATCTTGTCTTGAGTATAAGTGGAATTTGCCATCTCCTAGATTGCTATTCATACAGAGGTCTGTTGTATGGGGAAAAAAATAATGCGATGCCTGTATTAAAAAGCCCAAGAAAAGTGTTTGTAGATTAAAAGTCAAAGTAAATTTTAAAAAGGCAGCAACAACCCATATTGTGTTTTCTGTCACTTTCTCAAAATCTCATTCTTGGTGTGCGCTGGGAACAGGTCTTGTTGCTACCGATTCAGGCTCAGGCTGAATTGGAAATTTGTCAGGAGAAATTTCCGATGCGGAACCTGAAATGTCCACAAGGCAGCACTGATAATGGGAGGAGTTGCCCTTCTCTGAAATCACACAGTGGGACAGCAGAAAGTAAATCGCATTTCTTCTCAGTCCAAACCAGTGAGGGTTTTGTTTAGTTTTTTTTTAACTAAATGTGTGTCATGGGCTGGCGAAGGCTGAATGTGTCCCTTGGAAGACAGTCGCTGCTGGAAACAGGCTGCCGCCAGCAGAGTGTGTGACCAAAACAATACAGTTTTCTTTCTTTCCTTTTTTTTTTTTTTTCTCTTTTCAGAACAACTCCTAGATGTTCTGTATACTGGTAGGCAGGAGGAAAAGAGACAGATGGTGTGACAGTGGGAGAACAGTCTATTTTATCACTAATAAAAATGAGACTTGAGATCCATGTATGGCAGAGAAATTATAAACTGGGAATGCCAGGGATAAAGCAAGACAAGCAGTGACCTTTCAGTGTTACAGAGCTACACAGTGATGTTTTTTCTTTTGCACTTAAAATTTACAGTTTTAGTTTTTCCTCCTGCAAAATATGAATCAAACCAATGGTGTTCCTGATGTACGGTTTAAAGCCTGTTTCAAATAATATTGAGCAAAATATAATTTGGTTGCAGAAAATAAAATATTCTTAGGTTCAAAAAGAAGGCTTTTTCCACCTGCATCATTCCTACAGCTAGCTGCTTGTTTTGCACATTTCCTATTTTAAGTATCAGAAAAAGGAATAAAAATGGATGTTCCCCCCATTCTGTGAACTCTGACAAGTTCATGCTAGTTCACCTCTCTTGTGCGTGTGGCAGCTGGGGGCTTGTGCAGCTCTGAGGAGGTAATAACAGCTGGGAAGGAAAGAGTCCTTTGCAGTTCCTGCAGGCATTCTCACTGTACAGATCTCTCTTTGATTGGAGTTTTTCCCATCTAGCATTAGTTCATGTTTTACTGTGAGGGGATTTGACTGTAGCATGGGCTCTTGTGGAAGGAAAATAATGGGATTTCTTGTTTAGTCAGTCATAAGGTCTCACCTCTTCCTTTGCGTTGAGGTTCCTATAGCCCCAGAGGTATGTATCAGTCTGCAAAGTTGGTAGCCGTAACTGCTGGAGGGAATAAATGAAATTAAGCTTCCTCTGGGCAGAGCTTTTACAGGTCAGCATAGCTACTCCTCTCTTAACTGTTTTCTTTGAAGGAAGCCACTTTAAACTTTCCTGAAATTAGTGCATCTGGCAAGAGGGAAGCAGGTAATGATGCACACAGGGCAAGACTAGATGAGCTGCTAACAAAGTACTCACTTCTGTTGGCTGATGCCAACAGTCTGTCTGTTTCTCATTGGTAGGAAGGAAAAATACTTCACCTCTCTTGAAATATAAAACCAGCTAATTCCTTGTAGCTATCACTTGACATCTTGCAGATTTGACATCCGCAAACTGCTTTAGTCAGTATTTGGGCTACCTCTCACAAGTGTATAGCACTTGCAACGTACAGAAGTGGCAAGCCTTCAGTTGATAAAATAAGTTGTTTCTGGAGTTGCTAAAGATAAAACCATCTAATTAATCCACCTTTTCTGTTTGTTTCTAATTAAGTCACCTTTTCTGTTTGTTTCTGATTTAGTGATTTAGTTCTCATACTATCACCGAGTATTTTCTGAGAATAAAAGCGCTATCACTTTTCTACACTTTTCTCAAAAGTGTCATCACTTGAAATGTCTGACTTTTATGGACAGTCCCATCAGGGTCAGCAAAATTTGAGATGTTGACAGGAACAGAATGGATATTCTTATAAGGGTGATCTCTTGCATGATTCTGCCATGCTTTGCCTGCAGAGATCCTGCAGGCAATGCACTTTTAGAAGTTTCGTGCACTGCTGTATTAGCTGAGTTGTAAGAATAAATGTGTGTTGTATACCACTGCTCCCAAACCGTCCTGCTTCTTCAAGGATGGAAGAGGGGGCGTGGAAGGAAGTAAGCAACAGAAGCCCAATTCAGTTCTAATGAAAATCTACAGGAATTTTTCCAGCAACTTAATGGGAACTGAATTAAATTGTTGGTGAGAAGCCATGTCCAAAAAAACCTGCAGACCTCCTCTTCTATTCTACATCTCTACTGGATCTGTTGAATTTCTTAGGAATAAAAATCTAGCTTACAGCATGTGGAAAATAGAGGGGGTGAAGGTTATGAGAAACCCCCACTTTATTAATGTGGGAGTGGAAAAGCCCTGCAAAATAAACCTTCAAATATACTAAAAACATACCCCCCCAAGCACACAAAGCCTTCCTGCGTTCATAGTCACTGACTTCATCAGTTTCACAGCATTACTTTTCAATCAGCAAACATCATAAAAACAGGAAGGCAGATTTATGGCTGTTTATTAACCAGCACCATTACTGTATTTACTGTAGTGTGAAAAAGGAGATCAAGGAAAAGTGCTACAAATCTCAGTGGCTGCAACCCAGATGCATTTATTTACTTATTGGATAATTCACTAGTAGCTTAGCAGATGCCTGCTAGTTTACACATATATTTTGAGCATATCAGCAGAATGCTGTAGAGGGATGGGTGTTAAAATTCTGCTGGGGTCTGTTGTGGGCACTGCTAGGAAGAAGCTAGTGAAATGTGTTCAGTTTAAGTAGCTAAAGAAGTTATTGAAGAAACACCAAGAGGTTAACCAGTCTGCTTATTTAAAGGGAGCACAAGTATACAGACATAAATATAAAAATATAAATATATAATCTTGCAATAACAACAGGAAGACAAAGATCTGCTATTAAAATAAGAGGAATAAAAGCAACACGCCTGTCTCATTAACATATTCTCTGTTCAAAGAGGAACCACAGTCCTCATAAATCTTACCTGAAGTCCTGGAGCTGTAATATTCCACTTGCTTTGTTGGGTGAATGGTATCAAATATGGAGTTCTGTTTCCTGCAGGCCAGGCCCAAAGGTTGTACTTTACCATTGTAGATGTAATTTATCCCAAGACAGTAAGTCATCTGACCGTGGATGACCTATTTCTATCTGCAGGCAGAAAAAATATTAGCTGTGAACATGGTTGTGTTCAAATGTGCATAAATGCACAAGGGCCTTGTTTACAGAATGCATCTACATTGTTCCAAGTAAACGTGTTCTTTAAAGCAATGAACACTTCTTCACAACAGCAAAGGTTGCATTGGCTGGGCCTGGTCTTTACGTCTTCATTATCTAGAAAGATCTAATTAATGAATGGAAGTTGAATTGAATGTGTTTAGGCCTCAAGTGTGTCCGAAAGATCCATTTCCTTTGTCAGCTTTTCAATAAAAGCACAGCTTGTTTTATTTTACTCAATTCAGATTTGTGGTCAAATGCAAAAGGCTGGATCCAGATTTGTGTTTAAAGTCCAAATAGATTTTTCCTAAGGGGAAATCATGAATCCATTCAAGGCAATTGAAGTATTTCCATTGATGTTTAGTGAATCAGGAAATAAGTTCATCCCAAAACCTGAAGGGTACAACTTCTCTATAAATCATCTTGGTTTTAATTGTTACTGTTGTGGTGGGGTTTTTTTTGTACTTACTGTTGGCTCTGATTGTTAATGCTGTTTTTAAAATGAACAGTAAAATGCAAAGAGTATAAATTATAAATGAACAGTTTCAATGAGCCTGTTGATTGCAATGACTGAAATCTAATTAAGCAGTTTAAGATCTAAGTGATATTGTTATTAAAGAATTATGTTAACAGAGCATTTGATCAGCCTCTTAATTTGTTTTCTGTGAATTATACTTACGAGATAATGTGATTCTGAGTGACAAAAAGATCAATTCTTTTTCTTTCCTCTTTTTTAGGGAAAACTGGTATGTTATATTTAAATTGAAATAAATTGATGGAGAAGTCTCAGGGAAACAAAAGCACTATTTTGGCATCTTAACTAACTTTAACTGACTTTATGTAAATACTAGTACTGACTACTTTTTTTAGTTTTGGTATGACATTATATGAAGTACTTTAAAACAGGAACAGCAATATATGTGCAGATGGATGTATGCAGACACACGTACATTTTTACACAGACATGCTAATTTGTTATGGTGACAAGCTTATTACCACTAGCCAGCAAAATGGTTGTGTGTGACACTAGCTTTTTGCCTGTGAAATAACTGTAAACACCTAATCTACATGCATATATTTTTTCTTTGAAATATAGGCAGTGTGTTTTTAAACCAACGGGAGTCTATTGGGATGCATATTTACTATTTAATTTACAAGTACAGTTCGTACAAGTGGATGAACAGATTGGATTGCTTCCTGTGTGATGCAGATAAGTAGCAATCATGGGGACTACGTGCTAGATAAATATATCTCTTATTTTTGGAAGTGGGGTGTACTCTCGTGACTCTCTGGGAGTCAGTCTTGGTACAGTTCTAATTAACATTTGTATTCCTTCTCCCTCTCTGAATTCCATTAGTCCTGTCCTCCTCAGCTGTCCGTGCTAGCTGACCTCACCTACAGAGTCAATACACAATCCAGCATAGCGGGGCTAATCACATAGTACGCTTTCATCTTTGTTGTACAAGGAGTTGTCTAGCTTTGATTTCCCTAATTTCACTGTAAATGTATTTCTAAAAGCAACCTTTCCAGCACCTCAGTGTCTGCTCCCCTTGCCTTGGATGCTGAGGTGGTCTTTGAAAGTTTAACAGTGTTTGAGTCCAAAGAATGTGAGTCTTGTCCCATCTGCCACAGAGGGTTTGGAGGCATGTTGGTGGGCCCCCAGAGGGGAGGATGCAATTGAAGGAAGAGAAAAAGACAAAAGAGAAAAGGATCATTCTAAATACAAGTGGACACCTAGAATTAGCAAAGTACTCTATTTTTGTATTGGATTGCTTTGATTTTTACTCTGTAGCTCTTTTAAGTTTGTTCCTTGGTTGCTGTGAAAGGAAATCAGGCAGGATTTCAGTCTATGAAAATTTCAGTGTAGTGTAACCGTTAGTTTCTTTGAAACCAACTGCTATATTTCAGTGCACAGCCTGACTAGTACCCTGGGGAAATGGGCAGAATTCCAGGGAGACATTACTATTTCCAGGTTATATATGTTGTTCCTTGGTTGCTGCTGCATTGACCCTATTTTGAATGAAAGCACCAGATGACCCATCTCTACCCCCTCTCTCCCATAGACATACCTGGGATTCTTGAATCAGCTCCTGGAATCCTCCTGATAAACAGCTCTAGTTTTGCTGCCCTCCCAGTTTGTGGACATTCAGTCATTTTGATTTAATTGAAATATTGTTTCAAGGAATTACTTGTAGTTGATGGTCCCTGGCACACATTTATTTTTAAACTTTCAAAACTGCACAGAGAGGAGGGGAACAAATCAAGGGGAGACTGAGATATGATGCACTTAAACCACAGAGAAGGACTGAGAGTGCCAAACACTGCAGAGGAAAGAGAAAGTCATGAAACAGAAAATGACACAAAGAAAGGAAGAGTGACTGGTTGAGTAGCTCTTTTGCTGTGCTATTACTCTGTGTATGATAGGACTCTCATATGCAGTAACCAAAACCTTACGCCTAACTCTCTGCCCTCTTAAAGTTGTTCTGCCTATTCTTATATTGTTCATTCTGCATCATTCCTTGAAGATGACTTCTAATGAGCCAAAATGTGCAGTATTGATTTTGAATACATTCTTGGTTTTCTTTTTATGACTGGAAGGATAGAAAATTAATTTTGCTCTTGAACTGGTTCAAAATCTTCATCCCACACTGTGGAGCCTGGATGTGATGTTGGAAGGTAGTATTTTCTGTCTGCAAGCATCAAAGCGAGATCCAAAGGGCAAGCATCTTTAAATATTTAACCACTAATAATCTGGTTCATAAAACTGACTGAGTGTTTATGGGAGACAGCACTGCTACTTTATGCTATTGATCTAACAGATGCAGTTAATCCTGTATTTTTAGAATATAAAAATGTGCAAAAGTCATTCTGGATAAATAAAAAGAAATACTCAGCAAAGTGCTTTAAATGTTGATGTCTCAGCAGCCTCGCTATCTGTCATTAGTGAGGTTTTTTTTTCTTTATATCTTATTGATGAAATTTAATTAATCAATATCTTTTTTGAGGTTATGATCAAGTAGCATAAAACATTTTACAATTTCTGTTCGCATGTGATATATTTTGTGTTCTCTGAAGGTTTTGTGTCTAAGAGGTGATCCAGCAGACAGCATTAGTAACAACTGACAGACTGTGACTTAAAGGTCAACGACCACTTCTGGTGTATCAAGTTTTAAGCAGTAAACTAAACACACTTTTAAAGAGATTTAATTTTAACTGGTCAGAACTGAGTTCTTTCCAGAAACCGGGCAACCACTGAGGCCCCCAAATCAACTTTTTCACTTGAAATCACAAGAATCGCATAAGAATTTTAAGGCTTACTGTTTCCGAAACACCTTGAGATTCTTAAGCTCAGGTACAATAGGAGAAGAATTGTTTTATTAGTATGTAAAATGACGTGTTGATAGATAGGTACCTCCTAAATGGTGGTTTCAAATATTAAATGATGATTATCCAGAGCTCCAAGGCACTGATTCTTTGAAAGGGCTTTCAATATTGTGGGAGTAGAATGACAGGAGGCTGATTGCAGATGATTAATACTGAGCTACTAATCTGTACGTTCCTTGTTCTTGACAAATAGTATAAATTAATGGAAGAAGGGGCCATCCTTAAATTTGAGATCAGTAGGCCTGGTCAAGTAGGAACTTGCTTCACCGTGCTCCCCGCCTTTGCTTCCCTGAGCATCTCCCAGCTTGACAGACACTCCACCTCTCTTCCAACAGCCTTTGGAGGGAAACGATTGTATCTGCTCCGAGTGCAGGCTGTAGGAGACATACATATCGTAAAAAGCATAGGATGTAGTTAGGTAAGATAGGCAATGTGTGAGAAGAAGGAACTACAATTACCTTTGTTTATTGTTTATACAGACGGCATATGATGCACCTGCTGTCATTAACAAACACGTGGAAGGATAATAAAATGTCTATACTTAGAGAGTCCTAGGGTAATACTGTAACTCTTCCCAGCCTTTCTGTACCTCTTATTTCAACTAACGTTATCCTGGCGATCACAGGAAAAATAGTCATTTGTACAAGAAAAAGAACAAGCCCCAATATGACTACAGAACAGCTTGAACTTTTAATTTTTGTTTTTACGGAAGTATCAGTCAGCTACACAATCCCTCTCCATATTTCTCCCCTCTAAAGGTCAGATACCACTTCCTCTTTATTATGGTATTTGGCTTTTATGCAAGCAACTTCTGCTTGAAAATTTTCACATATCACACATACATCTGTAGGCGAAACATCTCTCCTAGGCATCTATCACTCACTTGCAGCTGACATACAGTCATAAAGGTGACCTATTTCATATTAACAATCAATTGCCTTTCATTGTCACCATCAGGATATGTTCTACCAGTTCACTTTCCTTGTCAGAAGTGTAGATTTAGGGGTCAGACTAAAGATTCTTTGAAGGTAAAAGGATGATTGATTGATTCTATTTATCACTGAATTCTGTCAATTTTATTTTAATACTGAGGAAAAATACCCAAACATTGCTTTCCAACAGAGTAATAGCACACAGTCATACTTCGTATCAAACTTTGCATGCAGTCTTGGTAAAATTGTTTCCATAATGCAAAGAGTGTTATGTGAATCTCAAATTTCAAGGCTTTCAAGGCATAATAGCTTGTTATTGGAGTTCTTTGTGGGATTTCAGTGCTTTGTGTCTTTTATATTATGTGAATTATGGTGTTGAATCATGGAAAAATTAATTTAAAAAATGCATTTAAAAAATAGATATGCTCCTGCATGTTACAGAAGTCTGTGTTACGCAAAAGAAATAGTATGCATAAACCTACCATTCCTGACATCTATTTGAATTGTTGAGCAAAACAGTCTGTGTTCACGTTTTAGGAGACACAGTAATTCACCAAAAGGTGCAGTCTGTCTTTGGGGAACCCACAGATTTGTCAGTGAATTTCATTATGAATATGAGGCATTTTTGTAGAGCAAAAAAAATGCCTTGAAGAGAAATGTCTGTAAGAAGAGGAGGATAATCTCCAGAATAAAGATGCTTCTCTATGTTATAAAGTCCCCAACAGTTGATGAGATTTAGCTGTAGTGTGTATTGGATTAGAATTTATTTTTACTTTGGAATTTTAAATTCCTCTTCTCTCCACCACCCCAACATCAACTTCTCAAATTAGTTGACAATAATTTTTACTGCTTATTCTAGATTTATTTGAACACAAGTGATGTAGAAAATCAGTCCACCAGTGATGTAGAAAATCAGTCTGCCGTAACATTTGCCTAATTTGAACTACTTATTTTCCTCTTGCTTTATTCTGCGTAGCTAAATATGCACAAGGTCATTTGGAGTATATTTTTCTCACAGTAAAAACTGTACCAGTTTAGTGTGGCTATCTGGGATGTGAGAGATCCTGTCAGGTCACTGGCATAATAAATATTGTATTTTTTCAAAGAAAAGTGGAAACTGAGAAAGTCCTGTTGCTAGAACAGAAAAATATTACCTGAGAAAATTCTCATACAGAGAAATTTCAGGGCTTGGGAAATACACCTCCCATTCTTCACCTCTACTCCTTGTGCAGCGCAGATCTAGTCTAACACGATTACTCATGCTGCGTGCTGCCTTCCTGATTTGTTCCACCATATTCCACTGGCCTTGTCAAGGGCTAATTTACCATTCACATTGAGTTAGCACACCAGAGCCTGAAACAGAAATACTACGTTGAGGTTTGGCAGTCTTTTTACTGGAAAATCCCAATTAGAAACTTCTGAAGAAACTGCTGACATTGCTGTGAAGTATAAAACTTAGTGCTGCTCCCTCCTTCTGACAGTATTGAGACTAGTTACTAGCGTGTTGGTCCTGAAGTATTATACTCTTAGTTTATAGTTTTTAGCTTTGACCTTGACAAGATCTTATGAATCACTTTGTTCTCAGTTCCATGAATTCCTCTTAAAATTATGAAATCATAAACTGGCAAAGAACAGTACATTTGAGAGACAAAACAAAAGAATAAAGCAGCAAAGCAGCCATAGAAGTGTTTCATCAGTAATGAGATGAGAAAAAATGCCTAACATTGTCAATTTTCTGAAATCAAAATAAAGGGAAGAAAATACTAGTAAACCTATAAGATGTATTGAAGAGTCTTTTTAGGTCACCTGCAGATATTCTCAACTTCCTAATGTGGAAAGAGGGGGAGTCACCTGTAGAGCTGAGAGAACCAGAATACCTCCCGTTTCTACACTTGCACTACTGTACATTCATTTTTTTAAATTGACTAAAAGCTTACTTGTGTTTCTGACCTGAAGATCTCAGACCAGACACTGCGGTGTATGAATTATTAACTTTAATTTATATTCTAAATCAAAATTTATATAGATGACTGAGATAATTATTTCTGAAGAATCAGAAAGAAAGTTCCTGCAAAATTATTTTTAATATCTATTGAGTTTTCATTAGTGTTTCTGGCATCACTAGCCTAAAGCACAACAGAATTACCTTAAATTGCAAATGTTCAGACTAGAGAGTTTTAGCTGTGAGAGACTACATCTGTCTGCAACAAGAACCATAAACTGTCTGGACAGAAAATTCTGAACCGTTTGTGCTCTTGCTTGAGAAGTACTTCATGTTTTCATGGGACAGTTTGGAGAAACTGAAGAGACTGTCTCCTGTTGGGGAAGGATGTCAGCCTTTGTGCTGTACACTGGCAGCATATCCACAGAAAATGGGAAAGCAGATTAACAGGGCATAGGGATGAAAAGAAAAAATTCAGATCATGGTCAAAGTGGTATGTCTTTGCCATTGCTAGTCCATGTATAGTAGTACATTTTATATTCAGTGTGGGCTACAGGCCTTCTAAAGCTGAAACAACTGTTAATTCCTCTCAAAATTAAAATGTTTCTAGTCAATACATGTTTTGCGTTTCAGTGTTTTTCTAGCTCTGAGACCTGTATAACTGCAATGGTTGGCTTTTAAAAGGCAGAATAAATCATGACCATTCCTTTAACATATTCATTGAAGAATTAGCACAATTCTAACAAATGTGATCAGTCATATATATTTTCCACTGTTTTAAATATATAAAATTGAAATCTTTCACCATGATTTGCAGTCAAATGAAGTGGACAGTTAATAAGTACTCATAACTGCACTTCTTTCCATAGACCTTGAAAAGGATAAAGCCAATAACTTAAACTTTATCCATGCAACAATAAATCTTAGAAACGAAGCACAAAGGCTGAGGAATAAAGCACCTTTTATCTCGTGAAAGGCATTATGTATTGATCTTCACATAGATGTAAATGTCTGACTCTTCATATACTAGTTCCTGTTTCCACTTTGCGCACTGGTATTTTAGTAGCCAATGTGAAATTCAGACAAGTGTTAATGTGAATTAAGCATGAAATTATGAGCTGAAAGCAAGTACTTTAAAGAGCAGTCAGAGTTTATCAGCAAGTACTTGATTCCCAGAATATAAAATATTACCAGTTGTTCTTCAGCTCCAGATATTGTGGAAACTCTGGGGTGTGCTTTGGATGATGGTTTTAGGCAAACACTGTTTACTTCTGCTGAGGCTGATACGACTATTGCTAACCCATGGAAGGGAGAAAGGAATAGTTTCCCACATGTTCTCTTGTTTGATCTTGCTCAGACTGTAAGTCGTCTGCATCGCAGGGACCTGAAGCCTGCGTCCTGAGTCTGGAGCGCTGTTTCCTGACCAGGGTTGCTGCTGCGTGTCTGAGGACAAGCGCTTTGCTCTGGGTGGAGATGAAGCAGGCTCCTCTCCTCGCTCTCAGCAAGGAAGAAACAGAGGAGGAGAGCAAAGCTCTGAGCTGCAGATTGTTCTGTACAGACTGTGCCAAAGCTACAGGTCTTCTCCTGAGAGTCACTGCAGTGTGTGCAAAAAGTGGCAGGGCTGTGGTCTTCACCTTCTCTCTTCCTTGCGGACAGCGATACTTAAAGCTCAGGAAACAACTATGGAAACAATAGCAATAAGTAGCTGAGTAATGTTAATAATATTAACAGAAATGACCACTCACCTCATAAGTTTTTGGATATATTCTAGCAGAGTTTGTAATGAAATATGATTTGTACTATTTTGTATCAAAGTAGAATAAAACTATCATATTGACTGTTGACTAAATAAAAAATGTGATAAATGTTATTACATAAACTTGATTGTACTTACGGATTTGGGCATTCAGCTGTTGTTAACAACTAAGATGGAATTCTTCAACATGTATTCCTAGTTTGACTGAAGATGTAAGTTAACGCTTCATTATTAGGATTCAATCAAACAATTTTCTCTCATTCGTTCTGTCTTATTCTTTCTTTTACCTTCAGGAGAACCTGTGGAGTGGTCAGGTTGTGAATTTGCCATCTCAGCTGTCTTTGCTCTTTCCTGAGGCTTTGCACTCTGAATTGGGTCACATGCAATTTTGCAGTGGTACAATAGTCCTTTTGTGTGAGAACCATTCCTCCTCAACTTGCTTCCTCTGCATCTTCAGGCTGAAGACTATAAATAGAAGATGCACTAAAAGTAAGCAAGGTTCCTTTCTTTAGCTACAGATTTCAGGATGGAACATTCATACTACTTTTGCCAAAATTTGCAAAACTATTGCTTCAAGTTCCCTGGTTCTGAAGAATTTAAGCAGAAACTTAAGCTTCAAAGCCTAGATATGACTCACCCATCATGTATTGTTTTCTGTGGCAGTGGAGAAACGGGTGTTAAGTGGTGCCCCAGCCTCAGTTACCATACAAGTACAGTTACTAACTCTAAAGAACAAACTTACTTTTCCTGTGGCAGCTAAAAGTTTTGAAGATTATTATAGCATGAGGGGACAGCATATGAGATGAAACTACAGATGCTAAGCCTAGAAGTGTACTACTATATTGTGATGGCTATGGCCATCTAGTCCAATATGTATCTCTGACAGTGGCCAGTCCCACATGACAAAGTTGCAAGGAAACTCTACGGCAGACAATCCTGGAATTACATGCTCCAAAGGGACCATCTGTCCTAACCTCAGGCGTGTAGAGGCTAGCTGTTACCCTCAAGCAGGAAATTTTTATCTGTGATTTACCGTCTTTACAAAGATTAAAATACAAGCTTTTCAGCTCTACTAGATCTCACTCACTCAGTTTTTCTAAGCTACTGAAGAGGTGTGAACATTGTATGTCATCTGAAGAGAGTGTCAGTGGGAAATCAAAAATCATAAAAACTACTGAAAACAGTGTGTTTCTGAAGAGTTTGACAACTGCCTTGCTTATTGCAAGGAGCAGACTGAAGAACCAGATGATACATGTCAGATAAACTAAGACCCTCATCTTATCACTTTGCAACAAGAAACATTGCTGATTTCCTTCTGAATGTTTAAGAAGCTATTTCAAAATATGTCCAACATGGACTGCTCCTCTACAAGTCTGGGTGCTATCCAGGATCAGACTCAGCAATGTCAGCATGCTGAAAGACAGTCATATCTCTAGAAAGTTCATGAGGCATCCTAGAAATCTCATGAGGTAAGCCAATCTATGAGAAACTCAGAACTATCAAAAATGAAGACGTTCAGAGAAGTTGTATAAAGTTTTAGTCAATTGCTAAAATATGATTATTCATTTCCAAACCTTTGGAGAGTCATTTCAAATAAAGCTGTGCCTTTTGCTAAAAGTGTGACCAATGTCATACCTGTTAGAAAAGACAAAACAGCAGATACTATATGAGGGCAGAATGGCATAAACACAAGAAAGTCAGTCTCTAAAACATGGCAGTGATCATATGGTTGGACTAATCAAGGGCTTTGAACAGTAATGTTGACTTTAAGTCTTTTACTGATACAAATAATAGACTGTCTTAGCCAGTCTTTGATTATAGAACTGGTAGGCTAGCTTTCCAGTTTCTGCTTTCAGCTTGTGAAAAAGTGAAGAGCTGAGGATCTAGAGAAAGACTGGTATAGAAAAGATGCACAGCCTTTTAGCATTGCCTGCTTGTTTTACAGTTTAGAACTGCACAGTGATACACAGCCTGCAGTGCTGATGGATGCAGATGTACGCATAACATTGAATGCACGCGTTTATGTTGCCTTTGGCTGGAAAGCATTCAACTCTTTTTTTCAGTTGTGTCTTAAAAAGGTACCCTTTGAGTCTTCTTTTTCTTTGAGTAAAAGATGATTTGATTTCTGTCTTCAACCTTCAAAAATTAACTTTAAACGATGTTTCAGAAATGGGGAAAACTCCCTACCTTCTTGCTTATATACAGTGAATATTTTCTTGAGGGATCAGATGTATAGAAGCTTTTACAACGTGCATGAAACAACTTCTGACAGAATAACAAGCTGCCCTGTGCCATCACAGCAGCTGGCAGAGTGAGTCATTGCTTCTGGCCCTGTAATGCAGACCTTGCGTGTCTGGGAAATAATGCCCAGCCAAGTGTGATTGCAAGCTATTATTAAGGCTTTATTTGTGAAATTGGTGTAGTTGAGGTCAAACATCTTTCTCTCTATTTTCATGTAGTGCTTTTAGACAGCTTTCAATAATGATTCCATTATACCCCTACTACGAAGATATCTTACCTCTTACACAAATTGCTGGTTAATTACCAAGTTGTTTTTTATATCTGATTCTGTTTTTGAGTAAGATAGGATGACATTGAGCCAGAAGCAACACTGACTACAGGAAAAAAGGGGAGTTTGAGCTTTAAACAGAAAGTGAGTACAAGAATTCCTGAAACAGATGAATGCAGCTTGAGATTTACTGTAGATATTGAAAATATGTTGTCTAGAAATTGAAATTATTTAGACACAGTGGTTTACCTGCAGGTATCCAGGCAATGCATTATGTTTGCTTTGCTTCCTTAAAATGTTTTAGGTCCATTTTATATGACAAGGAGGTAGAGAATGGTTTTATTTGTAATATCAACCGATTCAGAATTATTCTCTGATTTACAGGCCATATAATGTCTTGACATATTCAATAACCCGGGAGATAACAGTAACATTTATTTTTTAAAGCTTGAAAAGAAGGTTGAACTGTATTGGAGATGCTCAATCTTTGTCCAGAGTTCCAGGGAACATGTAGTACTTCGACGAGCTATTTTTGCAAGGAGAATGAATTCAAATGAGTTGCCCTTGATGATTTTTAGGATATTAGCACGTTGAGCTACCCACTTCATCTCATTTCTGGTATCAACAAGGAAAGAGAAGAACACAGATTACTATATAGTCAGTTGGGAAAAGTAGACTCAAATTTTAGGGTTTCTAACCTAACAAATGGAGCTTCAAGAAAGCAATGTAGAAAACCTGGAGTCCTGACTTTGCTTCCTAATGTAATGCCACAAATTAGACAATATAGATACCCTCTTACATGAACTTATGACAATGCCTGCATCGTCAGTCTTCCTTTTCATCTTCCTCCTTGCTGTAGAAGCCTGTCTATCATCCACACGGACTTAGGGGAAAACAGAACACTGTGGTCTTTTTGTTTCCCAGTAACATGGTACACTGAAGCTTGGGAAAAGCTTTCTTTGTAGAAACATGGGATGTATAGGCAGAAGCCCTTTACCTTGCTGGAGCCCCCAAGTTCTGTGTAGCTTATGGATTTCATGCTTTGGGTATTCTCCTGAAAGAACGGTGGTGGAGAAACAGTGATGAAAATGTCCAGATTTTTGAAAGGGTTTTTTTCCTCACAAAAGAGCCATTTGGCCTTGGAGATAAAGTTACACACAGAAATGCAAGCAAATTGTCCGTGTATTTACTTTATCGCTGTATGTGCAACCTGCTTGAAAATCTCCACAATAAAATGCAATGTATGTTAAACTTCAAGCAAGAAGGGATTTCAGATCCAGGTAAATAATCTGATGTGGTTGAAAGAGGAACATTATTTCAAAGAGGTCACAAATAATGGGTAAGTTAGCATAAAAAAGCTATTTTTCAGTGGGACAAAACATTTGTGATCCTCTCAGGATCATGCATGTTTTCTAGAAGGCAGTCGGCTTGGCTTGAGATACTGTGTTTGTACCTAAAGATAGTCTGGTGCTAGTACGTGCGCAGAAAAGTCGAGCCAAAGGAAGCCCTCAGCTGACAATAGCTACTTGGAATTCTTTTCTTCCAGTTATAAGTACTTGGAAAAAACCTTAATACTTTATGCATTTTCTTCTAAGAAAGCTTTTTAAAAAGAAAAATTATTTGTTTTCTTTCCCAATAATAGGATTCTAAAAGGACCATGATGTTCCTGCAGCTATCATTACTCTATTATGCAGCACCTTGCCCTCTTCAACATTTTATATTTATACAATCCCCTGTGAGACAGAGAGGACCTGTCACCTCTGTGTTATACTTCTAGAAATGAGGCACAGAAACACGTACGCCCTCAGGAATACAGACTAGTTTTCTAGTTTTAGTTCTGAGTTTTCTAGTGACTCTTACTAGGGTGGTTTTAGACATTCTCTTCCTAGCTTCCTTTCTGTTTACCACGCTGAAATGGGACTGGAAATGACAAACCACCTTGCTCCACACTTGAAGCTGATCCACCAGACTATGAACAGAGGTAGATAAGATGCTGTCTTTACACTCAGAATGGTTTCTTAAGGTGAAGGGCAGAGATCTGGGAACAGGGATATTTTAAAGCATCCCTGAAATTACTGTCATAGCCTTATCTGGGCTGACTCTCTCCAGATGTTCTTATTTCTGTCCTTTGACTATTTGATGGGACTAGTTAAGAGAAATACTTCCCTCTCGTATTCCCTGTTCAAATACCATAGTACCTTGTGTAGCTGGCCCTAATAGATGTATTTCAGTCACAGAGGAAATGTGTGGCAAAATTGGGATTTGAATCCTAGGTCTTCCAAACACTCCAACTGACAAAGTGTAAAGCATTCTCAGCTCATTGGGACTTACATGGACATTCTCTTTAAAGACAATAAGAATATTAATGTGAGTAAAATTTGTAGGATTAAGTCCAGAATTTATGTTCAGTCAATTCTTACTGTTAAAAAAATGTTGATAGGCCTTTTTCCTTAAAAGAACTGGGCAGAATTGTATCAAGACACTGGCAAACATTTTAGAAAAGTCTGTTCCAATAGAAACCTTGTACAGAAATACTGACTTACAGTACTTAACATTCCCTCCAGAGAAAACTTGGCAAGTCTTGGTCAGTGAACATTGCTAAGGATAAAATTAATTTGTGAGAAATTCATAGCTCAGCAGAAAGTACTCTTGGTCTTTCAGCTGTGTACTCTGGAAGGGAAATATTTAAATAAATAAAATAAACTCAGCATTTCGTGTTTACAACAAGAGAAAAAGGACTCAGAAGGTCTCTTACAGTGCTAGTAACTATCTCTTACTTACTTTTACACATACCATGGTTTAGGTAATAGTTCTTGTAAAAATACCAAGAAGACTTTCATATCACTGACACTCTATTGTATTTATCTCTGCTTCACACTGCTGTAAGTTGTGAATCAGGTTCTCAGCATTTGCTAGGCAATGTTGGCGTCAGTGACAATTCCTTTAGCCACTTGATATCTCCGTGAAGTAAGGTTTTCCATTTTGTTGGTGAAATTAATGGAGAGAAATCTAAATTCTTACCTTTCATGCTGAAATGGATCATTCTGGCAGAACTGTCCTTAAATGCTTCTTAGGAAAATGCCTAAGGTCACACAACAAGGATGTGATGGCTCCAGTGCAATGCAGTTAATGAAGGTAACCAATGGAGATGCACAAGTCACAGCTGGCATAGCAAGGCCTGAGGCTTCCAAAATCCTAATTTTTTGTTAACCCTTTCTTATTTTAAATTTTTATATCCTGCTTTGGGGTTCTGGAGAGATTTACACTTGTCATGAAATCTTGTTTTCCTCCTCCATTAGTGTTCATCGTCTTTTCTGCAATGATACTACTTTCTCACTTTGGCTAAGTTGTATATATTTTGATCTGAAAACCTTTTGTTTGACTTCTAATCACATCTGATGTGCATGAGCTACATTAGCTATCTCATTTTTTTGCCAACAGTGGTTAATGTACTGCAAAGAGTTCTTCATAATGAAGAATACCTATTACATTAAGGTAATTCTTCATTGGGTTTTCTTAGAGATAAACATATGCATAGAGAAAGGAGGCACTTGGTAGGAGGCTAATGAAAAGTTCATGGGCTAAAGTTTTCTGGAGTAACTCTACTGAACTCGGTTGAAGTAAGATTAGATTAAAATTTGGCCTTCCATCAGGAGAAATCTTAATTAACATGTTTAAAGGCTGAACTGTGCAAACAGCATGAAGAAGATTCTGTGGGATGAAGATCTGGTTAAAAAAACAACAAGATTTGTCTCTTCCTTCAAATTTGAACAAAAAAGGCTGGGTAGATCACAATTTTGTCAGTATTTGCAGTTAAAAACCTTAATGCTGAACTTGTTAAGTCCTTTGACAACTCATCAGACTGCTGCCTCATACAGCTCTAACAAAAAATAAAACCTAAGTTATACCAGTCTTCTGCAGAAAGGAATGATTTGCCTTAAACAGAGACCTCTTGTGATGTCCTAAAACCCTTTGGCAATTGCAACAAAATAAAAACCAAACCAAACCACAAACAAAAAAAACCCTAAAACCCAAAACCCAGAACACATTGTTCAGGGAGGAGGTATTACCATTCATACTAAATGCTTCAGCCACCACTGCGTTCAAGGATTTTTTGAGTTTTCAATGTCATTGTATCCATAGGATTATCTTTCACTAATGCAGCAATATGAACAACAATACGTTGTTCCAAAAACCCTGGGCCCAACTCCAGAACTATCATGTGGGCTTGAAAAAGCCAACATGCTTTGGACTTAAAAAAAATAGTATTGGATTATTTATTTATATAGCACCCATAAATTTGCAGGTTGCTTTACACTCAAAAAAAAAAATTCTAGTCCCTGGAAGGGTCATGCCACAATGAATTTTGGCTGCTATGTTTAAATAAAAAGAAAACTGGAGTATTTTCTGAGAATTAAAAAAAAAATAAATAATCTTATAAGCAATCTCTTCTATCCTTGGTATTTTAAATATTTCTGCAGTGAATGAATTTATTTTCTAGCCTAAATAAAATGCAGAGAAGAATTGCCCCAATATCTCCTAAAAAAAGAATTAAACTAGCACACTGGAAGCATAGAACTCAACCATCTGTTGCTGGGTTGTTGAATCAATGTCAAACTCAGCAGCATATGAAAGTGTGACGTACAGTACAGTCTACAGAACAGAGCAGATATTTTTGGTGACATCTGGATGCTTTTTATCTACTACACAAACAATGATTTTGGGGACAACAAACTCTTGATCATGTGCCCTCAGAATATCTACAAAAGCAGAAAAAACGCATGGTGTTTTCTCCCCAGGTTACATATTTCTTTCTCTTCAAAAAGCCCTCTCTTTGAGAAAACAGTCAGCTATAATAATATAGAATTTATTTACTTCCTCAGTTCTTATTTCTGTTGCACATTTTCCTAACAAGTTGCTGAGTGGGTTGGCCAACGCCACACATCTTTTCCTTGGATGACTAATTCACTTTGGGCTTAGCAACTTGTCCCTGACATTAATGATGAACGCACCTGCTGACTGCCATGTAAAATGTTTACACTTTATGGTTATGGCTCAAGTACAAGCAGAAGGAAAAATGAAGCACCCTTGAATGAAGTTTGGAAACTTGATATTGAAGTATACAATGGTCATATTTAATCTTTTTACAGTTGGCACCTGCTAAAAATTTACTGTTCTGGAGGGATCGATGGTAGTTCTGTGCTAACTTATTGGTCTAACAGTGATAAAATTCCAGTGATTTCATTGGAAACATCTGTAATAAAAGTTTTTCTTAGCTGTAAAATTGTACTTTGGGGTGGGTGAGGGTTGTGTGCTTTTGTTAATCTTTTTTTTCACAGTGGCATAATTATTGGTCATAGTCCACGTAAGAAAGCAATCCAAACACCTGCAAACAAAGGAAGTGGTTTCCATACATGGTACATGAGAGTTCTCAGAATAGCTCCTTTGCTGCTATCCAGCTGTCACTTCAGTTAGGTTTGAATTTACAGAAAAGAAAGAGACATCTGGTTCTTACTTTGCATTCTCCATGGGAAACACAATAGCAATAATTTCACTAAAGAAGGCTATCTGCCAGTTAGTGATGACTATTTAGGATTTATTTAGCGGTAGAGTGGATGCTTTTCTTCTTCAGGTGTCTCAGTTGTTGGTGTACATTTCTTATCCTGTCCAGGCTCACTGTATGAAAGAACCTGAATGAAGATTTCAGACATGAAACTTAAAATACTGTCGGTTTTTTAAACTTCAGTCAAGTCACTTATGGACCTCAGTTATGGGCAATAAAGGTACATATTGGGTGGTTTTCGATTAATAATTATTAGGACCTGATTCTAGTTGCTGTCTCATTTAAAACAAATATCATTTCAGCAGCCTTGATGAAATCAGGAAAATCAGAATCAGTGTTTTCATATATTTTCCTGATTGAAAGTGTGATGTGGTATTTCCTGTAAGTCACCATCACCTCTTATAGACCTGATTTTTTGTCCATGTCTGTTTTCTTGGTATGATTTTAGTTAATCGAGAGGTTAATTTGGAAGTAACTTGTAGAGGACATGAGTTCTCGGGTCTTGGTGAACCTGCTGGGAGGTAAGCTCATCTGTTTGTAGGAGTTTCTCAGTGCATTGTCAGGTCAATGATGAGAATTTAAAACCGAAAATTAAACATAAGTTGTTAAGACCTCATAGAAATACAAGAACATGTGAACAGCTGTACTGTGTCAGCTCAAATGCCCGTCAGTCCCAGTGTCTGCTCTCCGCCACTGGCAGTAGCAGATGCCAAGGCAGTGGTACTTTGTTGGTGTGCCCTCCCGTATGAGCGACTTCACCAGGAATATTAGTGTTTTCTATATGGCTTTGTATTGATAAGCAGGACTGAGCCTGGGCTGCAGAGGTACCTGACAGCAGCTCAGGCAGGAGAGGATATATTATTGTTGCTGGTGGTAGATGGAAATCTGTGGCAAGGGAGGTGAAGTGATTCTCCCAAAACAAGCCAGGAGTTCTGTTCTTGAAGGAGTGAGTTTAAACCAGTTCTTCAGTCTCAGTCTGACATTTAAGCTGCAAACGTGGTTTTTCCTCCCTTGTGGGACTTTGGTTTTGCTAGAATAAAAAGTGAGTCAGGAAACTCAGGAACTGGTCCAACGGAGTGAGTATAAGTGGCATTTGACAATCAATCTGACCTTTAACAGTTTTTCATCCTACTAACATATAATGATTGCTCACAAGGCTCTGAACAGGGTCACTCTGAAAACCCCTCCACTCTGAATCATTCCTTATTCTCTTCTTGGAAGCATTCCTTCTTTGCTTCTTTGTTGATATCTGATGTTTTGTGCTGGTATGAAAATAGTGATAATAAAAATTATATGATTCAGACGTAAAACATTGTGTCAGTCAAATTAGGTTCTGAATGGTTAGTAGGAAAAATTACTTCACTGTGGTCATGTCCCAGGCAATTAGATACTGAGAGAATGATGGACTTTGAATGGCTGATCTGTATTGTCTTATTCTGCATCCTCTGGACAACACAAAACTGAAGGAAGAAATTGTTAAATTTTCAAAACTTGTTTTAAATAAATAGGCATTGACATCCATAGTGAATACTGTTGCTCGTGTGCCTAGTATTTGTATTTAGGAACTCACTAACTGAGATCCTATTGTGATTTTAGGAGTGGCAAGGTGTTAGATTTAAAATACACTGGACTATACATAAAGATCACTATTTGATCAAAATGATCAAGTATATACATCCTGGAAGCACATTATTATATTCAAACACAGAAACTTACTTTTTAAAATTGCTTTGATCAATTTTATTTGCTTGCAACCCAGACTCTACTCCTGGCAAAACATATGCTTAAATTTACGCACATGAATAACTGTATTGACTTCAGTAGGGTTATTCACGTCCATAATGTTATGTGTATCTATAAGGTCTATTTAAGCTAGCTCTATTTCATGTGCCATTCATGCAATCTATTTGATCAGGGAAGTTAAAAAAAAGCCCCACCCTAACACTTCTAGCCCTTAAGTAATCAAAATAAATCATATTATCCTCTTATTTATGTATGTGTACAACTGTGCTTGCACGTGCAATTACTGGGGATATATATGAGGCCAAGATCAAACCCAGACCGTTCCCACTTGAAAGAGGATGTTTCTTCTCATCTGTGAATAGTAGCTTTCCTTTGTCTATATGGATTTTTTCATTAAGACTATAATCCTTTCTTGTGACCTTTTATCAGACATAGCTTCTTAGAAGGTGTATTACAGCCTGGATGCAGAAATTTGTTTTCCTCAAAGCTGCTTCCTGAACATAAGTTTGTCTCTTACAGTCTTTGTCACATGGCAATACAAATACAATTTGGCAATCCGATCAGCAGTGTTCCTTCTACATTCTTAGCATCATCTGCCCCAAACGGGCTTGATAGCTCTCACTTCAGAGAGCTCAGTCACAGCAGACCCACCATCTTCTACCTTAAAATATCTTAGAGTTGGAATTCCATCCCTTGCTTTCAAAGCTTTTGAGGGGTGAGACACGTGCTCTCCCCCCTGCTCCCCCCGCAAAGTTTTTTTGGCTTCTGCTGCAAGCTTACCCTTCACTCTTCCTGCTCATCCTGGCTCATACTTCAAACTATGTTAGGTAGGGGTTCTCTGATTTTGTGGCTGTCCTCATCCCACCCAAGACAAGGAGTTGCTCTCCTTACAGGTGATATTCAATATTAACTAAGACTAAAAAGAATCAAAATAACAATCACATTATTGTTCATTGTTTTGTGAATGTAGATCAAACTGCACAGAGCAGGCACAAGACAAGAAAAAATTATTAATATTGTATATTCCTTGTTATATGATACTTACACATGCTTTTGTTTAAGATTTTGTCCCTTCTGTTCCAGTTTCCATTTTCCCCCAAAAAAGTCTTTGGAATGCTGTTGTGTTTGCACAGGATGCTTCCTCCCTTCCGACTGACTTCAAAGAGATAGCAGGCTGTGCTTTAGGAGGCTCCCATTTGTACCACATCAATTTTGGATTACTAACTTGGGGAGTTTTTCTGGAAATATCAGTTGTATTTGCAAGAAATAGAATTTACAGCCTCGAGCCCAATTTCCAGATCTAAATTAAGTGGAGACCATTTCTTTTGCTTGATAGCCATATTTCTCCACCTGACTTAGAATTTTGTTCTCTTCATTTTGTATACTTACCCAGCCAGCATCAGTGAAAAAAACCATGCATTTGCAAAAGACAAATTGAACATGGTAATGAGTTATACCTGCAAAAGTGGGTATAAAATGTTGGAACCTGGCAGAAAATTTAGTTCAAAATCTCTCAAAAGAAAAGATAGTTAACATGTTTCATTAAAAACTAGAAAAGGGATGAGTTTAAGGCTGAAGCCATACACAAGTGTCACAATGAATTAAAGCATGTGTGTTCACTTACCAAGTGTACTGTGACCTCTTACAATACCAGCAGAAACGTATAAGCACTCATAATGTAAAGTGTGATCAGTGTGTCCAGTGCTTCCTAAAAAATCCAACCTTCTGCTCATGCTCTGTACGAATTGTCTGACCGAGAGAAGCCTGGTTGCTTTTGGACCCCGTGTGTGTGTGCAGCAGAACTGATAGGAACTCATGTTGTCTACGTGTCTGGATTTCCAGACGTCTAGCAACAGGCTTGGAGCTACAGCCTTGGTGTTGCTACTGCCAAGCACTTAGAAATCTAAGACAAATATCCAAAAATTTCCATTTCAATGGGAAAAAAATATCCAGGAGAAACCTGGATACAGGAGAAACCGAGACATAGGGTATGCCTACCTATGTGAATTGCACCGTAGAGTGGCTATTATATGTAGAATTGAGATGCTTACGTCCTTGACAACAGCTGTGTATACCGAGAGGTTGACGGGTGAGCAGAACTGTAGAGTACAAATAGTTTATTGACAGCAGTTATTTTCTGTGGGAAATCTGGAAGGTTTTTGTGACTGTACTCATTTTAGAGTTACAGTATGTATTTGGTGTAATTCCATTGATCATCTCTTCAGTGCTTTTGACTTTCAGAAAAAAACCTCAAACAAACCCTGTGACCCTTTAAAAAAGGAAATTTATTATATTTAAAAATATTTTCAACTTCAATACCGAAACTCAGATTTTTATTTGAAACTGTGTTCTGTTCATTACTATAAACAACATGTTTATGGAAAGAAAGGAAACCGGAGACTAAAACAATCATTCCAGCAGAAAGAATGCCTTTGTTTTGGCAAAGGAATGTAGATCAGTTCTACCAGTTGGGTTCTGAAATTGAAAGGGATTTGAATCAAGTAACTGTAAAAGTTAAACTGTGAGAGTCTTATACAGCTGTGTTGGGCACATTCACATTGGATTCAATGAACAAAAACTGACTGAAGACCCCAGGGTCTGATGTCCTATTACAAAGTTATGTAATTTTTATTATTTTTTTTTTAATTATAGGCTATTTTTCATATCCCTTATAGTCTACCTCAGTAAAAGAGCTGTCATGAAACCTCTCTGGCTGTCTAGACTATCAGAGGTATCTGGCATAAAAATATTTTTCTTTGCTCTGGATTTGCAGGCTGCATTTAGTAGATTGTGTTATAGGGATGTTCCGGTTTTCTTCATTTTCTCTCAACTGCAGATTTTAGGCAAGAGTTCAAAGTTGCTGCACCTTATGGAAAGGTCATTGCTTTTTAAATACCTGGCGACTTAAATTCTTCCACAGTTCATTTGTGTGAGCAGAGAAAGAAAAGAGATGGACTTGCAATTTGGTTTTCAGGGTTCGTGAATTCAGGCGTCCTAATTGCAAGGCTTCGCTGTGATCAAGACAGGTGCCTCAAAACACTGAGACATGGAGGCACCAATACAGGTAGGCGTGGACCTGCTGGAGACAAGTTCCGAAGAGAAAGATCTGGGGGTCCTGGTAGACAGCAAAATGACAATGATCAAGCAGTGTGCTCTTGTGGCCAGGAAGGCCAACGGAATCCTGGGCTGCAAAGGGAAGAGTGTGGCTAGTAGGTCGAGGGAAGTCATTCTCCCCCTCTACTCTGCACTGGTGCGGCCACAACTGGAGTATTGCATCCAGTTCTGGGCTCCCCAATTCAAGAGGGACAGGGAACTAATGGAAAGAGTCCAGCGAAGGGCAACAAAGATGATTCAAGGATTGGAGCATCTCCCTTATGAGGAAAGGCTGAGAGAGCTGGGACTCTTTAACCTGGAGAAGAGAAGGCTGAGGGGAGACCTTATCAATGCTTATAAGTATCTGAAGGGTGGGTTGAAGGAGGAGGGAGCCAGACTCTTTTCAGTGGTTGCCAGTGAGAGGACGAGGGGCAATGGGCACAAGCTGGAACATAGGAGGTTCCACTCAAATATGAGAAAAAACTTCTTTATGGTGAGGGTGACAGAGCCCTGGAACAGGCTGCCCAGGGAGGTTGTGGAGTCCCCTTCTTTGGAGATTTTCAAGACCCGCCTGGATGCAGCCCTGAGTAACATGCTCTAACACGCTCTGGGCAATCCTGCTTCAGCAGGGGAGTTGGACTAGATGATCTCTATGGTCCCTTCCAACTCTAAAAAAAAAATTCAGTGAAATTCAGTGAAATTCAGTGAAGCAGTTCCTCCGTTTTACAGGAATGCACTCAGAGTATCTATTTATGCTTACTTCTGTACTGGCTGGTATTCTCTGTGGGACAAAAAGTTCATCCCTGACATGGGCAAAACACGACATTAAGATTAGCAATCTTGCTTCATAGTTTGTCTCATGCTTTATCACCATCTCCCCAAAGTGTTTTCCCCTGTAAGACTGGGATTTAGGTGTTCACGCTTTTTTAAGAGAGTCCTCTCCTTCAAAAAGCCAAAAGAGCTCAAACATTATGTGGCACTTTTGTCTTTGAGAAGTTTGTAACCTACCAATGATTGTTGTGACACAGGTTAGTCTTCTCCTGGCAAGACAATGTTTCTTTGCCAATGGAGGGTTCTGTTTCAGGTTTTGTAGTGTGGAATGAAAAGTGAAGTGAATCCTCCCATCCTGCTCTTCTAGCCCCATCATGGATGTTTTTACAGCTCCATAAGATTTAAGATTTTTTATGACCATGTTCTAGCCTCGTTTTTTGTTTCAAGTTCGATGACTCCTTTTTCTCTCTCACACATGGCTGGTTGTTTTTAATATCTGGACATTGGTTTTCTGTAGTATTTCCAACATAACTCCATTCTAGCATGCAACAGCTATTGTAATTCATTCTTGCCATCCCAGGCATACCCAAGTGACCCACACCTATCTCTTACTTCCTTGTTTCAGCAGAAAATTAGCCCATCAGTGCCAGCCGATCTTACTACACAAACAGGACGGCTGCCGTGCTTTTTTATGTAAATAATGTCATTAATTCCTATACTCTCTGAGCGCGTTCAGAATCACGGTTTAAAGGTTACATTCCATTTTCTCAAGTCTAATGGATCTATGCAACACAGAAGAAAGAGTTCTATCGCAGCAGTAAATCAGTTTGAACTTGCAGAAGTTCTTGGTTGCCTTTATTGACTGGGCAGAACTGAGTACACGCAGCAGTTCTGGAGACCTGGCCTGTAGCTTAAGCAAGTTTTATACATTTTAATTATTTCTGTGGTATGTCTGCTGGAGTTTGTTTTTAAAAACATGGCTCCATGAAGTAATTTATTTATGAAATCCACAAGGCTTCCCAAGGCCTGAAGCAGCAGGACGATAACGATTACTGAAGGCAGGCAGCATGTGGCTATGAGTCCCAGCATAGCTCACGTATTAGGAGTGTTCTGTAGGCCAGATGGGAAGCAAGGAGAAATGATCTGCTGAGACGTGGTATTTTGATTCTAAATATTCTACCATACTTAGGATACAGACTACATTTGTAAGTTATGTATAGGAGGATTATATGTGAATAGATTTTTTTATGTATTACAGTAAAAGCTACCTCTGATCCTGAATAACACCAGAATATTTTACAAACTGAGCTGGATAGTATATATAGTATCCTGTTGGCCACGATATTTCAACCCAGATTTCTTAGCTGAGAGAGTATGATGAGGTTATTGGGCTAGTTACACAACAAGCTCTGTTAATGGCAAAGAAGTATGAAGAAAAAGATAGCAAGAAGGGTTTAATATTCAGAAGATATGAGCTTATGGGCTTCACAGCAGACATTCCAATTTCTGACTCTTCATTCTTGGTCACTGTCTCATTTGATATATTCCTGAGCAAACGTTATCATGTGTATGTAAACATTTAACATTATCTACATAACTAACAGCTATTCAGTGCGAGGTCTCAGAACTCTTTTTTTTTTTTTTTTTTTTTTTTTTTAACTGGGTAAAGCTAATGGTAATTCTGCCAGCTTTGTGCAAAAATAAGTGAAATTATCTTTGAGCATGGAGCTGACATCTCTGGATGCCAAAACACTTATTGTTTTGTGTGAGAAATCAGAGAGTGCCAAAAAAATCATTCTTTTCCCTTTGCTCCTCAGTTATTAAAGCTCATTGAAAACTAAAAAAAGTAGAATGTAGTGTCAAGAAGAATTGTTAATCTTGGATTTAAAAATTGCAACAAATCAGTGTCACATGACAAAAGTAAAAACCATCTCCTCATCAAAATGATACCTGTTGGGAAGAACAGTTTGCAGAGGAACTCCTCTAAATGTATGGAACTGAATCTTGTTCCTCTGAACAATCCACCTTAGTTTGCACATCACATACAGAATCACAGAATCACAGAATCTTCTTGGTTGGAAGGGACCTTTGAGATCATAGAGTCCAAACAACAAAAAAAACCAAACAAAAAACAAACAAACAAAAACAAAACCAAACCCAAAAAAACCCCACCAAAACAAACATCCACCCACAACCACACACCACACCCACCCACAAACAGACACAAACCAACAATCTCGGGCACTAGAGCATGCCCTGAAGTGCCATGTCCACACGTTTCTTAAATACCTCCAGGGATGGTGACTCCACCACCTCCCTGGGCAGGCTGTTCCAGTGCCTGACCACTCTCTCAGTAAAGTCATTCTTCCTAATATCTAATCTAAACCTCCCCTGCCCCAACTTGAGACCATTTCCTCTGGTCCTGTCATTATTCCCTTGGGAGAAGAGGCCAACACCCACCTCTCTACACCCTCCTTTCAGGGAGTTGTAGAGGGCAATGAGGTCCCCCCTCAGCCTCCTCTTCTCCAAACTAAACATGCCCAGTTCCCTCAGCCTCTCCTCATATGACTTGTTCTCTAGACCCCTCACCAGCTTGGTGGCTCTCTTCTGGACACGCTCCAGCAGCTCAGTGTCCTTCCTGTAGTGAGGGGCCCAGAACTCAACACAGCACTCGAGGTGAGGCCTCACCAGTGCCCAGTACAGAGGCACCATCACTGCCCTGCTCCTGCTGGCCACGCTGTTCCTGATACAGGCCGGGATGCCGTTGGCCTTCTTGGCCACCTGGGCACACTGCTGGCTCATGTTCAGCCGGCTGTCCACCCAACACCCCCAGGTCCTTTTCTGCTGGGCAGCTCCAGCCACTCTTCCCCAAGCCTGTAGCGTTGCCTGGGGTTGTTGTGACCGAAATGCAGGACCCGGCACTTGGCCTTATTAAACCTCATCCCATTGGCCTTGGCCCATTGATCCAACCTGTCCAGGTCCCTCTGTAGAGCCTTCTGACCCTCAAGCAGATCAACACTCCCACCTAGCTTGGTGTCATCTGCGAACTTACTGAGGGTGCACTCAATCCCCTTATCTAGATCATCAATAAAGATATTAAACAAGACTGGCCCCAAAACTGAGCCCTGAGGGACAGCACTGGTGACCGGCCGCCAACTGGATTTCACCCCATTAATTACAACTTTCTGGGCACGGCCATCCAGCCAGTTTTTTACCCAGTGAAGAGTACACTTGTCTATGCCGTGATTCGCCAGCTTCTCCAGGAGAACGCTGTGGGGGACGGTGTCAAAGGCCTTACCAAAGTCCAGGCAGACAACGTCCACAGCCTTCCCCGCATCGAGAAGGCGGGTCACATGGTCATAGAAAGAGAACTCTACACTCATCTAAAGAAAACCACAGGCAGAACAAAATGCTGGGAGGTAGGTACTATGAAGCAAACAGCTCTGTCTCACAGCATTTGCAACCTCAAAAACAATGTGATGTCTCATTACAGAACATTTTATCCAGTTGTTGCAATGCATTTTTCTTTCTTTTTTTTTCTGGGTGCTGAGGTCCAGCATCTGCACTTTTGGGGATATACTGGGGCAGGCTGATTCCTGTGTACAGAGGGATGTGTTTCACCATCAGAAAAGCCCTCATGAGAGTCAGGAGAGCAAGCCAAGTACAATGGTGACAGAAATGGGGGAGGGCTTGGGCACATACGTGCTGTAATGCAAGATTGGTGCCTTCAGGTGCTTGTCCGTTGAGCTCCAGTGGATTTATTTGTGCTGCTGCCTTCCCACCAGAAAGGTCCCCTTGTCAACTCATGGACCTCCCAAAGACACTCCGCTGACCCCAGTGGTGTGTCATCGGGTCCATGCCTGATGCTCCAAAGAGTTGACTCTATGAGGGCACAAGAGGATGGGGGCTTTCCCAGCCAATGGGGAAAGGATAACAACAAAAAGTATTGGTGATCCTGTAGCTAGTCCATAGGAACAGCTGAGTTCTCAGCAGTATCTTAGGCAAGGTAAATGTAAATGAAGGATTTAATAGAGAGCAATGTGAGGTATTATGTAGATTTCCTTTAGAAAATGAACACTGTTCTGAGCAAATTTTTCCAAGCCATCACTACTCCCAGTTCTTCTTCCCCATGTTGCCTTTCACAAACTCATACTCCTTATTTTGTTAGAAAAGTAGAACTGTTAGGCCATAGTATTCTTCAAAATGAGTCAATTCTCCCATACTCAACAGAGTTCAGTCCGAGTTTAGGTTCTGACTAAGATGAAGTACAATTAAAATGGGGAAAGCGGCACAGTGCTTAGTACTGCTAATTGCTGCAGTACTTTCATTTATTGTGACAGCTCCCCATGATGTGTTATCACGCCGGTGGGTTCCTCCACCACCACCTTTAGCAGCTTTTGCTCAGCTTCATTTCTGAGTGTTGCTGCACATTGGTGTGCTGAGCACTTGGCACAATTTGCAACTAAGAAGTCTGGTCCCGAGTTTGCTACTATTAAAGTTCATATTTATCTTCTACTTTCTGTAACCATAAGAGGCGACATGGTGACAAGTTGCTGCTTTCATTTCTCCCCTTTCTCTGTCTTCTCTCTCCCCCAGTGCATTGCAAATACCAGATCGTTACAGCCTGAGCGAATCACAGTGCCCCAGAGCAGGAGGCAGGAGCGCTGGGGTCATGGAGGTCAAACAAAGGGAGAAAAAACTAAGAAAGCAAAGCTAAATGCTACTTTGTGTATTAGTTACAGAATAAAAGCATTGGTATTTCTGAAAAGATACGATTTATAAAATGTGTAAGGTCTATACAGTCTACTAGGACATTGACTTTGAAGTTACATGTGCTGCACTTACCAGCTCTGTGCCGTCAGCACTTGCCTGAGGAGTGCGAAGGTGCTTTGGATTAGGCTCAGTGGGAGCAGAGGATAGTTTTGGACAGAAAGGGAACAGAACACTAAGAATCAAATGGGCAAAAAGCTTTTCTCCACCATGCTCAAGAAAACAGGCTTATATGAAACTCGGGTGGGAACTACCAAAGTAGTTTACAGCATTATTAGTAAACCACTGCTTGGTGTGTATGACCCCATCAATGCCTGATCATCACAGAACACAAATCTGGCCTATTTACACAGAGCTTTAGGGTCACATTGGAGTGCTTAAGGGAACAGGTAAGAAACTAGCAGGATTTTGAAATCGACTGTGAAGTCAGTGTGAGTCAGGTAGAGAGAGGTATTTCTGACGCTGTAGCTAGATACATACCTCGACTTTTACACTCGTAGCTGTATGTCTGCAGCTGTGGCTTGCGGCCTTTTAACTTGGCATTACAGATTCAGAATTTCTGATTTGGAGATTGGGGGTCATAGTGATACTTGAGATAAGGGATGCTATGGTTTTCCATGTCTTTTCCTGTTATATCTCATTTTGTAGAGGAAAATAGCAAAATTCTCAAAATGTTGGCAAGTTCTCTTCTACACTTTAGGTTTTGATTCCATGAAAAAAAATACTGTTTCTTGTGAAAACCAAACAGTCATGACACTTTAATAGAGGCAAAATTAAAAATTAAGATTCCTTGAATACCCAGTATTTCTCTTTTTCCCCAGGTCCATCCTTTGATTCTCTAAATTTCTTTCCAATTTCTGGATTTTTTAAAAAGTTTGTTTCCATTCTTATTTTTTTTGTTCCACAATTTCTTTCCTGTTTTTCTTCTGCAGCCTTTCTGAACTCTTATTTTTCTCCATTGTTCCCCATTCTGTCTTTTTCCATTAGGATCTGTATCATTTGTTTCAGTCACTGTTGCATTTCTCTTGTCTACTCTTCTCATGGAATGAGAATGCTTAAAATTCACTCTCCATTAACGATTCATTGGGTACAGCCGTCTGCCCACATAAGTGCCTGAATCAAACAATTATTCCTACACAGATTACAAATTTAAAATCAGAGAAGCAGGCATTCTGTCAATGGTTAAATGACTTTGACAGTAGGCCATTCTTTCAAGAATAAAATGCTTAGAGAGAATCGAGTGGGCTCAAAGGGAGGCTAAGGCTATACATGATGCCAAGAACTACACATGGTTCTCACATAAATATGTCCTTAATAGTTACTCTTAATACTTTATTGATTGATAGGTCATAAACTACCAACACTAAAAGTGCAGAGATAATGAAACAAAAGGAGTTTCAGAGATGGAAGGAAAGCCAGGGCATTTTTCCAATTCATTTTTTGAATGTACAGAGCTATATTTCTCTTTGTAGTTCAAAATCTTGAGCTTGCCAGATTTGTGAATAAGAATCTTTTGTCCTTGTCCAGTAAATATCTCAATAATATGTAGAAAGAGCAGGAATGGAAAACACTGGTGCAGCTACATATTCACCATGTTCCTCTATTGATAACAGAAGAAAGGCTGAGTTAACACAAAGACATGATGTTAGGAGTTTTGGTGACATGATCCACCTCCAAAATGAAATTTGGAAGAGGAATATTAGGTCTATTTAAACACACATTTAAGATATCAAGGGTACTCTGCTTTTAGGCAAGAATTAAAATGCAGAAGTAATGCCTAGCTGTGCTGCTCCCACCGTGTCTGAACCACAGAAATATGGGACTTCGAGGGCCAGAATTTATAGAAAGAACTTGTGTTGCATTTAGGAACCTACATAGATGTCCAGATTTTTAAAAGAGTACACGTCAGTAAATGCTGGCTTTCTCAGACAGCATGAAGCATTTTTGGGAATTTGGCGCTCTCGTAGGCGTTTGAAAGGGAGATGAGCTCTTTTCAAAGATCTGTCCATAAACGTTCATTATAAAAAGCCCTTGTCATATATGACTGATCAGATACATGTTTTTTCAGACTGATACTACCAAGGTTTGTTTTGTGGTGGTTTAAGACCATGCTTAGCACCTAGAATCCTCAAACTGTAAAGCATCAAGAAAGCATCTACAAACCACAGGATACCATTTTACCTGTAGAAGTTTGTAACTTCTGCATTTCACTCCACGAGTTCTGTCTGCCCTGGGTTCAGACCTTGACCCTTTCTCTACACCTCTTCCTATCCTGAAAAAGGTATCTGAAGGACTGAGCGCCTTCAAAGTGCTGGTGGAAAAACTAGCTGTGACTGTATATACATAGTTCTTCCTAGATGCTACGCAAATGACACCCAGTCCTCAAATCTGAAGCCTAGATTAAGAAATCCTTGCTTTGTCATTTAGTATGTTTTCCTTCATCGCACTTACAAACCAGGAGTTTCAGATGGCTCTGTTCTTCCTGAGGTGAAACTTCCTCCAGCACCTCTACATTTTTTCTTTTCTCCTTCTCTTGCCAGAGACAGGGCAACATTCCTTTGCAAAGATAGGTGAGTGGATGCTGGGTTAGTTGAATTGTATGTTATTTTCTCTGATTCATAACTTTAATATTCTCTTGCATCATGGATCATCATATCTCTCTAGTACTGACATGACCTGTATTAATATAGCCTCAGAGAAACCTTTTGTTCTCACATATGAAGGCAGTAGGACAGAGTGTTGCTCTCACCATCTTAGTCTCAACCACAGAACATACGTGATTATCCCAGAGTAGAGATCCGAACTCCCATGTATTTCAGCACCTAACTTAGGGGTTATTTGTCCTCTCTGAAGAAGATTATATTGGCTGAGAAAGACAGGAAAGACATTCAGCCTGGTCATTGTACATAAAACCCACTGTATATTACTCCACTAATCTGCTGTGAAATTGCAGAGATAGAATTAAAATATTGGCTATTAAAATAATTTAAAATACTTAAACTGTAAAATCCAGCACGGGTACACTGTGTGTCTGTCACTCAGTTCAGCTGAGCGCTGCTCTGTCTCAAAACTCAGCCTGGGCTAATCAGGAGAGTAATTATTCACTGTCCAGGTGGTGGCACCCTTGGCAGGTACATGAGCCCATCACTGACTGTTAGCTAGCCCTGCTAGCAAGAGAGCATCTTCACTTGGCTTCTTCTGAAATCCTGGGCTTTATGAAGGAGCTTGAGAACGTGCAGAGGTCCATCTGGAGGAATGCCATTTAGTCTGGATGGATGTGAGCTTCCTTATCGTATCAGAGCTGCTACAGCTGCATCAGGCTCGTGAGGTCTTTAACTCAGCTGTATTTTCTCTCTCCATGAACTGGCAGTTTAAAAAATACTTTGTAAATCATGCAGAAAGGCACAAATCCCACTTTACTCTTTCCTTATATATATATTAATCTCTGATATCCAAGCATCCTGAATTCCGAGCTAGTTTTTCAGCCCTGTGTCTCCTTATTGTGCCCTTTTCTAAAGGCATAATATTTGTAGTTTTAAGACGGGTTTCTTTCCCCTTTTGTATATCCTTTATTTGGCTCAACATACATCTTTCAGCAGAATAACAGTGTTGTGTCTGCTTTGCATCACACAGGGATATCTGTTCTCAAAAACATATATTCAGCAAGACTTATCTTTCCCATGCTTCTTCCTATGTGCTGTCTTCATGTGGCACCACCCTCTCTGATGAGAGTCTCTCTTTGTTTTACTGATGTCAATATGACATTTACTATTGTCTTTAATGAGGCCATGGTTTTACCAAAGCAGTTGGGCAACTGTGTGCGGAGAAGCAGAGGGGAAATAAGGGAAAACACTCAGGAGAACACTTTCTGATCTGAGCTGACGGGACTGCCAGTAGAGAGTGGGATCCACCTGATAGCAACGGCTGGTTTGCCTGGTTTCTGGTGGGTGGTCCCTGTGAGGTGAAGAACAGAACTCGCTCAGGCAGCAGTAGCAGTGAAATGACAATAATGGGAAACTGGAGAAGGCAAGTAATATTCTGGAACTGGCCCACCTAAATACAATTTGTTCCAGATGTTCAGAATAATCCATTCTTTAACTGTTGTGACATTTATCATGGAAGTTGACTATAATGATGAATGGTATTTCTATTCTATTGATCAAGACTTTAAAAAAGGTAAATAGTTTTTCGTATTTTCAATTAGTGAGTGCCAAATTTAAGAGACCCTGAAAAGACTTGCTTCTCAGAGGTTCGTGTTTAGCACCTTTTGAAATTGCAGCCCAAATCTCCCTGGTTTTTAGGGAGATGAAGGCTTCCCAGTGGCAGTTCAAAGAACATTAACACCGCAGAAGAAATACCCTCAACTCTTAAATTCTCTCCTCCAATGTATTCATAGACTGAGGCTATATAAAGTGATGCTTTGTTATAGTGGTTGCCTGTACTGAAAGATTTCTTGGAAGTATAGGTAGTTCCACAGAATTTACTGAAGTATTTCACACAAAGATAAAACAAAAGGGCAGGGAAAACTAACAGGTATAGCTGGATCTTACATGGTTTGCAGGTGTATTGCTCAGGCAACCCCACAAACTATAAATACAGCAAAGGATCCCAGAACTTTGTCTTTGTTAAAAAGCTCCAAATTCTTCATGTTATGATATAGGCTGTTGTTTTTTTAATTTTTTTTCTGCAGAGTCCTTCTTTGCAGATTTGAATTCTTCCTTCATGAAAGCACAAGGCGTGGCTCTTTGTTCCATGTGTCTTCATAATCTCACACCCTGAGCACAAAATAGTGTTGAAGATCACTCCCTTGTCTTACCCTGCCAAACACAAACTTTAAAGAGATTTGGGATATGGATGTTCTTTTGTCCTGCTCAGCAGACCCCTGACTGAGATAATATCCTTAGGGTTATGAAGTATTATTGAAAGGAAGCACAAGAACAGTGTGCTCTAGTTCTCCTGCATGTGGCTTTAATTACATATTCTCATGAATCCTTTTTATACCTGCTCTTAAATTTTTTTCTTGAAATCTCTTCTACTCTGTAATGATTCTGTCCAAATGAGTTGCTAAAACACTATATAGGAACTAACTAGACAGAATTAAGGGATCATGGTACTACCTTTTATCTTGTTTCTAATTCAGCCTGACAAACTGTGCAGAATAGCTTGAAGAACTGGGACCTATTCATCATGAACAAATCTATAAATGAAAAGCAAAGGAGCTTGAGCTGCTTTTCATCATTGTAGGTCCAATGACAGAATTTACATGCCAAACAAAACAATGTCATCGTTTCATAAAATAATGTTTTCAGAAAACATAGGTTTCAGGACTTTTTTTTTTAATTCAATAATAGCAGCACTTCATTTCTTTTAAATAAAAATTTATACAAGCATGCACTGTAACACCACATAACCTAGGGTCTGAGGCCCTACAGGGAAGTATCTCTCATTTTATATGATGATTTTTTTCTGACCTATTTTATAAATATTAACTACTGAAGTAGCTAAGAACCCAAAACATATTTTTGAATACTGAAAGGAGATGAGACCTTACTCAGTGCAAGCTACATCTGAGCATCTAAGAGCAGAATCTAGTCCTCTAAAAAGTAGAGGTAAATTAAATCATAACTAAAAAAAAAAAAAAGAATGCATTCACAAATACGCTGTAGAGCAGCTGCATTTCTGAAATGCTTATAGTCAGGATAAATTTCACCCCTAGACTCCCTTCACATGTCTCAGAAGTTTCCGGTTTACTGGTGCTATAAGGATATTAGAAAAATTGCGCTTAACAATTGGATCCCAGCAAGGTACTAGTTTCAGGCAAATATGCCTGAAGTAGTTTCACAACAGTCAAAAGAAGTTATGCTTCCAGATGAAACTGAATGGGATTATACAGCAAACCGATATTTTCAAAAGATGTAACCCCTTGAGCTCTTTTGAAGATAGCAGTTTACTGTGGAGAAACAAATGCAAGCAGATAACCGTTGTGCAAATCTTGCCCAGAGGGGTGAAGACACTAGTCCATGGTGTAGAAGTTCAACTCTCTGTTTTGACGCAGGATTTGAGAATCCGGAGTGCCCAGTTAGTCTCTCTATTTCAATTTCATTTTCTGTCAACTTTGGAGAATAGCAGTACTGTCTCCTTCAGGTGACAGGAGAACTGCAGAGGAGGGTGGAAGACTGTAGAAATACCTGGGAGAGACTGTAGTCGAATCTTTCCTAGAAGTAACACCTCTTCCATAATGCTGGGGACCATCAGTGATTTAAGACAAAATCATCTTTGGCAGCCCTGCTGAAAAGAGTATCTTGTTTCATTTGACCGCAAGGGCCGCCTTAGCTTCCCCATTCCCTGTAATCTTCCTATGATAACACATTTTTTTCCGGACTGCTCTGTTCTGTGGCATTAGAAGCTGTGTGTAACAGCACTGGTAGGCAGCACATTAATCTCTGTATTTTCTGGATAAAATAGACCATGCTGTTAGTTTGAATCTTTTCACAGTTCATTATTAAACATATCGGATTGTTTCAGAGTAGTATCAGAAGCAGAGACCGGAGATCAAGTCCTGTTGTGGCAGGTTCTATAAAGATCAAGCCCGGAAAGGTTTATTCTGTTTAGTGAACAGGAGAAGGTGAAGAGGGCCAGAATAATTGCATATGTAAAGTAAGGAACAGAACACACAGAAGTTATGGCTTGGTTTCCCCAAGTTATTTAGACACCTACCTCTTGTGTAGTATGTTAAAAATTTACGGAGTGAAAACAGAAGCTGGGACCCTAAATGGAAAGTAGCCGCCTAGATAACTTGTCCAAAACTATATAGGAAACTGAGCAAAATTCCATCAAAATTTAGACATTAATCACAACGCTGTTGCCCTGTAGTGTATGGTATTTCAGATGGATCAGCCGAACACCACAGACAAAAATAGCATTTCTGGAGCACAGCCAAGGAAGAGATGATTTCTGAATAGACCATCTTAAATTCTGGGTGGTCTTGTGAGCAACATGCACCTATAATCAGAGGATTTACCACCCTGGTGCTCCGAGACCATATTCTGGGATCTATATAGAATTCTTTGTGGACGGACTGTTGGGATCCCTGATTTGAAAACACTGAGGGTCCAAGAGCCTGTGCTTAAGATAACGCTGGTTTTAGAGCAAAAGCTCAGGAGCTGTATATTACCTTTGCTTCAGGCATAGAGTCCCCATTTTAGTAAGTTTTAAATTTTGTACAGCAATTAAGTGCTGTTTATAATCTCATGTCTATAAAATATATCTGTAGCTGTTAGCTATTTGAGAGAATTATGTTGTCAACATTACAAAACTATTAATTATCCTGAAATTAGAACATGTCTCTGGAATGTAGAATAAATGAACATGAGAGCTTGTCAAACTGCAGTAAGCTCTGTGTAGTTCATTGGTAGCTAGTTGAGGAAAAGTCTTATAGAGCAGAATTTAAATGACAAGGTAACATGTAATGTTAATTAATCACTTGCTTTTTTGCCCAATTTTATTTTTAAATTTTCTGTTATTAATTGGCAAGAAGCCAGGCTTTGGTAAAGTTCTTGAAAGCTGGGGGATACGTTCTGGCCAATGCTGCTTTTTGATTAATTCTTTTCTGTTCTCTGCAGTTTTTCATACTTTCACATAACAACAACTGTGTTCCAGGAGAGCTCTAAGAAAAATAATTCACACCTGTGACTCAAGGACTGTTCTCATCAATCCTTGAGCAGTTTGACAACAGTAGATTCTACAAGTTTGAACTGAGGTTGCTATTGTAGTAGCTTTTAGCAGACCCTGTAAGTCTCTAACATTATATTTTCTGGCCTTGCTGTTACATCATTATTGAATAGCTTACTCTTAGTCCTATTCCTGGAATTCAACTTATTTGCAGAGATAAAATGGCTTGCTAAATAAAGTAAATTCAAAAGTTTTCTTACCCACAACCAGTTCAGATGTAGTAGAAGAAAAATAAAGTCCTAAAGCTCTAAAACATTTATTTTGCACTTGTTAAAGAAATTTTCATCTGATCCAAAGTCTTTGCACAATGCTTTGTTCCACTGAAAGACTACGAGAGAAATTAGTGTATGCAAAATGGCCTAAAACATCCACTGTAGTGAGTAAAACCGTTAAACTAAAAGAGTTGTATAAAATTTGCTTTTCTTAGTTAAATGGATTTATGTGTACTTTTTTTTCAGTTTTGATTTGAATTGTGGTTTTGACTCTATTTTGAAGTGGGCCAGAACCACAACTGGGAGTCCAAATACCCACAACTCCTGGTCCAAATCTGAATTTTTCATCTTGAGCTCATCTCTGATCCAAAAGAACCCCCAAATTCTAGGCAAAATTCTATCAAAACCACGCAGCTTCACTGTTTGGACTGCCAAGCCACAGTTCTGCCCAGGTTTGTTTGAAAATGGTTTAAAACTGGTCATAGATTCTGTTGAATATGATCCAAAGCTGGATCATCATATTTAGAAACTTCAGCAAATCTATGCAGAACTCAGCATTTGCAATAAACCTGAACTCAAGAGAGTATTTAGAGGTCTTCGTTTTTTTCTGTGGACATTTTATACAGTTCTGCATACCCGTCATGAGAACTGCACTGCTTCTGAGGAACTGGTAGTCTGGAGAACTCGTGTGCTTGAAAGTAATTCTTAAAGAGCTGAAATAAATGATGGAAATGTATTAGTTTCCTCTCGTATGCTTTTTCCATTTTTAGTGAAGTTGCTCTTGTTCTGTTCTGCATTCTGCACAATTAAAATAAAAGCCTTTGAAGTATCTGAATTTGCATATTTTATTTTTTTCCAGAGACTTTGTCATAGCCTCTTATGCAAGTGATAGCATTAAATTGGAGCAGCACAATGAATTCCAGGAAGCAAGTAATCTTTATTAAGCTTGTTTATTTGCAGGAGCTCCATTAAATTAAGAATCCTTATCAGGATAATGTCTGCACCGATGAAACTAGCCTGACTGTTTGCCTCAAGGATTGGTTCCCTCCCTGACACCTTGGGGTCCTGGACTATAATTGTGTGTTTGGCAAACCCACCAGATCATTAGTTCAAAACTGACATTTAACCTATTGTACAAGAACAGTCTTTATAGTAATTTTACACAGTTTACAGACTAAAAAATGGGGGTGCAAAATAAAGCATAACTTAAAACAGGTCAAAGCAAACCTGTGGGAGAGTCTGAAAATGAGCAAACATCCCTCTCCACTGGGTCTGAGTCACTGCCATGATCTTCAGACACTTCTGTTGTGGTAGAGGCAGGTGTCACTTTGGTCCATGTCTGCAGCCTGGTGTGAGGTGAGAGTTTGGGAGCTCTCACGAGCCCATCCCTCTGTACTGACCAGGCCCCAATAACCCCCTTTGTTTCCAGCTGGGCCTGGGTGAATCCAAGGGCTGTTCCGCATGGGCACACCTGATAGCAGGAGCTCTAACTGCCGCAGGGTGAGACTTGCTGGCCCAAGAGGCCAGTGTGCTTAAACAAAGCACAGAGAAGTTTTTCTTAACTCAGAGAGATCCCTTTATTCGTTACAGGGCAAAGGCTCATCTTTCAAATGCATCTGAATATTTTATTCAAATCTATTTGTAGTCAAAGAATTGGGACACACTGAATGAAATTGAATTCCATCGAATTCAGTGACAAAACTACCAGCTGGTTTTAGAAAAGACATTTTACTCATGCATTAGTCAACGAGTCACTTAGTAAACATGTAGGCTATGTTATTTAATTTTCACTTTCTAGGTATTCATGGGCTTACCTGCAAAGATCTGGGACTCCCAGGCAAGACAGCTTGGATTTCAGTTTTCTGTTGCACTTACAGGATGCTTCATGCTTCTTCTGCAGCCACGATGTCTGTAGCGTCAAGTGGCAGCAATGTGTGTTGTACACAGAGAGCATTCTGATCTTAGGTCTCTCTCTGCTGCCAGCGTAATACTTCTAAGCATTAAGACCTAGGAGAGAATGAGCTTAAATATCTAGCTAAATCTAGTTTTCCTCTGTTGATTTCAGTGTGGCAGTTACTCAGCTTGGTTAACGGGTGCCATTCTCACATATTTGATCCAGCCCAAAAGCGTATTTATATATAATAGAGACGTTTTGTCTTTAGCTGTCGATATCAAAATAAAACTACATCTCATTTGGGAAACATGATTTGTACTGAGAAACTCTCCCCTCGCTCCCTATTATTTCCAAACAGAAGACTTATTTTGTTTGTTAAAGTTTTATGTTAAGCATTACCTAAACCATTTGTTAATTGTGAAAGGCTCTAACCATTGACCCACTTAGGAAATCAGTGCATTCTAATTAAAGTTTTGCAAATGTTACAAAAGTTTCTCGTTACGAATTCTTAACTAGTAGTAATGATGCAGTGAAAATGCAATTCCTGCTATTTTACCATCACATAATTTGCACTGTGTTATTCCTCTTGGGTTTAGAAAATGCTGCTAAGGCTATGAAAAAGAAGGAGAAGATTTCAGATGCTGTGAACGCTTGAGACTGGAGAATGGGCACCCCTAAAATGAGAAATAGATCAAAAATGAAAGACTAATCAATTCTTAATTAACCAAATGGCAGAATTCCATTCTAATACCTTGAAAAGGATCTTATAAAACATGAAACCAAATTTAATTTCCCACTAAGTGTATTTAATGATGACTGTAAGTCACTGGTGAGATTTCTTCTCCAAATTATTTAGGCAGAAATTTACACTTTTTTGAAATACCAATGAAAAGTGTTTTGATGTGTTTAAATTCTGCTGCACTGCAACAAAAATATTTGGAAATATTCACCCCTCTGAATGGGTAATTGTGGTGAGTTGGACACATTATCAGCCACAGATAGGAGGCCTTCAAAAAGAGGGCTCCACTTAAAAGACATTTGTGCTCTCACTTAATTAACTCAGTGGCATCTGGTTCTAGCAAAGCTGTTCTGCTATATAATGACAAGAAAAATGACATATTAGTGAAGATCTGGGAAGAGATGAATACACATCAGCTTATATTTGCCCTCCTGGTGTGACCCATCAGGTTGCTCTTTCGGACTAAAAGTAAAAATGTGGAAACTGAAGATTATAATGAAAAAAGCTCATGTCCTAATTGAAAATGTAGAAAGGCTTAATGTAGAGAGGCTGAACTTTTAAATGCTTGGGGTTTGTATTCCTGTTGCAGGAGCTCTGTGTGTGTATGCATCTGCTTTTACAGTGACAGACTATTTTAAGGGGGCTCAAACAGTCATTGGTACCAAACTGCTTGGTAACGAATGTGTGGAAAACTGTGATGATGGATCAAAGGATCAGCATTTTATGTTTCCTTTCCTGATGTATCTAGTTTAGACTGACTGTAAGGAAAGTTCTAGTCAAGCTCCAAATGAGCAAGGCAGGGTCTTGCAGGATAGGGTAGCGTTATCATAGAAATACTGCTGAAGCATCCTTCTGAAGGGGCGTATTATCCGTGTGAATTGCGGAGAGCTTTGTAAGCCTTGATTTTTAGTGAAAACTGCCTAAAGCAATATTAATTGAATATGCATCTTTCTGATAAACATACTGCACTTCTGAAACTGTTGTCATCAACATGACAACAAACGAGCATGGAAAAATCAAATCCCCGAGCAAGAGGGAGCTTTGGTGATGTGAAATGGCACTGAGCATTCCGGCGCTTGCCATTGCAGTTTGTAAACAACTGCACCCGAGTGGCTGCATCAGATGGACTCTGTTGGTGAGCAGCGGTGGTTGAGTTCTGTATTTGTGTCACAATAAAAGACGTAAGAAGAATAAAAGTGATGGAAACAAAATGAATATGCAAAAAAAAAGAAGGAATCTGATTCAAAGGAGAGCAGTAAGTCAGGAAATGACACCCAGTCTGGTGTATGCTCTTGCAGTTTTGGGACGCTTGAGCCGCTGTGCTGCTGGGTTCCCTGCACTGCAGGGTGAGCATACAGCCCCCAGACAGCCCCAAAGGCTGCAGAGTTGGTGTTTGCTGCTTACAAAGAAATGAATGCTGTAGTGTGAAATCAGAATATTGCTTCTCGGAATACTTTGTGTTGCAAAGTATACAACAACTTGCATATAGAGAAACTGGGTGTCAGATGGAACCACAGTACAGACTGTGGTTGAGACTGGCCCAGTAGCCGCAAACTACAGCGAGTGTCACAAAAAGGAGTAGAGCAATCCTCTTTGCTTTCTTGGACTGCTTTGCTGTTTGCTTTATTTAGATTCCCACATCTTGTCTTTTCCATTAAGAGCTGTTGTGCAATTCCAGATGTTAGATGATTGTGCTGGTGATGAAGCTTGTCCAGTGACCGGCTTCCTCTTGCAGCAAACACGCAGCGTAGCTGGTGTTATTCCAGCAGGCCCTGGTCTCAACCAGTCCTCCCAGAAACAATGCTTCTGGATATTGCCAGAGGATTTCACGTAGCTGCTTTGGTGAGTGAGAAGCTTGGCCAGGGCTGAGGGATTAGATTGAGAGGCTGGCGAGGGAAAGCCAGGAAATCCTTAAATTTGCTTTTGCTGAAGAAGCCGTAACATAGTCGTGCGCTCTGAGATGTTTATTGTAACACTAAAGCAATAAGGACTCAGCAAAAAAAAGAAAAACCACAAACGCACTTGGCAATATTACTTTATGAATTCAACTCCAGGTTTAACTAATTGTACATGGTAGTGTAGGCAAAATAATTTCAGCATGTTTCAGACCTTCAATATTTTATCATTAATTTCCTGGCCACCACAGATGCATTTCTGTTTGCACATAGAAATGTGCCATGTAGTCAGGCTTGTGTCATGCAGGGGAATAGGGGTGAAATACACTCCTGTGGTACCTGTGTAGCAAAAGCATCTTTCAGACTTAGAGGTTTATTCTTGAACTTTGGTCTGTAAAGGGAGAGATACAAGAATCTGATGCCAGAAATAAGCTAGATTTTTTGAGAACAAGCCCAGACTGCTAGGAAATCTATTAACTGGATTGTGACATACTGAAACCAGCAACAGTCCAAGCAACCTAAGTCCAAAACTCCATCCATTCATATGTATGAGTTATATTAATGTGGCTGGTTTAGATCTGAGGCTTTTTTTTTTTTTTTTTTCTGGTCTGACAATGCAAGCATGTGAAGGTATCCTAATGTTAATGAGAATCTGGCTCCTGCGTTTCGGATGAATCTGGAAAGGATGCCTATGAAGCTCATACGGGAAAAAAAGAGGTAAATTTCATCTGGAAATAGCATATTACCTCCTTCCACTCGGGAGGAAATAAAAAGGGACTAATAGATCCTTGTAAGGAGTTACAGCAATGGTCTCAACAGATTTAGAGTGAAGCAGCTAATTCTCTTACTAGAGCAATAGCTCAAGAGCCTTTATTTGGATGGACAGGGTACTTGTGGGTTAAACTGAAAAAAATGCACATGAAACCTGATGATGGACAGTGATTTTCAGCAATTAATTGGTCACCTGTTCCTAACCATGTAAGGAGTCTTTGTGAAGGACTGGTTAGAGGGGCAGGAATTTTGAGTTGGGGTTTAACATTATGGGTTAGTAGCAGTCTGTTATAGTTTATTTCCTGCTTAGGAAGTTTTTTTCTAGTTGCTTTTCTCATATGCATGGTCTTCGCTCAGCATAGCTTGGATCATCTGTTGAGGGTTCCTTTTCATCTAGTTGTAGAGAGGTTCTTTCGTTCCATATTCCCTTGCTAGAAGGATCTTGAATGATACTTCTTCAGAGTTTCTGAACTATAAGAAATAAGGATCTGAAGAGAATGCACTTATAAAGGTTTAGGTTTCATGCTCCTGCAAATTCACAGGGGTTTGGTTGCACTGGTCTTTCATGTAATTTCTAGAAAGTATATAATAATTTGGAAATAGGGATAGAGAAATCCAAGCCTATACATTGCAGTTGAATGATGACTATACCTACTAACACCATGATAACTAGAGTGAATTTGAAAGATCTATTTCTCCCTGTTCCTTCTGCCTTTGTACAGATGTGTATGCTGTAAAAGTTATTTATAGGATTCATTTAAATTCCACATCTTTTCCCAGCACATTTTCCACCTTCTTTTTCACAGTACTTACTTGTAAAATCAATACTCTCAAACAGCTTTCTTTTTAAACTCCCCCTACCTTCCTTTAAAGCTGTCTTAGAGGGCTCCATGTGTTTCCATGGAGCCACTTTTTAAGCATATAGAAACAAACTCAAGCACAAAACTTCATTTTTAAGGAAAGCCAGTGCTGTTGCATACTGCAAAGAGCCTAATCACACTTGGCTTCTGCAGGTGCAAAGTTTGAAAAGAAAGTTGTCAATATTCAAAACCCCTGAGTGCATATTTTTGCTCCAGATACGCTATCATAGAATCATAGAATGGTTTGGGTTGGAAGGGACCTTAAAGATCATCTAGATATACACCATAATCTGGGTAAAATATCCTGGGAAAAGAACTTCATAGTCTACTACAGATTTGACTATCATCTTTAAATTTCTGCTCCTGGAACCTTTGGGTTATTATACTTGGAACTGGCAACAACTTGAGCGCTTTCAGTTCTGCAGTCCCAGTGCCTTGTGAGGTTGGGTGCAAGTGAACAGGGCAAAATATGTTTTGCAGCTCAGAATGTTCCACAAATATAGTTAGTTTTTTCTTTTGACAGCTTGGCAAAAAATATTTTTTATATTAGCATTTTACATGTGGTGCTGTCTCTAAAAAAATAATCAAAATGCTAAAATAAGTGTTCAGTGATCTGCTTCCCTACTTCTAGCAATTCTGTCATTTAAATCCATTCTGCATTTGTAGGTAGGTATCTTCCCTTTTACATGGCAATACCCATTTGTTATCAAAGAGAGGCAAAATTACAAGTGGGTTAATCTTTTGAATGTGTAAAGAACATAAAGAACAAAGGAGTTTTTTCAGTGACTTGCTTGCTGCCTTGACTTGGGGTTTCTCTTACCCCTTTTACAGTAGTTGAAAAAAACCCCACATTTTAAGTCCTGTTTTCAGCTGAGTGTGCTTCCTGTTCAGAGCCCAGATCAACCGGCCCCAACTGTTCCTACTGAAATGTAGTTTATCTGGCATTTCACTGTGAGCTGAGCTTGTGTTAAAGTCCCTGTAGGCAAAAAGCATATAAGGAAAAAGTACCTAAAGCTGGAAAAACAATGAGGTAGACATCAGAGCGCTCATTAAAATTACATGAATATTCATTATGGAGGATAAATGATATTTGGAGGTTTCTCTGCAAAGAGGGTTAGACTAAATACAGTGGACAAGATTCTTAACTGATGTTCCTCCATTGAAAGGCAGTGGCACTGAGTCGGTTTGCACTTAAGGTTTGGCCTCTTCCATTCAGAATTTCCCACATAATTGCGAAACAGTTACAAAACTGAATTTGACTCGTAACAGAACCAAGATTTCTCTTTTGATTTCAGATTTACCAAAACAGTAGCTTGACAGTTGCTCAGTTCACGATAGATACATGAGCTATATTCACAGTTGTTTCCTCAGTGTGTGTTTGATTTCAACAATTCTGGAATTCAGAGCTTGTTGAGCTTCTTTGTGATTGACTTAATCTCTCGCAGAAGGATCTCATGGATTTATAGTTGAGATCTTGACTTTTTCTTCAAAATCTTTTATATCTTATTCCACACTGTTCCTTTCCTAATGCCCTTACAAAGAAAATAAAGCAAATAGTGAGACTTTTACAACTGTTTATAGCATAATGCTGGGAAAACTTCAAAGCACAGAGAAGTGATTATGCTTGGTCTTTTTCTTCTTTTTTTCTTTTTCTCCCCCCCCCCCCCCCCCTTTAAAATTGTATTTATATTTGCCTCTGAGTCTCATGCTACTTTCTTCTTCAAGCTGCCAAAAGTCTTCAACTGTGGTTCTTGAGATTAAATGGCAAGTTTCTGGCAAACATCACAGAGCTTTGTTTTCAATGAAGAACCAAATCTAGCCTCTGATTAACAGGAGAATCGTTTTACTTGCACTATCATTTATGTTCATAGTTCTTGGATCTGTTGTCATTTGCACATGGAAATGTAACATTTGCATATGCAAATAGTGCACTTGAGTGTCTTGCTCTTTCAAAACAATACACAAGGTACAATACCCACAGTGGTCTAAAGAACAAACACACAGAATCAAACTAGCAGCTAGCAAAGATAAGAATGACAGGATAATTATGGCAAATACTCTGATGGAATCAAGAACATTATTTTAAATTTCTGCTGTCAGCAGGGTCAGCCATAAAATCCTTAAATGCTCTTCCACTGGACCCAGAGTTTTATCTGGGAGGAGAGAGAACTGACACTGAACTGACAGCCTGGCTGGGCATCAAAGTGTTTTGCAATAACCCTGCTGATTGTGCTGATTCGAAGAATTAATTATTTTGCATTTGTTAAAATCAAAGCAAGTCATGGCATAATGAGAACAGGAAAGAGGAAAGCAGAGGATAGTAGGCCCTGTGGACATCAGCACTGATGTTAGTTACCCCATACCACAGGAAATGCTCCCCATAACTCTTCAAACTGTACCCAGATTGCATATACCATGCCTTTGGAAGGGAGCTTCGAGCTGTTGAACGAAGCTGACCCGCCTGCTGTGTTTTAAGCCCGCAGTAGAAACTCAAGACATGAGACATGAGAGACAGATGATATTTAGGAAATGGACTCTTAGAGCAGAAAAACTAGGGTGCACACCCATGTGCCTAAATGTCCCACAAGTCTGCTCAAGACAAAAGCTGAGCTCCACATATCTTTCCACTAAGATGTATTGAAATATTGTGGGTCAGGGTCTTCTTTTACCTTTTGTAACAGAGGGTGTGGACAAACTTCTCTGCTTGTGTCCCTCTTTCCCTGTTCTGATGGCCTTGAGAAGAAGCTTGTTAGAAAGGAGGATTCTGAAGGGAAATTCATGTAGAACATAGTACCAGAGGAGATCTTGGCAAAGCTGGGCTTGGGGCAGTTTAGTTCGAATTATTCTGCACGGAGCAGGTCTGGTGTGGATCAGAAGGGTAAGGCTACAGTCACTCACTGATCGATGGTCATCTTAAAGTCTTCTTAGCAGCTTGTGGCTCTACCCAGGAAATCCCTCCCAAGCAGATTTTACTACAGCTATAGTTACAGAAAGGTGTCAGCCTGGATGCATCCCTTTCAGTCCTCTCAGTCTCAAGCAGCCTGGAAAAATCCCCAGACTGCCTTTTCTGTATGTGCCACACCACAGGCCACAGAGCACTTCCCAACAGCCTGTACCATGCTTCAGATCAATAGTGAAAGAGCAAAAGCCACAAACTATGATGTGCCTCAGGAAGGGAGTAGCAGAGATCAAGGGCATTGCCAATGTGAATGAAGTCTACATGAAAGCCTTCGTCATTGCACTGCTTTCATGGATTAAAGGAACAATTGAGCAGAAGAAAGAAAAGGCAGTGCCAAGAGGAAGAGAAAATAGGAAGGAAAGAAGCTGGATTTCTCTGGTTAAACCATTCTAGTCACGTTCTTGGCGCACAAGCAGAAAAGCACAGCTGCTTTACATCTGCCACAGAGCACTGGAACTCAACAGGCGCTAACATAAGTATTCTCAGCCTGTTCAGATGAGTTTTTTGTTTGCTCTGGTATGGATACAATACTTTTTGTAATGAATAACATGGAAAACAGTTTTCTAATGCCACTGCAATAACTGATTTGGCTTACAAATGATTTCTTTCAAAGTTCAGGCCTACAGGGACTTACAAAGGCTAATTTTGTCACTAGATATCAGACCCGATGCCCACCCTGGGAGACACAATAACCACTGAATTACACAATCTAAATGTTTTATGCTTATATACATGAAGAACACTGACAATTTTCTTTCATGTAGCATCCTGATTGTATTTCATGCCGTAAATTTCCCCAAGCATTTTAGAGCTTTGTGCCTAAAGTGAGGCCCACACCCCCCAATGCAATACAAAGATAACAACAACAAGAAGAAGAAATTTCCTTTCCTGCTTTATAGCCCTTGATGCATAGTTCGAGTATGGCACTGAAGTCTCTCTGCTAAAACCTTTGGTTTAGCTAACGTGAGGAAAGTGGGTAAAAATGCAACATGAAGAAATCTTAAAGCCTAGCTCGGTATCTCTGTTTGATCCTATCCAATATCTAGCAACAGCCAGGAGGTAAAGTAACTAATAAACATATAAATTGATGTGATTGGCTTAAATTTAACCATTCACTGACACTAATGTTAGAGGCATCATGTGTTTTAAACTCAGTCTTATTCTATGTGTGCAAGTGAAGCTCCAGCTAATATTGATAAGTATTTTGCTTGCATGAGTTATATGAATCAAGACTTTGAAAGATGAGAAAAATACTAAAGCAAAGGGAGACTGTGTTATATGCATTAAAGCCTGAGACAGACTTGGAGCACGGCTATGAGGAAGGGTTTGAATCTGGGATTCTGGGCACACTGCTATCAGAAATAACAGCTTTGGGTCTTCTATCCCCTTCTGCTCCTATTATTCAGTAAGTTACAGTTCTTTTAGCTTCATATTTGATGATAATACACCTATGTGGGTGACAAGAAGAAATGCAGCTGTGATAATTATAGCTGAGAACAGCAGCGCATTCTTCAGCTTGGCTCCACGCTAGGGATGTGTGTGTCATAGGGCTGCATTGCTCACATACAAGCACTGGTAGGTGCCTGAGTCTTTCAGAAAAGCATGTGAAAAAACCTGACATTTCCCAATGGTCTTCGAATATTTAAGGATGAAAGACCATATTGCTAATGTTACCTGGGGTAGCAGACTAGTGATTAATTTCGAGATTTGGAACATGTTTTGGGGCTCCGGTTGTGTGTCCAGGTACAGTTAATATGCAGGTAGAACTGCAAAGCAGGGAGTTCTGATCTGGGGAGCAAGTTCCTGTGTTAGTTACAGCTTTAACTGCATCTAAGCCATATGCCTTGTGCAGCATGTTGAAGAAACACCTTTTTTTTATAATTCCTGTATCTCAGGGGAAATGCTGACAGGGCCACAGCAAATTGCTCGCTCAACTAAATGTCGGTGAAGAGGCTGCTATGGATCAGGCTTTTGGAAAAGATTCAATGCCACTGTCTAGACAGAGGCAAGATACAAGGGCTCCCTTTTCCCTCGTCCCCTTGGAGCCTCATCACAGAGCTGTGCAAGTCTGCTAATTAAACTGGAGTTTTGCACTTCACCCTTAGGAGTTTCTTTCTTTAAAAATGTAGGTCATTGATTGACATGTATTCTTCAAAATCATGATCTCTAGTGAGAAAATTACGAAAACCAAACTGTGCTGCATGCAGAAAAAACTGAGGGCTGCACAGAAATGCAATGTTTTATTACATAAAAGTTTTAATAAGCCACTGATCCCATATTAGGAGCAATAGGAATAAGGAGGAATAGTGCAGCAAGACACAATTTTACTGTAGTTGACAGACGCTGCTGTTACTTGCTGAATAACTTCCACTCTGGTGGAACAGCAGATTTCCAATAGCAGATGTGTTTCATTGGTGATCTATGACATTGGGCCCAGCCACAAAATGAAGAAAGGAAGGCTAATTACCTCGCCATAGAAAGGTGTTGATTGGGAAATGGAAGTCAGAGATGGTGTAAGGGCTGGATCCAGACACAGGCTGGAGGAAACTACCATTAAAAAAATACATGGTTTCCATCTTCTCTTAGGCTACTGGGCAGAGACTGCTGGAGCTTCCAATGCAAGGTCTGACCATGAGGCATGTTTGTTCCTTAGTAGTGATGGAAAGGACATACTTGTTTAATCCTTTCCTTAGCTACCAAATGGAGACGCACCTGCCCTCACTGATGCACAAGCAGTAATTCAGCAGAGAGGCCAGGGGAACCAAGATGGGAATATACACTTTTAACTGAGTATTTCAGAGAGAAGTTTCCTTCAGAAAGAATAATACAATCAGTAGAAAACTAACTTTATTCTCTTTTCTGTCATGGGGATATCTATCACCTGAGTGCTAAATAACCAATATTGTTTTAAGCTAAGGACCCCAACGACTAATTGAGCTACTTCAGTTTTTTCAAGGCGATTTAGGGGAAGTATCTAGAGAAATGCTCAGCAGATCTTGTCAGGCACTCAGAAGAACTGATGAGCCAAGAGTGTGGGAAAATAAAGGGAACGAAATGATTTGCCCAGTGACTAATTGGCGCACCAAGACTTTTGCTTGTGCGTTCTCAGCGCTTGCAAACAAACCTGTGTTGCTCACACACCTATGCAGTCCAGAAGATCCTGGCCTGAATGGTGTGTGAGCTGCATGAGATCCTCCCTTTGTGTTTGGTAGCCATGGTCCAGTGATCTGTCTAATCAGGGCTATTACACTATTGACTACCAAGTGGCCAGCGTGTTGCTGACTTACTGTTGGTTTGGGATGCTTCTGTTTGTGAATGCTCATTTTTTCACACTGTATCTAGGCCTGATTTTCAGAAAATAGAAGCCAAGCATTTTGTGAAGAGACTCTCAAGTCACCTCAGCCTGAGTACTCAGAAATAAACCGTGAGTCACTTAAAAATTTAATTCCGTTTTTTATAGGAGAGTTTTTTAAAATCTAACAATATTTGTATTATTAAATTTTTACTAAATTTGTATTTGGAAGTATTTCTCACTGAGTAGTGTAGAGACATCTTGAGTGCCACGGTAAATTAATGAGCGTCTGGTTTTTATTCCAGTGAGAAAGCTGTGAGAAAGCATCCAAGTGAGACAATTCACCATTAAGAATTAAGCATCTATGGTGAGAAGTGATACAGGGTTCTCTGAATGTTTCCTCCTGAGTCACTCCATGCCTGGAAGTTTAATATCTAACAGGTCTTTTCCTTCTTTTAATGCCAAAACACAAAATTACTTGCAAGGTAGATTTTGTTTGGAAAATGTCTTTCTAAGGTTGGCTTCTAAGGTGGCATAACAGGGTGCTGCAATAGCTTGTGACCTGTTTGGGGCTGTTATTAAAACTACAAAAGGGAGTTAAAAAAAGAAAACAAGACAGTAAGGGAAAACCTCTTTCCTCTGAATATCCTGCCATTTCTTCACCTTTCCCTGGGACATTCTGTCTGTGTCTGTATATTTCGTATGTACTTCATAATATGAGACAGAGTTATACAATTATTTGTATTAGCCAATGAGCTGCACGTCCTCTGGGAACATACAAATCCTGGCTTTCAATCTTTTCTAATGCAGGGTCTAAAAACAGATGCCACATGGCTCCAAACAAACCTAAGGCAAGGCCTGTGTGTGTTCGTGAGCACTGATTCTCTATGAGCTTCCTTTCATTTGCTAAAATCTCCGTGCTCTTTCTATACTCTTCTGTAGACCTTGTCTAATATTACTCTTCAGTACGGGAGTAATACATCTCTGGAAAGTTTAGTCAGGTAATGTTTGAAAAGTATTTGAGATCCTCGAGGAAAGGTCGTCACTGCAAGGAGCCGAGATCTAGTGACACGACTGCAAAATTAAAAAAAAACCAACGTAGAACTATGGCACAACTAAAAATAGAGACTGAAATTCCTCTTAATTCTCAAGCCGTATAAGGATCGATGCATAGCTATGTAAGGCAGGATCTCCATGCAAAAAGAGATGAAGTTTTGGCTGATTTAACCTGGGAAGCATTATCTTCATATGTTTCCTTTGTAGAGCTAACTCATAATTTTAAAGCTGTCAGAAGGCCTCTCTTTAAATTAATTTATTGCTGTATGTGCCCAAGAACAGCTACAAAAGTAAACACAGGCACTCCCTTGGCTATATCCACTGCACTTTTCCAGTGGAAAAGAAGTCTAATAAAGAATCAAGCAAAATTTCTCTGACACTCACAATCAAAGGATTAATTCTTCTTTTCTAGTACCTCTAAATGGTGGCACCAGAGTCTGGTCTTTGTCTAGAATTTCCACTGACATTGCTGCCAGTTCCAGGCATGGATGACACGCAGGAAAAATACATTGCTCTTCTGCAGAAATCTCCTTGCTAATAAACTTCTCATCGACACATACGTGCACACATGCTCACGCGCATACGGAGGTATATATGGGCCCTTTCACACTCTAAAATTAGTAGTTATGGAAAATGTTATATGCAATAATTTGATACTCTCAGTGCCTTTGAGGCAGCGCATTCCTAAAGAAATGCCCGTGTGAGATATTGGTGATAGGGCTTAGATTTTCATTGGACAGAGCAGTGAGTGGGTCCGTAGGACTGGGAGGCAGCGAGGCCGACAGAGCAGAAACGGAGCACGCCCGCTGCCAGAACATGTCCCGCTCCCTGGCAGAGGGACTCGGGCATTCTCGTCTGGGGACATGAGATCCCCTGGCTTTTGGCAGTGTGGAACAGAAAAGATGCCCCAAGATGCTGAGGAAGAGAAGGAGAGTGTCAGTACAAGCTCCTGCTGCTGTTGGCAAAGAAACACTGTAGAGTTAACCCTGGTGAAGTTGCAGGTTGTGTTTATAGCCATTTAGTGCCTGATTTGTATTCGGACTGCTGTCAAATCACAGTCTCGTCATGTCTTTCTTGCAACCCGATTTGTTCTCAAATGCAAGCCAAACAAACATAAACAAATACACAAGACCCCCAGACAAAACACAACTTTATTTCTAGTTTATGTACCCTATTTCTTCCTTGATTTCTTCTTCGTACATTTTGAAAAAAATGAGTACCAGACCCAGTAGAGGCGAGCCTGCTTGGTTCCATGGCTTTTCATGCATTGCTCACATTTCCTGTCTATCTTTCGTGTCATCATTTTTCATTGCTGCTTTAGATTAGCCACAACACAGAGCCATTTATGGTTGTCATATGTTATGTATCAGGCTTAATTCTTTGTCCTCCCTTTCATCATCTCATCTTATTTCACAGACCACGATTAACTATGATTCTTTTGAGGCACCCAGCTTGCCTTTACTTGCTACTTGGCCCTAGGTATCCATATGGTTCAGCTTGGGTTTCAAAGATCTCTCTCCTTTTGCTACTTTTTTTGACACAACAAACCAAGAACTGTTTTGGATGGTTTGTTTGCTGTGGCGTATATATATACCTATGTGTTAGAATTTAATATCAAAGAGTAAAAGGCAGCTGGTAGATCTGGAGCATTGTGGAAGGTTGTGCTACAATAGACTAATCTGAAATCTTGTATTTGTGGACTATTGGCATCGTTTCTGTTTATGTCCTGCCTTTCTCTGGTCTGTGCAGTGATGATGCCTTATCCCTTGGGGAATTACACTGCCCTCTCTCTCTTTTTTTGAGAACATTTTCCTAATGTGGCACTTTAATTTTAAACTGTTATGCTTTGTGCTGTGTATTGTGTTCCAAGACTGGGAATGATTCCCAAAGCTATATTTTCATGGCATGCTTTTGCATCTCCATTAAAATCAATAACATGTTAGAGAGACTGAGGGCAGAATTCCTTTTAATAGGAATTTTTGTCTGAGATATTTTAGAATACAGTGACCCCTCTTTCAGCCTGAACTTTTCTCTCTTCTACACTCTTCTGTGCCTGTATCATTCACACATTGTTAGTCCTATAATCTGTCCACTGTTTTTTATTACACTCCTTTCTTTTTTCCAGTAGTCCCTGAAAAATGTGAGAATTAAAAACGCACACCATGCTAATGTAGTTACCCTCAGACTCGATTGAGAATCATTGCTTTTGCATGCAGTCCTGTGGGTATATATATTTACATCCAACATAGAAAAAGCTTGCCATAATGAGTCTACTTAGTCCTTTGTACTTCTTCCCAGAGGTATACTGCCCAGTGTTTTGCTTTTCCTGTTTTATGGATCTTATGGAAAATCTCAAATTTGGCTTTAGTAACAGTCTCGTAAATTAATATATTGTGAGGTCAATTTTTTCATTATTTCCTGTTTTCTCCCTTTCCCCCCTTAAAAAGTTGCTTCCCACCTCCATTTAAACATAAAGTCCTGCATCCTAAATAGTGCTCCCCTTTCTGTGCGTAGCCCCTATGCAGTACACGTGGATGGTCACTTTTCTCTCTTCCGCACAGCTAGGCTGGACTTATTTGCCTTACATACACCATTTTAACTTTAAATTTGTTTTTCTGTTTGCCTGCCTCTGCGGCTGTGCTATACTAATTGTCATTTCATTTGTTCAAAATTACCCGAATTGTCCATAAGAAGATACTTGAGAAAAAGTTTTGTGTTTCTTATTTGTTCAATGTGAGGTAATCCTACAACCTTAGAAAGTATCTGCATCAACTGAAGATGAAAGCAGAGTCTTGTGAGTTTGGAGATCATATAGATTTTAGAGCCATAAAAATCAAATTGATCTTCTCAACTGACTCACAGAACTGGACCCAGACATTCCTGAATAAAGCTACCAGTGTAGGCTTGAACTGAATCTGTCTTTTTATACTGTCTTGACACCAAGAACAGATGTATGATACGGGTGAATACGGTATTTTGAAAGGTGTGCAAAGGATGTTTCTTCCTATGAAATATTTCCCTCTCTACTGCTGGACCCTTAGGGATTGCTTGTTGGCAGTAAGGGTACATTAGAACCAGACTAGAGCAGACAAATTTAAGTTCAACTGAAAAATGGAAGGCCTAAAAGAACAAAGAAGGCTACACGAAGCAGCAGCAGGAGGTGCAGATTTCCACAGCGTTGTCTTTACCGCCCTACATACCATCGTAGTAGTAGGAGGGATAATACTAGATGTGAAACATAAGCTTACACTGGGGAGATGTGGACTTTTGTTACTGTTTGCTCTGTGTTCGTATCTCATTAATTTTCCCTTCCCAGTCTCTCCAGTCCATTGGTCTATGTGCCCCCAGCTCACACCAAACAGGTGAAAGCTGGTATTTCCCCAAATGAAAGCACCTCTCCAGCATTTGAGTGGGCGAGAACGTTTGTAGGAGAGACGGGACGGAATAGTAAGGATCATTACTGAATCAAAGTGGGATCTGGATGCCAGTGGAATCTGAGCACCAGATTTTCCAGCATACCCAGCTGAAAATACAGAACAGGGAGAGGATTGTTAAAATAAACTTGTTCAGCTAAAGCTGGCACTTTGGACTTCTACCTGCAGCCTCTAAACCTCTCTTCCACTGTAATCTCAATTTACCATACAAGGGGATGCTTTAAATTAAAGCAAGGGAGCAGTTAAATTTTCCAAGGCAATCTTGTCTGGCTCTCCTTTGAGGACGCCAAACTGATGACAAGTATGGTATTATTTGTATATGTATATTTAAAGTTGACTTAATTAATGAAACCCATGGAGTCTAACCCCTAATCTTATTAAAAATGTCAGATGCACAGAAACAAGAAGCTGTTTTACATTTGAAGGATATAGAAATGAAAGGGTTGCTTTGAAATTTATTTTTAAGTTGGTAAAATATTTGTGTTCCCATAATATCCATTTAATTTTGGTGTTTGGTCCATAAGGAATGCTGGGACAGGATTAAAAGTAAATATAAGTAAAGCACAGACTTTTTTTTTGTTTGTTTGTTTGTTTGTTTGTTTGCATCTGGTAGGTGGTTTTGGCTTCTCTGAGTCTTCTTCAGGCTGCTTATGAGTCGGCTCTAGGTATTTCTCCTTCTCTGATAGCACTTTTATATTTATAGAGCCTGGTTTTCCCAAGATGCTGGGAAACACGGCCTTTGTGAAATACTTGCATTGTTTCGATGTGATGTAACCAAGGGATGAAAATATCCAGTGATGTGGAGAAAAGGAGAATAGAGGGCTTTAAATATATCACTAATTTTTCAAGGAAATCTGGAAAACATCTGCCTCCACTGTTCGTTCTTCTGTTGCTTTGCTTTTAATTATCCCCACCTCTTTTTAATGGAACACAAATGACCATTTCACAATTTTATATGACAGTCCAATCCATAGACAACTGCCGTGACATTCACAGTACCCTGGACTTGGCCTTCTCATTCTTCCAGGTGTCTTCTGTGCAAACATTTCAAAACTAAATATTGATTAAAACCAGTTTAAGGAATAAACACAAACAGTCTCAGTGAACAGGCACATTAAATGCAATTGTGGAGGTCAAAACAAGACTTGTTTAATTTCCATATGCTTTTTCTGATTCGTGGAAGGTGAAGAATCAAGGTCCACACTGAGACTTGTGTTCACGTCCACTGTTCTCACTTGTGTGATACTGAACACGGGGTCTCTGCTGGCTGAATTTTTATCCTCAGGCAGCAGGTGATACCTGGAAATCGTTTCACTTCCAGTGCATGACAACAAGAAAACAACGGGGTGTTCTTTCAATGAGTGGGAGCAAACTGGTCAGCCAAAACTATAGCAAGGCGGATGGGAAAATGTTGCTCCCAAGCGCCGCCCATGGGCACTGCAGAAGTCTTTCAGCCAGGATCACAGCATATCGGACGGTTCAGTGTCAGATGACTGGAAGAACAAGTTACAGATAAGAGACATATGTAGACATCTGTAACAAAGGACATACACAATTTCAGGGTTAGTATAATGAGGCAGATTGTTCACAGAACAAAGCTGAGACTGATCTATGCCTTGTCCTGATTATAGACAGGAATTTGTTCAGCAACTCTTTCCATAACGTCTTTGTGCGCAGGCTATTTCCTTCAGTTCTTTGCAAAGACCAGGATTTGTCTAATTGGAAAAATTGGCAAAATGGTTTTTTTTGGTCCGTGCACACATACGTTTATCATTGCAAGTGTATGAAAAAATACATCCACCTGCCTTCTGAAGCTGATGCAAAAAGATACGAGATTGTTGGTGACATCTGTTGTTCTTTTGCCACAAGACTGAACACAATTGCCTTTTGGCACCGACAGGCCGAGGTGCAGAAATCTGCAGGCCTAGGTTTGCTACAGTACAATCTGAGAATGGGAGCTGAGACAGGGGTGACTAGTGTAGAAGATGCTATATTTCAAATAATGACGACCAAGTCCTTTCTTCATTTTCCCTTTCTCAGAAATCACTGAGACTGCATGGATGTAGCAACAAAAAAGAGAGCAAAATAAAGCTCATCATGTGCGTAATTTTTCCACTAATATGCTAAATGCTGTCATGAAGGTGTCTTACACTATAGACACAGAGAGCACTCAGATGCTGTTCCTACAATATTATAAATCCATTCTTATTATATTTTCTTATTACGATAAACAAGAAATAAAACCAAGACAAAAAAGCAACCTGTAGTGAAATTTTCAATCTAAAAGTGAATAATCGTGGAAAAATGAGATGGGTTTCAATCATGACAGGTCTCAGCTTACTTACTTCTGGGGCGTACCAAATGTCAAAGCCCTTAAGAAAGAAAAACAAAAAAAGAGAAAAATGCAAGCGGAGAATGAAAATGCTGGGAGCAGAGGAGGAGTCATTCATATGTATAAATAACTCTGGAGTCAGACTCTCGTGAATCTCTATTTCTATTACAAATATTTTTTATTAAAGAAAAGTGAGGAAATGTTGCTAAATGTGTGTGGAACAGAAACTAAAAGGGTCCCTAATAGGGTTAGGAAGGGACACATGCTTTAGAAGTGACCAGTATTTCCAAAGCTTTCCATGTGTAAACATTTGGGTGTGTTTACACACTGGTGTTCAAATACCAAAGTAAAAAGCAAGGGGATGTGTGTAAATTCATACCTAACAAACCTGACTGAAGACTGACCGTGGCAGAATACAGTTAGCTTAAAAAATAACTAAGGGTCTTATGGCACCCTTCTGGCCAGAATGAAGATGAAAAAATTTTGCAAAACTGATCAAAAGGCAAGTCAAAGTGAAAAGCTGAAAGATGAAATGGGGAGGTTAGACACAAAAGGGAAAAAAGTGATCAGGAAGGAAAGTCTTTTGGTTAAAAAAAAAAAAAGAGGATTTTTCAAGACACTGTTGATAGATTCCTGATTTCTCAGGAGCTAAGCGGCTTCTGTACCTCTCTTCTGAATAACACCTAGAACATGCACAACCAGAACGAAAATATGATTTCACTAAAGTTGGCTCTAATATAAAGACTTGCATTTGGGAAGAATTGCTTTCACCTCGCAGTTTCTGGAACTGGGCTCCAGATTCTGGAATAAGATAATTCTGGATCATTGTCACTCCCAGGAAACATTCTGCATGTGCAGAGTTAAAGTTATTTCATTTTGGCTGGCTTCCATAATGCAAATATCCACCTGTGCATTACTTTGAAGACGTTTTTCTGACTCATCTCTTCCTATGTGTCTAATATTGATTTAATTGTGGGTTTTGGCATTACTTAAAAGCTTGAAGTGTTTTTAATAGATAAAGTATGTTATGTCCGTTATTTGTGTCAGCACTCCCTGGGGAATCTCACTATTCCGAATGTTTTCTTAGAGGCATATACATGCACAAACCCTTGCAGACGTCAATTCAGACACTGCAACCAGGGAATAATGACTAACAGACTTCAGACAATGAAGAGTCCAATTGAAAATCCAAAACTGGATTATAAAAGCCCTTCGTTGTAGATTTCTGTAACAAATGAACTGTCTTTGCTATTTCTAAATATCTAGTTAAATTCATATTTATATGGGTTAGTCCCCAAGGCCACAAGCAAAGCAGAGAAAGAAAGGAAGTTGCCAAGCTCACATCTCCAATTCTCACCTGAATTTTTAAATACTGATGCTTGGACAGCATGAGGACAGCCACTTTATAAATGATATCTCAGGTAATTCAAGTAACTTACTGAGAACTTGTCTGAAGTCACTAGAGATTTTCTTCTTTTAGACCAACCACTGTGCACTGGGGTGCATTAAAGAGTTGTTTTAGAGCATGATTCAGACAATTGATTCAGCATATACTACGGCTATTTTTAATTCGCTCAGTGCAAGCTCATAGGAAAGGAAAAGCACTGTGTATTTCTGTTGTTCCATTTTCCTGATCGTTCCCTCAAGTTCACCTGTTTGCCAAAAGCAGCATATAATTTTGGTTAGATTTTCAGTTTTAATACTTGTTTCTCCTTCTGTCATGTACCACTCTACCATGCATCAATTATGGACAGTATCAGGAGCATGAGTGGAAGGGCTCTGCGCTAGCCCTTCAGTGAAGCGGGGTTTTGTCTGCCTGAGCCGTCAGAATTAATGAAGTTGAACCTGTTTTTTTGGGATAAGCTCAGTAACCTCATGTCTGGATTACAGGGGATGTTCCACGCTCTCTGTTAGTCTATCTTTGTGCAACGTGGAGCGAAACTACTGCCTTTCATCCAGTATTAACCTTCTGTATTTACTTGGGTATGTTCCATTTTGGCTTTTTGCCTTTTTATTCCTTTAAGCAAATATGTTTTTAAAGGGATGGAGATTTCTTATAATCTTCATTATTTATTTACTCTGTTTTTTTCTTCAAAGGTTTTATTGTTTTGCAGTCTGCAAATGAAGTCTGAAACTAAATAAAACTATCAGGAAATAACAGTGTTGCCATAAAACCTTAGCTGAACTATAGTTTTATGTTAAAGATATGCAAACGATACAGATGTTAACGTTAAAATACACCTCAGGATGGTTACCAGCATGTACAGTGGTTATGGTCTGCCAGCTTTAACTTATTAAACTCTAGCTTTATGTTAGTAATATAGGATCTGCAGACTCCCTTGTCCTCCCTTGATTTTACTACAACACCCACCGCTCATTTCTGGCTTCACGGTAGAGTCTGAGGTGCCTCTTTACCTCATCACACTCTCATCATCCGCCCTGGCAAAGGGGTATCATGAATAGGATACTACTGTTTCGTATTGAGGAGGACAACCCAGTTGGGCCCCAGGAGAGTTCTCAGGGACCGGTCTGGTGGCTGCTGTTAGATGAGATCTGAGAGTCCACCCGTGGCTCCTCGAGTGCCTGACTCTGCTGGAGCGTGTGATCTGACCCCGGCCCTCCCCACCCCCTGCCGCATGAAAAGCCCTCCCAGGGCTTGATTTACCCCAGCTGCCCAGGAAAGCTGCTTTAAAATCAACATTCAGAGAACAAGCCGTGGGGTTCCAGTGCAGTACAGAAGTTACCAGAGAGGAGGCTATTGCTCTTGGACTAGGAAAACAGCCATTCTGTTTAGCAAAAGATTTTGAGGTTTTGAAGTGTATTTATTTTCCAATAGGAAATGACAGCAAGGCCTTTTACAGTTCTCAGAGACAGACAGACAGACACAGGCCCTGGAGTAGACAAGCGTCTCCATATTTTACCAAGGACAGGGCAAGGTCGGTTTTAGCCCTCGAGTAGTGTTACTTCAGCTTTGGAATTGCAGCTTCTTCGGCTAGCTCTGTAGCTTACATGAAGAAACAGTTTTGTTCAAACTGACATATTTCTTCAAAAACTTCTAGTTTTTGTAAAAGGTTTCATGGGAAACCAGCTTTGCCTTGTATTCAGTGTCCCAGAGAAGTTGCTGTATGTACACACCTTGTCAGACAAATCTGGCAATGCAGATGGCCTGGGACATGTAGGAGACTGACACAAATCCTGACGCTGGATCAGGGGATTGGGAAAACTCTAACAGCATTGCTGGTTTTTGGAATGTTTCTCCACTTTTCCTTTCAGGGAACCTTGAACCTCTGAGTGAATTTATGGCCATATTTGTTTTCCCTATATTATTTCTGTGCAACTGCTTTTTCCTCTGTAGAGGCATGTTGCTGCTTTTTTCTGTGAGAACTATACAAGAAACTTCTTGCTTTAACCATGTTATCCTACGTTCGCTTTTATTCTTTTTTTTTTTTTTCCTATATATTCCTCCTGTCCCTTTTGACTCATCTGGTCCATTTTCAAGGCATCCTGTTTATTTTTCCAGCTATTTGTTTTTAATATGTGTTATCTGACCTTTTCTGTCTGCTCTTTTGGGGATGTATACAAAGCTCTTCCTTTATTTGCATTCGCTTTTCCCTCTCCACTCCACAGCACCTAATGTTTGCCCGTGGAACCCAAGAACGGGAAATGGGAATAAAAATGCACAAGCCCACAGAAGTTGATAACAAGTAAAGTTGGTTTTCATTGTGCAGGTGTGGAATGCTTCAAGTTGCTGAGATATGTAGAAATACAAGAGCTAGTGTTTTATCCCAGGGCTCCCTGACACAGTTCTGGGAACAGACTGCAGCTACAGGAAACTGGTTTGAAAGCAGCATTCTCCCCTGGGGTTTCTCTGTGCGAGGCACCCAGCAGTTAGGTACAGCCCTTCCTGGGAGAATCGGTACTCGTGAATGGGATCAAAGCACGGTGCTGCTTCAGCCATTTCATTTCAGCAATGTACTTGAAGGGGAGACCAGGGAACTTTTTCTGCCAGCGTTTTTTCCGTGGTTATGGAGGTTAGCTCTTTGGCCAGTTTCCCTTCTACATGCTCGGTTCTAAGAGAAAGCTGATAAGATTCTGACAGTCCCTCTGGCTAACTGTGGTTTGGCAAAGTGGTGTTCATCCGAGCTGACTGTTTCCAGAAGAACAGGTATCTAGAGCTGGCAAGAGCTGGCAGCCATCTCTGTCAGGCTGAAGCATGGAGACCAAGGGCAGATGGATCACAACAATCCGTACCAGAAGCTACTGGTCTGCCACCATTAACTCACCACGGCTGCAAAAGTCTTGGTTGTCTCCAGAGTTAGTATCATAGCACTGTACTGGCATCTGACGTCATTGTAAGGAAGAAGTATTACAGGCTACAATTTGCCGTAGAGCTTGCTGCTCACAGCAAGCATTGGCTTCATTTGGGGAAGATGCAAGGCAGCTTTTGCTACCCAAAGGAACAAACAGCTAAGCTGTCAGCAAGTTTATCCAGGCCTGGCCCATCGGAAAAATGAGTTGGTGTTGACAAGTGCTTATATTTTGGCAGGCAGAGATGCTCTTCAGGCCAGAGCTCCCTTCTGAGGAGATGTTCTTTGTTGTCCTGATGTGCTTCTCGCATTTCTGATGTGCCCATTACAGCGGTACTTCTGTGTGTGTATGTGCGTGTGCCCACATGTGATGTGGGGAAGTCTCTCCTCAGCCATTGCAAAAGATCCACTGTTCTGGGAGTGCTAATCTCATGCCAGGCCCAAAGAAACCGAAGGGGAAAACACTGTCTTCAAACGAGCTTCCTGTAACTCCAGTCTGTTCCCAATAGACTTTCGCTTTCTACCCTCAGTTTCACACTGCCTTTGATGACGCACTGTTCTGTTTTGGAACACACCCCTTTCCCTCAAGCTTTGGGCAAATCTAGAGCAGGGCTTCATGCTGAAGCCTAGATCATGGAGATGAGGAGATGAAATGAAGCTATGTCAGGGGAAGTTCAGGTTGGACATTAAGCAAGGGCTCTTCCCTGAGATGGTGGTTGCTCACAGGAGCAGGCTCCCCAGGGCAGTGGTCACAGCACCCAGCCTGTCAGAGTTCCAGGACTGTCCGGATGACGCTCTTAGTCATACGGTTTAGGTTTAGGCAGTCCGGCAAGGAGCAGGGAGTTGGACTCGATGATCCTTATGGGTCCCTTCCAACGTGAGAGATTCTCTGATTCTATCTATGTGCTGGGTATAACCACAGCATAAATAGGAGCCCCCGGTTCCAGGGCGATGCAAGGGGTGGTCTTCACAAAAGCAGACTGATGAGAGTACTTGCCATATATGTGACAATTCTCAAGCCAGAAGACTCATAGGAAAATCAGCTCTGTTGTTGATGCTGGCCCAAATCCACATGCCAAAGCATTTCTCTGAAGAGAGCACACCCTTTTTAAAACATGCGTGTTATGAACAATGTTTGCTTTTAAAAGACAGAGCACGATGGGACACAGCCTACCCTGGTGGCTTGTGCTGTGTCGGAGATGTGATAGAAGGGAGGCTGGGAACACGCTCTGAGGGCAGGATAGCAGATTGTGCCATTTAACAGAAGTTCACAATATTACACTACACGACCCCCCACCCCCCACCCATTTTTGCAATTCCTGTAGTAGAAAGGGGAGTCAGAGTACAGGTCAACCATGACTCTTCTCAACAAGATGAGGTCTTCATCTCAGCAAGAGGAAGGCTCAAAGTGTCTTGGTGACTGTGGCCTTGTCCTTTCCATATTGTTTCTTCTGCTGATTTGCTTTGATTGTGAGAAGACTACAGGAAAGGAGTATTGAGAATAGCTCATTGCTGTTATTTCAGCTGGAGGAAGAAAATGCCTGATAAAATTATGTGGAAAGTAAAGTTCTGTAAATTCACATGGTAAACATTTTAAGTATGTGAAATATTTTTACTAGAATGGTTTCTTTTGTATTTCCTGCTTCGGATGTTTTGACGTGGAAGGGCACTGTTGTATCTACATCCACTGTGACTGAGATTTCAAGTATCATCTTCCCGATTTCCTGCTACTGGCCCTTCTTTTTGCGTTTATGTGATTTTGGTTCCAGGTGGTTGTATCAGGATCTCTGATTTTTGAGTTTTGATTTAATATTTTAAAAAAAGTCTAATCCCATGGTTGGGGACCTTTCACTTCCAGGTTTCAGGATCAAACCCACTGTGGCTGGAAGACAGAATATTTCATCTTTATTTCTACTTGACATAACACTTAGAAACTCAGATTAATACTGTAACATCTTTTCTGTAGCTTATATTGATATTTTTCAGGTCTGAAACTGAAGCATCTGTGATTTTCTGCCATATATCTTTTAATGAAGTCTTACTGGTTTTGGAGGAAATCAGTTTTTTTTTAAAGGAAAGCATAATTTGGTTGAAAATGCCTTTTTTTCCCAGTGAAGAACTGTGTTACTGGAAGATCTGTGAGGAGCCATGACCTTTCAATCACTGCTGTTGGCATCAGGCCCTCCATAAGGGAGGCCAGAAAAAAACGCTTTTTTGGGGGGGGGGGGGGGGGGGGAGGGTGTCTGTTCATCTCTCGTTCAACCAGCTCCAGAAGGTTGCAAGGTGGGGTGCAGGAAGCAGAACCACTTCATAAAAGGAATCTCTCTCCTTTTTAAATCTCCTTAGGGAAGTTTTTGAGGCTGGGAAAAACGTTGATACCTGATTGTGTATAAATCTGTATGAATGGCTTATTACTATTATAATCAGATTCAATATTTTTACCCTGTGGTAAAACTTTCATTGTCTTTATAAAAACATCGCTTGTATAAAGAGCAGAGAAAGTGGCACATTTTATTCACTGCAAGCTTTGGGTAACCTTTGCATACCATGTTTCTCCTCAGTTTATTGTATGAATGCTTTCCCATCAACTTCATCTCCAGCACATGGAAAAAGCTTTCTGTTTAATTTAATTACTTACAGTGTTGCCAAATTAGTTTTCTGTTAACTCAAAATATTTTACTAGGAATGAGAAAACACGTGGTAGATACAGCAAAATTTATCCTAGTCCTGTTCTTACATCTCTGTAGACAGAGATCAAATCTTTGGCATGCAGGTTATTGGAGATGAGTTTACTGTAGTTACTGCCTCATTTCTGAATTACTGGGCAAATTCTTTGCTTGTATATACACCCCCATTCCCTTCACTTCCAGGGCTAGTCACTGATAGAAATAAGAGGGTGTTGTCTGTAATACGGTACTGATTTCAGTCCTGACCAAACATGTTTCTCTAGTGAACACTTCATGTCACGGGAATTGCGGACGTTCCTAAGGAAGTGTGTGGCAAGTGTGAGAAATGGGTACAGCTGGGAGAAGGCTCTCTGCTAAACACCTCCTTTTGAGCTGCTTCAGTTTTGCCCTGTTTCATCCCCAATCTCTCCCTTTGGGGTCACCACAGCCCCTTGCATATGGTACCACAGGCTGCTCACTAATGTGAAGAAGAGAGAACCAAGTTAAACCATGTTCTGAGCGCTTTTCTTCTTGCGTTCTGGGAGCTTGTGTTGATTTATCCAGAACTTTGGCAGTAGTTGCTGTTAAATAAAATGAATCAGTAGCCTGCAACTGAAACAAGTTCTTGGCTTTTGGGTGGAACTTCCCTCTAGAAAATAACTTGCAGGGATGTTGTGAATGCCTTCTCAGAAGAAGCTGGGCACTGAGGCAGGAGGGTGCTTGACCTTTGAATTCTCAGTCATCTAAACTTGAATTTGGGACGGCATCTGTTTTTAAGAGAGATGTTGTAGTTCGAACTGTAGTTAATTCAGGGAATCCCTGCAGTGTGGGTAGGTCTGGATGGTCACTTCTGGGCTGGTTGCTCACTTGCAAATCCAAACCAGGTAGCTAGTTCTTAAAAAGGTTCAGTGACTATTTGCCAGTGATGATGTGGACAGTATTTCTTGCCTTGGGATAAACAGGTGCATGGGATTAATTCTGAGTTCTCTTATAGACCTCCTTCACTGTGCCCATGAACCCATGGCGACTTCTGGTCTAGACCATGACTGAGCATATGAGAGTTTGAGCAGCTGAGAATGGAAAAGTGTGATGCAAGATCAAAGTGAACAGGGAGAAATTCCTACACCTGAGTATCTGATCAGTGTTCGTTGTTGGGTGCCTCCAAAACATAGGCAGGGGAAGAGGTAACCAATGCTGAGGATAAGCTGGTGATTAGACAGAGCAACAATAAGTTTCAGCACAAGAAATCTTCCCATGCACTGCTTTCCCGTGTTGAAAAGATAGAGGTTTGCTGGCAGAATGTTTTAAGATACTTGGCAGGATTGATACTCTACAATAGATAGATGAAGGTGCTTGACAAAATACAGTTTGTCTTAAGCATATTTTGACGGAATATATTTTATCCTTACAGAGACTTTAGCAGAAATATCAGTGATGTCTCATGATAGATAGCAATATGAAGAGCTGTAAGAGCCTGACTATTAAAAAATGGACCAGACAACTTTGTGCCATGGCAGTCTGTTTGACTCTGAGTGGGTGGTTGGAAAGGGATGGGTGATCTTCTAATGGGGATTTAATCATATACCTTCTAGAAATAATGGCGATCCAGAGATGATTAAGGAAGAGATGAGAAAGAAAAAGCATTTTGGAGAAATTTCCTCACAGAGAAAATGATTCATTTTGGACTGTGCTGTCAAAAGGCAGCTATGGAAACTGCAGCTGTGGATGCATTAAATAGGAGTCAGGCAGGTGCTTACTGGAAAAAATGTTATGGGTGGAAACAAGCACCAGGAGGAGTGGGAGGAATCCGCAGAGCCAGCTTCCGGTTTTTAGTTACAGCAGAATAAATGTGTTATTCTGCATTTGCATTGCAGATACACAACAGTTCTCAGTCTGAGCAGATGCTTGGCTGCTGTGGATTTTCATGAACACGTGTCCAAGGGGAAATTCTCACCTTCCTCTAACATTTTTAAAAAAGAAGCAGCATATTAAATGCCAGGATGAAGGGAACGGTTTCAGAGTGGAAAAGGTTGAGCAATGGTGGTGTAATAGAAAGCAAAATTTGGCCTACATTAGTTTCCTCCACCAGGGCTGTTTTTTCCATTAGTACTGCTAGCTAAAGACTGTCTCTGACATCTATCAGAAGTTTAGCCCAACAGAGAAAGGCACAGAGTGATGGAGAGGTAGAGTGTGTGTTGGGGAGGAAAGCTCTAGGGTAACAAAAAAACCCTCTAACAAAGAGGGTATTTTAGGAAAAGGAGCTGAGAGGGTTCAAAAAGTGGCAGCCTGTTATTGGTGCCATCATAACTTCAAAAAGAGAGTCTGATGTTCTGCATCAAAGGACTTGTTGAGATGTGAGCCTGTAGGGAAACCAAAGGAGAAGCTTCCAAGAATGCTGCTTACCCAAACCCGCTTTTTCCCTTAGCTCTCACACTTCCTTTTGCTCCTCTGTCCTGGCCTCCTGGATTCAGATTTCATGTAATTGCAGATGTTGCCATTGGTTTCTGTGAAGTCACTTCTATTTATGCCAGAATATGCAGAGAAGGAAAAGTCACTGATCATAAGGAGAGACAGCATATAAATGTAAACCTCTAGAGATATTCATTGAGGCTGTTACTGCTTTCTTTCCTGCATCTCAAGTGTGAGTCCATTGACTCAGAGATCACATCTGGATGCCTCTGGGTCATAATTTGAAAGCAGTTTGCAGTTTATTGCAGCGCAGCTCCATTACACCCCCATTTCTCTGCGTTGTCCCACTGCCCTGCCTGCACACTGACCAACACACAGATAGCTACAAAATACAGCTGTAACAACAAAAGCCTCAAGGTTATTTCAGAAGTCCAGGAACCAGACCCTCAGCTGGTTCAAATCAGCACAGATCAGTTCACTGTGCTGGAGAGATACTGATTTTACACTGGCTGAAGATTTATCCTTGAGATTCCTTTTTGCAAATGGCAAAGGGAGAAAGTTGCTGGAGAGGGCCGAGGAGAAAAACATCTTTTCTTTTGGGAGAGTTTAAGACTTGCTGACTCAAGCACCAACCATCAGTTTGTTATCTCCTGAATCCTGGCAGTACAATTTGCTGGGTAAAATCCACATCTGTTCTTCAGTTCAGTTTCACCTCTTTGAAAGCATGTCCAAGCTACCTTCCTGAATGCCTCCATAAAATTAGGTTTTACTTACATATGTTTCATTGTGTATTGCATGTTTCCATGGCACACTGATTTGCCAGATGAAGCAATCTGCAGCCTATTTAGTTTATCTTAAAGCCTCTTAAATCTGTCTCCTTTAAGCTTGAAATTCTCTCATTCAGGCATCCAGTGTTGTTGAAACCCCTATGCCAATAATTCCTAATTATGTGTGTGTCTAGCCAGAGTAATTCTCCTCATTCACTTCGCAATTTTCCAAGTCGATCCTTTCAGCATTGTGACTATAGCCATTTATTTTGCATTGTGAGACATGCAGCTCTCTTAAACAAAATGATCCTGACTTTATAGGGAAAATGGTGTCTTATAATGAAGGGCAACCAAACTTAAAGTTTGTTTTGGAAACCACGGATAGTATTATCTTTGCTTGCTTGCTCTCCTGGGCTGGAAGCTAACTCTCGTCTATATACACAAGCATGCAAAGTCTTCCCTTAGTATTTGACATAAAGGACAAAAGCAGAGCCATTTTCCATTTGGCAGCATATTTCATCTCTCCTCTTGTTCAAAGAGCGTATTGGACTGAGGCTTGTATCTTCTGCTGCTCCCCATGCTTAGGAACCAACAGAAACTCCACTGGTGAGACTCCCGGTTCAGAGGGGCAGCATACTTTCCCGATGGAAAGAAAGAGGCCCTTTGTATGCTTAATGGCCAACCTCAGCGTCTACTGAGAGCTCAGTGATGGGACGGGCATTTTGCAGCTGCTATAAAGAGGATTGCAACAACTTGGGTCTTTGAAAGGGGCTGAGGTGAAGATAACTAGGTGGGAAGGGGGGGTTCTCATCAGAACAAAACAGAATGGGCAAACAGGTGGTATTTATCCTCAGGAACCATTGTGACTTACATGCTTGTTTTGTCCTGAAAACAAGCTTTTGATCCCTGCATGAGGAATATTTATGTGAGCTCAAGAGGCTTTACTTTGGTCACTGTGAAAAGAAAATTTATAAGCTTCCCTCATTTCATTCATTTATTTTTGCCCGTTCTTCAATACCCGTTGAAGGAACAGATCCATTTAGGGGTGTTTAAGTTGGTACTCTGGAGTAAAGAGCTTTTCCATCTGTTTCTGCCCTGCATTGGATGTAGCATTTTTGCAGATGGCAGCATTTATCAGAATCCCAGTGCAGACAACTTACTGGCTTTGTGCCTTCAGAAATGGGCCACATTCATTGCCACTATAACTTCACTGAAATTGGTGGAATGTCACCATGGGTAAATCTGACCCGTCATCACAAGTGCTTCCTGAAGTATCATCACGCACTCTGGGCGCAATGGCTGTGTCTTGGTTGATTTGTTTAATGTAAGTATATTGAATTGTATGTAGTTTTCATGATTACTGAAGATTACTGGTTTGCTTTAAGAACCTCTTGGTTCTGATTTTTCCAGTCCATGCGTGATTTAGGGAATAGCTTTCAAGTATACCGTCTCAAATTGCAGCCGCCGACTTGGGTACACGAGCTATTTAAGCAGGCAGAAATTGGGAAGGTGCCCACTGTCTTGACTGAAGCAAAGGAGCACTCAGTTTGGCCAGTTTTCCTTTCTTTCACGTATTCCACAAAATATAACACCTTTGCCATGTTGTTGCTCCTCACTCCTCCTTTCCTGATTTTCTCAATGTTCTCCCAAATTATGTGTTGTTGAAGTCCCTTGGGCTCTAACTGCTGACCCTTACATTAACTGCTGCTAGACCTTACTCACTAGATGGTCCCAGTGATTTCCATGGGAACTGCTTATGGAACAGGGTATTGACAAGAGCTGGCAGACTCCGCTCTTTTTTAGCATAGGCCTGAAAATCACAGCTCTGTGTTCAGGTTTCAGGATCAGTTCTATTTGGAAAGACTGTTCTTCATTTCACTGTCAGGTTATTTTTTCTCTAATATTTTATTTACAGAAAGGTGCAGAGTAGAGAGCTGGAAGTGACATAGATCATGAGGCCAAATATCAGGTTCAGTTAGGGAAGGAACATTTTCACACTTTTTTAGCTTTCTGGGAAAAAAAGTATTTTGGGACAAAGCCTTTCATGTCTGTCTACAGCCAAAATGTCATTTGCTTTGGAAAGTTTGAAGAAAATTGGTTAAGAATCTGCATTAGTTAAGAGAGGCTGGAAGAAAAACAAAATTTGACTTTTTAAAGTAATTTTCCACCCTGCCCTGTTCTACAGAAGAGGTCATCAGGAGAAAAATTGAATTCCCCTTTAGAAGTGTTTACCACAGCAAACCTACAGAGCACACTGTTTAGTCAGTGCTGCTATGGGAAGCCCAGTTTCAGTCATGCTGAAGATTAGCGTGAAATGACAAAATGAAGATTTAACTGTCACTTTTCCATGTCCCTGCTTTTTCTCTCCCTTCCTTCATTTTTCTTATGCTTTGACAATATTTGGAAAGGGGCTTGTTACTGAAATTGTGATTGGATACTAGGTCCCTGGGTGCCTAACTGGGCTTCCTCCATACTGTTCCAGTGAATGGTGTTTGGCTGGTGTACCTTGGGTGCCGTTTGGTGCAAGCTTTGCCTGGGACAGCCTCTGTGATTCCAGCTGTGAACCACTGGAGCAAGAGAGAATTCTGTTCTCAAAAAGAGCTGTGGGCTAGCAAAGACAGAAAGCTTACGCGATGTCAGTGTCACAAAGTGCCTGAGAGAGCCTTCTCAGTGGTTAAGCATATCTGAAGCATCAAGATGGAAAAATACTTCAGAGATTTTGTAAGCTGTAGGAAAAGTTCCAACTATTTAGCAAAGCTAATGCTGAGCTCTTGTGACTCATAGCACTAAAAAGCTGCTCCAGTCTCACTGCTGAATCAATTAGCTCAGCCAGCACCCTTCCCATCAAAGTGACACCTTCCTCTTGCTCAGTTGTAAGACCTAATTCAATAACTTCAATAACAAAAATGCATAAAGCTATATTCCCTTCTGTGCCTTTCCTGCCAAAGGTTGCTTGCCCTACTTGCACACTTGTGTGCGTAAGTTCCCTTCAAACCGGAGTTTGGAGCCTGTGCTAGAAATCAGAGTCCTCCCAGTCAAACCATCTCAGTTAATATTTGCAGTCCTCCAGAGAAAATACCGTCTGGTGTTTGGTAGTGGTGATTCTTGGGATCAGCCAAACGCTGCTGCAGAGGGGATGAGTTTGTGTAGGGCAGCCGGAGGTGCTGGGGCTGGGGCTCTGGAACATACAGCCAGCCCTGGATCCCCACACTATGTGCTTCACAGCTTGGCCTAGGAGTAGTGTTGTGCCTGTAACCTTCACACCCACAGTGGCTCTTGGGTGGGTCACTAGGTCTGTCTTTGATTCCAACACATTTTTTTCCGTGTGAATAGCTCTGTTAGCAAGTCTTTGGCATTGTAATCGTTGCATCTATTTTCTTTTTATTTTTTTATGATTAATTAGTCATTATATGAAATTACCTTCTGCAATTAAAGCATAATTTAGAAAAAAATATTGAGCAGATAATGCTCATTTGTCATTAAATTGCTTGTAACTCAGGCTGTTGTAAGGCAAGGTATTTTAGTTTTTACAGCTGGATGTACACTGATTAAAAACCCCAGCCTAATACAGTGCTTGGAGTGACTCAGTCTCGTCCTTCAATATTTAGAAGGAAAAGGACTTAGATTTGCAATTTACATTGATAATAATGAGCATTTGGCTTTGGGAGGCTGATGCAGCTCGGGGCTGAACTTTTGTGATATGGAGTTGAAAGGGCAATGGCTGTAACATAGGATTATTTAAACTATCACATAAAAAGGAATCTAAAATATGGTACCTTAAAATTTGTTTCTTTTGTGAAAAGGGAAGGACAAACCAGTTCCTGCCTGTGTAATTGTTTAGTTATCCATCAGATTACTGCAGGCTGCGTGTGTGTACTTTTCAAAGTGCTTTGGTGTAGACAGACACAGACCTTTGCTCCTGAGGAATTCAGTGATTTGCCCCATAGGAATTGCTGGCCTTGCCGGAGTTCACTTAATGACACTGATGGGTCAATTCTCTGCCAGAGCCAACAACTCATCTTCATCATCTTCTCAACTTCACATCCACTAATGATCAGTCTTCATAATGAAGGCATTTTTCACCCTGCCAGGAGTCACAAGGAGAAAAATTGATTGGCAGAGTTATCTGGATTGTAGTAATTAAATCAGGGCAGACAAATCCCTGCTCTCATTATATTTCAGACGTGTCTGAACCATGAAAAACAGAGCTGAACCATGCTGATACGCTTCCCGCAGTTCAAAACATGGCATTAAATGCTGTATATGATAGGGTTACAATACATAAATGCGGACAAATTAAAAAAGGATAATTATAAATCACAAGTGGTCTAAATATGGGTGTTGGGTTTAACCATCTTTAGTGAAATGCATCTGTCAAATGTTTGAAAAAAGCTATTAACTGTAAGACATTAACATGTTTCAGGAAATGAACTTGAAAGCATACCATGCTTCCAAACGTACACAGGCCGTGCACAGAAACAGTGTCTGTCTGTACCGGAGAGGCAACGGAGATGCCAGGCAGAGAGAGACGCAGAGAGTGACAAACCCACAGCACGGAATGGGCACAGCCTGGCATTGCTGCTCGCCCAGCGGGACACATCTCCATGGGGTTTGAGCTCTCTTCTCTGTAGTTGAGAACACAGATTTACACTGTAGAAGCCAGAAAAGGATTTCAAATACCGTTGGAATTCTTTTGTTGGTGAATTGCTTGTTGTGCAGCACTTGCCTTGACAAAGGATCTGAGTGCAGATGTTCTGTGGGTAACGCTGGAATCTGGATTCAAGAGTTGTCCCTTCCTTCTTTTTAAAGAATTTTTTCTTCCATCAGTTTATTAAGCTGAGCCATTTTTCAGATACTGCAAAATATTGTACCCACTTTAAGCAGAGGATGCTGCATGAACTTGAATTAACCTAATTAAGCTGATTTGATCTAGTTAATATTGGGCACATAAGATGTACATTTAGAGAGAGCGGATTAGAGTTTAAAGCAGGCAAATTGCGAAAGGAAATCTGGATTCACTGGGACAGATGCTGAGATAATATAATTTGGTGTAACTTCACTGAGCTCAGTTTAAAGCAGTGAGTTTCATTTATGGGATATTTGGCCCATATACGGTATGTTTGAAAACAAACCTCAGTAATTCAGAAATGCAGATGACAATGAGAAGTAGAATTTAGACAAGAGTGCATTAACCAGAAAATGATTCCAGGACTGAAGGCTCTGAGGATACAACACCCATTGCCTTTGCGTGACGGCTTTTGTGGGTGCTCCCACACGTCCTGCCAGTTTAGCTTCATGGATGATAGAAATCCTCTGCTGGAATCAGGTACCCAAATCAGCATGGAAATGCTTTGCCCCTGGTGCTGCATGTGTTTGGGTCTGCAGTACTGCTTCAACTTCCTGGATCTCGGTGGTTAGTGTCACCATCCAGAGGAAATTCACAGCTCAAAGAACATGCAGGTAAATACAAGTATTTTGCCAGTGCACTTTGATCTGTATCGATAGAAGTTCTTTTCTAAACCTTTCCAAGCAGAGGTTTAACTGAACAGGGCACTGTCCCAGCAGTCAGGAGATTAGGCTAAACTCTCAGTCACTGAAATTGTGGAACAGCCAAAGACTACAAGAGACCAGGAGAACATCAGTTAAATTCTCTTCCCAGTGCCCTGCAATGGGACTGAAAAAATAACTTCAAAACCTCCCTTAGCATTTTTTTTTCCCGCTAAGGATGGTCAACCATCCAAAACAAAAGCCCCATTTTAGGAGTACTTATAACCTTTCTTATTGTGCCATCTTGGTGTTTGATGTATATAGAGAAAAATGTATCCACAAGAAAGGTGTGGAGGTGAGAGGTAACATCGGAACCTTGTCTTAATACCGTTTCTGATGTTGGCATTTGTGGGAACCTTCAGCATTTCAAAGAACGTGTCTATTTGAATGCTTTTTGTATAAAATAGAAACAAACATTTCCAATCTGCCTTATAGTGTAGGTGTTGTGTGAGTCTGAGATTGAGAAGGGATTACTTGAGGGTGACCTGCCTGTGTAGCCTGCTGTTTAGTTACTGGGGTTTGTTCTTCTTACGCTCCCTCTCAAAATATCCTAACCAGCTCGAACTGAACCAAGGGTAAATATCTGAAAAAGCCAATGCTACTATGGAAGCTCTAATTTCCATCTTCAGCAGGTTGAGCATCTTAGGCATGACAGCTGGCATGTTGTGGCAGTTTCTATTGATGAGTCCATCTTCTGAGAGCATCATTAGAGTTTTCACTCACATCCAAAATGATTCTGGGAAAGAATTGTTCTGACATAAATCTAAAAGATGTGCACATTGAAATACTACAATTGACAGTGTCTGTATAAGGCAAATTACGTGCCCTTGGCATGTTACTTGACATGCTGCTTTACTGCTGCAAGGATTGGTATTAAAAAAAACCTCTCTGCTATTTGTATCGAAAGGATTTTAGTAGCGGATGGTTGATGCAGAGTATTCTGGGTGGCTGCAGCTGCTGATTATCCTTTTTAGAGGTATGCTGTAGCGTAAACTTGTAAACTGCCCAAGTCGAGACCAAATTTCACATTGAGGACAGAAGTTTTTCATGTGGAAGTCACAGACCGTATGAACATCTGGGGCAAACATGGGAGCCAGACAGCAATAAAAGATGGGCACAGTAAGGCAGGAAACGGATGGTGGGGATATTAGCTAGGCTAAACAGTGACAGTCGTTTGATTGGTACATAAAGACTGAGCTTTAAAGGGCTATTAAGGCAATGATCAAGATAATGGTTCAGATTCTGTTGCTTTTGGACTGGCAGCATATCACCACCCACCCAAAGCTGCACGTAGCTTTGCAGCTGGGTCATCTGTGCAAAAAGGCTGGGGAGGTGCTTAGGACATGGTGTGTGCTGCTGCATCCCCTGAGTGAATCCAGGGACCAGCACAGGGAGGGGACAGGAAAAGTGCAGTGAGGACAGGGCCTTCGTTAAGTGGAGAATATGCTGAACTGAACATCCCTATGAGTCAAGCACAGATTTACCTCAAGTTCGAAGGCCATCTCTGACCTCAGGCAAAGTTTTAGCCATGTGAATAAAGCAACCATATCCTGCCCATTATTCCTTCTCTGTCCCCACAAACCTCTACCATTACTAGCTGCCAGGCATACTCCTGGTTCCCAGGGTGTGCAGAGGATGTGCCACTGCACATCAGTCATCACTGTTACGCCATGGAGATGGTTTCAGCACAGTCTGCCCTGTGATGTCCTTTGCTCCATTTGCAGTGTAGCGTTCTCTGGCTCGCTGTGAGCAGAAGAGGTGTTATTGAGGAACTTCAGCAAGTTTAGAAGATCACAGACAGGATCAGGTACTTTAAAAACCATTTTTGTCATCCCCACCTGGAGTCATCCAGAAGTTTGGGACTAGGATGGAAAACGGAGAGTGCCAGGACTAGAACAGGAGGTGCAGTTTTCAATGTATGGAATTAATAAGAGTCAAGAGACAACAGCATCAAATACGCATGGTCAGTATGAAAGAAATGAAAGACAATCCTTGTGTTCCATTAAACATAAGAGACACTGTGGCAGAACTTACGCCTGCGCAACGAGGAAACTGTCTGAGCGTGCCAAAGTTCACATGTTGGACTGGGGCAACTGAGAAGCTTCTTTTCCAGAAATGGAGAAATGTCACTACAATATTTGGCTCAGCCTCTGCACGAGGGCAGTCCTGAGGCTCCACGGCCCTTACTCAGTGATGAGCTTTGCCTCAGGGGAGGACGGGCAAAGCTGGACTCGGCTTGCCTAGGGCTGGAGACTGGAGAGATGGCTGAGAAAATCACAGCTGAGGCAGAAGCAGGGAGGAGGATGAGTCAGGAGCTGATGAAGAAAGGAATTATGAATAATGAAAAGAAAGGCAGCTTTGGATAAGGAAGTGTTGATACCATTTAAAAGAATTCTCCGTCCTCGCTGTCTTTTTGTGCTTCTTCCCCTGCCCAGTTCAAAAGGCCAGCTACAGCGACTGCCTTTCGCACCGCAGCACTAGCGAAACACAACTAGTGAAACTGAAGAGGAATAAAATTATGGGCAGCTGTAAAGTCATAAGAGTTTTATTGCAAACATTGGCACTGCCTTCCCACGTGAAGCAGTGCTCAGAGAGATTTGTACTGAAGATGTTGAGAGTAAGATTAGACTTTGAAGCACTTTTCATATATCCTTCTATATACTTTTCCAAACATAATGGAATAACAAAAAGGGCAGGAGAAGAAACTTCTACAGTCTTGGGATGGAAAGGGAGCAAATGAAATCTGGATTTCTCCAGGTCCATCCTTATAGTTTCTGCTCCTCTGTTCCCCTCTCCTTCCCCAGACACATACAGCCTGTCTTGCTTTGTTCTTTCAATACAAAGAGGAGGAGTGAGGGTACAGTGCTGGGAGATGAAAACCAGCATGTGGCTTACTCACAGCCTTCTACATTTCAGAGGGCTTTCAGAAAGGGATCTCTCATTTGATGAAGATCCTTTTTTCTGTTTAGTCATAAACAGACGAATCCTATAATAGCCTCTGTTTCCTCTGCTACAGGAGGTCTGTATGATTAATAAGATCTCCCTGTAGTGAATGCCAAGCCAAACAGATGAATGCAAGGCGCATCTGCTGTAGATTAAACATTTGGAAAAAACATTTTATAAATATTTTTTTCCACAACAACATATCCATATGGCAGTTAACTAGGGTATATATTTAAAACCTTGCATGTACAGTATATAGCCATGCATATGTATTTAATATACTTATTTAATAAGTACTTATGTTGTCACTCAACAGATAGCTTTCTGATATGACTTTTAATCTATTTGAGATATCAAATCAGACTGTTTGAAAGGACCACATGTGCTTTATCAAGCAAAACATGAGAAGACAGTGCTTCTGAGTGGGTGGGTTAGTAGGAAGCAAACCTTTTATTTTATTATTTCTCAGAAACAAGAATGTGTAAGATAATTACCTGGTTAGTATGAGGTAAGTGTAAAATGACATACACTGAAAATGGTTAGAGAGATAAGATTGTCCAGGGTACAATGAAAACAGATCCTGAAGAGAGAGGAAAGTTAAACTTATCTGAGTTTTCTTAGCCAGAAATCCGAGCATCTAAATTTAGCTTTACTAGCACTTCAGAATACGGTGATTATATCTCATTATAATTAATATGTTAGACTTCCATATCTAACCAGAATGGATTAAAGGACTTTACAGAAATAAGAAAAAGTCAAAATTAATTTTTTTCTAATCCTTATTGCATAACGGGGAATTCCTTTTTGCTTTCTGTGTCTCTGTATCTTCTGCCTTAGAGGGCTGGACCATAATTCCAGATTGATGAGAAATGAAATCTGACAATTTAGCCCAAACTAAAACCAAATTCAACAAGTAAACATTATCCAGAGCAGCTATCGGCATTCTCACCTAGGTCAGTCTTGTTTCTTAGTATGTTGTTCTTGTAAGACTTAGCAATATTATTGTAGGCTGATTTTATGATAGACCGGGTTTCTTTGGTTTACTTGTCATGAAACCTAAGATCCTGATATGTGATTCAATGAATCTAATTCCTGAAGTGTTTTTTAAGAGTTTTCTTAACCCGCCTTCCAGTCTAGCAGCCAGAAAGAGGAAAAATCAGTCTTTCAAGATTCCACATTTGCTTGCTTGTTCAGGATTAGACCTGTTTTGCACACGTGCATGGGAAACCAGAGCACTTACCTGGAGAGAAGGGCTCTCTGAATCTGACGTTTGCTCTAGGAATGGCTAGTGCTTGTCAATTCATTTCTGCCTGCCCTCTAAGAATGTGGACTTCCAGATCCTACAGTGTGATACCTGCAACCAGACATGGTGTTTCTTTTAGACAGATTGCAGAACAGAGGAAAATGATTGCCTGACTTTGCTTTTGTCACACACCATTAGGTACTTAGCTGACTCAAACAAGAAAGACAAATGGCGCCTCGTGTTCAAGAAACTTTTAATATTTACGTTTGTTACAGTTTCAGACTTTGCTGCCTAAATGATTTGTGTTCTGATGTTCTTGCCATAGTTTTCCGTATGCTTCTCTGAGCGTCCTGAGGGCAGGTGGGAGCACAGAGGTGGGCAGTTCCCTCGCTTTTGACTTGGTGACTCAGAACTCATTCTGCCGGAGAGACTCATTTCTTCATGGCCTACTTGTCCTTGCCTACTCCTGAACTGCAAAGTGCTGCTTTATTATTTAAGTAAAATTTTATATTTTTTTTAAAATCAAAATGCCTGTGGAGTCTTAGGTCAAATCACTGAACAAAATTTTCAGAAACCTCTTAGAAACAGCAGGAAACTGGTGGATTTGATCTGGGAAATCATAAAGTGGTCCTTGTTGCGTCTGAGTTGAAAACAAAATGCAGAATGTAAAGCCCGTCTGAACACATCTAATTTTCAAAAGTATTTGTCTTTAGAGTCCTGGTGTGAACCCTCATTAGCTGTTCGTGATGCTCACAGCAGATTTTTTTCTGGGTGTCAGAACCATACCTTAAATTAGTTTGCAACTAGATTTAGTTAAATGAGTTTAGAGATTGCCACTCTTACTGTGGTTTGACAAAGGCTTATTTTAGACTGGTTTTGTTCCCAATGAATTAAATTTAAATTGGTACAATCTAAGTTTAAATTGATTTAATGGTGTCTCACAGCCCTTCGTATGGGTTTGGCAGAAGTGATTTGTAGTAGCACTTCATTTAAGTCTTTATGAATTCTGGATTCCAAAGAAGGGTAACAGCTTTTCCTAGTGTTGGATAAGGCTGCACCACCAGTAGGGCTCCGTGCTGGTGGATTCACCCAGCTGCTCCAATACGCTGTGCAAGCCGGAGATAATAAATGATTCAGGCACCTCCAGCTCCAGCTGAATGTTCTGGGTATGGACCTCCCCTGCACGTGGGCAGAGAGTCCATCCAAGAAGGGAGCTGGGATAATTTCCCGGATGCTCCCACAGCATCCTGTAATAATACGGAAAGATCATTGTGAAGGAAGAAGGTGCGCAGGCGGTCCCTGTAGTAGCACCAATACTGTTGATCAAGGACACGCTGTTCTTACGAGGTAGAGGTGAGCGTGCATGGCCAGGCTGTGCGGATGGCGTGAAACCCAGGGAGTTCTGCAGAGAGCCTTTTGCCAGATGGTCACTCTTTGCTCCCCTCTGCCAGGCCTTTGCCAGTGCCTCCCCTAATCTTACGCAATGGCAGGAAAACATGGGATGCTCATTATGGCAAAGGAATATTTCCTCAGGGAAAAATTTTACGTGCTTTATTTTTTACATAATTAACTGAAGAATAGCTTATTTAAGTGAAAAAAGGAGGGTGAGGTGGATTGACAGACTGAGTATTTAAAATTTTACTTAAAACTTATTTAAAACGGAATCTTTATTTAATCCATTCTTTTCAGTTGGTTCCCCTCAGAGGTGAAATGGAGTTGCGAAGCTGGTTTTCTCACTCCAGCTGGTGTGTCCCTAAGAGCAGCGAGGCCTTGGCCTCGTCCCTCCTGCTGCCACCAGCCTGTATGAGACATGGCTGCTCAACCGTGCGACATCCCCATCTCTCCCAGTTTGATTAAGACTGGGTTTGGCTCTTGCTATGAGCCCTCTACATTGTCAGAGGAACGACTGGAGGTTTTGAACGGACTTCAGTCCTCCTACATCTTTGCCAAAACGCCAAACCACAGTTACCAGCAGAGATTATAGAAAAAAACACTTTTAACAAGAAACTTCTAACCACAGAAAGATATTTTCTAGGAAAATGTTTTCTGTTTTGATAAAAAATGCTTGTCATTGGAAATAAAACCCCTCTTCATTAAAGACAGTAGTTGGAGAAGTCTAAGCTAATCTGGAGTACCCTGCTTGTGGGGTTTTCCATAAAAAAAATCATAGTTTTTCTTCACAAAAAATCAAGAGAGAAAGTGCACCTCATGTTTTCACATGATAAACAACTGCTTTCCTGATCATCTAGAGTTCAAACAACAGCCCATGTATAGTTTTGCTGCCTATGGCTAAGAACTTTTAGCATCTCTGCTTTAGCTCGGGATCCAGTGCAAACAATTTGCTGCTGTCTAAGGTGAGAAGAGCATTCAGTGAATAAAAGCCAGGCTTGGTCTGGGAATGACAAACTTTTATCTGAAATTGTCACTTTAAACTCTCTATATAGATACCCATGGTTCTCAGCCAATATGTTTTTTGACTTAGCTACATTTTCTGCCAGATTATTCAGCTAGATACAGATCCCCTGCTCCTACAGCATGGAAACCTGAATAATCATTTCAGCTGCAGAAAGCCCTGGTGAATCGCTGGCCCACTTTGCTCTCCCAGGGGAAGGTGCACTTCTCTGATTCGGGAGCCCGTGCTTTGGTAGATGGCTCTATTTGTTCAATGAGCAGGTCAGGACAAGAGGAAAAATGGAACATAATCCAGCAGTATCCAATTAAAGGTAGCTCTGTGCAACTGTACCAAAGTCATTGCTGGCCAAAGCTCCAGGGAGTGTGTTCATTTTTTAGTCTTGTTCCCAAGGAAATGAGGCTGTCTGCCCATCTATCTTTCTGTCTATCAGCGTCTGTCCTCACCGGTTAATTTATGAATCTGTTTACCATTATCAAGGAAAAATGACTGAAGAGGAGAGAGCTTTTGAACATATGAAATTCCAGCAAAGTTAAGAGAACTTTGCAGCTGAGCCAGAAGGAGACCCGAAGTGCCTCCATGGAGGGAAAAGCAGATGGAACAATATCTAACCATTCCCAGACTGGAATGCAGGTCAGAGCTGCTGTCCTCAGCAGGCATACACTGCCTTACCAGTTTAAACCAGGACAGTACCTACTCGACAGCTGGGGGATGTGGGAGCAGACTGGGGACCTCTCTCTGCAGGACAAGGTGTTAGAGACATGGGAAGAGATAGAGTGTGGGAAGGGAGGGGGAGAAAGGAGTGTACACAGGACCCAAATCAGTAACAACTGCATTTCGTTAGTGGTGTCATTCATGGAGATTCTTGATAAAATACCAAGTTCTGGGCTAGATTATAACTCAACAAAGGCACCACTTGGGAACCTGTCACCAAAGGACACCACCCGGCATGCTAGCATACTCTTGGCCACTGCATCCCCGTGAAATGAAGAAACTGGTCAAACAGATAACACTGATGTTGGTTTCAGAGCAGAACATCGCCCTTGTCTCCTCACCAACAGCTGCGCCATGATCCACACACGTTTAGCAGAGCTGTAACAAAATCATAGCGTGCGCGTCTTTCTAGCAATAGATTTCTATAGCACAGCCACTCATCTGGGTGCCATTAGAGCGCTATTAAAATGCTATGCTGACTTAATACCCCAATGTCTGTATCGCTCTAATAATCCTAACGTAGGTAAAGTAGTACCAGGTTTGGGGACAGAAAAGCTCTTAGGAAAAAGGATCTGAAAAACCAACCAAGAAAACATTACAGTTTCCCAAATAGTTGAACCTTGTGTGTATTAAATTTCATCTCTGTTTTGACTGAAGCTCAAACTGGTTTTGGAACCAGATGTAAACATTAGTATTATTATGGCTTTTTTAATGCTAAGCAAGAAAAATATCATTTGCTTCAGTTTTCCTGGAACTGAAAGAACAGTGAGAGATGGCAGAGCAGGTTCAAGTTCTAGTTGATTATTGGATTCATTAAAATTGGGCTGTTTGAAGCAAGCAATATATGCAAACCCTGGAGAAATCAGGGTGAGAGGGTTTGAGTTTTTTCCTTTGTATGATTTCCCCCTCCCCAGCAGATCAGATACTTGGAACTATTTCCAGACATTTTTCATTTTGTTGGTAAATGTGGCATGCACTTGTTCTGGGATTTTAGTCCCTAACTGTTCGCTTTGTCCAAGGGAGAAAGGCAAAAACATAAGTGAAGCTCAAACAATAAAACCTCAGCAATGGGTCAGGCCAGTTATTATTACATGATTTCAGGCTTTGAAAGGTCATTTATGTTTTCCAAGTTGGATTTATTTTTTACACTTATTTGTAATATTACCTTGCTGTGTTTCATAATGTCAGGGAAAATGTCTGGTTTCAGGCCGAAAATGTCAAAGCAGCATTTTCAAAATCACTCAGAATTGAACTGAGTGTTTTTCTGTTGGAGTTGGGGGTACCAGCCCCATTCGCCTCAGCAGCTTGGGCTAGGGCTGAACATTATGGACATCTACCTTTGTCACCATTGCTGCGGGCTGCACTTCTCCGTATTCCCCTTCTTCTCTTCCATAGGCCTGTTCGGATCTGGCAAGATTTCTAGTATGAAAGATAAAAGCATGACAGTTATGAGTCCTGGATTCACTTCCTACCCTTCCTAATGACTATAGGTTCTATCATAGAACTGGTTTATGCCTCCATTTACACTTAAGTGACACATAAAATCCCCATCCCAGAGGGCTTCACAGTTCACCAACACCTGGGAATGACAAAACTGCTGCTTAAGCAAGGGCTAAGTATATATCATGGAATAAACTGTTCCTGTGGTGTTGCAAGAAGCAGTATCAATGAAGCTGATGCCATGTAGACGTATGTCTCCATCTGTGCCCCCGTGTTAGGGAGTTATTGTGGGTGATACCGACTGCAACAATCAAGAATTTCCCTAGCAGGGAAAATCAAGCTTTAAACAATTTGATAAGGAGAATCTGTTGTTGAGATACCCTTTTGAGTGGCTTTGCCATTGGCTTTGTCATGATGAAGACAAAAAAGGGGGCGTAGAAAAAATTAATTTGCTGTTCTAGTAACTATGATTCAAAGTGAGGGTTTTTTTCATGACTCCTCCCAGTCGGTGCACTTCTGAAACACATTTCTCTGCTGCAGCAGTAGATAGAACATGCTCAGTGCCATATTCTTAAGAATAGCTTTCTTTTGCCTACTCTAGAGATCTGTTATGTCTTCAGTGGTATTGCCAGATAAAAAAACTGTTAGCACTCAGATTCTCTAATCCTCTAGACGAGATAAAAAGTCCAACATTCCCCTGTTGTTTTCTGCTCCCTCCTGTATCTTGCATTACTATCACATGAGCTTAGAATAAGCTGATAAGAGAAGTGTACAATAAATGTATTCTCTCCACTACTTCTATATGGCAAGAATATTTCCTTTGACTTGTATTCAATAGCTTGGTTTATGAACATTATCTTTCTTCCTAATAGCCTGTTTTATTGCAGAGAAGAATTGCTGTGATATAAGGGTATGATCCATATGTGGGGGTTTTTCATGGTGAGTGTTTGGTAGCGTAGTGCCATTAAGGAATATTATTCTTCACCTCGGACAGGCGCGCAATACTGGCTGGAGCAGCTCACACACCTCCTGGGCTCCCAGAGAACCTGATAAATTAGAACTCCTAGAAGAATGTTATTTCTTCTTACTGTGGTACTTGTACAAATTCCTCTGTCATGCTAGCTGGAAGCAGGGAACAGAGAAAGATTTTAGCCTCAGGATGATGAAGAAGAAGCAACAAATAAAATTGTGATCCCAGAGCACTGATTGTAGTGAGGGTAGTTGTTCAGTGCATCTCCAATTGTGGCATCCATTTGTGGAGGAAGGTAGGACTGCTGGTTCAGGATCTGAGATCTCACATGAGAGAGCATGGATACTTCTTTAAATTAATTGCATGTCTTCCTGTTTTCATAGAATCATAGAATGGTTAGAGTTGGAAGGGACCTTAAAGATCAAGTTCCAACCCCCCTGCCATGGGCAGGGACACCTCCCACTAGAGCAGGTTTTCCTGTTTTTTAAAAAAATAACTATTTGAATTGTACCTTCTTTTCCTTTGCTTAGGGACACGATCTAGGAAAAGGCATAAATTAGAACCATGCTTGATTGATACTTTGTATTCTTTATTTGTTGTTCGTGTTTTCATATTTCTCAATTAATTCATATTCTCATCAAACATTGGCAGTAAACTGAGAGGCCAAATGGCTCAACTCTCCCAGTTTTTGTCAGCTGCTCCTAGTGGCACCTAGAGAGGTAAAGAAATGGTAGATCAAGATCTTGGTCTCTATACTATACAATGACTTCTTTCAAGGTCAACTTCTGTTAAAAATCTGCTCCTTTATTTTGACTTTAAAAGGGAGGTAATTTAACATTCAGCCTTCTCTCTTGGCACTTAGGGAGAGATTTTGAAAGGCATAAATGGCAGATAGACACCTAATTCCCATGGAAAGTGTCTGTAACTCCACTGTAATGTCAGTCAAATTGTGCCAGAGATGAGATTGCTCTCTGCCTGCACAAAACACTGCTGTAGCGTGGGAGTTTGCACACCAGGTACGTGAACCACTTCCCAGTGATTTGTGTCGTGACACGGGCAGGAGCTGCTATTGCCAGTGATGACCCCATATGAGACATCTGTGACAAGGGTCAGGGCCAGCTGGGTGTCCTGCTGAAAGGCACACTTCTTAGTCCTCGTAAGGTGATTCCTAGAAGTGTAGGATGGTAGGGTTTCTCCCCAGAAGTGTGAAGGCCAAGGGAGGGTTTGTACCACCTTCTTGCTCCAGCTGATGAGCTGGCATGTCGGGCAGTCCCAGTCCCGTGAGGTGGTTGCCTGGCCCCTAAATTAACCCAGAGCCTCTTCTACACATGGCCGAGGTTACAGCCTCTGGCATTGGCCGGTGGGAAGCTCATGGCAAGCTGGGAGCACGCAGAAGTTTATACGTACTCCCATGCCTAGATACCTCGTAGAATCAGGGTCTTCCAACATTAAAATGAATTGCTCTTCTTAAAGAAGACATAATTATCTAGTCTTTATTGAAATCAAAGCAATTAGGAAGGAGTAAGTCAGCAACAGCAATAATCCTTCTTTGAATTGAAAGCAATTTAAAAGCCCGATGTAAAAAATGCTTGAAATGCTTGGCTCCAGTCCTTAGAAAGCCCCATGGAACTATGTTGGTGTAAATCCTCACTTGGAATGTGCTGAAGCCAGTTCTTGCCCTGGAGCACAAGACAGCCCAGAGCAGCCACAGGCATGACACTAGATGCCACGTGCGCGATCTGCTGCAGCCATTGCCATCTGGTGCAGGAACGACAAGGGTGAGGAGGTATTTGTTGCGGGCTGTGAGTGATGAAGCAGGACCAGGGCTGATTGCCCCGTCTGTTGAAATCAAATACAACCCAGTCAAGTGCACATTCCGGGGCTATTTATGAACCTTCACATCGCTCCACCTCCCGCCTGACGCTGACTCGCAGCTCTGTGCCTGAGGTGGGAAGGTGTTCCATGCAGAGGAGACCTATGGGCTTTCCACTGTCTACCCTCTGGTGGCTTTAGGAGCCTGCTGAAATACGTTTTGCAGATGGGCAAAATATTTCTCTCTTGCTATTGTATCAAAGCGTCATGTATAATTTAAATAATATTTATAACATTACTAGAGATGGTCAAATTACTTTTTTTTTTTTTAAAATCATGTAGAACATGGCAAAATCAAATGAAATGAAAGTGAAAAATACCCTTTCATTTCAGCCTGCGCAATGAGATGCAATAGTCTGTGTGCAAATGGATTAACATGCCAAAAACATAACTTGAGGCTAGAAGTGTAACATCACTCAGTAAATTAACATCAATAATTATAAGCTGTAAACAGTAGCAGATATAATTAAGATTTGAGGCCCAAGGGTTGTATGTGCCTGGCTGCAACTGACATCATCAGGCACTGGGATCTTGATGTTCAAGTCCCCTCCAGAGACAGCAAAGTCACAAGCATTACCCTACATGGAAATAAAGTGCCCACATATGAGGAGCATTTGCAAGGTTCTTCTCTCTCTCTCTCTGTTTTAAAGACAAACAGGGCTCTTTCTAAAAGACGAAAATAAGAGTTTTCAGTTTTCCTCTGTGTGATTCCATTGTTGCTGCTCTCCTTAGAGCTGAAGGTGTGTCAGAACATCATGTCAAAACATTATTTTTCAAAGGGTTAAATTAAATGAGTTGTTACAGTACCCTGCAGATAGAAAACTGTCCCAAAAGAGTAGAGGATATTGCTTTGTTAAATTTTCGAGGGGGGAAATAAAGAGGAAAGTGAGGAGGAGGAAAGGCATAACTCCACTGTGAGATTCTGGAAAGAAAAAAACAAAACAGGTGCTTGTGTTTGAAATATCCTTTCAGAGCTCTGAATCATAATAATAATAAAGAAAAAATAGCCACGGTAGGGGTTTCAAGGGAAACTATTAGAGTGTTTTTCAGGATGTGGAGATTATTGGTACCTTTAAATGGAATGTTCAGAGCTTTACAGAAAAAAGACATTAAAGAAAGCAATTGAGTATTCCTCATTATAAGGGAAACCCCCAGTATGTTATTTGAGAGCCAGTGCTTCAGCAAAGAAGGCAGAATCAACAGAGAATTGGTTCATGTTTTGAGCTAAGGACTGGACTGTGATAGTACGTTTTGTGGATTGTGTATTTGTGTCACTGAAACTCCTTCTTTGGAAGTCCTTAAAGAAAGGGCCTTATGTTGTGTAGAATTTTCCCTTCCTCTAAGAACAATTGTCCGTGGTATTTGTGCACTTGGAGGAGGGTGACGTGAAGGCCAGGCTGCGTTGGTAGGGGTGGGTATTCCAGGTCCAGAATGGCCCTTGTTTCTGCACAGAACCTGTGTAGGAGACATGGGCCGAAGAGGAGAAGTTTTAAGTGCTAGCAGAACTTGGCCCTGTCCTGGGACAGATCGAGGTATGTCTAGTTATTTCTGCTCTTCCTAATGATAGAATTCATTCCCGATGATGGGAGCAGCCCTGTTGGTACCACTGAGAGATAGTTTTGTGGGGGGAAACCCTTAGATGGCACTTATGCTAGATGCAATTTAGCTTTACTTAAAGACATCTGGCAGAACAGTAAAAGGTGGCCTAAGTGTCCACAGGAAAAAAGACCAAGAGCATCATTTTGCCCTTAAGGTCAGGAAAAGTAAGTGTGTGCCAGCAGTTCTGGAACCTGCACTGGTGTGACTGGGTCCTGGGTGACATTAGGGTAGTGTTTCCAATGACTTCAATGTTTGCAGCCTTTCAGTGTCTGTAGGATCTGCCTCTCAGGTGTCTTTGAAACGGTCCTGTCAGGGTTTCAGCAGACCTTGTGAAATTTTCAAACCGATACAGGAACATGTTACCAACACATTTTTCCTACAGAAGCAACCTGTGAGAGGTTGAAGTTTCTCTCTCTCCAGCGAAATGTGAGTGCAGTAGGTATGTCTGCTGTCCCCTGGGAGACTGCACAGCGCTGAAAACATGATCCAAGCTGCTGGCCGGGCTGGGGGGAGCTTCTTTGTGCATTGTAAGAGTGAGCCCGGGTGGACACATCCCATCCTCAGGGGGTGCTGGTACCAGCCATGGGACCCATGGAGGCTCAGAGCATTGCCCTCTCTGTCACGTGCAGTACCCCGCTGGGGAGCACACCGAGCGCAGGACCGGCACTCGTTGCCACACGGCAGCCTGTCCCAGCCATCGCAGAGCCTGGCCTGGACTCGGGGTAAACCTGCTTTTACTCACACCATATAGCAGAGAATAGACACGTCTGATCATAAACAGAAATGAATATAAACTCTCTCAAAGAAAACAGCCTTTGAAGAGTGTTGAAGTTGGCCTGTCAAGCAAAACAGAAGTAAAGCTTTCAGTTCTTGGCTTAACAAAAGAGCAAAAAACAACTGCAGCTTAGCAGAGTTGCTTGCCTCTTTGTAGTGATCCTAGTGGTTTGCAGGGAGGCCACATCTTAGGAAGTTGTTGCTGTAAGAGGCACATACAAAGAGGAGGTTGGAAAAAATGGTGTAACAAGTTTGGCTTGATCCTTCTGAAATAATTTTGTTTCCACTAAAAGATACAGAAATGGTCATTTCACAGTAAGAAACTGCTTGGCCAGGAAATTATTATATCAGGAATTTTGCTTCAGTGCTTGATTTTTAAAAACAAGGCAACCTCAAACCAAGGCTGCAGGCGGGCTGCATTCCTCCTCCTCCTCCACTCCCAGTGCCCCGTCGTGTAGGGAGCTGGGAGCCTGTGCTCGGTGCCTGGTGGAGACTGGAAGGTGGCAGTTGCACAGCCCACAGTCACTGCGTGGCTGAGGAGTGACTTGGTCTGGAAGCCCCAGGCTGTTGGGAAGAAGAGGGGCTGAGAGAGCTGCTCAGCTATTCTCTCCTCTGGGCTGATGTTAACATCCTCATCCTGCCATCTTCGACTATTTATTGCTGCTCTACCCGTATCACCCTCCAGCCCTGCCTGGGAGTCAAACAAGGTGAAGACAGCTGAAGTGTTACTCTAACTTGCAGCACCTCTATAAATCTCTTAGTGAAGAGCCAGTGTAGTTTTACAAGTGCGATGTCTTTTTATTTTATTACCCAGCATGCAGTACACGAAGCTATTTTCCCACAATGTATAAATGTAGTGAAGGAGAAAACCCAATCTTTCCCATCTCTCTGCCATCAGCTGCCTTTCTGAGATCAAGTAGCATGTGGAAATGCTTCCACTGCCTAAATTCTGCGTACAGTACTTTGCACTGTAGCATTTTACAAAAGTGTGTTTTGTTTGACAGGACTTAATAAAAAAATCTTCTAATCTCTGTCACTGTGGGTAGGTGGGGAGGCCAAAAAGTCTAAATGTTTTAAAGGAAAATTTTAATTAGTATGCGAATTTGACTTCCTGCATTAAAATGTCATTTACTAAGTAAATGTTGTTGCACTGGAAGTTCAGATATTTGATCATTTTCTGTCAAGGTGCCTTTGCAAATTTCCTGAATGTAATAACAGCATTTCAAAAACAAAATGAAAATCTCCCTTTGTTGCAATGCATTGGGTATGCTCCGCCAAAGGCTATGTGACTAGAATATCTTAAATCAGCCCCCAGCTCGTAGTGCTCTTTCTCTTTCCCCCAATTTGCAAATTCTCCTCTCAGTGCCACAGAGCTTTCCTGAAACAGGGGAGCCAAGAAATATACCCCTGCATGTCATAAACTTAAATCATTGAAGCATACAAACAAAGTGATTACAAAAGCTGTTGTAGATTAACGTCAAAGGAAGTAGTTGTTGAGTTATTGTCAATTACCTCTGAAGGTTACAGCAGTGATTAGCATTGACAGTATTTGGAAAAGACTTACGCACATTTTGATAGTTAACTGATTTCATTGTCTCAATAAAATACACATATTCCTGTCTGCTGAAGAAGGAAAAGATCAATGGTTGAAGGTCCAGCCTTGCTTTTAGCATAGGGAAAAATGATGTTCTAATATAAAGTGATGGAAAAATAATTGGGAGGCAAACAAAAAAGGGAGAGAAAATTTGATAAAGGCAGGAAATTCCAAGTTTAGTTTCTTTCATTCAGTGTGTGGGGTCAGTGGCTGCTTATAGATGTGACTGAATGAATGTACTGTCTCAAACTACACCTTATGTGGAGCTCGTCAGGGATCAGAAAACATGGCACGTGGGAGCCACATGTTCAGCGCTTGCCATCATTTATTGAGAGCGGAGGTTGAGGGCTGAAAACTGATTTAAACATCCACATTTAGAGCTCTTATGTACAAAATAAGGTACAAATTCTCACGAAAGTTGAAGACAGAAGAGAAGAAGCCGTGACCCAGTATAGAAGTGGTTTTGAAAAATGAAGGAAACGGCTGGGGGAGGTCGGGTTGTAGCGGTGCTGCAGAGCCCACCCTGCTGCCTACGTGGTGCCTACTACCGGCTGCGATGTGCAGGTCTGACAAGGCTGGGGAACGTAAGGGCAAGAAGGTTTATTCGGCTGTATCTGTCCGAGGCCAAGGGAGAAAGAACCTCTCGAGTGTGGAGGCCAAGGGACTGCTCTTTCCACCCTTGCCTCATTTTACAGTGGTGTAAATGTGCCTGTCATGTCCACAGTCACGGTGGAGCACACAAGTAATGTAGCCCCTTGGTAGACCCTTCAGGTTTTGTGTATATGTCTATAGACTTTCATAAACTGTGTGTCCCACATGAGCATAAAATGTGTGTTCCTGATCTGGAGGCTTCTCGCAGTAAATCTAAAAATTCTATATAACCCAGTTGCATCTCGGTGCTCCTCGCAGTCTTGGGCTAATTTGCTTATATAACCACTCTTACTGTCACCGTGGCTGGAAGCTTCTGCGGGACCATGGAGAGTCACTAAGCTTCTGATCTCGAAGCAGACATTCACGTCAGGGCTGGGACATGCCCTGTTGATGCCTGTGCCTCACCTTTCAATAAACAACAGACTGGTTCCTGCCTGCCATTGTTAATTTGGCCCTTTGGATGAGCATGAAATTTGTGTGATGAAAGAACCTATAGTGGATTTTTCTTTTGCATTTTGCTGTTAAAAAAGCCCCAAACTCCATTGCGTATGAGTGTATTCACTGTGTTAGCAATTTTTTTATCTTATTGGCAATGTTCTGAAGCAATGAAGATTCAGACTGCTCAGTTCCCCAGACATCCTCGTAATTACAACAATGACTGCTGGAGCATGAAAAAAAGTCATTTGGCAAAATGGCCATCTTGGCTTCCTCTGTCTCACCCTCCCCTCTCTCTGACTTCCAAGAGAGCCCTGTTTGCTCAGTTTACTAGACAAACACATTGTTTGCTATTTGCCAGGGCAGATGTTTGTTTAATTCAGCACCTTCTGCTTCCTTCCCAAGACTGAGAAAAGTCATACTGTTCACTGTATTTTCTTTTCTGTGTACAACACCTCTCCACCACGAGCCAAGGTGCGGAAAAGAGGAAGGACAATGGCTGCTTTGAAAATTATTTATTCAGCTCATGGAAAGTGGTTCCATGTGCTGGCATTTCTAGGACCTTAACCACCATCTCCTGTGTTCTATAAATGGCACATAACAAAACACAGACAGCATCTAACTGGATTGTCTCACTGTGCAAAGAGGCTGTCTCCAGCCATTGAGTATTTTTATGCAGAGAACAAACCCTTTTCTTTTGAAAGAGCATGAAGATCCCAACTTGAGCTGACTCATGGTCTGACCCAACTGGGTCCTGCTTGAACAGTCCTGCTATGGAGACCTGTTACTGCTCAGAGAGCGCTTGCCTTGTAGTCTGGACCAACGTCTACACAGAGTTGGACTGGCTGCAGAAAGTCTAGATAAAACCTATGTGTCACTGGAGTGCTGATCTGAGGGCTTAAGTGGTGCAGGCAGGAACTGGCTTTACCGTCAGAAGACACCTTGCCTTTAGTAAGGCCTGGGAGAGAAGTAGCTTTACAGACCAGCACATAACTCACTAGGTGCTGTAGTGTTAAAGAGTCATCCGTGTTCTAAATGAAACTACTGCCACTGAAGTCTCTGTTCCAGGAGTCTCAGAAAGAGTTTGGGTTTATTCTCACCCCTCTTTTCCTCCCTTCCATCCTTTTTTTTGCGTGGCGGGCACTCCTTCCTTGCAAGTTCCTTCACAAATCTTTGCCTTTGTGCATATCTCCTCCACTTCTTGCTTTACTCATGCATCTGCTTCCTCTAAAGCTCTGTGGCTTTGTATACCTTCCCTCCACAAAGGATGGCTTTACCTACCAAGCAGCAGATCAAAGAATTTAACTCTAGATGTATCCAGGACAACAAATGGATGAAGAGATGTTCTTCTGTTACTTTAATAAACAATATAGTGCCATTGGTCCTGATCAGCTTGTGAATTTTCAGCAAATCCAGAGATAATCACTAGATGTATATATCAAACTATCAGTGCAGATCTGGGCTCTTACCTACATGCTGTAATTACCGATTTTTGTGTTAATAAAGAAGAGATGTTATTGTCATCAGAACCATTTATTGCAATTTGAATGACTGTAAATAATGAATAGGCAACACAGGTTGTTCGTTACAGCCTGAAAAAACTGTATATATTGGTTTGTTACCCCTTTGCAGAAGCCAGGCAGAAACTATGGAGGTTTTCCAGTATGGAGCTGGTGTGGTCACAAGTGAGTGGTCCAGGGCAGTGTTGTGTGTGCTGTGCAGTGCCGGGATGTGCAGTGCTGTGTGTGATTTACGCTGCTGGGAGCTGCCTGGCCCTGCAGGCTTTCCCCATAGTGCTTTTGTGGTTTTTCCTGCTGCGCTATAAACTAACAGACTTAATGGAAACTCCAGCAAACTGTGCTGTGAGTTTCACATTTCTGTTTTACTGCAAACTTCTTCACTTTTCTAGGATGCAGTCTCAGACAAGCCAACAGAAGCAAGAGCTTTGTTAGTTTAGTATATTATCTTTATTTCCTCAATAGTTTCTTTGTCTCAAGAAATCACTTTGGAATTAGTTCTGCCTCTCACCCATTGGAAAATTCTTACCTGCATAGTCACAAGTTTTCTTACAAGAAATATTCCTAATTCGTGGAATTGTCTTATTAGCTTCATGTGGCATCTTCTGCACAACTGGAATAACCTTTCTGAAAAAAAAAAAGAAAAAAAAAGACAAAAATTACCCTATGGAACAAATTCTACAGTTGTTAATATCTTTCTTATTTCTTGATTTTATAACTGCCATATACTGGACAGACAGTTTTGAAGATTGTCATCTTATAGCCCTCTAAAGTTTCCTTTCTTGGCCATCATATTGGATAGCTGATTAATTCAATAAACCCTTTCTGGTTTAGATCATTGCCCCAAGAAAGCAACACTCTCTGTTTTCTGTCTCATTCTTCTAGAAGATCAGAATATCTCTGAAGTTGTGGTTCTTCTCTGTCTTCATTCTTAGCTATATCTGCAGTTCTAGTGTTGTCAGCAGATACAAACATCTTAGATTTGACATTCTTATTTAAACCATTTGGAATGGGTATCTTTGCAGCCCCCTCAATAGTCTTTGAGAATAGGTGAGGTTATCTCAGGATTTGCGGTATTACTTTATGAAATCTGTGGGAATTTATGGAATGCAAACCTTTTCCTGATTTTACCTAGCTAGAAAGGTATAAGACAAGATGTCTTGTTGGAGGTGACCCAAAACACTGTGGCATCAGTGGGAATCTCCCCACAGAGTTCACGGGCCTGTAAAGCACCAGCGCAAATGCAGTGCCTGACAACAGAAGATAACTGGGAGATACCCCAACTGGCCAGAAAGACTTTGTGGTGCTGCTAATGTCCATTTCTTAGACAACACTTGGGTGCTGAAATACTTAACTCCTTCCAACAAAGTGTAATACAAAATGCCTTCACAAAGGCCACCAAATTCTTCTCTTGATTATGTGTTCATAACAGATCAGTGAACAAAATTCTCCTTCCAGTGGTATGAGAGAGGTAACTCCATTTAAGTCTAGTGAAGGACTACTGGGGGAAAAACCCCACTTTATGAGAGATAAAAGTGAGCCTGCTGATTTCAGCTCAACGGCATAAATGTAAGTGAGGGCAGAATCACGTCCCTATTATTTCCTGTCTACTGCATTTCTCTGATTTTGTCGTGGCAGCTGTGTAGATGGAAACTCCCAAGATTTCTACAGCCAAGTAATCTTTCACTATAAAGCTGTACTGACTCACATAATGGATTAGACTGTCACACTGAACCTGAGGAACAGCATTTAATATGTCTTAAATTGCGTGCAGGCAGATATCCCTGTGAACTACTGTCTCCCCCATGCAGATGTTTCCCATCTCTTTGGGCAGAGCTTTGATGGTCAGGCGAGAGCTCACCTGCTCCTGCCCGTGTGGAACTCGCAGAGACACGGTGGGCTACTGGTGTCCCCAGTCTTCTCTCTGCAAGCGTTCCATGCCTGTCACAGCTGTGCTGCCACCGTTCCATGGGGAGAAACACAGGCCCTGCCTGTCATCCTTCAGAGTGAAGCTGCCATCTCTCTTTGGAGGCCTCCCAAGGTGACTCCCACTTAGGCTGACAGGGGTCTCCTGTGTTTCTGAGGAAATATGTAAAGTTTTTCCTAATTTTCCTTTCCCCCCCTTTATTTCTTACAGGAACCATTTTTTTTTACCTTTTGCTACCAAAAGTAGAGCTTTTGAACACTGCAGGGCTGTTATTAGCTGTTCTGTATTTCTTTTCCTCTTCTAACTATTCTTTTAACTTGCTCCAGCCTTGGGTTTGTTTTTTTTTAGACTAGCCCTCCCCATCTGCCTCCCTCCTAGGCTGTTTGTGTGAAACAATTCTACATTTTGCTGGTGCTAATCTTCACATCCTCACTTATTCCCATTGGCCTCTGTTGCCCTTTCTCCTGTTGGGATGGATTTCAGTTGTATCCTCTCCAGTCGTTCTTTAACTTTTTCCAGCTCTGTGCAGTCAGCTTTCTGGTGCACCATAGGGCTCCAAATCGAAATTCCTCTGGGCAGTTCACATTTCCTTAAATTTCCATAAGGTGAAAAGCATTTAGCATTCCTGCACTGGGGAATATTTCAAATGTGACGGTAACCCTGTCCCAGATGTGCAGAGGTCTGTGTGAGGGGAGCAGTCAACAAGATGAATGCAGCGCAGACATGCTTCCGTGGTTATTCCTGTGTGTATCTGATTGACCTACATGACAAAGAAGCCCTTGTGCAGACGCAGGTATTTCCCTGCCTCGCAGGGGTGCCAGAGCACTGCTGACCAAGCTGCTGGGGGATTCAGTAGCGGCCAGGACTTATCACCGCAGCAGAAGCCTTGACTACTAAGTGAAGGGGTATGACCTCTAGCTGCTTGCTGTGGGCCAGCTGCTGGAAAATGTGTTAGCCAGCACATTACACTCATGTTTTACTCAGTTCACTTGCTCCAATAAGTCCTAGGGATCATTTTTATTAATCCTTAAATACTAAGACTAAACCAGTGCAGATTTTGATGCACAATGCTACTTCCAAGGAAGTCAATGGCAAAAATCCAGCTGAAGTCAGTGGGTGCAGGAAGAACATCTGACATAAGCCAAGATATTCACAGTGAGAACTAGAGCTCTGGCCTTCTAGAGCTTGATGTTTGGAAGGAGACAGCGATCACAATGTGAGCAGATGCTCTGTCCTTCTTAACCTCCCATTTCCTCTCTTTTGTTCATATGTGCCAGAGATTCACAGAGATTTCTTTCAAAGGCAGGGCTTTTTTTCTTCATCGCTTTCCGGTGTTGTGCTTTACTTTTTTCTTTCACGTCGTCTTAAAAAAGAGAAAAGTAAAACTAGTTCTGTGAGACCACAGAGGGAGAAAAAAAAATATTTCTCTGGAATCTCTTTAGGATCTTGGCTAGAGGCACAGCAAACACCATCATTATGGTTAGCAACAAAGGACACGACATTGCTTCCAGCAAAATCACCACTTCAGTGTGAGTAAGATTAGGCCAGGAAAAAAACCAATTGAGTTTAACAGAGGAGAAACTGACTTTGGCTGAAGAAATAAGCCACACTGCAGACCTGCAATGACAACCATTTAGATCCAGACTCAAGGATCTTTCCTCTGTTATCTTCCCCAATGGATTCTGCTCATTACCCCAACAAGTCTAACAATCGTTCTGTCCCTCTCTCTCTAGCAAGATCTTTTGTCCATCCTAATTCAAACTACCCCCTTAACTGAAACGGTGGAGTGCAGGTCCTTCAGATAAGTGCAAACTGTAATTACATCGTATTCTGAGTTAATAATATGTGGGTGGGCAAAGGAAGAAAGGAGGAGGGAGAGAGCAAATGAAAGAAAGCAGGGTTTTGGCAGGGCTACCGAATTGCAGAAAGCTTCTTGTAAGTCTCAAGCTAAAAATGGGAGAAGTTTGCATTAAAAAAGAGCTTTAATGGGTCCTGCAAATTGACATTTTTGGTGATTAGGCAGACAGGCTTTTTTCATTTTTAATAACTTAATGCTGAAACACTGTTGTAACTCCTCTGTTACAAGCCTGACTTTCAAAGGGCAGCATAGGAGGGATCCCCTGGAGCTGCAGGCCTGGATGCTCTGGGGAGCGTTAATGCAAGCGTTAGCATCTGTTTGGCTTTGCAGCTCGCTGCTTAGCCCACCCCAAACTGTATTTGCACACTGTTGTGCAGTTCACCTCTTGTGGCTGCAGAGTTTGGGCCAGAGGGAGTACACCTTGTGGCCATCAGCTATACCTGGCTCTCCAGAGAGCGTACCTTGTGGGTCTCAGGCAGGTCCATGACCCTGGGGCATCGTGGGGCTTTGCACTATGGTGGTCCGTAAAGGGCAGTCAGGAACCTGCCTGTGCTGCCAAGGTGAAGGGAGTGCTGCTCTCACTCTTCTCTCACAAATCACTAGGTGCCTATGTGAAGAATGATTCCCTTCATTGGAATAAAAGGCAGCAACACGTCAGGCATGACATGTTCAGTAGCTTCAGCCCAAACAAGAATTACATTCTCTTCACAGCCCCCAGGCAAGCTGGTCCCAGGATTTGAAAGGCAATGTAATGTCTTTCTGAGGGGCTCAGCCCTGTCTTCTCACAGAGCTATTGCTGTCCATATTCATTCCTGGCAAGATCTTGGGCCTTCTCATTCCAGGACTCAGGCCCACCTAAACCATATGCTGTTTTCAACCTGCTGCTCCTGCACTCAGGGAGACAGACATCAGCCTCTTTTGAAGTCCGGTTCATTCTCAGGTATCTTCCTCGCCCCTGTGCTACCCGGCTGAGGAAGCCTTTTACTGTTCGGAGGCAGAGAGGCAAGAGACAGTAATGAACTTGCAGGCTAATGTCAGCATTGACAATCAGTGCGTACCTTTGTCATCTGAAATGCTCGGTATGTTACGTGACCGCATATACTGAAGCCTTGCAAAACTGCCATCTTAGATACCCTGTCTAATCCCTTTCCTTTCATTATGACGGTAATAATGATGAAGGAAACAATAAAAAGTGGTAATTTTGGTTCAGCCATGTCAACATGTTAGTTGTTTTACAAGATTTTCATATCCTCTTCCAGCCACTAAAAAAGGAGTGGGACTAGTACTGCTAAACAGCATTAATCCTTTTTCTTCGTAGCCTTCTCATATATCTATATGTAAGTCTGTATGTGTATATATATCTCTATCTCCGGTATTCCATCAGTTTTTCTATGAGGATGTTCCAGAAGACAGCACTGAAAGCCTTACTACAGCTTTCATGAGTGCATGCCATCACGTTCCCTGTTTGTCTAAATGTTCCCTAACCTGATCCGCCTGCACTCAGGCTGTCTTCCTTGATCCGGAGTTTCCCACGGCCTCAGAGGCCTGGCATTCCTGAAGACAAATCTTAAGTAAAGACAGAGGCAAAGAAGACAGTGAGTCCCTTGGTATCTTCCATGTCTTTTGTCACCAGGTCCCCTGCCCCACTCAGCAGTAGGCCCACATTTTCCCTAGTCATCTTTTTGCAGCTTAATTTATTTGCTACTTAACAGATGAGTTTAGCAACACCTGGGAAAAAGCTTTCCTTTACATGGAAAACAGAGACTTGTTTTGCAAGGTCAAAAACCGCCAAACTTTATGAATTGTTTTGGCTGAAAAATTGCCAAAGGACACAAAATAATTCCTTTGTTTGCATCTCGTTTGTTTGGGGTTTTTTTTTGTGATGAAATAACAAAAATGTTTAAGGAGAGCAGACTCTTTCCTAGAAAATCAGTGTTGTTCTCCTTTGACAAAGGCTTAATGGAAAAAAGCAGTTTGTGAGCCCATCCAGAACAGAACTGTGTAAGATCAGTCCTTGGTTAGAGAGAAAAGGTGCCACTTCCCTCTGCGGCGATCACTGTGAGCAGGGTGAGTCTCTCTGAGGACCTGCTTCTGATTCAAGTGGCTCAAAGCAAATTTGGGCTTGTCTAAATGCCTGAGAGGAGATTGTGGGACAGATACACCCGAAAGAAAAAGCTACCTCCAGAGGCTGATTCTGGCTATGGTCAATATGCATGTGTTTCTTGTCAGTAGAATGGCTTATGTTCTCCTTAAATTCCATATATGAGATTTTGGCCTCCATTGGAAATTTACAGGTTACCAAGAGTATTAAATTCTACATTATCAGCTGTGGGCCCCAGATTCCAGTCTTAAAAAATTAATGTCTACTTTCCGCGTGCTGAATTGGCTGCACGTCAGCCTGCTGTGTTTTGCTTTCCAAGTTCAGTGCTTGCCTAAATTTTACTTCTTTTGAAACATTTTTGTTGGTGTAATGAATGGAAAAAGTTTACCAGTCTGCTCAGTCTGTAAATCTATGCTACTCTTTCTGGAGGGATAGACAGTTTTCTTTACAGGAGACATTTATTTTCAAGTATGATTCTGATCCAAGAGCCTTACATAACATTTACAGACTGTAAGAAGAGAACAGTCCCAGAAAAGATGTTTGCAAATATACATATATGTACAACATGTATATTTCTACATATGCACTACTGTGGAGAGGCATTTGAACCCAGGGGAGATCACAGAACCTTCACAGTAAGCCCATGCTTGGCTGGTGTGGCCACCTTATTTGCCCTATTCCTGAAACTTCTTCCAAGAGTAAAAAAGACAAATCACAAAGAAGGTAGTTTGATGTTGACAGTTACCTTGAGCGCTACTGACCTATTTGATTTCAGTAATGCCTCTTTACCCAGCAGGATGTTGCTGCTAGCAGCCATCAAGTCAGTACCGTGCTCCAGAGAATGCTTCCCTGCCTCCAGACTGCCTGTGTTGGCTGGTCTGTGTGGCCTGGTGTAGTGGTGTCACTTTGACAGTAGGTGCTACCGGAATAGCCTTGAGCAGCAGAAGCCATGACTCTGGAGACTCAGGTTTCCCACTCTTGTGAAATATATCTCGGAAGAGTTTTTTAGTAGATCAGTGGTTTTCTTAGATTCAAATCATATTTCAAATTATGGTCTAATCAAACCATTTGAGAGGGTATAAATTTACTTCTTTACTTCAGTTTTCCATCGGGAGGGATTTCTTCCTCCCCACAGTCCTAACTGGCTCTCATTTGCAATGTCCCAGTTTTGGAAATGATTCTGTGACTGGAAGATGGAGGCTGCTATTGCTGAGCATCCATGAGCCATGGAAAGGTTAACAAACCCAAAGCCTTCCTGCTGCTGCAGAATCTGGCCTCCTCTTTTGAGAGGGGGAGGGAACGAAGAATTAAGTTTGATTTATTTTGCACAGGCAAACTCAAGACAATAGAATTTCCTCTGTTTTCATCTGTAAAACCAATAGACAGACCAAAAAGGAATAGAGGTGAAGGGTTATGGAATTCATATTTTTCTACCTTCTGTGACTGTCTTCAGTATTTCTTGTTAGCTGCAGATATTGCTTTCAGCACAGTGCCCTTTGAATAAACAGGATTGTGGTGTCCTAAAAGAAGTGAAATAAAAAGCACAGACAATTTTGAAAACACAATCAGGTCCGTGACTTCTTTTCAGCTAAACTGGATACTCAGACTTCAAATATTAAAATAATAAAAGATAAAAATCTAGAGAAGACCCCCATGGGAATCTCTACTTTAACTACTAATCTGCTTCTGCTTAATTCCACATGGGAAGAATAGTTTCATTGGTGACCTTCTCATGTGATTTTAAGAGTGAAAAATAAGCTCACTACATATTTAGCAAATATTCTAGCCATGCCAGCGGTGGGGGGGACGACAGGACAACAGGAAAACTTTTCAGTCTGTATAGTTGTTGTAAGGTTTATACCCAACTTTTTCTTCGGTAAACAGAAATATAGCCTACATTTTACTGCTGAAACTAATAATTTAAGCAACTTCTCATGAAAGCTTGAAGAATTACCTTTCCCATCTGTGGCACAGAGCCTGTGGTTCCTATTCTTCAAATCAGTCAGTCAAAAGAAGGGAAAATATCTCTGCATCTGCACATCCCATTAGATCTAACCTCTGAGTGCAGAAATGGCATTGAGAGGTGCAAAGCTGTAAAAGCCACTGCTGAGAGCCTTCTATGGCATCTTACGAACCCTACCTGCCTACCTTGCTGCAGTTTGTCGTTCTTTCCACATGAACAGCTTTCAGAAGGACCACTTAGTACATATCCGTCCCACGGCGAATGGCGTTATTTCCTGTTCCAAGCACACTTTCACATTACTCACAAACTTTCCAGCTGCCAGACAAACTTTGTTACAGTCCATCTCCTTCCCTTGGAATATGGCATTGGAGGCTGTTTTCAGGGTTGCTCTACATAATAAACCGTGACTAGATACATAGCTATTTCCTTATAACATCAACAAAGCAAACACAAATTTAAGGCAAGTTATCCTGAACCCCAAGCCTCAAGCCAGTCTTTTTCTATTTTCTCATGTGAAGTTCTGATCTGAAGGTAATACTGGCAATAGGGAGAAATTCTTCTGAGGTGGTAATTTGCTGTCTGTCTGGCCACAGTGGTATCAAACCCACCTGGCAAACCTGCAGACAGCATCTCCTCTGGAGCTGGGTCTGAGAGCACACCCTGTGACCTCAGCATGGATTGTGAGCAGGAAGTCTGTGAGTGTGCAGAGAGGCTTGGAAGGGAGGGCAAACATTCTTCACTTCATATATCATCGCTCACAGCTCACTGCTGGGATTCCACCAAGTCAGCCAGTGCTAAAATGTTGTGGAAAATGAGATTTCCTGGGTTATTGGTTTTGGCAGTTCTAATCACACTGGACAATTGGGCACTGGAACTAACGCAAAAGCTCCTCATGTTAATAAGAAAAAGACATATGTTTAGTAGCCTGCTCTGGTAACTAAGAAGAAAAGACTCTTTCCTTCCAGAACTGAACCAGATGCTGAATATTTCCAACATCCAGAACAGTGTTTGCGTTTGTCTGTAAAGTGCCATCAGTCTATGCAATACTGCAGCAATAATCAGAAAATGCATCTCTTTTAGGAGGACCCATGAGCAATATAGGCTTCACAACACAATTAAAAATCCCAGGCTCTGATGGATCGAAGTGATGAAGGAATGGGAGCAGTTGCTTCATGACAGACTGCTGTGTTGCTGCCCACGTACAGAGAGAGGTTCACTCAGAGGAAGTGCTGGAATCATTTGGTTCCGAGCTGAGATTGAACAGTGTCATCTCAGGTTTCCTAATGAAAATAATTAAAAAAAAAAAAAGGAAAAAAAGGCAAACTTGGTCCCTTCTGTTGGAAGCTACTGATGTGGAGACTGCATTTTCCATTAATAAAAAGCTGGAAAAATCCTGATATTTGCTTTGAAGCTTCAGCTCTGAGAGGGATGACCAGGTTATTTAATATTTTCGTTGCCTTCCCATCTCATTTCATAACACTGACTGAAGGACATGCAACAGGAGCACTTGGGAGACACCGTCATGGATGGCCTGCACAAACAATCTGCATTACTTTGAAGGTTCAGTACTGATTTCTTTGTTCTCTTCCAGTCTCCTGACACAGAGCTGTGAAGGGTTGGCCTCTGCTTCCACTAGTTTTAATGCTTCTAAACATGAGCTTAAAAATACAGGTGACCAGAAGGAAAACTGGCTTTTTCACAGAGAGGTAGCCAGTCCCCAGGGCTCAATGCACCAATAAACCTAAAGGTCATAATCACCAAAAGAAACACTGGGACCTGTGAATTCTGTCATGCACATGTGGCGTTTCTGGACTTGTAGTGGTACGTTGATAAGTATCTGAAGAAGATCAGGGCACCCTGTGCCACGCACTTTGTCAGACAATCCCTGCCAAAGGGCACTGATAGTCTCAATAGATAATTTCAGTTTTACTGAGAGAGAAGTGCAGCCCAGAGGGATTGCTTGCTTTCACCAGCTTCTGCTGGAAGTGTTTTACAGATGCAGAGCACGGAGAGTTGCCTCTCCCCACCTGGGCAGTCTGGTGGCCGGAGTGGCAGGGGTCTGTGCCACTGGGACCCCAGCAGTCTGCAAGTGGGGGGGGACAGCAGAGGGAGAGCACAACATGAGCACCTTCTTGCCAGAGGCTCTGTTTTCTCTCCAGTCTTCACTCCCACGGAACAGGCGGACCAGTGGAAAGGTCCTGCCTGACCCCAAGGAAGTGGAGGTGTTTTCCGAGTCACTCCCCTGTCTGGGCTGAGAGAAGGATCACAAACCTGCGGTGTTCAGTGTGGGGCAAACAAGCGTCGCAGCGTCTCCCCTTGGCCCCACCACTTAGGTATGGCAGTGTGAGCTCAGGGCAAGCGTCTTCTGTGCCCAGTACAGTGCTGGGGACACCAGATACTGTTCCGTGGAGAAATGGGAAATGCCACTGCTGTTGACTGAGCAATAAATGTTGAACAGGAGCCAGATGGCCAGGAAATCTGAAAAAAAAAGTTCTGCATTAAAAACATACCAGAGTTTACAAACTGTCATTGAATGAGAGCACAGGATGTGCAGAGTGCTACCTAGAATAATACTGCAGAATTGTTTTCTAAAACTTTTCTTTTTTTTTTTTTTTCCCAAAATAATTGCAACAATAATGCTAAAGAAAACCTCTTCAAGCACAAAATCATTTCTGTTCTTGTAGAATTTTTTGAATGCCAGATACCTGCTGAGTTAATCTTTGGAAGAACAAGAAAAGTTTGTTCTTTGTGTATGTAGATTGTTTTGGGGTATTGTTTGATTCTGCTTTTGATAGGGGTCATGTTTCTGGGCTTAGCTGGATAGTTTGTTTGTTCCTAGTCATTAAAAGGGACCCTGCAGCTATTTGGGGAGGGAGTGTGGTATTACATTATTATTGCTTCAGAAAGTATGGACAAAAATGTATTGTAAAAATACCAAGGTTTCTAGTAGGAGTTCTCTCAGTAGTAAGTACTCTTAGCCTGCTGGAGTGTAGTTAATGTGCTAACATTGTGTTGGGCTAATTAGACAGATCCTTAAGGTACAGAGTTGAAATATACAGATAATTCTGGCTATAACCTATTGATACAGCACTTTTGTGCAATGGATAAGGAGAACAACAGCTTCCAGAGTCAGCTTTATACTTTGGTCACCTCATCCCATAGCCCGTGTCATACCACTGCAAATAACACCACTTGTGATGCTGCAGGGATCTGTCTCCCTGCTGCAAGATAAAAGTACATTGATGTTAATAAAAGTTGTTCATTCCCTGGAGACAAAGGCCCTTGGATCAGATCAGCACTGCAGAGACCAAAACTTCTGAGAGATTAATTTAACTTGTTCTACTTTGTGTCAGGGCTGGGGGCGTAAAGCACCTTGAAGGATTGTGGTTAATGGGCTATACTTCTATAAAATAGAAAAAAAAAAAAAAAAAGAAGAGAAATTGTCTTCTTTCTCTCTTTCTTAAGCTATGCAATTTGCCTACAGAGGGACGTTAACTGAACTATCTTCCAGAATAAAGTGCCTGTGATCTTAAGTCATTGAGCCCTCCCAGAGCAGAACCCCATGATTATTTTTTTTCTCTTGAAGAAACTGTCATCATCAGGGAGTTATTCCGAGAGAGCCAGTTTATGATGGAATTTCTAATCTGTAGCAAATTCCTCTTGCCCACCTTCTGGTCAAAGCCACACAGATTGCACTGAAGCCAGTATTTCACCTCCTTTGAGAAGTCTCACTCCACCCAGGCCACAGTTGGCCTTTCAGAACCTGTGGAGCGTTGCCATGATTGTCACTGGCCGCAAGGCTTTTCTAGAGGTCAGCTTTAATACTTTGGTCCCTAACTCAGAGGAGAGAGCAACCTGCAAAGTCTTTGGCTCTGTCTTCATTCTCTGTAGCTCTTGAGTCACTGATGGGATTATCCCACACTGCCAGAGGCATGTTTCCCCTGCCACAGACTAACTTTTCCATGAAGAAAGTCACAAGAGATTTCAGCTTTGCTGTAATGCAGACTAATGACAGCATAATAGCATCTAACCTCCTACAAAGTGCTCAAGAAACAGGGAGGGTGGCTGAGATTATGCAGTGCTGTGAACTCCATTCTGCTAGGCAGATAAAAACAACTGCCTAAGAGCTCTGAACTGATCAGAATATTCATGCCTCTAATTAGAGAAATCTTTATAACCCACTCTTTTTTATTGTGTTCCAGAGTCACTATGAAGAAAGTAATAAAAAGACCACAGAATCTGTTCTTTTTAGGTACCTGATTATTTTTGCAGCCCAACATGATTGGCAGTACCGCACGTCTATACAGCCGATACAGAGCAGTGTTTCATTGACATACTCAGCGCGTGGAACTTTGTCTGTGGGGATGCAATCTCTCGCCAGCACAACACCAGAGAGAAGTGAATGAAGCAAACCTAGTACAACTGGGTCAAAATAAATCCTTTCTACCGAGTAATGTCTGTGTTTCAGGTAGATAAATCTTGGCGTTAACATCATTTGGAATTTTTAATGAAAACCTTGTGGCTTCCAAGGGTTCATTAATTTGTTCCTTTCATAATTGTGCCATAGTTGTGCCTGATTCCGCACTCTCTGTGTAAGCGCTCATCTCGCACAGGGCACAGACACCCGTCTCCTGCTGCTGGGTCGTGCTGAAACAAAGGCCAGTCCAGCTTACAAAGATGGCATAGCTCTTGTGGCAGTTTTTCAAATAAAAGTTGAAAAAGGGCAATATGTTCAACACGGAAAAGTCTCCTCTTTAATTTTTGAGGTTTTCCTTCAAATTCAGAAATCCCAAGGTTTTGGTATTTTTTCTTTTTTCAGTTTTGCTTCTCTCCTCTCACTGATTCTTGTCCCTAAAAGCAAAGGAAGAGTGAGTGTAAAGTATTTTGTCTTTCCTTTCTCTTTTCTATGCCACTGTACATTTCAAAACAGATCCAACATTTGTCTAATGGCAAAGGACAAAAGAAACCTCTATCACTTCATAAACTCTGAAGTTAAACAGCATAAAAAGAGAGAAGTGAAAGTGAGAGAATTTAAAGCAGAACAAAAACTGTTCAAAAACCAAAGAAAAAAAAATTTCTTGATTTTTACTGTTTATTATTAGCAGAATCCTGTCTTCTCTTTCTGTTCCTCTTCTATCTACAGTAAAAACAAACTTCACTGCAGATTAAAACCTCATCCTTGCAGTCTTACTTCTTTCAGTGCCTTCCAGTGCTTAGATGAGATTTTACTACTGGATATATAGTTAGCATATTAATAATTATCATTACCAACCATTATCATAACTCATGTTTCATTAGTGAGCAATGCTCAACATTCCTTTGGGAAGTCATTGACAGGACCACATTTGTAACTTCAAAGGGCCATACTTGTAATTCCGTATTTCCCTTTGACAGTGTGTGAGCAAATTGCACCAAAGCCATCACTCTGACCAAAGGTAAAAGCCCACTCAGTGTTCCACTGAGTCTGAATATTTTGACAAATATCTTCCACTTAAGCTATTGAAAAAAAAAGCTTTTTACTGCCCCTGACCAACTGTGAAAATCAGTGTCTGCTCATACACTATGAAGGCAATTAACCACCGAGATAACCCCTGTCCCAGAGCTGCTGCTGCCGACCCAGGTGCTCTCGGAAGGCACGGCTTCAGCAGCACGTGGGGAGATGCTGTGGCCTGTGTGGTGCAGTCAGAGCCACTCAGCGTGTCCCTTCTGTCCTTAACCACCAGCAGAAGGAGGCAGGGCCTTTCCGAGCTCCCTGCAGGAGCCGGGCAGGATCTCGGGCACTGGCTTATGCCCCCTGAACAAATAGCGCGCTGTCAGTTCATCTAAGAATGACATCTGTGACAGAGTTTTGTTCTAAGCAGACGTGAAGAACAGCAAACTAGCAGAAGATAGAAATATAACATTCTGGTTACAGAACAGACTTTAAACTGGAAGGCTTGTTATAAACAAGCAAACTTACATATATATATATGTTTTTATATGTATAAAAAAAAATGTGAAAACACACCTGCTGTTGGCATTGTCCATTCAGTTTCATTTTGCGTCTAAAATTATGTCTACTCTCAAGAGGATTTCCTGTTCCATTGCAAAACTGAAACCCTCCTTGCTATTCTGAGTGTCTGTTGAAAAGAATGGGAGCTGCAATGGATATATATTTCAAAGGCAAGAAAAAAAGACAGATCATTTCTTAGATCAATCTGACATTGCAACCCACATGGTTTTTGCAGTTTTTACCCTCCTGGTTGCATCTTTTGATATTGCTATATTTCTGTTGAGACCTAGTCGGGTCTGATGGCAGAAACACCTTCCAAAAAATGGTGAGAAATAGACCTAGGGATAGACATCATCTATTCTATTGACTCTATTGTGCATTCCATGCCTATTTCTTGCCATTAATGATACTGACACCCAATTCTCTTCCACAGACATCCAACTTGGGGGATGTCAGTCTTCCCTCCATCTTTTCACGAGCGGTGGTTTCCACGTGGTAGAGGCACGGGGCAGCACTGAGTAGGTGACATCATTGTCTTTGAAGGGGACATGATATGAGATATCTCTCTCCTTGCCATTTGTTGCTGGCCAATACTACTGCCACATCAGCTCCCTTCTTGTTCATTTTAGACCTTACCTGAGACATTTAACTCCCCCTGTGCTCTGTAGGCAATCTGTATGTAATGGAGGACTCTGGAATTCTCTTGGGGGCCAGGCAGCTAAAGTGAGACTGTGTGATATCTGCTGTCACATCCAAATCTCTTCTTTTTATCTAGCCCTAGATGTCAATGGGACTGGGCTGTGCAGAACAGCTGTGGGCTCAGAAAGCAGAACTGCAGATTAATTTTGAGTGTGTCACATGCTCAAATACTAAATTTTTGCTTAATTTACGTTATTGCTTCATTTTGCCTATAGCTAAAACATGGGAATTGGCAGCTTTTGACAATTCACAAATTCCAAAATACCCAAATTCACCCATTACCTTGCTCTGCTGGGATGCAAAGATTTTGGTCCCTGCTACATGCTGCACATCTTCCCAATGAGGCAAAAAGCCTCCCTTGCTGGCTGGTACCCTGCTGACATCCCATTTCTGCTAATTAGGACCCTGAGTAGTTAGTACAAAATACAAATGTGGCAGGATTCCAAGCTGCAAAAAGAAGGGAAAGTGGGGAAAAAATAGTTGGACAGCTAAGGGAATATGTAAATGTATTTAAAATAGATGATTCTAACTGCCGTGAACAGATGATTTTTTTTTTTTTTATCCCAACTGGATGGCTTTAATCAAAAATGATAGTTCATACATCTGCTCTTTGAAGATAAGACTGCCATTACACAAAACACTTAAAGAAAGAAGCTGTGGTGTGCTGATGAGACCTCAAAAATTCTAACCCATGACTAGGAAGATTATAGTCTGGTTACTTCAGCAAATTGCTAATTCTGAAATATTAGACTGAGTTATTTGTCCTGTCTGAGGCATGAAAGGGATGCCTGTAGATTGTGCTGAAGCAATTAAGACATTTTAGAAATCATTAGTGAACTTTCTTGATTGTACAGGCATTTCCCCTCCAGCCTCTCCCTGACTTTTCTACAATTGTTTGACCTCGAAAGGCAGCTCTCTGTCACCCTGGCATTTACTTTATAATGGAAGGTAAAGTTTATAAACTAAAGCAAACCTGCTTTTAGGAATGTGGGGCTCCCCTGGAAAAGCAAGCTCAGATTTAGGTTGGAATCAGGGATTCCACCTTTGTAAAAGTCATAAAATTGAATGGATAACTGTCTGATATGATCTCAGAAAAAGAGTTTTCAGAACAGAAAGGCAGAGAATGTTAAGTCAAAGAGAAAGAATATTCATGTTCCTTATGCTGCCTATGACTAAGCATAATGTCTGCTCACAATAGACAGTAGTGCTCCTAATTACAGTATTAATAATTGTATGTATTGTGTCACTTCATCAAGCCAAAGAAACTTAAAACTCTTCAATATTGATAAGCTTTTACAGGTAGGAAGTGTCATGGCCTACAAAGTGTTCCCTTTCTTTTGCCCCTCAGTACAGGCCCCACAGCAAACTGTCTTCATTTGGGAGGTCACGGCCCCGGTTTCTGCTGCTGGTGTCGTCCATCTCCGATGGCTCCCTGAGCACAGAGGGCACAGAACTCACTGTCGTGCTGAGCCCTGTACTCCAGAGCTTTCTGCTGGGAAGCGTGGGGTGCAGTGACCATCCAGCATCCCGGCTCTGGCCTCACACCTGCAATCCAGCCAGTTGTCTGGCTGCTGGGAAGAAGAAGATCTAGCTGAGGCAGGGAAGAGAAAGCAGAGGGCAGGAAACTATCATTATCCATTAGAAAAATCTATTTAAATTCTACAAAGTTGTTTTGTTTGAGACTTCCTCTGTATTTCTTCTACAGACTGTTCTGCCATGAACTTTCCAGATGGTGCAGTGTAGGATCATAGAATCATAGAATTGTCTAGATTGGAAGGGACCTTTAAGATCATCTAGTCCAACCATCAACCTAACTCTGATAAAAAAACAAAAGAAAACCATACACACACACACACACACCCCCCATTACTAAACCGTGTCTCTACAGCAAGTCGCATTCATCTGCTCTGGGCTGAGATTTTTCATTTGCTTCCTACAGCTGCATTGACAAGCTCTGATGAGCTCCACAGAACCACTGTAAAATGGATAAAATTCTGTAAATATTGTATGGTCCTGGGGAAAATACCTTTATTGCTATGTGTTATAAATTCTGTTCCTGATAAGCCTGTTGACTGGAGTTATTTTCTCCATCTCTAAACTGTAATTATTTAACAATTAATCCATCTTCCACCTCAGTGAAATAAGTAATACAAATGTGTCAAGACTGTTTACGATCAAGGGTCTTTGAAATCCAGCCCTTCTTTTCCAGGTTCTTTTCTGGATGCTCTCTTGAGCTCTTCCCTACAAGAGAGTTGAACTGAGAGGAATCTGGGGGTTGGATCTGTTGATAAAACGCTTTCTCTTCTGCACTTGCCAGGGCTATTCCTATTTAGGGTGCAGGGATGCCCAGCATGAACTCTCTCTCCATTTGCTGACATTGTTTTTCTCCATGCCCAGATGGTCTTTCATCCTCCAGGTTCTTTGGCTCTTATGTCAGTGGCTGTTTCTCTTTTATTCTTCTTAGTCCTGTACATCTCAACTCTCTTTGATGGCATGGAGATGCTGCACTTACAGAAGATAACCTTCCAGAAACAGCAATTTGCTTTAAACTTCCACTAATTGCTTAAGACCAAACCAAAGGGAACACAGTGCCATTTTTAAAGTTGCTCCATATCCAGCTCAGCAGTGAATAACCTGTCCTGGTTGGAACGACAGCAAGCAAGCTGAGAAAACAGCCGTGTTTAATGTGAGGCAAGCCTTTAGAGGGAAAGAGCCTCAGAGAATTGTCTGCCCTGGTGCACTGTAGCTTTCTGCTATTCCCCAGGTTTTTCCTGCAGAATAAAACTGCACTCCTGATCCAGACAGTTCACCCCCTGGAGTTCCAGAACACTGTAAGAAGCTGCTCCTCTGTTGAACAACGATACTGCAGTTGCTGCAATTAAAAATACTGCATTTTTATCCTGTGCCCAAACTAACAGTTTGGTTTAAGACCATGTGGAGCAGTTGCTGGAGGAGTTGCCCGCCTGAAAGTCTGTGTGGAGCCCTCTGTGCTGCAAGTCTTGGTGACCCTTCGTTGGTGTCTTCTGCGTTGAGAAGGCCGTTGGTGTCTCCAAAGCCACATAACTACTTCCTTGAAAGAAAATGTCTGTTTGCCACATGATTTCATCCAGTTATTTAGTAGCTTTGCTTCTCTAGATTTGGACATTTGCTTTTCTCTTTTTAGAAGTTTTTGTTAAGAATTGGATCCAATTCAGTCACGTAGGAACTTGCCTGAACTTTGGCCCAAAGACTGCTCTGTCTGCCAGGGAGCAGATGCTGCAGAGATTCACAGCCCAGAGCCCTGCAACCTCTGTGGGACAAGCTCCCCTGAGCCCAGCGCCTCCAGAGAGAGCTCTGCAGGAGGAGGTCTGCGATATGAATGGTTCGTACTCAGGGCCACCTTCCCTCCAACACCCCTATTTGGTCAAATGCCAAAATACATGATGTTTGAGATCAGTCAGCTCAAGTTCTGGGCACTGATCCTTTTTGAGGTTTTCTTAGGAACTATTCAGTCCCACTGTCCTGAGGAGTGAAATACAGGATATTAGTTGTCCTGGATGCTGTCTGTAAAGTTAAGATTTTGAAATTCCCTTTTACTTTGTAAACTTAATTGTTCATTGCTTCAAATTATTTATCATATATATTGGTTCTAGAAAGAATTCATTAGGGACCCAGCAGGAAATGTTACAAATACAGGATTCACACAAAAATTTGACATTATCCAGATTCTGGAGACTTGTGGAAGTGTTTCCTCATTTGATTGTGGTCATTTTACACTACAGCTCTTATAAGTAATTCTTAGGATAAAATGGACTTTTGTATATCTACATACTTCTTATAAAAATGTGGGGATCTTTTACTACCAACTATTTAGTAGATTCCTTATTCTTACTAAAATTAGCGGGGATTTTCCCATCATTGTTGTTGGGTGCGGGGCTGCGCCTGTTGCTGCTGTTCCCAAGTTATTTCTGCAAATATTCATTGGGATTGTGTGATTATGTAAAGCAATTCAGTAAGTTATATAACATTTTCTTTCACTTATCAGTCATAAAGCTGCTAATCAGTACTATGACTCGACAACTATTCCAATTCCTAATAGAATCATCACTGTGTATTTATTGAAATATGTGATCCAGAATATCATTCTTCCAGCTGGAAGGGAACAGCCAGCATCACGTTTGTTTCACTCAGTCTACCTATTCTCATTTGTGCATTGAATCTCATTGTAATTTAGGTTCTAGGATTCAGCTGTATCGTAGCAACTAATAAATATGCAGATGCAGGGACTAGAGCAGTCTTTGTGCTGCTATAAATGCTCATTTAGCTTCATGCATTCCTGTTTATTTATCTATATTGCCCTGCACCAATACCAAGGGAGCGACTAATTTCATTCATTTTTGCAGGACAGTGTTGCTGCTGGTTTAATGCCCATTGGCAGTGAAACCTCCTCATAAGTGATCCTCATTCCCCCTGACAACCTCATTTCAAGTCATCAGGAACACTGTGTCAATTGTAGACTAAAGGGGGAAAAAAAGTTATAAATCTGTCAAGGGGCTTCCGAGGAGCTGAATAGGCATGCAGATCTCTCTGCCACATGTAAAATTCATCATTATATTTCTGCTGCTAACTTGTTTTTCTATTTGTGTCGCACAGGGATTCTTAAATGACCTAATATTGAATCTGGTGAATTATAGGCTGGAAGACCACAGTGTTTATTACGCACTGACAGAGGATGGATTGATCTAGTGCTTGTGGGGGTTTTTTCCTCCCCTGCTTTGGAGTCTGTTTGCCTCTGGTACCACCTCATTAATCATTCCTGGAATTTACCTTTCCAAAAGTACTTGGAAAGGGTTTTTAATTATTTTTTTCCATCACCAACTGTATTTTTACTGTGTGATAAGGGCAAAACCAAAACAAAGCCATGCAGTCGCTTGTTTGCTCATACAAAGTGGCATCCTGCGTCCAAGATCCATCTCAAATTCCATGTTGCACCTCTATTAAAACCATGCCATTAAGTATATCCCCAAATTTTGCATATGTTTACATGCTTTTGGCTTCAGTAGGCCTGCAGGGAAAGCATTTGCTAAACAGCTTAACTCAACAGAAATGTACTTAATCATGTCCTTAATTCATTTGCTTAAATGGAGCCATGGTGCTTGAAGCTAATAGAAGTAATTTTAATAATTTAAACTCCACTTTTAAGTTTAATACATTGCACTCACATTTAAAATTGATCTACTCAGAAATAACAGTATTTGAGTGTAAAAATGAAAGACTAGGAAATGCTGTGTTTTGCTATTAGTGTTGGCCAAGAACTAACTTTGGTCTTTTCAGGCTCCCCATTCTTCTCAGTAGAGAGTTTGATCGGCCCTAACTCATTTCTTACACTGTTACTAATGCAATTAAACTTAGTGTAGTAATAAAAGAATATTTCGTACAAGATAAATACTGATAACAAGGATGTTTATATTATACTTTTTATTTAAATGTTCGCTTTTGTATTTCTTTTTAAAGTACATGGATTTCTTTAGCTGGGATGCCACAAGACGACACTGTGCTGTTAGTGATTTTCCAGTTGCTTGGCCTCATTTTGTTGCACAGAGTTTTACCAGCTGGTGTTTCCTGAATACTGCATTGTCAGGTCACCAGTTCATTAATTAAAATTGCACATGTAGCCATTTGCAATGTTCTGCTGGATACTCCTGGCCTTGCTCATGCTCAGGGCCGTCATTGTGACACGTAGTGGGAAGAAGGCTCTCAGGATACGGCCCCATCTCCATGGATTTCAGAACATTTTACAAACACATGAACTAGTCAGGCTTTTTTTTTTCTGCACAGAATTTCAAGACAACAGACATTCCTTCAGTGAAGCTATAATATATATATATGCTATATTAATACAGTTTTATAAATCAAGGAATATTTTACTGGGCTTAATTTAGGCATCAAACAGAAGTTAAAATGCAGAGCTCTGTTTCAGCAGGCTAGGAAAATTGAAGTGTGTTTATATCTTGCACCAAGCCTTGGCATTAGTGTTCAATTTTGTGCTGTTTCTCATTCTCTAGAAAGTTTAAAGTATCCAAGCAGATTAAACTGAAAAGGGAGCTGATGAGAAAATGCTAATTGTCCCACATTTCTCAGGAAGCATTATCTTTTTTGCACAATTAGAAGCAAAATGTCATCAGAAATTACCACTGATGGGTGCACAGAAGATTTAGGGATGCTTCATAGGATTTATGCAGATTTCCAAAATCAATTGGTGTGAGTAACAGCTGAACCAAACCTCCATACCTGTCCTATGACCTGAATAAAGGTGCCTTGTTGGCAGGGTTGGGAGAGTCCTGCAACTGGGATGATTTGGGATTGTTTCTTATACCCAGAGCCAGGAGTTTTTCTTTTAAGGAGAGCTGTTGCTGAACTAAGCCTAGAGTTTGCATTCAGATTGGGGCTTTTCACTCAGAGTAGATTCACTGCGTTAGAGATAGATCAGCATTTGCGTTTGTTTTTTTAAGTGGGTAGGTTATACTATATATATTTGTGAACAATGAGGCCACTGGCAGTTGTAATTCTGGTCTGTTGAGTGCCGCCTGCCCTCAGTCTCATTGAATCTTGGGAACAAGCTGCGTGTCTTGCTCAAGGTCACACAGAAAGCATGTGGCAAAGTCAAGAATCAAACCAGTCTGACACATGCCCGTAAGAACTTCCCTTCAATGCGGCAGAGAACAGCGTTCATGTTTAACAGCAAGCCGGTGCGTGGCAGTTTGTTGTCCTCTGAGTCATCACTCCTGCTGAACGCCTCCCTTGGGAAGGTTGTTAAACGTCTACAATGCTCACAAAGTCTTAATGGGTTTTGCCAAATGAATTAAGAGCCCTTACAGCTCTCATGCTGTGTACCGTGGATTTTGAAAACTTATGTCAGTAGAGCAGTAAATCTCTCAGAAGGAAGAGGCAACAGTGAGGAAAATAGCACAAAAGGTGAAGAGTGCTGTCACGTTTGTCTGAATGAAAATTATAAGAAACCATTTTGGTAGAGAATTGTATAAATCAGTGATAAACAATTGAATGAAAACGAACAATTTGGGAATCTTTTCAAACTGCTAGAGCCCAAAAGCAAGTCAAAGAGAGGTTTTTTCCTTGTGCTTCTGAAGCTCTGCTACTCTAATGATTGTTAAAAGCTTTATTCTTCAGACCAAGGGAAAAGTTGCTACTGCAGTTTCCCATTGGGGTAAAAAAGGGCTGGACCTATTACATTCTTGGATACTGACTATTCCCTTTGGGAGATATTAATGGTTATGTGTCTTTTTTTCTTTCTTTCTTAAACAAGCGGGCTGAAGGATGGCACCTCTTACATTTTGTAGAGTGACAACAGATGCATTTCTGCTAAAATGGGCAACTCTCAATTTTTTTCCAGAGGCTGGCTTAAAGGTGTCATTGCACAAGCCTTTTCATTAAAATCCGTGTTTTTCAAGGCTCTGTAGTGTTACTCATAAAAGCTGGATTGAGACTGGAACTGAGCATCTGGAAGGTCAGTTTAGCAGTGTATATCTTTTTTCCTTATTTTTCTTCTATTTTGTTTCTACAAATGAAAAACAGCTAAAAAAGGTGAAAGTGAGAAAGTGAGAAAAGAAACAACAAGCATAGGTGGCTTGAACTTCTCAGGGCTAAGGTTCAGTTTCTGGGCGGAAGAAGATTTGGGTTTTTTCTTACCCAGGACCACCTGCTGACATGTCAGTGGGATTCAGATCGAGCCTTCAATGCTAATACTTATTTTTTGCTTCTAAGCTCAAAGCTCCAGCTTCCTGATCCAACCTGGATTTCAGATATTGACTTTATTATCAGAAGTCTGATATTTTTTCATTTATACTGTCAGATGAAACCTAATGAAAGCAGCCCTGCCAGACCTAATAATTTGAAGTAATATGTTTTGATTGCCTATGAAAACTCTTCCATTCAGACCCCAAAATATCACACTGCTCTGCTCTGTCATCAGCAGCCCTTGAGGACTGTTTATTCTGGAGTTTACAAAGACACCCTACTAAACTGTTGCCTGTTACAATCTAGACTGGAAAGGCGATGTGAAGCACATTCTACTCAGTGTATGTGGATAAGCTGTGGCTTCATCGTTAAATATCAGTGTGATCACTTCATGAGGATTCATGCTTTCTAGAAGAAAGCATCTTTTTCCTTAAAGGTCCCAGGGGCCAAATTCACCTCTGCTGTTGAGAGTCATGGGTTTAATTGTAGTTTTATGCATCTTAAGACTTTATAATGTCCATTAGGGCTCTCTGGGTTCACTGTAGAACTTTGTGACCTATTTCCTTTAACACCCAAAAAGGGAAAAGAGATTGCATTTCTTTAACTAATTTATCAGCGGCTTCTTTCTCTTGCATATTGAATTTCTAGAACTTAAAGAGCCTGTATAGCATTGATGAGAGGCTCTGATAGGTGAGGTGGGAACTGTGGCTAAGGGCTGGAGCATGAGTCTGGACCAGCGAAATCTAACAGCTGTCTGTGTCCTTCCTTGTGCAGTCACTCGCACTTGATATAAACCACGTGAGTTTCCATTCCATGAAGGAAAGTCATGCCCCTATGGAAGTCAAAGGAAAAACTTCAGAATTTTGTACTCACTTTAAAGTAACAGAAATAGCCTTGGTATGGTGGGATGCCCCAACACACACTTCCAGCCTTTTTTGAAGGCTATTAGTAAATAATGCCTCGTTTCTTCTACTGTTGGATCCTGCCAGTAGGATTCAGTCAATAGGGTGATGAAGAAAAAGCCTGCATTTTCTGTGGGCAAGGAAAATTGTGATTTCTACTGCAGTTTCTCCAGCTGGTACTTTCTATCTCAGTGAATTATGGTTTTACAGTTCTTGCAACTTTTCCCTTGAATAGAAAATTCAAAATCATAGTTAAAGTTCAACTTAAATGGATGCTAAGTCTAATGTAGATTCTTACTATCATAAAAGCAAATTGATGGGCTTGCCTGGCACTGGAGAAAGCTCTGTTTACCAGAGCCAATTGTCAGCAAGTTCTATTTACCTGACTAGTGTTCAATCAATAAACCTGCCTCGTGTCAAAATGTGTAACATGCCAAGGTCCTACAAGGTGCACTTTCAGTCCAAGAGCCTGAAATGCTAAAACAGTCCAGAAAAATGGTTGTTTTATCTGCCCCTAGTTAAGAATTGATGTGTTTTTCTTACCCTTAGACGTTAAAAATCGCAAAGCTTATCTGCTTCTAGCCGGGCCTGTAGTGAAGCTTTCGTACCAGGGAAGAACCTTGAATCCTGTCCAGCACCTTTGACGGATGCTGCGTTGCAGCGAGGTGTCCACCTTCCAAGTGGCAGAGACCTTCATTGTGCTTGTGTTACAAGCCTCGCACTGCCTGAGTCCCATGCCAAATCTGACATGTTGACCTACCCGCAGAGTGGTGCTAGACTGGGCTGAATGACCTCGTCTCTCACTTCTCTCTCTGACATGTTACAAACACCTACATTCATCAGGAGACTCCAGCTAATCATCCCCATCAGAATGGGAGTGGGAGCTGGAGGAATTCTTACTCGGAGTTACATTCCTCTGGAACTGTCCTCTCCTGGAACTCTACCTGACCTTTAGCTCCAGAAATGTTTCAGGGTAAGTTATTATCCCAGCCCTAGCCCCGCTTCCCCTGCTTCCTGCATAGTAGAAAGTGAAATAAACAGTTGGGGGAAACACGGTTTCGTTTGGCTTCATATCCAGTGTGGCAAAAGAAGCTATGAGACTTCTGGTTTGCACTCTAGTGTGATTAAGCTGGATAAGATTTTAGTTTGTGTTTTTGGACTCTAGAGATCTTTGGGTCTGCAATTTATATTAATCCAGATCTGCCTGCCTGCCCCCCTGCTTGTTGAATCTTACCTACTTCTTCTGCCATCTCATCCTACTCAGTAGGCTGAACGAGAGCACTAATTAGACTCTGGTGCCAATTTCCTGATGCACCATCTTCTGTTCACCCCATGAGAGAGGGATTAGCTAAATGCGACAGCTCTTTGTCTGAGTTACTGGCATATGATATTTGTTGTAATTCTGTCATGAATGATATCTGCATAACATGCAATTATAGCCTTCTTTCCGTATTGAAATCTATATAGCATTCTTTCATTTTCCTTGAAGGACAATCATACCCTGTGCAACTATCTTCATAGTTTTATGGCTGCAGGAAGTTTCTAGACATATTTTTATGATGGGTGGGAGAGAGACATTGACTTTTAAAGCCCCATATAGTTTTTCTTCCTCTACAGAAAGACATTGTCATTGCAGCTATGGCTATAGAGAAATTTGTTATGGTAAGATAAGCTGCACATACAGTTCACTGTAACAAAATTTAAAGTAATGAGGTAAGGGAATATGTTTGCAGTTCTAAGAGGGGCCCACCACAGAATACAGAGTAACATGGGAACCAGAGTTGATTGTGAATAACCCGTTTTATCTTTCTGCAAATTATTTATCAGCAGCGCATAGGGAATGAGTTTTGAAGGCGTGGAAGCTGTTCTCATATAAAACAAGGCAAAAGCAAAACCTAATTTTTTTGTGAAACTCTGTGCATGATCTGATAAGGACAAGATCAGAATGCTGCAAAATACGGTACACACTCAGTTCTTGTACTGCAGGGACCCTAAAGACCACAGCCAAAGACACGGCCATTGTAATACTGACTGTACTGGCAAATGCCAAAAAGAGCATCTCAGGCCCAGCAGTATCTGCTCAAGACATGGCAGTGACAGAAGAGGTGTGATCAGACTGGCTGTCGCAGGGGTCTTGGCAATGACAAGCGATTCTGAAGGCCAACTGCAGTTCACTGATTTCCATTAGGAGTAGCTCATTACATGCCAAATTGGTCAGTGGGCATTTTATTCTTGCTTTATATTTGGCTCCGTATAGACCAGACCACAGCAGATGAATCTGCCGCATTTATCATTATGGAGCTCTAGTGGATAGGTTTTAAAAAACTCTTTTCCTCTGCTGCCTTCTGAAGTTCACTCATCTCAGACAAATCCTCTGATCTTAGTGACTTCATGTTCCTGTAATGAGAGCCCTGGGAGAAGTGAAGTTCACCCATTCAGTGTTCTGCAGAAAGGCACCAAAGCAAATCCATCTTCCTGTTTAAGGGATGTTATTGTGAAGCCACTTTTTGCTATACCCCGACTCTCATGCGAGCAGGCAGTGAGCTGCCTGGTACATCCATAACGTGCATGTAGAGGTTGTGGCACAAACGAACAGAAAAATAAAGAACTGGGAGGCAGAGCCAATAGCTAGATGTTTGCTCTAAGATGGGAAGCACATGTGCTGGTTTGATTTAACCCTGAGCAAAGTCAATTAATCAAAACACAGAAAAAAATAAGAATCCAAGGGCAGGAACAGCAGAGATTAATACATTCTCCTAGCAGTTGAAGAGAGTCATAATAGAACCAGAGGTTTCTAGGATCTTGCTATGGAATTTTTGTCTTTGAATTTGCAGCGCTGGAAGGTTTCTGTTCCCCACACAGTGATAAATTCTCTTTTTACAAACTGGACTGAGAAGGAGGAGGGAGGAAACTGGGTGGAATCAATTACAAACCATATCAGACATTTAAGTTTAAACACAAGACCTTGCAAAGGCTTGCATGAAATCTTACTAGCAATATAAACAGGACTGGTGCCAAACTAAGCACCAGAAGTATTCAATAATAAAATACAGCTGTCTCCATTGGCACCTACCCATGAAAGTTTGTCATTTTTACTGTTAGAAATGCTGACAAAGAGAAATCTAAAAAATGAAAACATTTTTTTCAAAAGAGGGAGGTTTTCATGAACTGCAACCTAAATATTCATTTAACATCGGAACATTCCATAAAAATAATTTATCACATAATTTCTTCTTAGAAATGCATTTTGACAGAGTTCTTTTCAAAGACTTTGGTCAAGCTTGGCAAAGCTAGCAGCTTTGCTTTCAAAACCATAATTCTTAATTATTAAAATACTCTCTATATGCTTTTCTTGGATTGTAGCGAGCACATCAAAGCAGGGGCCCCTCTTTGCTCTGGCTTAGTGCACCCCGTGTCAGCTGGGAGGAGGCAAGCGAACACGGCGCTGTGGACAGCCCGGGCCCGAGGTGGGCAAACCTGGCACACAGCAGCAGTCCCGGGAGAGCTCACGGATATGAACTAATTCTAGGAGAAAGGCTTTGCAGAGCCGGACCCTGCATGGGGGCTGCAACAACAGCTCTGACTCGCTCCGTGAGCTTTGAGCGTCGGCAAACACAAATGGACCGAGACCTGTTACCACTTGTCACCTGCTTTACAGCTGGGTCGGTTGTGGGGGACTTTCACAGGAAAATTAAGTAGGTTTAAGTCCTGAGAAGTGAAAGACGTGCACTCACACACATGTTCACACACAGATAAGCGCATATATGTTTGTGGCTGCCCTGCAATTCTCATCTGTTGTGTGTATCTGCTTTGGTAGGGATGTTCTCTTACTCTCTTACTTTGCTTTACTTCTAAACCTCTTCCCAAACAGCTGGGCTATACGTACCAGTCCGAGATAGAACACTATATGACCATGTTTGAGCACCTTTCAAGACGCCTTGGGATACTTGTACTTTAATCAAGCAAAGTGTTTAATCTTAAGTGTTTACTTGTGTTTAATCAAGCAAAATAAGGACATTATTTGCCAGTTAAAAAAGGATTTAGCCTTTGGATTAAACACCTTTATTTACAAGTATCTTATGATGTGGGGGGGGTGGGGCGCAGTTAGTCCTTCCCTGCTGCAGTTTCTGCAAACATGTCCCCCAGCTTTGGTCAAGTCTGGTCTTGGATTCCTGCCACAACTTGGCACTGATTATGGTTAGCTGAAGGTTGATCAGGCAGTAACTGTATTACTAAAGATAATTTCCAAAAAACATAATAATTTTACTCTTACTTAAATTTTCTTCTCTCACCCCTTTCTGCTCCTGCTACATCCTTCTTTGTCCACCAGAAGTTACTTTTCCTCCAGATGTAGCTGATAAGAACCTGGTTCTTCTAGTGGCCATGTGCTAGCCGAAGGGCTAGAAACCATTCTTTTTCAGGTAGATTACTGCGTACTTACAGGACAAAATTAACCGACCGTATCCACAGAGAGCTTTCCCTCTTCCAGTGGGATGTCTTCCATTTAACATGTAAGGTCTTCCACAAATCTCCTCGCCTTGTGCTTCTAGTGTCTCTAAGGTGTCAGAAGGAATTTAATGGTCCCACTTCAGAATTCCTTAGACTTCTCTCTGACTATAATCCTGTATTTTTAAGGCATAATAATACTACCTAATTGGTTTTCTGAACTTACAGTCACAATGAAGTGATGTATATGCTTGCTCTTCAGTTGACCTACTCTGAATAGTAGTGTATATTAGTTTTCTTTGTACCAAGACTGAGGTCTTTAAACTAAGAGACTATTAAGTGCGTAGAATTCCAGACTAGTGCATAGGAAAAAAACCCGTAAAATGTTCCTCTTGTTAAAATTACAGTTACTGTACTGTTCTGCTTAAAATACTGCACAGTCATAAAATTCAGCTTGAAAATTATATGATCAGTCTCAAAGCAACTGCCATCAACAGTTCTTCTTGTCAGCCCTGTAGAGTTTAAGTACTGATTAAGTTCTACAAAGATGGTCAAAAATTACATTTCAGCATTGTGGAGCTGGGCTCTGGGATTGCTTTGAGCTTGCAGGTAATACACAGGCCAGCAATTATTAATGTTTAACTGAATGACATATTGCAAGTAATGAGAAGACACTGTAACTTTAAAAGGGTTAATTTCTTTAAAGGCTAAGGGTGACTGTTACCATTTTTTAAAATTCTATATTTATTCCAGGTTAGTCCTTAATTGGGAGCCATGCTATGTAATAATAATGGAACTGCTCAGACAGCAATTTACCGATGTGCTTGAGGCACTGTCAAATCATATGGAGTGATGCCATAATCAAATTCATAATGTCTTATTGTTTTCAGATAAAATAATCATCAAAGAAGTGCTGGCATGAACAGAGAAAAAATTCAGGGCTCAGACATGCTCTAATGTAGTAAGCTGTGACAGAAATTGGGCTGTCCCTGTTTTGCCTTTCTCCTCTAGCTGTGTTTCCAGTTGCTCTGCCAAAGAAATGCTTATGGCTTTGTTTCATACAGGCTTCTGAGACAAAGGAGCTTTATAAAGGAAAAAAATCTTGAAAGGGTTAAAATTTCAGAGTGCAGGGTTGGTGTTTCCCTCCCCCCCTTTTTTTAACACAGTTATTGGCTGGCATTATAGAGAGCAGATCCACAGACTTGAGATTTTCAGTTAAATCAATAAAATATTGTTTTAAAAATGTAGTTAAGTGCATTATCTGTCCATTACTCCATTACGGTTTGCCCTCAGTCATGGAAGTGAGACAAAGGTTCCCACAAGGCAAATTACATTTGTAGTTAACCTAAAACAGCTATCAGGGAGCTATTTAAGGTCTCTTTTCTACTTCGTAATTAAGCACGTGCCTATCACTAAGCATATTCGTAATATTGCTGAAGTCAATGGAATGATACTGTTGTCAATTATGTATGTACTATCCATGAGGAAAACAAGAAAGGAAGTCACTGCTCAAGGGCAAGAATTAAAAGATACATTTTTTCAATCATACAATAAAATACACAGGGAGAGAAGAGAAAAAATTCTGATTTTTTTAGAGCGGTCCAGCTCAAAAGTTAGTGAAGTCATTTAAATGTTTTTTAGCTTTGTGGGTTTTTTTCTTTTCAAATTTATATCCCTGACATTTGGCACCAACCAACTCGAACATCCCATTGATCGGCTTGTGTGCTTGCTTTGAGTTGTTTCTGTTTTAAATATTTGCTCAGGTCTTGATGCCATATCTCACTTGAACGGCTCAGTGATGTATATGAGACCAGGCTTTGCAACAGCCCCATATTGTGGGGATTTGTGGCTTTTTATGAACTGCCAGGCAATTAAATCCTAGTTCTCCAGCACATTGAGCAACCTCAGCTCCCCCAGACCGCGCAGAGAACGCAGCAAGTGCTCAGCACTCCTGAGGGACCCAAATCTGCTGGCAAGGCTGTGTCCTTGTCAGTATGTTAATTTTATATAATTAGGAAATATCTGTTTTCCACAAATGTATTACAGAAACAATTAAACCATACAATGTTTACATTCCCAAGGACTTCTGCACCTGTAATAAGGAAAGTACATATGAGCCAAGTATTTTCAACCTTCCTTTCTAACACTGTTATGTTTGATTTTGGCCCCAGAAGTGTAGTCGCTCACATTTTTATTTCCTAAAATAAATAATCCTCCTTCAAAAGTTGCAAAAAAGTTAGATAATTAAGGGGCCCAAGTGTAGATTTTAAAAAATGTTATCTTCAATCTATTTTAAGATATGTAGAGCCCACAAGTGTACTATTCTGATGAGGGAAAAACACACAAAAAATCAGTATGAAAATGTACTGAGACACTACAGAATACTAATCACTCCTACACAGAGAACGCCTTCATTTTATCTGCTTTTGCAGAAGGTTTTTATAAAGTCAGATTTCAGAATAACTAAAACCCAGTACAACTGAAGGAGACAAAGCTTTGCACTTGAACAAAAGAATGTTTTCTCAGAAAATAACAATGACAATCTGGTTTGTGCTTTTATAGCTGTGCATATTGTAGATGATGGATAGATGGTTACACAATGAGAATATATAGTGAGCTGATTATGCTCTCCATTAAAAAAATCCCAGGCAACTAAGCTTCAACGCAAATTCATGTGATGTGACTGCTGGCAGATTTGGCTGAAGGATTCTGTGGATTAGGCTTCCTCCTGCTCTGTAACGATGGCCAAACACCATTCATAATTCACCAAAGAGAGAATGATCCCTCCTGCATTCTGGCTCTAAAAGTTTAGAGGGCGACTTCTCCCTCTCTTTTGACCTTGGACCTACCAAGACTTGGAGGTCCAGTTCCCATCGCCACAAGTGGACTGGTGTACCACGGACTTTCCCCTTGTGCCAAGGATTTCCACCCCTTTCCTTCCACTCCGTGTCCTCTTGGATGTCTTCGCTGAGTCATCTCTGGGCCTGATCCATGAACAGAATAGCCAGGTGGGAGAAAGGGCAAACAGCTTGTCTTCCCAGAGATGGATTCTTCCCCAGCTGTAACATCCTATGGGAAAGGACACCGCTGTAGCCGAGCTAGGACAAGGGAGTCTAGCCTCCGTCCTTGTGCTTACCGGGGCTGTGCAGGCATTCCGTGCACAGAGAGAGTCACAGTCACAGAGGGACACAATATCACTGCCTTGCTCAGGACTAGGGAGGAGTGGCCCAGAATTGCTCTGTGGGTAGGAGTTTATTTTCTCATGACACTGATAGCTCCCAGTGAACTAGAACTGGACTAATGCATCCCAGTCTCTAAAACCTGGATCGTCCATTTGACCTGAACTGAAGATGGGTACTTCGGCAGAGAATCCTTCCAGTACTTAGGTTTTTTTGGAGCACTGTTGACTTTACAGGACACAGTTTCTGACCCAGCCCTCAGATTCCTTGGCACTACCCAGTGCCAGAGTTACTTGAGTACGACTCACTGGAGAATGTGCTCCAGTTTCCTGCAGAGGGCAATTGTCATTTGCCACTGACTGTAGTTTATAAGAGAAGCAGTACAACGGTAGGAAGAATGAGAAGCTTTAAAAAAATGTAGTTCCTAAACTTAAAAAAAAAGCAACAAAGCAGTCTGTTTTGAATTGTTTTGGTGAAGTTTTAAGCATTATTCCCTTTATCACATCAATACTTAAATAGTGGGTTTTTCTGTCAGTGGCTCCTCTGATATTGTGGATGATAAAACCCATGAAAAGACTTTGGAGGGATTTTTTAACTTTTTGTTGTTGCTGATGTTGTTTTGTTGATGACAGAGTTTAGGTGTCGGGTGAAAGACTCCCCATGACGGGGTGGATTGAGTGTTTTACAGGGGGAGCTGTGGCCGACACGGCTCCCTGTGAGCCTGCTCCTGTCTGCAGCAGGATAACTGCATTTGTGCTGTATGGTGGTGTGTGGAACCACTGCCTGCTCCATGCTCACCCATGGCTTTCACCCCTTCATCGCTGACAGTCATCTTCTCCTCAGTACAGCCTTATGGGGGGTTTCTGTACCACCGTTCACTATAGCTGTTCCTTCCTTTTGCTTTATCCAATACCATCCATTAGATGAAAAGAAAGAAAAGAACTTATCTTCATTTAATTCTGAAATGTTTTGTTCATACATCCTAGGTACTGGTTTCACATATTTCATGGACTGCTGGAGCGAGTGCAGAGGAGCGCAACGAAGCTGGTGAAGGGCCTGGAAGACAAATCCTATGAAGAGCGGTTGAAGGAGCTGAGACTGTTTAGTATGAGGAAGAGGAGGCTGAGGGGAGACCTCATCACTCTCTACAACTACTGGAAAGGACACTGTAGAGAGGTTGGTGCTGGTCTCTTCTCACAGGTAATTAATGACAGAACGAGAAGGAATGGCTTCAAGCTCCAACAGGGTAGGTTTAGACTGGACATTAGGAAAGAATTTTTCACAGAACGAGTGGTCGGGCATTGGAACAGGCTGCCCAGGGAGGTGGTTGAGTCACCACAAACATATCCCTGGATATGTTTAAGAGACGTTTAGATGTGGTGTTGGGGGATATGGTATAGGGGAGAACTTTGTAGAGTAGGGTAGATGGTTGGACTCGATTATCCCAAGGGTCTCTTCCAACCTAGACGATTCTATGATTCTATGGTACCAACTGCTAAATTCATAGGAGAGTCCTTGATTGGAAAGTCGTAACATTTAGACTCTGTCAAGTAAATGAGGTTGAGGTGGAAGAGTAGGAGCAATGCTGTGTCACTGGTTCCAAATTAGGAAGTGGAGATACTTCTTCACGTGCACTAGTTGATTTCTTCCAATTGTGATGTTTAAGGAACTTCAACAGTTACAACAGAGAACTATGGTGAAACAATAAGTGACCTGCACATATTTGTCTAAGTGGCAAGGGTTATTTTCCTTGCACGTGTTACTAAAAGCATGATCATCAGAGAACTGAGAGAAAGTGCTTGGCTTTGGAAAATTCTGTCCTGGCACAATGAGAGTATAGCTGACCTCACTGCGTCGTGTTTACCAGCAGAATTTAAACAACCAGGATAAATCATCGTCAGTGATAGCAACAGGAAGTTAATCCAACAAACCTGAAAACATCATTATGATTTTTCACACATTTTCTATCTTTCAATGTTGAAGTGAAATCATATTTCTGTGCTGAAGTCCTTAGGGCTACAAAAGCAAAACTATCAGACACCCACATGTCTACACCTTGAGCAACAAATAAGCAGACACAACAGCAGAGAAGGCAGATAGCCGTGGAAGTGCCCTGAAGAAGATCCTCCAGGCCACATTTGGTAGGTGAAGAGAATCCATTCTTCAATGAATTACACCTTTTGTAGACATTGTCTTCCTTGTGCTTGTCTTAACAGATGCTGTGTCATACCTTTGAGTCTGACTCCTAATGTTAAAACTACTTCAGTTATATAGAAACATGAATGCTTAGCATAAGACATCAACAAAGCAGAAGTTCTCTATCTTCTATTTTCTGTTTTGTTATTCTATTCCCTTTATTGTCAGTGGAGAGAAATAGGATGCATCTGACCTATTTTAGATGCCTACCATAAAATAATGTTGCATCACACAAGCTTCTCACCACTGCCATTAAAGGAAGTTGCGATGACGGGCTCAGACAGGGATTTCAACACTGTAGATGTCTCAGACTAGGTGAGACGAGTCCTGCCCACAGTTATGTGGATATGGCCTTCATGAATCACAACCACAGAGACTTCTCCAATATTTTTAGAGGTGGTAGAAATCTGATGGGTTTGGTTTCCTGGCAATACTTGAATGGGAAATGAATGAAATGAAATTCTGTGGTGTTCTGAAAATGTTTTTCAAATATTCACTGACATGAAATTTTTTAAGCTTTCAGTTCTCTGGAGAGTGTCGTTTTGATGTTCAACTTGGAGCTTTGTAAAAAGTGCATTTAAAACCAATGTTTAAAAACTTTAAAACAAAACTGACCTCAAACAGAAAAGGGAAATGTTTCATGTAGAAATTTGTAATGATCCTTTTTTAATTCTTAAGTTTTATTTTAAATGAAACAGTCATTAAAAATTAATGTGTCATTCTGGCTGGATTCTGCCTTTTCACAGAAAAGAGATTGGACATGAAAAATCTTCCTACTCTGAATATCTCGTTTCTGGGTAGGATGGTGCTTGGGAGAAAGGTGCAAGTAATCAGTGTTGGGAATGATCCTCACTAATGTTTGTGCACATATAACTAGTTCTCTGTTACACTCATAGGCTTTAACCCCTTGACTTCCTGAGTCAGGGTATGCCACAAGTTAATTATATAATTTGTTAAAGTGTTAATGCAACTCCTGGATTTTGCTTTATGTATTTTTCTTTTTCCCAAGGCTCAGAACTACTAATGAAACTGGACCGAGACTTAAGTAGGTTTCTGACACTCCGTGTCCCCAAACTCCATTTCTGCTCAGGCCCAAAGATTTGTTACTTCTCTGTTCCTCTGCTTCAAACATCTTCTAGAGGTGGCACCCAGCCAATTATTTATAACTGATTTTTATTTAACTAGCATTCTTTGGAAAAATAAAACTTAACTCTGTTGAGATTCCCCATTAATTATAATGAATATCTGTTAGCCGCGATCAATGAGGTTGCAGCTGGGAAGCTCTCCCACTGCTCTACTGCTGCAGCAGAGCCCAAATCCTGAGCCACATTGTGTTGCTTCTCTTGGCCAAGATGCACCTGAAAAATTTAGTCATGCTGCTGAAGAGTTCTACAGCTGTCATGTCTCTTCTTCTGCTTCAGTAAATAAACAGCCAAAGGGACATAAAACTACTAGTCCAACATAAAACATGTAGAAAGCCTTCCTTCATAGGTCTGGGCTAGTGGAACAACTTTTAAATCAGAGAAAGACTACATCAGCTGGCTGGTGTCCAGAAATGGTCTCTGGGGAGAACTTTATGAGTGGTAACTAACCATAAGTACCCACAGCCTGGCAATGTTTAGCAGAATGTTGCCAGACACACTCTATAGTACTAATAAATCAGTAATGATAATTAATTAATAATAGTTTGCATTCATGTGACATTCCTTGCTGCAATTTACTTCTTGTCCCGCTAAACACGGACATGAAGAACAGTTTATCTTCTAGTGATCTACCTTTGTGTAGTCTGCTTTAGTGTCTTCCTCCTGTCTCTTCCTCTCTACCCTGGGCAAGCTACATTCTGTCAGGATTTCCTCATGCACCTGAATTTCTGGTCCTTTTATAGCACTGCTCCGGATTCTCTCCCAGCATCCACAGTCTTCTGGAAGTGCCATACTGAATGCAGGGCTCAAGGTGAGGCTTTCCAATGATTAGCAGACCTGAAGGATTGCCTCCCATGTCCCAGAAGTGATGCCACTTTTCAAAAATTCATATGATGTTATTGAGTCTTGCTCAGCTTGTGATCTATGGGAATACCTAGATACTTGCTTGATCCCCTCTTCAGTCTTCTACCTGTGTAACTGGCTGGTCTTGCCTACCTGTAGAACCTTGCACCTCTCCTTATTGAATTAGTTTGTTCATTCCTTTTCACTAGTTTGTCAAAATTCCTTTACATTCTCATGTCTTTGTCCAATGTGCTTGCAGCTTTTTTTGGTGTATTCTCATCAGCAAAATTAATAGCGAAATATTGACTAGTACCAGATGAAGGACTGCACCCCACTTATTATATCATTCCAGTGAACGTCACTACCTACAGGAGATTTTATGAACAGTTTTTAATTAATTTTATAGACCTAGACTATATTTTCCCCATTTGCCTTTGAGATACCATACGAAACAGTGACATTATTAATGTCAATACATTTTTTCTTTATCTGGAGTAGAGCTGGTCCATCAATAAGAGATGGACCAGGTGTAAAGTAAGCAGTAGGAATGCAGAGAAGGGAGAAAAAGGTAGGACCTCCTCCTTTGACGCTGACAAATCCCTGGATTTGGTTAAATTTCACCATCATCTTCTTTTTCCACTTAGATGCCTATAAAAATATATTTGGTAGCTTATTTTAATACTTCTCTGGCAATTCAAGATGACTGACCTATTATTTCCTGGCTGCCCTTGCCCTCCCACTCCCCCACCCCCATTTAAAGACTAGATGTTAGGATTGACCTTTTTCAAACATCTTCATCTTGATCTACTCTCCATAGAGGGCAATATCTCCATGATGCCTACTAACAACTCGCAGGTTGCTTCAGCCAGTTCATAGCACACCCCGCTATAAAACAAATCAGAGACATGGGAAACCTTGAACTGGTCTCGAACTGGCTGTAGCTGCAGGATCTCAGCATTAAGGGAGGAAACAATGCATTGTCCCAGCTCATCTACTAATCGATCTAATCCATCTCCAGATCTCTAGCTTCTAATTCTGTTTGGCTGATGTTATTTCAGGAAAAATATTTGGGATCCTTTCCTCAGTTTTAATGTAGCTTCATAAATATAAAGTCATGGCTGTTCCCCAGCCAAGACCACGTCACAGATATATGTGTGAATTGAACCCTCTGGTGGTGAATGATCTTTAACAAAAATTTTAGGCCATAGCAAATACAAAATAAAACCCATTAGCCTAAACATTAGCTAAAGAAGCTTAAGTTACATGTTTTATCTCATGCTTGTGGTGGGCTAAAACATGCACCTGGCAATTGAAAGTCTTTCAGATTCACAATCATTTATTAAGATGCAAGAACCCATTTATGAACCTGACTGTAAGATTTATGAAAACCAAAAGAAAACTATTAAACATCAATATGATGTTTATACTTTTCAACAAAACTTCTCTTTTGTTTTACGAATAAAAAAACTAGAGAAAAACTGTTGTGAGTTCAAAAAAAAGTGATCTCTTCAGGTAAACACTAAAGTTGTATTTGATGAATTGGAAATATTTTGTTTGACCTGAATTGAAATATTTCACTTAATTTTTGAGCAATTTTGCTTGTCTTAAAGAATGGCTGCTTTTTATACATTACCTGAACTTTTACATGAAAAATGCCAGTATGAAAAAAGTGTTCAATTGGGAAAATGTCAATATGAAACTTTTTGGCATTTCTGAAACAAACATTTTAGATAAGAAATGTCAACATGAAATGTTTTGACATTTTGAAAAATATCTTCCTTTTTTGAATCTGAAAGTTTACCAAATTTAAATTGAATTTACTGTTTGTCTAGAAAATAAGATTTGCTTTGTTGGTAGGTTTCCACATGTAAGCAGCTAATCTTCCTGCCAGGTTAGTGTTAAAACATCAGCCAAGCGACTATACAAACATCTTTTATAAAGCAGTTCTTGCCTTTACTGCAGCTCAGATTTAGACTAGTTAGTGGTTACCTGTCTGTTCTTTATAGCGTCTAGCTTCCAACCTTGCAAGCAATTCTGTGGTCCACAAAGAAAGTAAGAATGAGAGAAATGATTACTGTTTAAGAAGTGAGAGATTTCCCATTACGTTAAAATTACATTATTTTTGTTTAAAAAACTGGCCAGTGGCAGACATATGAAAGTTCATTCTGGAAAAAATGGCTTATCCATTAAACCACAGCAAGTCCATAATTCTGAATGAGTTTTAGAAATTGTGATAGCTAAATTCTTAAATTAAAACAACCCCTTCTAGACCAAACTCACAGCATTCCAAAATAAGATTGCAAGCTGCAGTGAAGTGGCATCACGGAGTAGCTGGTGCTTGCACTGCATTTTTGGGAGGTTATAGATGCTATACACTAACCATATTAATTACACATAATTATACAAAATTTAAATCTTATGGTTTACTGAAAAATAATGTTTAGCTGATAAGCTTCAGCTGTGAAGCAGTTACAGTTCATACGCAAGAGCTACTTTCTGCAGCAGAAGGAATTTCGCATTCACTTGATTTCACAATTTCTTCAGCCGAAGCCCAAGATAATGCTTTTCTCACAGCAGCGAGAGATGAAAGAAACGCTAAGCCCACCTCAGACCAAGACTGGAGTACGATGTGGACACCCAGACGCCGAGCTAGATGCCGGCACTGGTTGGACTGCAATATCGCAGCTCGCACTGAGAAAACCTACTGGATTTTCGGGGAAGCAGGTAAAGGAATGGCTCGGTTTAGAATCCCAGAGTAGCTCATATGTGGTGTAGGTGCTTTGCTTCTTGGCCTCTGAGACTGTCACACACATTCAGCAGGAAAACTGTAGACACTTGGGAAGTTCCTGTTTTTTGACCTTGGAAGTCCCTTGCTTGGAAGGCAGTTGAAGAGGCAGTTGAAGGGGGGTTTTGCTGAGCAGAGACCAGATGATGTGTTCTACTCCAGTGTCCCTTCTGCTGCCTCGTTTGTAACTGGTATATCACACAGTGGACAAAGGAGGGGACATATAGAAGTACAGGTCAGTTTGGCCAAGGAGCTGTGGGAAGGTGTTAGTTCCCCCGCGGGCACAGGGAGGGTGCAGCGACACAGCTGCCTGCCATGAGTGCAGAGACCCACCAGCTGCAGGGAATTAACGACCTCCCACAGAACACTACAAGAGCTGGAGGTGGGGGAAAGGAGTGGGTTTCTGCTGGGCTGATGCCTTGCTGAAAGACTCTCCAGAGAGACACAAAGGCAAGTGGAGCGGGCTGAGCTGCCCTCCTTTCTACTCTCTCCTACGTGCTTTAGTGTAGAGAAGTCTGTTGGTGTTTGGGAAGAGGCAGAGTATGCTTAATGTTGACACTTGCGTTTCTAGATGGAGTATAGCTGAAGGTGATTTTACATCTCTTAACTCTGATTTCTTGTGCTCTTCTGAGTTAAGTGTTAGTGGGCTGTTTCTTGGACTAGTAGGGGATTTCTTAACCCTGCTGGTTCTAGTTCAAGTAGCGCTGGGCTTTCATGTTTCTTATTAGCTAATTTGAGAAAATTGCATAAAGTGAGGTTATTAAAAGTTATCAAGCATTTAGATGAATGTAAAAAAGTATGTCCACTGCAATAATTACTGTTCATCAGCAGGGCTGTGTTGATCTCTGCTAGCCAAGGTTCAGCCTGCACTGTTGCTGTGTGTAAATTACCTACCTAAATGCAGTGAGGTGGCAGAGCTGCTTCATGCTGAGTCCTGGATTGACACCGAAAGGGAAACTTCTATCCAAACTAGAAATATAAGGAAATTGAGCAGACTAACAAGTAGCACAAAAAGTTCTGAAACCATAATTGCTATTAAATAAAGCCAGTTTTTCTGCAGACACTAAGCCAATGTTTAAAAATATAAACATCTAGATAATTAGAGGAACTTCAAATCTGTCTTCATAGTGTTTCAGGCAGGATGACATTGTCAGCTATTCTATTTTGTATTGATTCCCACAAAGCTCAGTTATTCCCAGCCCTCCATTTCAAATGCAGCACCTTGTTTTCCTGTATCTTGAAGCAAAGAAATTAGATAAAAAATATTGATTAGCGAGGCAGAGAGGGGAGTGATGTCTGTAACCTTCCTTTGTCTCGCAGCTCTGCAGCTGAGGCAGCAGTAATAGGATTCTGTGCAAGTGCGGCTGTGATGAGGTCACACTGCTGAGAAGGGAATGAAAACACCGCAGTCAGCGAGATTGCTTGCTTCTCTGATAGTTTTTGATATTGTTTGTCAAATTGTGATTTGAAGGTTATTTCTCTGGTGGCTAAAGTTGCTGCCTTCTCTTATGCACTTGGCTGGGCTTTTAAAAATCATTCATTCATATTAATGCTCTCTTCTCTCTCAAAGTTTCTGGCTCTTACTGGGAGCCAAAAACCAAGTCTCTCCAGAATTTTTCCATCATTATGAGATTAGAGCAGTTATTTTTTAGAATAAGTTGGATTTGTTTGATATCTCTACCTCTTCTTCCCTTGTTTTTCACTAGGGTGCTACAGTCCAGTTCAAAACAAGTTCAATAAACACTTTCAAGACATATGAACCGTGAAGGGTTATGCTGATTTAGTACGTAGTGGCATAGCATTTATTGGTATCATTACTCAATTGCTTTGAGAAACGGGCATTTTGTGACCTACCTAGGGCAACTGCAAAACTGCACAGAAAGTTCAGAAAAATTAATAATGCTTTCTCATTCTGAACGGGCTCTACCACTTTCGTTCTTACATTGCTTCATAGCAGCTTGTTAAGGTGACAAGGAGTAAACTGAGGCACAGAGGGTCAGTGGTTTATCTACTAGGAGAGGGTGTCAGGTAGTGTGAAATAAAGGATAAACACTTGGGATTACCTGGCCCTGAGGACTCTACTTTTGGGGCCCAAGGCAGGCTGCATTCCTCTCTTCCCACAGAGAAGAAACCACACGGGGCGTGCAATGTCTTCCACTAATCAGACCTCAGGGGTTTGTTCTCCCTTTGGAAAGTTCCCTTGCCCCAGTTCTCCTCCGGTAACAAGACACTGGAAGATTGGTATGGAGATAGTTGCCTAAGAAAACCCTCAGAACAAACTTCTGGAATTGCATGGCAGTAACAGGCTGCCTTTAGCAGGCAGCTGCCTTGTCTGTCTGAGGCTCACTGTGCAAAAACAAGTATGTCGGGTCAAGCTGCATATTTTGAGGTTTGATGTCCCACCCTCTCAAATAAGTGATGTGGGAAGAAGTCTTCTGGGAAAACTCCTTCCCCAGGCTTATTACTGTGGGGTTTTCTGTGGGAAGCAGTGAGACTTTCCCATCCCCTCCTTTACCCCATGTGATGCTCTGTGATCATAATATGTGGAACTATCTCATGCTTCCAAGAGTTCCTCCAGTGCTGAACAAGCACACTGAGTGTTTTTCTTTAGTCTTTGTTCTATTCTGTATGATCATGTGGACATCATTCTTTGCCCCTTGTTTTCTTCATCTGTGTGAAGAAGGTGATATTTCCTTTCCTAAAGACTGTTGTGAAAACTTTTTTTTGAAGTCCCCTATCAGATGGAGGGTGCTATGGGAGAGCAAAGCGTCTGGCTGTAATTGATTTGTTTGTAAGGGAAAGCTGATGCTGCTTTAGAGATCTTTTCTTTCCCCCCCCCCTCAGAGTTATCTGCTGGAAAGACTGTTCTCTCATTTGCTGTTGGCATTCTACTGTTTGTATCTTCCTCCTCATGTGTATGGCTATGCTGAAGGAACTGGCACAGAAGCCCCCCAGTTTAGGAGCTGGGGGGATACAGACTGGCCACTGAAGCAGTTGCTAGTGGCTGCACAGCCAGGATCTGTAGTGCCTGATGAAGTACCTGTCACTGGCGGCTCCTGAAGGGATGGAATTAGGTCCTGCTAGTCCAGAGCTGCAGTAGGTACTCTCTCATTAGCATTCAGCATCACCTGTGTGCTCCCAGAGAGGGACTAAGAATGGAGGCTCAGAAAAAGAGATTAGAGGAAAGCAGCGAGTGGGGGAAAATGGCTTGAAATCACATTATTCTTTAGAAAATGGGCAATGGCGATGTACTAAATAACACAAACAGCACATTCTTTAAATCTCCAGAGGGCAAATCTTGGCTGAGAGATCTTTTTTTTTCACCCTGGTTTGTTTCAATGGATGAGTATTTTCTTTTAGTTCCCACTTATCTTTTCATTTGATGGATTTAACTTTTTTCCACTCCCACCAGAAATCTGTTGCTAAGTGTGGCTTACTCACAGGGGCGTGTGACTTGGCAATCAGAGAAGTGTCTGCTGCTATAAGGAAATGAAGCCCCAGTCCAGAGTAGTGACTAAGGTTAGGATGGGACATGAGTAGGCTTCCTTATCATATCCAGAGAGAACCAGGCAAAAAAATTACCTCTACCCACAAGACTTAGCGAAATTTTATATATAATCTGTTAAATATTCTTGGCCACTATTCAGCATATTTTGGTGGTTGGTCATCTATCTCTTAGCAAGATCTAAAGGACTCAGCCAGGTGCAAAGATAATTGTTTCCTTATTTGAGCTGGCATCTGCTCAGGTGGGGGGAGCTCATGGGTAAGAGGGGATGGGCTCAGGTGGCTGCTGGCAAATCCTGCCTCCTGTGCCAGGCAGCGCTGCCGAGAGCCCGTGTCACCCTGCAAACAGAAGGCAGTTCTGCTGGGGGAGAGGGACAGGGTGAGCCAGCTACTTATGGAAGCAAGGAGGAGGAGAATTTTGCCATCTTTTTCTGTGATAACCAATCTCAGTCTTCCATGTTTTGCTCTGACCCCAAATTACCCTTCCTTCGTATTAAATGCTTCTGTTTTTGTATTAATATATTGTATTAATCTCTTGTATTTTCAAGGCTGTTTATCAAAAGCCTGTGTAAGTCTTGACTGCCAATTCTCCACATGTACCATTAATGAAGAACCATGTCTACTGTTATTTTAATGGCTTCTGTGAACTGTAACTCCCCACATCTGGTCCTGGTGACAGTCCTGATGTTATGTTCTTTTAGCAGATGGTTTGTAGGAAACTGTTATCTGAAAGTCAAGGAGTGGCAAGCATATCTGGCAGGGCACAGGAGGGCTGAACACAAGCCCTACCGTTCTCTGGTGTGTAGCCCACTCCTGCACCCCTATTCCTGAGCCACAGTCACATTGGAAATAAAGAGAAACGATGCGCTTCTGACGAAAGCAATGAGAGATTTGTGCACAGTGCAGCCAGAGGACCCAGGTCATGTGTTGTTAGATTCTGTTACAGATTTGGAAATGTGCTACTTCTTCTTTATAGCTCTGTTGCTAAACAGACACTTTCATTTCTAAGAGCTTGCTTGCTTTCTTTCTTTTGTTATCCCAAACTCCCAAAATTAGAAGCATCTGACACAAGAAAGGAAGTCGGTTTTGTTTAATTTAGCTCAGATTTATTTTGTGACATTTCCTGGATATATTTACCCGTCACGTTATTAAACAAGAGTTTATTTTCTGGAGGCTAGAGCTTCAGCTTTGGCTGTATTTCAGTAAGACAGGAATTTAAATAATGTCAACATGCTGAGATATTAGAAAGTCTTTCAGGTGTGTTTTGCAGGAGAAAGTTCAGAGCTCCACTGTCTCTGCTAATAGTTGGCCTGGGGGCTTTTTCAAATGTATAATCTTATTTTTCCACTCATTTGAAATGTAAACAGAGAATTTTCACAGAAGACGGAGGAATCCATCTGCAAATAATATTTGTTTTTGGCAATTTGTTTCTTTAATTATGATGATAAATTTCCACTATTTGGCAGCAGCATAAAGAAATATGCTCTTGCATGTCTTTGTTCCTCCAGGAGGAATGGAGAAAGTGGGTCTTGTTCAGAAAGAAATTCCCCCATCTAGTCACGTAATTCTTGTAATTCACCCCAGCAAGTGATGAGAAACCCCCTCTTTTTTTCCCCCTCTCCCATGGGTAGGATGTTTGGCCATGATTCAGAAAACATCTCTTGCTTTTGGACCAACCTTGACTGACTCAGGACAAAAACCAAGTCATGAGGTTGTACAAAATTCTAAGATGAAATCTGCCTTTTTCTCTCAGAAAATACTCAGGTGTACTGAGGAATATACTTATCTACACATTGTTTGCCAGAATAAAGGTACACAGTCCAGAGGGGCTCATGTGCCCGTGGAGGAGCTGACTGAGATTCGGTGGTGTTCACAACTGGGAGGCCTGAAATCAGGCTCAAGGCAGTGAATGCCTCAGATGTGCTTTTTGGAAATAACTCAAATACAAATTTTGCACCTTGAATCCATCTCTAAAGGAATGGATGTTGCTAGGTTTTTTAGGTATTGTCTTGAGGGTTGGGTTTAGAAAATTCATGACTTAATCTTTAAAATCTCTCCGTTTTGTAGCAGTGCACACAAGCTTGTTGTTATTTCTGCTTCCTAGGAAACCAACAGCCACCAGAGATGGGGGAGAATGTAAGGACTGAATCTGAATCTTTTTAAACCTCACATGCATTACTCTGCCTCCAGAGTATGAGCCAGAAGGTCTCCTCTATAGACTTAAAATGATCTATCCTTTTTGGAACCGTATCCTGTTAAAATCCACATTCCACAGTACATGTGCTAATGTTAAGAAAGTAATCTGCTTCTCAGTGTAAATATAAAGCTTGCATTTAGTACTGTCTTGGTGGTTGCTTTTTAGGATAAAGCTTTAAAACCTACTCTTCTTCATCCCTTTGTTTTTTCTTCCTTTTTGTTACAAAATACGTACTTATATTTATAAATCTATTTAAACTGTATACTCTGCATTATGCTTTGGGGCAGATATTTTGGAGAGAGGAAAAAGTATTTTCAGGACACTTACAACTAGACATGTAAATATCCTCTGTGGATTCTACACACTGAACACTTGTATTTATGGGACCACTGGTGTGATGGGGAGAGCTGTGGAGTTTTCTGCCTGCTTTGACTTCTGCACACCGGCTGCACTGACCGTATGCTGTGTATGTGATAACCCATCACTGAAATGCTTTCTCCTTTGTCTGCTAAAAGCATTATCAGGAACCCTGAAAAAACTAAACATGTAGTATGTAAAATGTTTTGTACTCCTTAGGCTCCAGCAGCCTTGTTCAAAATAACTGTAAAGGACGTTTCGTAGTCAGAATATCTGAACGGTTCTGGATAGGGGAGAGGGAGCAGAACTGGATGAATGGGATGTATTAAATAACTTATTCAAAAGCTTTATCCCTTTTCTGCTTTTGGATTTCCCATGACTGAATTTTCTTAGTTTTGCCTCTGCTGTATTGTTTGGTGTGTGCTTCATGCAAATAGCTTGAATCACTGGGCTGGTCAGAAGCCCTTAACATTTGCCTGTTTTATGATATTTCAGTTAGCTATCTTAGCCATGTGGGGGTTTTTTGTTTTGGTTTTTTCTTTTTTTATTATTCTATGCCTGCTTAGTTGTAGCTTTTATGAAGAAATGGAGAAAAAGTCATAAAGACAATAAGGCAAATCATTCCTGAAGCAAATATAATGAAGGAAATGAGGAGAAGAATTGGGGAAATATTTACATGATTTGAATTTTCTGTCAATGTTCCTAAGAATAGAACAAAAAATTAAATAAAGCATTCAGATGATTTGTTAGTGAAAAGGAAAAAAAAAAAAAAGAATTGCAAACATGAGAACAAATGTTCATTTTTATTCCAAGAGTAGTTCTTGGCAGTATTCAGGAAGCTTTAATAGAGAAGACAAAATGTAGATTTCTATCCCACTTGAGCATAAATCAGTGTACTAGACTAAACAATATCTATTGTACAATGCACTGAATTCTTCTCTTTTACAAATGTTCAATTAAGTCTGTAAACTTGACAAAGCTACATAAAAATATATTTAAATGACTCAGCAGGTGCCTTTTGTACAACATGGGCAGTGTATTCTTTCTAGGATGTTAACACACGGTTTCCATCAGACTGCAACACTAGAAATGGTGTGGTCAGTGACTCTGTGAGAATGCATTCATACACCTACTGTTGCATCACAATGCTAATAACTTGGGTAGAATTCTGGGGATATTTCCTGCAGATGCCTTTCTGGGACTTGGAACCACCACAGACGAAGCCCCTGGTTTGACTGGGATGCGGCGGGAGGGGGTTAGTCCCTTCTCACCAGCCCGGCGTTTTGTGGGTCGCTGCCACCACTGCCATCCTCCTGCGTGGAAATAAGTGCTGCCTGGGAAACCTTTCGGTAGCATTCGGGAACAACAGCAGTTCATAGAATCATAGAATGGTTAGAATTGGAAGGGACCTTAAAGATCATCGTGTTGCAGCCCCCCCGCCTTGGGCAGGGACGCCTCCACTAGAGCGGGTTGCTCAAAGCCCCGTCCAGCCTGGCCTTAAACACTTCCAGGGATGGGGCATCCACAGCTTCCCTGGGCAACCTGTTCCAGTGCCTCACCACCCTCACAGTAAAGAATTTCTTCCTAATATCTAATCTAAATCTCCCCTCTTCCAATTTAAAACCATTACCCCTTGTCCTGTCACTACATTTCCTGACAAACCTAATTACCGGTGTGATCATGTTAGAGGTAACGTTAATAGTCACCAATGATGATTGAATAGGAGGGCAATGGCGTGAGTGAAATCATAGTTAGTGTAGCATGATGTAGGTGTTATGTTAAGCGTCCAATGAAAAAAAATTAAGTGGTGCACAGGTGGACTAAAATGGTAAATGCATAACTTAGTTTGCAACAGTCCAACTCCCAGAAGACAAGAAAACTCGGTGTTGGGAGCTGAGACGGGAACCACAGGGTGAGCAGCCCTTGGAGGCAGCGTTCTGCCTGCCAGGGCATGACTGCAGGTGTCTTTCAGATGCTTCAGTGCAAGTTTCTCAAGCTGCTAATTTTAGGGGACTTTGATTCTCATTCTAATGTGTGACTTGAAGAGAGATGAGTTGTTTATTGCTGTTAAATAATCAATATATAATTCAGTTGCTGCAGCATGTGTGCACATCTGACACAATCGTCTCGGGGTGAGAAATGCCGCTGTTGCAGATGCTTGGTCGTGCCCCTTGGCTATTCCAATACAAATGTCTCTGGACTCTAATTTGGGATGAGGCTCTGGAAGTTTAGATGCCCTGCCCATGCTGTTTTCTCCAGTGACAGGTACTGGCACCCGATTACCTTGGCAGTGCTGTTGTTTCGCAGGTAGTCCATGTGTTCTGGTAACAGATAACTCCTGTTTAGCTCTTTCTTCACAACACTGCCATCTCTGGGATATGAGTAATACGGTCAAATGTTTTGCTCCTTTAGGTCCCAGGTGAGGGATTCTCTCACTTGTATCTCTCAGGCATGTGCCTTTCTCCCATATTTGTTCACTTGTGTCATCAAAAGACATGAGAATGCAAATTCATGTTTGAATTCCAGGTCACATCTGCTAATTTCTAAACATAAAGGGCATTTTAAAGTATCACTCTCTTGGAAGACTGGATCACCAGAAGCAGAGTTCCCAGGTGAGAGGAAGGGAGGCAGAACTGTCAATGAACGCTGCTGTGACTTCCTCCATTCTTGGTGGCATCTTGTGTAAATGAATGTTCGCAATCATGCGTCCTAGAACTGATAAGGGTGACTTGTCATAGATGCCTCCTCTTATCTCAGATGTCTCTCTGAAAAGCACCTTTGGCAAGAAGCCCAAGTGCAAAGGAACAATTCTTCTGTGTTAGATAAAATGTCTAAAGAATCTGAAAAGTTAACAGGCTCTGCTGACTGGCTGTTAATTCTACTCCCTCCTCTGCTGTCTGCCTTCTAGATTATTTTTTTAATCTGAATGTCTGACTGCTGCTCATTTTGCTGATGCAAAACCTCTCAATATCCAGCCAGAGAGAGGTTCTCATTGCTTCAATGGTCTTTGGATCATGCCATCAGATTCACTGAAGCTTTGGGTCTGCCTCTGCACAGTTCAAAGGATTTAGAGTCTCTCAAGTCCTTATCCAGTTTTTGAGTTTGCTTAACTCTAGAGGTATGAAAGGTTCTCATCTCTTCACCCAAGTATCAGCTGTAGCTAGTACTGACCAGTACACAGACATTTAATGTAGGAAGGAAGGAAAAAAGGATGTTGTATTATAATGTTTGACTTGTGAAACAAGAGGAAATGTCTTCAACCTGTGCTCCATTGGGTTGCATAAGCTATGAGTGAGGTATCATTAGACAGATATTAAATATACACGTATATATTAAATATTTAACTTTATCTTTGTTCAGTTTGCCGTTCTTGTAATTCCTTTTCAGTGTTCGTAGAAAACAGACTTGATTTTTATACTGTTTGCCAGTAGTGACCTCAAATTTTCTGTTTGTGTTAATAGTATCAATTACCTGCACACGTGAGTCACATTGAACTTTGTCACTCTATTGGAAGAGTACTTCTTGGAATATGTCCATGACACTCTTTGCCATGAGAACACTTTGTATTACTTGAAATAGTCTGTGAGTGGATGTATGGGTTCTTGCATATATAACTCTGGAAGTTCTTCATTCTTAAATTTTTTCAGCATAAAGCTTGAACATGCAGCTGTTCCAGTACCTTAGGCCAAGATGATAAAAACTCCAGAGAAATGCTGTTATCAGATACCGGGATGAGCGCAACCTGGAGGGTCTTTTCACACCAGCCCCCAGCACCCCCTTGTTTGCTGCAGAGCACAAGTATATTTAAAGCTTAGATGAGTGTGTACCCACAGCCTGTCCCTACAGCTGTGAACGGCTCCTCTTTGTTCAGGGCTGGGCAAACCTCCAGTGGCCATGTTCTTACAAGGAATGCATTTTCCAGTGTTTTGATTTAATGACTATTATTCAAGCTGAAGTCAGTTCCTTTCTCACACTATTTTAGGCTGTGTGTGGTAAACCTTTGTGCCACTGTTCTCCTCAAAAAAAATCTGGTATTTTTTTTCTGCTAAATCCAATACAAATTATACCAAGCTCTCTATCTTATGAAATAATGAATAAATCCTGAATTTAAATGAAGCTTTGGTATTTCTGCTGGCCGACTAACCCTCCTTTTCATTGCTGCTGTTCAGTGCAATAGTGTCAGGAAGTTCCTGCTCTGTGTTTGGTGATACACAAATGGAGAACAAAAGGTTCCTGCCCCGAAGGCTGACAGTTTAGATATTTCTATTTATTGAATAAATATTGGATGTTTGTCTTTTCTTGCCAGAAAGTGATGCATTAAGGCAGCTGTTACCTGGACAGATAAACAGTGAATTGTGAGGATAGAAAGGAACCGAGTGTGGAGGGAGGCTGCTGTAGCGGAGGGGCAGTGGGGCCATGCGTGTGGCTGTAACGTTCTTCCTCTCTCCTTTGTTGTTATTTTGCATCGTACTTCAGTAATTGGACTTTGAGCAGACCTGGGGGTTTTCCAGTATTTAATCCATCCTTGTGTGCCTCTGAGACAGCTTCCCATCCTTGTTCCCAGGGTGAGGGGTGGATACTGGGAGGCTGCAGCCTTTTTTGCTCCAGGACTCTGGGAACATCCTCTTCCTCAGGTGCATTGAGGACTTTGACTGAAGCTGAACTTGTGCAGTGAGAAATGCTTCGGGAAAGTGCCTCCAATAATGGGCCAGATCTACCACTGCATTACTCAAGACCTACATGCTAATCTTTCAGGCATTTTAGTCCTAAATTATCATTTAAAGTGGGTTGAAATTTCCATTTAATTTAAAATTAATAAAATGGAACACTTTATTTTTTGACACTGTATAGGGAAAAGTTATTTTTTATTTCCATTTTGAAGTGAAAATATCTCTTACAATTTTTATTTTTAGATCTTTCTTTACACATGCTTTTCTTTGGTAGTCTTAAGTTACACAGTTAGATAATTTTATTTTGAATTTTTAAAATGCCTTTAAAAGGAGAAGTATAGTTAATAATATACCCAGGGAAAATAAGATGTTAGTCTCATCTGAAGGAAGAACATAACTAGTTATGAAATCATTACAATTAAAAATATATATATCTTTGACCAGTTTTAGTCTCCATTCTGTGAGAGCAGCTCTGATAAAATGTATCTAATTAACACCCAGCAGATAACAATTATCTTGTATAATTATGATGAGCTTGTTTGTTCTTTAATTGACAGCTTAAGCAATGTTTTATGATGTTTATTTGACCTTGATGCTAATCTGTACCCTGCTCCTGTGAGCTGCTTAAACGCGTGGCTGTTTGGGTTTCCGTCTCTACCACTCGCACTCCCCGCTTGTTGTCACTGCCCCTGTCATTCCCTGGTGATGTGTCCCCACCATCTCCAGGGACCGCTGCAGGGTCCCGCCGACCCCTCGCGACTGCTGTGGGGTGGCACCCTCTCTGCCGCCTGTCCCTCCTCAATCGATGTGAAAGAGCCCACCCCGTGGGGCCTGTGGGACAGAACACCCGGCATTGCCTGGAACCGGGTAAAAGATGTTCCCTGCTAGAGACTAAATCACCGAGTGTATCTGATGGTTTTACATGCAGTTGATAGAGATTTTACAATAGACCTGCAATTTGCTTTCTACTGAAAGGTACCGGATAGTTCAGTAACCAAACATCTGTGCTGATAGAACAGATGTGTTTGGTTTTGATACACCCTGAATACTTTGAGAGGATTTTAGTTTTCCCACAAAGGCAGAATAAAATGTCTGTGCTATTCTGTAGATAACGAAGTCCTGTCTGTTGGTACCTGGCTGCCACAATAATTTTTACAGTAATACTGTATGATACTCTACCTACAGCCTCTCCTGTTTATTAAGGGATGCCTGGGAGAAAATTTCAATTTAATTTTCAAAATATATTTTTCTCTTTGCTGGAGAGAGGCAGACCTAATTAGATGGGCATTGTTGGGGAAAAGTTAGAGTGGAAAGACAATCACCTGCCTCATAGTCAGAGGTGACCGAGGAGGTCATTGGTTTCAAGCCCAGACTGACCAGATCACTTAATCTGTGAATTGATTATTTATTTTTCACTGAAAAAGTGGGGTTAAGCATGACTATTTCCTCCCCCCTTTTTCTGTGTGTTTTATTGGGGTTAAAACACTGCCTGCTTGCTGTGTATATTACTGCACTGCATCTTTAACTTTTAGGATATTAGTGCCTTCTAATTAAAGGACACTTCTGCAACTCTGTTTCTGCTACAAATGAGGGAGGGGAAAGAAAGTCCTTCAGAAGACTGCGCTTGTGTGGATATTGGAACTGGATCCACAGTGGTGGTGTATGTGTTAATGTTTGCAGACAGGGAATCCTCAAGCAGCTGACCAGCAGATCACTCATCCTGGCACAGTGGCTCTTAATGAAAATCTTTGTCCCAATTCCTTCATTTGAAATAGAGCTATTTCACTTAAAGCAGTGGGTTTCCATCTGGAAAGGAGGAAGGAGCTACTCCCTCCTGAATTCTTTTAAGTCTTCGTCCAGAAGTCTCTGGGGTTTTTTTTTCTTTTTTTTTCTGCCTCTCGAGGAATCCACCATTTCTAGTAGCCACCAGCTTGGAAAGCAAGCTGAGTCTACAAATTCTCAGTTCTAATTTTTCATCTCCATTTTTATCATGAGTGTTCTGGCTGTTCACGAACTCCTGTAATGTTGGTTATACTGTAACATACAGTAATTAGGTACCATCTTAGCAAAATTAACTCATGTATGCTCAAATGATGCGTGGCTTATAAAGTAATCAGGGAATAGCTAATGAACAAAGCTGTAGTTCCCTCATGGTGTCTCACTATCCTTGTCCTTGGAGATTGGGAATGAAGGGGTATCTGAAATGTGGAAACTGATGCAGTCTTCCTTGGCACACAGCGTACTGTGTGAGCCAGGTTTATGTTGGGGGTTACTTATCTGAAACCAATTTTAAATTTAGTGAGGAACAAATAGGAAACATCCCTAAAGCAAGGTTTAGTCTGAGATTTCTGGGGGATTCCATTAGAGAGGGCAATAGCCTAGGAACAGCTTTTCTTATCACATCTTGTCCTTTCCACTTCAAGGCAGCATTAGAAAGTGCAGTGGTGCATAAGACTTAGTAATAACTATTATTATTTGTTAAACATTGTCTTCTACAGCACTGAGAACATTGGGTTTCTGTCCTATGTGGATCATTAATTTGGGTATGCAGGATTTTTCAAACAGTAAGCGTCCTTGATGATTAGAGAGAGATTATCAAAGTGCTGCATTTTTATTTGTGGTGGTTTTTTTTTTTTTTTCCCCTAAATGAAGAAACCAAGCTTCAAATTGAATGTAGTTAACTGCAGTAGACTTCTGGTTTTAGGATGAGATAAAGTATGTCAAACCACTTAACCAGGTCCTCTCTCAACTTAAATGGATTGTTTGGAAGGAGATGTAGAATAACCTTCAGCATGGGCTATCATGATTTTATGTCCACAAGGCCCATATACAGCCTTCCAGTTGAAGATGGCAGTATTTCCAAATATCTCCGATGTTGTGATAGATCTTCTTCCTGTAGCATGATTCCTGTCTGCATTTGAAAGCCAGCTGTAATGGACAGCTGGCCTCCCAGCTTCATTAATTGAGATATACTACTTTAAACCAACTAATAGGGTTTGGGGTTGGCACGAGGTGAGGGTTTCATATATTTTTTTCTCTTTTGTCAGAAGGATTCTGTAGAAGCAAATTTTCATTCCAGTTAAATCAGGGCAGATTTGTGTATGTATTACACATATGTGTGTATGGAGCACCTCCCCTATGAAGACAGGCTGAGAGAGCTGGTGTTGTTCAGCCTGGAGAAGAGGAGGCTCCGGGGAGACCTCACAGCAGCCTTCCAATATCTGAAGGGAGCCTACAGGAGAGCTGGAGAGGGACTCTTTGTCAGGAGATGTAGTGACAGGACAAGAGGTAATGGTTTTAAATTGGAAGAGGGGAGATTTAGATTAGATATTAGGAGGAAATTCTTTACCGTGAGGGTGGTGAAGCACTTGGAACAGGTTGCCCAGGGAAGCTGTGGCTGCCCCATCCCTGGAGGTGTTCAAGGCCAGGCTGGATGGGGCTTTGAGCAACCTGCTCTAGTGGAGGTGTCCCTGCCCAGGGCAGGGGGGCTGGAACTCGATGATCTTTAAGGTCCCTTCCAACTCTAACCATTCTATGATTACTGATGCACAAAATAATAAAGGGAATAAAGTCTGGAGACGTATCCAATAGATTCATAGTAAGAAATATCCTGAAGAGACCTTTTAGTATTATCTGACCTTTAAAGTAAACCAGAATTTACTCAAATACCGTAGGAACAGATTATACGCTTTTTGCCTTAGAATTCATAGGGTAACTATTGATCGAATTAATAAAGAACAATTTTTCAGAAAAGAAGAACATATGGCTTGTTATTACAGACTTCAAGGCACAATCAGAACATTATCTACATAACTGCCGAATAGCAGCAGTACGTTCTCAAGCATCTAGTACATTAGAGCATGACTCCCCGAACAGTCTGAGAATGTGTGTTCCAGTGTCAATCTCTAAAGCGTTATCTACGTTCAGATTCCTAATCCCATTAAAATCCTTTATACTTAGGATTTTATACAGGTGCTGTATATTTTAAGTGGGCTAGAGGCGACATTACAAATTTTTAGCTTGGGAACATTATTCAGAAACTGAAAAAATAATTAGTATCAGTCCAAATACCCACAAGAAATTTTTTGTCTTGTGGTGTTGGCTCTCTTGTCACTTAATTGGTATGATTCTTTTTCAGTGTAATTTTGCAGTCCTTTTCTCGTGTTCCTCCAAATCTTTGAGTGAATAAATGCAGTGGGATGAGCTGAGAAAACAACTTGGAAAATTTTTCCCAGTCACAGGGACAAATATTGGAGCTTCTCTCCCTAAGTTTTCTGCTGATTCTAGTGACCAGACAACTCCCAGCCAGCCCTGACTAGAGACATGTTGAAATATTTCCAGAGACAGGAGAATAGTGTCTGCTGGGCTGCTTCTCCCAGGCTGCCCTGTACCTCCGCAGAGGGGCCGCAACCAAGTGCACCACGCAGGAGACTTGGAGCACCGGGAATTTAAACGCCTTGCTCATCATTTGGCTGCTAGCCATTTTATTCCTCTCCCTTTGACCCATGGGTATGTTTCAGTGCTTTAAGAACTGGGACTCTTTCTCAGCAGGGGTTTGTACAGTGCATTGCATGAGGGACCCTGACGTTGTCTGGGGCCTTTTGTGTTTCTGAGAATGAAGTAATAATATAATAAACTCGTATGTTGAAGGAACATTTTTAAAAGGTTGTATCTAACAAATGCAGTGATGATGAAGAGTTGCTATTGCTCCATGTTAGGAAACACAAAAGGGGGGCTAACTTCAGTTCCCCTTTCTTGGTCTATGTGCTCAGAGGAAAGAGGAGAAACTGGCTCTTTGGGAGCAAGAAAGAAAAGATTGCCTTTATTAAAAGAAAAGCCAAAAAACCCCACCCACCCAAAACAAAGAACAAAACCAGAAAATCCCTAGGCTCCACATGGTGGATCACAGAATCATAGCTCTTTGCTGAACCCCACTCTGCAGAGATTTCTGGCTCTGTGCTGTGTTTTAGAGCTCTCTTGCTGTCTTGCTATTAAAATTATCCTTAGGAGACAGCCTTGTGTCTTTACTTGGCTGCCTTTGCTTTTTTTCCTATTTCTTTTTTCTCTTGATGAGTCATTCTACCAGCTTATACCCTATCATCAGATAGACCAGACAATGAAGTCATTGGGGTTGCCTGAGAGCAAAATTGGCCCCATTATCCACAACCACTGTGTCTGCCTTGTCACCGATCATACACTGCTGGGGCTGGCCTCCAGTGTGATGGAAAATCACCAGGGACAAGAAACCTCCTACCCAAACAAAAATATTTGTTGAAGTTTGGTTTTGTTTGGGTTTTGTGTTTGGTTTTTTTTTTTGGGGGGGGGAGTGGGAGGGAGGGAGGTGTTTTAAATTTGATGAAATGCTTCCAGCTGAAAACAGGAAATCACACAAAAATAAAACTGGTGTTATATTTTGTCAGTGTAGGAGGGAAGAGTAAGTTATCTGATAGTGTCCCTTTACTTGTGTGCATCAGCTTCAGCCTTCTGAAATTAGCAATGGCAGGAAACATTAGTCTTCTAGTATAAACTAGAAGATTTTATATTTTCTATCAGAATGTGAGAGGAAAGAAGGATGCTTGACAAAAATAATTGTTCATTAACTCAGTACAGAAGCCAAGTTGAAGTAGCCTTTCTAGAGGAACACATATAGAGAACTACTTGCCCCAGAGAACTTCAGTTTAGAAACAAGACACACCAAATATGAGAAGGAAAACAAAGCAAGGATGAGGGAAGTGACTTTTTCAAAGTTGTATGCCAGGTCAATAGCTGCCTAGCAATAGTAATAAGGGTTTCTGTTTTCCAGAGAAATGTTCTTTCTGCTGAACCACAGCACCCTTCAAGGCCAGCATGGACTCATGACTCTGAGAGTGCTGATGGCTTGTGGTCTGCTCAGTTGAAAATACAAATTGAAATAAAATGCAGCTGGTCTTCTGGGATCTATAGTAATCTGATGAGGAATTCCATAATAACTGCTAATATTAAACCTTTAGCAAGTCTAACTACTTGCATCAATAAAGGTCAGAAGAGAAGTAGAACAGGAAAGAAACTAAGTCTTGCAAAACCATAGTCTCCATAGAGACCTCTCTTCCTCCATTTTGGTATTTTTATCAAGAGAAAAACCTTTTTATTGCGTAGCTAGCCCACTATATGTGCCTGTCAGTGTGCTTTGGAGACACTGAAGTGGCTGAGTTTCATCTGTCAGGACTGATCATTCTTTTGATTTCAAACCGGTGCACTGTAATTATTTTTTGCGTATCTCCCAGTGTACCAAACACAGCCGAGCCCCAGGCACTGTGCACTGAGAACTTAGCATAAAGGATGCTTTCTGTTCCTGCTCTATCTCCAGCTCAGGAAGCCTCCCTGCATCTCTAAAAGTGGCTAAAATATGCCAGGAGAAGGGGAAGTAGAGCTCCGAAGACGCCTGCTCGGGCTGCTTTGTGCGTCCTGAGCGCAGGGACCGTCCTGCTGGCGCTGGGCAAGTGTCAGCTTGGCCCTGCACGGGAGGGAAGGAACCTTATGTTTGCAGACTGGCCCCAGGATTACAGTCCAGAAGGTGACTAGTTTTGGCTTGTGTCTTAAAATTGTCTTGCACAACTGTCCAGCTGTGCCTTCCCTGCCTTGGCTATTTTGCTATGATTCTTGCTTACACGGTTTGTCACACTGAGGGAAGATTAGCTCTGTGTGGTTTTTTTTTTCTCTTTCCATTTTTTTTTCTTCCTCTCATTTTCCCAGCGTGGCATTTAGGAAGGAGGCTGAAAATATTGAACAAACTGCTGATGTCCCCAAGATTCAAATGTGTGAAAAAGACTCGTAAATGAGTCTAGCACACTCAGAAACATTCTTAACATCTGTTCAAGCAGGAGTACTAATTCCCTTTCTCAGAAAGCACAGTTTGTCCTCCCTGTTATTTAAAACTTCATGTTTATTTGGATTTGAATAATATCAAAGTGGAGCTCAGGAAAATTAAACTCTCAGATTATGGATATAGCATTTACAATTGGAGGTGTGGTGTGGATAATACAGAATTACAGAGTTTTAACTGCTGGCTGTCCTCCACTTCTCCTATATTGTAAGCCTTCTCCTTATGTAGTGCTATGGAATGTGCCATGTAGTTGCCGCCTGCAGTTGCAAACCCTGTGGATTATGGCGGGTAGTCACGGAGTTAGTGACTGTTCTTACAGAGCAGAAAAATGGCAAGTGTTTTCCTCTGAAAATGTACTACTTATTAGAATGAAGAAAAGGTGCCTTAGAACTCAATCTTAGCCTTTATTTATTTTCATATATACTTCCAATGAGGCAAAAATCTCACTAATTCACTTTAGTTTTGTCTGGCAGTAACCACTTCAGGATTCTGTCCCCAAAATATAGTTGCAAAATTCTCAACACTTCTGCAATTCAGTGAGAGAAGGGCTATAAATAGCCAGCCATCCTGAGGCACAGTGGGGAGAATCCAGGGCTCCAAGCTTCCATTCCCCTTCTTTAACCACAGTAAAGAACTGCAGGCATAAAAATGACAACTGAAAAGAAAAATTCAACTGGTAATTCTGAAAATGAAGGGAAAAAAAAAAAGTAAGCGAAAATAAATGCTACATTTAAAACAAACACTGAATGGTCTCGGCAGTTTCCTGGGCATTAAGATGCTGCAAGTGCCCGTCGCTTGCTCCACAGGGTGGCCGCGCTCGGGCTCTGCCGGGGGGGATTCTGCTGCAGGGTCACGGAGACCTGTAATCCTGCTGTCGGTGGCCAAATCCCACTGCTGGTCGGGACTGCAGCATGCTGTGAACAAGTTTTTGAGGACGGTTTTAGTGCAGGTGGATGAGAAAAGTGTGCAACAGCGTGAGCATTCCAGGGAATGGAACAACTTTATTTAATCACAATTCATCAATTGTCACTTGAATGGGGGATGCTATCTATTGCTACTAATGTCTTGTGATGGTAACAATAGTGGCTCTATTGCAATTATTCCACCTTTCAGAATCCATACCACTGCGTTTAGTTCTTTCTGACAGAGAAATTATGTAAGTCACAAGTCTTATTGCTGATGCGGTAATGAAAGATGAAATGCTTTTCATGTGGAAGGTTAATGTGCTGCAAGTCTCCCTGTGATTAGCAACAAAAATATACCAGCAGGTGGGATACAACAGAACAGAGTTCGTTCTGTGAAATTCAAGCTTAAAACAGGCAATAAAACTAGCAATGGCATTTCACCTTAGAGGCCTCCTTCAGCAGCGATCTATACTACCAAGAGCAAGTCCCCTAGAATATGCCTGTTGTTTCAAGAATGATGAGACTCTACAGCTTTGACAGCATTTTCCAGCTGCACATTGGTCCTATAAATCCTGACAAGTGTTCTTTCCTGAGAAAGAGGAGCTGCCCTCTAGCCCAGCACAAGGACAGCAGGTAAATCGGATTCTATCTGGTAGTGTTTAACCCTTCTGGGAAGCTTGGAATTTAACGAATTCCAAGTAGAAGCTCAGAAAGTTTTGGTTTGGGTACATGAACTAGGCATTTGTGACTTTGTCTATTCTATTTATTTTGGACTGATTAGGAATTAATTCTGTTCAGAACCAGTTCTGCAGTTGGCCATGGTTACTGTGAGTTAAACCTCCAGGTACAAGCATCTGATGCCAGTTTTTATTCCTGTGGTTTGCCTCTTGTCCCTTCTCTCTCCTGCAACAAACTAATACCTCATTCTCCATCAAGCCATTCTGGTTGTGGGTGCAGCTTGGAATGAACTTAATACTGGAGACTACATAAAATCTCCTGGTGAACCTGGTAACAGTGCTCAGCGAGTATTTTTGTGGTGGCAATTTTGCAGTGGGATGGAAGAGAAGGTGTTCTCTGTGGAAGTGCGTATTGGGTGGTATAGGACATTGCTTGTGCTGTGTGAAACACTGAACTCAGTAGTAATTATAGTACTGCTTACACAACTCTGATTGCAGCTGTGTGGGCTATTTTACTTAGGAGGAGATAACTTAGCATTTTTTTGTTTGATAACTGCAGCAAAAACACCTTCTAACTTTCTCTTCCATAAATCTCTCATTTTTCTGTCCCAATCACTTGTCTTTATTTCCCAAGCAACCTCTGCTCCATGTTCAAACGTCTCCTTTGGGGAACAAATCTTCCCTTCAAATTTCTTTATATTAAGACAGTAAAAAAATGAAGAAAGTCCTCTGTCTGTGGCTTGTTGCTCGTTGTGCACCTTTAGCACGGCAGGAGGCTGAAGCAATGAAAGATTGGCACTGGGAGACCTGTGTGAGAACCTGACTGCGTTCAGGTCACTCTGCTCTGTAACTGCTGTGAGCCGGGCCAGCAGGAACTCTGGACATGCCTATCTTTTTTTAAGGAGCTTTGGCCCAGTAAATAAGGATTATCCCATTTCTATCTACTTTTGATGGCAAGGCCTATTCAATACATCTTCTTGTCCACTCTGTTCCATCCAGCTTCAAGCACACGCCATCAGTCCTCATAAAAACAAAAAAAGGCTGCTTTTATGCAGAACTGATTGCAGCGATGCTAAATTCCTTTTACAGTGCAGTGTTGCAAGCGAGAGGAACAGCTAGAGAATAAACTTTGCATGCATCCTACTCTAAATTGTCTTTAGAAAAAATGCTGTATAATGACATCTTTGCTTTTCTATATGTTTTTAGTCCGGTACATCTTTTTGGTTTCTTTTTTAATTCGTATCTCATACTTGCAAGTCTGTCATGGCAAGGTGCAAGTGGGAGAAGTCAAGCCTTCTGGTGTAAGACAGGTTTGAAAATAACCTCAGTATTTCTTAGTAAGGGGAAATCAATAAGGCCAGCAGGAAAGAGAAGAATAGGTATATTAATAAACTAAGACTCTGAGTACAGTGGGGTCATGAGCTAAATGTAGCTATTCCTGCAGCCTGAAAAATCATTCCAGGCGCCAGAGCCTGTATGTGTTGGGAAGCTTAGAAACATGGCCTACTTGTAGCTAGACACAAAAGATGTGGGTTGCTGCATTCTTTTTTGGGCTGGGGAGGGTTTTTTCCCCATTAGAATACAAAAATAATAACTCCAGAAAATACATGTGATCCGCAGACAAACTTCCAGCTCAGACTACTAAATTGCATTTTGCTAGGTAACTAGATTCTGTGAAAGCACCAAAATGCATTTAAACTGGTTAGAGTATCTCTGGTACTGAAAATATGCCTTGATCAAGGGCAACGAGAAAAGCTTCTATAGGTATGTCGGACTGGGGCACGTTGGTGGATGAGAAGCTCAACGTGAGCTGGCAATGAGTGCTGGCAGCCCAGAAAGCCCCCTGCATCCTGGGCTGCAACTCCAGCAGTGTGGCCAGCAGGGCAAGGGGGAGGGTTCTGCCCCTCTGCTCCACTCTGGGGAGACACCCCACCCTCCCCCCTGCCCAGTGCTGCCTCCAGCTCTGGGGCCACCAACAGCAGGACATGGAGCTGTTGGAGCGGGGCCAAAGGAGGCCACGGAGATGCTGGGGGGGCTGAGAGAGTTGGGGGGGTTCAGCCTGGAGAAGAGAAGGCTCCGGGGAGACTTTTGAGCCCCTTCCAGTCCCTAAAGGGACTCCAGGAAAGCTGGGGGGGACTCTTGATCAGGGAGTGGAGCCATAGGAGGAGGGGGAAGGGTTTGACACTGAAAGAGGGGAGATGGAGATGAGATGTGGGGAAGAACTTCTTTGCTGTGAGGGTGGTGAGAGCCTGGCCCAGGTTGCCCAGAGAAGCTGTGGCTGCCCCATCCCTGGAGGGGTTCAAGGCCAGGTTGGAGGGGGCTTGGAGCAACCTGGTGTGGTGGGAGGTGTCCCTGCCCAGGACAGGGGGTGGCACTGGGTGGGCTTTAAGGTCCCTTCCAACCCAAACCATTCTGTGATCTGGGGGAATAAACAACTTTCAGGATCTGTTTTTCGAAATCTGAAATTATTGTGGCTGTTACCTTGTTGGGTCTGTAAATAGTTGCAAAAGTAATTGTCCATTTTCTGTGCACAGCCACTCTCAGAAGTTCCCCAGGATGCTTACATTTACTCTGAAATTATAGCATGCATTTTCTTTTCATGTATGGTTATACAAATTCTGATTTCCACAGTTCTCATAGCCAAAATACCTAAGACTAAGAATAAAATGTATTATAAATCCAGGAGTAAATTCACAGAAATGGGGTGCGAAATGTCAATATAAATATCAGCAAATATACTGCACTTAAAAGATGTAAGCTTTTCAAAGGAGGTAGCTGGGTGGGTGTTTTCCCTTCATACAAATGGCTGTATCATCCTTTGAGTTATGTCAGAAAGTGCGCTAAATTTATACTAGATTACTGATGCCTAAGTGAGTTATTGAAAAATATTGGAGTGAGTATTAAATAAATGAGGCTTGATGACACATACACAAAATGTCTGATCAGTATACTAGCAAGTTGAGTTCTCTTATCTTTAATTTCTCATTGGGCTGTGTCTCCTTCTGATGTCTTAGTCTGGCTGGAAAAGAATGTCCCTTATTTGTCAATACTGCCTTGAATATTAATGCTGCCTTCTACACTGCAGTACTTGAAACTCTGTAAGGAAACATCTTAAAGGAAGATTACCCAGTGTGTTGAAATTACAGGGGGAGGGAAAGGAATAATTGGAATTGCACGGAAGAGGGACTATTAAGTATATTTTTGGTGTGTGTTGGAAGGGAGGGAGCGGGAAGAAGGGTCTCTCTGTAGAACTATTGTTCTCTCCATCATTCAAGGCTCAGACAGGTGGCTTCCTCGAACACAATACTTCTGTGCCTTAGTATATAGCTTCTGTAAGTTTTTGTAATTTCCTTGGTTCTTCTGTAATAGGACAACCTAATTAGACATAGTTAGTATTCAGATTGCATTAAACTTGATCGTATGTACAGAAAACACTGCATCCAATTAGGGGCCAGAGCTCTCAGCTGAGAAATGTGGGGGTAGGACAGTTATACACTAAAATACAAATGCCTGCTGGTGTTAGAGTTTCTGTTTCCTCTGCTGTTTAATGCATCATGAGGGAGGAAAAGCTGCTTGCTTTTGGAGCTTTCATGTTGCTAACAGCTCCTGTGTGAAGAGGAGGTTTGGATGGGGCTTTCACTGAAATCAATGAGATCTGTATGTGCAGATCTCAGAGTTTGGCCCCATGCAATTAATTAGAATACAAAGTTTTTTCTATTATTTGTTGTAGATGCAGAGGAAAAGGACCTACTAGGAAACATTTAATCAGAGTGTAATGGGGAAATATTATCTTGTTAAACAAACACTTGATAAAGGCTTTAATAATCCCTCGGGGCTAAATAGGTGTGCCAGACCAGACTGGACAAAACCTTGAGCAATGTTGTCTGACCTCAGAACGGACCCTGCTTTGTGTGGCTGCTTGGACTGTATGACTTACTGAGGTGCCGTCCAACATGAATTACCCTATTCTGTTTGATTTCTTTTGCTTGATACAGAAAGCTGAAGCCCATCATGTGCGTAGAGGGAAGGTGGGACCATTTCATTGAAATAAATTATGTATTTGATGATCTTATATTTCAGAGAAGCTTTAGAAGTTAAACATTCTCATATTAAAAATTTTTGATAAGGGAAAGACAAGCACAAAGAAAAAGATCAGAGAAAGATGAATCCCCATCACCTCTTACCTTGCCAAGTTTCAGTATCAAAGACAAGTGGGAAAAAAAATGTACAAATAAGAAAAAGAAATGGCTGCTTTTACGCAAGATAGGTTCTAGTCTCGACTCAAGACCACTTACCCCTCCAGTAACTTCACATTTGTAACTAGTCTAGTTTTGAAAGATGATATATAACCTTATAATGTGGGACTAAACTGAATTTGATGTGACTAAGATGATTCTACATATAAGAAAGCACTTGAAGGATTAGAGCCTACAGGCTTTGATCAGTAATATTTTGCCATAATACTCTTTTCCAGAAATATTCTTAGCTCCTGCCTAATTCCCTAGCCTTATTGCAGTTCCTATTAGTTACTGTTGCTTGCCACATTTCTTTGACATATTTCTGCTTCTTCTTGGTTGCTGTTCTTGTACTGTCTTGTTACAACAGGTGATGGTTTATTATCATACCAAATAAATGTAGTTTCTGGAGTGCAGTTAAGCTGCAGAGAAATGAGTAGGTAATTCCTGCCCCTGACCTGAATTTTGTTCCTTGCAGTGCCGGTGACTTACCGTGTGACCTTGGATGAATTTCCTCATTAGGAAAATGGGGCTGATTATTTACCCCCAGGGCACGGTACTACAGTGTTACAAATGACAAAAGCCAGGGAAGTACAAATTTCTTTGGAACTCTCCCAAATTCTGTCCATCAACTGTATGCTAGAAGTCATTGTGGAGGAGACTCTTACCTATGCACTTCACGGGGACAAGGGGGTGTTTTGTGTGCTGGTAGTGGAATGCTCAAGGGGTCAGGTTTGTTGCTTAATTGAGGTGTGATGTATCAGAGGAAACCTGCAGCAGGGTAGGTTTGTACTACAATGGTGTCAATGTGGTTCATGCAGCAAGGTAAAGGATGGTGCTTAAGCTATAAATATATGCTCTGCTCTGTGCCTTGCTGAGGCTAGTTCATCATTTAAACCCTGCCTGATAATGAAACATATTTGTATGTTAGTTGTTCGTTGCTGTAAATATGGGTAAGACTGAGCTTTTGCAATTAGCAAAAAGCAGCAATCTTTCTTGTGCAACTGAGTGTATATTAAACATGGGTATTCCATCGATACCAAGCTAGGTCTCTGCTTTGGGAATGTCAGTGGAGAGGTGAAAAACTCATGTGGACATAGTCCAAATAGTGCAGGTAAAAAAAAATGCCCATCTGAACCATATTATAATATGTTAACTTTGGAGAGTAGGAGCTGATCGACCTAAATGAAGTATTTTCTCTAAGAAATAGAAATATGTACATCCAGGAATGCCTGCAGTGCCTGATGGGGAATTGCAAGCTCTTGATTTATGCTTCCAGAATCCTCTATGGGCCCAGTTCTCTGTCTGGATTGCCCTGTGCCCAGAAAACCATGCGCCTCCACCACAGGCTGCCCTCCCTTTTCTGCCAGGAAGGCCTGGCTGTGGGAGTTATAATACAGAGAGGAGTATAAAATTATGAAACCTTCAAACCCTCGCCTTTCAGGATCCAAGTATTTCTTCCTCCTTCCTCCCTCCCCTAAACTTGAAAATACTATTGAAAACTGTAACAACTGTTTTGTATTCCCTCAGCTTCTGAATGGGTCAAGATCAAGGTAATTTTTAGAGGGGTAAGAAAGTGTTAATACAAATAAAAGAGAAAGAAAGCAGAAAGAATACAATTCCATAATTTTCTTTGGAAACTGATTTTTTCTGTCCAAAACTGTCTCAAACAGGCAGTTTTGGCATTTTGAATTTTACTTTCTGCAAGGTTTGTGCTAGGAATAATGTGCTTCAGCAAATATTCCCTAGTAACTTGTTCACCAACCTGTTTCCGTTGTCTAATGCTGGTTCCATTCCAGCACTGGGATTCTCTTGGCTGTTATCTAGTCCAAGTTTTACTCAAATTAAATACAAATTCCTTTTAGCTAAGCTATCAGAGCACTTTCCTGAGCAAACACAAATCAAATATCTTATCTGCAGCGAGTCTGCATTCTTGACTTCCACACAAACTTGAGATGTGAGAGGACGTTTGCTGTTATTGAAGGCACCTGACAACCCTATCCTCCTCAACATGTTCTCTTTAATTGTAATTAGTTTCTAATCTTTAGTGTCACCTAATGAAATGCATTTGTTGTTCATGTCGGGGTTCTTTTTTTTTTTTTTTTTCTTCCAAACCAAACTCTCTTACTCTTTTCCGCTAGGCCATCACAGTTCCTTTTTTAAACAAATGCTCAACTGCCTTTATGATTTTGATTTGCCCATAAAACTCAAAGCAAATATTTGCTCTGCATTACACAAAACAGGAATTTAATTACTTGTTTCATATCTTCTCTTGATATCTATCTTTAACATCTCCAAAAATAAAATATGAAGGCAGCAATGAAACATACCTTCCCCAATGTCTGCATTCATTACTGGTACTGATAATCAAGGCCCTGATTCAGCAAAGTTCTTGAGTGTCTGGCCTAATTTAAAGCACAAATAGTCATATAAAGTCAGTTCATTATTTTTCATATCTATGTTTTACAGCATTTTATTATTGCCAGTGCTGCTGATCTAGCCAGGCTGACCCTAATGACAAACAGTGTGGCTTTTTGGTGCACCATGCCAAGAAAGTTTTGTTTAAGTCAGGAGTTGGTAAATGGTGCAATATTTAACCAATTGTTCTTCACGAGGCAAATGCTGCTCCCATGGAAGTCTGCAGCAACATTTCCTGTTTTCAGTTATTGTAGAAATAGGCTCCAGTGGAACAGATTATGGGAATTTTATTCATTTCAATAGGCATTTTGACTAGTTAGACACGCAGGAGGGTAAAATACTTTTTCTTTCATCAGTATGTTAAGTGCTTCTTTGCAAAAATGTACAGTTGTTACACACTAAATGTTACCACTGTGCATCATGTCCTACTGGGGTAAATCCACAGCCCCTTCAAATCAGTCTGAAAATACAGACTGCTGAACCAGAAGAGATACTGAATGGCAGCAGGGCGGGGAAAGACGGGGAGGGATGTCTCTGGTTTAGCCACTTTTAGAATGCAATGAAGTGATAATGTCAGAACAAGATGTACTTTTTAGGAGCAATCATTCATTCACTACTGCCAAGGTTGCTATAACCTATAGCACATGCATCTCTTCAGTGTTCCTGTCTGACCCTAGTGTGGGGAAGGGAACTTCAAACCAAACTGTCGGGTTTGTGCTGTGTGAGTTCAACAGCAAACCCACTCACCGTGTCCGATGTGAGTGTAAATATATACGGGGAAACAGCCGTCACTGACAGACTTGCCAAACCCAGACTCTCATCCTGGGGAAGACCTTCCCCAAGATAAATGGGGTGTGATACAGCCAACTGAATTAATTTGTACCACAAGCATTTCAAAATGCTGGTTTAACTGTCAGCAAGCCCATGCCTCTGGATTGTTTGCTGGCTGCACTTGTTTGCCTTGGTATGATGAAAGGAAATGACCCAGATGTAGGTGAATATTATTTTTTTTTTTTACAGACATGAACAATATATGCATATCCTTCCCCTTGGCGTTTCGGGAAGCCTTTTATTGCAGTTGGTGCCGATGGGTGGCATTTTGTTGTGAATAGCAGAGTGGCAACAGAGCGGCTGGTCACTGTTCCTGCAGCCACAGGAGCACAGCAGAGGTGGCTCTGTGGTGGCTGTGGGTGGCAGCGGGGTGGGCTGCCAGGCACTCGAGTCCTGAGATGGTGCCAGCCCCTGGGGAACATCCCTCTGCACATACCGGGAACTTCTTCCTGGCTCAGCAACTGCTGCAGAAAGGGAGGAGGGTCGCCAAGCATGTCTATTGATGCTGGCCACACTTCATTGGCAGGATCAGATGGGATCACTAACCATTTAATGTCTTTAATAAACAAATCTCTGGCAGAGCACATACAAGACTGTTTCTGTGTGAGGCAATATCTTCATAAGAAGGAATGGTGTCATTGAAAAGCACTAGATTTTTTGTCCCCAGCTATGCATTAAGGCTCTCCAACAGGCACGTGCAAGGGAATGACAGTAAACAATTGTGTATAACAGTTCAGTGCCTTGAACACACAAAGCGCAAGAGGGAAGGAATCATGTTGAATCAAAGGAGAGCAGAAGGGATGGTCTTCCAGGAAAAACAAACCTGAAGGATTCTCTCAAGGATACCACGAAATGGTTCCTTCAGTCCAGACCATGATGGGCATGGGCTGATGGTGGCTGTAGGTGCCAAATGTGTTCCCTGTGTGCAGAGAGGCGGTGGAGGGTGGCAGAGAGCAGCTGGGCCTCCCCGGGTGTGCGTTACCTCCTTCCCTATAGCTAACAAAAGGCTTAGCTGAGATGCAGTCACTGCTGTGATTTGGGGTGGGCACAAGTAACTCAAATTTCATTTCTTTGCTATATAAAAAGCAAAAGTCACACTGGTGGTTCCTGGAGCTGTGGTGCACGTTGTGTAAGAGAAGCTTTGAACTAATCCCTGCCAAACAGGCTTGTGTGTTCCATGGGGATGTAGCTGCAGTCCTGCTGCTGGACGAGAGAGGACAGGGACTGTGACACCATGCCTGGGGACGTCCTGCCATGGTGAGTGCAGGGCACAGTGCGTGGCTCCTGAGTTCCCCAGGCTCTGCCCTGTGGCCCCGGCAGCATCGGCACAACACAGGGAAGGGCCCGGGTGACTCGGACCTGTGGGAAGAACAGGCTCCTGCTCCCACAGCTCCTCCATTCATCTAAGGAGCCAACGCAGGGGAGGAAGCACTTGTACATGCTTATAGTATTCTGTACTTGAGCATCATTGACTTCTAGATTTAATTTTCAATGATAAAATGCAATTTGTATAACGCGTGGAAAGGTCTGATACCACTGTGCTGGAAGGAAACTACGGCTAGGAACATGATCTTGTTCCATTTCAGGCTAATTGAGTAAGAAAAATGCAACAAGATAAAAAGAGGGGAGGGAGAAATGGTCTCTGATTCACGCAGGGAACCTAATAAAAGGGAAATGAGAGTGTTTGCAGTGCTGCCCTGCGCGGCGTCTCCTCAGACAAGCTGGTGCTGTGTGGAAGCAGCTGAGCCTGGCTTGTCTGACAACAGAGCCTCTGCTGTTCCCCCGCTCCCGAGGGTGCTGTCAGAGACAAAAGAGCAAACGCCATTGTCTAGAGTGATCCCCAATTTACTCCCAAGTCAGGCTTGGAGCATGTGGAACATTGAGGAGCTGCCGCCCTGACCTGCCCCTGCCCCGCACCGGTCGCCGCTATTCAGGGCCCAACAATGGCTGATGCGGCCTCCCCGCGCCTGCAGTGCCCGTCACACCCCCTTTGGATGAATAATGCCCCGAGGTTTGTAAAAGGTGCCTGTGCCCTGCCCGGCTGCCTGCGGGCACGGTTCACAGGGCAGCTGTGAGAACAGGGACCCCTGTCCCCCTGTTCCATCACCCTGGGTTGGTAAATATGGAAACGGGAGGCTGCTGAGGGCCCTGGGGCCGTGGGCAGGGCAGCGGGTGTGGGACGGATATGGGCCTCGGCTCCTCAGTGAAGAAATACAGTGGGATTGATACCAGTTTAGATCCAGGGGCTAAAATAGCTGACTTGAACATGTCAATACCTCTTTAAATGTGGGTGGCATGTAAATCGCAGCCACATATGCAAAGAGCGAGTGCTGAGGCGAAATGAGTTTACGGGCTTGCGTAAGGGACTGAGCAACACCGGGGAGGGAATTATTTTAACCACAAGGAGGGTAACAGCCCTTAGATCCTGACTCCAGGGTGCAGGTTTTTTTTCTAAGCCCATCTATTTTTAAAAAATAATTTAAAAATAAGTTTCACATTTTGTGTGAGGACCTGTTGAGAAATTCCTTATATAACATTCCCTCAGCAAAACATTAAAGCTGAGCTGGTCTGAATTTGTAACTGTTTGTTCCACTTGCTGGGGTCTCTCCTCTGCCCCCTTCCCTTGCTGCTTTTTTTGTATTAAAAAATAAAATATAGATATGGCAAACTGTTACAAATCTAAATTCTGCAGCCATAAATACCGTAGCAAATAATCTTTTACACCCTTTCTTCCCTTCCTTGTCTCTAAGATGTATTTGAAACACAATTACTGTGTTTAATGATTCAATTTGTGAGGACTTTGTCAGTAGGACAATGAAAGTGGCTCAAGTGTGATAAAGCAAACATACCAATAAACCTTGTTTTTATTGATTTGTAGGAAGCTCAATTGTCTGGGAGAAACAGAGAGCTGACGTCACCCCCCTGTCCCACTGGAATGCAGTGATAAGTGTCAGCCTATTTTTCTTACAGGCAATTTCTGTGGCTATGTGATGTCTGGCTGCAAATTTAAAGTAAATGACATTCCACAATCTGATAGGGATGGGAGGTGAAGTCTGCATTATTTGTTTTAGCATTTAAAATAATTTTATGTCTGAAAATTTCTCCAGGGTCTAGACAAGATGTATTATTTGCCTGCTGAAAATATTAAAATTTTGTATTGTACAGTCAACGGCTACTTTCATAGTAAACATACAGATTCAATTTAAGATTTTTAGACTCCTTTTTATAGCATATTATATTATTATTACCGCTGGGGGAGCCAGATTAAATCTAATTCAGGTAGTCAAACACAGTGCTGTTCTGTGCAGGCAGCATTTTCTTTAAAAGCCTCTTAAGCATGTTCATTTAAGTCTTCTGCATTTTGTTGTCTTTCAACACCAATGCAGCAGCAAATCTGATGGGGAGACTGCTGGGGCAGCTGTGCACACAGAACACAGTGTGGTCACCAGAGCAATACCAGCAGTGTTTTGCTGGTATACTATATATATATATATATATATTGCTTGATCTCTGCAATACCAGCAGAGATCTCATCTCCATCTCCCCTCTGTCAGTGTCAAACCCTTCCCCCTCCTCCTATGTCTCCCCTCCCTGATCCAGAGTCCCCCGCAGCTTTCCTGGAGTCCCTTTAGGGGACTGGAAGGGGCTCAAAAGTCTTCTGTAAGAAAAGCTTATCTTTAGGGTATGTTTAAAAACCAAATTAATTCCATAACTGTTTCTTTATCATAAAAATACTCTTCCTAAAGCTAAAAAAAAAAAAAGCCTTCTGATAGCAATGATAGCAACGCGTGCCACAAGGATGCTGGATAGAAGCAAAATAAACCAGGCCACGGACACCAAATATAAAATCTGTATTTGTTCTCCACCTGTATTGTTTGACCTGTTTGTTTTCGTTAGCAGGTATCAAGCTCTCTATAGCCCCAAAGGCCCTTCACTTTCTCCAGTAAACAAAATGACTTTGTCATGTTCAAACTATCAAGCTGATAGTGCAATTAATGGTAATAAACTGTTACAAAAAGATGCACACTTAAGTCACCAGGGACTGCATAGCTGACTTGTTGAGTGAGAAAGTAATAGAATTTTGCTAGCCTTTAACAAATCTCCCTCTTCAATTCTTTAATGCTCACATTTTTACTGTAGTGAATGCCTTTCTTCATGCTTCTTAGTAACTCCCCCTGTTCCTTATTAAGAGTTTTAGGTTTCCAGCATTTCCAAATGCCAGTTCTCAAAAATCATGAGCCAGGCCTTGGGGAAAAAGAATTCATGAGACTGGCTTAAACCAATGTACTTTGAATTCCTTTTATTTGCCTTCTCTCTTTGGAGCTGTAAGGGTACTGGCACTTCATCTTTTCAGGCTTCTTTCCACAACTATGAGAAGTAGAAATAGGAACTAGAAATACAATTTTTTAAAAATTAAAGGTGAGATTGCTTTACAGTGCATGAACGTATCAGCTGGGGCTTTAAAACACAAAAATCATGAAATATCATGACACTTGCAATTGAATGCAGAGTGCTAAGTTGGAGAGTGCAGAAGGCTGAAGAAACTCATGGTATTAAAATTAGTAAATTGCACTAGCATAAAAGAGCTAAGAATCAAGAGCAACAACACCGGGAAAATACCTTCCTGTCTGTGTCCAAGTTTCAGCCTTTGCTGGAGCGCACCTGAGGGACTGAAGGCCCCCCAGCACATGTGGACATGGGCAGGCAGAGATGAGGAGATCCTGGCCTTGCCCATTGCAGTCCTGCTCTGCGGGATGCCCTGGCACGGCCAGCCTGCTGCAGGACACAGAGCTTGGGCAGCACAACTGCCTCACCACACCTTCTAATTTGTGAACCTGAGGGCAGGTTTTGAGTTGCTTTAGATATTAATGCTGTTTCTACGTTTTGAATATGTCAAACTGTCTTTCTGGTGAGACGGTGATTAGAAAACATCAGGATATCATCTTTTCTATCAGCTGTCCCAAGACAGTCTCCACTATGCCAACAGTGTCTGTCTGACCCTTTCCTATGACTTAAATGCTACAGCCTCCCCATGTTACTAGCAGAAAGCTTTCCCTCATACCTAGCCCAGTCTTTCCTGCCCTTCCCATTAGAGGACAGATTATTCCTTTTCCCCCTGCAGCAGCCATTTATGTATTTGGAGGAATATTGTGTCATCCTTCAGGCTTCTACTCTTTGAACTAAGCACTCAGATCAAAGGTATTGTGTTGTACTGCAGTTTAAAACCAGCTTACATAGGGGCCCATATTTCCTACTGGAGTTTTTTACTTTTACTGCTTGCAGGGCATGTCCGTTGTCTTTGTAAGAATTAAGCCCCTGCAAACTTGGATCCCTCATAGAATGAAGAGACAATGCCCTGCCAATAGTCCTGTCTCAGCAGCGCTGCTCCTGCCTTACTGCTTTCTGTAGCCTTATTTTCAACCTGCATGCTGGTTTTGTTCTTCATTTTACATTTACTGTATTTGAACAGAAAAAATACCTTTGGAAAGGTAATATTGACAAAATTATAGGGGCTCACATAAACTGGGTAAACACTGGAAGAAATACTTGTATCAGCAAATAAATAATAGAAGGTAAGCTTTGAACCTAGGAGTTTCCCTTGCTGAGATACATCAATGAGTAAACAAGAGGCTGGTGCTTTAAAAAGAGATGAAGACAATTGGGAATGTGTGTGAAACCAGCCTTGAATTCAGGCACATTTCCTTACAAAGGTGGGCATCCTTACCAAAATATGCAGAAAGGTTAGTAGCACGTGCTTTCTAGAAAGGTGACTCTTAAAGCTGCTAGAAACAGGGACAACTCTGGGTGAGTAGCCCAGAGTCCATGCAGAAAAGGAGGAGCAGAATCAGTTTTAACCATTCCTTTTTGGAGAAATTAGGAGCTAATCCTCATTCTTCACACAGTTGTGGGAACAAACTACCTCGCAGTGTAACCAGCGACTAATTAGAAGACATGACCATCATGGGACTTGAGCCATTTGAAATGTGACAGGTAGGAACGGCTCAGCGGCATTCGGGTAGCTTTTGTGCTGAGTGCTGTGGACAGCCCTGGGATAGATGGGGGTTAACGAGGTGGTTGTTCTTGACAGTTGTCATTTCAGTCAAGTTCTGTTGAGGTCCCCTTTGGAAAGACTCAAACTGCCTGTTGGCACATGGCAAGGCCTTCGGTTAAGGAGTGCTCAAAAGCTCATCCAACCTTTGCAGCCTGTGTCCTCTCTAAATTGCTTTTTATTGTAAATTCATGGTCAACACTTAATGAGGAAATTAATTACCAAAGAGATGACAGAGAACTCCAGTCAGGGAGTAATTTTTTAAATTTTTGCTGCAAACTAACACATAACATATCCAGAGGATAAGCACTGTGGTTCTGCAGTTCCTCTAACAGAGTGCTGCACACAGAGGGAGAAAATTAAAATAATTTAAAAATCAGACCTCACTGCAGGATGCTTGAGAACTTTGTGCAAAACTACAAGAATAAATTCATAGGATACTGCTAAATGCTCTGCAGCAGTTTTTCAGCTTTGCAGTTTTCCGCTCCTCTTGCACAGTCTGTTTGGGATTCATCTCACCTACTCAGGGATGTCCACAATGTAGGCATCCATGGGTAAAACAGTATTTTCAACTTCTTTTGTACTCAGTGAAGAGAAACAGACACTTGAAGGGTGATACCTCGACTTGCAGCTGGATGAATCCCACTCTGCAAGTGTGATTGTGGCTATAAAGGAAGTCCAGCCAACAAGTTTGGGTGGAGCTATCTGAAATTAGGTATGATTTAACCCTCCTTAGGTGCCTGTGCACACAGGGCCTTTCTCTGTCAGCACTCATTATTCAAGTGGCTCGTAGGCGTAGGTGCAATGGCCCAGATATTATACTGTGGTAGCCTTAGGTTTGATATCTTCAGCGCAGCCTCGTGTGAAGGTCAGGATTTTTTGCCCCCTCATGATTGCTGTGTGTTTAGAGTGCTCGTAGAGAGAAAAATGGTGTCCAGCAGAGCATGGCTGACTCCTGGTTTGTCTGCTGGCGCTCAAATGCGTTATGTCCAAACCTTCTCCTGGCTTCTGCAGATCGGCTTTGGTGTGTTGCAGGAACAAGAACTTTGTCCTCACCACCATCTTTGTGCTTCTCTGAAGAAGCAAGGTCTCTAGCCTATAGTAATACTTGTAAAACTGAAGCCCAGATACAATCTGCATATAGCAGATTGTAATAAGCTCAGTATTAAAAGGACTACTTTTTGTAATGTAATTAGAATATTTGAAAATTATCTTCTTTATATTTTCTGTAGATCTTAACACTGGTGATAGTTTGGGTTTTTTTCCTGATGTAATTGATTGCTTAATGTTTGCACCTACAAAGGCTCTCATTTATGACTAATGTGTGTGTTAGGAAGAATCTAGAATCTCTGGGCTGTTCCCTCCCATTTGCTGGCTGCAAGGCAGACTGACAAAGGCAGCTTTCTTGCCAAAATTCTGCATGGAATCTGCACCTCCCATTCCCAGTAAACCTGGAGCAGCCTTTGGCTTCCATGCTGGAACACACCCTGTGAGTCAAGTCAATGATTGGAAAAAGGCCTCTCAGGATCCTCCTTACACAGTGTGTAAGTCTCGTATGGGGTCATTGAGAGGGTGGGAAGGTGAAAGGGAGAGGCCAGCGGAGCTAAGAGCACCAGAGAGAGCCATCCCTCTGTCTGTGGAGGCCCCTCCAGCCTGGTGGCACTTGCAGGCACGCTGGGGGGCAGCATCAGTAGCTGCTCTCTGTTGCCCTGTGGCTCCCGGTGGGAGCTGTCTGGTCTGTGGGTTGTGTCTGTACCACCATGGAGGGCTGTCAGGAGGGGTGTATTTGTAACACCCAGCTGCAATCAGAGCCCATTAAATCCATGGTAGGTTATCAGGCAGAGGGCAAACTGAGTAATTTTAGATCTCACTTATCCCTCAGTGAATGCTGTAGGTAATTAGTACATGAAAGACAGAGTCTGAATTTCACTGACATGCTTTTTGGGTTGCTGGAACATCTGCCTTGAACAAAAATCACAGGTGTCCCTTGACCTTTCTAGAAAATCAGAAATAGAAACGCACATGCAGTCCATACCCAGAAAACAGAGTATTTATAAAGCTGCAGTGTAGATGGATGTGTCTAGTTAAAACATCAGTCTTCTTATAGGACTAATTGGCTGGGTGCCAGTTCGTGAAGAATGAAGCTGTTCCAACATGTAATCAAGGAACTCCTGAGGGCCCCCAACTGCTGCCTTAATATAGCCATACCTGCCACAGTGGCGCGGGGGCTTTCATTCGCAGCCAAGCAGAACAATCTCCCTTTGGAGAACAGCAGCTTTGGAGTATAAATGTATTCGAAGCTTTCTCCAGCCTTGGGGGAAGGGATTCCTCACACTATAAACAAATAGATTCTTATATCAATTGTTTGTGACTTAATTATTGCAAAGAATAATTAATTAATCCCACAAGGACTTGAAACGGGTTGTAAAGCATGCAAGACTCCGTCTTTCACTCTGTACTAGCAAGCTCAATATTTGTGATGAAGAGAAAAGGCATTGTTCTCTGATCTCTCAGGGGATTTAACCTAGATTTCATTAAGCCCATGATAACTGGGTGACACAGAGCACACCAGCTACTTCTGGAGCCCGTGCATGTCTGCATTTCAGACATTGCGGATGTCTGTCATATGCCTAGATCAAAATTAAAAGACACTGGTGCATAATCGAGGTTAGTTGACCTCAACCTCTGCTGGCCCTGGGCAACAATGCTGTGCAAGTAACGCACAGAGCTCATCAGCTGGACCTTGGCCTAGGCTGCAACCTTCTATTATTATTAATTGTTATTATCTTCTAAGGTTACAAAGACTATGGGAGGGTTTGGCTGGCGATGTTTTTCAGAGTCCTGTGGCTGCCCTATTCAAAAATCAATCTGTTAACTTCTAGCTTCTAATGTCCCACCTTTTTCTATTAGGACCAAAGATTGTTACCCACATGCACCACAGCAGAAGAACAGGGTCTCCAGGAGTTACCCTCTGCCCCATGGTGAGATCAGCTTTACTTACATCACTTGTGATAGATCTCTGTCCAGCCTTTCTTAAGTATTTCCAAAACCAAAAACTCAACGACCACTCCATAGAATTTATCCAGTGTTTCCCTGCTCTTACAGTTAGAAAGTTTCTCCTTGTTGTTCTTTAAGCCCAGAATTTCTTGTCTTCCTGACAGTGTGTTTTTTCCCATGTTTTCTGCAGCCTTTTGTAAATTTTAATTCTTGTCTTTTCCTCTTAAATGAAATTTCACCAGCTCTGTCAAGCTTCTATGTGAGATCTAGAGGCCCTGACCTCAAAGATGCTAATTGTGATTGCTTCCTTCTGGTACCCCCCGACTACTCTGAGTTTTAAGCTGTTCTAAAGCATGGAAAGAGCACTTCAGTGGAAGCCTTTCTTGCTTCCTTTGTATGCCGTGGTGGCTTCAGTGCTTATCTGTCCACTCTGATAACAGTTGCCTTCTCTGCCACCCCAGATTTTCGGTCTTGTAATCACCACAGCTATGTCCCACTATTTCTGATTCTGATTATTGCTATTAAAGTTGTAGCATATGTTGCACTTTACCAAAAGCATTCTGATTTTCTAATTTGTCATGTAGAGGTCCTTGTGTCTTCTGTAAATTTTCCTATTTCACACTCAAAGACAGTAACAGAAATACTGAATGCGGCTAGACCTAGAATAGGCCTTCAGGGTATCCACTCAATATAGTCTTCCAATTTGACAATGATTTCTTGTTAAATATTCTCTTGCATAGTTTTTTAGCCTCTTGCATCCACTGCTGAGTTGCTTCAAGACCACATTTCTTAGCTTGCCTACAATAAGGATGTCTTGTGAGTCAGTCAGAAGACTTGCTTAAAACAAGCCATGACAACAGTTGTTTCTCCTCTACCCCTGTGCCTGTTGCCCTGTCATGGGAAGAACTGAGCTTGGTGTGACATCATCTGTTCGCAGTAACTGCATGCTTGTGCTTACTCATTTTCTTGTTATCTTCTGTGGGTTTACAAATGGTTTCATTCTTTTGTTTCGGTGTCCTTCCAGAAGCTGAACTTTATTTGGCAGACAGTAATTTCCCAGTTTTTTATCCCCTGCTTTCTGGTGGGCACTGTGCTCATCTTCTGCCAGAAATCTGGCCCTTCTCTGTTCCATAGGGGTTCTCAGAAACAACTGCTAGCAACTCTGAGATTGCTCTAGCTTGTTTCCAACGTACCTGAGGGTAAATGGTATCAAAGGCAGCTGCATGGAAAAGCCTGTAAAAAAAAAAAAAAGAAGAGGCACTTCCTAGCCAAAACTTGTCCTCTATTGCCACTGGTGAGAGCTGTGTTGGCTCCAGGGCTGGCTGCAGCGAGCAGAGCAGTCCAAGCTGGGTATCACTGTCTTGGCTGCTTTCTCTGTGTGCCTGAAACACAGAGTTTTATTATTATGTCCCTTAATATTACACCTACAAACACCAGGATGCCCTTATTTTAGAGATTATGAATATGTAAACAGACAATAGCTGCTCTAAAAAGTGTATGCCTGTAAAGAGAAGAGGAAAAAGAATATACATGCAGGAGTAAGAAAGTGCATGGACAGGGAGAAATGGACAAGCTGGATATAGTCCTTGGTTTATCTGATTTTATTTTAATTTTTATAAAAGGGGGATTCTTACTACCTATAGCCGCTCAGATGAGGTGAATTCCTGACTATTGCTTTTGACAGAAAGAAATAAGTATAGTTTGTGAGCTGAGACAAAGCTCCTACGTACAAGTCTGTGACAAAGATGCCCAATGTGTTTCTTAGGGTGTATTTCAAAGTCACACATGGGTGTCACCATGAAGCCATCTAGCATGTCTTTGCAGGAGTTTGTGATTTCACTAATAGACACAAAAGCTGATCAGAATGAAACAGTTTGTCCACAAAGTTTTGCTACCTTTTTTTTTTTTTTGGAGGGCAGGGACGTGGGGTAGGTAAAATAAACCTGTTCTAGCTTGGAAATACCTATTTTTATCAACATAGCTGCTCCTAAGAGTAAATTTGTAGTACAGATTCACCCAAATCTTCCTAAACCCAATGGGTAGTCTTTGATTAACTCTACTGGGTGCTGAGAGAAGCCTCCAAAGGCTAAGGCTGCTTCTGCAATGAGGTAAAAGCCTGCTCTTGCCCATTCCGCTGAGGGCAGCTGCAGTAGTATTTAATGCTGTGTCAGAATGTATTTCCAAGCTACCCTGAAGTTCAGAAAGAATCTGTTAAGCACTGAGTTTCCTCCTATCTTAAAAGTGAAATCAGTTTAGCCTAGATATGTACTGAAAAGTGAATGCTCTCTTAATGTGTGCATGGGCACCTGTACTCAGTGTGTGAGAAGTAGCTCCAACTTTCTGTTGCTCTGTCTTGCGAGGCTATGAAGAATTGTAAGCGAAAATATATGCTCCAAACCTGGGCCAAAGCTGATTTAGAAACTTTAAAGCTCTTGCTCTGAAATAAAACAGTAGACAATTAGGACACAAATTGTAAGTAGAAGGGGCTGCTCGTTTTGGTGTATCACAAGATGGACAGAGCCAAACTGTACCCATGGCAGAAACTTGACAGTTTCTGTCTCTGGTTTTTAGAGGATTAGGGCAATTGAAAAATAAAAGAATGGCAAACAGGGCTGAGACTTGGGGAAAAAAAAATACTTTTAGTGTAGAAGACAGCAAATTGCCTAACTGGTTCACCAACCCATTCCTTGTTTTCAGTGCCTGTGTTTCCCAAAGAAGTGCCATCCTCTAGAGCCCTCCTCAGGCAGCTGGGCTGGGAGAATCCTCAGGTGGGGCTGTTCAGTGAATTTGCAGAGCTGTGTGGTTTCTGAGATGCAAAGGAAAGCCAGATGACAAAAACACTGAAAAAGCTGGAGACAGGAGATTTTGGACATCTGTTCACCTTCAATCTAAGTTCCCTGTGGAACCATGTGTTTCAGATGCCCATGGGCCAGTCTGAGTCTTGTGATTCCAGCTTGTCTCTGAATCATTAAGATCTCTTTGGGTTGTGAGCCTTCAAACAGCTCTTTAAAGCCATGAGTACTGCCAGCCCAATACTGAAGGCAACAAGTGGCCAGTGATCTTTGCTGTTATGGCTGATTGAGTTTGGCATGAATGTGGAACCACACACAGGAAAGGGACTGAATCAAAATTTAATCAACATTTTTATTCTGTTCTCTAACTTGTGCTCATTGTTTCCTATCTGTGTGCATGCTGAAGCCTGGAGTGATTGAGGGGGCTTGCTGCCATCGCAACTCAGTCTGCTCTTCATGCTGAGCACTTTATATTTCTCTGCCTGGAAAATTTCAAATAAAATGTCAGTCTGTGCATCTCATTAATCTGCTAACGACTGAGTTAAAGGTCTAAGTGCTTTAAAAATATAACACAGATTTTAAGCTCAAGGGTACGGTTGAAGTTAGAATCCATCCATCCATCCACCAGCCCTCTTGCTATAGTGCAGTTTGAATCCAAATAAGCCTAATGGAGAAAGGCAATGAGGTTACATTGGTTGGCTCCAAAGCAGAAAGGAAGGTAGTTGAAGCAAAATCAATACTTTTGAAAGACAAGAGAGTTGTAAAGCCTTCTTCCTTGAAGACATTTGTCCATGTGTCACAAGCAACCACCACCACCTTTGGTGTTCACTTGGCAGCACTGCTGACAATTGGTGCTGAGTCTTCAGCCAATGGAAGTCTGAGAGACAGAGCTCGACCTTCTCCTCAAGGAGAGGGTCATTGGTCAAATGAGTGAGGAGTTGGTGCGGCTCTGAGCAGCGTTCTCAGCCTGCCTTGTGAATGGGCACCTGGTCTCTGGGGGAGCTCTCTGAGCTTGGGCAGATGCCTGCTCCACACTGTGTGTCACCTCAGTTGCTGAAGCACTCGAAAGACCCGTGTATTTTCTCTTTTATAATCCCATGTTTATAGATTCATGTGCGTGTTTGTGTACACTCCATATTATTATTTACAGCTAACTCTGTATCCCTTGCTATTTCCTTCTCCCTCTTTTGTTACATTATATGCCATATTTTCATGCCATATGCCACTTAAGCTGCACCTTTATGTGTACAAAATGTGTACCTAATTTGCATGCATAGTTACTACCATTGTAGACACAGGCACAGAGTGAGGAGGCATATTTGCATAAAATTATCTGATTTGCTTGCCCAATTGTGGTGATTTGCATATGCAGATTGTGTGCACAGTTGTACATTTACATTTTTAAAAAACTGGCCTCTGTGGTTTATTAAAATAGCTTTAAGCTTCCTCTTGTAAAATATTGAAGATCCTAGAACCTCTCTGGCTTTTCAGTATTATATCCCCTCAGTAAATGATCTCCACGTTTTTAAATTCTCTCTTGTCCAGTTCTCAAGAGAGATTTAGTCTGCAGATTTATACATCCATTATTTCAAGGTATATTTGATCTTCTCCATATGCCTCTGTTAATCCACCTAGCTGTAAGTAGAGAAAAAAAAATACCCTTGTTTAACTTTCAGAGGATATGCCCCCTACGTGAGCCAGTGTTTTCTATTTAAACTCAGATTTTTTTCAATGAATTAATTCTGATGGAACTGAAAAGATTCTTTTCCTAATAGAGAATTCATCGGTTGCTGTGGGTAAATTCAAGACTCTTAATATGTGATCTGGCACTACTTTAGCACGAAGGGACCAAATATGTCTTTGAAAGCATCTGAAGTTTTTCCGAGAACAGTCTGAGGCAGAGGAGAGTTAACAATTTGGTTTCTGTGCCTTACGTTCTTTCAGACGTGAAATTTGCTTTACCATAATTTCTCAATCATACTTCCAAAACTCTGGAATTTAACTTCTCCCACCCAGATGACTAGTAAAATTCTCAATAACTTCACTAACTGCATCGTATCTCTAGCTTGGAATAAACGGTCCCTTAGTGCTTGGTGCTCCACATACCTGCCAACCACGTGTCAATAAAGAGGTCAGCTGAGCAATCTGCAGTTTTATCAGGCCACATTGAAACCCTGAATATTGCTTGTGCTTGAGACACTTTCTATAATAAACATGAGAGAAACAAAGGAAAAGTTGCCATCTCAAAATATACCAAGAAAGCAGGACAGGATTTTTTCATAACATTTAGAGGGGAAGGGAATGGAATAGAAGTTCAATATTCTATAATGATTATAACAACTCCACCTAAAAGTTATCCGGCAAAAGCTTGTGCATTTTACAATTATGGTTCAACCCCAACTTATAAGAAAATGTGAGGCAATCATCTAAGTTACCTGGAATGCCTGGAAACAAACTTGTATTTTACTCACAATGGCAAACCTGGTCTTTGCTTCCTAAAAATGATCTGAGAAAAAATTCTTATGTGTGAATTCTCTCATGTATGGCCACAGTGAAAGGGGCAAAAAATAAATAATAATAAACTCTCTCTAAATATTCCACAGTTCTGCTGAGGCCCAATTATGTCTTCTGGAAAAAGGTTTTCTGCAAAGGTTGCGCAGCAGAGAAGGGAACAGAAAACACAGCATAGTAACTGGCTGGGGGGAACAAGTAAGGTCTTTGAGGTTACATATCCCCCAGGAGCAACAGAAAATAACATTAAACTATGATTCTTTCTCTGCTCCCCATCTCCTCCCTGTCACACCTGTGCGGGAGGTGCAGAGGCTCTGGCAGAACTGTGAGGCCCCCCTCATCTGGTCCTGCTCCGACACTCTCTCTGTCTCTAGCATCCTTTCTTCTGTTTGCCAGCACCCCTGCTTCAGATTATAGGTTGGGTTTAGGTGCAGTACTGCTAAGGAGTTTTACCACTTCCAAATTGAATTGAACTTGCAAAGAATTTACGGGAATAAAAATAGAAAATCAAAGGCAAAGCAATCTTTTATTCCTACTATCGCTATCTGTCCCCTTTCTCCCTTTCTCCCAAGGTGTCTGTGGAATCACAGGTATCAGTGCTAATACTGAGACCTGAAATCTCAGTAGAGGCAGAGGATAGAGAAAGAACAGCTTGGGAATCACAAGCCCCTCACTGCAGTGGGGATGGGGCCGTTGCAGGTGGGCTCACCGCTGTGCCTGGGGCGGGATGAGCAGGGTGCCCAGACTGTCCAGCCTTGTGCATTTAGTCCTGTTCTGATCTATTTTAAACCACGTGAAATCCTTCCTCAGGCTTTGAGGCTAACCTCAGGCTTCCTCAGGTTTTGAGTCTTGTACAGTTCATAAAACACTGTCAGAAAATTCAGAAACGCACCAGTACATTTGTCTGAAATTCTCTCAGGATTTAGAGAATGTACCTACAGAGTTTTACATCTCTATACTTAGATGCTAACAAGTCTAGGTTGGTACTAAAGCCTCATAAAAAAGTCTAAATACTACTTCCAAGGGACTAAAATAGCCTTCAAGTAAGAGGATGAGCCATCTCTAATTTTGTGCGTGCAGGTCATTCCGCAAATGTTCAGGAAATGGTTGAACAATGTTATTGCCTTGCTCAAGCATCTAGTAAAAGGCTTCTTTGGCTTAAGCTGGATATTCCAGAATATCTTGAAGAGAGAACTCTAATGCTAGTAATTGTACCGCTATGCTGAGAGAGTAAAGTTTCATTGCAGGAAACCATCCAGTGTTTCACAGGTCCTAGGGTTGAGCAGATTCCACTGAATGGTTAAAGATGATTGCACTTCTATAGGAAAGGATCAGACCTTCTGACACTACAGAGAAATTATCTTCTAACAAACTCTCTGGGCTGTGTGACAGCCTGTGAGGATGACACTCATGAGCCCAACTCAGTCCCGGAGCCCCAGACATGCAAAGTCACAGGTAACTTTCGGGGCACGGCACCGCCCTGGGAGCAGCTTTCTACAGGGCCGCGCTGGTCAGGCATGAAGAGAAGCAGTTTGGCGCCATTAACCTGGTGCCCGTGTGTGCTTTTCTCTGCTTAGGGGAGCTCACAAAAAGCTCGACACGCCTTTGAGATGAGGTTTCACATTAGGAAAGTGGCTTTCTTTGGAAGATGTTGCAGACCTGCCTTGTCCATACCTCCCTGCATAGGAGCAGCCTCTCCATGCCCCGCTGTCCCATCCCCTGAGTGGAGTTGTTGCAGCACAGGCCTTGGGAAAATTTTCTTGGTTTCAGTTCCTTCCTCCTCTTTGATTTGCTTTAAAAGCACATTCCTGCCCCAATCTAAAATGCTAACATAGATGTAGCCAGCGTTATTCCTTGCTATTGTTTTGGCTTCCAGCAGGCCCTCCCTTGCTAGGGAATGTGCCGTCAGCCCTGTGCAAGGGGCGTTTCATTCCGAGGAGTATCTCGACGGGGATGCTCTGTCGGTGCTCCTTGGGAGGGGGCGTGAGGAGAGGACTCCTTCAGACCATGTGAGCAGGAGCCACATTTTTTTCCTGAGGTGACAAACTCGCTGTCCCTGCTCCCAGGCTGAGGTTGGACGCGGTACCTTTGCTCTGCAACCACACGTCCTCCTCCACCCGCCCCAGACTGCTCCCGGAGGGACTGACCCTGCCTTTACTGAGTCACATAGTTTTAAAGTTCATTAAACTCAAATTTGAGGTTTTTTTTAATGCCCCAAGTACAGTTTTTAAAGGCCAGTCAGAAATTACCTGGAAATATCTCTCTTTGTGCAGGAAATTGTATATAATTATAGCGTATTACTGCCAGTCCGTGCCTGCCACTGTGTGTTACTCAGTCCCAGTTTATTTTTGGGTTAGAAGACAGGTTTTGGTTTTTTTATTGAAACTCTGATTTTGAAACATACAGACCCCTAAATCTCTGCAGGCTACAAGTACACCAGAATTTTGATCATATTTTACTTTTAGGCCTCTTTCCCAGTGCTCTGCACTTTGAACAATCATCTTTAAGCAAGAGTCTGCAATTCCCATGGATTTATCCTTAGGAAATGTACCAAGAATTCCCTGGCATCAGAATTAATCATACTGAATGAAGAAAAATACATTTAAATCCAGCTCCAGCAGGGAACCTGCTTTGGGATAAACTATGAATTCTAGTTTACGCAGCATCCTGCCTTGCAATCCCTGCTCAATCCCTAAAAATGAAACAGGCTATAGAAACAACAATTATTTTTATTATCCAAGATGAGATAAAAGCGAAAAAAAAAAAAAGCTACATGGAAATCTTCAATCAGAAAAACATTTTATAATTATCAAAGGAGGCTTTAGGACAGTGCCATATGTAAAGAAGTGTGTAAGTTTATAGTACTGTGTTAAACTTGAGATTGAACACTTCCAACTGCAGTGAGATTACACTCATGATCCAAGTGTGATCTGCTCATGAAATAATAATGCACACAGAAAGCAGTTTTGCAGTTTCAGAAACTAATGAGCACAAGATTTTAAATGTGGTCTTTATTCCCTTGAAAAGATAAAGTGATTCTTTACTCAGTATAGCAAAAGCAATAGCATCTCAGGTATGAGATGCTAAAAATCTTTTTTTAAAGAAATACTGAACAAATTGATCTTTTATCTAAGTGGAAGGAGGGAGTGAGGATACACTGACCTAAATAATGGAAGGGTTCGGAACCATGAGGGAATGGATAAAAAGTGATTCAGGTAAACTCACATGTTCAAAGACTGAGAGTGCAAAACCTATAATTAGAGGAATGTATTTAAAACGCCTGGAATGTGTGATTAAGAGGAGCTGTTTGAATTCTTAAAGTGCCACTTCCTGACAGCAGGAGGCCTTGAATGCATATTCCCTAAGGAAAATAAGAATTTACTATAAGACACAGGCATAAACTGGTACAAACAGGTATATATTTATCATGAATACTTAAAGGCTTGAAATTAGAATGAAGTGACTAAAAGTGACAAGAATATAAGAGTGCTTTTCAGTAGGACCAGTGAGGGTTAAAGCTAACTTGACAAGCTGGCAGAAGGGATTTTCTGGTATAGTTGTCTGTTGTGGGTCTGTGCTGTTTCATATCTTCATCAACAACTCGGACAATGGGGATGGTACGCACCCTCGGGAAGGGTTCAGCGCGAGAGTGGTGCAGCACCAGAACAGGCTTCCCAGAGGGGCAGTGAAATCTCCATCCTTCGGGATCATCAAAACTCATCTGAATAAGGCCCTGAGCTACCTTTGAACCTGACTGGAGCAATTGACCTCCAGAGACCCACACACACACACACGTTATTCTGTGGGTTTATGACTATTTATTCAAACATTAGAAAGGGAAGCACCAGGATAGCTGGTTTGAAAGTTTCTTTATAAGGGCACCCTCCAAAATACCATCTGAACGCCTGAAATATGGCCATTCCCAGAATCAGGGGTGCTGTGTGGGGAATGTAGAAGCAAGGTGATGTGGATGGGATATTTGGTAGCTGTTACTAACAAATGGGGCTGGTAATAGATGTGCTGACTGAGAGGAATTTTGAGGGAACTACTGTTTCAGAAGAATTAAAGAATGGTGACACAGGAGGAGCTCAGAAGGTGTGAGTGGTTACTTGGCAAAGGCACAAAATTTGGCCTATGGTGGCAAAGAGACGACATTTAACTGGTTTGTTGTTTCAAGAAAAATGGTTGAATCTGAAGCAGAAATCTCCCCAACTTAACAGCATAGAATCATAGAATAATTTAGGTTGGAAAAGACCTTTAAGATCATCAAGTCCAACCATGAACCTAACACTGCCAAGTTACCACTAACCCATGTCCCTCAGCAACACGTCTACATGTCTTTTAAATACCTCCAGGGATGGCGACTCCACTGCTTCCCTGGGCAGCCTCTTCCAAGGCTTGACAACCTTTTCCATGAAGAAATTTTTCCCAATATCCATCCTAAACTTCCCCTGGTGCAACTGAGGCCGTTTCTTCTTGTCCCATCACCTGTTCCTTGGGAGAAGAGACCAACCTACCCTGGCTACACCCTCCTTTCAGGGAGTTGTAGTGAGTGAGTTACAGAGAGCATCTTTAATGTGTTATTGCATTTTTTTGTGCTTTTTCAAATGACCTTTCATTTCCATGGCCAGATACACTGGAATGAGCCTGTCGTTCCAAACGCAACAGGGGTTGACGCACAAGAGATGTGTGTGTGTGCGTGCATGTGCACACGTGCATTTGGTGACTATGGTTTGTGTGCAAACAGCATCATTATCAAGTTGATAGTTGACTGTTTGGCCAGACATGGACGTTATACACATCATGGCACCTCTCAACCATCTTAAAATCTTGCCTCAAAATCACTTTTAAAATTGTAAGTTAGCTGGGTGGTGAGAGCTTTGCTGAGGTTAGAACACATGTATGTAAATTGTGAGGGCAAAGCTCATTAGAAATTTAATAAGCCGCTAAGGACTAAGTAAGAAAGAAAAAAAAAAAAAAAAAAAGCAAGATTTTGTGGTTCTGCCTGTAGCTAGATGAGCTGTTTGAGTCTTCATCGACATGTCCGTGTCCTGCTTATGTCACCTTCTAGGAGAGGGTGACTCAGTGCTAAATCAGAAGCCCACTACATCACCATCTCTTTGAATAGAGACTACCTATTCTGGAACAACATTTTAAAAAGCTTTTCTTTTCCCTTTCCTTTAGAAAATGCTTTCTCTCTCTTCCACAGCTCGGAGGTCAAATCCGTCCTTCCTGTAATTCCACCAAGGCTAATTTGGCCCATGTTTTTCCCTATCTCTCAGCCAAAGACCCAATTAAAAGAGATCCTGTCAAATCACAGCACAAAGGTAGTTATTTCCTCACTAAATGCTCTCCCTGGGCTAAATCCTTTATGTGAACTGCAGTCTTTTGCCAGCCCTTGGGAAGCTGGTGGCAAACACATCTGATGTGTCTGCTCAGTCCGAAGACCCTATTTCAGCAGGAAATATCTGGACCTACTTCTCCTTACTACTGCTCCTGAATATCCCCTTGTGGGTATCTCAGCAGCCATTACATGGAGCCAGTCCTGAAAGCAGACATTTTTTTCCTTTTTTATAATGGGAGAGTTCATTTATGCTGAGAATACAGTTTTTACCAGACTGCCTGCAGGACAATACAATAAAAGATTTATCCTTAATAGCATTTCACTGAAGTTTCACCACAGGAGACAGGGTTTTTGTTGTGCTTTTTTATATTTTCCCCTTCAGTTGCTATGAAAATCTCTGCTCTTAGCTTTTTTTTACAGAGCATAATCCCTAGATGTCTTCTGCCACCTTGTCTCAACTAAATTTTTCTCTTTTCTTTGATCCTTTCTCATCTCTGACACACTTCTCTGCTTTTTGTTTTGCTTTTCTTCTCCTATTATGCAGTGAAAGGAAATTAGAGAAGTAACTGGTTATGAGCACAGTAACTATGAAGTTAGACAAGCCATCTGTAGCAAAATTAGCATGAAATAGGAACTAGCCTTTGCTCACCTGCAACTTCATGTTTGCTTTTCTCTCTAACTCCCTGTTTGACACAGTCTGCTGATTTACAAGCTGCCACTTACAGCTCCGTGACTGTTATCCACTCTTCCCTTCAGGTCACTGCTGATCCTAAAGTGCGCTCCTATCTTCCCGCCTTATTGAAGGTCTCCCTGCTCTAGGTTCTATCTCTTCTTTAGTTCAGGTGAGGTCCAGACACTTTGCTGAATGTCCAGAGCTTGTCCCAAGGGAGACAGCACAGTGCAGAGGGCAAATAACACGCCTCTGAGCAGGATGGGATTCTCTTGCGAAGTGCCCATCTCTTCCCATTAAGCTTAGCAAGCGTATATGAGACACTAAGTGCCAAGTGGCTAAATAAAAGAACGTGGTCCTGTATGAGTGATATTGCTGACAAATTGCCCGAATCTACCAGCACACTCCAGTTCTGCACTGTCCTTCCTGAGTCCTCCGGAGGTACAGTGATGCCTAGTGGGCACCCACGGGGCTGGCTGGAGGGATACTTGAGATAATATCCCAGCTCACACCAGTCCCCCTTGTCTGCGTCTTGTTTCTCTGCCACTAAATGAGCAGAATGGTACCCACCTTCTTCCTAAATTGCTGCAGAACTCAGGGTTGCAAAGAGCTGCTTGAGCAGCATGTCTCATAATTAACTGTTACCCTAAGCTTCCTCAGGTGCCTGAATGCTCGAATATCTAAGAATTTATGGGCATTTGGTAACATCTGAAAATGAAAAGAGTCTCTTTAATATGCTTCTGATAAGTATTTGCACTATTTGAGAAAGCTATTTTCATTCCACTCAGACACTTGTTAAATAACTTTTTAGAACTTGAACATTTACTGCTCATTTTATATGTGAAATAAATCAATCAGATTTAACAAAGGAAAGACCCTGATTTGCCCACAGCCCTGTCTGAGCACAGAGGTGCCATTTGCAATCTAATGAAGCTTTCAGTTAAAGAAATGAAAGGGGGGGGGGGGGAAGACTTCGATGCCAAATAAAAATGATTCAGCATCCTTATAACTTTGACAAGTTGTGTGACTTATAAACCTTCCAGTCTTTTCATGAACCGTATAACCGTATAACAATAGACTAAGAACTTATAAGTCTAGACCACAGGAGATACCTACCAACAATGGTGCATCCTCCCCAAATCTGAAAGAGCTTTGGGGAAGGAAAGGGCCCCAAGCAAAGTGATGAATATAAACAGAGTATAGTGAAGAAAACCTTGCCATGGGCTTAGACTCATGGCAAGAAGTGTTACCTGCAGTCAGCTTTCAGTGGTCATGCTTGTCCAAGTTATTAAGAAGATACTGATCTTGCAGACTTTTTAGGAAAGGGTTTGTACGTGCTTTGCACAAAAATGGGATACTATGCCATGAAACAGGGCTTCTTTGCTGTTAATAACATGTTCTGTAATGAATAACACATTTTGAAAGTGATGCACTTGCTTCAGACTCTGCGTGGCTCAAGGGGCATGAGTGATACCGTCCCAACCGCCTTTGCTGGCAAGTAGCGCCCGGTCGAGTAATGAGCAGCAGCTCTTCAACTCCACAAAATCAAAGTACAAGACCTGCATGGGTGGTCTGTACCACAGGAGCAGGATATCCTGACTTGCTGGTGTGGCCTGGCACTGCCTGCCTTGGCACTGGCGATGATCACTGCACTTAAATTCAAGAGAGTGACTACTGACTGCTAAGGTTAGTTACCATTTGGGGCTGCTGTGCTATGGTCTCATATATGCTTAATGAACAGCAGATCTTCAGGGCTACCCAGCACTATCTGTGGCTCTAATATGGCTACAATCACTCAATTCTCTACTGTTTCTAAAACAAGGCATTATTTTTCCTTTTATTTTCCTGGTGCTTGATAGTTAATCAGTACAGAGTTTAAACAGGGATTTTATAGATATAAAGAGAAGAGTTCCTTAACACCTTTATAAATCATCCATACTTCACAGACTGAGGTTATTACCAGATGGGTATCTGTCGAGGCCTGTCTGAAGAGACTATCTGTGACTTTGATGTATTTTTCCTGTGCTGCTAACAAATGGGTCACAGCCCAGTTATGTGATTATACAGCATGTTTACAACTTCTGCCATACTGAAGATGCACTGGCTATTGCTTGGCAGGAGCCAAGACGTGTATCTTGCACGATATAAGAAGTTCTGCCTCTCTTCCTTCCATCCCTCTACATACACAAGGAATCTCGCACAGACAAAACTTCCTCGCTGTCATATTTGAGAATGGTGGGGCTGAGTCTCACAGACAGAAGGTCTCTCAGTCTTTAATATGCTTTCAAGCTCAGCAACAAAAAAGGATTAAAATTGTACTGTGTGAAAGCTTCTGTGTTATGAAGTATCATCATCCAAACACTTTAAGTAGTATTCTATAACATAGTCTACCATAAGTTCAATTTTTACTCAATCACTTGAAATGCACTTAGGAAAATTGCTCTTTTGCTGTTTTCACAACAGCTCTGGAAGTCAGCCTCTGGTTTAATGATAACTGCTTTAATCACAGTTTGGCTTGTTTCATTTTGACAGCATTGATGTAACAAATTATTTATTTTCTGTATGTTAAATATACTATCATTGCAGCTAGTAGAATTTTGTTACTGGTGCACTAAATGCAAATGACAAGGTTTGCATCTCATTAAGGTAATTTGTGTGCACATAATTTTCAGTAAACACAGTGAATGAAATCACATATCTTCTCTACCAAAAGTGTCATCTGAAACTATTTATGCTTGCTTTAGTAAATGGAAGTTATTTTTTGAGCCCCACTATATATAGCAAAACATGTGTTTTCTCAAACAGGGGACCCAGACTGTAAAGCGAACGCAGCATCCTCAAGCAGGAATTGCATTAAAAAATATTGTTACACCATTAGGCTGAAGAAGTCCCCTCTTGTTTGCCACAAATAGCTGCGTTCTGCTCCCAGTTCGGGTTCTGCAGGGCAGCCAAGGAGGAGAGGATGTTTGTTCCTGCACCGTAAGCAAGGGGATGGGGGAATTCTGTCACTAATTTGTTCTGATCCTGCTGCCTCATTAGGGCAGTCTGTGAAAGATGGAAAATGTGTACTATGTCAGTGAATGTGAACTTTCTGCATGGAGCTGTTAGCACAGTAAATAGCTCAGGAGGAGGGAGGGAGACAGCTGGAGTACATTGTGTTTCATAAAGACTATACCGGGGCCTTGAATCTTCATTTAACCCATCACTGGGGTGACAAATATCCACTGCTTCGCTGCTGTGTGATGCCGCTGCTGCTTGCCTGTTAATTTATCTGTTTTCAGGCTGTCTAGACATTGTTTGGGTCAAAAAGTGCTGTCTCTCCCCTGCCGTGGGATTTGCCTGCTCAGCTCTTGCTGCAGGCTTCTGTGCCAAACGGGTTTTACAGAAGAATGCTCTCTCTGTCTGGATGGCTTATTAAACAGGACTCTGAATATATGGAGAGGTTTTCAATCAGGCTAAGGCTTCCTACAGATAAAGTTTATTTTAACCTCTTCTCTCTAAAAATACACTGTAATGAATAAATAATTCAAATACTTAGGTTTTTTTCCCCTTGTGATTAAAAATCTGCCTAAAAGTGTCCTTGAACTGTTCCCTCACAAGGTTCAATGAGGTTTTGGATGGTCCAACCCCAGACTAAACTAAATGCCAACCTGGGGCCATTGCTGTGCCCAGCGCAATGGAGACACTGGTGCTTATCAGAACCCCTTGTTGTTGCTGCCAAATAAATGTTAGAAAATACTTTTAAAATGGTACTTCAAGTTAAGTAAAACTACTAGTGAATACCTTGGCCATATATTTCTTGGGAACACTTGTAAAAGATGTTGCCCTTTGGGGCACTCAACTGCAGGGGTGTTTTTTATGTGAAGAAATCATCCAGCTGCTTTACCCAAATTGTTGCTGTGAGATTCTCAGTTAGATTCAGTAGGAGATGACCAGAAGTTCCATAAAAGCTAAATTCCCTTTCACTATAAAATAATGTTGTATTGCATTATATCTTTAATATCAGCATTGATTTCCTAATGTACCTGCTGTGGTCTTGGACTATAGAAATAACATCCTATCCGGGACTTAATGAAAAGTACAAGTTTTTTCTTTTTTTTTTTTTTTTTTTACAGAAAAATGGGTTTTGTATGAACTGAAATATTTTGCAAGGACTGCAAGGACTATGGAAAACATTTGTTGATTTTTTTTTTTAAGAAGGAAGTCTCCCAAACCGAGGTACGCTGCATGTACTGCATAGTGGGAGCTGTAGTTCCTGTGTTTCATGTTCCCATTTCATTACCTCAATCAGCCTGACTTTATCTCCAAGATCCACAGCTTCCTCACACTATATGTAACTCACCACCTCTCATTGCTCCACACAGAGCATAAGGAAGGCAAAGGAAGCCTTAGGAAAAGATCCATAGGCATCCGTATTAGGGCCCACAGCATCTTCTTATGTGCACGTCGCTGTGTGTTCAGCCGAAATACTTAGAATTTTTCTTTTTTTGCTATAAATTCACATTTATACATAAATACTTCTGATTCATGAAAAATCTGAAGAAAAGAAATCCACCCTCACTGGAAAAAAGTCCTCCCAGCCCTCTCTGCTGGTGTACAGATCAGCATAGGGTCTGTGCCTGCTTTCCCCAGAGTGCCCGGAGATCCCCTCTGAGCTGGCAAAATTCTGTTGTGGGTACCACAAAGAGAAAGGGATGTTGTTGCTGAAGATTAACCTCTCGGGATTTTCAGCTGATTTTTTGGAGGACAGGTCTCAGTTTTCTCACATCTGTTAACTATACCCAGTTATTTTCTGAATATTTTCTGTGAAAAATTCTTTGCTGGCCATTCTCTTACTGGAAAAGAGCTCATAACCCTGAAATAGGCACCCAGACGAGGTGGAACTTGTACAGACTTGATTGACTTCAGCGAAGTTCTGCTTGAACCCTGGCTCTTGGCCACCTGGAGTACACCCAAGAACCAGGCCCTCAGATGACCACAGTTCAGGCAAGTGTGCCCAGACAGCAGCAATTAACTCTTTGAACCCAGCTCTGAGAAATTTTTGCTCTCAGCTTTTCTGCTCTGCTGGGTCGGCAGTGATTAGTGCCTTTTAAGCAGTTTGCTAGCAAGGCTACTGAAGAGAGCATGGGCACACCATACGTTCAGATGAACAGAAATTCCTGACAGCGTTCACCCAGGCTGGCCTTAAGTCACTCTCACGGCAAGGTTCTCAGGCTTCACATCTTTCCTCACAAAGCAAGGACTACAGAGAATCTTTGTTAAAAATCTTCTGCCTCTTCCCCACTGGAATTTAAAACAAAATGTCATAGAAATACAAGTTTTGTTAAAGCTTACTGTTACAAAGCCTAAATTTTAGGCCGTTAGACATGAGAGAGTTCCTTTATTTTTTTTTTCCATGAATAGTTCTATAATTTTCATAGAATTTGCATAGGTTTTCTGAAATAGTTACAATCAATGCAGTAGTTTTACTGAGAGTGCTTTCCAAAATACAAACTGGAGAGGTACTTTGTGTGATTTATTTGTAGATATACAGCTACAAGATTTTTCCACTATCCTTTTCTTTCTGAATGAGTAGGTTAAAAGAAGAGAACTACCCATATCTTCAAGATGATGATATAAGGCTTTTATTCACAGGACTTCAAAGCTTCTCCTGCAACTCCTGAGTTGAGCATAGCCACGAAGTGGTATCTCCCACTGAGGCAGGGAACGAAGTGAGGTTTAAGGAGAGGAAACTGTGGGGAGTGGGAGGGATGCTCAGGAAGATTCATAGATTCATAGATTCATAGATTCATAGATTGGTCCAGGCCGGAAGGGACCTCCAAAGGTCATCTAGTCCGACCTCCCCGCAGTCAGCAGGGACACCTCCTACTAGACCAGGTTGCCCAGGGCCTCGTCGAGCTTCACCTTGAATATCTCAAGGGAAGGGGCCTCAACCACCTCCCTGGGCAACCTGTTCCAGTGTTCCACCACCCTCACGGTAAAGAATTTTTTCCTAATATCCAATCTAAATCTCCGCTTCTCCAGCTTAAAACCATTGCCCCTCGTCCTGTCACTGCAGGCCTTTGTAAACAGACCCTCCCCAGCCTTCCTGTAGGCCCCCCTCAGGTACTGGAAGGCCGCTATGAGGTCTCCCCGGAGCCTCCTTTTCTCCAAGCTAAACAACCCCAGCTCCCTCAGCCTGTCCTCATAGGAGAGGTGCTCCAGCCCCCTGATCGTTTTGGTGGCCCTCCTCTGGACCCGCTCCATCAGGTCCATGTCCTTTCTATATTGAGGGCTCCAGACCTGCACACAGTGCTCCAGGTGAGGTCTCACCAGAGCAGAGTAAAGTGGCAGAATCACCTCTCTGGATCTGCTGGCAACACTTCTTTTGATGCAGCCCAGGATGTGATTGGCCTTTTGGGCTGCGAGAGCACATTGCCTGCTCATGTCCAGCTTCTCGTCAATCAGCACCCCCAAGTCCCTTTCCTCAGGGCTGCTTTCTAATACCTCATCCCCCAGTCTGTATTTATACTGAGGATTGTTTCTTCCCAGGTGCAGAATCCTGCACTTGCTTTTGTTGAACCTCATGAGGTTCATCTGGGCCCACCTCTCCAGCCTGTCCAGGTCCCTCTGAATGACATCCCGTCCCTCCGGTGTATCGACAACACCACACAGCTTGGTGTCATCTGCAAACTTGCTGATGGTGCTCTCAATCCCTCTGTCTATGTCTTTGATAAAAAATGTTAAAAAGATCAAGGGTCCCAGTATATTTTCAACCCACCTGAGTTGCTGACCTACTACTGTATTATGTACAAGTCTCCTGCTAGAGGCATCTCCCAGAATCCTGTCCCTTAATGTATAACAAATCTCATCCTTCTCTTCCCCTTCACTATCCAGGCCCGAATGTGCCACTGGCACTGTCTGAAGCTGCGGAGGACCCCACAGCTCAGCACTGACGTGGGAGCCACCTGGCTTGGCCACTGTGGCCTTACTTTTGTGTCAGATATCTCTTGCTGTGCTCGCAGCTGATCTACTGCAGTCATTACTTTAATGACCTTCCTGTCTCTAAATCAGATGCTAAGGGCAAAGGAGTATATTTCGCTTCTCCAATTTGCAATTAACAAGCAGCAAACCTAAGTTGGGCAGTGTTTTCCTGTTGTCTTGGCAGAGTCGGGAGGTTCAGCCCTTTTCATGTATAGGGGCACCCAATGGAGCACTGGACCCCGAGCTCACCCCGAGTTGTGCCAGGGATCTGCAGGGTGGTTCAGGGACAGTCTCCCTCTCGGGAGGAAGCAGGCCAGAAGTCAGACGGCAGAGGAGGAGAAGTGGGTTCAGTTCCTTGGTCTGCCAGGGACTTCCCACGTGACTCAGCCAGATACTTTATCCTCTTGTGTTTCAGTTCTCTGTCTCTAAACCAGGGCAAACAAAGCTTTCGTACTGCACTGTGGTGCCATGGGGGCACAGTAGGAACTGTGACATCCCTAAATTCTGTGGGTGAGATGAACAAGTTGGTTTATACACAGACCTAACAGCTGTAAGAGCAGGTACCCTTTCAGGGCATGCCTATGGAGATTTGAGATAGGCCACGTGTTTGTATCAACAGTGGGCTCTAGAGATGGGATGCATTTGGAGCCTGTGGCTGTTCCTGGGTTGCACACAATAAAGCATGAGGTTGTGCTGATAAAGGATAAGAGCAAGTGCGTCCTGTTACTCTGCAGTGATGCCTCAGGCAATTCAGGAGCGTGGGCAGGCAACATTCCCCAATTCAGCCAGCCCCACAAGGTAGCTATCACTTGGATGCCAATGTCAAAATTGGACAAGATTAGATATGGACTCATCACTCCTTGCTTTAGGTGCATTTAAACATGTACAGGATATTTCCAGTAGGTCTGTGGGGCAGTTTTCAGTTCAATAGCTACATTACATTGCCTTTTAAGAACAAAATATGTATTGATGGCACCCAAGAAGTTACTCTTCCCTTATCTCAACACTCAGAGGCAGTTGGCTTTAGAGTTGTAGAGACTGCTGATCTCAACTCAGCAGGTGATTTTGTTTGATTCCTCTTTTGCTGTTTTGTCCACTCGGGTTCCCTACAGTTGGCTGTCTGGTGAGTGCACACAGCTTACTCACCGAATTTGGGGTAGGTAGATTGAGGCCAAACTGCTGTCATGGAGAAAGCATCTTTCATCTCTGTTGGGCTTATTTTAAATTGGTAACACTTAGGTGAAGAACGCTGGCCTTCCAGCTCTCATGTTCCTTGGCATCTCAAAACAATAATAGTGCCATGGTGGCCTTTACACCTGGGAGGACATAGTGAGTTAACAGTTCTATTAGAATGTCCTTGTTTTGGCTGGGAAAGAGTTAATTTTCTTTCCAGCGATTGCTGTGAAAAGAATGTCAATAATGCATATTGGGTTTAGTTGTTGCTAAGTGATGTTTACATTATTCAAGGAATTTTTTCAGCTTCCCACAGAAGGCTAGACAGAATGATGGAATGACCAATGAAATATTCCATACCATAGACGTCCTGCTCAGTATATAAAAGGGGGTTACCCGGGCGGGGACTCTGTGATCACTGATCGGGGTGGTGTCAATTCACTGGGCAGTGAGAGAAACTCGTGTCACTATTAATATTGTTATTTTTCTTTTTATGTTATTGTTTCTATTAAATTGTCTTTATCTCAACCCATGAGGGGTTTTTTTCTCCCTTTCCCCTCCTTTTTTCCTCTCTTCTCCCCACCCTTCACAGGGAACGAAGAGGGCGAGCAATTGTGTGTTTCTAGTTGCCAGTTGGGGTTAAACCATGACACAGAACTTGGTGAAAGTTTGGGAAAGTGGACATACACAGTAAGAAATGTTTGATTCTCTGTCTACCATTTGAAGTTGATAGAACAAAAAAGGCCTGTGCAGACACACAGATATTTCAGGGCACTGGTAAAAGCCCCACATCCGTTCAAAGTTTGCCACATTCCCTTTTGGTATTCTACCAGTCTTTCATAGATTGCAGCACGCCTCCCTTTTGTAAGTTTTAGTTCCTTTTTCACTTTTTTAAATGAGGTTTCCTCATTATGCCCAGACAGAAACTGAAATGAAATATAAATGCAGGTAGTTTTTACCATCAGGGTATTTTCCTAGATGTGCTCTTACTGCAGTCCATGTCCTCAGTCTCTCATAAACACTCGTTTGGCTTGTGACTGTGTGATGGCCAAACACCAAACTGGAGCTCAAAGTTGCCGTTGCTCTTAGCTGCTGATAATTTTGTTGCTTTGTTTATTCCATCTGAAATAAGTTTATAGCTCAGCCTATTTCTGTTCCTGTTGGAGTTTCTGCTCCATAAACCGTATGTCTCCCTGGCTGAAAAGTCAACAGTTGCTGCTCTTTCATTTCCTCCTGTGAGGGTGAATCATAACCAGGCGAGGGCTGTAGGACCAAAAGCAAGAGGAGAGAGGAGTAATGCGGTGGATCCGCCTCTCCCGGCTGTGTGAGCTCCACAGGGTGCTCTTCACAAAGGCAGTCCATGAACTGAACCTGAAACAGTTTCCTTCGCAATGGCTGGAGTGAACTGACCTCTGAAGGTTTGCGTAGTGATTCCAGCCAGATGAGCCCAAGCTCTCTCAGAACAGCCCTTCCTCCCTGCTTCTCCAGCGTACCCTTCTGTACCTAACTACAGCAGCCGCAGATGGGCTCAATGGCTTAGGAGGACGTTCCAAGCCAACGTCCGTGGCCTCTCCACGTTCAGAGAGATTTTCAAACAACAGCCAAACCCGAGCCCTCGGCTGGGACAGTCAATGTGCGCAGTGTGGGCTTTTCAAATCTCTCCATTCTCAATCGGCTTCTACACCAAATGAATGTATATGGCCTTATTAGCAGCTTCCCTAAAAAGTTTCTTAGGAGGGCAAAACTGCCAAAGCAGTGGGATTTGAGTGACTTTATAATTTCTTTTTAACATAATTTGTAGCTGTTTACTGCTTATTTTGATAAACTACTTCCCCATGCCAGCAGGGTAGGGCTGTTGTGGAATATTGTGCCAACTTTGGCTTATAGAAGACAGAATACACGTTCAAATCAACAAACATATATGTGTGTGCGTGTGTTTAAAGACTAATATTTGGATGGAAAATATGACTATAAGAATTATTTCCATTTTCATTGGCATTTTCTTGAGAAAAAGGAGTATTTTCTGATCAGTTTCAGTTAGAAATAACCTGAAATCTATTTCACTGAGAAATTTGCTCTGCTTTCTTTTTCCCAATGCAATTTAAAAAAAAAAATAAAAATAGCAAAGCTAGAGACCTTGCATGGTTTTCAAAACAAATGGGTGTTCATCTGGGACTGTGACATCTCAAACAAAGGTAGTCCATGAAAGTATTAAATCATCAGATTGTGTAGTGGTGTGGGGGATTTCTCAACTGGACACACTGATGAAAATGCCAAACAAAATGCTCCATCTAAGGACAGTAGGCATCACTCGTGTGTTTTAAGTGTGTTTTCACTTAAGTCCAATGTAAAAAGGAAGCAGCGTAACGGTACTGCAAGTCAGTTTGAGGTAAGCATCAGTCCAGAAATAATTTATACTAAGGGACTTTCGGTCCCACATTCTGGACCTTCAAGAGATGCCACCGTACTTGAATTTGCAGTTTCTCTGAATTTTCTGCTCTAAGTTAGTCATGGCACATGTACTTGCTAAGTGGAGGTATCAAAAATTTGGCAGAAGTTTGGGAAAAGATGTTCTGCAGTGTGTTGAATTTTGCTCATATTTGAACCCTTTTTCCTCTGTGGCTTGGTCCAATGCCCATCAGTGTTCATGGAAAACTCCAGTTGAACGGGCTGAGTTTTGCAGATCCAGTTCTGTAGTGACAAGTTTCTTCCATTCATGCTAGAAAGAATGGAAAGTGCTAAGCAAACTGCAGGAGTTGGGTGACCCTGACTGTGCCAGGTCCCCAGCTTCTGCCTTTGGATATTGAAAGACAAGATAGAAGAGAAAAGCCATTTTCCCTGAAATGGCTTAATTCTGACCCAAACCAGCTCTTGGGCTTATGTAGGTTTTTGAAAAACTGCCTTTTTTCTCTATGAATCACACATGGAATTTGCATCTTATGTCACACACACACTGAATAGTGAAAGGAACATGACTCAGTTATATTCTTTTTATGAATTGAACTCTAAGACAAGATGTTTTGCATTGTTTTGTCGAGAAGTCTTTGTTCTCCTCCCTTATATCTCCTCCAACACCCACCCACGCAAAGGCACATGCTCTTACTACCCCTTACCCACACACTCCCACCACTCCTTGGCTTTGGCCCTTCTACTGGAAGTTGTTTACTGCTACCTGTTCCCTTCAGTGACAAGTCACTGCTGTTATTACTGTACAGTTATTATTATTTTTGTGCCAGTCGCTCATCTGGACAGGAAAGCTTTAAGAACCTTAATTACTTTGTGGCCAGACATGGAGCTATATTTCTAAAAGTAGCTTTTCTTTTTTGGATCAAGTTCATTTCCTACAGTGTCTGGTTTTATGAGTTTGCTAGAAGCTTTCAGGTTCTCAAGAGCCCCCATACTTTCTTCTCAAACACACACACACGAATATATATAAAGAGTTGAAAATCTGGAACAATTAAATTGTTTTCACCTCCTGTCAGTCACCTACACAGAGTCATTTGCAGCTTCAGATACACACTCTGCTTTCACTTCTGGGCTAAAAACCTCTCTAAAATGATTTTTGTGATTATTGTATGCTGTAGTTCAGGACCCTTCCAGCTGAAACGGTCTATAGAAAATACCACTGTTATTCTTGAAATGTAATTTCTGGCACTCACCACCAACTATGTTAATTTTTTATTATTTTTAAAAGAAGTGTAGCAGAACTGGCAGAGAGATAGTGAGTAATTCCCTTGAAGCTATGTCCCCACTGATTTGATTTTTCCTTGACAGCTTATGCATCATGCTATATGCTTCTTTAGACAAATAAATAAGAGGGCTGTTATCTGCCAGCCTGGCCTGAGGGCTTTTAGCAACACCAGAAAGTCTGCCGGCTTTCCTTTCAACATTCAACAAGACAATTAGGAAATCACATTATGGCAAGCGTGGATACTACATGCTTGAGTGGGAAAAGAAAAGCTGGTCTGAAACTTGTGAACCCGTGAGAAGTCCAGTGTTGATTGCTCAGTAACCTACCTCTGACCTGCAACTAAAAGAAGCATCCTCTGAGCAGGGCTTAAGGAGAACTGGAGCCTAATTCTGTGTGGGGAACAGAACAGGTCTGGGATTTACTGCTAGCGCTGGGAGATACACTTTGATAAAACATCATGCTTTGAAGAAAACAGATTTGGGTCAACTGAAACATTTTGTGAATTCATGTTCAACTTAACAAGTCATTTTATTCTTAAAATCTAAGCAAGTCAAAATGTTCCTTTCAACATTTTTACAAGAAACATTACACCTTTCAGAAATGTACCTGGTTTTATTTTTTAAATGCTTACAAGTGAAATGATACCTCTTACTTCAAACAAAGTGACATATTTTACTCATCCTAAATGATTAATTTAATTTGGTTAAAATGGGAAAAAAAAGAAATTTGCTTTTGAATCTACCCTAAAATGTTTGGGTTTTTTCCACAATTTTTCAGTACAATTTTGCAAATAACGCCTTCCTCTTCCCGGGAAACCCTTTAGGGCAGCCACAGAAATGGCCATTCCTCCACCTGATCTCTGCCTGCTCACCAAGGGACATTCTCTCTCTCTTTCAGTGAGAATAAACGGGCTCTTCACCCGTCCTGCTGCTGGTGGCTGAGATGACCCTGCCGTGCACGGACTGGCGTGGAGCTCCCACAGTCAGGTGAGCTGGGGGGGAAACTGCAGCAGAAATTTGCTCTGTCCTAAAACTGTGGGCTGGATTTTTAGAAGTTAAGCAAATAAATTCATGCAGCACTGTGTGTCTGTTTGCAAAGTAAAATTCCAGAGAAGTTGACATGAAATTATAATTAATATGAAAGTCTCACAAATGTTTGAGTCTAATTCTTTTGGCCCATATTGCATGCAAGCAACTCCATTTTATGTGCAAAGAAGGCCCACATATACTGTCCCGACGTTCTGCAAAATCTAGATTTTACTGCACAACCTATCCAGGAGGTTTTCATAATGTGGGATAACAGGATAACTGTGAATTAGGCAGAAAATCTGCTCCAAGGTACAGCCCTAATATCTGCATGAAACTGTGCATCTTCACCCAGGCAGCCATAAAAAATTCCAAGTTGAAATAAAGCATGGAGCTGTGTCTATATTTGTATGGGTGTCTGGAGAAGACCTGATCTCATCTGACCGGATGAAACATTGCCAGCAACTTCATAAGGCTCTGATAAATAGTAACTTTCCAAGGATGACTTAATTTCTCTCTAAGCTTGGTTGGAAAGCTGGAAAAACTTGCCTTATAAAAGAGAATAGTCTCATCAAAATGAAGATCTCCCGAAGTTCAAAGACCTGAAGGAGTAACAAATTCTATTTTCCCTTAACTTTTTTAATAAATTCATTTAATTAGGGAAAGTTTAAAGTGACAGCTTTAAAAAAAATCACTTTTCATTCTTTGCCTGTTCTCTCTTTCAACAACACAATCACACCCCAATTAACTAACTGTACTGCTTACAATAAAGACTAATGATCCTCCACTGGCCCCCACCTCCATTAGCAGCTTCAGAATCCCACCAGAATCCCAATTAACACATTGATTTGCTTAAAAGGAAAATAGTGATCTTTGGCTGTCCATTCTACCAGCTGTGTGTTCTATCACCCAGACTCCAAGCAAGTCCATTGATTTCTTTAAAATAAAACCAGCAAATGTTCATTAATTCCCCTCCCCTAACTGTGGGGTCCCACTCTGATTCTTCTTTTTGCCAGAATTCACTGGGACCTTTTATCTAAGAAGCTTAAAGACTAATATGCCGTGTTTCTCTCCTGCTGACCCACCGGTTCATCAAACTGATTTCAACTGACTGCTGGTGTGGGACTGCAGGAAAGTGCTCGGTGAGGATGTTCACTGCCTGCTGCCAGTTCCAGCTTGGTGAAGCGTCTGGATAAACCGAGTAAAGAAAAGGGTCATGAAAGCCTGTATGTTAAGGTTGTGTCCTCTACAATCGCACTCAGATAATTAAGACTTTGTAATGAGGGAGCCCTCATTATGGGAAGCTATACAAGGAGTCTGTAAGTGTTATTCTTGAGGCTGGCCGGAGGTCAGGAGGGAGCATGTCCACAACGCTGACTTGCCCAGAGACCCAGTAGAGCTGCGGTCGTTCTCCTGGGCCCAAGGGCTTACGGGTTCCTTGTAAGAGAAAACAGCAGAAGTTCGATGTCCAAGAAGTTTCCTGTTTGAGAGTACTCATCATGCTGTGCGATACACTGCAGATAGAGGTTATAAATAATTAGGAACGAGTGACCCAATTCAGATAATAGAGCCGACCTGCCTGTAAGCTCTTTCAAGCGCTCACCTTCTGCTGCGCTGCACAGTGTTAGAAACTTCTTTAGGACATGCATGGAACAATAATGCAGATGGCTTTTTGATTAAATGACACCAGGCTTCTTTTGAGGTTTCCTCACAATGTCAGGACTTCACAGATGGAAAATACCAACTTCCGCTGGCCACCTTAGTACTGGTTTTTCACAGGCAGGCTACAGCAGCAGAAGCTTGCTCTCCAATTGCTAACGCCAATACCCACAAGACTCCTGTAGTAAAAAGTGCAATAAAAACCACTGTGAAATAATAACCAAGTGATAAAATTACAAGTAGGAACACATAAAAAAAAAAAATCACATGCACTGCAGGAATAATGATAAAAGCCTGCCTCTCAACCTGTTTAATCTGCCAGGCAAACTGCACCGGTGGGTATCGCCAGCCAGCTGAGAGCGGGACTAGGAGCAGAGTAAGTGAAACAACATGAGTGTGTGATGTGTGGTGACCATTCTGAATCCATGGTACAGCGTTTATCTTTTACTGCTTATACTGGATTTCTTGGGAAGTTTTCTCCCTGGCTGGATTTGAGAACCACAAGTCAATGGGACATCACAAGGTGTTCCACAAAATAGGCGTGGCAGAGCACGGAGCCATTGCTGATCGTTGTGCCAGAGACTGTGATGCTTCTCTTAGGAAGGGTTACCTGTACTTTCTTGACACATCCTTCAGGAGACAGCTTCTGTGAAGGGGAGAGAACAGAAAGCATAGGAAGGGTGTATTTAACAGGTACAAGGAATAAATACAATAGTGATGGACACAAAGTACGTCCTATGGATTTTATTGTAAAATACATTTTTCTCTTGCTTTTCTTGCTGACTGTCCAGTCAGAAATTAAGATCTGTTTTAATTTTCGATGACAGCCGAGTCAGTCTTAGCATCTTACTTTCTATCTCCTGTGTCAGTATAACAGGTTAAGGCACAAACTGTCCAGCAGTGATATCTCATTCTTAATGAAGTCAACAAAAGGTTTGCCAATGTCTTAGACAAAGTCAAGATTCCACTAGCCTTATACTCCAGTCGTCCTGAATGCAAATTTCCTTCCCTACAAGGTGATTTGAATAATGTTCACCTCCAGCTTTTATGGAGAGAGCAGACCGGGGCACACCAAATCATATGTGGTTATTGAATTAAAAACCAATACTTGAATCAATTTTATTTTGGTTTTTGTGGTGTTTTTTTTTCCTTTCCTAGCTTTTACTAGACTTCAAATGCAAACATAGAAAAAGTACGTACAAAACACGGCTGCATTCATCTTTTCAATTAGATCATTCTACATAGTGAATGAGATTAACATGCTGCAACTTGAAAATCTGTGCAGCTTTCAGGTTCACTACTGGATATAAACATACTACTAGAGATTTGGAGACAGCGACAGGGCATTAGACAGTCTCTACATCACAGCAATTATTTTTGATGAGAATAAAATGAAGATAAAGCTGAAAATAGCATTGCACTTTCAAAAGAGTGATTACAGGGTCTAAAACCTGGGCAGCAAGGTATATGTATTTTAGCAATATGCAAACTGAATGCTAAGCAAAGCCTTGCGTTTGTTGTCGTTGCAGCCAAGCCCAAAACCAAGCACCCATGGCACACACATTTTGAAACTCACCATTTTAAGGGCTTAGTGGGAGGGGTATGATCCCAACCACACCAAACCAAATGCAGCGTTTTCTTGCTTGGTGGATGAAAGTGCTGCTTTTTTACACCCTCATCTAAAGCCTACTTATTCACCAAAGTGCCAACTCCAATTACGAAGGCCCAGCACACCTCAGAGTTTGCCAGTATACCTGGATCTGTGGCTGTTTCCTTCTCCCCCTTTCTCCCCCCTCTTTAACACTAGAAAATTATTGCCAAGGGATTAGCATTTGCACTAAGAAAATGGTTGGGTTAAACAATTCGAGTTTTAATTCTGTTCCAAAACATGTGATCATTTGCAGAGCTTAAAGAGAATTACAAACTCTAATTGAGTCTGACAGTGTGTGTGTGATGGCAGATAAGGAATATTAAAGCCATTTCACTGATAGGTAAACAAAAGTAGGTAAAAGTAATATAATTTCCCTGAGCTCACGCAGGAAATCTGTTATGAGGGTGAGATGAAAACTCAACGTTCCTGATTGTCTAATAGCATGTCCTATGTAACAGAAAAGCTCTCCATGAAATTGCAATCTCTAGTTAATTTCTGTACTGTGAGGACTTGGGATCTTGTTTTCAAAATAACATCTGCTAAAATACACAGGCTAATAGATACATCTGCATTCACGAGGAATAATGTAGCTCCACATTCAGATTGCCACATGCAAATCTTGAATTAGTCTTCTAACAAGTTCATTATGTGAACGATGTCTAATTTGCACATGCTGTTTTGGCAACTGTCTGTGCAATTTTCAACACGCAGAACTGCATGCCTGCCCTTTGGAAACTGAAGCTCTCTAGCAACCCTTCATGTAAAATTCCCTATTTTTCTTTCATTGAATTAAGCTGATCTGAGAACTGTGAGCTCTTTTTTTTTAAATTATTATTATTATTTAAAGGGAACCAATAGAGAATATTACAAATGACATCCTTAGAAATGAGTTAAGAGTATGATTGACTTTGAAATCACTTTAGTCTTCTAGTTTTTAAAGAGGTTTATTCTGATTAACTGACCTGAATGTTAACAGAACTGGAATTTTAATTTGTATTCAGACTGTAAGAATATCATCCACTCAGATGAGACAGTGTTGTTTAATTAGGTCTAGTAGTTAACTCAGAAGACAGTAAATGTTCTGCAAGAGGTTTGGAAGACTGCTACAGGCTCCTGGGATTTGCAGGAGTTTGGAGAAGCTTAAAAATAAGAAGTCAGTAGTTTTAGGAATTAGAAATGAGTGCTTAGAAGGTATCGCGAAGGTTCTGCAAAGTCTGTAGTCAGCATCTTTTAACCTTGTGCTTCTCATTAACGTAATGACCTTGGAAAGATTTACAATTTTGCAATCCAATAATTAAAGTAAATCATATATGCGTAAGGTCCAATTTCTGTGATTCCAAAGAAAGCCCTCAGTTATGATGATAAATGTGATATCTACAGTATCTTCCACAGGATTCTTTGTGTTTCATTTATGATGCAAATGAGCTGTGAAAATTAGAAGCAACGTGTACACCACAGACAGCAGGCATTAATAGCAATAGAAGGATATTATCTTCACAATTATAGTTTGAATCTTTGCAGTTTTCTCTATAGTTGATAAAACAAATTATATATATTCTTTCAAATTACCATGCCCTCATAATTTAATACATTGCTCAGACTCTGCTTCTGGGTTTGGGGTTTTTTGTTGTTGTTGTTATTTCAGGGCATTTTGGTTTTAATTGAAAGAAACACTGCAAATTACAGACTGGCATATTTTTGGTGAGATGACAAGGCAAGCACAAAGCCATACAGAGTTGACAAAATGAGATAGAAAAAGAAAACTATTCTTTAAAGTTATAAATGTGAAAATTGATTCAAGAACACTAGGTGTTTTCAATTTTTTATTACCATGTATTTTAAGGACACCTATGTTCTTACAAACTGGGGTTTATGTTCTGATATGAAAATATAATTAACAGATAAATTGACACTTTATATTCTGTGGAGTGGAATTTTTCTGCTCTCAAGTGCGAGCAACTTGTAAAGAAACACGGTGGCGGTAAAACATCTAAACATCTTAAACTGGGGTGTCCTCCTGCAGGAGTCAGTGGCACAGGCGGCTGATTTGTTTGCCCCCGTAGCCCTCTTTGGGCAGCAGAAAAGGAGAAGGAAGGCTTTGTGCGATTGGGCTGGCTGGGGGCGACAACCTGGGCTCTGGGGGGCCATCGTCACCCCCAGCAAGTCCCTGCAGAGGCTTTTCAAACACACTGTAGAAGGACAAGTACTTGGTAGTGCATTCTGAGCATCTGGGTGTCGACTGGATTTCCCTGTCACATCAGAGAAGAGTATTTGGAAATAGTCATATTTGCAAATAACCAATTCACTCTTATTCCCTGTATTCATGTATATTCCCTGTGGTTCGCTTTAACGGCTGGCTTATACGAAAGCCTGTACTGAACAAGAAATTTGCTTGACCAAAGGCTCTTTCTCAAACTGCCTGAAGTGAATGGAAAGGCTCCCTGTAACCAAGCAGCACAAAAAGCCCTGCGAACAGGGCTGCCGCTGCTGCCTCAGCAGTGCTGGGACGGTGGGCTCGCCGGTGCCGCAGGGGAGATGCCTCTCTCTGAAGCACCCAGCAAACACCCTGCACAGACCCGCACTCTCTATGGAGAGCGTGTGCAGGGAGGGCAGGGGCTTCAGCACAGCACCTTATTTGTTGCAACAGTAATTTTCCAAAGACAACACAAAATGTCTCTTTAAGAGCTAGGAAGGTCTGGAAGAAAAAAGGTATTCTTGCTGTCGCTTGGAAAGGTAAGTGTACAATCACACAATATGGATTTCATTGTCATTACATTCTAACATCTCAAGCTTCATTGTCAAAATCCATAAACACAGTGTTAAAACAAATTGCACAGTGGGGCTTTTTAGATTCAGTCTTGTAGGATTGTACAGTAGCTTCATCTTAATGCCTCTGCTTAGGTAGTAGTGAATTGATGCGCTGTTTCCATCAAGGTAGCAAGCAAAACCATATTTTGCTCAATAGAGCAAAGAACGAAATCAGAAGTCATTGTTCTCTGGTGGCAACAAATTTCTACCAGCTCGATACAGATGACAAACATGGGTTTCAGCTGAGAAGGATGACCAAAATGACCAAGGACAGACTGCATCCCAGGCATTCAGAGGAGTGAAATCAGCTGGTAACACTTCACGGGATGAGTGCTCAGCTGCGGTCTCCACTTCCCATATGTTTCAATGAGTTGCTATTAAATTCCTCCCTTCTTTACCATGCCGTGACAACAATCTGATCAACATCTATGAGACGTTCTGGCCTCATCACACTGGAAGAGTCAGTACAAATGAAGAGGTAGCTGGTAGCACATGGAAAGTGCAGCAAGGTGCTGAGCTGTAGAAACACTGGGCAAGTTACCAGAAATATTTCCTTCAGGGTACAATGTGCATCGCTACTCCTTGGGGCAGCTGAGGAGGTATAACACATGACTTATTTCTTTGCATAAAGCGTCTCGCACATGGACACTTTTTCAAGAAAATGTCACAAAGCAGGAGACCTTCATGGATGACATTCCCCTCCCTAGATTTTTTCGGCCCATGTTCAGAGAAGAAATGACTGCTCTCCTCACCCGTTGATGAGCAGCGTGAGAGGATGCAGCAATACATTGGTGAGGAGCACAATATACTAGGTCCAGTTTTGGAAACTATAAAAAAAGTAGAGACAAAATCCCAGGGAAAGGACAACAGGAACTATCTGAAATTTAGATACCATGAGTGAGAAAAAAAGATAGAAAGATCTAGATTGGTTTTGTCTGGGGAAAAAAGATTAAGGAAAGGCATGATAAGGTTGATTTAAAGAGGGTGATGTTTAGTTATTTCCCTTTTCCACTGGAGGTAGGACATCAGCTTAAGAAGAAATCAGCTTAATTTGCAGCAAAAAAAAAGGTTTATATTGGATATTAGGAAGAGCTTTCTGCTTATTAGGAGAGTTAGGTAGTGGAATAGACTCTCTAGGCTGGTTTTAGGTCTCATTCTCTGGAAGGTTGTAAAGACCATGTTACACAAAGACGACAGGAGTACGCCAGGGATAATCCATGCGCGGAAATAACTTGGACTGTACAGCACAAGGGAAGGATACGCAGTTTGCTTCAGTCCATCTTTGTGCTCTCCTTATCAGAAGAAGCGGAGGCTGTTTGGGCTATGGAAGATGTGGATAGCTATTCAAATGTGCCACTAACCTGACCCAGTTTCATTGAAACTTTTATTTTCTTTCAGACAAAAATAGGAAGCTCTAGAAAAAGTTCCATTTCTGGAATGAATTATTGAATTTTTAATTTTCTTTACAGCAAGTGATATATTTTTCTCTGTCTTTTCAAAAGTCTGCATCAAAATATACATTTTGGTTTTATTGAAACAAAATTAAAAACCTGAGCAGAAGTTATCTTTACCCATAGTTTTCAGGGAATTTCAGGATTTTAGATCCTTGTTCCTGTTTGGAAAAGAAGCAAACCTCAGAAGCGCCAAGTTGTTTGTATCTTGAAAGGGCTCTACTCTCCACAGCATTTGTGTGATCTTTGGCCTCTGGCAACTGGCAGAGCTTCTCAGGCTGCCCGGGGGAGGTAGGGGAAACCGCGCGGCTCAGAGCTTCCAGGGGTTTGGGCTCGATTGGGCTCAGCGTGGCCAGTGCCCGTGTCCCAGGGGAGCTGGGGGAGGCAGCCCATGGACATCATCTGTGCCCTCGCTTCCTACTCCCTGCTTTGACAAATGCTTTAATCATCCCCCCCTTATTTCATTTAGGGGGGATGAGAGAAAGGGATGAGAATCTCAGAGGATTCTGTGACTGAATCATGGCTAAAGTTCAAACAAACTACTCAGTGCCCCGGAGTGGCCAGGCAGCTTCAGGGACCGCAGCTGAATTCCTGCAGGTCCTGCAGCAAGACCTTGGCGGGCAAAAGGCGACGTGTTCCTGAGCTGACTGACGTGATGGTGGTTTAAGCAGATTCTGCCAGAGCAAGCCCAGGCTGGAGAGGTTCATTTAAGACATCATCAGCCATCTCCTCATGAAGTAATCAGCTAAAGAAATAAGACTGAGCAGATGAAAACCTGGGAAGGTAATAGAAGCTGGGGGAATGGAAGTTGGTGCCTGAAACAATTAAGAGTTCAGAGGTGAGTCAGAGAAAAAACAACAGCTTTTTATTAAAAATTCATTTCAATTTCATGGGCAGGCTGGAGAAGTAATTCCAGCACAGTGTGACTTCAGAGAAGTGCCTCCCAGTTAGCAGGATACAGAATAGCTAAAAAGTACTGAGAAGACACAAGACAGAAGCATTATCATCAGAGCAAACTTCCACCAGCTAGACATGCCCTGGCTGAAGAACACTAGAGAATTGAAGTGAAATGTCCTTGGTGCAGGGAAATTTACAGGCTCTTCTGCAGACACTCCTCTCACCAAACTCTCCAAAATCATATCAAGTCTAATATCTGCAGAACCAATGATGCACCAGGTTTGCAGCATTACATCACCGGCACCCAGCTTCATTGGCTGGCCCTACCCTGAGGACAAGACATTCCTTCTTGCACCTTTTCAAAGCTGCTGCTTCTGAGGAATTAACTCTTTGAAGGGTGTCACCTAAGGACAAGTCTAAATTTTTGACTGATACATATATACACATATTTAATACATGAGGTTTTGTTAGCCACAGCTTGAAACTCCAAAGGAACAGTCGTGTCTCCTCAGTTCAGATTATTTCTCACCCTTCACTGCAGAAAACTGAATGATGTATTTTCTCTCCTTCAGGAAAAAAAAATCAAGTTGTCGGTGATATTATAAAAAGTAGAATAGGCTGAATGAAGAATACTATGCAACCTTGGTAAATAAGGAATTTGTAAGGAAAAGAGAAGGGCTGCTGCTGCTGCAGTGTAACACAAAATTCCTCTAACTGGTTAATTAGATTAATCGGTGGCACTGCAAAAAAGATGCTGCAGATGCAGGTTAGCTGTGCCTTGCTCGAATTTGTATTGCTCTATTTCAGTTTGCATCCAAAAATAGCTCATAGATTTAGACAGTGTTGCAGGAAAAAGAGCGGGGTACATCTGTGCGTGTATGTATTTTTTGTCTGTGTGTGTTCTTTCCCCTGTCCAAATTTCCAGTTTGCCTAGTAAGTGTGAGAAATCAGTTTTATAAGATTATTGCCCAAAATCAGCTGATGAACCCATTGCATTCTAAGTAATTTGGTTATATAATTTTTAACAACAACAAAAAAAAAAAACCAGCAAAAAACACCACAGTAAAAAAAAACCCCACAGAGAAAGATGCAAGGAAGTTTCTGGAAGACCATTTCTTGCCTAACTTTTTTTTTTTTTCCTGAAGAAATGTTGTTCCAGGGAGTGTCTGACTAGTTCTGCAGCTTGGCAAAAAAGCCAGACGTTACCTCATAGCTGCGGCCAGACAGCCCATTTCTATGCCAGGCAACCACTGCAGCAGCGCAGCACAGGGCCCGGCTTGATTAGCACTTCTGCTGTGGAGAGTCCTGGAGTGTTTTGTTCAAGGTGGGCTGTGAGGGGACTCGGTGTGCTCTTGTGCAAATAAGCTGCAGGCGGGAGGCGAGTGGGGTGTGGGGACACTGGGGAAGGGGGAAGGGAGGCAGAGGGACACAATAGGGGAGGTCTGCATTAATATTCTGTATTCATGTTATCGTTGGGAAACAGGGTCTGTTTGATCTGACCTGGTCAAAAAAAAAAAATAAATAATAAAAGCAACCCATGAAGTACCACATCCTGAAGGTCAGAGTAAAAGAAAGAGATTGGGAAACAAAGAGCTCCAATGACGGAGCAGGTCAAACTGAATTAAATGTTTGATTGTCTCCCATGTGCCTCATCAAATAGCTTTCTTTAAAGCAAGAGCAATCTTCCCACAAAAAAGTTACCAATTCATCAGTGAGTTGGAAGGTGACAAATGTTTGTAAACATTACAGTCAATATGATTTTCTCATCCTCTCCCTCATTGTTGATGTACCGTGTTTAACGGTGTCATTCACCTAGTGAGGCTCTGTCTATATGCTGTGTACCATAAATGCTGGCGTCCCTGCACAGAATTACAGCTGCCTAGCATTACTCTGGTGTGCTTTTAGCAAACTGTACCGTTTGCACAAGAGAAGGGCAAACAGCAGGGCACAGAGTGGGCAGGTGTCAGCCCTGCACCGTGCACCTCCTCCTGGCAGTGTCCTGGGGTGACTTCTTCCAGCAGACGAGACGTGGCTCAGCGCTCTGGAACCCAGAGGGTCTGTGCAGTGAGCTGGGGCAGGAGCTGCTGTGTCTGCCCGATAGCCCAGATTCACATGCTGGTGTTGCACATAGCTGCGGGGATGCTACAGGGCACTGGAGCTTCATGACCTGTCCTGATGTATTGCCTCTGGTCTCATAAATGATGGTAGAAATTTCTGTTTGGAAAAGACAAAACACATTTTAATAATCTTATTTTATTGGGTGACAAGATAACTACTAATAAACTCACCCTTCTATCTGAGAGTACTGCATGATTGTCAGCAAATTTGATATCAGAAAATGTATGGGTTTGGATTATCTTTAGTAGCCAATTTTCCAGATAAGAAAAATTATAGATAAAGAGGTAAAATTAATTGGATTTTGTCACATATAAAATTGGTGGTAGAATCAAGCCCTTAACAGCTCTTGACTCCAAGTCTTATATTTGAACCCTAATGCAAGATGTGCACCCATCAGAGGTACAAGTCAGCCCTTGTTGAGGACAAATTCTGAAACTTCTTCCAAGTTTTTTTTGGTTTGGGTTGTTTTTTTTTTTTTTTGGCTTACAAAGAAAAGCAGATTCACAGATTTTTAGGAACTTCAACTGAAAGTTGGAAGAGGAGTGAGAGGGACTAAAATGTTCTGTTAATGGACCTAGGGTAAAAGTGGGATCCATCTGACTCATTTAAGACTCAGTCCAACTGCTGTATTATAAGGCCCAACAAAATGTGTCAACACCAGGGATGGGGAAACCACAATGGGAGCTTTTCCAAGATTTATAAGAAGAGATATGCTCTGGATCTTCCCAGCTTCACACAAGTGGGCTAAGAGACTGGCAATTCCAGTCCTCTCGCCAGTACAGGTGTTCCAGGCAAGCCCTTCTGCTCAGGATGTCATGGAGATCTGGAGGGCTGGGCTCTGGCAGTATCACCTAGGTTGTGTGCTTGCTAGAAATATCACAAGCTCATTGGGGCCAGAAGAGGAGGAGATGAAGATTCCACCACTACCAGCAGTTCTGTCATAACACAGCTTCTGGGCTTTGGGTCCGTGGTGCATTCGTGGGCAGCCAGACAGGATCAGGGGTGGCCCAGTTCGCAAAACCAGCATCGATTACAGCTGGGAAACTGGAGCACCCCATGAGACAGCGAAGAAGAGTGGACACATGCTGTGTTTCATCCTCTCGGGGATTTCACAGAGTTGTATGTTACTGGCTCTCAGACCACGGCTTGGCTCAAAACCATCTGCCAGCTTGGCTGGATGTATATAGCATGGCACGGGTTTGGGGGTGAGGGTGTCTGTATCAACAATAACTGTAATATTAACAGAGCTTTCTTGTGGTGGAGAATACAGCTGATTCCCTGGATGCCAGGGAGCCCCATGGGGCTGTGTAGAGACTGCAGTCACAGGACAGCAAAAGAGGAAAAGAAGGAAATTGCTTTTCCTCTCCTTTTTGGCAAATAAGAAGCTGGAGCAGTGAGCAGGATGGATTGCTGGGTGCTGTGAACTGTGCTGGCTATATATCCCTCTGCATCCCTCCCAAGCTCTTCCACAGATCCCTAATATAAATACATTTTAAATCCCATTTTACAGTCACCATAGGACCAAATAATATTCCTTTTAGCATATTTAAGTTTAGCGTAGAATAAATTTCCTCAAACTTTGGCCTGGTGCTTAAAAACACACCGGTAACCCTTATCACATGGGAGTGAATCCCAAGACACTCCTGTCTCGTCTGACTTTTTCCCCAGTGTGAGGGGATTTGCTGTTTCTTACAGTTTCCCATATCAATGATGACAAAAGAACGTGGGCGTCACAGCTTTCAGGATGTTCTGAGCATCATTTGGGAAGCTCTGGACTTTGAGTTGTTCGTGAACTCGTTTGGCTACTTCAGAAAATCTTGCTCAGGACACCCTATGTGCAGCTCCTGGCAGGCTAAACACAGGAGGGTATCTCGCCGCTCACGCTGAATCTGTGCTGCACATCCTTGCACAGATTTAGTGTAGGGACGAGAAGGTATTTGGTCATATCTCTCCATGGGGCACAGGCCACCTCCAAGGTGGTTGGGGTATGGCAAGGGAGAGCCCACAGCTTTGCGCAAAGCTGTGTCTGCCCCCATAGGACTGCAAGTACCTGAAACCCAGCAGAGACCTGGCTGGGCAGAAGAACCTCATGAGGTTCCCTCCCACTGCAGCAGAAATGTATGCTAAGAAAATGCAGCTGCAGGAATTTAAGGCATTGGAGGTCCAGGTATGCAGTGAGAACCTCAAGGACAGTTTCAACCCCGAACACTAGGTTCAATTACCAGCCTATGCCATAACACAAATGGAAGGATGGTTCTTGCAATGGGAGTGGGAAAGGCTAGTTAGATATATTTATAGATACAGTAGAAGAAATGCATTAAAAAGTAGAAATTCTTGACTCTAACCAGATCCTCCTTTCCAGATAAATTGGAAGCAGTTGGTGAAGTGGAGACTTGCAGGGTGATGGACAGAAATAAGAACCAACCCTGCTTACCCTGCTCAGGAACGGCAAAGCCATCAGTGCCAGATGTTGTCAGGAAGAGATTATATTTGTGCAGAGAATGGGAGGAGAAGGATGCTTATTACGGTGTCTCGGTGTGGATGCTAGGAGTTGAGCTGTACGCGTAGGTATTGTCCATTGGGAAATAGGTATGGATGGAGCTGCAGTTTCCTTAGAAGATAACAGAGGTATTAACATTAAAGAGTAGAGATTGTTTAGATTGTTTGGGGAGGAAGAGAAGGGAATGAGAGAAGAGAGAGCTATTTGAGAAGGAAAAGGATTTATTAGCCTTTGAAAGTGGGGATCAGAGAGAGGCTGAATTGGGGCTGCTATGTCATTATGGGCTGTAGTTGGAGATGTTTCCGAGAGTAAACTAGTAATAGAAATATTTTATAGGCCACCTGACCAGAAAGAACAACTGGACTGTGAAATGACTGTGCAAATAAAACAGCCATGTAAAAAGGAGAGAGCAGTAAGAATTAAAGATTTTAACCACCCAGGCATAGACTGGAATACATTAAGGAAAGGAAAACAAGGCTGGAGGTATGTTTGCAAATCAGATGCAGGCCTGCTTTCTAATTCAGTCTGAGCATCAACTGCACAGCTTCGGTGTTACAAAGGGACTGCATGAGGACATGCACAACAGCGGAGAGCCCTGGGGAGGCAGCTTTGACAGGCTCCAAGGGAAAAAAGATTTTAAAGGTGGATTGTGAACCAAAGGGTAAAGATAAAAAGGCAAAGAAAGAAATAGTGGGTTTAGTCTGAGTGGCCTTAGAGCTTGAATTTCAAATATTTGGGTTTTATTGGGCTCACAGTTCCACAGAAGCAATCAGTAGTGTGTCTGCAAGTGTCAAATCATGACCCACTAATGAATTAAATCCTGCAATAACCCAGCTTTACCCCAGGTGAAGCTCTCTCTGCCACTAGTTACACCTGGGGAAATAGGGCCTATAATGAAATCCTGGCCCCACTGACACCAATGGTAAAAGTCAGACTTGATTTAAGGAGGCCAAGATTTTCATGCCTGATGCTCATCGTCTCGTTGGCCAGGAGGATGATTAGGGGAGGTGGGAGTACAAAGCTGGTTTGAAGAGCCAGGGAGCCTCCCTAGTGGGAAGAAGGTCAGGGTTTCATTGCCTGCCGTTGCACCACTTGAAGACTCATCAAAGAGTGAGAGCCTTACCATTAAAGGTATTGATTTCAGATCCCTAAGAGCAAAGCTTGAGACCATTAGTGCTTGCATCTCTGAGGGCACAACCAAGAGGATTTGGTAAAGGTTTGTTCACCAGAAATGTCTTGGTTGGCCCCATTCCTGGTCCTGGGCCATGCCCTCCTTGAGATGCTGCTGTCTCTCTGAGCAAAAGTGAACACTGAGTCTGGAGCTGGCTGGTGCCTATGGACCACGCTGTTGAAAGATCTCACTCCTTGCTAGGAAATGCTGAAGTAACTTTTGTAGGGACTGGGGTGTCTCCAAAGCTTCGGTACTGCAGCCTGTGTGACCTGCTTGGGTTTATAAATGTAGAACTTGCTATTGAACTGTTTTGAAAGTGTATGGGGTTTCTGTTTGAGGGCTTTGTCATAACTTTGGAGACTTGTGCCTTGGTAATTCTTTTTGCTGGCTGATTTAATGGTACTATTACCAGCTGCATATAAACATAACTTTTTTTAATTTATTTTGTTGCGTTTTTTTTTTTTAATTGGCGGAAAATGGATTTCTTATAGGCAGGATACTGTGTCCGTACATGGGTAAAATGGGCAAGGAATAGCTAATTTTTGAGCTTAGTAGCTGTCATGAATCATACGCTGTTTTCTTATAGCCCATATGCTTGACTTCACCTCATATTTCCTATATGATGGAAAAATAAAGATAAATAGCATGGTAGGTAAATTTGAGAGGTTTTAGGAACTTACAGATGTCTCTGAAGTAGCTGCAGGTATGACACATGGTAAGATATGAGTTTTACTACATTTGTAGATCTACTGCCAGAAAAATAGCCTTCCTGTCTTATTCATTTGCGTTTAAAAAAAATAATAAATGTGTGTGCTTAGGGGAAGCAGAAGGAAGAGGTTGTAAAGAGTGAAACAAAACCTTAAGCCCCAGATACCAACAGGTGCCAATGAATCACAGCTCTCTTAGTCACCATTACTGGCTGCATGAATCAATAGAAGACTCTAACTATTAAATAAAGACTCAGTCTTTGTATAAAATATTATCTGATAACCAGCCAGTCTATATTCAGTGAATGCCTCATGAAAGACTCAGACTGAGGCCTTCAAAGAGATAGCTCTCTGCACAATCATTTAGCAGAAGCAAAAGTTGAATTTTAAGAGTCTTTATATAAAAAATAATCTGCTATTATTATAAACATAAATTAAGTTTTTAATTGAATGAGAATGAGCACTCCGGTAAAATTCTTTGGAGTGCAAAGGCTACCAGAGAAAAAGGTAATGACATTTGTGTGGCAGATGTTTGCTGAGCAGAAGGGATGGCACAGGGCCAGGGGCCGCGGTGGCTCGGGCTCTGCAGGGCGGGTGGGCCCGAGCCCCCGTATCACTCCCTTTCCAACAGCAGCGACCTCAGTCCAGCCGCAGCAATTGGTGAACTGTGTGGGTTCGTGTCTGTGCACAGCAGTGTATGTTGCTGGTGTCCGGAGCCGAGGACACATCCATTGCATCTACTGCCTGTAGAAATGTTGAATCACATACAGTCACCTACCCCAAAATGCCACTGAAAATAGTGACTATTCAGATTTTCTTTCAGTTGGTAGTGTTTTTCGAAGGTGAGAAGATGTGCATTTTTTCATTAAAACCGAGGTTTTTCAAGAACGAACATGTTCTGTGACAGTTGTCTCTTGAGTTGCTAATCCATTTTTCCACCTCCTTCTCCATTAACGTTTGGTGGAGAGTTTTCATCCAGTCTCTATAAAGACTACTCATTTAATGAATCTTCTAGCAGAACTAGCAGGGCGTAATAAAAAGATGTTTAATCCCTTCTTACGCCGAACAACATACAGGCAACAGATATTTTCAGTTTGATTCACCTGGAGTTGTTGTGGGGGCTCTTAAGAGTCTGGTTGCATTTCTCAAGTCTATTTGGAAGATTTTAAGCAGCAGCTGATCTCCCAGTATCTAACATGTCATTTGCATCAGTGCTTTTGAGATGCTTAATCTTCAGGAAAGGTTCCTGATGTCTGGCTGGTAGGGGTTGAGGAGGACAGCCCTGCGTGGGGATGGTGGGGACATGCGTGGGGGGACACAGGGTGGGTGCTCACCCGCTGCTCCCCAGGACCAGGTCCTCTTCGGCCACTGCGCTCGGCAAAGCTGTGTCGCTGGGATGCTGCTGTCTGGGAGAGGGATGGGCTTTGCTCTGCAAGAGCCAAGCGCTGTTCTGTACTGCTGATGCTTCGGGTAATTAAATAATAGAAACAAAATGATTAATAATGTTCTTTTCTAAGGCGTGGAGAAGGCTGAAGGCCTGGAGAGGGGCCACTGAATTTGACTAAATAAACTTAGCAGAAAAGGAAGATTTTCAGCAATTATCGGCTCATTTTTTCCTCAGGCTTTCTAGCCTGTTGCTTTAACTTACTGCCTTAAGACACACCTTACACCCTCATCACATTTTGCCTTGGGCCATTCTGCTCCTCTTTGACAGCTGCGTAGGGCAAAAGGAAATCAGCCCACCACAAACGTTTTCTTGTAACTTCATAACAAGGGGATCTGAAGCAGTCAAACCTTTGGAGGTTCAGACCCTGCTTTAAAAAGCAAGATAAAATTAGGACCTGAAAACCAGGCATTGCCCTTTGCTGCCCCAGCTGTATATCCAGTTGGGCTGCTGTCTACACAAATTAATAGCCATTAGCAGCAATTTGGTTACCTGAATTCCTGAAGGCCTGGTGATAATTAGAAGCCAAATTGCTGAATTGGCAGCAAATGGTTACCTGAATTGCTGAAGTTGTGGTGTTGATTAGAAGCCAGATCGCAGCCAGTGGAGCTGCTGTTCTGTGCCTGGCTGGCAATGCCCATCCGTGGGGAAGCGCTGGGATGTGGCTGGGTCTGGATGGCAGCATCTGGGGACAGGTCAGGAGAGGCTGGGCATGTGGGCAGAGCCGTTTGCCCTCTGGCAGGACAGTCTTGATGGGATGATTAGTGTTCAAGCTAAATCACCTCAGCACTCCTCTGGCCGCTGGCCATCCGACAGCAGGGAAAGGTGGCCCTGGGAACTGTGCTGGCAGATGCAGGACTGTGGTCACACACCTTGCCGTGGAAGCAGATCTTCCTTGTGCAAGCTGCTCGGTTGTCTTCATTGTGCACAAGCTGGCTTCGTCCATGGCTGTGAATGTGCCTCGTGTGCCTTGAAGAACGTTGCTGCAGCACAGCGGGTTGCACCAGGGCTATGGTTGCACCAGCTATGCACGTGGCATGTTTTTGATGTCTAGTGGAGATGGAAGTTGTTGAGGGTTTCAGGTCAGTATCACCTCTATACTATAGATGTTTGGTGTTTGCTAAAACACTGAGTCAGGAGTGTCTGTGAGGGAGTGACAAAGGCACTGGGAAGACAAATGCCCTGATGCTGCACTTATGGACATTACAGTTCAGTGACGTTGAACTTGTGCTCCATTGCCATCATCTGCCAATGGTCCTTACCACAGGTGGGTGGTGGATCCAGCAATGACTAGGAAATAATGAAAACCTGCTCCATCTTCCCACACAGACAAGCCAGCAAACAAACTGCAGAAAAAGAAAAGTAAATTAATGTGCCGTCAGTGTTTAGGATCTTTTGTTTTCTCTGGAGATGGGTGCAAGGGAGTCTTGGGACTGCTTTGGGAAGGTCAGTGGACCTTTGAATGGCAAAAGCTGGAGGGATCCAGTTGGATCTTGCTCCAATATCCATGTGTGAAGACAAGGCAGACAATGAGCTGCATTTTAGTTTCTTTGTGTTTTATTGAGACTTCTTTCTTTGAATCTCTTTAGAAAATGCACACTCAGGCATTCTTCCACACGCCTGTCCCTTTCTGCAGAGGAGGAATGGAGAGGTGGTTGTGGTTTTACTGTGAATGTGACTCTACCTGTCTGAACTAGTGAGAGATTAAGAAACTTGCCCAAGGTCACAAATAATTCACGGACTTTGCCTGATGATTTTCAATACAACATGTGCTCCAGCACAAGTCCTCTTTAGAGAGTTTGAGTTTGTTTTACTGTGTTTACTTGTATATGTTGACTTCCTGGTTTTTGTACAATTAGTAGTGCTCTGCCTGAAAGCCTGGTTTGAAGGAAAGTTGGTGTATTCTTCCCAGGAATAAATCTGTCTGCAGACTTGATAATGGTTGAGGATCTGGGCCTTTCCATCTTCACTGTTCTTTCTCCAAATTTGCGTTGGAAAATCTTGAAGGGATGTTCTTATGGCTCTGAAATGTACTGCCCAGTTCTGACTTCAGTCTGCAACTGTGACACATGGCTGTAAACTCAGCTATGCACATCCTGACCCCCTCGCCAGCCGTGTGGTCAACCTCTCAAATCTTGCTGGAAGAACAGTTGGAGGTTCACGGCACCGCTCCATGGTGCATCCAACAGGGATAGAAACAAAACTGCAAAGCAGTAGCTGCTGGCTATTAAAAAGCATAATTAAAAATTTAATTACTTCTGAAAATAGTAGTGTCACTGGCTAGACATGCAAATCCCACTGCAAGCCAAGTAAGAAATTCAGGTTTCCAGGAGGACCCTTGTTGGGTGCACTTATGAGAGTGGAGTGAGAGGATGGGATCCCAGTAAGACAGGCAATGGGATCTAACCTGTCCTGGTTAGATCACCCTCCCCAAACTGCCTTCTTTCCCCAGGAGGCTGTCTGTCCGTCTGTCTGCCTCTCGCTGCCGTACTTATCTGATGGTTGAAGTCACTTACTCTTATTTACGTTGCCCATAGGGCATGTTGGATCAGAGCACATTCCCTCTCTTGTTACAGTTGATGAATGCAGCCCTATTAAAATATCATCTCATCCTCATGCTAGATTGCAGTCTAAGATAATATGTGTTTTTTCTATATCGTTTATACAAGAAAGATTGTTAAATGCCAGACCCAGTAAATATTTCAAGATCCACTGCGTTGCTGAGAACAGTTTCTCCCCGGGCATATGTTTCAGAGCCAAAGAAAACACTTTAAAAATTTCCTTCCTGTTTAATTTTTTTAAAGAGCATTTTCCCTATATCTCTTACTGAAATGACAAGTTGTCATGTTCCATGATCTTATTGCAGTTGCAGATGTACCGCAGCAGGGAATCTGCCCAAGTTTACATCTAAAATCATAAGACCCCGATTCTGATTTTTTTTATCAGTTTCAATCTTCCTAGGGCTTCCAGCTTTACCTCATTGTAATCAAGATCAGAATTGCTCCTAATTATCACACTTAACTCCTGTGGAGTGCTTTACACTTTCCAGGCTCTCTATATTCATCTATTAATTAATCCCTAAAGCAGTGTTACATTCCCACTAGACAAATGGGAAACCAAAGCGTGAGGGTGAGAAGAACTTGCCAAAAGGCAGAGGTGCTGGGGCTGGTGGTGACACCATCTGCGCAGGAGCCTGGGTCCTTCCCCACCCACCCGTTCCTCGCGGAGCCCTGGTCATGAGAAACATCACCCCAGGGTCCTGGAAAGATCCCACAGTGGGATCTGGGTTCCCCTGGATTTTGGAGGCTAGGTGGTGGTTGGGAAAAAGAAAATCTTGTAAGAGAAACAGAAAAAGGTTGTAAGGTGTCTCACGGACTGCAGGCCTCCGTGTGCATTGCTGAGCTTCCAAGAGGAGGGGGCCAGAGGGACAGCCAGGCACTAGAAATAAAAACTCAGACTACTGAAACCTTCCCTTAGAGAGATATTATGGAAAAGCACATTCAGGAGTAGCCATATGTCTGAAAAGCTTACAGATCCGTACACCTAATGCAAAAAAAGGTGATGGTCTTTACCCGTGGTGAAACTAGATTTGTCCCATATTTCAAGCATTTGCTCCATGCTCTGAAGACCTCGCTGTCCTGGGCAGATGTTAAGAAGGTTGATGACACTGGGGAGCAAAACAGCTCCGGGAGGAAGAGAACATCCCCAGTTCTAATCCTAGTATATCTTTGCAGTTTATTCTCTCTCGAGCCCTTACTGGGCGGGTTGTCCTTCCCAGCGTGCCAGTGCAGGGAAGTTTCTGGGTGTAGTTGTATCCCCAAAACAGCTCTGTGCAAGCTGCCCAGGATAAATCCCTGCATAGGTTCTGGAATAAAAGCCATGGCTACACAGAGACATGCTTCCAGAATAAGCTAAATTTTATTCCAGAATAATATCCAGGCAGGATATTTTACTGGCCTATCTATAGTGGATTAATTATTCTAGTACTGCTGTTCTGGGAAGGTATTTCCCTGTAGACAAGCCTATGAAGGGTAAAGGGGAAATGTGAGCTTGTTGAGATATTGGGCAGAAGGGTGGGATGTCTAAAAGTTCAGCTAAGCTTCAAATAAATGAATTGAAACCTTTGGAGGTTTCCCTATCTCTTCTCATGGAGATCAGATCACTTGTGTCAAAGAGCGTAAAAAGGACTGAAATGCAAATTTTTTCATACTAAGTTGGTTAGTTGGAGCGGGAAAAAGAAAGAAGTGACTTCAAGAGGAAAAGCAGGTTACAGTGACTTTAGATTGTGATTTTTTTTTTTTTTGGAAGGTGTGAGTCATTAGGAAAGAAGGGGGGGAGAATAATTTTCTCTGGTCGCTATGCAGTAGTGCAGAACAGTTGTTCCTGTGTTTATTTCTGTGTTTTCCAGCACAGAAATTATTGGCATGCACCATTGTGAGATAGGGATTGTGCAAACTGAAATAGAAGAGCAAATATTCTCCAATACAATAGCAACTGATGCCAACTGTAACACCTGACACAAATATGTTAAACATATCACAGAAGGAGGGATCATTAAATGAAACAAGTATTATTTTAACTTTCATTTCCTGAAGGGTTTTTTGTTTGTTTTATTTGTCTTTTTTTAAGACTAACTGGAACAATTGCACTGGACTGGAATTGCAACCAAGTGCAGAGAAGAAATCTTTGATTTCTCCTTTTGTATTACAGAGTCTGAAAACAGAGAAAAGTACTTCATTAAAAATAGGGGCAGTAGGAGGTAGAATGGTTTATTCTTCTTACAGTGTGTTAATATTTTGGTTCAATATTTCATTAATGCACGTTTACATGCCTTTCTACTTAAGAAAAATTGTAAAATACAAGCAAAACCAGTTGTTGTTTGTGTTCCTCCTGCAGGTCCTCTCCCCTGTGCATGTGGGTATTTGTCCCTTTCCCCCATTTTATTTTCTTTTTAAACCCTGAGGTTGATAAAAGTCAGATTGTTATCAAATTGTTTACATTGTTGCCTACCCTAAAATCAGGCCTTTTCAAGAAAATTAACTTAAGAGCGCCCAAGTCTGTCGACATGGTATCGTCTGTTGAAAATGCCTCTGGTTATGGCTGCTTTTCTCAGGTTGCTTACAGGTACATGAACCATTGCAGCATTTTTCTTTTGCTTTAGCTGGCCTTGCTTTTATGTTTGTCTTTTGGGGTTTTTGAGCAGATTCATAGTCACACAGGAGATGCTGCAGCGTTGCCCTGGGCTGCCCATGGTTCCACACCTTTACACGGGGCGCTCGGTGCCATGGCTGCTGCGGGCCCCGGCAGCGTTCATGTCCCTGTGGTTGCTGTTACAGGTTGTGGAGCAGCTTGGTGGCTTCTTGCCTGTGCTGTGGGATGCAGCAAGGTCTCGGGCGTTGGAGCAACCTCAGCACGGTCTCTGCTGTAGGCAGCTGATAGTTTAGCCCAAGCATCCCGACTAACATTCCCAGGGCAAATCCCTGCTTGGGCTATTGCATCCATGGTCTTCCTCTGTTTACCTCTCTCTAGAGGGGCACTCTGTGCTCTCCAGAGTGAGGGATGGCTTGCTCAAGGACCTGAGCGCAGCAGTCCTCCTCCCTCCTGGCCACCTCTCCCGGCGGTTCCCTCCCTGGGGAAGGCAACTGCTTGTCCTGACCCTGTGTGAGGAGAGACCCAAGAGCACAACTGAGAGCTCTCAAACGCTTCTGGGCTCACCAGAGCAGGCACAAAGTACACAGCAGGAGAACATCTACCTACGGAGAGTTTGGGGAAATTACTCTTCTTGCATATCTAGTCCTAGCCTTGAGCTGTCCCTCTCCATCCCACAGAGTTCCTCTCTCTCCTAGCATGGATGTATTTGTTTTTCACTGGTCCTTTGATTTGCAGGTCGTTTGATACCTGCATTTCTTCTCTCCCAAAGTTTAACTCTTCTACAAAAGAGCCTTAAATGTATTTTCTGTATGTTCATGGTTAGGCTAGCAGAGCCATTCACACAGGCTAAGAAAAGCCAGCCAAGCAGGTCAGAGAAAAGAAAGCCTTCGTATGCTTTGTGGATTCCTGTCATGGTTGGTGAAACTGGCAGGATGGGAGAAAAAAATGTGTTTGTGTGTATGTGGAAATCTTTGTAGCTCCAGTCTAGACCTTCCCTGCTGTTTAGGGAATGAGGGAAACTGCAGCTGGAGCAGCGAGGCTGGGTGAACTCATAATAGTCCCATTGACATCGGCCTGTGCTCAGTGGATGTGCAGCCCCAACACCCTGTCAGGGACAATGTCTCGCACTTGTGCTGACGCTCCCTTGTGACTGCAGGACCCTGGCTAACACCAATTGTGCTGCTTTGTCACCCAACAGCCGTAATACTGGGGACACTTCCTCTGAGCTTTAAGTAGATCCAGGAGAGCTGTAGATCAGATGTTGCAAAAGTAAACAGCACTTTAGCACCCCGTTTATACAGGAACATGTATGAGGTATGATAAGAGTAGCTTTTCCTTCCATAGTGCCATCAGTGCTCTCCACTTGTGATGTGAGAAAATCGCATACACTACCTTGGAGACTGAAACACGTGGAGGTTGGCCAAAGGCAGTGCGTTGAGCCATATGTTGACCCAAATCATCAGGAGATTCTGTGCATTTCACATCCCAGCTTTGTTGTGTTCAGGCCCTCCCTTCTATTTGTCAGGCTTCCAGGGACTGATGTCTGGAGTTCCCACCCTGTCTGCCACCCAGTCCCAGTGAGATTTTTGCTGGAACAGAAGCCTTTGATTTTTCATTTTGAAATAACTTTGGGGGTGGAAATTTCTTTCCTGGGTGTTTTTTTTTTAAGATTTTGGATTAAAAGAATAAAAAGGCTGTATCCAAAACAAAACCTTTTATGTTGAGAGCAAATAAAATATTGCCCCCCCCCCTTTTTTTTTTTCTTCCTTCCCCTTCCCTCCCTGCCTTTTCCTAATTTTATAATGGTTTAAAACACAAACTGGAGTCAACCAGAAATGATGTTACAGTGCTATTATCCTCTTTTTTCCTTCCTTTGATTGGCATGGATGCATTGCCCTGCCTGCATCCTGACTTCCCCAGAAGACACTTCCCAGGAGCCTCTTTCTCCTTAGAACTCCAGCCCCAGCCCCCCAGGTTGTTCCTGTATGTACCAGATTAATGACATCAGCTCTGACAGTCTGTATTTGTGGCTGCAAAAATAGCAAGGTGGTGACTCAAAATGAAAAGTGCTTTCCAAGTGGTTATGTTGTATTTAGTATATTAAGCACCACCCCTCAGAGGAGGCGGATGAGTGTGGAGGAGGAAGAGGTTGTTTTGGAGACTTTGTGCGAAACTTCTTTTGACTGACAGCATTCTGTGACAGTTCCCAAAAGCAGGGCTTTTTACTGGCTCCTGAGTTTGCTTATCTTTTGGTAAATCTCCTCCCCAGCCTACTGCCTCTCCTTCTTGGGGTACTGAGGCATTGTAAAGAAACAACAAAAGAAATACCCGGCAGGATACCCCCACAGCTCAGGGACATGTGATGAGTGCAGCTCAAGAGTCAGTTCTCAGCAGATGGGCTTGTAGCTGAGTGACAGCTCCTGCAGCCTTCAGAGTCGTTTTGGCCCTGGTAATTGGAATTTTGATCGTGTGTCCTGATTATTTTCTGAGCTGCTGCTGACTTTTAAGACCTACTGCATGGCTAACTGATGGAAAATAAAACCTTTATAAGTGCTACCAGCAGCAAGGGAGGGGGAGGATTTTATTATGAAAGCTGTATATGGCACACTGGCCTGTGCTATAACTGTGTATTGCAATTGTGCTCTGCAAACTTTGCCCCTGCAGACTGATGGAAAATGGCTAGATGGAGCATGGATTCATTTTCTAAAGGAAATGAGGATATAAATTCATTTAAGAAATGACATGCCAATTTTTCTTGCTCCATTTTCCTCTCATAATAAACGGTACAGCTGCCAGGAATTTTTGTGAAAATAACACTTGCTTTCTTCTTTTCTTTTTTTTTTTTTTTTAAATCCTGCTCAAATGTTATAAAAGACCTGGAGCCAGATATATCACATTTAAGATCTCGGCAGAGGTAAACCTTACTAAACAAATGAAGATCAGTCCCTGTCCCCATTGACTGCTGACAATGATAGTGACATAGGCCGCAACATTACTTCCTCAAAACTTGGAGAAAATATATAACCCATTTACTTAATGGACTGAGCTATAATGTCATCAGTTAAGTGAATCCTGTGAATAAAGAACAAGATGAAGTAATTGCTTCCAAAACATCTCTGGAATGAAGTAAAGCTTCACAGTGACTGGTCTCCTGGGATCCCATTGATAACCTCTTATGAACAAAGTTTCTTCTGTGATGGAGAGATCCTTTTCCAGCAGTTATTAAGGACTTCGTTCACTGGCCAGCGTTAAAGGGGACAGCTTGAGCTGACCCCACTGTGACTGGGTTTGTGCATTGCCATCTTGGTTTGGTTTAAATCACAGCAGCTGGAATAAGTGCCCCTTCTAACTTCACTGATTAAAATTGTTAGAGGCATAGTGCCAAGTGCTTTTAAGCTTGTAAGGGGGTATAATAAAAGTCTTAATGCCTCCAGAATAGGCTGTTCTAATGATCTGAGCACAACCCCAGAAGTCAGGCTGCTTGACCAGTGTCCCAGGAGCACTGTGCAGAGCTGGGAGGTAGTCACCATGCGTCGACCCCGTGGTGCTGAGATGCATGTACCTTCATGAGGTGGGCACTTGGGCAGTGCAGATCAGCTCTGGAAGAGCCAGGGGCCACCACTGCAGAGATGTGGCTCTCTTGCCACTGGGACCCAAGTCTCTGCTGCCATGTGGACACAGGGCTGCTGGCTCAGCCCCAAACCTAGAGCTTTGCTCTATGGCTGCAGCTCGGAACACCAGCCCTATGCCTCCCGCTCTCCACTTTGCTTTTGAATCCTTGTGTGGCCAAATCTGGGGGGAAAACAATCTGAATTGGCAAACTGGCATGCATATACTTTATTTCAGCTATATTTCTGGAGATGCTGAACACCTGTAGGTCCTATGTACAGCATTTACAAACACAGCCAAGAAAGGAGGCAGAAAGCTGGGGGGTGTGTCCCAACTGAGACAGTTTCAAAACAAATGAAGAAACTCTACTGGTCCCGTGTTGCAATCTCCATTCCTTGATTGCTGTGGGAGACCAGCAGGAGCAAAGTCTGCAGCATTTGCAGCTTAGCTTTCACTTGGCTTTGGCTTTTTTCTTAAGAGGTAAATAAACTGGAGATAAAAGGCTAGTATGACATCCCACAGCAAAAGCAGGGAACGAGAAGCTTACCAGTCACTGAGTAGCTTGTCGCTGTCTCTGTAGATACTCTCATTGCTCCAGGATTTCAGGGGCATTGGACCCCTGAGATCTAGGTGTAGGTTGTCTTCTGATAATGAAAAGAAACAACTGTTGGAAATGCTGGTTTTGTAGTCCACAGGGTAGAAGAGTTGTTTTCCTGAATCTCTGCAGCTTTTACTGGTAACCTGTGGTAGAATCGGGAGACTGGGTTGGAAGGGACATCTGGGGGTCTTCTTGTCCAGCTGTCTGCTCAGGGCAGGGCTATTTTCAAAATCAAATCAGGTCATATAAAATAATCAGTTTAGCCCTTGTTTATCATTTTTAGAGGTTTCTGCCTCTGTAGCCACAAAGAGGTAATCTGGCATTTGGCACAATCAATTGAGCAGAAATTTCCAGCTCTGGAGCACAGAGGCAAGAAACTCTCAAGGTAGGTCAGCCGTGGGCAGGACAGCTCATTCCTTTGTAGCAGATCGATTTGTCGAAGTTCCCACCTCTGATTCCCACCTTCCCTCCCATCCTCACTGCCTGAAGGTTGTGGGACCCTCATGGTTGTGCAGAAATAAAGTGTTTGTGTGGCTGTGTTCCGGGCATCAAAAACCTTGGGGAGCAGGGGCAGGAATGGGAATGGTCATAGTTCACCAACTGCGCTTATGAAGCAAAATTAGAAGCCCTCCCTCGTTCCTGACTCTCCTTCCTTATCCTTTGCACAATGCCCCTAACTGCCCTTCTCATGTAATTTTTGTACTTCCCTCAGCAATGTTATTTGCACAGTGGTTTTTTTTTTCCTCACATGCTTATTTTTCTGGCTACTTCACATTGGCTGAAATGTTGAGTTCTTTCCATCTGACTTAGAGGTTTCTGGTCTTAAAATTGCCCTGGAAAAATTTAAGTGCTTAATTAACATGCAACTGCTTGGAAGGGAAGAGAAAAAGGAAATACACAATCACATTCTTTTTGTTTGACAGAGAGGAAAGACCTGTGGTACAAAACACAAAAAGCTGGGTTTTATCAAGGGATCTGGATTCTTTTTCTGTCCCAGTGCCTTCTGTGATTTCCAGCCAATGCCTGATCTCTGAGCCTCCTTGCCTACCTCCTGCTATTGTGTCTTGCTTTTCTTTCCTTTTCACTTTTCTTATTTGTTGAGGTGGTGAGCAGTTTTGGGCAGGCACCATCCAACCTAAAAAGTACCTGTTTGAACTAGCAAAATACCTGCCCTGTGATCCTTTTGCACTCAGTGGGGAAGAGAGAGACCTCAGAATGATTCAGATCTGGAGTGGGATAAACCACAGCTCTTAATGGAGCTCTTCTTTCATTTACCTGCACTGGGAACATAAAACTTCTGTGTTGCTAGCCTAGACAAAGAAAACCTAGTGGGAGCCTATGCAGGCTGGAGCATATGCAGTGTTTATCACTAGCAGCTCAGCTGAAAACTTAATACCTAAATATAAAAAATCATAATCATAGGAAAAGCTACTTTTCCTGGGTTTCTTTCACACAGAGGATGTCATTGCAGTATCAGAGCAAGCAGAGAAGAAATGGCTTGAGCTCTCTTTTGTAATAGCAGTGAAGGACTGTAAGCAAAGTCAAGCACTGTTCTTCTGGGAATAAATAAAAGAGCAGGCATCCGTGTTAGAGCAACCCTTATGGAAACTTAAGAGGAAACTTAAGTCCTGATACTTTGCGAAGCAAAGAAGAATAATGAAGATGCAGTGATTGGAGTGGGGAGTTTGCCCTGTCGGGTTGTTCTTTAGTGGAAGTGAGTACGGTGTAGCTCTGTGTGATGAGCAGACTGCCGCCTTATAGCTGATATGGGTGGAAGAATTATTTTGAACGGGAAAGGAACTGCATGGTGTTTAGATACTTGGCTTCTAAATGCAAAAACTTGTGGGATTAAGATAGCAAAATGTTGAACACCAACTAGAAGTCTTGCTGAAAAAAACCAAACCACCACCAAACCAAAAAAAAAAACCACCTACCCTCAAACCTCTCGATAGGCCAAATGCTCTTTTGAATTGTGGTATTTTATCTGAGAACTGAAATAACAATGGAGCACAGAGGTCAGTAAGATGTTTCTGAAGGCAGTTGCAACTGCTGGGTGTGAGGATGGAAGAACAGGTCTCTGTTTTGGTGTAGTCACCCTTTGTCCACACTCGTAATTTTCCTTACATCCTGGCTGCCCTCTCCTTCCTGCACTATTCCCCCCTTATCTGTGCTCCCTTTATGTATCTTTCCACTTGGATTATTTTTGATATGCACTTTTTCCTCAAAAAATCATTAAGATAATCTGTCATTTGCCACTGATTTTTTCTGGTTTGTTTCCCTTCCTACTGTGTGCTGGGGTCATCCTTAGCTCTAGCTCTGGAAGATGGGAGGTCCCTTTTCCCTTTTCTGTTCCCCCCCCCCTTTTCTCCATTCTGCTGCCATAAGCTCTGTGAGGAAGCACTCCTGCATGTGCTGAGTTGTAGGACTCATCAGCCAGCAAGTGGGTGACAGTCTCTACGGTAGCTAACATAGCCATTGGTTAGGTAAAATAGCAATCAAATTCTAATAGTTAATTTGCTAAAGCCTTTTCTCACAGACGGATTTCCTGCTACAAAACTATGACTCAGACACCACAATTTTCAGTGGTCCATTCTCAAAGGCTGAATGTTTTTCACCCAACAGGGTACTGAATCCAGTCCCTAGGATATGTTTAGGTGTTTGTGCAAGCACCATATCGAGGTGGTGTTGTTATGGTAACTCTTCTGTATTAGTCTTGATTCCGCATATAGTGCAATTATGAATGCTGTTGTTTTAAAATAATCTGAGCTGTCTCCAGTCCAGGGAGCCAGTATTGCTCAGTAAGACCTGCACATCCACACTGAGGCAGAGCTGCTTTACCACGTGTTGTTAAAATAAAAAGTTGATAATGGAAAGTAACACTGGAAATATTTCTGTAGAAAATCAATGGAGAAGTCCACACTTCTCTTGAGGTTTTCTCCACAGCTATGAGACACCTACTTTTTTTTTCTTTTTAAATTAATTCAGGCTTGGTTCCCAGGTAATCACATGAGTCCAAATGAGCATTGTACTAATTGAAATGATTATATAAACTCTGATACTTACACAGAGGTGCTTTAGATAAGCCTTCTTTCACCCAAGTCTGTCAAAGTCCAGAAATTGTACACCCATGCCAGACCTTCCTCAGTATACCCCAAAAAAGCCAGAGGAGAGAGCCAGGAAGCAGAGGGGCACATGAAAGAGACGGTGTCCCCGTGTTTGCTCCCAGGAGAGGAGGCAGGGCCAGCTGGAAGCCCAGGGCCAGTAAAAGGCACTGACCCTGGCCACTGCAAATGGAGGGGACAGGGGACAAGGGATGTGCTTCTTGCCTTCCTGAGCAATAACTGACTCTGCTCCAAGGTGTGTGATGAAGATCTTGGCAAGCTCACCTCAAGAATAGCTCCCTCAGACCTGGTCAGGAAACTGTGACCTTCATCTCTGTAATAGAGCTGGTCCAAGCCAGCATCCTGGGCTGCAGAGCCCAGTGCACTCAAGCTGTGACCAGTTTCTTCAGATCAAAGTCTCGATTTCACAGCTACAAACTTCCTCTTAACTAGCAGCCTCTGGCCCAAAGCCTCTTTCTCCTGGCCACCTCTGCAACCTTGGCCTCCTGTGAGGTTCACGTGGACAGCACCGCCGTGCAAGGACCTGCACTTGCCCCCTCCCGTTCCAGGTTTAATCTGCTTTTTCACTTGGCTGGATGTGAAGCAGCTCAGATCTCAGTGTAATATTAGGGATGCACAAAACCACTCAGGACTGTGGCTCCAGTGTCCACAATTTGCCTCAAGGCTCCAAAACATTCCCTGTATGTTGCCCTGGGGACTATAAATCCCCTTCTACCTCTCCAGACTTTGACGGACAACACTTTCTCTTAAATAGACCTTCTCTGTTTTCATTCCTTTATTTATCTGGACACTTTAACATAGTAGAAGCGGATTGAAAAATGTTTCATTTAACGAGATACTTGACCCTCTGTGTGGATAACATGCCTCCAAAATGAAGGGAGGAAAGGAAGAGGCAAGGAAGGAGGGGGGAACTGTCTTTGCTCCTATTATCTTCAAAGAGTTCGACATTTCTGCAGGGTTGCTAGATAAACTGAAGGAGAGCTCTCCCATCCCTCCCCTGTCTCTGGGAGACATTGTCCTCCGCCCTGTCTGGTGCAGGGGCTGATTTCACTTTCTAACCGTTTGCTGCAGCTTGTTTTACCAGGCCTCAGCTGCAAATAAACCAGATTACCCAGCTGGGCTGGCCTCAGCAGAGGGTATTACCACTTCCAAAGACTGAAATCAAGGGTTTTCACTTCATGTTCAAGTACTGAATAAGCCTGAAACCAGTAATAGGGAAGAATGGTAAAGTGGCCAGACATCTAAAAGCGCTCCAAGCTGCATGGGACAAATGGTATCTCTTACTATGGCAATTTCCCCTTCTTGGGCAATTTTGGATGGAAGTGCCCTTTTTTTGTTTCGCTGCTAACAAAGTACTGACTGCTGCAGGTGTGAGCACTGTAAGTGCTGAGAGGATGCAGAGAGCATCTGTGCTGTTCTCAGGTTGGGTAGCGGGGTCAGAAATGGGGAAAGCAGTGACCAGAAAGGGAGGGCTGCAAGGACACAATTTGACCCAAAAGCAGTTTGGGTGTTGTTTGGCAAACAGTGCACTAGTCATCCTAGCAGGCATTGCCTCTTCCTTCCTACATCAGTGAGGGCTTCGCAGTCTCTGTAAAACCCAGCCAGTTATTGAATCGCTCAGATAAGGACTTGTGGGAGTTTGTATTTCAGGCAGCCAAGTTTGAAGCTCTTGGCCCTGGCCTTGAAGAGGAAAACGAAGCTGGTTCTAAACAAGAAGGGTGGTTCTCACATGGGTTTTTCTGTTGCCACCATGTGAGACTGGCCCGTGCATGCAACAGGCACTGAACCACAGCCACCAAACACATCCAGACTGCCAGCTGGACTTCAACCAGACATCCAAAGGTGAAATCTTATCTCCATGCCTGAGAGAAAACAGGAGGAGATGCAGATGGTCCCAATAAACCATTGCGGGAAACAAAGTACACTTGATAAGGAGCAAGGGAAAAGGAGGACGAGAATTCCTAATGTCAGTGATTCTGTTAAAGATTTTGACCATGCCTTATGGGAAACTGCAAAGTTAAAATATAAATAAACTGACTTTAAAACCTCATTATTGCAACAGTAGCGGGTGAGTTGAATTTAAATTACCTTCTGTAATTCTTGGAATGTCTAATGCTCTAAGAAAGTGTGATGTTTTTCTTACTTCTTACATAACTTTTTTTTTTTGGTCAAATTGCTGAAGCAGTGTATTGATATTTTTTTAAGGCAGAGATTATCAAGCCTGTTATCAGCTGTTTACAATTAAGATGCAAGGCAGGGAACTAACAATTCAAGAGTAGGGGATTCTTCTCAAAGTCTTGCCCAAGGATCCTAACCCTTTTCTCAAAAGTCTGTGAGCATTGGAGGAAGATATGAATGGAAGCATCCTATTAGTGTCTGTCATTTCATTTTATTTATCTGCTGAGTGCAGCGCAGAGAGGGAATCATTTCCCAGCTCTAATTTACTGTAGGTCTTGTTCACAAATAGGACCTAAGTGCGGCAGACTACATTGTGCATTTGCTCTTTGCATTCTGAAAGACCCATTGGCTTGAGAAACAGGCAGTTGTGTATGTGCTCATAAACAGTGAAAATCAGGCATCTGCACATATAAGATCTAATTTGAAGGTTTAGTTTTGTCTTCACCATTGGCATAGGAATGAGCATTACATCAGCAAGGGCACAGTTGAGCCGCCTCAATGGCTCAGCATTTTGGGATAAGTCCATGCAGACCTGTTCTGTCTTATTGATTAGAATTAATTTAATAATATTATGCTTCTACTGAACCCAAAATGATCCTGTAAACCCTAGTGGGTTTTTTTTTCACTTTCTAAAATGGTATATGAAACAAGGAAATCTACGGGACACTCAGACTGACTGCTGATTCATTTCTGATTCATAAAAATAAACAGATAGCAAGACATATGTCTGAGCCAAACAGCATTTACTCTGTGGGAACATGTAAATGTAATAACACTCTTTAACAGGGTTAAACAATATTAGCCCTCTGATTTGTCATTATTAGTGTCACTAATTCTAGTTTCATGAACATCACTGAAAATATATGGCACGCAAAAAACAACTACCATAATGTGAGCACATCCATCTGTCTTTCCAGAAGAAAAACAGGCTTGGCAGGGACTGCAGTTCTGCAAGGATTTGAAACAACAACTTTTTATTCATTAAAGTGTGGTTATGGTCTGAAAATGGACTTGGGGGAGAGAAGGAGGGAGGGGAAAAAATGATCTCTCATTACAGACAGCACTTAGCTATTCCAGTTTGTCTTCCATTGGCAATCTGCACTGACAGATACAATGGCTTATTACTGCCCCTGTTGAAGCCAATGGAAAAAATCCCTGTTGAATTCAGTGGGAGAAAGAACAGACCCCAAATCTGGACTCCTGTCAACAGTGAGGAGCCAATATCAGTCTAAACAGAGCAAATTTGGTTTCTTCTCTGCCCCATGTGTCTTCAGCAAATTGCCAGCTAAGTGTTGAATCCAGACTCTTTATAGCTCTTGAGGAGGGCAGCTGGTCGGGCTTTGCCAACCTTGTGAAATATTTACTAGCTTTGCAGAACATGATTGACTTTTGCAAGCCAGTTCTCTGACTTCAGGTTAGGGCTCACCTCTGTACCAGGACACTGGTGTCCATGTTCACGTGTACATGAAGGCAGTGGTGACATGCGGCACCTGCAGAGGGATGCGCTTCCCCGGAGCCACAGCCTGGACCAGGCCTGTTCTCCGGCGTGTTCCTGCCTCGCTCTCTCTCCCTCCCTCCTCGCCTCCTGCACACATCATTTGTGCTCTGCCCGTGCCTCCCGTGCTGTACAAAACCTGGTGCAGTGGGGTACCTCTGAGCTGCGAGGGGCTAAGAGCAATAAATAACAGTACCTCAAGGGGAAGAACCGCCTCTGGCGCAAATGAAGGGTCAGGCTGTGATGAAGCACTGAGCTGGAAAGACAGACTGAGCCATCTTCTGCCCCTTGCACGTGCCAAATAGGCCAGGGATGACCACAGCCCGCGTGGGAGCTCAGGAGGACACGGGTTTCTCCTGAGGCTAGTTCCCTCCAAAGGGTAACCATACCCAGCAGGGAGCTCCAGCTCTTTCCCTGCTCCACCAGCAAGAGGAGACGGGCTGATCAGGATGGGCGGACAGGGGACACATGCACTGGACTCTGGCTGCAGGAGTGGGAGGAGATGGCGCCAGAAGAGGGTTTCAGAGTGGCCTCTGCCTTATTAATCTGTTCTAAAAGCCAGGAGTGCAGAGAAGGTGTCAGAACTGCCTTAGGCAATTTGGTCCAGGATTTCCCTACTCCGCTATGTAGTTGGGAAGATGTTTTCCTAATGCGTAATCTCAGTCATCTTTGCTGTAAAATAAGGTGATTTCTTAAGGAACAAGAAGAGCAGTTGATTGATGTCCTCTTTATAACAAACTTCTGCATATTGGAAGACTTTTATCCTAACTTTCCTCATTCTTTTATTTTTTAGACTAAACAAACCCAATTCCTATAACCTTTTCTTACAGGTCATGTTTTCCAAATCTCTTATTGTTCCTGTTTGCTCTTCTCTGGCCTCTCACAAATTGATCTGTGTCTTTCTCAAATTACAGTGCCCAAAGCTGGGCATCCTGCTCATATTTTCCTACTTGGGATACAGGAGGACAGTCAGGGAAACAGAATTAGCATGAGATGAGGAGCTGATTTTTTAATCCTCTCCATTATCCCTCAGCTGGATAGCACTGCTGCAGGGTTTTAGGAGAAAAAAGAGCTGAAGTGCGAGCTCAGTGAAGCACAGAACATGAAATTACATCAATTCCTAGTCATGACCCACTCTTAAATTATGCCAAGTCCTAATTAACCCTGAGGTTATTGCTTTGCTCAAATAAATATTCACCTGTACGTTCACCTCTGATGGGGTTTTGGGACAGCATGAAAAGTTTGCCATGCTTCAGCTCAACTCCTGTCTCTCCACTGCATTCCTGTAGTCCCACTGCCGAGTGGATCACCACAGATATCGCTGTGCGGCTGCGGGAACAAGGAGAGGACACTGTTGTCATGTCCATGTTCTATCTGTCATCTACTGGTAGCTATTTATACTGCGCTTATCGCTGTGGTGGGGACGAGCACGGGGTAATGGTAACACATTAGAGAGCCTTTGAAGCAGAGAGCTGAAAAAAGAAAGATACTGTTGGGTTTTTAATGTGCTAGACTGAGCCTGGGAGGGAATAGCTACCTGTCACCACGCAGGGACGGCTCCACAGGCATGGCATCTCTGCAGACCCACGGCCTTCCACTGGCATTCAGAATCCCTGAGAAATCAGTCTGCATCGGAAACATGCAAATCTCTTCAGGACTGAGCTCCAGGGCTTTAATAGCAGCGTGTTTTATTCAGCCTGTTTCCCCTGTGCTCTATGTTGTCCTTTATGTGTTTTCAATATTTAAAGCCTGGTTTTCGTTACAGTATTTCTTATGGTATTTCCAACCAAGATTTTTCTTTTTCTGTGCCTCTTCATTCCAGTAAATATGTGGTTTTGTGGACTGCCCTCCTACGGTTGTGAAATCTCTGGGTGTCCATTAAGATGAAGAGAGTGATAGAAAATGAAATGAGTTTGTTGCCCAGGGCTCAGTGTTGGGGCCATTTCTGTTTAACATCTTCATTGATGATCTTGATAATAACATAGAGTGTATCATCTGTAAATTCGCAGATGACACCAAGTTAAGCAGGAGTGTTGATCTGCATGTGGACAGGGAGGGTCTACAGAGAGACCTAGATAGGTTGGATCGATGGGCCAACATTAATGGTATGAACTTCAACAAGACCAAGTGCCAGGTCCTGCACTTGGGCCACAACAACCCCATGCATCGGTACAGCCTTGGGGAAGTGTGGCTGGAAAGCTGCCCGGCGGAAAAAGACTTGGGGGTTCTAATTGACAAGCAGCTGAATATGAGCCAGCAGTGTGCCCAGGTGGCCAAGAAAGCCAACGGCATCCTGGCTTGCATTAGAAATAGTGTGACCAGTAGAAACAGGGAGGTGATTATCCCCCTGTACTCAGCACTGGTGAGGCCACACCTGGAGTATTGTGCCCAGTTTTGGGCACCTCAATACAAGAGAGATATCGAGGTGCTGGAGCGAGTGCAGAGGAGGGCAACGAAGCTGGTGAAGGGCCTGGAGCATAAATCATACGAAGAACAATTGAGGGAGCTGGGACTGTTCAGTTTGAGGAAGAGAAGGCTGAGGGGTGACCTCATCACTCTCTATAACTACTTGAAAGGACATTGTAGAGAGGTTGGTGCTGGTCTCTTCTCACAAGCAAATAGCGATAGAACAAGAGGGAATGGCTTCAAGTTGCAACAGGGTAGGTTTAGACTAGACATTAGGAAGAAATTCTTCATAGTAAGAGTGATCAGACACTGGAACGGGCTGCCCAGGGAGGTGCTTGAGTCACCATGCTTGGATGAGTTTAAGAGTCGCTTAGATGTGGTGTTGGGGGTTATGGCGTAGGGAAAAACTTTGTAGAGTAGGGTAGATGGTTGGACTCAATGATCCCAAGGGTCTTTTCCAACCTAAATGATTCTATGATTATCTATCGTAGCAGTGCTATGAAAAGGTGTGAGCTGTATCCATTTGGGCTGTGTAACACAGGTAGAGCCAGGGAGCAAGACCTGGGAGCACCCGGATTATTCATTTTGATTTTTCTTTTATTCTGTTTTTCCTCTCAATTAATTTGTAAGGAACCATCATTGCCTTTTATTGTTATAAACTAAGTTGTGCAGGAGGTTTCAAGTGAAACCATTTAATTTTCTAATCCTCCACTTCCTTCATGAAAAAAACATTCCCCAAACACTATGCATTCAGTGCCACTGGTGATGGGAAATCAAGGACCATTTTTAAATAGATTAATTTCTCCACACAGTCCTGCCATTGACAAATCCAGTTAATAATGCTACACTATTTTAGAGAACACAGAGAAATGTTATATCTACTCATTCAACCTGCAGAATAACTTAGCACTGCATGTCAGGGTTTAAAGTGGATTGTCTGTAATTAGGCTGCTATAAAACATCAGTATAGTGGTCACAGACAATAAAACCCAAGAAGGTATCTTTGCAGCAAGTCTGAGCACAGGCAGTTATACATGACTGTAACAGTCTTCCACGGGACACTCATGCAGAAGAACACGTATGTGTGTATATAAATGTATATGCACACAAGCATGCACACGCTACACAGAGTAGGTATGCCAGTTGTGTTAGTTATATATCGGCTCCAGGGAAAACAGAACTTGGGTTTGGGGAAATTTAAAGGTATTATTTTTATCTGCAGATGATTACGTCTATGTTTGTAATCCCGCAAGACACTGGGGTTTCTCTGTCCTCCTGGTCTCTTCCCTGGAGCCTACATAGGAAAATGAACAGAGGAGAAATGCAGAGATCTGTGGCTGCTCTGGAGACAGAGGCAGCCTCTTTTATGGCATGGGAGAGGAGAACCAACACTCTTCTTCCTTCAGCAATCCAAAGCACCTTATAAAGACAGATATGCTGTTGCTCTGCCAATGCAGAGGACATCCTTTGAGGGCTCTGGAGGCTTTGGAGTCACACTGGAGCCATTGCTGGCAGGTTGCAGCTCCAGGCAATTGTTCTGCCACAAGAACAGAGCTGCTTATTCCCTCTGGAAGGGGATATCAAGGGTTGGGGAGTCCCAAATGACTGGGGTGTCAGGACTCTTGGGTTGTATGGCCAACTGCACGGCCCCACCAGAGCGCTCCGGTCTCTCAGTCCCCACCGTTGCCATGCAGGGGTGGTGACCGGGAACTCGGGGGCTACAGAAGCAAATGGCCATATTGGTGGCTGTGGTGTGGCTCAGCATCACCCGGTGCAGTAGGGCTCACAGCCATGCCCATGAGGCAAGTGCGACCGAAATGCTTTACCTTACCTCAGACCAGTCTGGCTGCAGTTTGTCTACAGTGCTCGCGTCTGTCAGCTGCATGTTTAATGGCACTGGTCTCTGGAAAGATGAAATATGTGGTTGGGCAATAAAAGAAAAGCTGGAAAGAAAGATTTCTAATTTTCCCTTTAAGCCTGTCATTCGTGTCATTAATATAGATGTGATTTAGGAAGGCAATAAATTTTTCTTCTTTTTTTTCTTTCTCTTTTTGCTAAAAGCTTTGTGTACGTACCCACGGTCTGACAACCAAATGGGTCTGCCTTTCTTTTTTCCCCTCCAATATGTGGATTTCTTCTAATTCATAAAGTCAAATGGAGCAGCAGTTTCAGGAGGGGAGTGATTAAGGCTCCCTCCAAATAAAGGGCTGCATGCTGCGCCTCTGCTATTCATCAGAGCCGGAGAGGCAAGAGCTATTCCGGGCTCCTGAATAACAGGATTTTTTAAAGCATACAAAACACACCTTCAAAATATGGTAAAACAAAGCTCAGAATCTCCAAATGCCATGCTTATTTTCTGTTTATTTCTCTGTGCTTTATTTCCACTTTCCAGCATGTTCGCCAGGATGCCACTCAGCCCAGGCGCTCGCTCAGTGCCCGACTGCGGATTTGCTCAGCAAAGCACTTGGTAGTTCCTTAATTGAAGTCTGTGCTTAACTCACCAAAACTAAACGGGTTTAAGCATGTGCTTAAAGTCAAGCCTTTTATTATATAATTTGTTAAAAGAAACTTCCCAATTAGAATTGAATGCATGGGTTTGGTAATTTTTTAGGGAGGCAAAAAATGCAGAGTAGGTGATACTGCAGTGTTTCCCAAACCTGTGTCAGTTTACCAAACTATTTATGTGAGAAAAAAACAAAAATATAAAAAAGTTGAAATGTTTTTGAAGGTGTTTCTAAGCAAAACATTTCCATTTATTGCGAATTGTCCTTTTGCAATTTCTTCCAGCATTATTTAAAATGTTTAAAATACACTTATAATGTAAAAAAACCCAAGCTTTTATTTATAGTCAAACAATATCTTTTTTGACTTCAGATAACGTCTCTTTCCTTTTTGACTCGAAAGATTTTTTACAAACATTCAAGTTTCTCTGAAACAGAAATACTGAGTTGTTTTTAGAGTAATATTTATCAGCATTTATTCTTACAAATACTGATTATTGACTACAAGACTTTGTTTCTTTAGTTAAGCCATTCTCTTAAAGAACAACACAAAAGCGCCATTGGACATACTAAAGCCGGCGCAGTGTCTGTGTCTCGGGGTGCCCGGCCCAGGTGGGCTTCTTTCCAGCAAGGGCTGGGGGAGCTGCAATACCAGCTTGTGCCAACCCAGAGCCAAGGACAGGTTTCAGTCTTCCCTTCAGGCTGGGAACTCTGCAGCTTCCCAGCTCCAGCTCCACCTCCAGCAAGCCAGGATTTTCCAAAGAAATGCTTTCCAACAGTGTTTTCCAAAGAAAAGGGAGAAGAGGGGAGACACAAAAACAAGCACACAAAAATTAGAGTTCTCTCTATACATTAAAATTAAAGGGGGAACGTGGACTGGCTTTTTTTGTTTGCAATTCAGTTAAAGATGAGCCCCATCTCCGTGTCATTGGATACGTTCAGGGAAACCTGGCAGAGGGCAGTGAATGGCTGCGGCGCAGAGGAGCAGGGGCTTGTTCTGCAGACAGGAAACCAAATGGCTGTGACCTGTCAGAGGGTCTGTTGCAGGGCTGGTGACTGATCCACAGCCCCCCAAATATCAGTCCAGCACCACTGTCATAATACTATCTTCTCCATGCAGTTAAGATAAAATTATAGATGACTAGAAATTGTACTCCTACATACTGAGTGTATCAAATGGATGGTGGAGTTCCTCAGAGACTGAGCATTTGTTGAAATGCGAGATATTACTTCCTGATTCCCCACTATGTTTTATGGTGTGGCAAATTTATTATGGAGATAATATTCAATGCCCACATTTAACTGAATTTAAATCCAGGAGAACGTATCCAGGTCAGGTTTTTTTCTCATCGCTTTTAATGGCTGCAAACATCCTGCACATGTGAATGATGGTAACAGAACGTCCGCTGTGTTTGCTGAGGTACAATGGAGTGAACACTTTGGTACAACATGGTGAATGTTTCATGAAAAGAATATCAAATGGACTGTCTAAAACCCTCAGAGACTGTCTGCTCTGCACTCAAACGCAGGGCATTATTTCATGATTCCCTATGATCCCTTTGGCATTGTAATCCTAAACTGTGCAAAGAGAATTGGATGAAGGTGGATTACAAATTCTAGTCCATATAAAGAACCTGTAATTATTTGTTAAACTGTTGTGTTTAGTCTCCTGTTCTGCTCTCTCCAGACTGGGCTATACAGTATTTTCTCCTTTAACGCCCTGCCTGTATTAGTGCTCTATAAGAACTCCTATTTTCTCACAGGCTTGGAGATAAGATTTCTCCTTCAGATCCCAGGCGATAGCCTGAGCGCATCTGCAGGCAGAGGATGGGCCTGTGGTCCCACACTGTGCTGATAGGACGTTTTTTGACCTCACAGCAGACATTTCTGTACCAGCATTTTACACGTTTCCAGACATCTTCTCATACTTTTTTTCCTTTTCCTCTTGTTTCCCCTTAGTCATGATAGGATTTGTTTTGCTTCAAGATAGAATTTCCCCTAAATCGCAAGAAAGTGTCTGCCTCTGTCTATCCTTCCTTTCTCAGAAAAAATGTCCCCTGCTTCATGTGGAGATGTGCCTGTGTCTATACCTAGGTAGATGTATCTATCAATATGTATATTCTTTCTTACCCTGTTCCACTGTTATTTAAAATAGCAACACTTTCCTAGTCTCTTCTCTCCCACCAGAGACAGGTAGGGTTATTTTGAAAGGTGTGAAGGTTGTTTGTTTTAATTTTTCTTTAAGTCACCAAAATGGTGTTAAATATAATTTTCATGAAATTCTCCAAACCCACTGTGTTTTCCTGGGTGTATTGTTTTTCAGGCTTTCTCCCACCTCTAATCAGCTATGATTCGGCACAGTTGGCAGTCTCTGCTCAGCAAGCAGACTGTCTGAATCACAGCTCAGCCCTAGAAAGGATGGTCTTTCTAGGTCAGGGCTAAATATACTGAGTATGGGGGTGAGGATGGAAAAGTTCTCATTCCAGCTGCTATCCTGCACTGAGCCTGCAGGGATAAAACTCCCCACCTTGCCAGCATATTGGGAAGTTTCATTCACTGGTCTCTGCAAGGGGAAGAGGGAGAGTTCTACAGTAACCCTGCCCAGCAGCGGAGAGGTCCCCAGGGTACATGGCTTTCAGAGGTGGTTCAGAACAGCCTCACTGTGGCTTTGAGCTGGATGGAGACAAGGGGCATCAAAGTAGCCACTGGTCACCTCGGCGTGAACCAGGCTTTCGTCTAAACTTAACATCACTCTTTCCTACGACTCCCAGCTGCGGTGGTAGGATCAAGAGGTCTGGGTTCACCTCCTCTGTCCCTAGCCAGGCAGGGTGCCCTGCAAATGCACTGGCCTGCAGGATGCTGCTTGTTCTCCAGTAGTTGCCCATCCCCAGGCAGTGAGGGATGGCTACCAGACCTTTTCCTGATCTCAGGGATACTTCCAGGCTGTCTGGCTAGCAAGGAAGTGAGCTCAGGAAACCTTGCTGAGATAAGGCCATACTGCGAAGGGCAGGGTACAGATGACATCAAGCCGTGTTTGGATGGGGATGCCCCAGGTAGTTCATGAAGCACCAAGGCTGGCAGTGTGGGGAGAGCCATGATTTTGCATGATGCCTTCTGAAGCATGTCAACTATGGAAAGAGAGCTCTCACAGGATCTCCCTCCAGCCTGGTCCACCTATTCCTCCAGCCCATGGCTGAGACCTGGCAATCTGGCTGGAAAAATTAGAGCACAAATCCATGTGCTGTTTGAAGTCAGTAATGAAACAAACTCCCTTTTCCAGGAGTGGGACTACATTTCCATTGGCCCGTTCCTATTAATTCTGTAATACCATCTTTCATTTTTATAGAATGCAGTAGCCTCCTGCAAGAGTTTTCTTTCCTTTTAGAAGATGAAGCTTCAAGATTGTTACAGTTGCTAGAGGCAACTATTCTGCAAAATCTTTTTATAAAATGTATTTATCTAATTAAAAATCTTTTAACGGCACCATGCCTGTAGGATCAAATACCTCATTTATACTTGCCGGGCTGGGGCAAGTGTTTGCTGCTTCTGTAGAACCACAGATAAACAGGGACGGGAGGGACATAAAATGGCTGCTCCAGCTCAGCTAATCCTAATGCACCTTTTCCAACAAAAAGTGGGATCTAAGATCTCTCTGGTTTATTATTGGAAGAAAAGTAATGGGGAGGGGAGAGGAGTAAGCTTGTAATGGAGTCAATTCAGTGTAGTTGGCAACAAGAGTAGAACAGCCTTACATCAGTGACATTTTCCAGTGAAACAAACCTGTTGTACAGAGAACAATTTTTAATTAACTCTGTATCTCATGTGTTGAGGAACGTGAGCAAACTTCTTTATGACTTTACTTTTGGCTGCAAAGTATATCCCAGTTTTTCTTCTCCAAGAATAGCTTCATGAGGTGAGTGGCAGGGAAGAGAGGGTTTCTAAATATGCCTGTGAAACTCAGCACAAAGCAACTTTGCAAGCACTTTATTGATTTTTTTTTTTTATCTGCTTCTTTTACGTGGTGTAGAGCACAGTATATTAAACATTAAATGGTACTCAAAGAATCTTTAAGAAGACAAACCTCGGTTGAAGTTAGTATGGAGTTCGGAGAAACCAAATACTTGATGCTCAGCCTTGACGAGAAGGAGCCTAGGTGGTCGACGTGGCCCTGTCAGCGTGGCAGCACCTCTGACCTGGCATCTCTCCTGGCTCTAGGAACAGCCCAGGGGCTGCTGGTGGCCCAGGGTGGACCTTCTCTGGCCCTCACCATCCCCACTGCAGGCAAGGCAGCTCTCCTGCTGCGGAGCCTGGCCCTAACTCTGCTGTAAGGAAGGGTGAAAAGCCTTTTCTTTCTGGTGGCGTTACCCCGTCCTGTGTGTTTGCCTCTTCTCCAATGGGGCAAGAGTGCTCCTGGCAAAAGGTGGGGGAGAAAGCTCAGGCAAGGTGCCAGAGGAGGTACTGGAGCTTTGAAAGTTCAGGGGTGAAATCAGGAAGGAACTGAAGTGTCAGTGCCACGGCAAGGTTTCTGCTGCAATATAGGAGCCATGCTGAAGCACAGTATAACGTCTGGAGATTTTTCCTCCAGAAACCAAAGCCATTGAATCACAAAAATAAACACCTTCTCTGTATTTTTTCTAATCTATCCTAGCAAAATAACTTCTGCTCTTAATTAACTTACCCAATCAACACCAGAAACCAATCATTGCTAGCTATTGTGTCTGGTTTGGCTGCATTTCTTCACATTGCTGAAGATGTGCACAGAGCTCTGCAAGCAAAACCAAGGCAGACACTTGGACTAGCTACAATCTGAACTAGCATACGGACAAAAAACCATAGAGAATGAGTTTTAAAAAGCACATGAGCATCTCTTTGGCTTTGCACATCTTTTGACATTCCAGGAACATTGTTCAAAATATAGATTGCACTTACAGCCACAAAAGGAGGTTGATGATTTCCAGTCAAGCTGAAAAAATGAGTATTTCATGGGGAGCTGAAAAGGAATTAAAAAGAACTGTCTGTAAACCAATTGGTTTCACTTCTGGTTCCCAGGCTCACCAGAGCTCAGGTATTTGTCTCAGTGGGGTTCCCTGCTTGGCCTGTACCCCCCCCCCCCACTGCTACTCCCACTAGTGTGTATGGATCAGAGCTGTGTTGCAGACATAGCAATGGCATGTTGAACAGCATAGATCATACGGGAGCTGAATTTGTATGCTTTAGCACAAATTAGATTGCATTTCTATAATCCTAATAAGCATAAAGATGGATCCAGAGGGATTGTTACAAACCAAACCAGAATAATAAGCTCATCCAGAATTTACCTAATGGACAAAAGGAGAGACGGTTGTCAAATAATGGGGACATCAAATGAACCAAAAAGCATCTCAGTAAGAAGAAATGCGACCCTTTTCTGGGATGCTGGGGCCTGCAGTGGGGCATGGAAGAACTTCACAAGTTGTAGCTGTGTTGGAGAGAGATGCCAATGAGTGGGCAGCAGACACTCCCTCTTAAATACAAGAGTCAAGGAAGTACTTTATGTATGGATGAATAATTGCTTTTATGAGGCTGAGTCCTTCATCGGAGCTAATGGAAAATTTGTCATTGATTTCAATGGGATCGGCACTAACCCATAACAAGAAAATAATAATGGTCTTGTCTGCGACATAAAGCCAAAAAAACCCCCAAGCAACCAAAAAAAAAGGAACCATCATTCATAGCAGCCAAGAGTCTTCTGCATGGATCTAGGAACACTGTACTTGGTGAATCACTTCTCTGTTAGAGCATTTGTTCTGTTCCTGATTTATCTCCAAGCAAATTTAGACTACTCAAAATCGATTTGCTAGTTATAATTTTTTTCAATGCCTGTGGGCAAACTCTGGCTTCTGCTGTTTCCTGTTGTTATTTCTGCTGAGCAATTGGTTGCCTTGCTCATGTGGTTCTGCTCTCGATCCCTGCCTGCGTGACGCAGTTATAAATAGAGGGCTGGTAAAAATCCCAGCTATCCATGTTTCACAGAGATGGGCTGGCGTGGATGAGAAGTGCTCTGTTACACTACCTGTTACGTGGTAAGGCCCAAAATTCAGAGATTCTTTTTTAGAGTCATTTCAGAGCACCTGTTCTTAAAATGAACTGGGTGCCCATGTTGACAAATGAAAAAGGAAAGCAAAGCACATAAGCCAGTGGCTAGGAAGACCTTAAAAGGGTTTCCCCAGGAGAGCCATTGAATCAGGAGCCTGCAAATCTCCATTAATGAAAATTATTTTGCTGATACAGGTTTTTCACAGTAGTTTGATTGGGTTGGATTGGTATTTAGGAGGAAGAGACTTAAAGAACGTTACTGGAAATGATGCTGGGAAGTCTGCTGAGTCTTAAGGCAGCGCAGTGTCAGTACATTCTATGGACACTGCTACAGCCCCTCTGGTTATTTTCTGGGTGGGATTTAAACAGTAGCCTGGAGGGGAATTTTACAGCCCTCATTGCAGGGGGGTAGGACTAGATGACCTCTAAGAGTGCCTTTCAACCCAAACTACTCTATGACTGCATGATTCTGTGTCCTGTTGCAGGAGCAGATTCACTGTTATTGACCGGTGTAAGATGCTGTTTGACTGCACAGTCTGCAAGAGTAGCCCAGGCTTATCCTCGGTCTGTTATGTACAAGTGAGATGCCATTTCAAACTCCCACAGGTAATAAGCAGGTTTGTCTTACGTCAGACTAAGCAGCCCGTATGATGCTGGGGTTAGCAGTGAGCCATCATGCCTGTATTTGGATCCTTTGTTCTTGCGGTACCTTATATCAAAGACATTTTTTGGAAATGCTAAGAATTTTCATGATATTAAAATGCATGTTCCGTTGGGCTTTCCAGTTAATTCTTTCCTTTTTTTTCTAACAAACAGTTTTACCATTGTTCATTTTTTCTTTTATTTAAGCAAATTTTCAGCCATTCAGCGCCTCTGTTGAGATTTTTTTCTTTCATTACTTTATGGCAGATGAAAGTTAAGAGGCCCAATTACTAACATTTTATGATAGCGCAGAATATTATTAAAGCACTTAAGAGGTTATTAACACCTTTTATGTACCTCATTATTTAAAAGCCTGACATATTTAATCATTTTAGCACCATTAAATTGGCATTAACAACAACCCTATGACTTACACTCTGAAATGTCACCATTTGACAACATTAATGCAATAAAACATCTCACAGAAACCTGGAGGCACCAGGTGAACTATAATGCTTACAAAAATTGGGCTTTTTCGTGGCTTTCAACCACAGAGAGCTGCAAGGGGTGCCAGGGGCATCCCCACCTTGCCGCAGAGGCAGTGCCTGCCGCTGGAGAGCTGGGAGGGAGCCGGTGCAATGCATTCGGCAGGAGAGCCAGGTTGGTGTGGGGCCATCTGCCATGGTGAGAACACAAGGCACTGGCTGGGGTCTCCATGTGCAGAGAAGCAGGAGCTGATCCTAATTCATCCCTCTCTGGTGTCCAAGTGCAGGTCTCAGGTCCTGCCGGTGCCATGTGAGTCCCAGGAACCCTTTTGTCTCCTGGTGGGTGCTGTGGCACCTTTGCTGTCTCCCAGTGTCCATGCCACAGCAAGGGCTGAGGCTTTGAGGGCCCTTAATTCAGTGACTGTCACACTCCCACCTGTGCCTGACGATGGATGAGTAACTTTGGCAGATATACAAGGCAATAGTAGAAAAGCCCTTCATTCCCTGTCCTGCCGGGGCCCCTGGTTTATAGGAGCTGTTACACATCTGCTACTCCCTCTTGTAAAGCTGTAAAATTACTTATCCCATGACCCTCCTCTCGCGTCCCTTTCCTTGCTCTTTTCTCACCCCCTTTGCTGCAGAGGTCTGAGGCTGACATACAATCTGCTGGTTAGCAATTATACACTCAGTAGCAGCCTCTACCCATTGGTTATCAAGGACAAAAAACAACAGCCGCAGAGTGGCTAAGTGGAACATCATGTTAATCAAGTCAGAAATATTTTTACAACCTCCTGATTATTTCTAACAACCTGCTAAAAGCTAGTGGGACTGGGTGGGTCGGAAAAGCTCTGGCAACATTGGGACCATTCCAGCCGCTGCTTTTCAGCTCACAAGCTGAAACTCCAGGAGCAATATTCAATTCATATGGGACTTTTTCCCAGGAAAACATAGGATGAATTGTATTTTCTCTTTAAGGCTTACAAACAGATCTCTTTCCCGTAATCATTATTTTCATAGATGACCGTTATTGATATGTTTTGGCATTTTAAAGCACATCTTTTATGTGAATTGAATTTACTCTGGCAATGGCTATACAGCTGAACATGGAATCAGGGAAATCTATTCCATGATTTATCTGCCCAAACTTCAGTAGTATTCCCTTTCTTTGTGATTGTCTAACAGAAAAAAAATGGAAAAGGTCCCAAAAGCCTAAGTTTGGAGCCATAAAAGGCCTCCTGAATTATTTTTCAGATGCTGGCACTCAGGCAAGTGACTGTGTCAAAAACCCCAACAGGTCTATGTACAAAATATATCAGTCCCATCTGCTGGAAGGATGCCACCACCACTATCAGTAAATTAGTGCAGCCATTCGGGGAGAGTAAACGTCAGTATTTGTAACTCAGGAGGGTCAGGGCATTTTGCTGTTAATGAGGCTGCCTGTCCACAGCCAAATCCCTGCTGTGTACGTGATACACAGGTGCTTCCCTATTTCCATTGCCCTTGGAGGGATGTATTAATATTCCAGGCCAGGCATGCTTGGGTTTGGTCTGCTGTTAGTATTACATCTATATCTGCAGCAGTTAAATGCTAGTAGGTCTTCAGGTCTGTTAAACAAATTATGGAAGCCTTTAAATATCACGTGCTGGGCTTTATCCCCCCCAGCCAACATTCAGGCAGGTACAAATACGGCTTTCTGCCAATCCTCCTCTCCAGCACTGGGGGGGTGGTGGGGGGGTGGAGGTTAATTAGCATGTATTAGTGTAGGGTTTAATAGCAGTGCCCTGCCGCAGAGGAGCACAGAGCTATGTCTTGTTTTCTCCTGCAGGTCTAGTTCCTCTCTCCCCAGGTGCCTCCAATCTCTTTGGAGTTCCCTGCCCCTCCTTCCTGCTGCTCCCACACCTTTTATAAGGCTTTTTTTAGGTTGCTGTAGAACTCTTCAGTGGAAGATTCCTGAGGATAAATGGACTGACGTAAGAAAGGGAAATATTTTGTTTTTCAAAACAGCTTAAGTGAGTGCAAATTTTACTGGAATTTGAGCTCTTAATTAATTTGGCCCTTTTGAGAAATGTCCCCTTGCTGGCCCTTTGCACAGCTAGGGGGGTTTCTCAAGCCTCCCACATGGGTTTGCCATGACCTTCTTCCCCTCTGCTGCAGCGTTGGAGCTGGGATGTGTCCTCGGGACTGGGGCCATGGGGTGCCTCCCCACTGTGCTTGCCACGGGACTGGGGAGAAGGGAGGCTGTGGCTGCCTGCGTGTCTCCTTGCTCCCTGCTCTCTCTACGTGTTCCTGCCCGCCGAGACAGGCAGATGGAGAGAGGAACGCCTGCAGGGTCCACAGCAGCTCTTGCTGGGGCGGGCAGCGGGCAGGAGCTGTAGCAGCAAAGTGGAGTGATCCAGGTGGGCACGGACTGGGCACCAAGGGGAGGGAGACTAGAGGTGAGGAGCTGCTATATATTTATATGTATTATGCTGTAAAATACTGTTCTTAAAATGGCAAAACCCAGATCCTGCCTATGTGAGAAAGTTTTATCTGTTATATCAATACAGTTGCAGCAACATGTAACTGTGTTGTATTCCATGCTGTAGAATAGCTCCTAGGTGGCTCTTCCTGCTAAATCTTCATTATCAAGAAGTGTGACTTTTCTTTTCTTTATGGGCAGATAGCTTATATACGCCAACTCTTTTCCTGTAAAATGTGGTGGCGATGAGACTCAATACCTAAAGGCAGTGTGGCTAGGTGAGATTATCCATTGGGCCACTTAGCATTGTGCAAGTGAAATTATTTAGTCCCTGTGTTTATTTCAGACTTGCTGTTGCTCTTTACCTGCTGAGTTAACTTTAAAACCTGTCTCAGCACTTGTTCTGCTTGTGAAAATGCACTTTACTGGGACATCCATCCCAGCCCATGTAGCCAAGCCAGCAGAAGTTTCTAGTTTAACCTGTCCTTCATTGGATGAGGGAACTGTCTCTTCAGCAAGCAGAGCTCAGCCATTTGGCTGTGTTTTGCAGAGTATCAGCCCAGGCTGGTGCAGACCCAGGATCATTTATCATTTGTGTGTATGATGGATGAGGTGATATGAAATGGTGGCTTTGGTCCATTACTGATGGAACCAACTGATCTCCTTATTGGCAGCCTCAGCAGAAAGTCTGGGAGAGGGTCTTCCTGCCCAGCAGCTCCTATCCCTCCTTGGAGGAAGCTGCTGTGTTTCAGCAGGGACCGTGAGCAATCGGCACAGTGACCCTTGAGATCTTGCTGCCTCTACTTTCTGGGGTTCTTTCCCACTCTGCCAGGGCTCAGTGGGTGCCCCAGAAGCTGCCTCCCTGCTGACTTATTGCCCAGGACCCCCAGGCAGGTGATGCAGATCCCACAGATTTCCAGCCTGCGATTTGCATGTCTGCTTAGCGGCTGGTCTGCAGCACTGAGGTATTTGCATTTGTGAGTGTGTCTTTTTTTCCTGCCCCAGATCCCACAGTGAGCTCTGCTCAGAACTCCTCACTTCTGCAGCTCACCTGGTGCTTGCTGCAGATTTGGCATTTCAAGTTAAAGTTAGCCCTGGCTTTTAAGGTCTATTCCAACCCATTTAACTCCTAAGGTTTTTGTGGAGAAAAAACCCAAACAACCAAAAACCAAGATGAGAAATATAAAAGCTGACATCAGCTCCTGTAACTCACAAAGTAAAGGGGAAAGCTACAATAAATTTACAGTCAGAAAAATAAGAGCTATGCTTTATAGAAACTCACTTTGTTCAAAGGCAGTTTATTATCAAAGAATAATTTTAGGTGGCAGTTATTGCTGGAGTATTTTGTACTGTTTTTTTAATTACTACTTTTTTATTATACAGCATAATTCTTGAGCAGATACTCAAACAAGCAAGATTGGCTCATCATTCCTCTTTATAGATTCATAGATTCATAGATTGGTCCAGGCCGGAAGGGACCTCCAAAGGTCATCTAGTCCAACCTCCCCGCAGTCAGCAGGGACACCCCCAACTAGACCAGGTTGCCCAGGGCCTCGTCGAGCTTCACCTTGAATATCTCAAGGGAAGGGGCCTCAACCACCTCCCTGGGCAACCTGTTCCAGTGTTCCACCACCCTCACGGTAAAGAATTTTTTCCTAATATCCAATCTAAATCTCCGCTTCTCCAGCTTAAAACCATTGCCCCTCGTCCTGTCGCTGCAGGCCTTTGTAAACAGACCCTCCCCAGCCTTCCTGTAGGCCCCCCTCAGGTACTTTAATTCCACATCATGTCACTTTGGAAGGGAAATGGCTTGGTAAAAGCCAGAGAGTTCAGATATGATGCTGGCAGATCGTTACGAAATGTTCACAAGACATTTAGTTTAACTTGGTGCTAATTGAACACTGACAGCACAAGTTACTCATGCCTGCAGCAATAGTCTATCACATTTGGGCAAGTGGCATTCCTTCCCCTCTGCTGGATGGGAGCTGGGAGGGAGCACACCCCAGGGCGGGCAGTGTCAGGGACTGGTCCTGCACCCCCCTGTGCCAGAATCCTCCAACACTGGTGAAAGTTTATTTGCACGGGGGCTGTAATGAGACTTCAACTCTCTCTATGAAAATACTGAGTATTATGTGAGGTGAATTTAAATTGATACAGATATTTTTGGGGATATCTTCCTTAGTGAAGACACTTGAAAGCAAGACTGTTTGCAGATTAGCTAATGTCACTTTCCTGAAGCCTGCTCCAAAAGCCCTGCTTGCCCTGAGGTGAGAGGGTTTCCAGGGCAGTTATGATGTAACTGTGTTTCTTTATGGAGACATATTAACTTCTCTTCCATTTTTATTTCTATAGCTCAACTGTTTGCTGATACTTGTGAATTTGTTTCGTATTTGTCAGTCGAGCTTCCCCGTGGACATTTAATAACAGGAATTTTCCCACCATTTAATTGTCTCTTATTCCAGAGCCAAGCAGAGTTTGAAACAGAGTAGTAATGCCATCATTTTAGTCATCAGACATGATGTGTGGTCTAAATAGCTTGGATCAAAACTTGGCTCTGCCTGAAACCCTCTTCCCATCTGTGACTTAGATGCAGTCATCTGCCTTGGGTGCCTCAGTTTCCCAGCTATGGAGAAAGGCCAAGCTGTTAATCAAGGATTTGCCATCTTCCCATTGGAGGCATTTGCTCCGGGCTTGTCCTGTGCTGTTGGTGCAGGGGGTGCACAAAGGGACCATGCAGGGATGGCTGCCTTGGTAAGCACACGCCAGCCACATCTTGTCACTCTCAGCATAAAGGACTAAGAGACTTTTACAAGAAAAGTCACTCAGAACATTTTTAATCCACTGGGGGAAATCTGCCCCCATCCACCAATGAATTTATGAAACTGTAATTGAATATTGAGGTTACAATGACTTGGATCACATGACTTCATTTAGCAAATGGCATGGTGACACTGTGCTCTGATGAGAGCACTAATGCAACCACCAGAACTGACTAAAGTAGTAGTGGTACAACTAGTCATAACCATCTAAGAGCTCCAGCAGCCCAAAGGAGTGAAGACCCATTACTCAATGCTTGTACAAATGCAGGGAAGATGGGCATCCCCTTCCCTGTAATCCTTAGAGGAAGCTACAAAAGATGAGGAAAAATGTGAGTAATATTGCATGGGCAGTAGTCAGAGCACACACCAGTGCTGAGGCTTTGTTTTTCCCTTTTATACAGAAATCATTGGAAGAGGGGAATGTTAAAAAAACAGTTTGAAGGAGGTAGCTGTGACTTTTTTCAAAGCTTGGGGTAGGGTACGGGGTGAAGGATGGTTTCTGAGCTGGGCAGGTGGGACGCAGCAGCAGCTAATGACTTATTGTTGGGGTGATCCCCATTTCACTCTAGTCCAGTGCCAGGACTGGCAGTGGAGGTACATGGAATGGAGATCACCTCAAAGGAGCCTCTGTCTGAGGTGGGGAGCACCCATCTGGGAGTGCAGAGAAGAGTGACCAGGTAAATGCAAGCAACTGAGAAAAAGATCTTTTCAGTAGTGTTCTGCTTGGCCATGAGAAGGCAAAGGAACTGTTCTCAAAGTAAGGAATACAGATGTTTCAATATTAAAAAAAGATAATTGTTTACTACATGAACATCTTGGATGCTCTGCAAAATGAATCTGAGATGCCCAAGCAGAATGTGGATGTAACAACTGAGCTGAAAGCCCTAGAAACTGAGTATTTCTGCCCTAGAATTTTATACAATACAGCTAATAGCTGTAGATAGCAATCTGCTGTAAAACACACCTTGCTTTCAACAAAGACATGATCTTAGACATATTTTCAAAAGCCAAGGATGCAATAATGGACTAAAAGAGCTCCAGGACTTCCTTTTCATGAATCTCTCGCTCTTGGATTGCTGAATATCACTCTCCCAGTAATACTGTCCTTGGGAGGACTGAGTAAACTTATGGTCCCTCTGTGTCTGTATAAAACATCCTCACCAGGAGAAGCGGAGGGAGGGACATGAAATGTCCCATCCTCCATAGAATCCTGCTCCAACTGGCTTCCATAAGCATCACTCTTCAGGAGGGGAAATAAATGAGGCTTTCAAAACTGTTTTACTTGATTCATTTCATTCTGGGCTATAGCAAGGCAAATAGACAGCGGGAGGACTTTACTGATAAAGTATTTTTTTTTTTCCAAAGCAGAGAATACCGGAAGATAACACAACAGCAAATTACTGCATATTTTAAACCCTTGTAGCTAAACATTCCCTTTTGGGGCTGTGCCAGGTATCTCGCAGTGCCAGTGAAAATGGGATACAGATGTTCACTTGTTTGGAGGAAGACACTGCAATAATTCATGCCTGCTACAAATGATAGGAGGCCGCCTGCTCGCAAAAGAATATCCTGATCTTTTTGTCAGTAATAAGAAAATATAGTCTCTGTTCCTGCATTAAGGCAAATAAGGCCTGTAAAAACTGTGAACAAGGGAACCATGGGTTTTTGGGTTTTTTTTTCAGTTTCCAAAATGTAACTTCTGTTGCAGTGACACAGCCTGTGCTGTTGAAAGTGCTGCCACCATGATACCAATGCGAGGGTGTCCTCGCTCACAGGGGAGTGAATTGGTGTCTGGGATAGGTACACGGAGCGTTAAATACCTGCTGCTAAACATGTATGAAACAGAGGGCTCACAGAACAGTGGAGGTTTGGGATGTTGTGTTTGAGACTTTTTTTTGTTTACAACTTTAGTTTTGAATACTTGCTTAGTTTTGTAAGATGAACTTAGTTGTTTTTAACATGTTACCTCTGATTTTGAACTCACGGTGAAAATAGGCTCATTGAAGACCTCGGTAACGGTGTTCAGGAATGTGATCTGTACATTTTAATGGACATTATGGAAATGGGAGCTGCAGACCCCCCAAAACACATTAGGGTGGAATAGAGAGAAAGAAGACCTGAGCCCATCACGCTGCAATGTAACAGCAGGGCTGACATGCAGCTCACCTTCTGCTTTTTCATGTGCAGCAGGTAACTGCAAAACTGGCATCTGCCAGAAGAATTTGTTAGCATACCTGAATACTTGCACCGCTGGTTCCCCCCGTTGTGCTCCTGTCAGGAGAGGTACAAACAGGTTCACGCCTGCTGTATGGCTCCAGGTGGAAGGAATGCACGTGCAAATTTGGCAGGTAGAAATTGCACTCTTTAAATTAGACTCCACTTCTTGAAACCTGAGCTCTCTGCTTTCCCTGCCTGCTGTTCTATTTTTCACTTTCTTCTTGCAATGCCCATATTAAAATGAAGATTTTTTTTTTTTCTTAATGTTTTTAGTTCACTTTCATGGTGGAGCTGTAACCGAATCCAAAAATCACGCTTTTGGGAATCCAGCACCAATGTTGTATGAAGGTTTTAAAGGTGCGCGCAGTCTTTTCTATTGCTCCTCTAATTTTACTTTCTCAGTAATTTTTTTGAAGTGGGTTTGGGCTTGACACAACGGGCACAGTTTGGGATGTCATGACTTCTGGTTTATTTGGGTGGTGTTTAACCATTTGCTCACCTTTCTCAAGTTGTAGGTTCACTTTTAACTGAAAAATCTCATTTTGAAACAAAAAGCCCTGAAAATCTTTTGATTCAGTATCACTTAAATGCAGTGCTTTATTTCCCTATTTTTTTTTCAACTGTTTTTCTTGGCTTAAACCACTCACCAGATTTTTTTCCAATTTAATGAAAAATTTTGGCATTCTGAAATGGCATCTTTTGCAGGACTAAGTGTTAACTGAATGTTTTGCCCTTGTAATGTTTACTACACTGAATTTGTCACGTCAGTGCAAACCATGGACAACTTTAGCTAGCCCTATATATTAGGGTAGTGAATTTTCAGTCCTCGTCAATATGCAGACCATTCAAAACTTTCCAGGGAAAAGTGTGGATCCCTGTGTTGCAAATTCCAGGCTGCTAACAGCTGAATACCTTTTCTCATGTCTCTGTGGACTCCTTGAAGTCCCCAGGTCCCCAGAAGTTCACAGAACACGGGTAGAAGCTGCTTCATGTTCGCTCCCACTTGCTCACATAACGTAGTAGTTTAGCAAATACGTGCTGCCCCACTGGTGTTTCTTCAGTGGAGGTAGTCTCAGACAGAAATAAAGGCAGGGTCTATTTTTTTTCTTCTGTAAGTATGTTCAAAACATGAATTTCCATGAGTTTCCAACATAAGACCTATATCTGCATGGTGAGTAGAGTCACTTTCACTTGCAAATGAGGTTGGATCTGCTAAAAAATCTGCTAATTTGCAATAAAAATAGCATACATCTTTGCTCTGCAAATATAGCCGCTTTGAAAACGGTCCCATTTTTCAGAACTGTAGCAGCTTGTAGGATGGGAGAAAGGGGAAGGAGGGAATACCTTGCATTTGAAGTCACTTCGTATTTCTCCAGGACTATTTCACACACCTTTAGCCATTATGTTGCCTTTTGCATTGTCACATTAATTTTCACAGCAACAGACTGATATGAACAGTGTGACTGTGCTGCAGAAGCAAGGGAAGCTGGACTGATTGGGAGGGAGAAGGATTTGTTCAGACATAAATATCTCCTGCCATATTGAGGGGAGTTTAAAAAAAAAAAAAAAAAAAAAAAAAAAAACGGCCAGCCAAGAAATTGCTTTTTTGTAGGAACGTTCTGTTTCTCTCTCTTATCTTTTTTTTTTTTTTCCTTTTTTTTTTTTTTTCTTGTGCACTTCAGTGTGAGAGACCAAGAACAAGGGGGAACCAAGTGGCTATTTAATGAGTCTGGGATGCTGAATTCAGTTGCTCTTTCAGGTGGGTGAAACTGCAAGGAATGGAAGACAAGGAAAGTGAACGTGTATGCAGAAGACAGTATTAAATAAGGAGGCCTGGTCATGTAAGGTCTTGTTGGGGAAACTGCTGACTTTCTGAAGGTTAAATGTTTGAAGGAATTGCAGAGTCAGGCTCCAGGAAAATGAGGGCATACATCAAAAAATGAGCACCTCAGCACAGAAACAGGTGAAAATACCAGGTGCAGAGAGGAAATCCAGAAAGCCTTCTATCCCAGTCTTCCTGCACCCAGTGAAGGATGCAGAGACTGCATAGAGAAGAGCAGGTATTGTTGTACCTATAGAGCAATGCCTACCTGGCAACCACTTTTATTCCTGATGTATTCAGTTGCTATATGCATGTCTCTAGGGCTCCAGGCTTTCAGAAACTTCCCATAAGGGCGGGATGAGATGGATTTCCTGCTATATAGTTTCCTGTCTCACCTGTTGGTGATGTTTCCAGTGAGGAACTCTGGGGACTAGGAAATGTGTGGCATGAATCTAGGATTTCAGGGTAGCACAGAAAAAGTCAGTAGTATCTTCTGAGGTCACATTTGTAGGACTAAGACCTTCCTCCTCCTAGTACCCAGGTCTGCCTTGTTTGGCAATGCTGCTTTTGGCTTGCTGTGGCCAGTGTGATGACACTTAGTGCAGGCTGGAAACATTCCCTGTGCTCCCATGGCTTTTTCTTTAAGGGAGGGGCTGAGAGACGCCTCAGCTTCCGAGCTGCTGATTTGAGTTCTCAGTTGGCACTATCATTCCTTGAATATTTTGGGCTACAGCTTGTGGACTGGTGCAAGAAAGTAAGTCTGCCACTAAAGAAGTGTGAGGAAAAGTCCCAATATCTGAGCAGAGGTTTTGCCAATAAGGATGGGGGGGTTGCAGCTCTGAATGCGTTATTCCTCCCACTTCTCCTGTGCTAAGGCCAGCTGTGATGGGTCACACTGTGCTTCACACAGCGTCTGAGCCTCGAACTGAGGTTTCCACTTGGTATGTCCAAGTTTCTGACACCAAAAACCGTGGGTGGAAACTTGCTTATGTCTGGATGGTTTGCAGCAGGCAAGGCTCTTGAAAGAACTGCTAATCGCATACTCATAATGGCACATAGAGTACTTGAGAGAAGGCCTTGATTTCTACTGTGGTTGATCTGGAAATTTACCTCTGGCCATGTTCAGCAGCATCTGTCCCCAGTCTCTGAAGAGCATGGATCATGAGGAGCTTTTTGGCCTTATTCCTCTGAGAAAGAATCACTAATGTCTTCAGTTTGAGCACATTGTTATTTTTTTAACAAAAGAATATGATACAGCTCTATATACCAGTTGGAAGCAACACGATTTGTGTCATGAATACTAATATGCATTTGACAGTATCCTAGAAATTCAACATGTTTTGAAGAGTATTAACAAGAGTTGTAGGAACCATACTTAAATTCTTCTCCTACTTTTTTATCAATTAAAAGAAAAGGAAGCTGGTGAGAGTCTGTATTTGTATCCAAAACAAATATGGCTTGGGTCATGGCAAGACTTCTGCACACTGTGCTAGACCTGGGTCTACAGCATATTCATTGATTTTTGTCTCCATGAATCACCCTAAAGCTATAGGCAACAAAAGCTGAAGCTATGTAAATGTGCTTTCTAGTTCATTTGTTGTTCATTAGAAAGATTTTCTTTCTTTTATTTGCGGCACCCCTGCTGCTGCATGTTCATTAGGAGAATGGAATGTATTCCAAATATTTCCTAGCTCTGGCAGGGCAGATGGTGGAAAGTAATTTTCCAAACTCTTCTGGAAAAGAGGGGAAAAACCCACTCAAATAACTTCAAGCCACCCCCTGCACACCAGAGGAATCCAGTATTTCTGAGTGCAGACGTGCTGTATGCGTTCTGTCTCTTTGGTTGTACAGTGCTGCGTGTCGGAGTGGTGGGAAGTGTATGAATGGGAATGTATCACATTACATGTGGGATGTTAGCAAGGCTGGGATTTTTTTCACAGGAAACTGCATTTGCAAAGAGCACACAGCAACATGCAGTATCCTAAAAGATGTGTGTGAAGGAGTGAGTGAGATCAATTTCCCTCAATCTTCTGGGCAACCCAATGCCTAAGGTAACCCCAGGGAGGGAAGCCAGAGCCTGAGCCATGCTCTAGTTTCTCCATCCAGCCCTGTGCAGAGGCTTGAGGCAAACTGGAAGCTCCTCAGACATGCTGTCCCCATCCCCTGCCCTTCACCGGCGCGGGCAGAAGGATGTCCAAGTGCACAGACAATGGTGGAGGAAGCAGCTCTGGCTGCGTTTCCCTTCTGCTCCCTGGGGAGTTGGGGGAGCACACAAGCCAGGGCCAGATTTAGCTCTTGGATCTACATGAAACATCTCTGTGCCGACTGCTCCCTTCCTTCGTGCTCAGCCTCTTGTCATGGGAGTGGAAGTCGCGCACACACACATGGGGAACAAAAAAGCCGAGTCAATATGCAGCAGGCAGAGCCAGGAACACAATGAGGGGGAAGCAAAGCACGGGGCTGTATTGACTGCCTTCCCGGTGGCATTCACCCCTTGTGCTTGGAGCTGGTTTCCTCTTTTCATGAGCCTCTTGACCTGCAGATCCCTCTTGTCAGCAGACAGACCCCAAAGCCCTGTGGCTGGATCCTTATTCCTCTTCAGATCAAACCAGCAAAACACTTTGGACATAGAGCCTGAACTGTGTGTTTGCATCAAGGCCTTAAGCTCCTTGGCGCTGGCACCTGGGGCTCCTTTTTGTTTTCCAGCTCCTGAGGACAGCAGTGGTGCTCTCTAAGTCAATACAAACAAACTAAGAGAGGCTTGAGGCAGCGCGGCAGAGCTTACCAAGTGCTGCCGTCCCTGGGGCTGTGACATGCTGTGGCCCATGGAAGGTGCCTGTGGCGCTGATTTGGGCCAGCACCCCCAAAACCTGGCAGAACAAGGAACTTCCTCAAAAGAAGGGCATCAATTGCCCTGTCTGTACTGCCTGGCTTTGGAGGGAGGCCCTTTGGCAGCTGCTGTAAAACCCCATCAGATGTTCAAAGCCTGCAATTAGCGACAGATTGTCAGTCCCCCTCTTTCTGCAGGCTCTCTGGCGTCGCAGAGCGCGTGGGTGCAGGTGGAGGTGTTGGTTTATTCTCACTTGGTTGATTTCCACAGCTGGGCCTTGGGGTGCAGGTGTATGAACAAGTGGTTGGAAAGGCAGGGAGAAGGGGAGGCCCCCCATGCCTGTGTGCAGCTTTCGGGCAGCTCTGTCCCCTAGCACCCGACCTTTCTGGGGGCGCAGTGAAGCGTTGGTGCAGTCACGCTGGGTGCGTTGTGCAACAGCTTTGCGGAAACAGCGTTGTGAAACGGATGCTTTCTGTAGCCGCTGTGACCTTAAAACCCATTGCTTGGTCACCCAGCAGAAAAAATCAGGAGAATTCCTTCTGAAGAGCCGAGTGCCGGTGCCGGGGCACCGTCCGTGTCACTGCCTCTGGGAGCTGGCTTTTCCCCTTTGGTGAGCCAGAGCTGCCGCCAGCCAGGACTGTCTCACCATAGCATGTCAGCTGAGATTCAGGAATTTGTCTAAGCTACATCTAATACTTAAAGACACATTTTTCACAGCCTGACAGAGTATTAAATTCATCTCTATCAGCTATGGCCGGTAGCCTTCACATATGAGCAGTGACTATAATTGATTCATCAAGACTCCTGTTCATTTGTTTTTGCTAAATTGTAGCAATATATTTGATTCCCAGTTATTATGCTCTTGGAGTCAATCTTCCTTTAGGTAATTTACAGTGTAGCCTACGTATTTGTAAAAAAATTTATCACAATCATGTTTTTAATTACAATGCATACGATAATATCAAAAGGAGAGAGGGGGAGGAAGGCAGGGAACCCAAACTAAGTTTTTAATTGTTTTAATAGTGAGATTTGGTTCAGTGAGAACAGGGCATATTGGTTTCCTTGGAAACACTGGCGATGTATTAACTGTATAAAATCTAGCATAAAAGATTTGTGAAAGTGAAGCCTTTAGGTTTTAACTGATATTACAACTCTTTTCATTTGGAAAATCAGATTCACACGTGGCCCCTGGAGTCCCAAAAAGGTGTATTTTTTGTCTTCTCTCTTAAGACTTAGAATTAATAATTTCATAGATTATCAGAATCATTAGAAATCTAAAGCTGCAATAACAACAACAATAAAAAAAGCCCTTCAAAAATTCAGTATCCCTGATTCATACGATTTAATTAGATGTGCCTGTAAGTTCTCTTTGTGCCAAGCAGTACCAGGCTCAGGCAAGACTCCACGTGATTTGAGAAAAGTACAAAAATTTGGCTTTTTAAACGTTCCAATAAAACTAGAGATTACTGGTAACAGACAGGGAATGGGGATTGCGGTCAGTCCATTACACGTTGTCTCTCCTGCTCCTTCCTCCTCAAGGGGAGGGCTCCTGCTTGGGCTCCTCTCTCTATGAGGGTGCAGGTCCCGCCAGGAGCCTGCTCTGGCATGGGCTATCCATGGGGTCACAGCCTCCCTCAGACGTGCACCTGCTCCACCCTGGACCTCCATGGGCTGCAGGGGACAGCCTGCCCCACCGTGGTCTTCACCACAGGCTGCAGGGGAATCTCTGCTCCGGTGCCTGGAGCACCTCCTCCCCTTCTTCTCCACTGACCTTGGTTTTCTATATAGTTGTTTCTCTCACTCCTTTCTCCTGGCTGTTGTCATGCATGTTTTCCCCCCCTTCTTAAACATGTTCTCCCAGAGGTGCTGCTGCTGTCACTGATGGGCTTGGCCTTGCCCAGCGTTGGGTCCTACTTGCTGGTGGCATTGGCTCTATTAGACACAGGGGAAGCTTCTGACAGCTTCTCACCGAAGCCACCCCTGTTGCCTCCCTCACCCTGCTACCAAACCCTTGCCACACAAACTCAATACATGGAGTCTTCCATACCTCTATTTTTCCTGGTGTAGGACCTAGGAAACAAGAGTACCCCCAGACAGCCTCATCCCATGGGTCTCGGGGGTACAAACACCCCAAAGCACCACAGGAGATCAAATGTATATTTTAAGGTTGTTCTTATCTAAAGTTAAAATATTTTCTTTTCATTCACTTTGAAAATCAGGCTCTCAAATTACCTATTTTGTCTCTTTTGTGTTAGAAAACAAAGACTTGTGAGCAAGGATTCAGCTCCTTGCAGTCAAGTGGGATTGAAACAACCAATTTTAATATCTGTGATTCACCTCTGAGCCCAAACTGTGATGATACAGTGCATCTGGGGATCAAATGCTGCAGAAACTCTCGCTGTTAAACAAAAGAAGGAAAAAAAGACTGCAGATAAGAGTACCAGATGTAGGATTTTGGACTATCAGAGAAGAGAATGGATGGTTTGGTTTTAGCATGTAAGACTAATCACTCAGTTGAAATCATTTCAGCAGCTGAGTAAATAGACTTACGGAAAAGGCATTTATGGGAGCACTGGTGTTCCAGGATCCTCCCTCTTTCCTAGTTCTCCTGTTTCTTTTTCTGTCTCTTTGGCGTCGAAGCTTCCCATTTAACAGGTTTATTAGCTAGCGATGACGATGTCAAATGTGCAGCCGGTGGAGTCCGAGTTCAGCAGCACCTCGCCCACGGGCCTCGGCCGGGACACGGCTCAGCTGCGCCCGGCTCCCACCGCCCGAAGCTGCGAGCCCCACCTCGGCCCGCACCGCGCACTCCCCAGCGGCAGCCCCGCCGCCTCCCAGGGCGTTCTTGGTGGGTGTTTTCCCAGGTGCCGCGGCAAGGCGCGGAGAGGGTGTGCAGTAACTGAGGTCCGAAGGAAGGCGGGGGTGCGGTGCCGGCAGCGGGGGTGCGGTGCCGGCAGCGGGGGTGCGGTGCCGGCAGCGGGGGTGCGGTGCCGGCAGCGGGGGTGCGGTGCCGGCAGCGGGGGTGCGGTGCCGGCAGCGGGGTGCGCCGGCAGCACCCCGTCGGGCCCCGCGCAGGGAGCGGGTGAGTTCACGGGCACTGGCCAGGCCCAGCCGCGGCTCCAGTGCGCCTGAGGGACGAGCTACTGCCCGGCCCAGGACCTCCGGCCCGACACCCGCGGCCCTCCGGGCGCACGCCGCCTCCGGGCCTGGCCCTTTAAGGCGGCGGCGCGGGAAGGCGCGAGCTGCGCCTTTATCGTGGGACCGGGTCACGGCGCGGTCACGGCCCCGCCCCACGTGGAGCTGGAGCCCACGCAGCCGTGCGCGCCCCGCCTCCCTCCGCTGATTGGCTGCTTCGCGCCCCGCTGCTCGGTTCCCCCGCCTCTGATTGGCTGGGCCCTCGCGTCGTTTACAGGCGGGGGGCGGGGCAACGCCGCTCTGTGACACTGGGCACCGCCCGCGGGGCTTTAAAGGGGCAGAGCCGTTGTTTTTCGCCCCCCTTTTCGCCCCCCCCCCCCCCGCCTCCATCTCAGCGTGGGCCGCCCGGTTCCCGGTATACGCCCCGGGCGTGGTCACGTATGCGTCCGTGGGTGCGCGCGGCATCACGTACTGGCGAGGCGACCCGCGCGCGGGCCGCCGCTCGGCCCGGAGTCGCGGGGGTGCCCGGTGCGGCGGGATGGGGGGGCCGGGCTTGTTTCGTGTTTGTGCGTTTAAAGCCACCCCCAGGCCCTGCCGTGTCCCCGCGCGCCGGGACGTGGCGCACCGCCAGCGGGGCAGCGGGTTCGCACGGTGGATTCCTGTTGCCGGCGGCTCCGCGGGGTGTGGGGCCGGTGGAGTCTGCCCAGGGACATCATCCAGGGCCGTTCCGGGCCCCGAATGACACAGAATGGGCTGGAATAACAATTCTGGTGCTTTCGGTAAAAATCTTCATCACAAACAAATACTCATTGACTTTTCAGCCCTCCCGGTTGGGGAGAAAACCCCCTAAAGGGGCCCAGTGCAGCCCTGGTCAGAGCTGGCGGGGAGCACCCGGGGTGCAGCTGAGAGATGCCCGGGGTGGTGACGGCAGCTCGGGCCTTGGGTCACCCTGGGGAGAGGGCAGGGGATTTTGGGGCCTTTTGGGCCGAATGTTGGTTGAGGCAGGTTATTGACTCTTAGCAAATGGGTTGAAGTCTCAGAAGGAAAATGCTGCTGCTGTTCCAAACAAGGATGAAGGCTTGCCTGCCTAAGACTTAATTCACGCTATCTGGTAGACTTTAAATCACATCTGAGACATTTAACAGGCAAACGAGCCCTTAGCTAAAACTGGTGAGCATCCTGGTCCCTGCGCAGCATTGTTCTCCTGTTGTGGCAGAGTTCGTTCCAATTGTCTGGGAGAAAACTCCAGTTTCTGGTATCAAACAGTTTTAAAAAATACACTTAATTTAAGAGGTTAGTCACCAGAAAGTGGAAAACATGTCTGGAATTGTTAGAAATAAGTCTTGCTTGAAAATAAATATAGAATTATTCACCATGGTGACTATTGCCCTATTGTATTAGTGCATATCGATTTAACATTAATCCAAAGACTAATGCTGTGAAATATTTGGTCTCTTTAATGGACAACTGTTTAGTTAACAAAGCTTTGGGGAGTTGTGGAGTTTTTTGTTTTGTTTTTCCTTAGATTGTCTCAACCACTTTTGGAAGAAAATGATGTGACTCTTAGGATTACTTGTTTCTCACATGGATCTCTCTTTCTAATTACATTTTATGAATCTACCCGTAGTGCTGCACTATAATGATTATGCGGAGTCGTTTGAATCTTTAACTAATGCTGAAGTGTTGCAGTGAGGAATAAAAGGAAAGATTGAATTGTGACTGCACAGGCAAGTGCCTGACTTCTCGTCTGGCCATGAGGGAAAGAAATTACATTATAGTCCAAAACCAGCCAGAGCAGACTGAAGCGTCCACATCGTTCAGTTTGTCTAGTTCCTCAGGTATTGCTGAAGCTCCCGTGTGGGCCCTGGTCACCCTGAAATTCTGTGGCAAAACCAGGAAGCGAAGGGAGATCTGGCAGTGCCAAAGTCATCCTGGAGCCATTGGAGGTGTCTCCAGGGAATATAAAAAGCAGCTGAAAAAAGCTGATCAGTGACAAAATACAGGAGCCAAAATCAACAAAAGTGTATTCTGGGAGAATCCCGCCAGCTGAGCTGTACTTGCTGCTGGTAGAGAAGAAACTCTGACAAACAGCAGTGGGCTGGAGGGTGGATAGCGTTATTACAAAGAAGAGGGTGAAGCATTTAAGTTAGCTGATGTACTTTTAATTTTTACAAGCCCACCTGGGATGACTTTAATTTTTTGTTCTTAAATCATGGTGGAAAAATGCTGATTGTTCTTAAAGCCACGAGTCGTTCAGATGAAATTGGGATGGTGGTGAACAGTGCATTTTTAAACCAGCATCAACTTGCAAACAGTTATTTTTCTTTTTTTTTTCTTTTCTTTTTTTTTTAAGGAAGGTTAGGGAGATGTGTGAACTTGCAGCAGCCTGCACCTGAAACTGGAGCCTTTATCCACCAAAGCTTTGCAAACTTGTAACCTGCCCCAGAAGAAGCTGCTGATTCATGGGGTGAGGGTGGATGCTCTTCCATGGCTGAGACGCAACTGGGTCACCGGATGCCCAGCCTGGGCCTGCATGGCCATTGCTGCTGTTGGGCTCTGACAGACGCCTCCACTGAGGCTGCCTCTGCCCCAGCGCCTGTCCTGCCCACCCCATGCCCCCCATCCCTGGCCCACAGGGGATGCTGTGCCCGGCGGCAAGAGGCAAAGCCACCCGTGCTGCCGCAAGGAGTGCTGAGACTGTCACCCACCAGTCAAGGACCCGGCCACAGAAGAATAAGCTGCGTTTACTTGCTTGAAGAGCATTTAAGGATGTACCATGTCTTAAAATACAAGAATTCTGAATTAAACACAAACTATGGCTGCCCCCATGCAGCCGAGGAGCCTGGGGCCTGGCAGCGGTGGCAGGGTGGCTGTCGGCTGTTATCTTGGACGACAGGAGGAAGAATGTAGTGTTCACCGTGACTCATTTATGGTGGTTGAAGTACAAAGGACTGTTAGTGGCAAGCTGGTGGGCTCACCTGAGCTTGCAGCCACCTTTTCTGGCAACTCAGGCAAGGTCCATTGGAAGAGGGTCTCTAATATTCAGCTGCCAAGTGTCTCAAAAAGAAAAAAAGTAGATTTCCAGCTAAATAATAATAAAAGTGGGTTGATTGATAAAGCTATCTGAGCTGGCATTTGCCTTCAGAGTTTTGACTATGCATGTGCCTTGCTTCAACTTTTGGGCTGGCCTTTCTGGGGCTTGTGGGCTCCCACGCGCCCAGGCCCGTGTCCCTGTAACGGGTAATGTTGCTCCACGTTTTCATGGAGCATTTCTAGGAATTTGCCTGGCACAAAAGAAACTGAGACTCCAGGACCAACCTGAAGGAGCAGGCCAGAAGGCAGGTAAGAATTACCCCTCCTGCGCTGCTGATGAGGAAACTGAGGCTGGGATCAAAATATAAAAAAAAGGACTGGAAATGCTTGATTTCCAGTTCTAGTGTAGGTATTTTTTCCAGGTAATTGTCCCTCCTCTCCCAGGCCTGTGTACTACCCCCATGCCCCTCCTGCGTTTGGGGAATGGCACTTGTAGAATAACTCAAGTCTGCTCAGCCCTGGGAGCACAAACTTTTCAAAGCTCGTTTCTGTCAGAGCCACAAGAGCCTCTTCCATGTTTCCTTTGGATTAGTAACTGTTGGGAGTTCCCATCTGTTGGGTGGCAAAGAGTAAACGATTAAACAACCCAGCGATTCCTTGTTCCTTCTCTTTGAGCATTTTCACAGGACTGGATGGGGCCACAGGAGTAAAGCGCAGGCGTGTATTTAGCATTAGTTTGGAAGTGGTCATGTACAAATAAATTCCGTTTTTTTGGGGAAAATAAAGGCGGCACACCTTACCACTGAGTGCCAGCATGACTGGCCCTGACTCTCGACACCATCCATCCTGTGTGGATTCTACAGCTCTGTACGTTTTGGGTTGGTTTTGGATCACCCCTCTCGGTGCAATCTCCCTGGCAGCATCTCTCAGGAGCACGGGCCATGCTGGGGACTCCAGATCCTTCCAAGTCCCAAACCGGAGCTATTGAGAATTATGGGAAAATATACTTTCTTAGAAGGTAACTGAAGCTGTCTTTATCTCCCAGTAACAGGATTCACCAAGTATTACAGCAGCTACTTCGCACCACTATAGTTAAGCTTGTTTAAGCATTTTTCATTATAAACCTCAGTTTTCACAGGTTTATTTCCCAGGAAAAAAAAAAAAATCTGTCTCGACTAAAACTTGGCACATTGAGCACTCGGGGAAGAGATCGGGTTTTTTCCTTTTACCTGACTAGAAAGCGAATGGGGTCGCTCCATTTTAAAGTGGGCGATTTGGGACAGAAATGGGAAATAGTTTCTGCGGTTTGTAGAGGCGGCGGCACCGGGCTCACCCGTGGCCGAACCGGCACCTGCAGGTCGTGTCGCCCCCTTCCCCCCCCCATTTATTTTCCAGTCTTTCCCGTTTTTTCTTTGAAATGCTGCATTTGGGCACGCTCCGTGCAAAGAAAGCCCAAAGCTCCGCGGCTCTTGTGCCGGCCGGGGCGGGGAGGGCGCCGCGGGACCGAGCCCGCCTGGCAAGCGGGTTTCCCGCAGACCGGGCAAATCCGGGCGCTTTTGGGGCTGTTTGCGGAGTCCCCACCGGGGCGGGACGGGGGCAGGGGGGTGCGGCGATCCCGACCCGGCGCCCGCCCCCCACCCCGGTCCTCGGCCCCAGCGGCCACGCGCGGGGCGGCCCTGGGCGCGCGCGGCGGCCGGTCCCGCCCCCGCCCGGCGGCGGCGCGAGGACAGGGCAGTCCCCGTCTGGCGCTGACGTCACGCAGCCCGCCCGCGGCGGGCGGCGGCGCGCGGCCGCGTCCCCGTGGCCGTGAATGAGCGCGGGGGGCGGGAGCGGAGCGGGCGGGCGGGCACCGCGCTCCCTCCGCGCTCCTCCGCGCTCCCGCCGCGCCGCGCCCCACAAAAGTGCGGGGCCGCCGCGGCCCGGCCCAGCCCAGCCCAGCCGCTTGCCGGGCCGAGGGGGCGCGGAGCAGCCGCCGCGCCCCGCTGAGCCCCGCGGATCCGAGCCCCGCCGCCCCGCTGCGGGGGGGCGCTGCGCCGCGCCGGGCTGGGTTTTTTATTTCCAATTTTTGATCGCAGCTGCATTTCCCTCCCCCCGCCCCCCCGCGCCGAGGAGGAGCCCCGGCTTTATGTGGTGCTGCCCGGAGAGCGCTCGGCGGCCGTGAAGTTCTTTGTGTCGCCGTCGCCTTTTTTTTTTTTTTCTCCTCCTTTTTCGTGTTTTTTTTTTTGTTTTTTTTTTTTTAAATGTATAACTTCATGGGTCTGAACAGCACGGCCGTAGCTATTCAGCCCAATGTGTCCTGCACATGCAACTGCAAAAGGTCTTTGTTCCAGAGCATGGAGATCAGTAAGTACTCCTCCTGCCGCTGAGCGGCCCGACGCCGCGGGTGCGGGTGCGGGAGCGGGGGGGGGGGGAACGGCGGCGCCCCGCGCCCCGCCGCGGGCGGGGAAGTTCCCGGGGGGGCGCGGGCGGCGCCGGGACCCTTCGCTGCGATGCGCCTTCTCCGAGCGATTTGGGTTCGATTTTTCCCCCCGCTGTGCTCGCTCATCTGTTGCCGTCGCGGTGTCCGGATCGGGTGTGACACGGCGCGACAGTGCCCGGGCCGGGCCGGCGGCTCCCGCGTTCTCCGGCCCCCCCGCGTCCTCCCGGCATCGCCCTGTGAAATCCTGGCTCGTCCCCGCCTCGGCTCCGTCGCCACCCGCATCTCGCCCCTTTAGCCCCCGCGGTGCTCCCGCCGGTGCGGCCGCCCCTGCCCCGCGCCCCCCCCCCCCCCCCCCCCCCCCCCCCTTCCGCCGCGGGGTGATGCTGGGGGGCTCCGGGCTCCGCTGGGGGTCTCCACTAGTCCCGTGTAAATCCCCCCTCCTCGCCTTACCGGGGGTGGGGAAGAACTGCGGCGTCCAAGTGGGGCTTGTATTTGGGAACCTGTTCCGCCCTGCCTCCAGCCCCTGGGGGCTTCTTGTTACGAAGGGCTGTTTGCCTTTTTTTAATAACATTTTTCAGCCCTCACGGAGTAGCAGTGAGTTCAGTGCCTGACCTAAATATCCACTACTTTTCTGTTTGCTCTTTCCCTCTTAGAAATGAAGTGCATGGAGGTGAGAGCGAAAGAGAATTTTTGCCGAGGAAAGAGAAATGAGTTGGTTTCTCTGGCAATTTAAAGTGAATTGTATTTTCTGTAAAGGGAAGATTTTCAAGGCATCCCTGGCTGGGTGGGTTGTTGGGACTATGCCTCACTTAACATCTTGTTCTGTGCCGTGAAATCTAAACCCTACACAGACTAATGCAAAATGGCCCAGAATGAAAACTTGGGAAAGAGTCTTGATTTTGCATATATTCCTGGCACTGCGACGGGGCAGGCTCGCACTCGGTGTGTGTAGGGGAAAGTCAGCTGAGCTGTGCCTGTTTCTGCTAGCAAAGGATTTGCCCCGTTACTTCCAGCGGGGCTGCAGAGGAGTATTTTAGAGCCAGCATCTGTCCCTTGGTATTTTGGATGGCTTTTGTCCAGTATCATCTGCCTTTGCCTTCTTCAGTTTCATCGTTGTTTAATTCAGGTGTCTTAAGTCCTGGGGAAGGACTGTAAGCATTTGTATAATGAGTACTAAAATGTGTTCATTCTGAATTTTAGCATAAACCATACCCTTTGTCCTGTATGCACATTTAATCTTGATTTCATCTCATTCGTGTTCAGACAAAACTAAGCTGGATTTGCCTGATTTTATTAACACTACCAGTACTGAATAGACCATTATTCTTTCCTGACTTTAACAGGCTGGGCTAGATGCGCATACCAATAGCAGTGTATAAATAATGAAGATACAGTTCTTTTTTTGTGTCAGCCAGTTCGTGAACATAAACCGTGTCCCACAGAATTGCAAGGATGGGAGACTTCACTTTGTGTCTGATTGAGGTTCATGGTTATGATAAGAGTTGTGAATTAAAATGTGTGATGTCTTTTGAAGAAAAAGCTTCTCTTCCAGTCTAATTCTTGGCACGAGGATTTGTTGGAACAACTCAGGCTTTTAATTTAATTCCTTGTCTTCTTAGAAACAGCATATTTTGCAATTTTTTTCTCCTATTTTTTTCAGCATATGAAAGGCTTGGTAGGAGGCAGGTGCCAGTTATGGATGGGGGGGGAGTGAGAGGCTGGAGACATTGAGGTTCACTGGGGGACACCTTGCCCAGGGTTGGACTGGTGTTGCGGGAACCTTGTGCCTGACGCCATGTGGCCCCTGCGGTCCTTCTCCGGCTTGTCCCCTGCCAGTGCTGCGCCTGTACCCCCTCTCAGTACTGGGGTCCCGACACACAGGCACTGAGTTCCCATTACCTCCTGGGAGCTTGGATCGAGCTCCCTTAATGGTTGCCTTCCTTATTTCATTTTCGGCTAGGTTTCTTTATCACTGATGTTATTGATTTATTTCCCACTGACGGCCGGCAGCGTTAGCTCACCTCTGCTGCGGGAGGGCTTTGGTTACGCTGCAGGGGATGTTACCCAATCGCGTCCTCCACCTGGGTTCAGTGGAAAGGATGGCATTGAGCATCCCTGAGATAAATTCATTTTACAGCTTTTTTCCCCCCTTCAGTGGCTTGATTTTATTTATCTTTCTAATATGACTTTGAGGGAACCTCATAGCAGTTACCACCAGATGCTATTTAATTTTCTAGCCCAAAGTTACCATGCAGGAATGCTTCAGGAAAGTGGCATAACTGTAAACTCTTTTAATTTAACTCTCTAATTAGGCTAACTGTACAACTGATCCCCAAAAATATTTCTTTGTAGGCATTATTCCATATGCCAGGCTGCGGCGCTGCAATGGAGGAAGCAGCTGGTTTCCGTGTGTGGCGCTCCTAGATTAGGATTATAAAAGGGCTTTTTGGGGGTGGGGGCATGGAGTCTCGCCCGCTGGGGTGGTGGTGCCGATATGCCGGGCAGCCCTAAGCAGCCAGACATCTGTGCCAGTGGTCTCTAATCGCTCCGACTGGGCGAAAGAGGTCAGGGGTGATTGTCGTGGCGGAAGAGCCTGTAAATAACTAATTATTTGGTGCAGGGAGCGGAGCGGGGCTGTGTGCCCAGCTTCCCCGCTTGCTGGCCCGGGGCAGCTGGGCTCCTGTCGCCGGCTGGGTCGGTGCCAACCGCAGCGCCTGCTGCCTGCTCCAGCCGGCACCGCCGCCTCACGCCCGCCTTGCCCTTGCAGGGGCTTCTCCCTGGGCTCTGGGTGCTGAGGATGGGGACCCTCCCTCTGCCAGGCACTGCGTGTCCCTGCGAGGGGGTGACGCAGGGTGCGAGGGCAGGCGGCTCTCGGCAGCGGCTCCACACGCGGTAACGGCGGCTGAAGCGGCGGGGAGGTGTGGAGGTGCCGTTACACCAAGGCGAGGCGGGGAGGCCGTTCCCGCGGCCTGCAGAAGTTCTCGAGGCTGGTGTTGTGGCGGCATCCCTGGGCTGGGGCAATCAAGCCACGAGAGCGGGCATCTGTCCGAGCAAGGACTTCTAGGTTTTCGCATTCTTTGGTTTAATAACAAACCAAACACAGATGGCTCAACCAGGGATCACCTCTCCTTTCCACTTCAGACTGCTTTTTTGGCAAATATGTTTCTTTCTTGACACTGTGTCAATGGCAGTGGCTTCTTCCAGGGCAGAGTAGGTAATAGCCATGTACTTCTTGATTCCCCTCCAGGTTTTCCTCCAGGAGGCAGGGACACAGAGGGAAGCCAGAGCTGCTACCAGTGTTTCAGCAAGCCAGAGAGTCTTTACACAGAGTATATCCAGTTTGTGGCATCTCTGCTCGGCTTCAGCCACGCCGGCGAGGTCCCCATGTCTGGCTCTGGCCATGTCTCTGTGACAAGTGCTGCTTTTTGCCACAATCAGCATCCCAAGGCGCGCCCCAGGAGGAGCAGAGCATGTGTGGCTTTTGCTTATGGTGGCCCGAGGACTGTCTATGCATGCCCTTGGCCATCCTGGGGACCCTTGCAGTCTGTGGTCCCAGCTCTGCGGGTCCCACCTCTCGCACTGAGGGCAGCAGGGAAAGTCCTAATTCCCTGAGCCTAGAGAGCATGAGGGTCATAAAATTACAGTTTATTTTGTGCCCTCAGGCAACGATTTTAATCTGAGTGTTTTATACTCAGTGTTGAATGGGAGAATGAAAAGACACAGAGGAGGAAACGGGAGGAAAATAGTGAAACTTCGTATCTTTCCTCTGGGTGAACACCTGGATTGCATTGTGCTGCACAGCAGGACCGGCACACACACGGCACCAGAGGTGGTCCTATAGAATTTGGAGGTGATCATATATAATGCAAAGCAGAGACAAGACATGGCTAATTCTTCTTTTTCAGTCGGTATCAGGATATATTCAGAGGAGGATGTTTGACCTTCTGCCATGAAGGCACCCTCTGCCCGCTGAATAGGCCTTTGATTTGCAGTCATTTTATTTAGTAATATGTTTTCAGACCTGGTTGTGAGAGGTCCGGCACTAAAGGGTGTGTGGGAAACAGCAACCATATTCCTGTCCTTAAAGCCAGGGATTCCCAAGGTATGGGCTGGGTTCATCTGTAAATTTTCAGGATATTGAATTAGCTGAACTACGTCTACTTCCTTTGCAGATGGAGAGAAGAGTACCAACAAATGTATGTTCTTACTTATTCTTATTTGCTGTTGCTCACCAAATATGCTAATGTTTTTAGATTTCCCAGGCTGAGAGTTGGTGGCTAGTTAAATCCAGTTTTAGAATGAATTTGTAAACCTAAATTATAAATGGATAGACGTGAGGAGACCTTTCCAAGGGAAGTACCAAAAAGCATGGTGTCACTAATAGACAGTAATTACAATCCAGCTTCTTTCCTGAGTAACTCATTGTACAGTCATGTCTGTTGGGCTTGTTTCAGGTAATAGCAACCGTCAGAATTTGGTAACCCTAATTATCTCAAAAAGGTCATTTATTTGCAATGGTGTTTCGTGTAAAAACTGACTACCAGTTTGCTTCCTGGAAAGAAATCCCATCCATGGTGTGTGGTTTGTCTTACCAGATCCCTGAAGTTCTCCGATACGTGATGCATCTGTTGTTGGCGTGTTTCATCAAAGTAATAAAGCCTGGCTGGAAAGCTTGCGAGGAGAGAGGTACAAGGGCCACTTTGCCGCAATTAAGTGGAAACTTGGTTCACACCATAAGCACACTCCCAGACGTCCATAAAGTAAAGGAATCATTAATGTCGACGGGGATGTTTTATGTGGTGTTCTTCCTGTCTGTGTGGCTAAATTGCCGGGTGATTATTTTATAATTACTTTGGGTGGCAGAAGGTAGGTCACTTCGGCAGATCCCAGGTGAGGAAACACATCAGAGACCTGCTCTGGCCACGAGCAGCATGGCCAAGTCAGGCCCCGTTGAGGAGCAGGGGGGATTTCGGCACAAGGCTCCCCTCCATGAAAGCAGGACCCGACCCATCTTCTCTGTCCTTCGGAGCTGATGGTGCACGGCTGCTGCTTCCTTGCTGCGCTGGACCTAGTGGTGGTCTTGGAGCTCCCTGAGGAGCGACGGGCGAGCGCAGGGTGCAGTGGAGCAGTGCCAGCCGTCGTGGCAATGCCAGCACTGGGCACGGTGCTGCTGTGGCAGGAATGGCCGCCCGGGCTGCCGGCACCGCGGTGGCTGTAGGTGTCTGCACCTCGGAGAGCTGACGAGTTGTCAGTACTTGAAAAAGTATGGGGGTGCTGTCTGTGTGTGTATACAGGTATAAACACACTTGGGAAAGTTAATTGATTTAGTAATACGGGAAGGTAGTTCAAAATGAACTGGTTAATGAAGTAGTTGGTAACCAGAGAAAGGAGTTGTGGAGTTTGGGTTTGTTTGGTTTGGTTTGGTGGTGGTGGTGGTGGTGGTGTTGTTTTGGTTTGTTTTGTTTTTTAAAGCAGATAGATTTCAGCTGTAGGAGTTTATAATCCAAATCAGTAGATTTGGGGAGCTATTGAGAGTAAAGAGGGCTTTGATGATTTGGCAAGGAATACAGCTTCTAAGGCAGCACTTTGATCTGCATTTTAAATGCTTCTTTGTAATGACAGTTTCATAATTTCTTTTCTTGTTTTAAGTCAGTTTTGCAGAGGTATGTTTCTAGAGAAAATAGTAACAGCACACATTATTCTTGCTGGCTGCGGAGGCAGCTAGAACTTGTAGTTCATCCCAGATCTTTTGCCTACTATGGTAATTTTATGATTACACCAAAAAGGAAATTAGTAGAGATGTTAAATATTATCAAAGCTTTGCAAATCTTTTGAAATATCTCCAGTGTGAAACCTAAACTTGCATTAGCATTTTTGCTGTGGTGTGTTGTACAGTGTTTATCTAAGTATCCACCTAATATTGCAAGTTCCTGATACAGATATTTATTTTTTTTTTTTCCTTCCAAAGGACACGTTACTGTTTAGCGCATGCATCCTTTTAGTCTTGCTGAAGACCTTGATTCTAGTGACTCGAACGCCCTAAAGACAACCTGCTGCTGCTGCAGTGATGCTATTGGGAACCTTTTTCTTCCCGTTCTATCTACAGCACAGATAGATAAACTCTCGTTGGAGGGAGAAGGTCGTTGTCACCTAAATATTCTTGTACAAGATAGCTTGTTGCATTTGTTTATGTAGTATGGGTAGAGTAGGAGAGAGAGCAGGAATTGGGAATGTTTATTAAGGTTTTCATTTAAATCTTGCATAGCATCTTTCCTTCTTGCAACCAGTTTGGGGCAGAGTTTATACCTCTCTTGGGAAATCAGCAGCCTTAAGGGTGGGGGACAAAAAGGCAAGTTTTCCCAAATTGATTTAGAGCTGTGTGGTAGCTCTTCAGGTGCTGTTTGTGGCCTCTGCTGAGCTGTAACTCTAAGTTGTACCAGGCTGGCAGTTCTTCGCTTGTGGACCAGGTTCAGCTGGTGTGTAGAATAGGGCACACATCATGTGCAAGCTAAATTAGCCCATGAGGTTGGGTCAGCAGTGACATGTAGAGGGTAGCATCGCTGGACGGCCTTAGACAAATAGCATCATGTATACATTTAACTTGCATACTTTTCCAAAATGTCAGTGACTTTGTTCAGTTGGACTTTATCCCTGTTATTCTGCACATCTCTGTGGTACAGGATGCTGAAGTGAAGTGTGTGAGACTGCATGGCCGTGAGACTTGTAAATTCAGCTGTTACGCTCAGAGATGCTACAACCAATGCACGGATGCATGCTCCAGGCTCAGGTTGGCACCAAGTCCCCCTTCACCTTTAGATTTTTTTTTTAATTTAACTGTAGTTTGTTTCACTGCATACAGCAAGATAACATTGCTATGGGTGTAATCGATACAGTATCTCCTTTTTTCTCCAAGTATTCAGGCTTCCAATTTTTCCTTGATACAAGGCTAGGCTTATGCTCCGTCTAGAAGAGGGAGTGGTTTTCCCTGTGTGTGGTGTGTGCTAGTGTTGTCACAGGCGGTACATCCTTTGAAACTTGCCTCACAAGGTGTCGGTGTCGGTGGATGGCCACAGTGCTTTCGAATGGTTCACACATTTGCTTTCGGTGTATTCGGTCTCGCACATACCTTTAATAAAATGCCTCAGACTGGCTAATTTTTCGTTTGTGGTGTATGTTCAAAAGTGTGCGTTTAGAAAGGCGAGTGCTTTTGCGCGTGGAAGCTCTGTGCTCGGTTGAGGAGATCCCACTTGTGCCCGTGGTGGTTTGCTGGCCTGAGGTGTGCGCACTCAGCAGTGGCAATAGGATTCTCCGTGTTTGCAAACTTGGCCCAAGCAACCCAGCAAAGAAGAATTTAGCCTCAGAGAGTGAAAGTTGATTACCCACCAGGCTTGGAGCATACCAAGAATGGAAAGAGGTCCTTGCACAAAAATCAATAGTACTTTTAAAGAATATCTGCAGGACATGGTGTGGGGATTTTTTTCCATCTCTTCATTCCGTCCAATACGTTAAGTAGCTGGTTTGTTACTCTAACCCCCTACAAATGTTTGTCAGTAATAATTCTGTAAAACTATGAATCAACTCTGCATGACTTTGTGCAAATAGACTGAGTAATTTCTTTGTTCTTTTCTTCTTACTTTGTAATTGGATTCTGTAAAAGCCCAAAGGTTTGGTCTTGTGGAAAGCATGATTCATTTATTGGTGTCTGTGCCGACTAGTTATCTTTCAGTAATTCCAGAGTGCTGCTACAAGCCAAGAGTGATTCATACATGGCTAAGTGCACAAACAAATGGGGTCATGGCCATCTGCAGAAACTTTTCTAATCTATTTATGGTATCAGAGAAAGAAGTGGGTGTATTAAGGATGATGGAATAGGTGTCAATTACATTAGTGAGTATAACTGGTTAAGTAACGCTAACCATTACTCAAAACCACATTTGCTCATTGCTAAAGATCATGACAGTAGGTCCTATTTAAATGTTAACATAGGTCTGATATGAGAGATGAATTGAGTGTCTAGCTTGCCTCCTAAGGAGCTCACCATCATAACTGCTATGGTAGTCTCTTCTAAATTCCTTAAAATTTAGAGATTAACTTGCACTATAAGTAGTTGTGGTAGCAAAGTCCAGCTCTTTGCTGTTGCAGACCTCAGACATTACGTACTTTACATGCAGAATTTGGCTTAATACTTAATTAACTTGCTGTTGACGATCAGTGTTAGGGTTTCTCATTTGCATGTTGGGCAGAATGGCGGTACACTATCTTATTAGAGACAGTGGTGGTCAGCTGAGTCGGTTTTCCTTCCAAATGCATCTTCAGTGCTTTAAAATCTCAGGCGGAAGACAACCTGCATCTTAGAAGGTAGCCTTCCTCTGCCTCTGTCTCGTATCACTAGTGTGAAAGTTCATTTTCTCCTTCGTAACTCCACTAACAAAAGCAGCCCTGGCTGCAGCCGCCTCAGAATTGCTTTGTTCAGGTTTTAGTCTTTTGCTCTGGGGGAGACAGAGTTTGCCCCTGCCCTGCTCGCTATGGGGGGACTGGGCTCCGGGGCTGGTGCTTGGGTGCCTGAGTGGATGGTGCAAAGGAGGGAGCTTGGGAGGAGCTGGGGCAGGGAGCGCTGTGGGGTGCAGGGTGATGGAGCCGTGGCTGGCTCCGTCCCGTGTCCCACCAGTCCCTGCCGGCTCCACACCTTGGCACTGCAGCTGGGCTTCATCCCTGGGAGAGGGGGATCCAGCCAGATCTCACAGAGCACAGCGCTTCAGAAACGGCCCACGTCTGCATGGTGGACGAGCGTCACTCCAGAGGTGCGCTGTACCGGCGCCGTGAGGTTTGGGGGTGGCTGTGGACCCATCTCCCCGAGCCTGCGGGACTCATGTGGTCACTGCTCATTTGCGTTTCATTTCTAAAGGACTCAACTGGACCACAGGGCTCACAGACTCAATTTTCTGTAAGTAGAATTTAAGCATCGATGCTGGCCAAAAATATGGAGAAATTGGGCAACATGTTGTTTGTTGTCCTGCTCCTGATGCTCTGAAGGCTGTGCTCTCACGGAGGCGGACAGGCCCCCGGCCAGCAGAAGGGGACGTGACCCAGACTTCTGCCCAAAGGACTGATGAGCCTCTCCTGATGTCTGAACAGCTTTCTTCTTATGCCCTTGCTTTATTTAAGTCAACAGATTGTGTAAGCCACATGCTAGATTTACCTGCAGGGCAAGTGGGAAGGAAGCAGTGCGTTTGGATGGATTCCCAAAAGACATCTAACTGCTGAGCATTAAGACTTAAGATTTCCAAGGCCGAGTTTCCACAACCATCCTGCCGAATCTGCTCGCTGCCTCCCCCATCCGTGTGCAATGGACCCGTGGTTCCGGCTGCCGAGGACAGTCCTGGGGAAGCTGCTTGCTGCGGGCTGGGCTCTGTGCTGGGCCACTACGGAAATTCTCCCCCTTAGTGGTTTCTGTTTAATATTATGATTAATACTGTTATTTCTAATAAAACAAAAAACAGCACTCCCAAAGTGAAGCTGTGCCCCCATCCTCCCGCACCCTCCCGTGCCATTTCCCACCGTGCTGGGGGCTCCAGCTGGCTTTTGGAGCCGCGGGGATGAAATCTACAGTGACCCAGGGTTGGGCTTGTTCCTGGAGCATGCTCCAGACTTGAAACCAGGCTGGATTTCCTTATTCTCTTCACAAGTCTGGGTGGGATGAGACCCGGTTCCTGAGACTCAGAGAGCATCAACGACCCTGGCGCTGGCCCAAGCTGCAGGGGCTCAGCTTTGCTGAAGACAGATGTTTCTGCTGCTTTCCTGGAGGAGCAGGTCCTGTTCTTTCCATGTTTTTTTCATTCTTTCCATCATTATTCCACCTGACCAAAGGTGGTCTCTTGGCTTCAGTAACTTAGACCGGCATATACAGATTAGGCTCTTTAGGACTGAGCTCTGAAAGTACCTTGGCCTGTTAGATGCTTCCTTTAGGAGACTTCAGGGACAACATGATTTATGGACATTTGCTTCACACAAAGTAAAATTATCTTAATTTGCGATAATATTTCATATAATAAACAGGAATCTCATTTCTGTTGTTGCACTTGTATTGGTGTAATGAGACTTTGCTTGAATTGGAAGATGCGCTCTTGAGCTGTGTCTTCCTCTCCAGCGTGCTCAAACACACACACGAGGTGTAGCGGTACTGATCACTGGCGTGTAATGCAATGAACGTTTTATATTTCTCTAGTGTGACTTACTCATAGCAGTTTATACAAATTGCACCTTTTCCAGATCTTGCGGGGAATGCAGGTGATGGCTGTGCTGTTGACTGATGTGCCAGAGATGGGCTCCAGAATGGGGGAGGGAGGGAGGCAGAAGTCTCAGGGGGGTTCCTGCCTGCTCCCAGCGAGGCACAGAGCAAACTGTGGGGTTACAAACGTGTCCTGTCTTGCTGATAGGTTTTAATCCTCATCATTCTCATGGGTTTTACTGATAAATACTTCTCAACATCCATTGACTTGCCATCCGGGCCTGAATTGTAAGGAACAATAATCATAAAGGACAGCCTCAATTTAATAGATTCACTATAAGCTTTTTATTAGTGCAGCTTCTTTTTTTTTTTTTTTTTTTTTTAAAAAGCAAAGTTGACTGTATTTATTTAATTTAAGCTCAGAAAGTAGCTCTTTGACACCTGAGGGAGACATGCCTGCGTGGGCTCGGTTCAGCCTATGTGGTTGTGCAGTGTGGGAAGGATCTGTCCTGCGGGTGCTGACGTCTCTTGGCTGGGTTAACAGCCGCCTGTGGATTTTGAGGAATTTCTCTTTTGACTTGACCACAGGGTTTTGCTGCTCTTCAGACCACAAGTGCACTCCAGTCTCAGCAGGTTCACGGGTTTGGAAATGCTTTTCATCCCCTCCTGTTCTTTCTGTTTGTTCGGGAAGGGATCACGCTGTATCTTGTAGCTGTGTGTCTTCCTTGGTTACGCTTCTAGAGATTTGCAGACCCATGTTAAGTATCTATTAAATTAAGCAAAATGGCCTTTAGAAAGCTACATTTCAAGTGGAAGAAATGCTTTATGTAACGTAGGGGTATGTGAGGGGACCTAAATACAAGCTTAAATTGGCTCTTACGAAAATAGGTATAATTGGTTTTTTGCACAGTGATTTTACGGCTTCCTAGTTTGATGTTCTGATGAAATCCTGCATCCAGTCCATGCGCAGCCAAGGAGATGGGGGTTGAGGGGCCTGAGTAAAGGGAATGGTTCTAGGAACAGCCTTGCCTTTGTTTGCAAAATCAGACCTACCTGTCTTTGGGGGCTCTGCATTGTGAGAAGGGTGTCTGGAGTGGGGGTTTGCCCCATGGTCTCCCCCCTGCAGCACTCAGTCACCCGGGGCTGGGGCCGGACATGGGACGGGGCATCTCTGACCATGGTTGTAGCTGCTGGTGGCAGGTGAAAGGTGTGGAACTCTTGCAGCTGTCCTCTCCTAACTGTGCACATGTCAAGGACTGCAGCTTTGTTTTCCAGCCCTATCAATGCAGTTAGGTTAAGTCATTGGGTAATTTAGTAGCTGGAGGCACTTCTGTGGGCTTGGCCGGAGCAGCTGCTTCGCTTCCCTCCAGGGAGGGTTTCCCCCTGAACTGGGGCTTCCCCGGTTGCAACTGGGGCCAGGAGATGCTGTGGGGCTGTCACCCAGCCGCTCTGGGACCAGAAGCCTGAGGAAGTGGAGGACACCACCTTTTGACCTTGCATCCTCATATTAATCCAGATAGTCTTTCCTGTTTCTCTATATAAAGCCTTTCCATTCTTCTGTCTGGAGAGGTAGAGCACTAGCTCTCTTGGATAAAGACCGACCCATCTTCTTTTGGAAGGCTGGTCCTCAAATAGCTTTTCTCCACAGAAAACCCGTCCTGCTCATTGCAGGATTGGACTAGATGACCTTTAGAAGTCCCTTCCAACCCAAACCATTCTGTGCTTCTATGAAAACTCTATGCTCCTCTGAATCTTGTTGGCAGGAACTGGAAGAAATTTTTTTTTTTTTTTTTTATTTGGTGTATCTTCAACCAGTTAGGACTTAGAGCTGGTTTTCCTTCTAGCTTACTAAAGGTCTTGCAAGGATGAAAAAACTCTGTTGCTTTCCTAAGAGTGCCTTAGCCAACACGTGGGAGGAAAGCCTGGCACTGTGAGACAGGGCAGAAAAAGCTGAGATAGGATTTGCTGCTTCTTTGAAACTGTCCCTTTTTTAATTGTCCAAATAGTGTTTCAAAGAAAATCTCTGCTCTTCTCTATCTTCTTCCAGCATTATAATTCTATATAATCACTTTTCTGTCTCAAAAAGAATAGGGCGTGATTTTTTTTTTTTTTTTTTTTCAGAAGAAGGGAAGGATAAATTCCAGATGTTGCTGGGATACACTTTTTGCCTCTGTTTAATGTTTAGTGGCTTTCAGTAAATAGGCTGCGAGAGGTGGGGCTGATGTATTTATGCCAGAACGAATCATCTACAATAAATCCCATCTGCTGGTGGGGGAGCATATCTTTGGTGTGACTTGGTGCAGTTGGGAGCTGATCCTGGCGTTCCTGCCTTGCAGAAAGGCTGAGGCTGGCCTAAGTCCTTTGGGGTCTTTGCTCGTGATCCTTCAGGGTGTTTGCCCTCCCCTTCCCACCTCGCTACCCAGCTCCAGCTCCGTAGTAGAGAGATGTGGTGCAATGGTCCCTGCCCACGCGGACCCCAGCGTGCGGCACTGGGAATGAGCATTTCTGCTCTCAACTGGCCCAATGCATTTTGGGGAGCAGCTCTGACCCACAGCCAGCCCTGGGCAGGTGGAGGTGGCCCTATCCTGCCACCCATCCTGGGTGGGGTGGCTGGTTCTGTGGGACTCCTGGCCACGCTCTGTTGGTGCTGGTGCTGTAGCCCAGCAAAGAGCATCCCTGTGCCCTGCACCAGTGTGGGGCCTGATCCAGGAGCTGGGCTCTGGGGACGGGCAGTCATCTGCCCTCCTCCCACACCGAAGACTTGTCTTTTCAGTGCATGCAATGCTTTTTCCTACTTTTGGAGCCTTCTTGCGGACCAAAAATCATTTTCCGGCATGTGTTGCACACAGGTGTTGTGGGGCAAACGTGGCAGCTCCATTCCCTGTTTCATGTTTTCACCTGTTTAGACTAAGTACATCTTTGTTTTGTTGGCAGCCTGTTTGGTTGCACAAGCAGTGTAAGACAAAACCACTGACAGGTGTTGGTCCAGCCAATGTAATTATGGTTCCTTGCTGCTGTGCTGGTGGGCAGACGGTGTGAGCCACCCTTCGCATGGAGACGTCTGGCAGGAGTGGGCTGTGGCAGGGCTCCAGGCACTCATCCACAGGGAATACGCACCGACGGCTCATCCACTCCTGTATCTCTTCCCTGCTGCTGATGGCATTAAAAAAAGAAGTTACGCGTATATGGAGGAAGGGAGGAAGGCCGAGCGTCAAGTTTAAAGCACTGACTTTAAGTGCAAATGCTCGTTCGCATTTAAAAGTTGGCAAGATGCATGGATAAACCGAAAGGGCAAATGTGAGCAAGTGAGAGCCGGGCAAGCCCCAAGAGGAGAGAAGCAGTGTCCTTGAATCCTGCCTGACTCCAGAGGGTTCGGGCTTGGTTCTCCTGCGCGTCCCAGGCCATTGCTGGAACGTCCTGGGTGAGCCGTGGTGTGTCGGGAGACGTGCCCCTGTGGGCAGGGGGCCTCGGGCTGGCTGTGGCCGGCGCGGCGTTCCCTGCGCTGCCAAGCGGCGCGGGGAGAGACGGTGCCTTCTGGAAGTTTAAGCAGAGAACAACTGATTGTGATCCAGCCAGCTGCAGCCACAGAGGCTTCTTCTCAATCTCTAACTTTCCTTTGGACTCCCACAGCTTTTGTGCCTCCCAAGCCTTTTTTGGCCTCTACTTTTTCTCAGGCTCTACTTCTCTCTTGGCCTCCCACCCCTTTCCGGGCCCTGTGCAGTGAGCTGGCTGCGGAGCAGCGAGGAGGAGGAGGTCACAGCTTGTTGCCACCCATTGGTGTTTGGCTCAGCAGAATCCCTTTCTTTCCTGTCCCGTGAGGGTCGGTGTTGGTGTTGCGCCCACGAGGGTTGGTGTTGGTGGTGCACCCGCCGGCGGAGGCTTTTGGCTCCCGTGCGAGTGCAGGTGATGCTACACGTTTGCACCGTGACTTTTGGATGCCTCCTGTGTGCAGAGCATTGATTTGCGATACATCTGAACTCGTTCCTCTAAATCAGCCTGACTTAAAATCAGCGAGTTCCAAGCCTGTGGAACCCAAGTTATTTAGCTGCTGCAGTAATTTACAGCTGCTCTCTGACTCTTAATCTTTTCCTGGAGTGAAAAAGTTGCCTATCTCTATCCTCTCAGATGCATGGGCAGTAACTTTTTAAAACTTCATCTGGGAGGAATGATGTGTTGCTGTAGTGCCTGGAGCCGCCTGCCTGCTCTCCTGCTCCCGCAGCATAAGGAGCGGGTGGTGGGCGAGCACCGGGGGCTCCGTGTCCCGGGAGCCTCCCTGTCCCCCGGTAAAGGCCACTTTTACATGCAAGTATGACTCCTTTGGCATCAGACTGTGGCAGGTGCTAATCAGTACCAATTAACCATTATCAGCAACAAACAGTTCTTATGGGCTTCATAAAGGAGCCCCATACACAGGTTTTCTCTGGTGAAATCCCCTGCGGGACTGCAGGGCACTGGCTTGGCCTGGGGTGGTGTTGGGGAGGATCTGTGTCCCGTCACTCCATCAGTTTTGCAGCAAGTAATGCCCTGCTCGCTGATGGGCCAGAGAGAAGTCATCGGTTGTCTTTTATTCCACACTTTTTGATGCTTTGTTCCTCACTTGAAAATACATCTGCTGGGCATTGCATCTGGGGTTTTGTGCAAGATTTTGCTGTGGGTCTTCCCCTTCAGCACCCCATAGCCTCTGCCCCCCCTGCTGGGACGGGGTGTCAAGAAACCTTGAGCATTTGCTGGGGCTCGGCAGTGGCTGGGGCTCCTGCATGGAGGAGACGGCACAGGACACATCGCCCAGCACAGCACTGCCGTGGCCATGCCCAGGGTCTGGCACTGCGGGACGTGGAGGGAAGGTCTTGGGGTGGGCTCAGTGATCCCAAACTCTTCGGAAACCTTTGTAAGGTTTCAGCATGTCATCAGGCGAATTGGCCACGAGTGCTGGAGGAGAGCAGTCCTGGGGAAGTGAAGTGGCACAGCTGGAGAGGAACAGGACCTTGTGCTGCAACTTCTGGTGTGGGAAAAGCATGTGGGGTCGTTACCGGGGGTTGTTACCAGGAGCAGTGAGACCCAGCTTGCAGTGCGTTAGGTACTCCTGGCCACTGTGGAAGTCGTAGGCTTGGGTGCAGATGCCAGCCATGGTTGGCTACAGGGGTCTCCTGGAGGGTGAGTCCCCCGGACGGAAACTGGGGGGTGCTGCAGCCGGTCAGAGGTGGCTCACATCACTGATGGATGCTTTCTGTTTTTCTTTCAAATGTCTCCAGGCATTGAATGTTTAGGTCACACCTTTCCAGGTAAACTGGGTAAGTGAAGTATTTCAAGAGCTGCCAAGATCTAATTATGAAGGCTGATTGCATGATTGCAGCTGCTGTACTATAAACACCCCGATTACTCCCTTGGCAGAACGGGTGGTTCGTTGCCTTGCCCCAAGAGCGGCAGTACCTGCTGCTCGGAGTGCAGAGGGGGATGCAGCGGTGGCTTCAGAGACTGATTTTGCAAACCCAGTATTTTTTGTCTATCGATAGTAGCTGCACTTGGGTAATCCTGGGTGGAATTTTTTTCTTCTGCTGTTCAATGTAGAAACATGTTCAAAACCTGAAAGTCTTTTTAAGCGCAAGTACTTTTCCATTTGCTGTTATTCTGGCAAACTAATGAGCAGCATTACATCGAGAAAAAAGCTTTCACTGTATTTTGTGTATTTTGTTTGACCACCTGAAGCTTTTTAAGTTATGGCATGACAGACTCCTGTTGAGTGTGGCCCATGCTCAGGATAGACGAAGCCAAGCATCAAGAGCCCTATTGAACCAGGCCGCTGGATTTGAGCTGAACCTGTTTGCAAAAGAGCCTTTGCTGGTTTAACATTGTCGTAACATGTATGGGTCTCTCTCAATTTAGAACTGAGTTTATGTGAGAGTACCTCAAAAGGAAGGCGTCTTTGCTCAAATGTGGTGTCCTAAGCCTGCTGGAGAGCAAGTGACTAAATAAAGTGTTAACAAGTGGTGAATAAATTATTTTAATAAATAGCTAGTCAGTTGTTACAGAGCCTGAGAAGTCAGTAGAGCTTATGGCCTTGGCTTATAACCACGCTCAGATCTTTAATGTGCTTATAATACCTCCAAGTCATTCATTAGACTTCTATCAAGCATTTGTCAGTATAAGTCATAATCTAAAATAAAAGACAAGAAAGAATTATTTCAGTTGCTTTATTTCGAGCCTGGTGGCACAATCTGGTTGTACAGCAAAATAGTCCTTGCTTATGCACAAAAGCTGTTAGACCCCAGCAGTCCCACCGGCAGCGTTGCTGTGGTGGGAACATGGGGCAGGGGAACAGCAGGAGCCGAGGCCAGGAGCGGAGCGTTCGGGGCCAGCGCAGCCCCGCTGATGGGACGGTCCTGCAGTCCGTGGGGGAACTGTCCTGCAGCAGTCAATGATTTATTTATATTTATTTTATATTAATGCCTTAAGCAACAGATATCAGCAGATATGCCGGGTGGGCAGAGGGAGCCCCAGTGTCACACTGCTCTGAGCAGCGTAGCTTGGGGCGTTTTCGCTCTGGCAAAAGTGTTTGCTGGTGCTCGACTGTAGTAAAACTTGCACTCGCTTTCTTGTCCTGTGATTTAGGAAAGCATGCAAGCAGGGATATTACAGCTGTGCTGCTCTTCCTGCTTTCCCTGGTCTTCCCTGTCCCATTTTGTGTGTATGTTTGTGCCTCAGGGAGGGAAGCAAAGATGCAAGTGAAAACGTGGTTTTCTTAGAATATGAATAACAGAAAATTAAATATAATTTTTTGTTGTTGTAGAGTCATTCCCTGCAGTCTCCAGTTGCTTGCTGCTTTGCCACAGTCTTGTACTCTTTGGGGTTTTTACTCTCACTAGATGGATACTGTTTGGAGTACAGCGTAGGACACTTTAGCGGTCTTTCTGCTAGCTTAATGGTGCACCCAGTGAGGAGTTGTGTTTGCAGACATCAGTGCGTGCTCAGAAAGTCTCCCCATGCTTCTGAAAGCCATGGTCTGCCAGACAGGACTGCCTCTGTGGGATGGCTTTTTGCCTCGTCTTTGTTGTCTGGGTCCTTGTCTGCAGCTACAGCCGGGGCTGGTGTTACCAGACATGACCACCTCCGACAGCTGCTTCCTCCCGGAGTGCCTGGTCCTGGCTGCGGAGCCGGGACCCCTGCGGAAAGATGCCTGGGCCCATCCCCGTGGCGCCTGGGCTAAAGCCCTGCACAAACCCTGGGCAGGGAGCATCACTGCACCCGAGACTGACCCAAGGGAGATTTATTTTTCATTGATATTCTTTCTTAGGTTTTTAAACTGTTCCACTGTCTTATGGTAACTCCTGGATGTCAGACATCTGGTGTGGATGTCAGACCCTTTTAATTTCTGTTGTGGATCTCCTTTGCCTGCTGCAGGGGGTCATTGGATCGTGTGACACACACACACAGAGCTGTGTGCTGGGGCAGGCACTGCCATCTGCCCCATGGGCAGTGAAAACGGTGCAATTCCTGTTGGTTTTGTGTTGGCTCTCTGCTCCTCGCAGAGGATGGCTGGGAACCGGTACGGAGGGTGAGGAGGTGGAGCCTTCACCAGGTAGCCTCTCATCTGACTTAGGAGGAGATGCAGTCCTTGAACTCTTTAAAATCAAAGAGCAGGGTGGAGGGTTTGCGCAAAACAAAATTCACAAGGCAAAATATGTATTTAGATGAAAATGCGTGGTCTACTGATTTCTTAGAGGTTTGAATGAATTCTGTCTGAGTGGACATACAGACCTCCTCTGTTTCCTAGAACCTAGGTCGTGCTCTGTATTTGCTGCCACGCTCCCCTGTGAAAATGCCCTCATGTATTGTTCTATTGTTGGAAGTTTGGGCATTTTGTTGTATTAGTCTAAAAGGGTTTGTTTCAATAACTGCATACTGCTGATAAACTCCTGGAGCAGGATCTGTCAGTCTCCCTGTGCCTGTGTACCAACAATAAATCACAGGCAGTTGTCAGAAGATGAGCTGCTGCCATGGCTGGTGCCAGGCTGCGAGGACATTTGGGCTGGACCTCACCAAGACCACAGGTGCGTGGCACCAGTGCCACTAATGCCACCAGTGCATCCTGCTGCAGCTCCCGGCTCTGCGGGCAGTACCAGCCCAGAGCACCTGGGCAGGAGTTGCTGCAGGAGCGATGATGTTTTGGAAATGGGGTAGAAGGCAATGGAGGCAGGGGGAGAAGAAACTCCCTGTCCTCACCTTTTCTCTAGATAGAAAGGTATGGATGTGGTGTAGGGTGTTCTGAGGAAGGATTGTCATCAGGTGACTACTAGGGTAATAAAACTTCAGCTGTTAGTATTTCGCCTCCCATTAGAAGGGGGTGGGCTTTTAATGGCTACATAAACTATCTCAGCTCTTGGGAGTGTTTTTAGTTGGCTTCAGGCTGTAATCCTGAAGGCATAGCCTGGGAATGGACCCGTGCAGCCAGCCGAGGTCCTGTGCAGAGCAGCAGTGGGTGCTGCAGGTGTCCAGGGTGGTGCCACCACCTCTGGGCAGGTGGGTCCCTCTGGCTTCAGTGTCTGTACAGCTGATGTGGAACAGGTCTTGTGACAGAAAACCTAGCTTCTGAGAGGTAGTCTTCCCTTCGGGAAGAGTGAAACTAATTAGATTTTTGTTTCATGTCAGTTTTGCTGAAAGTTCTCAGGGTGGGTTGTTGACAACGGTATGTTTCAGTGTGGGACCAGCCCTGCTGTCAGCCGGGAGTGCTGGGGAAAGGGGCTGCTCCTGCCTCCTCTGGTGGCCCCGGAGCGTGGCTACCGGTAGGGCTGGGGCCTGGGAGCACCCTGGGAAAGCTCCATCCTGGGGGTGCATGAGGCGGCTGGCTAGGGGGGGTGTCTCTGCTCTGCCAGGGCATCCCTACACCCCCAAGCTGCTCTGTCTCCTTTAATGCATCTTTTTGAGTACTGGGTAATGGTGTTTTCCTTCTGACAGAGATGAAGGAGGGCTTTTAATAGGTCTTTTGTTTTCTCTTCGTGCTTAGCTCTAGCATTTATTTAGAATATTTGTATTTTTATACATGGGGACCTACAAGGCAGAGAAGCCAAAGGGCTTGCTCAGGGTCACACAAGCAATATGTTCTGGAGCTGGGTCTCAGCTTCAGCTTTTCTGAATGCTGAGCTGATCTCCAGGCTTGGCAGAGAGGGAAAACCTTGGTTCATCCACTTTTAACTGAGACAGACAGGGAAAGCAAAATATAAAGGCTCTGTGGAAGGAAGCACTTGCTTTGTTGTTCTGTCCTGCTGTTGTGCTGAAGATGGCATGGCTGCATTCGGGAGAGTAAGGATGGTATGTGTGAAATGTGTGGAGGCACAGGGAGACTCAGGGCTGGTCAGGATGGAAATCCATTGAGCTCCTTGGTCCTGTGCTGGCGAGGAAGGGTGGGCTGCATGTGGCTCCCCTGTCCCCGACACGCCAGTGGCTTTTGTTGCGATGCCCAAGGATGCTGCAGCTGGGGTTTGCGTCACTGCTTGGTCCCGTGGCACGTCAGTGCCTGCCCGGTCGAGGCAGCACAATGGTCGCCTTCACTCCCTCAGACTGCGGGTCCAGATGCTCTCCCTGCCTTTTGTCAGGGGGTCACAGGTTGGGAGCGTTCCCAGCATCTTTCCCTCCACTGGTCAGGATGCTTCCCAGAACTGGGTGCTGGGCTTGGGACAGCAGCAGGGACCTTCTGTAGGGAGTCCCCCTGCTACCCAAAGACATTTTGATTTAAAATTCTTGTGGCAGCTCCCAGAAAGAAATGTGCTTTTGAAATGCAGTCTGGATCACCCCCACTCCAGTTCTTGCAGGCACAGATGCTCAGCTGACACCAGCTAAATAGAAACCTTTTAGCCCCTGCCAGTAAGTCTAGAGCAAACTGCCAAAAAGCATCGAGGACCAAGATACAAAATGAAGTCAGGCCTGAGCAAAGTACTTACACATGAAGGATGGAACTGATGTGCTCTTGATTTCTAGCACGTGAGATGCTTCAGTCTCAGGGTTTTGTTAAAATACAATGGTGGAGTTTTAAAGGTTTTCAGCAGATGCAAAGCAAGTAAGTCCCCTAGCAACAAAGGAAAGTTTGGGTTTTTTTTTCCCTTAACGCAGACTTTTTTGACATGAAGCATTTGTGAAATCCCTGCCCCCCCACCGCCCTTTAAATCGAAGATGAGTTTTGCTGAAGGAGACATTTTTAATGGCTTTTAGACATATTCAGAGATAGGATTTGAACCCTTGATATGCATCTGCAGTCCCCCCTGCCCCAGCCTACCCTGGCTGATGCTCCTGCAGCCACAACCTTTGCCTGGCCTTTGTGCTGCAACCCCTGCCTGGGCTTTGGGGGTAAATGGCAGGGGGGTAACTGTGCCATAAATAAGTTGGTAGGAAGTTTCTTGCATGATTTTTTTTTTTTTCTTCTTTTTTTATTATTAGTTTTTCTTCCTGGCAATAAGATGTAACAAAAAATTGGCAGGTTCATACTTTTTGTTATGGAATTAAAATCTATTAAATAATAAGTGAGCCAAAACCTGAAATCGCTACCAGGCAGCGCTCTTGGTGACGTGAAAAGCAGAAGGGAGCCAGATCCAGAAGCATTTTGTGTGTATGTGCATGTGTATTATGTGTGAAGAATGAGTGTATGAAGCTCAAATAGAGGTTTTAAATAGAAATAACACTGGCAGCTCTTCCTCTGTGAATCCAAGGTTATTATGTGTCTGGCTCTTGCCAACATGAATTGCCGAGGAAGTTCATGTACACCCACCCCATGGCTGATTTGACAGCTGTGCAGCCGTGGTGAGTTCATGGCCTGGACGCTGTTGAGCAGAAGGGATGACATTTCTCTGTCTGGTGGTTTCCCTCTTTGCAGAGGATGAGGGGGGACCGAGGGAGCCTGTTCCCTGCTGCGGGGATGGGCAGTAGTGCCATTGGCCCTGCCCTGCCAGGTTTGGTGCTCCCATGTCTTGGCAAGGGCTGTCATTCTGGAGTTGCTGAAAGCCACGACGACACGGGCACGCAGGGTGATTGCACCCGGGTGTTCATCCGGGACCGTTTTTATCCTTATGGCAAAACCCACGAGTTGCAGTTGGGTTGAGGCAGTGCAGCAGTATGAACAACTTCCCTGAAGCTTTATTGGTGGTCTCGGTTACTTCCCCTCTCAGGGGAATGTCACCAGCTTGCGCTGCCTGGGGAACATGGGCTGTCCCGTTGCAGTGGTGGGGACGCGTCACTGGGCAGGGTGTCAGCCACCGTCTCCTCCCCTGGGATGGGGGGCTGCCTTGGGGCTCCGCTCCAGCACCCGTGGAGGGGCTGCTCTCTGCAGCCTGGTGGGTTGGTGGCCTAGGGCCCTCCCAGCCCATCTGCCACCCCTGGAGCCAAACCTGGGCTTTTTGCCCCCACGGAAATCCTAGTGTCATGCGAGGAGCAGAGTGCACCAGTGCGAACCCTGGCAGCGGGAACAATTCAGGTTAATTCCTCGGTGAACCTGCGATGCGCTGAATGATGGTGCTTTTACAGAGTATGGGGGGAAATAATCTGAAATTAAACTCTCCGTAAGGGAAGAAAGGCATCCAGCCCCATTCTTTACTGCTCATTTTAGTAATTTTTTCCAGATAACCTACACATCTGTGTCAGTGCAATTAAAGCAGAAATTCTGTCTAATGAACAGTTGTAGCCCTTGGGCTATTGCGGAATGAGTAGTGAAGTTGGAAACAGTCTTATTAAAATAATAATTAAGAAAGAAGGGTGCGGAGAGAGAGGGAGGTGCAGACGAGGTGGTGGTGGTATGCTATTGGGCATGGAGCGGGGAGGAGCAGCGGTCAGTTTTGAACTTGCAGGGGTGACCCTACCCACTGTGTCCCCCTGCCAAGAAGCAGCTGTGTGGAGCAGTTGGACCCAGGGCTGGGCATGTCCCAGCCCTTTCCCTCACCAGGGGCTTCTGGTCATGCCATGTCACAACAAAATCAAGTCTTGGACTTTGTTAGAAGTGGATGGCTGTAGACCTGCAGGGCCCTTGCTCCACCATGGGCAGTGCCAGCCATCCTGCCAAGCCAGAGCAGCTGTTTTGCATATAAATATTTTTTGAGATTTCTCCAATTGCTGATAAAGCTCAGGAAGGGAGGAGAATGTTTCTTGTGTTAGACAGGATTATATCTCCTTTTACTTTTTCCACTAATCAATCCTTTCTTGGTAAAAAAACGTGCTGTGTGTACCCACATAGTTTGCTTTAACTTTTTTTCCTCTCTTGCTGTCCTGAGGACAGTGACTGCCCAGGCTGAACTGTATCAGTGATGGAGACTGGTCACTTTCTGTCCTTTGAGATAGCTTATTCTTTTGCTTTTAAGTAAATAAATAAAAAGATCCTTTTCAATGTTAACCCTTGGAGTTTTAATATTGTCTCTCCACAAGTCATTGTTTTATGTCAATAAATCAATTAATACTTGGAGCTGGCTCTTTCAGGCTTAATACTTAATCAGGCTGTTTAGAAATGTATGTGCTGCAGAAAGTGATATCTCAGATTAACAAAATAAAAAAATAAGCAAATGTCACTTAAAAAAAAAAAGGCCAAACAAATTCCACTGGAATGATACACTGGAATGATTTTAGTGGGATTTCTATCATTATGCTGTGGGTTTATTGTGTTTTTTTTCTTTTGAAATGGTTGTGAACCAGAATGATTACTTATCATTTTCATTTTAACTCCATCTGACAAATCGTTTTAGATGGAAAAAGCAATACTGCATCTTTAAATGGCTACTCTGTCAGCGCATCTTGCAGGGCTTTAAATGCCCTTTGTTATTGCAGTCTAGACAGGACGCAGGCGGAATATTTGATATGTTATAAGGCAAAGATTTGACAAGGTTGGATTAATTTACTGGCTTATTTAAAACAGAATTTAAAAATATTTTTCCTTACAAACTTGTATTTCTCTCTCTATCCTATATTTTTTTTTCGAAGTTAGTACAGTATGTTTCAACTGTTTAGACTGGGAGAGGAGACATTAGCTTACTGCAGCCTGCAGTACTTTAATTGCCCTTTTTATGACTGTCTAGACATCATGCAGATGCATGTTTGTGGTGAAAAGACATTTCCCCCTCTGGTTATACGATAGTCTGAAACCTTTACATTGCCTATCTCCTTACCCCCTCTGTCTTAGAATGTGCTTTACTTCCTCCATTTCTGAAAATCATTTTCCCCTGTTTTTATTTTTTGAAGGACACTTCAGTCCCCCTTTTTCTGTTCTTTTCCGTCTGATTATTTGCAAATGCTAATGCTTTCTGGTGGAATAAAGGTATGTGGAGCAAATCACTCTTGGAGCCTCACTGGCAGGTCACGCTGCTGAGGGACGGCTTCGTGCACTGTTTCTGTGAGTACCTGCACCTCTCCGCACCTACAGCAGTACCTATGGATGGCTGTGTTTGTTTGGGTTTCCCTTGCCATAAGAGCACAGCCTTGCAGGCTAGGTTTAAGAATGAAAATATCAGCAAGGTTTGAATGGGTTCAGAGTTTTAGTTATGCAAATTGGATGCATTAATTAACCCCGTTGCTATAGTTACTGCTTTATTGTTAAATGCAGTGAAAAGGGCAAGCTGTGTCCATGGATAATCCTCCCCTCTGTACTCTTCCCCGCTTCCCGTCCTCCTGACTTTGCCCTCTGCCCCGGTGCGAGGGCAGCTGCCGCCTGAGCGTCCTCGTTCCCAGGGTGCTGTGGCCTGCAGAGGTGGCTTGAAAAGCCAGGATAGAAATCAGGTCTGTGGAGGGGATGGGGGAACTGGGGGCCTCTCCCCTCCAACCACCCACAAAACATTGTTGGGGCTGACCTTGTGGGTTGGCTCTCCACCGCTGTTCAGTGTCATCAGTCTGGGGGCTGCGTGAGGACGGGATGGGGTGCTGGGGACAATAAGGTGGGTAGGAGGGATGAAGATGTGCCAGGGGATGGGGATTGGGGTGGGGAGGCTCAGCTTGTCCCACTGCCGCCAGGCGAGGGGAGGGCATGGGAACCCAGCCCTGTCCTCGGCTCCAAAAAACATCTCTGCTGAGCAAATGCTGCTGGGTTTTTACGTGGGAGAACAGCTTCTCTTTTTGTGTGTGTTTAAAAACTCACAAACGCAAAACACTATGATGAAACTTAGATCTTTCAGCATATCTGCTGTAGGAGTTAAACCCTTTCTCAGGCTGTTGCTACAGCTGAGGTAGAAGTAAACTTATTACCTTTAATTTTGTCAGTTTTGGGGCATTTTTACTCACCTCCCCCATTTGCTTTGGTGTGTGTATATAGATATACAATTTTTTTTCACGTCTGTGTGAGAGTGTAGACATGCATTTGCTCCCATCTGGTGGTGGTCAGACCAGTTCAAAAACTGAACTTGACTATTGCAGTGACCAAACAGCAGTGTGCGTGTCTGGGCATTTGCATGCATTTTGCATATTTTGTTCTGCAATGCATAATTATGTCTAACTTAAGATTGTCCTTGTTCCATGGGAGTGCCTTACCTTGTGAAAGGTCACTCCTTCTGTAAGCAAAAGCTGCAAAACAATAGAGACGATAACAGCGCTTGAGGAGGGGTGGAGACCGGAGAGGTGTCCTGCTGGATGGCTCTGGACAGGGCTGAGGAAATCCGGTCGCAGTTACAGCCCTGCCATGACCTTGTGAGGCTTTGGCCAGCTTGCTCAACCCATGTTTCGACACCCGTCTGCGAGCCGCCCGTGGGGGTGGCCGATGCAGCACCATGGCCTGAGCCCCCAGGGAGCTGCAGTGCCGCAGCCTGGGAATGGGCACGGGGGGTCCCCACCACAGCTCCCAGTGCCAAGGGGCTACAGGATCTGCGCCGGGTGGGTGAGTGAGGCTGTACTGATTCACACAGGGAAAGTGCTGGAGGAACGGAGGTTCCCTGGCCACAGCTCCTGGTGTTTCCTGGCTTCTCTGTGCCACAGCCCCGGGCCAGTGCTGGGCACCGGTTGATGGGTGCTTGTCCCCGTGGTCCCCCTCAGGGTGCCCACGCTCCAAGTGCTGGTCCTACAGGACCAAGCCTGTTGGGAATTGGCTGAAGAACGGTTTTCCCAGGAATAAGTGGAAATGGAAACTTTCTAGAGGACAGCTAAAGTGGAGAGGGAGGACACTGGGGAGGGACACCTGGTAAAACTCGCTATACACTGCATTCAGCTGGGAGAGGCTGTGGTCCATGTTGATGGCATCCATAAACCCCCCATCTCCGCACCCGTGCACCATCACCACTGGCTGTTGTGTGGTGGGGTGTCCTGCACGGAGCGGGAAAGACTACATCTTACTGCTTTGCAGCTGGAGAATGCTCTGCTGCCACCTTCTTCTCCGCACATAGAACAAGTGCAGCGTCATGGATCCTCGTCACCTGCGGAATTAAAGTGGCCTTGTTTTGATGGGCCTGGAGCCTAATGAAATGTCTGTTCCTGGGTGTCTTAGCAGAGCAGGAGGGGTCCGGCCGTGGCACTGCCAGCAGCAGTGGGTGACGGTGCCAGCGGCGTGGCGAGGGGGTGACGGCTGAGCGCGGGGCTGCAGGTGCCTTGTCAGTGCGAGGCAGCTCTGCTGCAGCCGGAGACAAGGCTCAGATGGAGCTGGAATCAGAAACCCAATCCCACTGATTGCTGTTAGCTTTCTGGTAAGGTGGCAAAGCCCTCCCTGGATGGAGCACTTGCTCTCCTCGGAGCGTCTGCAACTGGCAATTTGTCTGTCGAAACAGATGTGGGCAGCAACAAACATCTATTTCTATAACTAGAAACAAATTTGGTAATTGCCTCTTTCAACAGGACTTGCTCAAGCAGGAAATGAAATTCCTAAATGGCAGTTAGCAAAAGTATTTATAGCTAAGTTCATAAATGAGATGTGCTTTCCTTTGTCATGAGTTTCTGCTGGGTGGAAGGAAAAAAAAAAAAAACCCTCTATGGTACCAAGCCACATATTGATTGGGAGTGTTTCCAGTGTATATGAAAATACTTATTTATTAATGTGTTTATTTTTACTAGCTGTAGAAATACCCCCAACAAACAAAATCTCTTTGGCCTTTCAGGGTTGGCTGGTAGGGCTTGATCCGGATATTGTGTACTGTGTTTTTTCACTCATTCTTTGGTAGGTTTTTTTTCTGGTTCATGCTATTTATGATTACAATCTATAAGCTCTCATTGCTATGTCCCTCTGGATGCTCTTGTTCCAGGGGCAGGGGACGCACTGCCCTTGCTCCTGCCCCAGATGTTGTCCAGGCTGATGCTGTCGTGCTGCCTCTCAGGGAGAAGGAGGTGCTCTGGTTGTTCTCAGCTTGGGGGCCATGAGCCTTGCTCAATGTTTTCTAGTGAGCAAGCAAATATACCTATCTTTTAAGTGCAAAGTCAAAATTACTTTATTCTTTTAATCTAGTTCAGCTGTCCTTACCCTTGGGAATAACTTCAAAAGCAATGTACTCCTTCCAGTCATCTCAGTAGGTTGGGATCAGGCTTACTGTGCATAAAATATGTGGTCTCAAAATCCTTGAAATGGAGAGGGTGAGAGAAATAGGCACAAAAAGGGAGGGACGCGGTTGGCGTATGCAAGATTTTAGAGGCTCTGAGTGTCCCAAAGAACCTCGTTAGTTCTCATTGCTCTGAGGTTAGGAGTTTCTCTAAACAAGTCTCCAGCTGACAGGTCTCTGCCCAGAGCCAGGGGGTGTCCCAGCAGAAAGAGCTGATGACCCTGGCTCTCAGGCTGGCAATTCCCTGTGTGTGAAGGCTGCATGCAACTGCGTCAATCCTGCCTTCCTGGTCCTTGAATGCCAGTCCCACTCCCCGCAGCTGCCACCGAGCCATGCTAGCTGGGGAAGGTCACCTTTTAGAAACAGGGATGGCGGTGTGATCCAGGGCAGTTACTGTGTTTTAAGAACTCAAAAAATTTTGAGGCACAACCAGTCTAATATTTCTGTGTCTATAAGCATGAAATGGGGCTTTTTCCTTTAAAACAAACAAACAAAAAAAAGGGGGCGGGGGTGCAGGATGAGGCCATCATTTGCCAGTGACTCAGAGGATGTGATGCTTGATTACCCAGGGTGACAAATGAAGAAAATGCACTAAATTATAAATGCATGGTGATGGCCCAAGGATTGACATTCTTGGGGCTCCATCATCCTTTTTCCAACAATGTTTTTTCTCAAACTGACTCCTTTTGTGAGTCCCACTTGCTCTCTGCCCTCCTACCCTGCTCTCAGCCTGCCGTTGCTAGCTCACATGGCATTATTTCTGCTTGCTGCCTCAGAACTGGCCATGTTGAATCTGGAAATGCAATTCAGCTGTTAACTGTACTGATGATGCATGAACCCAATCCAACAGGCTCTTCCTAGCTGTCCTGCCTGTTGTCATGGGCCAGATCCTGCTTTCTTTGATGCCTTGGTGTTGCTGCTGCAGCTCCAAAATGCTGCTGATCAGTGCCCACACTAGCAATATCAGGATCATATTCTGTATCTATCTCCAGTACTTCCTGTGCTGCCTTGTAAACAAATGCAATTGTTGACAATATGGTGGGGCCTTTGTATGTGGTTTTATGGAGGTACTATTTAAAAGATAAATGTAGCAGATGCTAATACACGAATATTGCAGTAATGACTTTGCCTGGTGTGATTGTTTCGAAGCTGACCTAACAGAGAAACAGTGGAGGGTGAGTAATCTGCCATCTGAAGTTCTGTGTTCTTTCATCTCATCTTCCCCGTCCACAGTCTCCGAGAGGGAGAACGTTGGTCTCTTTAATGAGTGGAGCTCTGCATCTGGTGGATGAAATGGCCTCTTTAAACCAGGAGCAGCGTTGGGTGCTGCACCCTCTCTGGCAGCCTTTGGATTCCAGCTGTTGCCTGGAGCTGTTTGGTTCTTGCTGAAATTAGAGCAGTTCAAATGTAATGTTTAGCATAATGGGCGCATCCCTCTTCCAAGCAGGACGGGGAAGGATACTCCAGAGCAGAGCTGCTCCCACCGGGCTGTGTTGCTGCCGTGCCAGGGTATTTTCCTCTGTGGCATGCGTATGAACAGGGGAGGGCGAGGGGCCGGGGTCAGACACGGTCCCAGTGCTGACACTGCTGCCTCTCCCGTGGGACGCTGCGGAGTCCAAGTCCCCGCAGCTGCTTACTGAGGAGTTGTGAGTTTATTCTCTACTAAAATCATAGCTCAGAAGGGTGACTAGATTCAGATGGCTCTTCTCAAATTTACATTCTTTAGCCCCGAGTAGAAAAAATGAGGTCCACTCTTTGGCTACATTGCTTAACCCACATCCTTTTACAGAGGCTTTCATGAGCATCTGGCATAACAATGGCACTTCGGCTGGACTTGATTCTGCTGAGTTTACCCTCGGGTCCTTCCAGGGAGCCACGTGCTGCTCCAAAGTGTGCCCAAATTTTGCTGTAACATCTGTCCCCTGCTCTTCAAAAGCGTGCTCGCTGCCAGCAGGCACAAATGCGAGCTCTTGGGGCAGGCAGGGCTCTAAAGCCAGCACAGGGGCCAGGCAGATCTCAGGCCAGATCTGTGGACCCCGCTTTGGTCCAGGCCTGCTGCAGGCCAGCTCAGTAATGCCAGCTTTGGCCTTTCTGGTTCTCTGCTTGCAAAAGACAGCTTGTCAGTATGGGTAAGGCAAGGTGGTGTACGGGGCGTCCTTAGCTTTCATTTTCCAAAAGTGATAAGGACTTGTTTTGTACCCTAATTATTGGGGCATGCAAGGTAGTGGTACACTCTCAGCTGTTCACGGCAAGGACTGTCCTTGTGTGTCTCCTTGCTCTCGATGGTGCCTCTGGGCACTGCCAAAGCTGTGGTGCTCTGAAATGTCAGTGAAGACCGGGGAGGGTAGTGGGTAGGCTGTAAAGAAGCTGACAGAATGGATAAGGATGTCTCTCTCCCTCCTCCTCCTCTGCAGCCTGCTGGTGCCCAAGCGCCTGCCCTTGCTGCTGACTTTGGCTGGAGATGTGGGCGCTGAGGACGGCTCAAAGTCAGACGTATGACTTCTTGTTGAGGGCAGCGTCTCTGGGCAGTGACCCATTGGCAGTAAATTTTGTGTGAAGAAGGCAGCCCAGATCTGTTGGAGAAAATGCTGGGTCATATCTATCTTCTGCCTTTCAAAGCCCCTGGGAGGGTAGGGGAGCAGACAGGGACCTCTGGACCAGTGGTGGAGAAGGATGCTTGCTATAGGATGCTAATGAAGCAGCCCACATTTCGGGTGCTGCCAGGCACTTAATGATGCTGGAAGGGGGGGGGAGGGGGGACGCAGCTTTGGTCTGCCCCTATTCCAAGACTTGTTTTCCATTTGCTCTTTAAGAAGTTGCACAAGCTTGTTGAGAAGCCTTTAAAGTTACTGGCCTGAAACCATTCTTGGCTGAAATCCTTGAGCATCCCTGCTTGGTGTCCCACAGAGCTTGTAAGTGCAGAATTTGGGGAATCATGGACAGGCATGAAGGATGCATGGATGCTTTTCAGCTCCAAGCTTCAAGTTCTTGCTGATATCAGTCTGATTTGAACTTCCATTTCTCCCCACCACCTTCCTGGTTACTCTTGAATAGCCTCACCTGCACATGCTTAGTCGAAAAATAGCTGTACCTTTATTTATGTCTTTTACATGCTTTTTTTTTATGTAACTAGAACGCTGCCATCAAGGGCTACAAGGAACCTCTTCAAACAGAAGGCGCCCAAGGGTGGGGGTGGATGAAAAGATGAGAAAATTGGGAGGAGAGGGACCTGCAGTCAGGGCTGTGCACATCTCTGCTGCGTCTTACTCTGAGTCATGCAGCCAGGGCAGCTCTGTGGATATCAGAGGTGTTAATGGAAAAATCAGGGATGAAAGTGATTGCTGCAGATTTGTGAACACTTTTCATTAATTCATCTGGTTAATTTTGCTGTGTCTGGCAAGACTCAAGGGGTGTGTGTGTAGAGACCTTCCTTTCCAGGGTGTGCATGGGGGTGCATGGAGGATGGAGTGTTGCAGTTAGTTGAACTTAGCCTAAATCCCCAAGGATTACAGAGGAAGCCGGGACATGAGGTGTGACATTACAGTGCCACCATATTTAGCTGACAGTGGGCAGCAATTCATTTGTGGGTTTTATAAGCTTCAGGACTGGATGTGGCCTAGCTGTCCCCTGTCTCTGGGGCTGTGCTAGAGGGTGGTGCTGCTCGCCGGTTGCTGCTGTGGGACGGTCCCCCTGAGGTGCCCACTCCACATTGTTGTGGGCTCTTGGCCCAGGTCTGTTGAGTCCCAGTGCTGTCACCCAGTGCTATCGCCATGGCTGCCCAAATAACCCTGTGAAGTGGCTGTGTGTGGCGAGGAGCGGAAAGTGCTGCTTCATTGTTGGAGCAAGGGCTCTGAGGGCAGAAAGCAAGATGCTTTTCTCAGCTCTGCTTTCTCTAAGTATCACCTAGCTCTTTGTCATGGTGCCAACAGGTATCCTGCTGCGCCCCTGCAGGAGGCATGTGCTTGCCCAAGGGCCAGTTGCTGGCAAAGGGCTTGGGTGTCCTGTGCCGGGGGTTTCCCGTTTATGCCAATAGGTTTGTGCCCAGTGATTGCATCCTGTTGCTGTTGAGCACTTTGGCTCCGTGCCTGCACCAAGGGCAGTGCTCCTCCTGCGGTCTAGGTGCCTGGCATCACGGTGAGTACTCCTCTGCTCGCTGTGGTGCATCTCCCATGCCGAGCTTTGCTCTGGCTACTTGCCCTTTTTGACTTCCCCAGGACCTTAATTGCATCGTTCCCCACCGCCAGCCCTCTCCATCTGCATTGGCTTCATCCACAGGCTGTGGCTCCACTGCCTGAGCGGGGCAGGAGGCTGCCAGGGGCGCACGCTGTGGGCGAATCCTGCTCTAAAACCCTGTGTGGGCACCTGCAGGCCCTGCTGGGGTGGTCAGGGGTGCTGCAGGGGCAAGACAGGACCAGGGAGCTCAAGCTACCTGCCATTAGAAGTCATCCTTAGCCTGGGTCGTCTTGGATGCTAGAGAGGTGCTGCCTGTGTTTGTACAAGACCTGATGACATCTCTTTATACTTCAACAGGGAAGTTAGAAAAGTCTCAGTCTGTTTCTGCCCACTTTATTGAGGCTTGTTAGGCAGCAGGAGGAATCTCTGTACAAAACTATCCCATTCAGTCTTGGTGTGAAAGTTGTAGTAAGTGTGCCAGAGAAAGCGAAGACCAGAGGTGAAGGCACAGTGTGCAGTGGGGGTCCTTGGCTCTTCCATTAGGTACTTCTCTGGGAACATAAGTTAAATTTAATTAAAAGTAGTCCCTATGTATGGTGGAAGATGGCCAGACTGGAAATATCCATACATCTAAAACTAGAGGTGGAGGGGGAAGGGGATAAAACCAAGCCCACTGGTAATGAGCCTGGGGGTAAAGGGCCAAGGATAGGGGTGAAATCGGGAGCCCAGCTCAAGTGCATCTACGCTAATGCACGTAACATGGGCAACAAACAGGATGAGCTGGAAGCCATTGTGCAGCAGGACAGCTATGACATAGTCACCGTCACAGAAATGTGGTGGGATGATGGTCATGACTGGAATACTGTGATGAGTGGCTATAAGCTCTTCAGAAGGAATAGGCAAGGAAGGAGAGGCGGGGGTGTGGCTCTATACATTCGGGAGTGTTTTGACTGTATAGAGCTAGAGTCCAGTGACGACGAAGTTGAGTGTTTATGGGTAAGGATGAAGGGGAAGGCTAACAAGGGGGATTTTGTGCTGGGAGTCTGCTATAGACCACCCAACCAGGATAAGCAGGTTGATGAAGTATTCTGTAAGAGGCTGGCTGAAGTCTCGCAATCGCCAGCCCTTGTTCTCTTTGGGGACTTCAACCTACCGGATATCTGCTGGAAATATAACACAGCAGAGAGCAGGCAAGGCTAGGAGGTTCCTTGAGTGTATGGAAGATAACTTCCTTACACAACTGGTAGGAGAGCCTACTAGGGGAGGCACCTCGCTAGACCTACTTTTCACAAACAAAGAAGGACTAGTGGGAGATGTGGAGGTCGGAGGCCGTCTTGGTCTTAGCAATCATGAAATGGTCAAGTTTTCGATTCTTAGCGAGATAAGGGGTTAGCAAAACCTCCACCTTGGACTTCCGGAGGGCGGACTTTAGCCTGTTCAGAACCCTGGTTGGGAGGGCCCTTTGGGAGATAATCCTGCAGGGCAAAGGGGTCCAGGAAGGCTGGATGCTCTTCAAGAAGGAAATCCTAAAGGGCCAGGAGCAGGCTGTCCCCATGAGGCGCAAAATTAAAGGGTGGGGAAAATGGCTGGCCTGGTTGAACAAAGAGCTTTTGATGAGACTTAGGGAAAAAAGGAAGGTTTACCACCTTTGGAAGAAAGGACAAGCAACTCAGGAAGAGTACAGAGATCTTGTTAGGTTATACAGATTAAAAATTAGGAAGGCAAAAGCCCAGCTGGAACTCAACCTGGCCATTAATATGCCATTAATATAAGGGACAACAAAAAAGTTTTTATGAATACATCAACAAAAAGAGAGTCAGGGAGAATCTCCATCCCTTACTGGATGCGGGGGGAAACATTGTGACCAAGGACGAGGAGAAGGCTGAGATACTTAATTCCTTCTTTGCCTCTGTCTTCAATAGTCGGACCAGCTACCCCCAGGGTGTACAGCCTCCTGGGCTGGAAGATAAGGATGGAGAGCAGAACAACTCCCCCTAATCCAGGAGGAAGTAGTTAATGATTTGCTTATGCACCTGGACACGCGTAAGTCTATGGGGCCAGATGGAATTCACCCAAGGGTACTCAGGGAGCTGGCGGGAGAGCTCACCAAGCCTCTCTCCATTATCTATCAACAATCCTGGTCAACAGGAGAGGTACCAGATGACTGGAAGGTGGCCAATGTGACATTTATCTACAAGAAGGGCCGGAAGGAGGATCCGGGAAACTATAGGCTTGTCAGTCTGACCTTGGTACCGGGAAAGATCATTGAGAGCTCACTCAGGATGATCCTCTCCTGGCAAGTGCAGGGCAGCCGAGGGATCGGGGCCAGCCAGCATGGGTTTATGAAAGGGAGGTCCTGCTTAACCAACTTGATCTCTTTCTATGACCATGTGACCCGCCTTCTCGATGCGGGGAAGGCTGTGGACGTTGTCTGCCTGGACTTTGGTAAGGCCTTTGACACCGTCCCCCACAGCATTCTCCTGGAGAAGCTGGCGAATCACGGCATAGACAAGTGTACTCTTCACTGGGTAAAAAACTGGCTGGATGGCCGTGCCCAGAGAGTTGTAATTAATGGGGTGAAATCCAGTTGGCGGCCGGCCAGTGCTGTCCCTCAGGGCTCAGTCTTGGGGCAAGTCTTGTTTAATATCTTTATTGATGATCTAGATAAGGGGATTGAGTGCGCCCTCAGTAAGTTTGCAGATGACACCAAACTAGGTGGGAGTGTTGATCTGCTTGAGGGTAGGAAGGCTCTACAGAGGGACCTGGACAGGTTGGATCAATGGGCCAAGGCCAATGGGATGAGGTTTAATAAGGCCAAGTGCCGGGTCCTGCATTTCGGTCACAACAACCCCAGGCAACGCTACAGGCTTGGGGAAGAGTGGCTGGAAAGCTGCCCAGCAGAAAAGGACCTGGGGGTGTTGGCGGACAGCCGGCTGAACATGAGCCAGCAGTGTGCCCAGGTGGCCAAGAAGGACAACGGCATCCTGCCCTGTATCAGGAACAGCGTGGCCAGCAGGAGTAGGGCAGTGATGGTGCCTCTGTACTGGGCACTGGTGAGGCCTCACCTCGAGTGCTGTGTTGAGTTCTGGGCCCCTCACTACAGGAAGGACACTGAGCTGCTGGAGGATGTCCAGAAGAGAGCCACCAAGCTGGTGAGGGGTCTAGAGAACAAGTCATATGAGGAGAGGCTGAGGGAACTGGGCATGTTTAGTTTGGAGAAGAGGAGGCTGAGGGGAGACCTCATTGCCCTCTACAACTGCCTGAAAGGAGGTTGTGGAGAGGTAGGTGTTGGCATCTTCTCCCAAGTGAATAATGGCAGGACCAGAGGAAATGGTCTCAAGTTGCGGCAGGGGAGGTTTAGATTAGATATTAGGAAGAATGACTTTACTGAGAGAGTGGTCAGGCACTGGAACAGCCTGCCCAGGGAGGTGGTGGAGTCGCCATCCCTGGAGGTATTTAAGAAACGTGTGGACATGGCACTTCAGCGCATGCTCTAATGCTCAAGACGGTTGGTTTGCATCTGTTTGTGGGTGGGTGTGGTGTGGGTTGTGGGTGTTTGGTTTGGTTTGGTTTTGGTGTTGTTTTTTTTTTTTGGTTTTGTGTTGGTTTTTTGTTTTGGTTTGTTTGGGGTTTTTTTGTGGCTTTTTTTTTTTGTTGGTTGGACTCTATGATCTCAAAGGTCCCTTCCAACCAAGAAGATTCTGTGATTCTGTGATCTGGGTTGCAGAGTAATGTCCCAGCAATGACAAGGACACTGTTCTCTTGGATTGCAGGTGTTTGTAGAGGGTCTTCAACAAGAAGGTCCTTGCACTGCAGTGGGCTAAAACCCCTCTGCCCGGTGAGGAGCGGTTGCCGGGCAAGTGCCTGTGTGGGCAGCAGTGATGCAGCGGTGCTATTTCCACAGTTCTCTGAAAACTTCTGAAAATCTGTGTTGTTCTCAGCCCCTTTTTTAGTTTCCCTGACTCTTTCTTCCTTTCGGATTTTTCTACTGCTCAAATTCACATCAGTTTCTAGATGAGGGGAAACTGCTGGAGTTAAGCTTTCATTTTAAACCCACTTTTTGGTCTTTTCTGTGACTGGTGATATTGCACATTTTAGAGCAATGTTGGAGGTTTCCCTGTAGTGGTGAGGCTGTGATTGACACTCCCAAAACCCGATGAAGGCTTGGCCTCTGTTGCCAGATGTCCTCTTGGTCAGGCACATGGAACAACCTCAAAACAGGGTTTTAGGTTTATTTTCCCAAAGAATGCTAATAAAATGAGTGATAATGGGGCTCTGATGCTGAGGGACAGTCACAGCAGCATCCAGAAGCTGAGGTGCATATACCATCCATCCTGGGTAAAAAAATAACTCGTGGCTTACTAACTTTGAAGAGCGAGGCTTGCTCAGGTGGTCTCTCATCCTGACTGGGGTGAAGCAGGGTTTTGGGTTGCCTCACACCAGGCTGATGTCCAGCAGAAGATGAAATCAGCAGCAGGAGTTTGTTTTTTTTCCACACCCTTAAGAGCATATTTTTGATAGTCTGTGAGCTTGTGACCGGACTCATTGTGCTTGAACTGTCCCAGCAATCTGTTTCAAGTCAGAACTAAGGGGTTTTTAATGATAAGGAATAATGAGGAAGTGAAAATGAACATAGGAGAAGCAAAGTATTCTTCAGGGGATTCTCTGCTTGCTTTAATTTTGTCTCAGCAAAACAGACTTGGGTTTCAGCACAGTGCACCACAGCATTTATGATGACTGGCATATTTTTTAAAACTTTTTTCTTTGGAATTGTGGCTAGTGCAGCTACATTTATTCAGCTTAGCATTATCTCCTGAGTAATTTCACTTCTTCTCATCACTTCTTTAAAAGTGTGCAGTTCCAGTACATATAGAAATTATAATTGAAGCTTACAGATAACTGTTTTGACCTGCAGATGTGTATTATAGCCGGCTGCAAGCAAAGGTCATCTTGGCTGACACCCTGTCTGAAAGCTGTTCTGTCCTGTTGTAAGTGATAGCTGGAGTAATTGCTGCAGCAAAACGCAGGTGCTTTTTTTTTTTTTTTTCCCCCCCTCCTCTCCATACTTGCCAGCGTTTTGGAGCGTTTGTCTTCAGCAGTGATACTCATGTGGAAGGAAGAGCATTAATAAAGTTTATAGTAAGTGTTTTATGAACTGTAGTATAACTGTAAAAAGTAAGGAAATGCATTTAAAGTATATCATAGCCTCACCTCCCCTGTGGCTCTTGTGAGCCGTGTGTGTGTGGAGAGGCTCAGCGCTTCATCAACTCAAATAGCTCTCCCTCCATACAAAAATATTTATAAATTTTAAACCTGTGGGTGCTGAGCATTTTGTTGATAGGCAGTTGAAGGAGGTCTCAGTTGCACCTTTCTGCAGCTTTTATGGATCCATAGATGTGGTCTTCGTTGGGAGGAGCAGGGCTAGGTGCCCCATCAGCCATGTGTATAAGTTGGCTCCGCATCGGCACCGCCTGCAGCCACCTTCCATTTTCATACATTTCAGACATTTTAGAGCCTTATCATCTTAGTGGCTGGGCAGCAAGGGCACTGCTGCCTTCTTCCAACAAGGCCTCTGAGCAGAGCAGCCTGCGTGCTGCAGGGTCCGCAGGCTTTGGGAAGCAGTGGGGTCTCCTGGTGTTCCTTAATGGAACGCTGTCATCTACTGTGAAACCCTTATTCAGGGCCATGTGTGGTTTAAAGTGGCAGGCAAGTCACAAACTTGAAGAATGGGACATGACAGGTGATTTTACTTGATCAGGAATATCCAGTTTCAGGATTGTGAGAATCTGGGGGAAAAACACTTGGTTGCAAAACAGTTGCATGTGTGCTGATCGACTTCCAGAGCTGCAGAGTCTAGACAGAAAAAACAGAAAAGCAGGTTGTGTCACTTAAACATGATGTCTGAACCTGTTGGTTTGAAATGTATTCTGGAGTAAAAATTATGCAAAATTAAATTAGTGACCTTATTTTGCATTTGCAGGCTGAATATGCCCATGTTGTAAAGCCTAGTGCATTTATAACACTTCCCTTGGGGAAAATTACAGAGAGAAATGGAATGAGGTCTCTTCTAATTGAAAAGTGACAATGATTAGGAAGACAAATACAGAATGTGTTGAGTATTTTTTTCTTGTTTTGTTGCATGTGTGTTTTTAAGAATACCAGTGGAATTATAAATTATGTGCTTTGCAGTTTGTCTTGCTTTTCATTCCCCAAAGGCTTTTTATTAGCATAGCAGCTGAATTGCACTTGCATAATAATGCATTAAGTCCAAGTTTGGGTTTTAGTGATCTTTCTTCAGTAGTTTGACTGAGCTGCTTGGATAAAATCCTACTGAGTGTATCCAGCTTTTCAGTGTGTTGGGTTTTTTCCCCCTCCTGCAAATGAAGCCCATGAAGAGAAGTTAAAATAGAGGGAGAGTTGGCTGATACTTTGGTGCCTCGAGTGGGTATGAGTCTCTTGAAAAGCACAAATTGAGTGTTTTGTTTGGGTTTGATTTTTTTTTTTTTTCTTTTTTTCTCCTTCCCTCCTCCTCCCACCCCCCTCCAAAGGCCAGACCTGGCAACATGAATGTTCTTGGGAGTAAAGTTCATCCCAAGGTACCTGATGCGTTTATCTCCTAGGCACTGCAAGGCTGGTCCGGGCTCAGGGGGAAGCAGGACTCGGGCACCATGCGCTCTGTTCCCCCCGGAGAAGAGGCTCATGCTGGGCTTGACCTCCTCGTGTGTACATATATCCTGGTTATCTTCTAGTGCTTGGGAAAACTGCACTTTTAGAAGACTCTAGTGTCTGAAGTTGTGAAAATATTTACTTTATAGCCAGCCAGGCTATGTGGGATTCAAGGTCTCGCTGTTTCCAAGGTTAGCCAGGTACAGCAATGAGGAGGAGCGAGGCCTGGGCGCTTCACTCAAGCTGCCGACAAGTTTATTCCATACCACAAACATCACATTCAATATAAATTAAAAAGTTTGCTGCAAGAAGTTCTCTCTCCCTTAATGGTTGTGATCCTGAGAACTCCAGCCCCGGTGCCGGAGCCCTGACCCCTTCCCTTCCTCCCAAAGCCGCAGCGCTCACAGTGTCCCACATTTGCCGTCCCTGCTGGGAGTGCATGGCTTCCTATGATAGAATGGGCTGAGGATAGTCCTTGTGTATTTTATATTGGCATTGGGATCAATACTGGTTCTTTAGTGTTATTAATGTTAACTATCTAGTCTTACTCTATTAAATTTGTTTATATTTCAGTCCTTGGGTTTCCTTGGCTTTTTTCTCTGATTCTGCTTCCCAGGTGGGGAGGGGTCATCGTTTGGCTGAATAATTGTCTGATGACAATAAATTGTTGTGGGTTTCTCAAACTATAAACGTACAGCCCTGGGAAGAAACTAATTTCAGCAGCAGCACCAAAGAAGACATGGGAGCAGATACATTTCTCCTATACGATACTGAAGCATTGGAGCCCTTGTCTGTGTTGCAGGACAAGGATAGGTGTGCTCTGCTGCAGCGACTGAGCTGTTGCTTCCCTACGCTAATGAAGGAGATCAGAGAAGACCAAGGCTATTGGCATGAAAAGGCCAAAGTCCAAACAGGGGGAGCTGATCAGGTTTTATCATTCAGACAAGTTTCACTGAATTTCACTGAATTTTTTTTTAGAGTTGGAAGGGACCATATAGATCATCTAGTCCAACTCCCCTGCTGAAGCAGGATTGCTTAGAGAATGCTACTCAGGACTGCATCCAGGCGGGTCTTGAAAATCTCCAAAGAAGGGAACTCCACAACCTCCCTGGGCAGCCTGTTCCAGGGCTCTGTCACTCTCACCATGAAGAAATTCTTTCTCACGTTCGAGTGGAACCTCCTATGTTCCAACTTGTGCCCATTGCCCCTTGTCCTGTCACTGGGAACCACTGAAAAGAGTCTGGCTCCCTCCTCCTTCAACCCACCCTTGAGATACTTATAGGCATTAAGGTCTCCCCTCAGCCTTCTCTTCTCCAGACTAAAGAGTCCCAGCTCTCTTAGCCTTTCTTCATAAGGGAGATGCTCCAATCCCTTAATCATCTTTGTTGCCCTACGCTGGACTCTTTCCAGTAGTTCCCTATCCCTCTTGAATTGGGGAGCCCAGAACTGGATGCAATACTCCAGTTGTGGCCTCACCAGTGCAGAGTAGAGGGGGAGAACGACTTCCCTCGACCTACTAGCCACACTCTTCCCTATGCAGCCCAGGATTCCGTTGGCCTTCCTGGCCACAAGAGCACATTGCTTGCTCATTGTCATTTTGCTGTCTACCAGGACTCCCAGATCTTTCTCTTCGGAGCTTGGCTCCAGCAGGTCCACGCCTAACCTGTATTGGTGTCTGACATTCTTCTTGCCCAGGTGTAGCACCTTACACTTTTCCCTGTTGAACCTCATGAGGTTCTTCCTTGCCCAGCTCTCCAGCCTGTCCAGGTCTCTCTGGATGGCAGCACGGCCCTCCGGGGTGTCAGCCACCCCACCCAACTTGGTATCATCACCAAACCCATTTACAGAATGTTAATTTGCAGCTTAATTGTCCTCTCTCCTCCCACAAAGCAAGATATTAAAATCACTCTTCTATTGATAACGCCAGTGTGATTACCATAGACTAGATTCCACACTGAAATAGCCCAGTGTAGAGGTTGAAGAGCAAGGTGTGATGCATGGCTGAACACTGCCTGCGCCTCCTGGCCCGGCATCCAGCCTGTCCCGACCAGCAGCTCCAGGAGAGCATTGAGGGAGAGATGAGGCAGGAGGAACATCCCTGCTGGAGGGCAGCATCCCCTTCTTCCTGGTAGTCACACTGGGCCTTGCTATTGCACCTCTTAGCAACTGTTTTGTAATACCCTGGTTGCAGGAGTCCCAGAGCCAGAATAAACCGCATTCCAGGCTGGATGGGGATGGAGGAGATGCGGGTGTATTGTCCCAGATTCTGATGGAATTCCCACCCTTTCTTCTGCTTCAGGCTCTGCTCGTTACATGTTTGTATGTGTGTGCAGGAGGCTTGGCTTACATCGTTTGTAAATGACATGTCTTGTGTCTGTTCCTTCCTAGGAAGGATTTAGGGCGGTGCTTCCTGATTGCCAAAACTTCACCTGTGTCACCAAAGTACTGTGACTAATTTAGCAAGGTTTGGTTCATTTAAAGGACCTCTGGTCCTAGGAAAGGAACTTTCCTTTACAACTACCTTGGTCTTGTTTTTCTTCAGAAATATAACCTCTTTTAACAGAAAAGGAAGTTTTCCATCGCTGGCCTCATTTATATTTTTTCTTGTTTTTTTTTACTGTGGCCAAAGCACATGCTGCATTTTGAGGCTGAATTGACTCATCTTCCTGAAAGCCTTCGTTATTTTTTCTTTTCTATAATAAATTCTGCAAAACGTGGGCTCTGCACCCAAGCTGGGTGACTGCTGCCCATGTGTAGGTGAGGCAGAGAGGCTCTGGTCAGTGCCCCCCCTGGGGTCTGGCTCTTCATGGGGGACCCAGGGATCTGGGGGGCGTCCTGTGCCTGGCTGGGGTGTGGGGCTTCACCCGTGGGGACTGGAGGTTGGTGGGATGCTCTCGGTGCCCTTGGGTGCAGCTGGTACTAGGACATGCCTTTGGGCTATGTAGAGACACTTTCCTACGTAGCGGGGACAACATGGGAAGCAACATTGTGTCTTTTTTTTTTTTTTTTTTCTGTAATGGTTCTGCATCATCCTCTTTTTCCCAGCCTTTTTAGTTTTGGTGTGTTTGTGCATCTGGTTAATATTAATTATGTTTAGAAGAAACGAGCTCCTGTTTCAGCCCAATACTCCAGTACAGGGCAATGTGGCGGCTCTTGGGCTCAGTTGCCTGTCGTTCTGCTGTGCCGCTGCTTCAGGGCTGTACTGTAAATTGTTGGGAATGTGTGTTTTTCCCGGCTCTTCCCCTCATGGTGGCTTTTGAGTACCTTGCTGGGGTTGCTGTGAAAGACCCAGAGCTTCTCTTTTAAGAAGGTGCCTTTAGCTAAAAGGCATTTCTAAGGCAAAACTCCTTTGCAATGTTTGGCTTTTAATCCCTCTGTTCCCACCCCATGTGCAATTTTTCAGTGTAGGGCTGCTGTAAGTATATGGGCTCCAAGTCACTCATGTGTCTACCTTGAAATGACAGATAAGGCTCCTGCTTTCAAGGCATAATTCTGCTTTTTGCAGGTGGTGGGCAGAGCTGGTTAAGCATTTTGGGCTATGGCAGAAATAGCTGCTGTTTAACAGAATGAGCTCCAAGGTAACTGGCAGCACTTACCACCTGAGCTGTTTTCTTGACATTTATTTGCTTTTACTGGCACTTAAATGCCACCTGCCAGGAGAAAACTTTCTATAACAAAAAAAAAAATTAAATTTGCCTGACTCAGCAGAAGACACCCCAGCTGGTACAAATGGCGTGATGCTGTCCTTTGAGGCATGATAGGTCCTCCTATGTATCTACATACATATATATATGTGTGTGTCTGTATAGATGAAATATAGATGGCAGCATCCATGATAGTCTAGGACACAGCTTTCCAAAACTGGATTTTATAGCTGTCCCTACTGAGAAGCAGACACAGTTTAAATCCCCAGAACTATTGAATTTTGCTGGTCTGGCCCCTCCTTTATGACCAGCACTGGAGTTGCTGCTGCCCTGTCCTGGGCATAGTGAGCCCTGGGTGCTGCTGGCACAAGGGGCTTGGTGGGAGTGACTGAGCGCTTTGGGGATGGCATCTGCTCTGGGTGCCAAATGCATGGAAATAATGATCCCAGCACTACATTTGCCTCCAGTACTCGATTTTCCTTAGTCTCAAGGAGATGTGAGGAATTATTTCCTTAGGAAATTTTAGGAGCGGCTTCTTACTGCCTCCTGCCAAGTGTCTCTGGAGTTAACTGGATAATTTGCTGCTTCTTGTTTGGAGTATTTTTGGCAGTTTTCCTTTATGCCAGTACAAGCCACTCAAGCTGCCGCTGTCAGCTGGCCGAGCCCCGCACCGAGGGATATCTGGGGCTCCGGTACATGGCCCCTGTGAGCAGCCATATTGCACCTGTCCGGCATCTCACCGAAGAGCAGGAGGTCTCCCTGCCTGTGCCCTGTGATGGATGGGCTGGTGCCAGGGAGAGGGGGCTGCCAGCACCCGTGCCTGTTGTGCTGAGCCATGGGCTCCCCGTGCCACTGTCCCACTGCCATGAAAGAGGGGACGATGTGTGCCTGGTGCGAGGCCGTGCCAAGGAGGACTTCAGTATGGTCCTCCCTGGAGGAGAGAGTGGGGGTGATGGGAAAAGAATTGCAGAAATTTAGCTTGCATTTAGCTAAATTGTTTCGTTAGGATGAATTATGCCAGCTCATGGCTCCAAGGCCTCGAGCAAGGGACATGAGGCACTGAGATGCTGCTGGTTTTGTACCCGGCGGTGGGGACATCCAGCACACTGCAACTGGGAGGGCTTTGGGACATCCCATCTGCATTTTAGCTTGAAAACACACTGCTCTGTAGATTGTTTTTAAAGATCCCTCCTAGAGACTCTTCTGTGGCACTGAAAAGGTGAATTAACAAGTTTTTTAATTAAGTAGCTGGGCTCAAAGCATGCAGGGCCCAGGTAGGCATGCGTGAGAGCTTTATTGGGGAAGGATGCAGTGGTGTTCTTGCCGTCTCAGACACATTAGTTCTTCTTGAGCTCAATTATATGATACTTCTGGAGGTAAAGTTTGTCTCGCTCTCTTGCAGCGGAGTTGGAGTTTGTACAGATAATCATAATCGTGGTGGTGATGATGGTGATGGTGGTGGTGATCACGTGTCTGCTGAACCACTACAAACTCTCTGCGCGATCCTTCATCAGCCGGCACAGCCAGGGGAGGCGGAGAGATGAGAACCTCTCATCGGTAAGTCACCCCCTGCTCTCTCAACCCACGTCATCCTGCGCTGTTTGCCAAATGATGTGACACTGGGGAAATGTTAGAGCCAAAGGCATTTGTTTGTGTTGAGTTTGCTCATGTGCCACTTGGCAGTGCATGAAGAGACACCCTCCAGGTTGGGTCTTGGCATCGTCTTCTGTCTCTCAGTTATTGGAGAGGGTGTCCTTTTAGGGATGCCTCTGGCTCTTTAGGGTGCTGTATGTTGTAATATATGGAGAGCCCTGCCTTTGCCCTGAACTTTGCAATTCAGACTTTACATTAGTAAAGTAGTTGCACAAGGCTGTTCTCAGCGTGTCCTGTTCCTGAAACCACCACGTACCCTCAGCTGATTGGGGTGCGTATGCCTTGCCTTTAACAGCCCCAAGCTATTGAGTCCTTGGTGGCTCCAGTTGGAGAGTCTCAAGCGACTGTATAAAAACTGAACTGCCTGCCTTGAGAAGAATAGGAAATCCTGAAAGACTTTCTCCAGTCTTCACCAGTGGTGCTGCTATTGCTGTGGTGGAGGGGATCAGAAAACCCTTGTAAATTAGATAAGCAGAAATATCTCCAAGGGGATGCTCGAGGGGTTCCCTGTGTAACCCAGGCTCCCTGCTTCGTAAAAGCCCGAGCAGACACATGTTAATTGTACCTCTGATGGGGACTCAAGGGGCAACCTCTCCAGCCTCCAGGCAGGTGTTGGTTTATGCCATTTGCTCAAATGCAGCAGCTCAGAAAGACTTATAAGAACCTGTAGAGGAAAGACTTCACATTTTCTTGGAGGGTGAGCACGTACTATTCACCACTGCCTACATGGCTCTGTCTTCAGTGCAGGGGTATCTTGTACTGATACTTTTTTTTTTTTTTTTTTAGCGTTCCCCCTAAAGGATCTTAAAGCTCTTTAAATGGTAGGGCTTCCTCAAGGTCACTGCTTCACACTTTCCCCTCTGCAGGATTCCAGGGCTGTCTGAGCACACCAGGGCTGGCTTGTGGTCAGTGTGGGGCTGTGCTCTCTTGTCAAATCCATGCTCGCTTCAAAAAAGATCAAGTACTGGGATTGCTTCCTTTTTTCCTTTTTTTTTTCTTCTATTTTTTCTTTTCTCTTTCTTTTTTTTTTTTTTTTTTTTTTTTAGAGGTATCTGACATCTTTTGTTCAGTAAGTCTTTGGTACAGGGCTGTTGAAGGCTGTCCAGCCAGCAGATGCCCAGGCACGGGCTGTCCCTCTGCTCTGTAGCTGCTTTTTGTCACACATTACGTACAGCAGAAGAAGGTCCCTTACTGATGCTTGGTGTTGAGGAGGCTGCCCCATGGGAAGGGGAGCTGTGCAAACCCCGAGCTTGATTAAACCACATTGTGTTTTGTGGGTTGTGGAGCGCATCCCCGGAGGGTACAGGGTGAGCTTAGCTCATGGCCATTCATCGGTGCTGTGCCACAGGATCCGGGTGCTGGGGGCATGCAATCCTGTGTTCAATCAGATGGGCAAGCGCTGAGGGTGGGCAGAGGCTGCGCTGAACTGGATACAGGTTTATATAATCCATTAAACTTGTGCTGAACTGGTGTTGGGCTTTTTAAATCCCAAACTTCATTTTGCTGTCATGGCTGCAGACAGGCACCAGAGCTGCCTACACACTTTTCATCTTTTGAAATATTAAAGTAGTTCATCCCATGGTCAGGATACTGCTAGGTCTCCTGGAGTTGTCCTTTTTTGTTGTTGTAGCTCAAAAATTACAACTGAAGGGGAAATTAATTTCCCTGAAGGTTGGGTTTTTTTAATGCAGTTTTTGCTAGCAAGGAATTTTTGTATTACATCATGTGTTTTTTCCATCACCATTCTTGCTGTACTTAAACTGTCTCCTTATAGCAAGTAGCTTTATTTTTCTAGAACTTAGAATATTTAAGAAATGCTACTAAAAACTTTGTTGCAATAAGAATGGCACTATTCCTGCACCTTTGGAACACTGATATCCCACTCCCCCAAGACAAAGTGGTTTAAATGCAGTTTCCATGCATATCTTCGTCCCCCAAAATGGAAAATACAGGTCCTCCTGAAGGCTCAAAGACTTCATCTGCACCATGCAGCTTTACAGAAAAAATTCTCTGACATTACTAAAACAAGCAGTTCTATAAAAGTTGAATATTGATCTCTAAAAAGAAATTAAAAAGTAATTTTAGGTTCTGCAGTGAGTCCTGGAATACTTGTGGAGGCTTTTACAGCCATATTGCTCAACAGACAGCAGAATCTCAGCTTTCATTTCGGAAAACTATAGCTTCCTAGAATTCATCTCGATGGCTGAGTCAAGTCCTAAGTATTCTGAAAATCAGAGGTGAGTGAGGAGAGCCCTGAGCCCCCTGATTGTCTTTGTGGCCTCCTCTGGCCCTGCTCTGACAGGTCCATGTCCTTCTGATGTTGGTGGCCCCAGAGCTGGAGGCCCAGAGTGGAGCAGAGGAGCAGAATCCTCCCGCCCCCTGCTGGCCACGCTTCTTTTGATACAGCCCAGGATGCAGGGGGCTTTCTGGGCTGCCAGCATTCATTGCCAGCTGACGTTGAGCTTCTCATCCACCAACACCCCCAAGTCCTTCCTTTCAGGGCAGCTCTAATACATTCTCTGCCCAGCCTGGATTTGTGCTTGTAATGGACCTGACCCACATGCAGGACCTTGCACTTGGCCTGGTTGAACTTTATTCTCTCTCTACAGGTCCTCTTTTAATGGTGTTTCTACTGGTTTGCTACTCTTGCATCCTCTTGTTGCCTGGAGCATCATTCCTGGACCTCATCTGTACAAATAGATGAGTTAATGTGTGAGCCCCCTGAATGCTTAGGTGGGATATTAGGTGCAGGCTTTGGGTGAGGGGGCTCTTAGGGGCAGGGGGTGTTTTGGTTGCAGCAGCTTGGGTAGGGGTGTGTGGGTGCCCAATGCCTGCCATGGCGTGCAGCCCCAGCTGAGCTTGGCGATGCTCCGCGCCCCGGAGAGTGCCGGGCTGCATCCGCCCTCGCAGGAGCTGGCTGGCATCGCTCCCGGGAGAGGGGGAGCAGATGGGATATTGCTGTGGCACTGCCCACTGCCAAGTCAAATATAAAACATCTAGCAGAAGGCAGCGGGGTACTCGCTGCTCAGGAAGTCTGCCACAGGGGCATGGCACAGTAAACATGATTTTTCGAGTGCTTCCTGCTCCTGCCTGCTGCTTTGACGCCCTTCAGGATGAGGTGAAGGGATGAAAACCCTCCCCGTAGCCTTGGTGTCAGCACCGTGGCCAAGCAGGGGGTTTGAGGCAAGGATTTGATCTGTGGCAGGTGCAGTTCCTCTTGGGTCTTTTGGCTGCTGGGGGAATTTGCCTGTAGACTATCCCTGCAGGCAAGAAATACAAGTAAAATGGACCAGACTAAACAGTTGATGCCTGTGTAAACAGTTGCAGTGTGAAGTCTCAAGGTCTGTATAAAACATGGTGTTATATTGCTTAGGAACGGTTATGCAGCATGTGGCTCAACCAGCCTGTACATCAGCTGTAGCACTCAGCATCTCCTTGGAGCAGAGGTTCTGGGCCATCTCATTTCCATATAAATCACTGTTTTCCTTGCACTGGCAACAGGACTGCCTTGAGGTTTATGTGCAGAGCTGAGCTTCAAAAACAGGAAGCTAATGGGATTCTCTCCATATCTGATACTACATGCGATGCCACAAGAGAAAATATATTCCAAAGTTGGGGAAAATAAGAAAAAGGGAAGGGGAGGATCTAATGGGTGGCTCTGCCCACAGAGGCACCCCCGTTCTGTGTGCTCTCCGAGGTGCGTCTGGGGGGAGCAGAGGTGCTGCTCAGCTGCTTACCAGGATGGCCACAAAGGTCTGCAGCAGCATTGGCCTTGCATGCTGCAGCCTGGTATGAGGCCAGATGTGCTTCACAGCTGGAGGAGGTCCAGGAGCACCAGGCAAAATCCCTTCTGACTTTATCAGCGAAGGTGTCTGTGGTGCTGTGGTACCACTGCAGCTTTTTACAGGCTTTCACCAGGGCACGGACTGTCTGGACCGGCACTGCTGTTGCTATAGAAATAGGTATTTTCATACTAGGAAAGCTTGTGGTTTGCTCACCTGAGAGCCCTGCTGCATAGGCTGGGCCCAAGAATGGCCTTTGGATGGAACACATTAAAAGGAAAAAGAAACACCCTTGGCATATTTTTTTTTTTTCCCCACTGATGGTAAATACTTCTGCCTATGCCTGACTTGCTAGTGCCAGAACTGGATACTCACCTGCAGGGAACTGAGAAGTGCCAACTATTCCAGGTTATAATTATGAGCCTTCTGGCTTGTTTTCCTCTGGCCCTGCCTGCCAGAGGGATGTTGCCGTATGTGAATATCAGTGATATTTAAATATTTTAGTTCTTAAGGCTAAAGTGTCTGGGGTGAACTGTGTAGGCTCAGAGTATCACCAGCAAATGGGAAGAACCTTTGTTTTGATCATGAATTGTAAACTAACCTCATGGTTTGGGGGAAACTGGCTTGTGGCTTTCTCATGCCTGGGGTTGTTGGCACCTGGGTTTGGATTGCAGGATCAGGGTGATGTGATGCTTGCAGTGTAAGAAAGCCTCCAGACCACAGTTCCTCAATCTAATCAAAGTTTAGTCCTCAGTTTAATCAAAGACCACTTATCCTTTCGAGGGAAAAATACTCTAGAACCATCCTGTTGCTACAGATTTCTATTTTTTTTTTTTTAGCCAAATCAAAATTAGGCTTAACATTTGGTTATTCACTTATCTTTATTTTCCCTTGATTGTGTGCATCAGAATGTGGGTGTGAGGTTTTTCTTTTTTTTTTTTTTCTCTTTTTTTTTATTAAAAATCTTGTCATTATTTTGCGGAGCATTTTCTGATGTCTTGTGAATCACCCACGGCTCGTGGATCACAAATTGAAAAATACTCCTCTGGCATGTTGGAACCAAGGAGAGCAACATGCTGGGTGCGTGTGGGTGGGAGGGGGGGGAAGTCTGCAAATGTGAGAGCGTTGTTTGCTGGTGTCATTCTCATCATTCATTCTGCAAGCGATCTATTAAATAGAAATGGAGATGAAAATTGAGGGAAATTTTAATTAGAAGTGTTGGTTTTGGTGGTAATATACTAATACCCTTAGCATATCCCCATATGATACCCCCACTAGAGTGAGCTGTCTGCTGTGTGCCCTGCGCTGCTGCTGCCGGGACAGGGACGTGTTGACTGTTGGCGGCAGCATTTTACCCAGGCTCAGGTGTGGGTGAAACGGGCACCAGCAGTTTGCAGGAGCGGAGCCCCCACTGCTGTAGGACTCACTCTGAGCTCTCTTCTCCTTTCCCATGCAGGAGGGGAGCCTGTGGCCTTCAGAGAGCACTGTGTCGGGGACTGGAATAGCAGAGGTGAGGGTGACGCCGGGTACGGGTGCCTCTCCCACTCTGCTGGGCTGCAGCATCTCACACTTCTCTCCTCTTCTACCTTCCAGCAGCAGATCTACACCCCAAGACCCAGCGACCGCCTGGCAGTGCCGTCCTTCCTGCAGAGGGACCGCTTCAACAGGTTCCAGCCCACCTACCCCTACATGCAGCACGAGATCGACCTGCCGCCCACCATCTCACTGTCAGATGGCGAGGAGCCCCCCCCGTACCAAGGACCCTGCACGCTGCAGCTGCGGGACCCCGAGCAGCAGATGGAGCTCAACAGGGAGTCAGTCCGGGCCCCCCCCAACAGAACCATCTTCGACAGTGACTTGATAGATAACTCTGTGTATGGGGGGCCATGCCCCCCCAGCAGTAACTCTGGGATCAGTGCCACCTGCTATGGCAGCAATGGTAGGATGGAGGGACCGCCGCCGACGTACAGCGAGGTGATAGGGCACTACCCCGGGTCAACGTTTTACCAGCACCAGCAGAACAACAACGGGGTGCCCTCTCTCTTGGAGGGCAGCAGACTCCATCACTCACAAATCAATGGCCTTGAGAGCACAACCGCCTGGAACAAAGAGAAACAAAAAGGGCACCCCTTTTAAAAAAAAAAATAAAAAAAGGAAAAAGGAAAAAAAAAGAAATAAGCAGGAAAGTAAATGCAACACTCTGCACTTCTCGGTAAAAGAAAAAGGAGAGAGTGAGTGAGTTGAGGAAGATGAGCAAAGGAAGAAAAAAAAAAAGCCCTTCCCCATCTCTCCATGTATAAATATTTACTTGTTATGTCTGGTCTGAATGCACAAGCCTACCAAGCTTGCAAAAACATTTCTTGAGCTGTGTCTAGACGTTTAAAAAGGAAAAAAAAAAAAAACAAACCCAACTGTAGTCCATTTTTGTTTGTTTGTTTCTAGTTGAGCTGTGTGAATGCTTTTTTTTTTGTTTATTTCACTTATCTTTAAAGACAAAATATTTGCACAAAAACATTTTGTTTAAAGATCTGCAATATAAATATATAAATATATATGAAAAATAAGAGAAAGTGTATGTGTAAGGAGCAGGAGTATTTTTGTATTAGAAGAGGCCTATTCAAAAAAAAAAAGTTGTTTTCTGAACTAGAAGAAAAATGGCAATTTTTTGAGTGCCAACTCAAAAAGCGTGTATTACATTGTAAAAAAACAAACAAAACGACAAAAAAAAAACAAACAAAAAAAAACCAACAAAAAATCAAAGCAGGGGTTTAGAGTTATTTATATAAATGTTGAAATTTTGCACTATTTTTTAATATAAATATGTCAGTGCTTGTGTTGGTCAAAGCCTCTATCATGTCTACCATGTACCTGTTAAGGGACATATGTTGAAGTAAAGAACAAAGTAGCTGGAAGGCAGTGGAAAAATCCTGAAGTGGAGATGCCAGCCCTGGGAGAAGCGGTGAGCGAGACTGCATCTTATGCAATTCCTTAATTTCCAGAATCCTTGCATGTAGTTGCTGACAGTCACGGCTTTATACATTCCCTACAAAGGAAGAGGAGTTGGTGTGTATTTGTATGTTATCAGGTAGGATTGTAGGAGTAAAAAGGTAAAATGAAAACTCCCTGTTTCTGAGAGTCAGTAAAGGCTGAAGCAGACAAAAATTACTTGATTTTTTTTTTTTTTTTTTTTTCTGGACAACCTCTAACTTTTTGGAGGGGGGTGGTGGGATTGAGAATAAACTTCTGTGTCTGAAGGAACAAAGTGTTTTTTGGTTCATTTCTTTTAATGTTCAACTGAAGGGCCCTATTTGGAGTTAAGCAGTGATTGTGGAAGTTCATCTGAGTAAATGGTAGTGTACTCACTGGCTGCCTTTCAGCAGGGGTTTAAATATCTCATTGAAAGTATGAGCTGAAAAGTGTGGTGGTGGTGAAAGTAATTTTCATTTTGTATTAACCTCCCAAACCTTTATTTGGGATAAATGAGCGCAGCCATGTCTCACAGCTCCACCATCCCCAGGGCTGCCTCTAGTCATCGCTATTTTTTACTTTATTATCCTATCTAAAGGGGCATCAGATATAGTAGGTGGAAATGAATCTGCTCCTGTGATATATTAATTAAAGTCTAAAGAAATACACTTAACACTTTAGAAGCAAACCCCCTTTACTTCTTCTAAAATTGTCCTCATCCACGGCAGCATGGTCCCACCTGCCCTCCTGCCTGCCGGGCATTCTGTGACTTCATTTTATCTTGGTTTTGGAAGCATTTTGTCTTACTATGCTATTGTTTACATTTTTATATTGTGCAGGTGTCTGGTAGGTGTTTTACCCTCACAGTGAATTTGTATGTGACGGAGTGAGCAAGTGAGGAACCTGAGTGCGAGAGAAAGCAAAAGGAAAAGAACCTGTTCTGGGTCCCGTCTGCCCCGGCTGGGAGAGCATCTTTCTGAGCGTGAGGAAGGGTCGGTAGGGTAACCACAGAGAGCAATGATTTTACAAGGAGTTGTTTAATTTTTTGCAGGATGCTATCTAGTAGAGTGACATAAATGAAAGATATAAAGGCAATAACTTATTTTTAAGCAACTTTTCTATTACTTGAAAAAAAACCCGCCATGAGAACGGTTTTGAAGTTCTGACCATTTGAAAAATATTAATATATATTTTAAAGATGATACTGAATAGCTGAACTCGAAGTTGGGGGTTTTTTTTGCTTTTTTAATTTTGCCTAGAAATAGTGCAGTACCTTCTCAATATTTCAAATTGTTTTTCCGTAGCTCTTGAAATCTTCATAGCTTTACAGTCATGTAAGCTAAATTTTAATGACCTAAAAAAAAAAGCCACAAAAAAAAAGTAATGCAAAGGAACAAATATAGTTTGTCATGAAAGGTACAAAACTGATGAATTTATAAGAGTTTTTAAAATGTATCTTTCCTTTATGTAACATGTCTATTTAGTGCCTTATTAAAGAAACAGTAACCCTCCCTTTGTGGAGAGGGGAAAAACAAAGTCATCATTAGTGTCACAAGTAACCAGTGTCTGGTCTCTTGCTCCTTTGGACCTTGCATTCAGTGTTCTGGTCCTCCCTTTCCCAGCAGCACTCCCCGGAGCATCCCAGTGAGCCCCTGCTGGCGGCTCCCTCTCTGCTGTCTCCCGCTGTTCCTGGGGGAATTCCAGCTCATTGATGCACATTGCCCTACTGGGGAGGGGGAGGTGGGGGGCAGGAAACTATGGTGGATATTGTAAATGAGATACCAACCAAAAGAGATATAATATCTACTGCCCTCTTGAGCCAAAACATGTGAATAGTGTTGTTGGGGTTAGGGTTTTTTTGGGGCTGTGGGTGGTGATAGGGTGTTCTGGGATCTGAACTCGTTTGTTTGCTACAAAAAAAAACCTGGTTACCTCAGCAGGTTTTGGGTGGATATATGCATCACGTTTAAAACTGAGCAGTGAATAAGGAGGTGTTGTGGGGACTGGAGGTTGTTAAGTAACGGGATTGTCTTGTCATATGGTATTACCTGGCCACCAAACCCCATAGAGAGGTCAGGAGATAGGTAGGGTCTGGAAAGGCACAGAGCGGTAGTGGGAGAGGGTCTAAAAATGCAGTGCCATTAAACCTAGCTCTCATGGTTTGAAGTTCTCAAAATTTCAACCAATTCTCTGGGTTTTTTCCTATTTTTTTTCTCTCTCCCCTCAGTCTGTTCCCAGTGTGAGGTTTTATTTCTCAAACAATCACCGCAAGCATCTGCAGTGAAGTGACCAGTTTGTTGAATTCCTGGGTCCAGTTTCATTTACCTCTTTCTCTAGTTTGGTGAATTTAATGAGTGTGAAATGGGGTGGCTCATCAACACCAAATTTCTATTGCAAATGATGCCTTTCAGTCCACGCCATGCACAAACAAAAACCAAGCTGCCATCTTCCCTGATGCCTGTGCAGGTGCCTGGGGAGCAGCTGCAGCCTTGGTGGGGGGAGCCCTGGGTCCCAGACAGTGGGTGTAACTCAAGTCCACCTCAACAGAGGCAAGTTATCACCTTTTGTCTTTCTTCTGTCCATCCCTCTGCTTTGCAGTCCCGAGAACTGTGTATTTCAAGTGCAGATACCAGATCTGGGGCCCAGATCAACTCAAGTTCTGAATGGGTGTTTAGAAATAATGGTCTGTTCTTTTTTATTATTATTATTATTGTTGTTGTCGTCATTATTATTATTACTACTATTTAATGTTACTTTTTGCCTTGGGGTCCATTTCTTCCTAATTCCCACGTCCCATATTGCCACCAAGGCAAAGAACTTGCTTTGCACACCCTTGCTGGTGTCTCTCTCTATTCATTTCCTTCTGGCCTTCATGCAGCTCAGGAGAGAACTGTGCTAGAAGCTGGACCACAGTCCTGCTCTGGAGAAGTCTCTGGCATCTTGCAGCTGCCAGCAGAGAGATTCAGGCCCCTTAAGAATGAAGAAGCAAGGCATTGCTAATGCTTAGCAGCAACCTCTTGCCCTAGCCTGCCTTTTTGCTCGAAGTTTTAAGAGTCACGTTAGCTTTAAAAGGGGTTGTTAATCCCACAGAGTTTCTTACCTTACAGTATGGCAAACAGCATCCTTAAATTGCCCCCAAATCTTAATGGCCTGGAATGGGAACGTGGCTTTGTCGATCAGGATGGGTTTCGTTTGGGGCTGACACTGGTACAACTTATGTTCCCTTCACAACCCTTGATTTCACTGGTTTGAAGATTCAGCTTTACTAATCTAGTGCGTTGTTTCCATAAGTGTTTCAAAATTAATTCTATCATCTTAAGTGGGGGGATAAGGAAATCCAATTGCTTTCTGGAGAATCACCCTTTTGTATAAAATTGCACTAACTGCTATCATGAAAATTAAAGAAATAAAAGCCCAACATTTTTACTAAGGATCAGGAAAAGACTAAATCCAGATGTGTAGTATTAATAGTGCCAGGCAGAACAGAATGCATTTTTAATCTCTTCTGTCTCTGTATCGCTCAGAGATTTTTCTATATACAACACAAAGCTACAAAAAAAGCAAAAAGAAATTTTCCAGAAACCGCATTTCGAATTTTTGCTGTACTATAGAAGCTCATGAAGGACAACATTAAAGTCCTAATTTGCCTGCCTTATAGACACATTTCATTGTATTAATATTTTCTTAAACTTCCAGTTGCATTGCTTTGGCTTTGGAGTTTGTTATAGGCAGTCCTGTATCCCGAATTCTGTTCAAGTTTAAAGTTATGTAAACTATTGACAGCACATGCAATGCAGTACTTATCTATATTTTGCTGGTTTAGTATGAATATGTACTCTGATGCCAATTTACAAAAATCTGTTGTAAATGCTTATTGTGTAACAGTAACCAATAGTGGCAATTATATGTCATTCTAAAAGCTGCAATACTTATACAATAAATTTTACAATACTTTGGAAAATTTGCCTTCACCTTTTGCTTTGTTACCCAAAAATCAGGGTTTGTCAACACAATGTAATTTCAAAAGCTCTTCCCTATTTTCTTTTCAAATATTGGAAAAATCAGTATTCTCAGTTTTTGATATTTGTGTGGTTTCCTCCTTTCCTTGTTAAGTAGCCTTCTGAATAACAGGCCAACCTCTGTATTGCCACAACGTGTTTTTTCCTGTGAAGCTGTAGCTGGTTCCTGGTGTATTTGCATGCTCGGTCCATGTGTGCACATGTGTGCATGTACAATTCTGTTTTCTTTTGAGTAGATCAGGTGTCGCAGCTTTAATCCCAGAAGAAGCATTCCTGGTTTGCACCAGTATGACCAACACTTGCGATTCTGCCTTTCAACTGAAAAACATCACCGATGGTCAGAAGGTCTTAACTTGAATAACCGTCAATCAACAAGAACTGTGTAGATTGACTTAGATCCTAAGCACAGATAATTTGTGTGACTTTCCTTTCTGAGACTGTGGTCAAATTGCAGTGATCACATTAAAATGATTGAAAACTTAACTGTTGGCAGGGGGTTTTCTTTTTGTGTTTCCAAAGGATGCCCTGTAGATTCACCCAGACCTTGGAGTCCCTCTTGAGGCTAAGCAGTGTGCAGTAATTAATCCCTGGGCTTTGCCTGAAGACTGCCTGCTCTGCCTGAGCCCTCCGTCTCCCCAGCCCTTCTCTCTGGCTGATCGCAAACCTCCATTTAAGGTGGCAGCATTTCTGAAAGTGCCCCCCGGCTTTTACAAGTGGCCTCTCTGGCTGGTTTGGATGGGCAAGTTCTGGACGCTTGGATTTGATGTGGGGGACCCGTGAGCACAAGGAGCTCCTGTGGACTTCAGTGGGACGCCTGGATGCTTTGCACGGTTAGCTACTCGCAACGCAGCCCCAAGCTGACGGGCAGTTGGGAAAATATCACTAGTAATGACTGAAAGCAGCTTAATTGCAGCCCAGGAAGGAGAACCCCAGATCCAGCCCGCTGGCTCTGATCCTGGAACTGTGTCACTCACCTCCTGATTGCGGTTTATTTTGTGGGATTCCTGGTGTCCTCTGTGCATTGCTGCTGGAAAGACCATCTGGGGTGATACAGTACCAGAAAGCAGCTGCCCTGGGTTGGAATACTTTAATTTTTCCCCATGGCAAGCGATTGGCTGCTTTTAACGCCATGCCATTGCCTGGCTCATTGGTGGGGCTCTTCTGGCTTCAGGGAACTCTTGCCAGTCACTGGCCCCAGGGCCTAATGTGCCAAATAGCCAACCAAGTCTGGTTTGGAGCCCTTCTGCCATTAGACCCAAATTACTCAACAAACTCTGGTGTCAGCAGCTGTAATGTGGCTGGGGGGGTGTTTGGCAGGACACTATCCCCATCTGCTCTCAGGGCCCCAGTGAGCGGTGGGGCTTCAAGCCTGTTGCTGTCCCCATGCCCCAAAGGAAGCAGAGGTTCCCAAGGAGCTGGGTTGCTGCTTGGAGCATGAGTGGGTTGCCATGCAGGCGAGGTTCACAACCAGCACTATGGGTTAAATTGCGCTCATTGCCATTTTAGGCCTGTAGGACACTGGCCCCAGCAGTCTGGGCTCGGGGATGAATTGGGAGTGATAATTTGGAGGTGCAAGTGGGCTTCTCAAGGCACCACAGAGCACTTGAGATGATGTATTGGAAGGCCTGAGAATGTGCCGTATGCAGTACTGCTCCATGCTGCCAGCATTCAATGCCTTCCAGTCCATTTCCAAACCAGCTGTTAGCCAGGAAGCCTTTTTTTCCTCTAAATCATATTTTAAATGAGCAGAACCCTGCTGGCTTCATTTTAGCATCTGACCAAATTTCACATGACTCTTTGGAGCTAAAACTTTTAACCCATTTGGAATCAAGAGTGATGGTTTTGTCCCACAGCTGAGCTTGTCAGGGCTGGATTTCTTGTTTCCTTTAGGTGTGGTTCCTCAGCAGCTCCATCAGGCTTGCAGGGAGCCAGGGCCAACTGCTGGGGACTCTGCTATGGGCCAGCTTTTGTGAAGCAAAATCTGCATTTCAGTCTGAGTGTGTGGACCAAAAGAAGTGACTCCATTGTTGCGTGCATTTGAGCAGGTAATGAAGATGTGAGTTTTCTTTTCATTGCAATCTTCATTAGTCCTGCTCCTGCATCAGCTGCTATGTGCAGCTGGGATTAGCCCTCGATACGATGGGAGCTCCACAGGAGCTGACACAGTTTGCGGAAACCAAGGCCCCATCCTGAAAAGATGTCTCATTTTATGCACTGTGAATAACACAGATAAAAATTCAAATGTCTTCCTCGGTGCATAATACTGCAGATGGGAGTCTTGTGGGATGGGGGCTGGCAGGAAGAAAGGTGAAAACCTGTGGTGGGGAGTTGATTTGCTGATGAAGGTGATGCTGTGGGCTGCAAGGGGCAGCGCAGCCCAGGCAGGAAGAGAAGCTCGGTGACTATGGCAGGATGCTGATGGCCCCAGCATTGGCTCGAGCCGCTCCAAACCCACTTTCCTGTCCCACGTGCAAAGCAGCACCAAAATGCTACATTTCTGAGAGGGGGGCAGTGCCTCTGCCCCAGCCTCAGGATCACAAGTACCCAAGTGGGAAACACCCACCTTGTTCCAGGAGTGGCGAGGCAAGGGAAAGGGCAGGGTTTGGTTTGACTGACTGTTTCAAAATGACATTTTTAGGTTTTGGATTCATGGCTGAAATAAATCTTCCCACAGAAAACTGGAACACAGCTGAAACAACATTTTCCAAAGGGAAATTTTTTAAATGAAAAAAAAAAAAAACAAGTTCAACCAGCACAGTGCGTGGGAATGGACAGAGAAATATTGTTACTAAGCTACCTTTCTGCAGCTAATGAGGTGATCTGGGACACTGCAGCACAGTTGATTAGCAAAAGATTATTTTTAACCCTTTTTCTTTCTTTTTTTTTTTTTCTCTTTTTGCAACTCAGTGGAAGAAACAATTTTGTGACTTTTGGAAACCACAAGTGGCAAAGCCTTTGCTTTTAAACAGATTTATCTGCTGCAAATTGAACAGGACTTAAGAAATCAGATTCAGCTTTCCCCTGTGCTTCCAGCATCAAAACCCTTTTTGCAGCTCTTCTGGCCCTCCCTGGCTGCGCTCACGGGAAGGTGTAAATTCCAACTTCAAAGTATCTGAACTTCACAGCAGGTTTCCGTGCCCCGCCCCCCCCCCCCCCCCCCCCACTTTTTGTCTCTGTATTTTATCTGCTTGTCCTAACCCAAACTCTTCGCTTCAGTCTGCCAGCACCTCTCTGCCATTGCCCTCCTCAGAAGCTGCATTAATCCCTGCTCCTGCCCCTTATGATTAATTTCTCATGCTGTCTCGGTGGTCTCTCACACCATGTTGCTGCCTGCGCCTGCGTTTAATCATTTAATCCAGTTTGTGCCCGGAGGCACAAGCAAGCAAACATTCCCCAGGGCTTCTTCCCCTCCAGTCCCAGTGCTCTGGGATGGTCCCTGCCAGTGATTCCCTCCCAGTGAAGATGAAGGAGATGGCTTGGGGTGCTTTGAGGTGCATAAGGTGTGAAACCTGGAGTCAGCCTCATCCTTTTTAAGCTGCTCAGGCTGCTTTTCCCTCGGATTGATTTATTGGAGGGCTTGTTTTTTTTCTCTACGCTGCTGGCCCTGAAGCCCCTGTGCAGGCTGAGACCTACCTCCCTGTCAAGGGAGGGAAAGCCTTGACCAGCGACAGAAACCCCTGAGTTTCTGTATTTCTGGCTGGAAATACAAATTCTCCCTCATGGCAAGTGTTTCAGTGATGGTTACACTGAGATGTATTAAGAAAGCAACGTGGTCTCACAGGAATCCTTGCTGTTGACTGTCCTGACTGTAACGGGAATTTACTCCAAACATTTGCTGCTACCCTTTTTTTTTTCTTTAAAAAAAGACTCTAGAAATTCCCACTGCTTTGATATAAAACAGGACTTTGTAACACTGCTAGTGTTACACTCTTAGCAAAAGCAAAAGACTGGACAGGAGAAAAGAGGAAATAATTCCTGCCTTGTGCTCCTAGACATGATCAGGCTAGAAAATCACTGCTCAAGATCCACTTCATCTAAGGTCTGATGGGGTCAAAACTGCTTCTCCTTCCCTCTTTCCCCTTCTCAGGAGCCCTGCAAACAGCTCACCCCTCTCCTTTGAACCCAGCGCAGGAAGAATCATGGTCTGTGCTCAGTGAGCAGGCAGGGCACTGGCCCAGTTGCAGGCTTTGATCCAGGTGGGCTCAATTCTGCCATGGCCCAGAAGGCAAATTTAAGCAGCTGCAGGGAGGTGATGGCTGGCTGTGGGGCTTTCCTCTGCTCTTTTGCTGAGTAAGAGCTAAAGGAGGTTTTGAAGAGAGTGTTTCCTGGTCTTCCTTTGCAGTTGCGTGATGTAGGACTGGGTTTTGGTTCAGCAATGCCCCAGTTTTCTGAAGCTGCCTGGGTGATGCGAAGGAAAGACAAATCCTCTGAAACAGCAGCCACTTCAGTGTTTACTCTTTTTGAGGGAAGACTGAGATACGTGATGTTTTTTTAGGGCACTCAGAAGTGGGCTTCAGGGTGTCCAGGAGCTGTGGGTGTGCTTTTCCTTCCTCTGTGGCTGAAAGCATGTTGACCACTGCAGCTCTTGGGCTTCCTCTCCAGCTGCCTCCCGTCCAGGGGATCCAGACCCACTGCTCTCTGCAAGAGCGGGCCTCACTGCTGCCAGAGAACATACCTTGCTGCTGATGGTGTTGCCCAGCAGGTCGGGTTCATGGCTGTACTCCTCCCCAGCTTCCTCCCAGGCTCTGCGTATGGAGAGCCTGTTGTCAGGTAAGATCAAAAGGTGCATAAATGAAATTTAGAGCGCTGGCTGACCAGACCGATGGCGCTGGATGAGGCAGAGGAGAGGTGACATGAAGCACTCCATGCAGTGTATTTGGAGTGGGTTTCACAATGCAGAAATGTGGAAGAGCGTTGACTGCTGGTCAGGAGTCATTAGTTGTCAGCGCTTGGTGGGTGTTTGTCCCCCTACCCTTGCACAGTCTTGATTCTTAGTTCACATGCACACGGTTGCCTTGAGATTGATTGTTAGCAGCTGCAATAAATCACAATCGCAGCAGCTAGCGGTGAGTTTTGGCTGCCAGTCAAAATGCAGCTCCTCAGAGGATTGAGAGTAAACTCTTGCAAAGGCAGGTAACCTGGACATTGAACAAGGAGATCAGAGTGGCTCGGTGAAGTTGCATTTGATTAAGAGAGTAACTCTGAAGTACAAAGCTATTGCTTTGGTGTTGATGTGCATTGCTAATAAGCAGCCTGGTTTTAAAAAAAGAGACTGGAGACTTAAGTATGAAGCACCCCTGCCACATTGCTCGCTGAACAACACTCTGCACAATGGCAAGCTGCTTTGCACCAGGCTCCCGTCTTCTTTCAGCCATGGCCTTGCTGTTGTTGAGGCATAAATGAAGAGGAAAAGGTAGCTTTTGCTGCATTGGAAGCTTGGCAGAGATGTCACATCTTGTTTCCCAATACTGCAGAAGCTACTGGGCTATTTCAAAAGACATCTAGGATGGATATACCTGATCCAGGGAGGGGAATGGCTGTGCTATCCTGGGGACCACAGCAGCTCTGCCGAGTTGCTCAGTATCAGGACATGGCAGTGGCTGCCAGTCCCAGGCAGTCATTGTAGTGTCATGGGTGGGTATCCTCAGTTTGTCACCTGTGTCCCCTTTGCGTTACCAACAGAGGATAGGCTGTGGCCACAGCTCCTGCTCTGATATTGTGGCGTTGAGTTAATATCTTCAGTGCCAAGTCCAGTCAGCTACCTTTTTGCAAGAGGTGTTTACAGCATGTTAATACTTAGGCCCATTAAGATGGGTAAGAATGAGGCATCCAAAACACTTTAGGAGCCCTAAAATAGTCACATAAGCATGCAGTCATGCAAGACCAACCCCTTCAAGGTACTTTGTGGTATTTGAGGAGAGTCTGTATAGGTCTGCGGTAGTCAGCAGAGCTGCTGTGAGTGAGAGGCTGGGTTTACCTCTTTGTGAGTGCACACCGATGGAAGATGATTACTCAGGGAAGCTTACTCAGGGAAGATGATTAGCTGTAAGCACACTTTAACTCCAGACAACTTACTAATGTGCTTGTCTATCACAGTGCACAAAGATTTTTATTTTTATTTTCTGAATCTCAAACCAAGGTTCCACAAGATTCAGATGAACAGAATCAGGTTAAAAAAACCTAAATGATGCACAACCCTGATAGTCTCCACTGCTTTCTTTTTCTCATCTCTATTTTTCTCGCCAGAGCTGCTGTTTACCTCTGCTCTGCTGAGCCAGTCTGTTGACTTTCTGTTCTGAGGAGGAAAGCTTGAGGTTCCCCAAGAGCCCTGGTGCCCTGGCTCCCTGTTGCCAGGGCACGGAGGAGCCAGAGCTAAATATAAGCCAGGGAGGGGAAAAAAGGGGGAGTGGGGGAGGGTGAGTGAGAGGATGTGTTTATTTCCCGCTGATCTCTGAGCCCTGTTATGTTTTATTGCTTTGCAAACAGGAGGTCTGGAAAGCTTTCTTTCCTCCTGTGCCAGTACAAAGTCAGCTGGGTGTATAATTCCTGCATGTGAAGGAAAAAATACTTAATATGACTAGACTTACTGTAATGTTATGAGTGGCATGAAACTGGAACTCTGTTTACCCTCTCTAGGCCAGGTTTTACTGTAACTGCCCCAATAAACTCTATCTGTATAAAAAGTTTCTGCAAATGTGCACAGTGCCTGGATGCACTTGCACCCTGCTGCTGAGAAAAGCTGTACAGAAGGTGACGCAGGCAGGTGCTTTACGTGCAATGGATCTTGAGGAAGGTGCAGCACCTTCAGTGCACTTGCTCTTCATGCACACATAAAGATGTGGTCACCGTTGCCTATAGCCTGGCAATGCTTCAAAGGAAACTTTCCATTTGGGGGTGTGTGGTGTTTGAGTAGCTGTGTCAGAGAACAAAGGGACAGTACCCAGGAATATAATTGAGACTCTTTGTGGTGTAGAAAAGCACAGTATGAAGGAAAGCTTTAAGAAAGTTGGTTAACTTTATGCTCAAGTTTACTCAGTTCATCCAATTTGTCAGAAGATGCCAAACTCCTTGGTGAGGTTTCTGCCCCAAATCAAGGTCTTCTCAGACTGTGTCATGAGCAAATGTAAATAGTTGTGAGTAGTTGCTGGTACCAATTGTGGGTTTGGAAAATGGGCTTTGTCTTTTCAAGTTTCGGTTTATGGAAGAAAGCATTGATTTTGCTTTCTTGCTCTGGCTTTCAGTGCCATGTGTGGGTAAAAGCACAGCCACAAGTTGCTGCTTTTGCATGTGATGCCCATGCATGGGGGTTTCTGACACCCCAGGAAACTATGCCCATCACTCGCTTTCTGCCTTGATCTTCAGCTTCTGGACTGACTTTAGGACTTGGGCAGGTGTCATCCAGCACAGTTCCATGTTGCTTTTAAAGAAAATCTGCATTATCAGTCCTACACAGAAAAACCCCAAACCCTCAGGGACTGCATCATGTTGTCGTCCATCCCCATGTGCTATCTGTGTGTGCATCTTCCTCTCTGCTTCTGGGTTCCCATTAACTGAGGACTTGCTCATGGCTTGAGGAACAAGGTTCTGCTGCAGAAACAGCCCAGTCCCCAGCCTTGTCCTTCAATGCATCTCAATGTCTTCATGGCAAATTGATAGGCAACACTTCCCACTGCTGTGACCCTTCATCTGCCTTTCCTGGAGACTCTGGTTTCTTCTCCAGGTTTGTCTGTGTCCTGGTTTGAGGTAAAATAGAACTAATTTTCTGTTCAGTAATTTCACCTTTTTAGCTGGGCCTCTTCTAATCAACTAAACTCTGAAATTAACAGCATATTGTTCAGAAACTGTTCGCTCTCATAGTGATAAGACCTGATTATACCAAGGAATGGTATGCAGAGAGGCCCTTGCTTATACTTATTGCTATAACAACAAAGGTCAGGTAAATTTGTTATTTGCCCCATTGGAGGGTTGGAAGCGGAAAAGCGTAGAGGGGTCACACCTGGAGGGAGGAGCGGACAGGACAGGTGACCCAAACCTGACCAACAGGGTATTCCATCCCATCTGCATCATGCTCAGTATAAAAGCTGAGGGATCAAAGGGTCAACGCTTCTTCCTTCAATGGCCAACGTCCAAGGAGGACCCTTTCTGTTCGCCCACCTTTGATCCCGATCCAAGAATTCCTGACTCCAGATCCGGAATCCAGCTCCTGTCCATCACTGAGTCCAGCCTGGGACTTTCCCCCGTGCCTGCTGGTGATGCGATCATCATCCTGGGAGCTTGATAGGGTTTTGTATATACTGTATACTTTTTTTTTTTCCCTTTTTTTCCTTTTCTTATTATTATTTCATTATTTTCATTAAAGTAGTTCAGTTTTTTCTAAACTCATAAATCTCTTTTATCTCTTCCCCTCCTCTCTTTTCCTTAGAGGGCAGAGGGAGGGGCCATCTGTCATTCTGATTGGTCAATCTGGTCAAAACCATGACAGTCTGAGATACAGGGTAGCAAGTATAGGAGTTGACTGGAATCAAAATTGCATTTCAATTGTAAACATTTGTCTAAAAATTAATGTTTCCCTCCAAACAATGCATTTGTAAACAAATTACTCTCACTAACTGATATTTTTCCCCCTCTGTGGAACAGGAGATGGACATGTAGAAAATCAACCATGCGTGATAGAAAATCCCCCTCCTTCAGCAGGTATCCACATAATCGCTCAACTGATGTGTTTGCTTGTTCTCTGGCAGTTATCACCTAGGAGTCACGTGGCTGTTTAAAGGGAGTTAATTTTTCTAAGGTTTGTTTCTTGAGCTGAATTACGTGTTGAAAGTCACTATAAACAGGCTTCCATGTTTAGTAAGTTTTCTTATATCCCAAATAAGTGTACCCATAGGGGGCTTGATATTGATGGCTTCCTCCTTTGGTTGGAAAGGTGTATTTGATGTCTTTGCACGTCTGAGATTGGTAATTCCACTTGTCTCAACATATAAAACAATTTTGAGCAACATACAAGGGCTTTTTAGCAGCTGACTCCTCTGCAGTGTAGATACCCTGCTTGAAAGCCCTTGTCTCTGCTGTGCCAAACCCACTTGCAAACTGGGCTGCAGATTGTGCTGACAGCTGTCCAGTGTCCCAGGCTACATGTGGGATGGATCTACTTCTCGTAAGTGTATGGCATCAGTTTACCGTGTACCATGATGGTACCAGTCAGCCTTGCTTCATACAGCTTTCTTACCACACACCTTCAGTAACAACCCATGATGGGTCCCAGCAGTTGTTTAGTATGTTACAGTAGTTTCCCTGTTTTGCTTTGACGTCTCTTAGTATCAGCCTGAACAGACAAAAGTAATCAAGGCTTGTTCAAAAGTAATTTTGTAGCACTTCTCTTGAAGAGGAGGTAATCTGTGGTGGGGTTTTTCTTGATAATAAAGCTGCATAACAAAGGATTTCATCATTCCCACAATACTGAATGTAATGTGCTTGCAATAATTAATGCCACTACTAATGGCAGATTAGAATTTTGCCTTAATTATACCATTAAGATACATTTCATGCATTTAATTGTTTTTGTAAAATGACAGCTAAGCTCTCTTGCCTCACATTTCCCATTTCCTGATTCAATTACTTCACATGCAAGGGCAACCTGCTAGTAATGGCCTTTCACAGCTTTTGCTTTCCAGGGGAAATCAAGTGGGTTTTTGTTAGATATGCCAATACATTTCAGGTTAGCAAAGATCTTCTGTGCTGTTTGTCAATGTTAGTGGTGAACAAATGCACTGAACTCTCTCCTCCTCACTGGCCTAGATTTCATGAAAAATAGGAGCCAGGGGCGGGGGGGGGGGGAGCGTCAAGACAGGCCTGGGAAGAATCAAGAAGGTTAGAAATCAATCTGCAGGCCTCATAGCATGCCTTGCTGCAACAGTGGGAGGTTAAGTTTGGGTAAAACACAGCATGTCTGGTCCAAAGGCAGGAATCATGGGATCAGGGACTCCAGCCTCAGAGGGGATGATGTGTTGATCCAGGGCTTCACTAGCAAAAGTTCCTGGGTGCTCATCACATGAAATCCAGCTGCTGGAGAAGAGATGGCTGCTCCAAACAGGTCCATCCCCTGCCACAGGGAACAGCCAGAACTCAGCTATGAGAAATAGAATAGGATATTCTTCTGTGTGTCCCCAGATTCAAAGCAGATATAGCTTGCACAAGATAGTGTTACCACACAGGATATCATGTTATGCAAGAGACATTTTTTGCAGGAATACCTAGGACATCTGCATTCCTGGTGGTTTGGCTTTTTTTTTTTTTTCAGTATGGTAGTCCTGATTCATTAGCTGTGTCGGTGCTGACCAGTGGGAGCAGGTCACTGATGGTAGATGGAGCTGCAACTCTGGGCCTTGTTGTGGGGCAGCACCAGCCAGGAGGCTCAGGCTTCCCTCGTGGACATGTGCAAATTCTATTGCTTACTCTTTGAAATTAAATCAGCTTGTATCTTTGCAAGGCCAGAGCCAGTCACCCACAGCAAGCCTGGTCTTCTGGCAAGGCATCTAGAAGGGATATGAATCAACATGGTCCATTGTGGCCCGAAATAGGACCTAGAGGCCTTGGCAATGGTGACATACATGGATTTGTTTAGGATGAATAAATACAATTTTCACTGGACAGGAGTTTGTAGTTATGTTTACAATTCCCAGCTGCTCAGAGGGATGGGAGTGGTGCGTACTCTATTTTGTGCCTTTTCTGACTGCAGCTCCCTCCCAAATCTATGACTGTTGTTATATGACTACACAAAGGTGAAATTCGGGATGAGCATGGTTAGGAAACAGAGGAATCTCTGGCTGCAATAATCACTTCAGAAAATATTGTTAAGTTGCCTTGAGGCGTAGATAGCTTTTTTCTTGTCTTTAGCAGCACTGCTGGATTTTGGACCATATGACAATAGTTAAAACTGCCCCAAAGGCTGTCCAGATTGCTACTGCTGTTTGCATTGCAAAGCAAGAAGCCCAAAGTGTTATTCATGCCATGTAATGAAAAGCAGGTAAAACAAGTGGAGAAATGCAAGTGGATTTGTGCAGATGACAGAGGGGGAACTTCCATGCAAGGTGACAGACACAGGAACTGGTAAATACTTTGACAACCTTTCCAAGTTGTTACTGCAATATTGACTGTGGAAAGCATTTGGCAGTAGGCTTTTTTCCTCCAGGTTATAACCATGCTGCTGACTCAATGAGTCCTTGACCTCAATTAGTTGCATTCATTACTTGGAGTCCAGTGAGGAGGAAGTCAATTTGCCTCTTTCATTCTCCTTTCTTCCCATCCTTTTTTGCTTGGTGCATGACCGAGCTGAAACTTGGCTAAGGCACAAATACCATTCAACACTTCACAGGTTTTGCCCTAACAGTGTCCTGGGAGACCTGCAGAAGCAGCAGAGGAACACTTTGGGCTCTGTAGAGCCACAGCCAAAAGAGGGGGGTCCTACATTAGGAATGCCCTGCTGGAGAGGCTGCGCATCTGCTTTGCTGCTGGCCTGCTAGAAGCCTTGAGCAAAAAGCTTCACAGGTCTCTTTCTCCTATATTTTGACAGTGATGGAAGATATTCCTGCACTATGTCCTAGTCACATGAAGCTCATTAGGGATAACTCAGTCACCATCTATAAAAAGTGTTGCCAACCCTAAACAGTTTCAAGCCACTAGAACATTAGTACACCATGACCTGTGTCTGCTCAAACAGGGTCTATGCTTTGTTGTCAAGCTCTGAAAATCAATAACCTTCATGTCATTTCTCAGATAAAATAATTGCCTGTGTTTCTACATCAAAACAGACCTCAGAGGGCTTTGAGGGCTGCTTGTTGGAAAGACATTGCAGAAGGATGTCAATCCATCTTATACAAACTGCAGAGAAAGTCTTGAATTCTGATCAAACACAAAGCAGTCAGTTAATGACCATGCAGCAGGTATTGTTCTGAGATTTTTTTTTTTTTTTTTTTTAAGATCAGGTATTGGGTAATACTTAAAGGAACTTTAAAACTTGTAATACTCTCAATTAGCCAAGAAAAAGTTCCCTTACAGTTCTCTTTGGGTTAGAGACCACTAACTACTCTTCAGTTTTCTGATGGTTTTCTGGAGTTACTGATGCTAATGGTTATCACTGGATTTATCTTTAACCTTCATGGTCAGCAGCGGGGAAGCTAGGTCTGAGCTGCCTGTGCTGTGATGGGGAAGAGGCCAGCGGGTCAAAGGAGATGGAAAAACCACTGAGGTCCTCCTCCTTTCTACCCTTTGTAAAAGAGGGCTAAGTCTGAGACAACATGCATTTTTGGCTCTATATAGGGAGACACTATGAAAACACAGATTTATGTCAGAAAAGAATCCAAATTTAAATAGAACTTCCTTCTGTCATCAGATAAGTTGCACTTGCTTTCAGCTTGTTCCTACTGCTGCTTGGGCAAATGAGTTAGAGACATTACAGAAACTTTAGATACCAAAAAGAGCTAAATAATAGGTTTGAGGAGCACTGATTTCCACTATGTAAAGTAATGTAATGACATCTCACACCTTTCTACTAAGAAGCTGAATTTCCAGTTCAGTTTTGCTTACAGACTCTGTGTTTAGAGTGTACTGTCAATAAATATCTTCCCCCTCAGCCCCCTGTTTGTTGTGATTGTTAATAACAAATTTATGTTGTTTTTTTATTTCAGGTTGTACAACGAACTTTAGAAAAAAAGTGAGTACCATTAATTGTTGTTCTCTGAATAAACCAACAACATAATCTGTCAATGTGGCAATAACAGTAATGTTTGTATTTCCCAGTCTTTAAATACTTGGATTGGAAATAACATTATTATTGAAAATAATGGTAATTATCTCTCTGCAAAGGTGTTTTGTTGCAACACTCAATATCTTCCTTGAAACCAGCCATGAACAGAAGTTACTATAAGCAACAATAAACTAAAAATTCATTTTCCTAGAGATTGTTGCACTACACCTGTCGTATGGGAAGTAACAACTCTGATTTTTGTTTGGGACTTCAGAGTGGTTTGTGGATGGGAAATTTCAAATCAATACCATTGGGAAAATCCAACTATTTCTATTTAGCTAAATTTGAAATGTTATACAATAATATGAGTGTTTTTCAGTGCAGTGTGCGTATGTATATATGTGTATATACACCTTGAGATCAACATTAATATGGAAACAAGACACTATATCAAAATGAAAAGGAAACATCGATAGAATTCTTCATGCTTTCCAACTGAAAAATAACAAATGTATGTTGTCAAATGGTGGGCAATGTATTCAGTTGAGTATGACTGAGTTGAGCCCTGCCTGAGCCCAGGGGAACAGTGTTTCCTCCTGGAACAGAGACCATCAGCACCACTCATACCTGCTTCTGCTCAAGGACTATGGTCAGAGGCTTGGTGAGGTCTCTTGCCCGGTCCCAGCAAACTTTGGTTGGTTGGTCCAGAGCAGGTTCAAACTTCAAATACTCGAATGCATTCACAGTCCTTCCCTGGAAAATAATGTACCATTGCAGGGGAGGGAAAGGATATTTTAGACTGTATTTTGTACTTATTCCTCATTTCAAGTAACACCATCCTTTTGCATTGCTGCAGAGCCAATGGGTGAGACACCTGCCCCAGTTCCTCCTTTCCAGCAGAGAAGGGACCTTCCTGCAGTAGCTCTGGAGAACATCACCAGATGTTCTGTGAGAACCAAGTGAGCATTTTGGGACTGCAGGAGGCATGCAAGCGCTTTGAAGATGAGGTGATGCACTACAGTTGGACTCAGGGAGGGACACCTGGTCTCGGAGTGGGGTCCAGCACAAGCTCCATGCAGACATTTAACACCTTCTCCTTAGATCTTTGTTTCACCTTAATCTATTGAAATTACTGCCTTACAAACTAGATCCTGATGTCCTTATTAACCAAGGACTAAGTAATTACTAATTAAGCAGCCCAGGCTACTTATTAATTCAATTTGCTAATTAAGTATAGGATGCTAATGAGGTAGCTTCTTAATTGACTTGTCAGGGAGAGGTGAGGAGGATGATCTTGATCTTGATCTCTATCTCTATCTCTGTCTAGCTCCTGTGGCTCCTCATGGGGCAATGGGTTGTAGCAGTTTCTTGAGCTGGGTTGTGCAGTTGCAGTTTGGGGAAAGCTTTATTCATGTTTATTCCTGTTGTCAGCACAAAGCAACCTGTCAAGAAGAGACTCCATACTTGCAGGCCAATATTTTGGCGCTTCATGCGAGGTTAAACTGTGTAAGCATTGGGACAGGACCAGCGTGACCACGGGATGAAGGTAAGGAGGATGACTTGGAGGTGTGGGAGGTGACAGGCAGCGGTGGCTTCCTGCTTTTGTCAGCCTTAATGAGATTCACAAATGGGAATTGTGCTCTTTGAAATGTCTTTTGCTCAAGACAAGAAAGATCTGCAGTTCACAGACAGAAACTAGAGCAGGAGACTAACAGGAGTCCTCTGCTTCACTGAAGCCTTTGCAGCAAGCAAGATCCACATATCTCTTACTGCTAAGTTTGAATTACCTGTGGTCTGCCCCAGCTCTGCTCCTTCTTCTCTTCGTGGGTTCTGGCCACGATCCATTAGAAGATGGAGCCGCTGAGCTGTGCTCCTGTGTCTCCCTGAGTACAAGGTCCTTCAGTGTTAAAGCTCTGTGAGATAACCCCATGCAAGCATCTTTACTGGATATTATCATTGGGTAGTCAGGACTGATATGGTAATTTCAGGATGTTTTCTCTGAAAAGTTTGCTGACGGGTCACTTCTTCTTGCCAGCAAGACTCTAATGTCATTAGTTTGTTCCACTGCTAGTGCCATTCCCCTGGCAAGATGAAAATAAAACAATTTCTAATCACTTCTGAAAGTTTCTGAAAAGACCTGGGGAAGGAGAGAGCTAATGAGAAAACCACACAGCTTTAGAAACAGACGGGCATTCCCTGAAGCCAACAGCCTAGAAAAAATTTTTTTTGAATATTCATTTCTGCTGAGATTTTCTATCACTATAATTAATTTGTCACAAATACACTGACAAAGCATTTCTTGTGGAGTGATGAAGGCTACTGACAGAGGTTTACTTAGTCTCTTTGAAGAAAAATAACTAGCTATCAAATAACTTTAAACACTTAAAGCTTTACTGGCCTGATTCTGCTTTTATTTAAAGAATGCTACTTGGCTTTGAAGACAGCTAAAGCTATTGAAAATTAGTTTATTGGATTTATTTGTGGTTAATTTAGTCCCCTTCATTGGTATACTAACCACGGACACTTTGACAGGCACTGGATTTTTGTTTTATCTTAATGGAGAGGAAAGAAAACAAAACCTTTAAAGCACCCACAGAGTCGTTCAGGGCTCAGTTCTTCTGGTTTTCCCCTTCCTTTTTGCAGTAATGTCAGGGTCCTTACCTGAAGGGGGGATGCTTACCTGAAGTAAAAGATTTCTGACGGCAGCCAAATAGCAAATTGATGCCGAGTGTCTCAAATGACTGACACATAATGACATCTGCCTTGTTAGATCAGATCACTGCTTCCCCAGGCAGGCTTGCACCACCAGCAGCAGTCAGTTTGGGGAATTAAAGTCTTCAAGGCTTCCTCCTTTGTCTTTCTACCTCCAAAGTAATTGCTGCATGAGTCATGGACAGGACACTATTGCAGGACCCAGCAACTGACTCAAATCAGTGGGAATATTTTTTGATGGGAGAAGGATCAAACCTGATTCTGTAACCATTACTCACCCCAACTTACTTGTTCAGTAAGTTTATTCGTGTAAGTAAGCCTTCACTGACGTGAGTAATGGTGGCAGATGCTGGCCTGGAGTTATTACATGAAACCATCTCAATCTCAGGAGAAAGCTGCATGACTCAGATCTAGCTTTAAAAATAAAAGTTTTAAATCCAAAGTTATGATGTGCCATTTGGCTTCTGCTGAAGTTGGTCTAAAAAGGCTGTGCTGAATAATAAAAAAGATCAAGCTTTTGATGTTGAGTTGCATGTTCAAGCATAAAATCCAGCCTTGATGATGAAGCTTAGCCTGGCTTATTTCATTCAGGCAAAGACACTAGACAAGAACCTTACACTATTTCTCACTTAAAGGAAATGTGTGTGCGTTGAAAAAAAAAAAGTTTTGACAGATAAGTAATTAGGAAACATCTGGCCAAACCGAAGGCAACAGAAGTAATTCCAATCAAAGGTGGTTCAGTGAAAGCTTTTCGTCTCCACTCCAACAGAAACAGCAAACTTAGCACTTAAAAAAAAATATTTCAGCTTTCTGATGAAGTGTTAAAAAGTCAGACAGCAAAAAGTGCATATATATATATCTACCCAGCACAAGAGGCTAAATGGAGGAGGAGAGGAAATACTGTCCTGTGCATACATGGAGGTTTATGCCAAGGGCCCAGAGGCAGGGCCAGCATTTTGACGCTGTCACGGTGTTCTTGATCGAATTCCCAGCAGCTGTGTGGCTCCAAAACTGACAGACTCCTGTAAAGGCTGGTTATGCAATGGTGCTGTGGGGGACGTGCAAGTCCTTGGTACCTACTTCCACAGTGCCTCCTGCACTGGCGGCTCCGCGTGCCCCTGCCATGGGCACTGTGGGGCAGGTGAGGCTTGTGCAGGTGGTGTGTGGCTGGCTGGGAGGTCACTGCAGTCCTGACAGCCCTGGTCTTATGCCTCCTTTTCAAAAGCTTTATTGGAGCTATGCACGGAGTAATGGAATATCCTTATTGGGGATTTTGGGTGTGATGCTCCCTTTCAGTAGGCTCTGTTTTGCTTGGCATGGTGTTTTGAAGATCTTTCCTCACATTCAGTGAATACTGGTGGTTTGGAGGCTCCATTAAAAGAAATATTGAAATTGTGTGGATGCTTCCCTCAGCTAATTGTGTTGGAAGGGCTTTGATGCACTCCTTAAGAGGCAATGCTTTCTTCTGGTATTCTGACTGTTGCAGTGTCTTCTAGAAATGGTCCTCCAGAATTTTTAAATTTCAAACAAGTTTCATTTTGAGTTTTTGGGCAAAGTTGGGTTTTTTTGTTTTGGTTTTTTTTTCTTTTTTTTCTCGTCGAACTGGCAGGTTTACACATGTCCAACCCAGCCTCCGTGGCCTGCCCTTCACAGCATTCCCACGTGGTATCTCAGCAGGGGTGGATGGGGCAGCCACCTCCCTGCTTTGCAGGCGTCAGAAGCAAACCCTGGTATGGTTGAGGGCTGTTGCTTCTTTAAACTGCACATTTTTATATTCTTAACATACCAGACTAAAAGCCCAGAGCAAAATTTACCGCATCTTGATGTTCAACATCCAGCTGCAGACCTGAGCTCTGCCAAGCAGGGCCAGAGAGCTGTAGGGTCCCAGAGAAGGGACAGGAGTGTGCGTCCCCTTGCCTCCCTGCCCAGAGGAGCGGGAAGGAGGGGATCGGTGCTCCAGCACAGCAGCCATTTTAAGATGCGTCTTGCACAGCTGGAAATCATCGTGATAGCATCAGCTGCCAAGGAGAATTTTGAGATTTGGCAGCATTTGGAGAGAAAAAGGTAGCAGCTAAATCATCTGTGAATAGTAAGTGCTTCAAAGACATAGCAAGAGGCCCTGGCTCCCTGGTGGGTGCCAGAGTGGGTCCCGCTGCCCCCTGCTGTGTGCGGCTGGGTCTGCCCAGCCCCACGGTGGGACAGAGTGGAACCCCACACTGCCCGCTGACATGTATCTGCAGGTCCTGAATTGCTCCTGCAGTTTGCTGCCCCACCAGTGCGTCCCCAGGCACAGGCAGCTGGAATACTTTACAACTGAGATGGGTTTACTGGTGAGTAAGGAAATGTACGCTTTGTAACTCCACTGCAAAAAACCTCCGTAATGCAAGAATGGGAAGTTTGCAATATATCCCTTTCCAAATTAATTGCTATTATTTTGATTAAAACACATTATCATATAAATATTTGATGAAGAATGCAATTAAATCTTTCTTGCTCATGAACTGTGACAACTTTAAAGTCTAACCTTTTATAGCTTGGCGCCACATCATTATTTTGCTCATTAGCTACATTTAATAATTTGATCTCATAATATGCTTTGCCATTTGAATCTGCCTTTTTGTGCCAAGTTCAAATCAATACTGTTAGTTATTTGTGCCACTGCAGATAATTAAACAAAAATGAAAAGCAATTTAACCTTGCAGTCTGGCTTATGAGCACTAGAGAGGGGGAGCGGATACAGAGCAGAAGTCAACGGGTGTTCTTCTGCTATCAGGTCCATTGGTGCGAAGCTGGCCAGGAGTGATGTGGGGAAGTGGAGGTGTCTCCTAGGGGGGCAGGGATGCTCCAGTCATTCAGAAATCCCTTTCCACCATGTAAAGCTGCTGGGCATCACAAACAGAGTGGGCAAACTTGCTGCGGACTCTTATAAATGACATGATAGGGTAAAACAGTGAACAGCTGGGTCTTCAGTGCACAGGGAGGGGAAGCAGAGCCAGCTCCAGCTGAAGCTGCCAAGGGGTGCCCTCTGAGGGGAGCCTACCCTGGGACACATCTCCCTGGGGTAAGGGTGCTGCCTTCCTGCCCTGGCTCCTTCTGATGGCCCCAGGCTGGTACTTTTGGGTAGCAGGGTGCACTGCAGGCTCCTCCTGTCCCTCAGCAGGGTCAGGCCCTTGCAGGCTGTCTGCAGGCAGAATGATGCCTCTGTCTCTCCCATCTCTCTTCAAACAGCCAGAGCCCACTTTCCTAATTTAAACCGCAGACAAAAGATTGCCTTACATGGTCATGGATGCTATTTTTAGATTTGCCAATTAATCCAGCTCTGTTTGAGCTGGATTAGAAATCACATACCCCCTTAATTATAGGTGTATAAACTCCAGACTGACAGCTGTTTTGACATTCTCAGCTGGGAAATTTGCCCTGAACAGCCACCCTTCCCTCCCCGAGCTGCAGCAGGATTGCAGTCCTGGGGCTGCCTGCCTTCGTACCCATCTGCTGCAATGGCACCACGCCGGCTCCTGGCACGCTTGGATGCCTGCCCTGGGACACAGGTGCCAGGGAGCAACGAGCTGAGATGGGCAGCCTCCCTCTTTCTTCTTTCTCATTTTTTTTCTCCCCTCCCTGCCCAGAAAAATTCTCCCCTGTGTCCCCCAGGCCTTTTCTTTCTGTTGAAGACATCTGCCATGCTGACGCTTCCATGGTGGGTTCTCCGTCAGGGGCTGCAGGAAGTGCCTGCCTTGTGTGATGGGCAACGGGGCTGGCTCCGGGCACTGCTGGACATCGAGCCCCCGTGCAGGACTGCCAGCCTGGCTCAGCTTGAGCTCCCCACACCCAGCAGTGCCAGCCCATGCAGGCCTGCCTGTGGCACTTCTCTGTGTGTGCATGGTGAGTGTGAGAGGCCATGCCATGGGGCTGCTGCGCACTCCCCAGCTATGCAGAGCACGCAGGGACCATGAGTGACGCCCCCCCCCAGCCATGGCTCTGGGTGCTCCAAGGGTGGGATGCTGCCCTGCTGCCGATGAGCGTTCCTCTCTGGGAAAGGGAAACCTGAGTGAAGAGCTGCCTTATTTATTTTAATGTTGGAGGGGGAGATTTTAAAGATGAACATCTATAGTATTGCCCATTTCTAACACTACCAGTGCTGCTGAATGGTGAGTTTCTGGTGAGAGCCAGAGCAAAGAGGGAAAGAAAGCAAATTTCAGAGAAAGTTCCATGGGGACCGTCCCTGGGATAGGGCTGTCTCCAGCCCAGAGGCAGAAGCTGTGGTGTCACCAAGGACCACCTCGTGGCACCTCTGAAGGCTCTGTGTGCCGGGGCAGAGGCATGGCTGGGCAGAGCCGGTGTTGCCAAGTCCCCTGTCCCACTCCAAGGAGATGTGCCCAGCACAGCTGCTGGAGCATCGCTTCTACTTGCATCTGCCTGCCCAGCAGCCGGGGGAAGGTTTGTGGCTGTGCCATACCTGAGCAGTGAGCTGATTCCCCAGCAGCACCGGCTCAGCGTCATCCCCTGCTAGATGGTCCCTGCCTGTCCTGCTCCCACTCTCCGTGGGTTCAATGCCTCATGGTCATCTTGCTTCTCCTTTCTTTTTTGTTTCAGTGTAATATCAAATGCTTTTCAGCCTAGTGAGCAAAGTGCCCTGCTTACTTCAGCTCCATGACACTTCCCTCCTCTCATTTTATGGAACTGCCAGTGGCATTAACACATGATGGTCCTGTGCCCTTTCCCTGACAATGTCACTGCACCTCTTGGATCCCTTTTAATTTCCAAACAAAAGCTGTTTGGAAAGAGATGTGTGTTGGACAGAGGTGAAAGAGGGGAAAGTGGAGGTACCTGATTTTATGGGCTTTGAAACCTTCTAAAAGCTTTTGTGGCATTCTGGCGGATGGCTTTGAGGCTGTCCTGAGTCTACCTGCTGGCTCTGGGGTGTGGGGGTTGCCTCCTCCTCCCCCTGCCTTGCTGCAGTTCTTTTTAGTGGATGTGATGCGTTACTTGCCCACGATGTCCACCAGAGCAAATGGGAGGTGGCTACAAGAGTGCACCAGTGCAATAAGCCCCATGCCACCAACACAAGGCTCTGTTCTGCTGGTCAGCAGAGCAAGAAAGCAGGAAGGTTTCGTGTCTGACAATGGTTATTACAGAATGACTCACGGGGCAGCAGTTCTGCCCATCATCACCCTGTGCCGCAGAGTGAGGACATACCTGCAGTACACACCTGAAACTTTGCGTGCCGCCCTCCCTGTGATTCCCCCCGATCATGACACCAAAACCATCACCAAGAGAGAGTTGTCAGATATCACTGTGAATCAGCCCAGGGCATGAGGGGTTGTCACAGTGTCCCATGTCCCCACACTCAGGGCTGGGTCACCCGTAGGATAGCTCTGCCAGCCACTGCATGCAGGGCTGAGAGATGGGGTGACAAACCAGAAGCTCAGATCTTCCTGGCCCTGTGCTCCCTGGGCCTCCCTCCAACATGCCACCCGTGTCACCTGCAGTGTGGCTATGGCACTGAGATCCCACCTGGTTTGAGCAATCACCGTGAGCCCTAAAACCACAGCCCAAGACAAGGCAGTGTCCTGGCCCAGGGTGAGCACCAGCAGGTGAGGCCAGTCCTGCAAAGGGTTTTAAGAAGGTACCAAGGCAGTTCCTCACCAAAGCAGAAAATATTCCTGGTCCCCGTCATGAGTACGTGGGGGCATATTGTTTTCATACATCCTATAGCAATGCCTGGAAATGAGTAGCTTTTCATGAAACTGGCATTCACTGGACTGGGGGCGGGGGGAGACAAACATAGAGGTGATTCTTGATATTTAAGCCCAAAGAAGACCATAATTTGATTGTTTCCAAACTCAAAACTAATTAGGAAAATAAAGATGTTTTGTCCTGCCAGTAGAACACCAGATACCTGTGCACCTTACAGCCACATTTTTGAGTAAGATACTCACCTCCTCACCATGAGCAACCAAGCTGCTGCTGCTGTGAGCCACTGCTGCAGCCAGGGAGTCCCTTCCTGCAGCACTGCCCGCAGCAGCTCTCGCTCAGGGCCTTGGCATCCCTAAATGCATGACAGAGAGACAGAGAATAAACCTTTTAAAGTCCTTTTTGCCTTCCCTCCAGGCTCTGAATTGATAAGCTGTTGTGGGGTCATATCCAGAGATGAACCAAGAGCTGCGAGTCTCAGCCCTGCTCCTCCATGGGGCCTCCCCACTCCGTGCTGCCTGGGAACAGGACACGGAGGAAGGGGCATGGGGACCTCTTTCCCACACACAGTCTTTGTCCAGGACGAACGAGACTAAGCTAAGACTAATGAGAAAACCAAGCAGGGGAAGTGAATTTACAAATTTCAGCAGTGGGAACTGAACAGAGACCTGACAACTTCATCTTGGTGTGCTGACCAGCAATGACCAGTTGCTGCTCCAAGGGCTGGCCACTTGGAGAGCAAGACTTGGATCCTGCTCACAGCACCCGCAGCCATCCAGACCTCTCTTGTCTGCTGCCAACACAGTGAAGAAGCCCCCCGTGAGATGAGCGAAGCCCTGCCAGCCCTCTCCGATGCCTTTGAGTTCTCGCAATAGCCAGCAGGAACAGCAATTAATGTCTGCTGCAATTTCTCCATTATCATAATGACAGTGCTCAGCAAAATATACGGGAGACATTGACGGTGATGCCCAGACGCTGGAACCATACGATGCCACATGGAAAATCATGGCATGGTATTAAAACTAGGCTTTTATATGGTACAGCTGCCTCTGCATAATGCCCTTGTAATGTATCAGTGTACAGCATCTGTTTCTTGCTGTCATTCTTCGACTTCAGACAACCATAATCTCAAGTGTCTTAATAATAACACAGACCTGCCAGCCAGGGGAGGAAGGAAGATGGGAAGGGGGTGGGGAGCAAAATTGCTCCTTTTTGTGCTGTTCATCCTTAAATTAGAAAGGAAAACCAGAAAAAGGGTAAGTCTGGCAGGGTACTGGGAATGCTGGAGGGGCGGGAAGGGTGAGGGATGCCGGAGGAGGGGCTGGGGCTGCACAGCAGGTCCTGGAGGACCCTGCCTGAGGGTACGCGTTGCAGACGCCATTGCTTTGGTATCCAGGCCTGGAAGAGCTTCCAGGCATCTGCTCTTTCTGGGGTGAATTTCCCTTTGTAGGTTTAATGAAAACCATTTGGCCAAGCCTGCAATTTGAGTGTGTGTCCAGCGGTGGTGCAGTCCCAGTCCTGCGGCCCGCACAGGGTGGCACCATGGTGGAGCTCGCTGAGCTCAGTGCCAGCCCCAGGCCACACAGGCTAAAGGGACGGTAGTGGGTCCTGCATCGGCTGCAAGAAAAAAATGCTAAAAGGGTTTGAGGCAGGAGCTTTGCCTTTGGAGCTTTGCAGCCACATTGCTGGGTGGTTGCAAAGCAGTGCCAGTGCAAAGCAGCCCCCCCATCACAGAGGGGGTTTGACCAGTCAAACTTGATTAAAATCCACGGTGAGGGGATGCGGAGTGTGGGGACATGGGATGTGGGGACGTGGGTAGTGGGGGTGTGGAACGTGCTAGGCTCCTGCTGCCACCACAAGATGGCGAGCGAAGGCGCCTCTTTGCGGGCTGTCCTAGGGAAAGATGCTCAGCTCTCGGTTGTGTGGGATTTTCTGTGATTTTCCGTGCCAAGGGAAGAGAGGAGGGTGGGGAACAAGTATGGGGACATCCACAGCTAGGCTGGGTAATAATAAGGATGCTTGAAATTATCGAGGCAAGATTTGGGAGTACATGGTAGGGTGTCCCATGGACTTTCATATCCTCTGACCACCCCTTTTTCTGACATGCTGAATCTCCAAGGGAAGGGCTGCATCCCTGTTACTGCCGTGGCTTCTCCACCTCCCAGCACCTGGGGTGAGGGAGAGCAGAGCCAGGGAGGGAGGGGGCTAACGGCAGGCCTATTAGTGCTGATGAGGGGCACCTGGAGGGTGGGGAGGCCCTACAAGAAGGAGCGGAAGGGGAGGATCCCTGCTTGCAGGTGCTGCCTGGGGAGCCCCAGAAAGGCCCTTTCCTGCAGTGGAAGAGCATGGCTGCATGAAGGCAAGTGGTAGAGGTGCTGGGGGCGGCTTTGCCAGGGTGGGGAGACTCTGAGTGGGCCCTGTTGTAGGGTGATGACAAGCAGTGAGGCTGAAGTCTTGCTCATCTGATTCTTTCCTCTGCAGTAATCAGATCATTGTGGCTGCCTCCTGCCCTCTGGGTGCTCTGTTCCTGTGCATGCATAGGAGTCCTGTCTTTTGCTGGGTGTGGATCTTGTCCAGGTGCTTGCTTTGGGGATTTGATCTGGCAGGAGGGTTTGGGCCACCCCCAAGCCAGCCAGTCCCCTGTGATGCAGGGTGGGAATGGTTCCTCTCTGCTGTAGTTTGCAAAAGGAGCAGCCAAGCTTCTTCCCCATGATATTTCTGCTGGAAAAGCTTCCTGTGGAAACCAGCTCACATCTCTGCTGGAAAACGTGTCTCCAGGAACAAAAAGGGCTTCTTGATAGTTATGTGCACACATGGAATTTGTATGTGAGCTGTCTAAACACTTCCCCAAGTGCTGCTGATCGGGGTGGGCGTTTGCACAACTTGGTCTGGCTGCTGTGGAAGCAGGAGCATGTTTACACTGTAACCTCCAGAACCCAATTCTGGCAGTGCAGCACTGAGCAGGTGTCGGAGTGCCCTTATCTTTCAATATTGCAACAATTACTTTACTACCTTATTGAGATGAATGAGGGTGTTTATGACAGCCATTTTGTAATGGGAATTAGTAACCTAATATACCCACAGCTAGCGCTCCTCCAGTAATGCTTTGACCTGCAGACTTATTTGAGTAGTTACAATTTGTGGTGATCTAGAATATCCTGATTTTTTATTTTTCATTTTTTTTTATTTTTAGTGCACAGAAACTTCTGGCTACTTTGTCCTTTTAAGATAGGAGAGTAGAGAGACGGGGTTATTTTGCCCTGCTCTATCTGTTTGTATATTAAGAGATAAGCACCACATTATGTTAACAATCAGGCAATATGTGATAAACTGGAGATATTGGTCCTAGTTGGGACAGAAGTTTTATCTTGGGAGGGTGTCTGGGTGGGGGGAGATCCCTGGCTGGAATTAGTGCAAATGCTGCCAGCTTCACCTTGCCATCAGAGGTGAAATTTGTTCAAGCTTGCTCTAAACTCTTTGGCGGGTATCCAGATGTGAGGCACCTCTCTGCTGGGTCATTTTAGGTTACTGAGGTTAAACATTGATTGTAGTGAAGGGCTCCAACACATGGGCAAGGCGCTGTAGTTTAGTGGTAATGTTAACTGAGCCACAGAAGCTGTTGCATTGGTCCTCAGTATGTGTGCTGGGGTAGTTTAGCCTCCTGTGAAAGTGATTTATGCTAACGCAGTCTGTGCCAAAAGCACATTCGTGGCCTGAGACTGCTGTTCAGCTGAGAGGGGGCAACCTAAGTCCTGGCAGCATGTTCCCTCCTAAACCAGTGCACACTTGTATATTCATCAGGGGACTTTTTACGCTATTAACGTTGAACTTCCCTTCAGTGGTTACTGGAAAAACTCTCTGAAACAAGATGTACTTTTAAAACAAAGAAAACATCTAATTACAGAAATTCCAAATCCTGCCTTTTTTTCATGCAGCACTGAGATTAAGTGACCCAAGACAGCTTGCCCTATGGTCGTGCAACAGCCTGTATCGGCTGGGTGGGCACCCAGCCTTTTGTGAGGGGACTTTGTGCTGGTTTGTGCAGGATGGGGTCTGTGTCACATCAACCCATGGCTGGCATTAATGGGCTCCTGTGTAGGAGGGAGCAGTCTGCTGCTCAAGAGCTGATTTCCCTAGCAGGGAGCTGGTTTGGGCAGAGAAGCTGTCATATGGGCAATGCAGTGTGGGGTAACTGGGAGATATGAATCAGCCAGCGAAGCAGTTGGAGCATTAACTTCGCTGTCCTGATCCCAGCCCTGGACCATGGGCTCTTGGTCTCTGCTGGAGCCATGCATCACCTTACAGACTTCCTGAAATCCTGCATGCTCTTGTGCATCACCGAATGCACCCACAGCAGCGCTGTGCAGCTATTTGGGTCAGGTCTCCTTTGGGGCTACTCTCCCCAAGGTCTGTGCCAACCCTCTGCCCATAGGCAACAACCCTGGCAAGGATGCGGTGGGCTAGGAATTATTTCCCAATGTGTCTTAAGTGTATAGACTAATACCTACTTGAAGGCTCTGGTTAGATTTCTTACTTGCGAAGAACCAAACCCTTCTTACAGCCCAGGCTGCCTGCCCCTGCTAATCCCAGGCTGAGACCTGCAGCAGCCCTGCCTCTTCCCTTCTCCCCTGACCACCACAAAAATCCACTGTTTTTCCTTCTGTGGGAGTGAGAGCCCATGAGCCCAGTGGCCTGGGGTGCTGCGATGCTTTGGGTCCCCAGCCTCCCCACAACTGCTTTGCCAGCCCCTTCCTCACACTGTGAAGCCCCCTAGACCAGCACCATCCCTGTGATTTCTGTGAAACCGGCACAGCCTGCCCTGATAGTCTGCTGAGAAGGCTGAATGCAAATAAAGTCGGTATGTCCATCAGTTTACTTAAAGTGGTGTGTGCATTGCCCTCTGAAAATGCAATGTTTACCCTGGTGGCTGTTGTACTGTGTTTGTAGATGCGGGTGAAATGTTCCCAGACCAAAGTACAGCCAGTACGGCCGGCTGCAAACAAGAATCCAACACCTCGGAGAACAAACACGTTACGCCAGCGGGTCAGCTGGAGCTGCATTCCTGAGTGTTTTTGCCTGGTGTAGGTGTCCCTGGGATAGAGGAGCTGATGGGGCAGCTGCCAAGTGGCTCCTTCTCATAATTAAAATAAATATGTAGTTAGGCTTTATCAGGTTCAGTGTTAATTAACGCACAGGGATAAATCCACTTATTTTAGAGCTGCCTCTCCTCTGCACCTGCTGGTTGTATTTTTGTGGTCGATCTTGTATTCAGCTCCTTTTGCACCACTTCCCTTCGTGTTTGTGGAAGTGTTGGATGAGAGGGACCTCAGGAGGTCTCTAGTTTGGTCTCTGAGCTGTTGCCATGGCTGGTTTGGGTCACCTGTGTCTTAGCCCGGAAGCCTCCAAGGACAGAGTCTCCTTGGCCTCTTGGGCAGCCTCATTGCATTGCACCAACCTTCCAGGAGGAACTTTCCTGTTGTTCAACCTGAACCTCCCCAGGCACAGCCCATGGCCCCTCGGCATGTCCCCAGCATCGCAGGGTGTGGGGTTCTGCCCTTTCAGCCTTGCTAGCCCCCTCTGCCTGGCTTCCACCTTTGGAGTAGTTGGAGTAAAGCAGCTTGGTAGGTCTGGGGGTTGCCAGTGAAGATTATCATCTGAAGAAATACATATTTTTCAATAAAAACCAACTCTATGTGCTCTTGTTCGTGCTGGTGGCCTCGGTCGGTCCTGAGGTCTGCTCAGTCCCTTACTCATGGGTAGGAGACTACAGATGTCCCACAGCTCAGAAATGAAACCTGCCCCGAGAGGACATGCTTTCCTGGTGCCCAGCTAGGAAGTCTGAATTTTTCTGTCCTCTTATAAAATATTTATTTTTTAAAATGTGACTTATCCACCATTTCAGCTGAAGCCGGAGTGGTGAATGCTGCTGGGAAATAGGGTTTGGATCTGAACACTTCCTCTGTGAGCTCCAGAGGGATGGTGGAGTCTTATCTCTCTGCAGTCTCCCTTGGCAACATCCATTTACATGGCTGCACGAGCTGCTGAAAGAGTTACTTCAACCTAGCCTTTTTTTTTTGTTTCACTGGAAACCAATATTTTGGCCATGTCAAAGCTTGAATTCTTTTGTGGCACATCTAATCCAGGTTCAATGGCTTGCTTGGGTCCCAGAGGTAGAAAACCAATTAGAAATAAATATAGGGAAGGAATTGTTGGGAGGTAAAAGAAACTGGGGGGTGAAGGGGGAGGAATGGGGAGGGAGAGAACTCTGAAGCTTCAGCAATTTGGCAGAAAGCCTTTATAATTTTTTTTGTAATATGGTTCATGAGACTTTATGCATCTCTGTTCAAAAAGGAGGGAGATGGTTTCAAAGCCTCTGTGGGCATGGCCAGATGGTTAAGAAAGTTCTCACTGACTGAAGGATTTTGGGTTTCTGTGCACAGCTGACAGGGTTTAGTACATCCTGTGGGTTGGGGATGCTCCTGTCTTCTGTATTTTTCCTCCTGACTGGCAGCAGCAGCACAGGACAGTTTCAGTGGGTGTCATCTCCCTCAGCCTGCAGTGATGGGGACATCACTGATGCTGCTCACCTGTGAGCTGGCTTCTGGTCCCCACATATCTCTTGCCTCTGTATTTTGTAAGCTAACAGCATCCTCACCCTTACGCAGAACCAGCTTGGGGGAAGGCTGCTTCTGCAGGGGTGGTAGCCTTGGATTGTGACTGAAGATCCACTGCCTGCTGGGTCTTCTGCCTGTCCCTATGCCTCCAAGGAGGACTCTGGGTGCCCCTTTTTCCTTCCAGCTGCTATGTCTTGCCTGTTTTGACCATACGTTCTCTGGACAAGGAGCTTTCGATGAAGATGGGAGGCTTTTGTCCTGTTTGTGCCTGGGGGTGCTGTTATTTCAAACAAGGAAAGCAGTATTTCTGCTGTAGCTGAGCAGCCTTTGTCCAAGTACATATTTGCATGGGAGCCCAGAGGAGAATTTCACTTGCTGCTTTATCAGCCTTATCTGCTTCTCCCCTGAAGCCAGAGTGATGAGTGTTTTCTTCTCATTTATCTTTGAACTTGCCTTAACGATTGGCCAGAAGAGATGGGGAATACTGTAGATATCTAAACAAATCACTTTCTTCCAATGTGCGTAAGTTACTCTAGGTATCAATTTTACCACATTGCTTATTAGCCTGGATAGGGCACTGCTGCTCCTGTTGCAAAGCTCAGACCTGAATCTAAACGGAATCTCTTGGAAAGCTTTTATCTAGGTTTGATTTCTAGCAAAGATAGGCATTATCTGCACGGAATAAACATTTTTGCCCTGTAACCCCTAGTGATGTTACAGATGGAAGACCATGACAGGACTGCTAAAACGGAGCCAGACAAAGGGCCAGTTTGCATTTGCATCTCGGTTGGGCTGTGCTCTGACAGCCAGACTGCAGTCTGGTCCCACTGGGCTGCTCAAACTTGCCCTTGAAGATGCTTCATTCCTCGTCACTGCTCTGCTGTCTCCCTTGAGTCCCCTACGCAATCCCAGCCCTCATCCCACCCTGCAAGTGGTTATCATTTTTTCCTTCCTTCCCCAAGCCCATGTGGAGGCACCACATGCTACCATAGCACAGGACAGTTTCTTCTCCTCCCTTCCCACTGGTGCTAAGGGACTTGGGGGAGTCTAACCCTCACCCCAAGGGGACCTGTATCACACCTCTGTGATTGCTGTCTTGCGTTTGGCAGCACATCATTGGTAGTGACACAGGATAACTTGGCCTGAATAATACATTACAAGACCTGATCTCACTGTGCAGATCACTTTCCTGGCTTTGTAAAGTTAATCAGTTTACATGTTGCCATTAGGTCAGGAATGGTCCATTTACCTTAAACAATTAATCCAGATCAATTAAACACTTTATTGCATAAATAAGTTGGTTCAACATAGTAGCAGCCAACACAGAAACTAGCAGAAAGGTATCTTCCAGTGACACAGCTTCAGACAAGCCCTTTGGAGGTGGGGGCTGGAGAGATGATGCAGGATGTTCCTGGAAGGAGGCAGTTTCCTTCACTCCCACTGAGTTACAAAACTTGTTTTCCCATTCTGAGAATCATCAGCACAAAAGGACCATAAAGAGTTTTAAGAGGACTTTCTTTAGCTTGCTTGTTAGGAAGCTCTTTGCAGTGAACTGGCAAATGCGTGCTGCTTGTTGGCTGCCCTCCTCCCAGAGCAGGGGAAGGATTAGGTGAGGTGGCTGTGTTTGCAGTCCTCTTAGCTGGTGTAGCAATTACTTTAGTATGATAATCTCTCTGGCCCTAACTTCCAGAAAGAAGAACAGCATGTCCCTGAGCTGTGACGGACTGAGTAATGTAGATTTCCAAGATACTATAACATAGACTCTCTTTAAAGAATGGGAGACTCTTATCCCAAAGATGCAAGGGCGATAGTTTCTTGCTTCAGAGAGTGTGCTCAGAGAGATGAACAGCTGAGAGATGAATTACTGCTCTGAAACAATCTGTTTTGCCACCCTTCACTCTCACAGAGTCTGTCTACTTGTGGTCTGTTGTGATAGTTTTTCTTATTCTTTGTCCTCAGACATGACATTTTTATATGGATACATCTATAGATATAAAAAAACATTCTGATCGGTGATAGCTGATCTTTTTGCATCTGATGGGGAAATTGAAGAGGTTTTTTCTGGCTGCAAATCCTAGAGATCAATGAACTTTGAGTTGGATGTTGCAATGTCCTGCGAGCTGTAGTACTTATCTGGATTACTTTTCAGAGGACCCATGTCCTGTCTGCTCCACAGGAGGTTCACAGAACAGTCCATAAACCCTTGATGATGCATACAATGGATTTTGTTTTAATTTATAATCTGTCCCGAGTCACAGTACACTGCTAACTAGCTTTTGGTCTGGCCGGGGTGTTGGCTGTACTGACATAACTCATGTGCAATGTATACTGAATATCTCTCCAGAGAACTGTGGTTCCCCTTCAGTCTAAATCTCCCTACCTGGCAGCAAAGCACAATGGCCTAATATGCTCAAGGCCTGGAAATATTTATGCTACAAGGACTTTTGGGCTAATGTGTGGCTGGTATTGTGGGCTCCTGTGTTGTGTACACCATGCAACAGCAACTGTCAGGCATTTAATTTTGGTAGTGTTAATATTGAGAGGTATCTGGTTCTGCACACAGGCAGGTCGCAAACCTTCTATTAACAACATAGTCTTCAGCCACCAAAATCACTGACCTGCTTTGTTCAGAGGGGTTGCATTCCTTCTCTTAGATGCTTTTGAGATTTAGCAATAACGGAGTACTTAGCACTATAACCAGAAGTTTGGGGGAGGAAAACTGGCCACTGCAGGAGTGTTGGGTGCCTGCAAAGAGTTAACTTGCACCACTGCTTGCATGACAGCCCCCAGCTGTCTGTGCCTTCCCCTTCAGTGTTGTCTCTCCATTATTTCATCAAAGCAACAGGCATGGTTTTAATTTTCCATGACTTGCTTATGAAATATGATCCTTGCTGTAATAAAGAAATGATTTGGTTTGTAATGGATACATAAGAAATCAATTTCCTATTTTTAAATTAGGTGGGATTAACAATGAAGCAAACAATAAGCAGAGCAGCGGGGAGAGAAGGATGGGGGAAAGACCTAGCAGTGCCCAGACAGACCTGACTGCACTTGGATGTGTTACACTCATTTGTTAATGGCTTCAACGAGGCAGTCACAGCTGTAGTGTTTCTTCCAGTGTATATTCATTTTCTGCTTAAAAATCATGATGTTGGGAAGATTGCTAAAGATTCATGACTTTCCGTCTACCTAGCAGTGACATTTAGGGTGCAACAGGGTTTCTGTTCAAATTCATCATTCAAAAAACCCAGCACCCTCATAAATGTCTTGGGAACAGATACCCTCCCTGGCCTTCCCACAGTGTCTGCTGCAGGGATAGCATCCAGCAAACACCTTGTGGGTGTTTGGAGGAGGTTGGGAGCTGCTCCACAGCAACTGGAGCAGAAGAAGCTTCCAGCTTCTGCTTTCTAAGGATACAGCTATACGGGAGCGAGCCACATGTTTGGAGATACTGTGGCAGTGTGACACAGCCTGTGGGGAGTTTTCTATCTGTTGTTGCTGGAAAACCTCTGGTCATCAAGTATCTGGTCCCTCTTCTTTACCTTCCTCCTACAGCACTGAAGAGTGCTGCTTGGGGACCCCCGGTCCAGACAGTTGTCAGCAATCTGAGTCTTGCACAAGACTAATCAGTAGAGTCACCTTCCTGGCAGCTCTGTGTACTGTATCCCTGAAAAAAAAAAAAAACCCAAAACATTTTCCATTCCATGCTGTAGTAAAAATCCCCAGCACCTGGCAATCCTGTGCTGGTGTCCCATGTACTCTGCCTGTGCTGGCAGAGCAGTCCCTCCAGTGAGGCCCATTGGAGGGGTCTGAGAGGCACAAGGATTAATCTTTAGCCTGTTGAGATGCTCCGTGTGCTTTTTTTCACCCTAGCTCTCCTTGGAAATTCACCTCCTGCGTGGCAGGAAATGGGTACAGTGTTCGCTTGGCACATGTTGAGGGTCCAGTGCAGGCTGTGTGCTGCAGAGGCACTGATTCCACTCCAGGACACAGTTCCTTGAAGTTGCAGGCTTCTTTGAAGGCAGATTGCCCTTTAGACCTTGGACTGCAGACAGTTGATACAGGTTCCCCTGCCAAGCCACACCAAGCGCTGCCAGCGTGTTTTTGTGTCATTAACAGATGTGCTCTTACTTTCCTACGCACGAACACAGCGCTCGCTCTGCCGTACAGGGAGCTCAGGGATCACAGTGTCCCTGGAGCCATCTGACTTGGAGGCTTTTGGAAGTGGGGAGCTGCGCGTTTGTGGTACTGGGGGTAACAAGCCTGTCTGAGTCTGTCCCCCTCAGCAAATCACCAAATAGCAGTCTGGACTTGCTACAGCTGCTCTTCTGGTGCCAGCGTCTCCTCCTGGCCCAGCTCCATGCTTGTGCTAAGTGGCTTTGGAGCTGCCCCAGGGGTCTGTCACGGATTTGAATTAGAGTTGCATTTGGCTGGCTGGTCTGTCTTTCCTTCCTGGATGCTAGTGCTTTTTTTAGCTTATCTCAGTTCTGCATGGGTTTGTGAGTTCCTGCTGAAGTCTCTAACAAGATTTGTATGGTGGCTTCTTTTTCCTCCAGCAATCATAATTTGGCCAGAAATAAATGTCTGCAAAAATCTTTTTAAGTCTCTCCTTCATGTAGGTTTCAGCAGCCTACTTGAGAGACAAGCCATAAAAACTGATGGGATTTTTCGAAATGGTTGGTGGGACTTCTAGGACTGGGCAGAAGTCCAAGCAATTTCTTGTAATCTTCTCCACATAGATCTGTTATTGCTGGGGCAGGTACCAGATGCATTATCACTACTAATCTCCTTCAAGGGTGGAGGGGTGCCTGAGTGTAGATAACTGTGATGAAATAGAGCCAGATTTCTGTCTTTACAGAACAAAGACCAAGAAAACTCCATGGAATCTGAGGCCTGCTTCTACTTACTAGTATCGGAAGGATATTGTTTTTATACTCTAAGACCACCAGTCAACCCGCAGTACTCAAACAGCCTCCCCCTCCCTTTCCCAACTGATGTCCTAGTTAAATTATAGCATGTTTTTTTTTTCTCTACTGGCTATCTCTGGAGCTTCAAGTAACCGCTGGTAGTATCCCAAACTGAAAGGCAAAACCAGACCAAATTTACAAAAACAAACCTCAGCAAAGAACCCACAGATTCTTCTTGGCACTGCTGGAGCCAGCGGGACCTCTGCTGTCCAGCTCCACTGTCACTGCCAGGTGGCTCTTAACGAACTTGCAATTTACCGTTAAGCCAATCCAGTGACTGAGGTGGAAAAAAAGTTCAGGCACGCTTACCTAAACTTGCTCATACTTGAATGAGCTAAAGGAAAAAGACCATAGAAGTGAAATTGCTCAATGAGAGTCAGTGCAGTGCATTGTCACCTCCAGAAGGTTCACCTGGGTCTTACCACGCTTCAGGCTTCTGCCAGCAGGAAAAACTCCTGGGAGAGTCGTACAGCTCTAGTGATCATGCGAAGTTGTACCACTTTTGCAGCGTTACCGGATACTGATGGTGATGTTGTTTGCCCTGTGTGCTGGAATTTATCTCCATGCCACTTGCAAGCAAGGCTCTGTTGGCTTCTGAGCCAGCTGAGCTGGCATCATTTTGTAGCATTTAGGTTTCCCTTTCTTTCTTTCAAACTTGGGTTAAATTTAAAGCTGCTATTCATAGCTGCTTTCAGGATCTGGAGCTCCAGAACACCACGGGAAGTTTCTCATCTGTTCAGGAAGACACAGATAAATAGAGTGATGGTTTCCAGTGGATAAAATGAGGTTTTATTGAGCTATTCACATTCATAGCTGAGATGGCATTCGTACACACGTGCTGTTGCTGTGCCAGCATGGTGACAGGGCCTTCCTAGGATTTCACTGATCAGATGAGGAGGTGGAAGAGTTCAGACTATTAGTTTAGTTTTAAACTCCCAAAACTGTACAAAGTAGGGGTAAGATCTCTATTATCTGTGAGCTTAGAAGCTATTTTCCATGGAGGAGGAGTTTAGTTTGTTCTGGAGAAGTCATTTATCAGGAGCAAATTTCTGGGAAGGACTGTTCCTTGGCCATCTCAACCTGGGAAGTGGCATTGTGATGCTTTACAAGAAAAAGAACAAAAACTAGTAGCTTGGTTTATAAAAACAAAACAAACACCAAAACCTACAGCGGTTTTACAAAGGGATTTTTTTAGCTGAATAAAGGGCCTTGAGGCTGTATAAAAACAGCACCAAACCCTTGATATATTCCTTTGGGAGGACTAAAACAGATGTTTTCTCTTTTCCAATGGCCAGTATCTGACATGTCCAGAGAAGATACAAAAACATTTCCAGGACGTGTGTTAGAAAAAGTTCTGCTACCAGCTTATTGCCTGGAACAAAAGATGAAGTCAGATAATCTCAGAATTTACATCTGGTCACACTTATGCTGGAGAAAAGCCACAGCAAGTCCAATGACGCCAGAGTAAGGAGGAGCAAAATGAATTGAGGTGACCAATGTCACTGATGGTGACAAAGGCACCATAAAGCACTTCATACTGTGTAGGGACATCTCAGAAGTCTGCATGGCCTCTTACAACAAAGGCACCATAACAATGTTTGTGTTTGCAAAGAACAGCTACAGCCTGATTTTTACATATTAATATGTTTGGATTTCTCCAGTTTGCTCACAGAATCCTTCTCTGTTAAATTTTTGCAGCCAAAAGTTATATCTGTAATGGCTGCAGAATGTAGTAAAGGAATACAATCGTAATTTTTTTTCTTCCCCCCCCCCCCCCCCCCCAGCTGTTTTCAGCTGTTTTGCATACAGATTCACACATGTGGCAGGATGAGATTTGGAATCTTGGTGACTGGGGTTTGCCAGCATCCATTTGACAAATGTGCCCTTTTGTATCCCTGAGGTTAAACCACTGCCAGAAGTGTCCTCCATGATCAACCGTAATGATAACTAATTTGGAATTTAGAGCGCTCTGCTTTGCCATTCATAAGCAGCATTTCAGTAGTTTTACAGACAGGTACATCTCTAGTTACAATAATTGTCTTTCAGTTAGGGAGCTAATTGACTATACTGCAGCAAGTATAGAATAAATCATGTTACTATGGTGGCCAAGGTTTTTGGAAAACAGTATTTCCCAGAGCACAAATGCCATTTCTCTGTATTTTGCTTCCTTCCCTGAAAATAGCCCTATCATCACAGAATTGTGAGAGATCTGAAGTTGGGTTTCACTATTTTCCCAATAAAAGTTCTGCAGCAAGCTGGATGTTGCTTTTCAGTTTTATTTATTTATTTCAGTTTTATTTACTTCATGTTGATGGAATACAGGTGTGTGATTATCTTATATGCTCAAGCTAATTACTACTGAGACTGGCATCTGAGAAAGGGATTTGAAGGAACAAGAAAAACATGGTCAAAATTTGACCTTGAAACATTACAAATGAGTCCAAAGGATGGCATCAGGCTTGGAGACTTCTCAACCCATGCAAAGATTGGACCAAGGTCTGGGTCTGAGCTCTATGGATTTATCTGTGCTACTAGGAGCATTTGGCACTGAAGCCAGACTTTTTGCCTGAGTAGAGAAAGGTCATTTAGAGGGACCGCACTAACTTTAAGGGAGTCAAGCACAGCCTCCCTTGGATGGGGTGCATCCATTGCTGAGTTGTTTTGTTCAGTGAATCATGGCATAAACAAGGTACCAGAGATCGTATCCTCAGTAGCATTAATGGTTATACTGTAATTTTGATTTTTTTTCTCTCGTTTTCAGCCACCAGTACATCCACAAGTGTTTTAACAAAGAATTTTATTTCTTGCTTCTCGGAATACCAAGTGCATTTTTTAACATAGCTGTTGTAAATGTCATGGTTCCGTACACATCATGTGTTAGTCTCTCCTGTGCTTCCCTTCTCTGAATCACATTTAATTGGACAAGTTTTATATTTCTCTACTAATTTGTTGAAATTAATTGCATTTGTTGCCTTCCCCCCTTCCTTCTGAAAATCAAGGAAACTTCCAAATTTCAATTTAAAAGCATTTTGTTCTAATTCATTTTGTTTTTATGCAGCATAGTATTTGTTGGAGGGAGAGAAGTTGAGATCATAATCTGGCATGGTTGACTAAGTTTCTGAATTTTAAACCGCCGCTGCCTTTCTTTTTAAACATTTTCTCTGCCAATACTAAACATTTTGATCATTCAAAATGTAAGTTCTACAACTTGTAGATGCTGATGGGTTGCGGATATATTTACATACAAAGGAGCTGTTGAATGACTCATCCAGAAAGTTATTTTCCTGTTCTCAGCCTTAACACTACAGCAATTTCTGCTCCCCTTTTCTGTATTTTCTGGAATTATTTGCATGCCTGTCAGTCTCTGAGCAGTGTTTGAAAAGGTACGTGTGGTTAAAATGTGTGGAGCAAGAGAACCACAAATGGTTTAAATATTTTTGCCAGAAGTGCTCGCGTTAGCCACTTTCTGTGAGTTGTGTTATATTGAAAGAACACCCAGAGGATAACCCTGAAGGCAGTGGCAGTCAAGGGTAGGAAAGTCTGCCAACCTCTTGGGGTGAGGAGGAGAAAGCAAGGGTTTAGTCAGAATACGAAATCCAGTGGTTTGGGCAGGAGTATGATGTTCTCAAGGCAGTTAGCACCTTATAATACCAATCTTGCTAGCTGGGTGTGTGCTACAAGATGACAGTTGTGTTGGCCCACAGTGATGGTACCTATCTCCTCATTAAGCAACATTTTATGGGACAAGTGTCACTCAGTTCTCCCATGTCCATGTGCCTGCTGGGCTTGGGCCTTTGGCACCGTGCTGGCCTTGGCTGGGGTAGTGTTAATTCTCTCCATAGTAGCTGGTATGGGGCTATGTTTTGGATTTGTGCTGCAAATAGTGTTGATAATAAAGGGATGGTTTTGTTATTGCTTAGCAGCACTTGGAGAGTTAAGGCCTTTTCTGCTTCTTACCCCACTCCGCCAGCGATGAGCCGGGGCTGCACAAAAACCTGGGAGGGGACACAGCCTGGATGGCTGTCCCCAACCTACCCCAGGGATACTCCAGACCATCTCGTGTCATGCACAGCACGTGAAGCTGGGGGAAGAAGAAGGAAGGGGGGGATGTTTGGAGTGATGGCGTTTATCTTTCCAAGGCACTATTATACGTGATGAGCCCTGCTTTCCTGGGGATGTCTGAACACCTGCCTACCCATGGGAAGCAGTGAATGAATTCCCTGTTCCGCTTTGCTTGCGTGCATGGCTTTTGCCTTGCTTATTAAACTGTCTATATCTCAGCCCACGAGTTTTCTCACTTTTACTCTTCTGATTCTCTCCCTATCCTGCTGGGGAAGAGTGAGCGAGCGGCTGTGTGGTGCTTAGCTGCCAGCTGGGTCTAAACCACAACGGGCATAGATTCCTCTGGTATGGAGTATGTCTATCATATCAGTTTGGGAATGGCCCAAGCCTTTCATCAACCATTCATAGAATTACTTTATAAACAACTTTATTTTATGCACGTGATAGTAGTCCTTGAATCTGAGGAGTACATGTAACAGTATCTCTTATTTACTGTCTTCCACCTTGATTTTTCTTTTAATTTGAAGCCTACTGAAGATGACCCTATAGCAGACCTGCATCCATGCAGATGTGGTTTTTGACCAGAAAGCAGGTCAACCGATGATCATTTCTACAGACACTGCACTGCTCTCCGCTTTCATCACAGCTTTCTGTTTTCTTTTTGTGTGTGTGATCTATTTTATGCTGTATTAATCACTTCAGAACTGATAATGTTTGTGTTAAGTCCTAAACATGGAGTCAGGAGGCAGTTAGAGGCTTTTCAGGCTATGTGACCTCTCCTAGCAAACTTCGAAGGGCATCTGTTGACCAGCCTTGGTACTGTTTGTTTTGCAAGGAAGCGGGGTCTATAAAAAGGCTTATTACACAATGTAAGTGATTTTTCTTTTTGTTAAGCAAATATTTGCAATATATTTCGGGAGATCAAACATTCAAAGTGGAAAAATCGGGATACCTGCCAGGAACATGGGAAGCAATTAAAGGGCACCTTTAATTGGGAAAACATGGAGTGGGTTTAGTATCTTTAGTATCTTGGACCTCCAAGGAAAGCAACACAGGTTGCTACGCCTGTTTTCATTGACCTCTAAGGCTTTAGGCATTTCCAGAAACCTGGAAAACTCTTCCCAAACTGTCTTTAATTCAACAGCTCCACTAGTTAGTCTTTCAAAAGCTAAGGTACTGTGAAAGAGAGACAAATCCTATGCCTTTAGCAAATGAGCAAGGCCCTAATATGGGGCTTTCCTTGAGAGTAGTTTATTTTATAAATGCCTGAACTAACAATGTCCAGTTATGCAGAGCACATTACTAGCTGGATGACTGCTTGCAGCTGGTGTCATCACTTCTGGATCTTTCCTTTGGCTTGAACAGAAGTTGCAAAGACAGTACGTGGCTTAAACTAGTTGGCTTAGGAGTAGCAGATCAATGCTAGTCAACATCTAACTTCCACATGTGAATTTCTCTCTGTGCTGTGGTATTGACAGGAGGCCCAGTTTATATGCATGTAGTTTATAAACAGTGAGAATACTGGAACTGAGGTCATATTTTGTATAAACATTTATTTCAACAATAAAGAACAAGCCATTCAAAATGTGGAATCACAGGAACACGAGGTATATATAATAGCAATATCTTAAATACACATTAATAATACAAAGTCATCTTTCACTGATAAAAGTTACAACTTCATTTTTCTAAAAAATATTTAAGTTCTGAAATATGTTTAGGTAATACATACATACAGCATCTAAGTTTCTTCTTTCTTGTAGAGTCTGAGACATTAGCGGTTTGTATGATAGAAACAATGTGCTGCATCTTGAAGGCTGGATTGGTTTGGACTGTATAGACGGAACTAGGCAAGCAATTTACACACATAGTGGCTATATGTGTGCGTAAGTGACAGATCAGGATTTTGAAGAGCACATGCACATACATTCCCTCATCTGCTCATCTATTCACAACAACTGATGTAGTTATAAATCATTAGGTCTGGAGTTACTTCTAGAATGCCCCTATCTATATTCTAACTAAACTAAGACCTACTTTTCATTGTAACTCCCTGCCGATTGGTGTACCATTACACTTCCAGTGGTGATTTGGTTAAATGTGTTTGTCCTGTCTTAGTATGAGTGGATTGATAAATAACTGTGGTTTTGATCAGTTACAACTGTTTTATTCTCATCTCTAAGGCAAGCATTTCTTTTTCTAGTTCATAGGGAAGGTCAGCATTAACTTGAACTTCAAAGTATTGTTTGATATCTTCTACCTCCTTTTCCCAGAACTCTTTGGAGATATCAAACAGTTCAGTCAAGTTGACATCTCCTAAACCCTTCAGGTTTAAAGCAGTGTCAGTAGGGATGTAACCTATGGCAGTTGGCTTGGCTGAGGCTTTCCCATCAATTCGGTTGAACATCCACTCCAGTACACGGGAATTTTCTCCATAGCCAGGCCACAGGAATTTCCCTTGACTGTTTTTCCGGAACCAGTTAACATGAAAGATCCTTGGTAGTTTTGCAGCTGGACGATGTGCCATGCTGAGCCAGTGGGCCAAGTATTTACCAAAGTTGTAGCCAAAGAAAGGTCTCATGGCAAATGGATCGTGCATAATGATTTTGCCTGGTAAGACACAAATGGAGAACATAAGGTAATAAGTAGCATATTTATTCTAAAGCACGAAGATTCAGATCCTACCAGGATTTAGTACCCTTGGTCCCATCTACATCTGAACCCAACTACCCATCTGAACAAAGAGCTTTAAGAAACAACACAAGCATTATCCTTGATGTACAAAAAAGTAAAAATTTGATTAATTTTTGTAATCTGTAATCGGGGGAAATTAATTTCTTAAATCTTGTGTCAAGCAGCCTAAATGAAGATCCTCAAGAGCTGGCTTGCATTGTTGATGTATTTATGTTGAGCTCTAACAGAAGAGAAAATGTAAATTTATTTACCCCAGACTGTAACTAGAAATCCATATCAAGGATTCTGGCAACCCTGTGCCTGCACCCTGTTCCATATGCTTGCCACATAGGGGATTATTTTGCTTAACTTGACTTTTACAGAGAATTTGGCATTACAAATGTTTTCTATTGTGAAAATGCAGAGGTTGCAAAATTAGCTGCCAATACTGAAATGCAAAAGAGCATGGGAAGAGGACAGAGCAGGTAGGCAGAGAGGATTGATTATAAAACAGGTAGGCAGATTAAATTTTTGATTTACCTTTGTGCTCAGCAGCTGCTGTTGCTTCAGATCTCATAGCTGCTCCTAAAAATACTCCGTGCTGCCAGTTAAAGGCCTCATATACGAGAGGCACTCCTGTAAAGAACGAAATCACTCAGTAATTAGAGGTCCAGAAACACTTTTAGAACAGGTTTTGTTACCTGAGATACTGCTGAATGCATGTTAGTGTATAATGTATTCTAATTTTTCCTGTTTATTTTTTTTTTAAAAATCAGTTCGTTTCCTGCCATCTTGTAGCAAAGTAGTTTGTATAAGTGTTTTCAGAACTGGCTACTAATTACTGAACACATCCATGTTGTAGTGTCTCAGAGGGAGATGTCTGGGACCTCGGAATCCCCAGGAGATTTTACTGGAAATAAAATCTGGTGCTGCGATCATGATACTAGGCTCAGACCTAGCATTACTTCTGTTTCTTTTCCAACATTAGGGGACCTTTAACATATCAATTTATTTTAGTTCCTTTTCTGTAAACTGTCTACACCTTGTTCATTTCTCTAACCATTTCCTATCTGAACTAGTTGAACTGCAAGCAAATTGAGACAAGTCTCAAGTATATTGAGACACATAGCAATTTTCTATGTGTCTATGTATTAACCCAGTTTAGTGGGTCCTGATTTCTCTCCAGCCCTTTATTATTATTACCTGTTTTGTGTTAACATCTAGTAATTCAGATGTTGACATATCAGTGGCTGTAAGCGTGTGTGTGTCAAAGGCTAACGTGGAGAAGTATGTCTAACACGGTTATTTCCTTGCTTTTGCTGCTGTGAAAGCAAAACCTGTGTCTATGCCCAGTTGTGTTTCAACCCTTCTGTGGTCAGCACTTCAGCCTTGATACATGGTTGCTGGGTCTCTTACCAGCAGGTCTGCGACCCCCAAATATTATCCCTTCAATGGGCACGCCTTCGGGTGACTCCCATGCAGGGTCCATGATGGGGCACTGGCTGGCTGGAGTGCAGAATCTTGAGTTCGGATGGGCACAAGGTTCCCCTGTACAGAATACAATGAAAAGGTCATAATGGCAGAATTAACTTGAATTCAGCAGAGAACGCCCAGAGGGGCTGTGGAGTGGGCCAGGTTACCATTATCTGGGGTCCAATTCTTGTTCTTCCATGAAGTCAGTGTTACTCCTGGTGTTAATGGCTCATCAATGCCTTCCCAATAGACACCTCCATCACTGGTTTCTGCTACATTGGTAAAGATGGTGTTCTTGAATATGGTTTTAATAGCATTGGGGTTTGTTTTGACTGAGGTCCCAGGGGCGACACCAAAAAAGCCATTTTCTGGATTGATTGCCCTTAAGTTGCCTGGAAGTTACATGACAAAATATAAGTGAATCAAACTGTTTGAGGTCTATCCAGGATTTGGTAGCATGTCTTGCTGCACCTAAAAGCAACCCGGACTGTAAAACAATCCAATTTCAGTTCCATACCTTGTTCATCAAATTTCATCCAGGCAATATCATCACCCACGCATTCAATTTTCCATCCTGGCAGGCTTGGGTTCATCATGGCCAAGTTAGTTTTTCCACATGCACTAGGGAATGCTGCAGCAAAATACTTTTTTTCACCTTCTGGATTGGTAATTCCCAGGATCTATTGAAAAATTAATGCATCTGTTAAACACAGTCTTTTTTTTCTTGCACTTTTCATTTTGAAAATTGTCTCCCCGCAAGTGGTAATGATAAAATATCTAATTATGCAAATTTCTTCCTACAGAAGAAGGACCACATAATATAGTTGACAAATAACTCAAGCTGTACTTTATTAATCAAAAAGTCCACTCTTCTTGCCCATACAACATCTGTAAGAAGTTCTTGTATTTTTAAAAAATGTCAGGTATGTATATAATTCAAACGTTTATTTTTATTTTGCTGATTAAAGAGAGACAGACTGTATACAGCTGTGTTTCCCTGCTGAGACAGAAGAAAACTAGGCAATATTCTTTTGGCTGCATGACTGCAGTAAAGTACAAGCACTTCACCTACGGATCCTTCTGCACTTCTCAGAGTCCACAGACATTTTTTCTGAGACTGTTTTCTTATGGACTTTGAAATTCTTTTTTTTCAGTGGTATTTTATACTGGCAGAATGTTTAAATGACAGCAGAAAGTAAATGCAGGAAGGGTACAAAGCAGAACTCAGGAAATCTAAAATTTGCAGATTTTTGAGTGATAGACCTCTTTATAACATGAAAGACAATTTTCAAAATTTGCATTAATCTTTTCTTCTCAGACTTCTAGGGGTAGTGTGGATTCCCAGTGATGATGTTTAGGCTCTGCTCAAGAACATGGGTTTGCCTATAAGTAGCCACTGTCAAAAGTTCCAAATCTCTCGGCTTCTGATTTTACAGGTACTCTTCAAAAACATTTGGTACTTAACTTCGCAGACGGTTTCCTATTTCTCATAAGCCTGCCATGTGATAAATTCATATCTCATGTTACAGACTATCCATATGAGACTAATTTCATTGATAGCAAGATGAGATGTATTTATGTTGGGCCAATTCAGGGTTTAATGGCTGTTCGAACACACATGATTTAATAGCTCTTACCAACATGTGCTCAGCTAGCCAGCCCTCCTCTTTGGCAATTCTGCTGGCAATTCTGAGAGCAAAGCATTTTTTCCCCAGTAAGGAGTTTCCTCCGTAACCACTGCCAAATGAAATGATCTCTCTGCGATCCGGGAGATGGGCAATCAGCGTTAACTCTGGATTGCACGGCCAGTTGTTGATTAATGGTTCTGCAAAACAGAATGTTGTACACATGAATGCAGCAGTTTCCATGCTGGATCACACTGTTGTTTCATCAGCATTGAGCCTCTGACAGCAATCCATACTAGATGCTTTAAAGGAAACCCCCCAGTAAGTACTAGGGATAATAACCTCCTTTCCACAAAACTCTCATTCAGCTTTAATTCCTTTAATTGAGTTCTGAATCATAGAATGGTTTGGGTTGGAAGGGTCCTTGAAGATAATCTAGTTCCATTCCCCTGCCCACCTCCCACCAGGCCAGATTGCTCAAAGTCCCGTCCAACCTGGCCTTGAACACCCCCCGGGATGGCGCAGCCACAGCTTCTCCGGGCAACCTGGGCCAGTGCCTCACCACCCTCTCAGTGCTGTTGCACAAATCACCCTGGTCATCTCTGGTGAGTGTCTCCCATGTGCGAAGAACTCACAGTCAGCTCTAAGACATGCCCCTGGGACTTTTCAGAGCTGACAATTTTTCATGTCTCTTACCTTTTAGAGGTAGAGGACACCCAACCGAGTGAAGGCACTTTACAAATTCCCCATTGTTCAGGCCTTTCAAAGCAGCTGTTCCCATCCGTGTCATGATCCTCATGCTGGCCACTACGTATGGTGAATCTGTCAGCTCAATCCCAATCTTGGACAGCGGAGACTCAATAGGCCCCATGCTGAAGGGGATGACATACATTGTACGTCCTGGAAAGCAGGGGGTAGCAAGATGTGGCAAAGAGCAAAACAAGGAACTTTTGAAATAATATTTATTTACATGGAGCTTTTCTCACTCATTTTTTAAAAAGCTGTTTGTCTTGTGGGTGTTTCCAATGATGTTTAAAGAGCTGTAGCTTTGTCTAATTGTATAGCAAGAAATTTTATCTTAAATGCTGAAAGCAGCTGTTCTAACAAATTGTCTAGCCAGTAGTAAAGGTGGGTGGAGACCAAGTGCTCTATTGATTTAAATCGCTGAACCTGAAATTATTTGTGGGGATGGGCGTCCTCCATTCTCACCTGTGAGAACCCGACAGAAAAATAGGATGTCTGCTGCTCAGGTGCTGTGGCTTCCTGAAAAACCATCACCCACATTTTCCTACCATACTTTGCCCCTCTTTATGAAGAGAAGAATGATGGAAAGAGACTGAAGACTATCCCTGCACAGGCATTTGGGTTTATCGTAAAGATCCAGATGAAACCAATGAAGTGACTAATATCAGGGGTATAAACCTAAAACTGCAGCTAAAATCTTTCTTTAAAGATTACAGTAACTAGTAGTAGTAGTGTCTCTATTCCTAGAAGTTCACTATCAACTGTCCTTTTCTTGCCTACCTTGCATGCAGCCTGGGAACCTGGTATTGAAGGCTTTCTCAAAATCTTCTTCAGACATCCAGCGACCTAGCTGGCTAGTTCCAGTTTTAGGGATTGGAGTGGTATCTCTCTGTTCTTGAGTGACGATGACGGTTTTGCTCTCAATTCTTGCAACATCTCTTGGATCAGTGAGTGCCAACCAGCTGCATTTCACCAAAAATCAGGAAATTAGACTTTAATTATCAATATAGCACTTTGTACCTTTCTGTGGGACTGGTTTAGCACAAAAGGCTACAATGCTTTGTAAGGCCAAAACTACAGTGACAGAGTGAGTATAACAGACAATCTCAAAAATCAGTCAGATACATTCTCTCATACAAATTGTTTCAAGACTTTCCAGTATGAATAACAAATTATATGGCCTAGAAAATTCTGGTTACATATTAATACCCCTTTGCCTCTTATCTCAGTCTTATTCTCTGTTGCTAACTTCCAGGGAAAAGTTAATCTTCTTTAATTCTTATTCTCATCAGTGTGAAGTTGTTTTGCATGGGGACCACAAAATGTTGCCTCAAGCAAAGTGGATGCCAAGCAAGTACTTTAAGTGTTGGTGTAAGTGCCTGGGGGATCAGAATCCAGCTTAGTGGATTGGCATAGCCCTTTAAGTTAGAGGCATCACGAAAGAAATACTGAGTATGAGCATGATCACAAAAGGTGAAGGAGTTTAATAAAAGGAGATTCTTTTTCCCCTCTAAAGATTTTTTGCCATCTATTTATAATAGAGTGGATTGTTTTACATTTTCACCTCTGTGCATAGAAATTTTCCACGAGTATAAAAATGTTCTAGTTAGGCTGTCATAACCATCATCACTACAGCTAAGCATATAATTAACAATGAATAATTTATCTGGTGAATCTTGCCCTTTTCTCTCCCAAGTAGTCTGCAAACAGATTGCCAAATTCCTGCACTTAGTTATTCAAAAGTCTTTGCAGATTTCTTCCATGAAGATCTCTTGGTTGGCACGTAATTCCTGACTATGTACTTGTTGTTAATATTCCCCTTTCATGTTGGGTTCGTTGGGAGAGATGATTAAATATTTGAAAAAAGTATTTGCTGAATACATTACAGTCAAAGCTTATCAGCACGATATGAATAATGCGTGTACTGAATAATATTTGAACACCCACAGAGCTATTTGAATGTCACAAAAAAGCATTTGATGAATAAACTAATTGACTAAAATAGTAGAAATCTTCAAAAGATATATTTGCTAAATAATATTTAGCCGTTGCTAATGATTAGTTACATAACTCATGACGTTATTTCAGAGGACTGAAATAATGTCAATAGAGACAATGTACAGTTGATAGTCTAAATCAATAATATGCTTTATGTTAATTTTTAGAGGAAAAAGTTTGCTTTACCACAGTACTTCACCTATGTAAGCTACAGTGCCAAAATGTTCCTGAAAAGCTAATATTGAAGGGTTATAAGTAGTTTCAAAAGTAAACAGGATAGAAAATGCATATTGCAATTCTGCATTCATACTTCCTTCAGGCTACTCACCAGTTCTCATACTTGCTCAGCTTCTTGATCATGCCTTGTTCAACCATGATGTCCAGTATTTTTTTGTTTTCTTCTTCTGAGCCATCACAGATATGAATGCTCTCAGGCTGGCACAGCTTGGCATTACTTTCAATGAAATCCCTTGCCTCTGGAGGCAGGCTCTGCAAATCTCCCTGGACAACCTTGGGCATGACGTTTACTTCAGCTTTCAGCTGTGGGGGCATTATTGAACCTGTAGTGGATCTTGTTGATGGCTTTGAAATACTGCTCACAATCTAAAATGAAATATATTAGGTGTATTAGCATACTATGACATCCTAACTAGCGTCAATAAGCCTTCCTAATAACATATAATGGAAAGGTAGAATTCATAATAGGCTTGATCACGTACTTTGGCTTTAAAATCTATGTAGAGAACTTGGATCACTTGTAATTTCAAGCTGGATAAAAAAGAGGCTATTCTACTTACCGTCTTTATAAGATTGAGGTGGATGTCAGAAAGGATTCTGCTGTCCCTTTCAGTTTATCCTGTTTCACTTGCTTTGGAGTACTCTTGCGATCACTGTTTTCCGAGGAAGCATCCTCCTTCCTTAAATATTCTTTGCGCTAGTGTCCATCCCAGTAGGTGAGGTGGTGGAGGCTTGTCCTTTACGTCACCACTAGATGTGTCTTGGCACAGTGCCACTGACATTGTCATCGTGCAGAGCTGTCAACAAAGGTAATCATTTAACAGGTTTGATTAATGAATGCTGAAAGCGGTGACTCTTAGCCCCTGGGCTTGCTGTTTGCAAGCTGCAGTTACAAAATGTAGCAGTTTAACCAAACTTTGATCCAATTTGGCTTTGAAACCAAAAGCGTGGTAACTTCTCGGTGTGTGGGTACAGTTGAGTACAAAGAGTATCTAGGAGCAGGGGGTCGTCCGGGCAAAGCAGAGCTGGCACATTTGGGAGGCAGATGCTTGCTCGTTGGCTGTGAAGTGGAGGCTCGTCTGAGGTGTGTTTGCTCACCTTGGGAACGTTGCCTGATCTGGGGATAAAGTCCAACAGTGAGCGCTGGCAGGCCTGAATAACCTCTACACATGCCCGCCCGGAGGCCTTATTTTTGTCCATGCAATTCTGAAAAAAGCAAGCAGTGTAAATCAAAATGTTGGTTTTTCTTCAGTGCAGAAGAGAAAGTTTTTGCTTATGGCTTGCTTTAGGTTCTTGCAAACTGAACAATTATTTTCTATTGCTACGAGCTCAGAAGAGGCAGAAGAGCAACTGTCTCGTAATTAATCCCCTCCTTCAAATGTTATGTTTTATTTTACTAAGAGTCCTATGAGGGATCATAAAATATTAAGCCATCTTTAAATTAGTACTCAAAAAAAGGCACAGAACTGCTCAGGAATGTGGCTGCGCACTTTGTGTGTGAAGCGCACTGTATGCGTATGTACATACGCACACATACATATCTGTATCTGTTGTGGCAGTATATGATACCAACAGCCACTACTCTTATAATTCTGAGGGTGAATGTGACCTTAGACATTTTGAGGTCTTGCCTCTCACTGCTGCTGCCTGCTTGTCTGTCTTTCAGCTCTGTACCTTCCCCTACTCCGTTTTAGACCATCATGCCCATAAAGAAAGGTCCATTTGTCCATGCAGTCTGGGTGTGTGAAGACTGAATTATTTCACACACAAAGCTGTAGAAATAACCCTGCTGCCATTTCATCGCCCTCTGCTTACGCCCAGTCCCAGCAAAGCATCTGGGGCCTGTGTGAGGTGATGCTTTCATGCCAATCTGTCACTTTTTATATTGATGGGGCTTCCAGCACGCATGTGAAATATTGTTAACTGCAGTTTGCACAACAGGAAATCTAGGAATCCCAACTAAGTTGCGGGGAGTTCTTTAAAGCAATAAAATTGGTGTGAGTATCCTATATAAAGGGTGTGCGTGACCTGCCACCCGCTCAGATTTGTGCAGTCAATGAGATGCTCTTGCTGAGGCAGCCAAAAGTGATTTGCAAGCCCTGACAGCCAGGTCTGGCTGAGCAGCACGGATCAGGACTGCATCTCACCTTCCTGACCTGCGTGGAGCTGAACCTCACACTGTGGGAACCTTCCCCTGGGAATATATCCTCTATCTCTCCTGCAAGTCTTTTTATTATGTTTTGTAAACGTGAAGGAAGAAAATACTGAAGTAAGAGGGGCTGTCCTTGATGCACTGCAAGGCCAAACATTCTTGAAAAGGAAAACAAAAATCTGGTAGGATAAGAGGTGCTAAAGACTGCTGTAGATGGGGCTCTGCTGTAAGAAAAGGTAAAATCGGAGACAACTCAAAAATTACATCAATGGTGTTTGTCTTTGGTGTCCACATACTGTGCTGCTGGTGGACATGATCAGAAATATTTCATCAACTATTTTCCTTTTAAAACATATAATTAAGTACTTCATTAAAAATGAAATGGGACATAATCTTCAGTAATACTATGAAGATCCCTTTTTCAGTGAAGTACAAAAACACTGATCCTTCCCACTGGCCAGAGAAGTCATTAGACATAGAAATAACAAATGACAGTAAAACAGCAATGCTTTATTTGTCAGAAAAAACAGAGTGGACCGGAAAATTATCACATTGCAGCACGAGTAAAGTCAGAATAAAAGCTTAAAATTGACAGTGTAGACAGCAGGATTAGTCCTAGTGTGTCTTCAGTTTTGAGCTGTGGAAAAAATCCCGAAACTCGGAGCATTAGTTTCTGCCAGTTAAATTATAGTCAGGCAGGTGTTTTGCAAATTTGCTCACACTGCAATTCTAACCTCCCACAATCTTGCTATACAAACTGTGGGCATCTCTTGAGAAGACACTAAATATGCCAAATTGGCGGCACTGTGTTATGAACATATGTCCATTAAAAATCACATTAAGGATTCCAAATGTTTTTCATTTGAGATGGCAGCAGGGCTTGAGTGGAGATGTCCACTGGGAGTTCTAGACACTTAAGCATCAAATTACTTGTATTTAGGTAACACCTCCCATCAGAGGATCTCAAATCATATCACAAACACACAGTAAGACTCAAGCCCATATATAAAAAACACATAGTATTTGGTGCAATGAAATAACTGGAACATATGCAAATCAGGGCCAAGATTATTTTCAAGAATCTTCTCGTTTACAGATTCTGCCTTTAGATACCCAACAGAAGTCATTACAGCTTTAATCTGAAGATACTGAATTTTTATAACTCCCAGTGGCTCCCACAAAAAAAAAACCCCCAACGAAACACCAAAAACAAACAAACAAACAAACAAAACCCACAAAAAACCCCAACAACCCAGAAGCAGCATCTCCAATGGCTCAGTTACAGTGGTCTTGAGGTGTTCACCCAACACTAGTGTGTACTACTGTTTGCCTTCTGGATTGAGTGAGCTGGGAGATCTCACTAGGGAGAAACAGCGGAGGTGGTATGGGGGAAATGTAAGGGTTTTTTTTAAAAATAAGAAATCTTGAATGTAAAGTTTATTTTCCATTTAAATGAGAAATCTTTTTTAGTAGTAACTGTGTTATAATACTCATCTAATAGCTGATACGATTTCTTCAGATTGAACTTTTTTTTGGGCACTTTTTCTCTGTGCTTCTTGGCACTTGAATGTGATGCTCATCAGGTGTCTTCTTGGAAGCTGTTGAATTATTTAAATGAGCGTAAATCTGACATTTCTAGATGATAGTGTTCAAGTGCCTTGAAAGGAGTGTTTTCAGTATGTTTGCTTTGATGGACACTATTCAGGGTGTTCAAAATAGAGGTTTTGAGCACTTCCACTTTTACTGACTTACTGGAACTCAGTGCAATAATCTTAAAAATCCTTAGATGCTCAGAAAAAGTGTCATAAGAAAGCTTAACTCATCACTACAAACCGAGGTGCAACAAAGCACTCTCAATGAGATCTGAAAATTGTTAATGAATTATACTAATACTCAGAAATTCTACTCTCCTCCCGTTGCTAATTATCTTACATATTATCACCTCCATAGAGTTTGTCACTTTGTTTTTTGTTATAAAATTGTAGCTTTTTTAAAAAGATTCTTTGAACTGTTCTACTAACGGAGAACATAGTGCCTTAGTTGTTATTTTTGCTGTGAAGTTGTGCTCAGCTGGTACTGAGCACACCACAATTGCTGCTGGACTGGGCGCCGCACAAGCCCAGACCTAGGGGCAGCCCTCACAAGAGTACAGCTCACAATGCCCAGGGCAGGGACTGCTCCCTTAATTTCCAGGAGAAAACATGGACTGTGCAAATTGCCTGCAGTTGCAAAAGAGGCTGTGGCTGAGTCAAGAGTTTATTGCGGACCCTGCATAGCCCTGTGTGATATTTCTGCCTCCCAGTCCTTTTCTAGGGGCTACCCTACAGGCACCTCTTTGGCACTGGCCTAGCACAGGAGGTCCGGCCACAGGTGCCGCTTCTCATGCCCCGCGAGAGCGGCCAGACTGAGCCTTGGGAACAGGCATGACAGGCAGCAGCGAACCCGGAGCACCGTGTTTCCTTTCTTACCTGCCTCTCTTCAACCCCAAATGATACAGTATTTGTCTTGGGCAGATTGTAGGATATAACGTGCGTGGATTACTAAGGTGATGAAATTTTTTTGCCTGTCTTCAAGTGGCTTGTTCAGATGGCAGAGGAATGAGAAAGGGGGAAAAAAAAATACTCAGACTTATAGTGATTAGACTGCACTTTCATTAGCTTGTACGGCATTTTCATCTTGACAACAGACATGCTAAAACTTCTCAAAACAAATGGAAGTAAATCTCAGAAGAGGGGAACGTGTGTTAGTGTGTGCTTATGTTCTCTGATGTAAGTCACCAAACTGGTACTTAGTTCATTATCAGCTTGAGTGATCAATCCTGGGCTGTATTTTAGGGAAAGTCCTGGCTGTGCCACAGTCCATGCCAAGGCTGACATTATACCACAAGCAGACTGTTTTTCTTGCTTGTGACTCTTCTGCTTTGGCAGAGCAACTATTTACTCTTTTTTAGTTCTTTTTTCCATTTTCTCTTACAAGGAATAAAAGCTGGAGTCTTGGCTAGGGTGATACCCTGGCACATCCACACGTTGCCTGTCAAGGATACTAGAGGTTTAATTCTCTTGCGTCACACTGATGACCCTTCTCAGCAACACAAGGCAATCGGTTTGGACTCTGATTTTGCACCTGAACTCAGGTATCCCACACGCAGAGCAGCAAGTGGCTCCCCACTAATCGTGTTTGCTCGATTAGTGGCTCTGAGCACCGTGTTACTCACTGTTCATCATTCTCTCTCACCAGCTCATTAGCACTGGAGATGGGATTGATTCATGTAATCTTAATCCTGATAAATAGTCACTCTTTTGGAGCTTTTTCTCAAGCTGTGACTTTAATCTGGGGACTCTTCCCTGCAGGAACACTGTTTTCTCTTTCCTAAAACCCATATGAGAGCTCAGTGTGAATATGTGAGTAATGGGCTCTGTAGCCACTAATGTCTGACCAGTGGCCAAGTACGTGTGAGCTTGGGACCTCTTTTCATCTGCTGTCGAAGGTCTAATAGGCACACGGAGAGTGTGGGCCCACCGAGACTTCAGTTGACTTTGCCTTAGCCAGCACAAGGTTGATAAGACCACGACTATGATTTTTGCACGGTTACTGCATTATTTTTTTTTTTTGGCTGGATGCACAGCAGAACCACAGACAGGAGAGAAGGGGACAAACTGTACTAAACAGAGTGGAAAACAGTCAGCATAAGGCTGTGTGTTTCCCATCACCTATGTAGCATCTGCTCTGCTCAGTCATACAAAGCCCAGATGGCACCGACATTCAGCTTTGCAAATAAAAATGGTGACCCTTGCTGTAGTGAAATCTGTTTATCAGAGGTGTGTGTTTGCAGCTGTTGAGGGCTCCCTGCTTCCTACCTGTGGAAGGTGTAAATGACAAACCCTTGCACACAGGTTCAAGCAGCAGGAGATGTTTCAGCCTCTTGTTCAAGAGCAATCTTCTGGCTTCCTGCTGATAACTTGGGTCCTGCTAACTGTGCTCTTTTACGGATACTTCACCTCCTCGTGAGCCGACTTCTTTAAAGAAAGAGGGCTTTAACCATTAAGTGTGGGTGTAGATTCAGAAGGTTTAGGTTCTGTTCCTTCCTCTACTATAGACTTCCCATTTGACTTTGGACATGGAACTTTACATCCCTAAGCCTTTAGCCTCTCCATGGGAAGGGAGCTGGGAGGTGATAATGAGAATTTATCTCTGTTCTTGTGCATTCTTCCTAGTTTGGTAGATACTTCCTGGCTGGAAGAGTTTAAAATGTAATTAGACAAGATCATTATCCCTCCTCATCCTTCTATCTGTGCCACAAATAGTCCCTGCTGGGTCCTCTCTAGATTATTGTAATGCAAATAGTATGTTCTTATTTGAAATAAGATGTTGTTTCCCTGGACTTATGCAAAGCATTTGACGCTGTCCCACATGACATCCTGGCATCCAAATTGGAAAGATATGGATTTGATGGATGTACCACTTGGTGAATAAGGAACTGGCTGGATTGCCACACTCAAAGCATTGCGGTCAAAGGCTCAATGTCCAAGTGGAAACCAGTGACGAATGGTGTTCCTCAGTGGTCAGTACTGGGACCAGTGCTGTTTAACATCTGTGTCAGAGACATGAACAGTGGGTTTGAGTGTACCCTCAGCAAGTTTGCCCATGACACCAAGCTGTGTGGCGTGGTTGAGATTCTGGAGGGAAGGGATGCCATCCAAAGGGACCTGTACAGGCTTGAGAGGTGGGCCTGTGCAAACCTCATGAAGTTCAACCAGGCCAAGTGCAAGGTCCTGTGCTTGGGTCATCGCAATCTCAGGCACAAATACAGGTTGGGAGGAGAATGGATTGAGAGCAGCCCTGAGGAGAAGGATTTGGGGGTGTTGGTGGATGAGAAGCATCTCAACATGAGCCAGCAATGTGCACTGGCAGCCCGGAAAGCCACCTGCATCCTGGGCTGCATCCAAAGAAACGTGGCCGGCAGGACGAGGGAGGTGATTCTGCCCCTCTGCTCCGCTCTGGGGAGACCCCACCTGGAGTACTGTGTCCAGCTTTGAAGTCCTCAGCACAGGAAAGACATGGACCTGTTGGAATGGGTCCAGAGGAAGGCCATGAAGATGATCAGTGGGCTGGAGCACATCTTCTCCAAAGACTCTGTACTCGGCCCTGGTGAGGCCTCACCTCGAGTGCTGTGTTCAGTTCTGGGCCCCTCACTACAGGAAGGACGTTGAAGTGCTGGAGTGTGTCCAGAAGAGAGCCACCAAGCTGGTGAGGGGTCTAGAGAACAAGTCATATGAGGAGAGGCTGAGGGAACTGGGCATGTTTAGTTTGGAGAAGAGGAGGCTGAGGGGGGACCTCATTGCCCTCTACAACTCCCTGAAAGGAGGTTGTAGAGAGGTGGGTGTTGGCCTCTTCTCCCAAGTGAATAATGGCAGGACCAGAGGAAATGGTCTCAAGTTGCGGCAGGGGAGGTTTAGATTAGATATTAGGAAGAATGACTTTACTGAGAGAGTGGTCAGGCACTGGAACAGCCTGCCCAGGGAGGTGGTGGAGTCGTCATCCCTGGAGGTATTTAAGGAACGTGTAGACATGGCACTTCGGGGCATGCTCTAGTGCCCGAGATTGTTGGTTTGTGTCTGTTTGTGGGTGGGTGTGGTGTGTGGTTGTGGGCCTTTTGGTTTAGTTTTGGTGTTTGGTGTTCTGGGATTTTTTGGTTGTTTTTTTGTTTTGTTTTGGTGGTGGGCTTTTTTGTTGTTGTTGTTGTTGTTGTTGTTTGGACTCTATGATCTCAAAGGTCCCATCCAAACAAAAATATTCTGTGATTCTGTGATTCTGCAACAGGCTGAGAGGGTTGCGGTTGCTCAGACTGGAGAAGAGAAGGCTCTAGGGAGACCTTATAGCAGCCTTACAGTACCTAAAGGGGGCCTACAGGAGAGATGGGGAGGGACCCTTGATCAGGGAGGAGAGCCGTAGGATGAGGGGAATGGTTTTAAACTTAAAGAGGGGAGATTTAGATGAGATACTAGGAAGAAATTCTTTACTGTGAGGGTGGTGAAACCCTGGCCCAGGTTGCCTAGAGAAGCTGTGGCTGCCCTACCCCTGTAAGTGTTCAAGGCCAGGCTGGATGGGGCTTTGAGCAACCTGGTCTAGTGGGAGATGTCCCCACCCAGGACAGGGGTGGAACTAGATGATCTTTAAGGTCCCTTCCAACCCAAACCATTCTATGATTCTATGAAATTAAGAACATTTATGAAAACCTATTTCCTCCTTTGATAGCAACACAAAAGCACCAACTTGGGCTAAACCGTGTTTTCTGTTTCCAGCGACATTTGTTCTATATTTTTCCCAGGAAAATAACTTTGATGAACATTTTCAAGCATTTTGTAACACTGGAAGCAACAACAGGATAGAGAAGCTGATTGTGCAGAAATAAAAGCTAGGCTACATCTAAAGGTCAGAAGGCAAATGTGCCTCTGTAAAGCACTACATACTTTTTGGTTCTCTAACCTGACTGCTGTAGGAAAATCAACACTACAAAAAGCCAATTACCTCTGTAATAGATTCTGTGTTTACTGGAAAACCCTGATGTGTTAACAGGCCAGCTGAAATTCTACGTACTGTACGCTTATGTTTAGCACATTGCTAATAAGAAGGCAGCAACATGGGTGGACCACAGCAGGATTTTTTCAGTGTAAAAACATGTTTGTTTTGTCAATATAAGTGGTTCCTACCAGACAAGTGCTACAAGTATGATTATTGCCACAAACAACACTCGCTAAAGAGGTCAAGGCTTCAACTGGATCCTGGGGATCATACTTTTTTCTTATGCTTTTAGGAAGACAGAATTCTGACTCTGCTGTACATGCTTCTTTTGACTGACCAACTGTACCTGTCTCCAAATTTACTGATTCAGGATGATTCATTCCCATATGAAGGCTGTTTACTTAAAGAGAAACCTCTTATATTTGAGCTTAAACTAATACGTACAAATGAAGAGCAACCAACTTGCGTTCTGCAAATAAAATAAATCAAGTAACCCACTTGTTAACCTTGTGTAGTTCAGATATTTTCATTGCAATAGCACTAAGGCAGTACCTTGTTATTTTGGGTGAAAGCATTAACACGCTCTGCCCAGGAGATCTTACTGTTTAAGACAGAACAAAGAAGGGTATGAATGACAGATCAGAGACTGTAAGTTTGTAGAGGCCGCTCTGAACAGAGTAATAACCATTATTCACAAAACACAAGTCACTCAGTTATTCTTGTTTGCTTTCTAGGCACTTCCTCATCTTGCTGCTTAAAAAGATTATGAAGAGGAGGACTATAAGGCTGAACTGTTTATTCTTATGGGAGCATAAAAGAGGTACAATTATGCCTGCTATACCATATTTCTGCTACTTGTTCCTGATGGAGAGGCATGGGGCTATCTGGTTTTGGTCTTTAGGTGATGATTCGTCACTGTAGCAGAGAGGAAGACTCTAAGACTTAAGGTATCTCTGCTGATAAATATCAAGGAGTAGATCACCTACTGTCAGCAAAGTCACACTAATATATCTTTAAATAAGCCCTTGAATGTTGTAGCCCATTCTAGGTTTCTTTGGATTTTTGAATCGAGAAGCCTGATTCAGGCTCCTCAGAAACTTTAGCACCCATGCTGATTTGTGATTTGAGCCAGAAAAAAAAAATCACACAGGAAGCCGCTGCTCTTCTGAACCCACAACCAACTCCTTACTGCTGATTTTGCAAGGTTTAACATGCACTTGCTGCATATCCACGTGGAAGCAGAATTTGAACTCCTTTGGGTTGTACATCTCCTTCATTGATTTATTAGGACAATTATTTAATAGTTTTGGTCTCTGGTGATCCTAATAACTTGCATGCAATGGTGCCTGTTTAGCTGTGCACAAAAAGCTGTTCTCAGAATTGTTTTCCCGATTAAAGATTAACAATGTGATAAAAGCAAGGAACCATGGACATCCTTGGAGTTTGTTTCTTACATCAGCTGGGTTAAACCTTTACTATATTTTCTCACTGTGTATCTTCACTTTGTGTTTGGCAATCAAATTCTGCACAGCTCTAGCACGTTTCCTCCAGTTTAGTCAAAACAAGAGGAAAACTTTCAGCCTTTTAAACTTTTAACTCTTTGACCCTTGCACAAACAGCAGCAGAAACTTTACTAACTAACTAAGAGGAGTCGTCTTTAAAACTTTCTTTGCTATCTCTTGGATTAAAGAGTATTCTGTAAAAACAGTGGAAGTCACTGAGGTGTAGTTAACTGTATAACCATGCTAATGTAATTTGAAATGGAAGAAGTAACAGGCTTCTCATGTAAATGTCCTTCTTCCAACCAGACCCAGGCATACAGATCTGCTGTTTGCCACAAGCAGCAAATGGAGCGTTACTGGATGGCAAAATTGTTTCTAAATATATCATGATGTTAGATGAAATGGTTAATAGGTAAATTGCAATTATGGTTAATATTTTTTAGATCACTTCCCTGACCTTGTGTCTGAGCAATCAATCATCCCTGGTACTTTCAGCTCCCAAAAACTTATGTTAAATACTTCCCCTTTTATATATTCCACATCTGTATGCTATTATGCCCTCGGGTTTTTTTGTCATGATATATAATTATAATCATTAACAGTACGGAGCAGAATTTTAAAAGCATAAGCAATACTTACAAGCATTAATTCCTTTAACTTAAAAGTTGCTTTGGTTCCTCTGCAAGAACCACTCATATTTAAAGAGATGATTTGTCTTCTCAAAGTGAAGATTAGCACTGGAGAGAGCAGAGCAAGGCTTCCCCATGCTTTAGGCACAGCCTGCATCTCACTGACAGTGCACGGATGGCTCAGTGCAAGCAAGCACTGTGCCCCCAAGAGCTCTGCAGCTCCCCTCTGCACCAGGAAAGAAAAGTGGTAATTTATAGCCAGGTCAGACACCAGTCAATCAATACCCTCCAGGATGATTTCCATCTGTCTTTGCTTTGCTCCCATCTTCCCTTTGCTTTGGGGAATAAAGAAGGAAACAAGTAGCTTCTGAAGCTCCTGGGTCTGAGGTCTGACTAGCTTTTATATGACCAGATGCAGGGACCAGAGAATGGTGTTCCTTTGGGTAGACAAGAAATCCAAGTCACATCTGAATCCTAAATTATTTCTTTTAGAATAAACTGCAGCAGCTCCCATCTCAGAACCAGATATCTGGGGGGGGAAGCAAAAAAAAAAAAAAAAAAAGAAATTAAAAAGCTAAAATATTTTAATAATACTCTTCTTTCCAAGTGATCGGTATCTTTTCTGGAATTCACACTGTACAATTTCTTCTGAGAATCTTCCAGGCCAGCACTGAAGCACTAAGGTAATTCTGAATCTGCAACTTTCAGTTGCCTAGAACAGCATCCAAAAGAATATAATATTTTCTTTTCTTTTTTTTTTTTTTTATCTCACTCATTAGCTGACATGCTTTCATTTTTTTTTAATTAAGGTTTTTGGTGGTCCCCTAAGAAATGCTTCATCTGTGTGAAAGTAGGACGCTAAAAGAACAAGTTGACAACAGCACCAGAAAGTGCAGTGAAAAGATTTCAATCACTTAGTGACGTCAGCTTTATAAAGTGAACAATACTTAAAGGAGCCACATGAATTAGAAGATTATAAAAGTATACTTGCTTTCTCTGAAACAGGTGATGGTGTGAAGGAGGTTATCTACTGCTGTCATTATTAAGAGGGGCAATATCTCACTGCAAAACAGGTGATGAAGGTAGGGATTGTCCCTGGTGTAAGAGGAAAAGTAAAGGTGTGTATGTTTTCAGGCCAGTGTTAAGGCACAGATACCGCTATGACAGGTGCAGTGTGAATAAGACATATACTTGGAACCAAAAGTGAGACATTGGAGGAAAGTGAAAATGGAAAACTTTCCAGATGCCAGGTGGAAAATTATATTAAAGCTGTCAAAATAAGTCACAACAAAGACTGGGTTTTCTTGTAGATTAACAGGAGTCATGTTGTGGAGGAGAATGGAGCTTTCAACTACAAGATGGAATATCATAAATGAAACAATTATGAGCACTGGAGGTTAAATGTGGGCTTATTTGTTTGGCTTTTTTGCTTTGGTCTCTCTCTTTTTTCTTTTTTTTTTTTTTTTTTTTTTCCTCTTTCAAGTGTACTGCAGCAGTACTGATTTACTCTGAGTTTTGCAGACAGGTCAAAAATGTGTAAATAAATTACGCCATTATTGCTTCACGTAGTTATCTACTCTGGGCCTAATTCCAAACCCATTTAAATCGATGGCAATTCTTCCATTGTCATCAGAGGACTGTAGTTTAGGAAGATGGAGGTGCAAAGCATACACAGTAAAGGCTGGTTATAGAGCCTCTGCAGCTACCCAAAGAGATTTTCTAAAACACAGGAAGGGAATGAAACTGAAGACTTTGAATTATCTTCAAGGTCAAATGTGCTTTATGTTAACGGTAACGGAGCTTTTAAAAAAGTCGGCTCCATCTAACAAGCACTAAGCATCTTAAATATTATAAAAGACATTATTCAGATTTAAGGTTGACAATCTGAACAGATAACCCAGTATTTTACCCATCAAAAAAGTCAACTGCGCTGTTTATACTCAGAGGAAAACACAGATCAGAACAAAGTTTGCTGTGTTTCCTCAGTGCAGTCAGGGGTAGAATTTACTCTGCTGATATAGGATTTTAGCTGTCTGTGAATTCATTTTCATGCACCGGTAGATTCTTAACAGCAATTTTTCTGCAGTTTTGTTGCTGAATTTTATTTCTTTACGTAACATTACTTTAGCACAAGAGGATGTGCCTACATTAAATTCCTTATATCCCTTAAAAATACTCCTAACAAACAATAATACGTAATGAGTATGTTTGCACCCCAAAATATAACAATGACTTTAAAAAAACAAAAAGGTCCTCTATTCCTTTTGCGATAGATTTTTCATGCAGGCTACTGATTTGTTCTAAAGAAATAGACCCTTTAAAGGAGTGGGTAGAAGCTTGACTGCAGTTAGAGATAGATGATGCAGTAGGAGGTACTGGTAACTGGAGATTGTAAATGCAATAGACCATAACGGTCATTATGGACCTGGTAAACTCTATTGTGTCAAATGTAATTAGAAAGCAGTTGAGTTTGTAGATTGCTGATCCAAGTAGTTCCTTTAAATTCGACAACAATGAACGAAAGGACGATTCTGCATTTGAGTTATAAATCCTTGAAAATGTCAGTTTATGATGGAAATAATGACAGACCTTTAACTGTAGCTGCATGGCTGGTGCTGATGTTAATACAGAAGTACAAAGCAGGACAGCTTTTGGATGATGATGACTGCTCTAGTGCAGAGAAGCTCATTAAAATCACCTAAAGGAGGATATATTATTATAACAACTTTTTTCCTCCGTGCCCTTCAACTATCATAATTGCATAGTATACGTAACAACTTGAAAAGATTCAGAAAGGTGTAAGAAGTATAATCTCTGGCTACAGTCAGCGTAATTATAAGAATATATTCTGTATTCTGCATCCTGTTCTTTGGTTTTGAGAGCCCACAGATTCTGTAGATGATGAATGAAGGCGGTATCTAACTAAAATACCATCCCTAAATTGCTGGAATATGTATTCAATCTTAAACTATTGCTTTGGATTTGTGTTGATTCCAAGTAACATAATAGTTATTTTCAGTTATTAAATGTAATTTTCAGTTATTAAATGTAAAAAATTTATATTACTCTTGCATTTAGGATTCTGCAGATTTGTGGATAGGAGTAATTGTTGTCAAGGGTATTTATGAGACTAGATAAGATAAGGCCCAGTCAGGTCTATGACCTAAAATCAGGTTTGTCACATTTGTTTGTCAGGATGTGAAGGTTTTAATTTTACATTCTTACAAGTTGTTACGATGGCCACGCCAATGTACTTTTCATGGCTACATCCTTTGCAGTATTCAGAATCACTGGCTTTTCCAATGGTGCTGTATAGCACCTGCTATCTCAGGCACCCAAAACATATAAATAGTAATAATGTCCCTGACAAATTCAGTGGAAAAGGGGACACATGGTTCCTGGGTACCCAGCAGTGTTAACTGTAGTCAGAAACACACCATAAAATATTGGCATTGTGCGAAACACCACCTCGTCTGACAGTACAGCTAAACAGGCTGGCAGCATTTGCTGCTGTTTCGTGCTAAGGATATTTCACAAATGTTGGGTTTAATGGGTTACTTACACAGGCAAGGAAAGCCACAAATTGGTTAGCTGTTTTGTTTTGTTTAAAGTTCACTATGTGGCTTAGCAGGACCTGGACCACGCTGCGCTATAGTCACTTTGCAATGTACTGTACTTTGCAATGCACTGAACTAATATTTAGAGATAAAGCTCCAAATCCGTCCTTTGCACTAGTGAATAATAGAGTATGAATAGTAAGTGAGCCTTATGAAATGTTTGCCAGTTGGAAATTGCTAGTCTAGAAGGGTACACAAGATTAAATGTTAAGTCTCTCAAATAGTACAAGTTTACTTCAAAGACATTTTTACAATACCTCTGAAGAACTCTTAAGTCTAAAACTTCTTATTCTCACTGAATCACCAATCCTGGCCTAAAGTGTAGTGTAATGATGCTTATATATCGCTTTACTGCCTCTGCAAATGTACTTCAGCCGAGTTTGTAAAATACTTCAGCTCCCACTCCAGCGACATGGCACCAGGCTGGATTGTTTCTCCGAGAGAAACACGGGAAGTACTTCAAATATTTTGCAAGCGGAGAAACCTATCGAGCTCAGCCCCATGGTCTCCAGCCAAGTGGGAGCAGGTCAAGGGCCTACAATTAAGACCAAGAGATCTTCATCTCGAACTCAAAGGTGACAAAATGGTAGGCTGGTCTTACAGGAGGCCTCGCTGCCTAGTGGGGTGGATCTGCCACGCTTCCGCTGTAAGGAGAAGGGCTCTTTGCGGAGCATCGAGCTCCCCTTGCACGGGGAGGCCTCTAGAAGCTTGCCCGTGTCAGGCCCTTGGCACCTCTTGAGGCATTAACGGCTGAGGAGCCACCTCTTCCCCACGGCAGACTGCCCGCGAGCGGGCTTCCCCCCTACTCCAGCTGCCGCTGCGGGGGCGGACCCCCGGGGCGCGGGGCCGCCCATGCCGAAGGGCACAAGAGAGAAGTGCCTGCTCGGTGCAGGGCCCCTTCTCCGCCCGTCCTGCCCTGAGGAGAAACAGCTGGGCGCCGGCTGCGCTCGCTGCCGACGGGCCGCCGAGGTTGCTCTCCACCCGAGGCCGGGCCCGCCGCCGCGGGAGCAGCGCAGCCGCGGGAGGAGGGCGGCAGGTGTGAGCCAGGAGGTATCCCGCTGCCGGGCCGTGAGGTGGATCGGAGTGGAGGCAGCCGCTGGCCCAGGAGCAGGGAGAGTTTGAGGGGGTGCGGTCCGGCCAGGAGGCTTTGGGAGCGGGGCTGCGGGCGGGGTGGTCAGTGCGGAGGTGGCAGGCGGGCTGCGCTAGTCGGTATGGGGCAGGTGTGCGGGCGAGCAGCTAGCAAGGTGGTTGATGGGCTGGAGCGCGAGGCAGGGCCAGGGAATTGTTCTGAAAGCCTGGGATTTGCCCTCGTTTTTAACCTCCCCTTTTGAACAGGCTCACTCAGCAGCATATGTGGCCTTAGGGCTGTTGGAGCCTTTCACCAAATCAGGGCAGCGGAAAAACCAGGGACAGAAGAGAACAGTGTGACGGGAGTGGGATAACCTGAGTGGAGAAGAGGAGCCGTGCCAGTGACCACAGTTCGGGACTCGACATGTGGGTGGGGGCAAGTGTCCCCCCAGTGTCGTCCCTGTCTCCCGAGGAAGGTGAAAATCACTTGCTGACACTGCAGCCAGTGCGTCAGGAGGAGGAGGGAGTCTGTGCGGTGACTGCCCCGGCGCTGGCGGCGATGGCCGGGGCGGTGGAGCAGCGGGGGCAGGGTGTGCCAGCAGGCACGGCTTTAAGTGTGCGGGAAGGGATCCCTGGTTTTCATGATTTAGGGCTGCCTCAGATTAACATTCTGCAAGAGAAAGGGCAAGCAGTTCAGAAAGCAAGCCAACGGAGAAACCACGAGGCATGCTGCTGATTGAGGTGCAGTTTCTGGCTGTGGTGAAGATGGCGATGGGTTAGCTGTTAGCTTGTACTATCGCACTGATTCGGTTCTGACCTCAATATTTATTTTTCTAGGCATTCAAATTTGTTGCACTTAAGTATATTTTTATAATTTCATCCCATGTTTAAAAAGGCAAACTAAAAATTAATCCTTTCCAGATGAGTAATCTACTGAAGTTCAGACAAGTTTTTAATTCAATTTGCCAGTTTGGTGCTATTTGGTGTAACAGCCTAGATCTCTTAAGTACTGTTAGACAATTTCCCTTCTTCTCCTGTATAAGTACAAATAGCAGTCATCGTTAAAGCTGGATGTGTAATATAGTCTCATTTGAAGTGCACTTTATTAAAAGTACATGCAAACATTGGTATTTATTCTGTGCTAGCTATTGGTTTTATAATATAATATTTCTTCTAAAACTCTTGTGCCACCCTAGAGAATTTTTGAGATATGGTCACGTTTATCTAATGAAAAAAGTGTCACAACCTTCTTAATTGCCATATGACAAAAAATATATAAGCATTACAGTTAGGCTGCAAAAGTCTTATATTAGTTTGGTAATGAATTGAGAGCATTCTTTCTTGTCCTTTTCTTTTAAAAGGTAAATGTACTCAAGTAAAATTTAAAACGTTTTTTAAAAATGAGGATACAAGTTTCTGTGTTCTCAGTGCTGTAATCTTAAAATGATGCTCTGAAATGTTATATAAAATTTTGAAGAGCTAGGGCTCAATTTTAGTAATTGTTCAGCTCCCAGTTAGGCTGCTGTTAAATGCAATGTTTTTGCTGCATTTAGGCTGAAAAATCAAAATTAATTAGTAGCTTGAGTCTTGATAGCTCATTTGTTTTGCCACTTTTGATTAGGGAAATTGTAAAAGGTTTTCTTTTTTAAATATATTGACGGAGATAATGATGTCATTGTGTTTGAAGATAAGATCCAGCAACTGACCCCATCTGAAGAAGGGGGAGGACTGCAACTTTTTTTCACTCTTGGGGATACAGAGAGCCAGAGCTGCAAAGGCAGTGATGATTTGTCAGACACATGTGGTGAAGGTAAAGAGCAGGAATATGCAACTGTCAGAACAAACAGTTATAAGAAATCCCAAGAATTTTAAGATTTGAGATTTCTGCTCTGCATTGGAAAAAACGTAAAAAGTTAATAATCTTTGTAGTTCATTTTTGGATAACATATGTTAAGTTAGATTTTGAAGTGAGGTTGAAATTTTATATTAAATATTCAGTGTTAATTGTTAAGTTTAGATTAGGTTAAATCTAACATTCTGTGGAAATTTGGAAGAAGGAATAACATCCTTCAACCTTAAGTGATAAAAGATATTTGTTCAGGCTCATATCATCTGTGTTGTGTTCAGGAGAGATATTTTGGATGGCATTCAGAAATTAATGGACTTTTGGACAGTATGTGGTATTTGAAACCTCCAGGGAGATTTCAAAGTTAATATTGTATAAATGCCTTTGAATAAATCTAGTAATTCAGTTAGTCTTTCTTAGTTCCTGCATTCAGCTTCAAAATGTGATTGTTTGGGGGTCTATGGATGAGCTTAGAGTGGTTCCGAGTTGCTGGCTCAGGGTGGTAGGCAAGTGTCAATGTCTGAAAGCAAGGTATCTCCTATAACCAAAGTAAAAGTAACAGAAAATGACTGTTTTGAGGTTTTGGAAATGTAAAGGTATGTTTCAGAAGTTAAGGACTGACTTAGAAAGGAATGGATAAGCAACACGTTCCCCAGAAAAATGTATGTGTATAGTGTAAAAGTTGGATGACATCAGTATTGTTGAAGAGTTTGTAAACGTTTGTGTCATAGTATGTGGATATTAAGGTATTTTGGCTGAGGTTGTTTAAAGTATGGATATTGTACAAATTGTTCACGTCCCTTGATTTACTTAACTGCATTTATAGGAAGCACATTTAAGCAGCTTTAACAAAGCTAACAATGTTCTTTTGTGTGGGCATGAATCCACAATGAATAAATAACAATAAAGTGTTTTTGTTTGCTGTTATTGAAGTGTTAGCTGCACATCTCTGGGTGGTATAAAGCATTGTATAAAATACATTTTGGTCTCAGCATGAAAATCGTTACAGAGTGCATTTGGGAGCTGAGGCAACTGTTCTAGAAAGGCTCTTCAAGTATGACGTATTTGCCATTTCGCAGTTTCAAATCTTCTACAAAACTAAGTGTTGCATGTTTACTCTTTGACTTGTTAAGCTCAAAAGAAATTAATTGCTACTATGCCATGAATTTAGAAATGTTACATAATCCAGACAGCATAAATTTATTCTATGACTTCTTCAAGGAAGTAATCTTTTTTTCCTCAAATTCAGCTAATAATTTTAAAGAGGCTTTTACGTTATGATGGTTTTTTACATAGACTTTATGGATTCGGGAATACCAGAAAGCTGAGAATAGCTTAACCCGTCATTTCCAAATCTTTGAACAAGCTTACTTAGTACTAATTATAAGGCTGTCATCAAGAAGTGTGTTGCACAGGTCGTAAGTGCCTTGATGAACCACGTCTTAATGATGCTATCGAGAAGAAGTTTCATCCTGTCTTGGAGGTTAGAGCTAGACTAGGAGTTAGGTTTCCTGGGATTAGGTTCTAAACTGTATCACTAACACGTGGTGCTGTTTTTTGGGCAAACGACTAAAGTCTTAAATAGATAATAATTTCTGCCTGACAGCTTGATTTTTCTTTTTTTTTTTTTGTAATATTTTTTGAGGTCCTTTTTTGTAGAAGTATGAAGTAGTTTTACCCAAAGTAGAAGAACTATATTGAAATTGGTACTATTTTTTGAGAAAGTCAAGTAATTATTTTGTAGCTCTAAATATTATTTTGTACAATCTAAATATGTCTTCGTTCCCACAGGAGAAAAAGGAGTTTTCAGTTGTTGTTTGTGCACATTCACTTCAGTCGGAATATCAAGTCTTAATCGTCATGAGAAAACCCATTCTGATGACAAATGTCATGTGTGTCACCTCTGCCTTGAAGCTTTTCATACAGCTACTCTCCTGCATAACCATGTGAATGTACATACAGGTAACTAACGTGTGAAAATACTTAATTTTACATATTTTCTGCAAGATTTAATTAACAGGCAAATGACTTTGTCTTAGAGCTGTATTCTGTGATCAGTTTATGCTCAGAAGTTTTGCTGATTTCGCTCAGAGTTCCACACTGAAAAGACATGGTCTCTAGTTAGTAACTGTATGTATTTGTTTATTTTGTTAAACACTTTTCTAAAAATTTTTGTCAACTGAATATTAACTACAGTTGTGTTTGATTCCTACGTGCCTACTAGAATTTTTTTGTGCTGTTTTCATTTTGCTATGTAATCATATGAGGCAAATTGATAAATCATGTTTATAATAAATTTACGGTGTGCATTTATTGTATATAAAAATTCAGATTCTCAGCAAAGGTTCTGTTAACACTGTGCATGTTGATTTAAGGCAGAAAAACCTTACCGTTGTGTTAAAATAAAATTCTAAGACATGGTGTATTATTACAGGGACCAGACCCTGTAAATGCAGGGACTGTGATACAGCATTTGTGACCAGTGGTGAACTTTTATGACACAGGCGTTACAAGCATACTTTAGAAAAACCTTTCAAGTGGTCAGAGTGTAAATATTCTACTGTGGAAGTACGTACAGCATTACTGAATCTTTTTGGAGGGTTTGTAGGTTTTCATATACTAAGATTTTAACATAGTGTCAAGTTACAACATTTTTGCACAGATTTTTAACCTTGAGAAATTTCTGCTACATTGGGACCTACCTCTGCATATATCATACTGTCTGTATCATCCTTGGTTATTGCCAGATTTCTATATGAGATCAGCTCAAGGCATTACAGAGTTAGTTGTGGATGTCAGTCTACGGTACTAGTACTTGGGTTGTGATATGGATGTATATATGCATTCTGAAGTGGGAGGAAAGGCCAAACTCGTGGTTGCTGTAATACTTTGATACCGGTGAAAGAGGACTGTAGAGACTGTAATGGTTGGGACATACGCTGGACCACAGGAATCAGTGGCCCATATATAATAGGATCGAAGCAAAGACCACCGGGCTCCAGTGATGGTCGTGGACCACACTAATGGGTTGAATTTGTCTGCTGTGTTACTTCAGTATTAACTGCAAGATAGCTGGTTACTAAAACTTTGTGGTGATGTACATTTCATTTGTACGCACATCTTTTGATCCCCGTCATCCCTCTAAAAGGGAAAAAGTAATGTGAATTCCTTGAATCCTTACTTTGTCCTTATAGTAATACTTATAAATGATTTGTTTTAAATTAATATTTGTACAATTATTTAGCTTTTCAAAACTAGTTACATTTTAAGGGTGTTTTCTTTTTTATTATACTTAAATTTCTACTAGACAACGTGTTTGTGTGAATTTGGTCCTACAAAGGCATGCTTGTTCTCCTATACACTTCATTCTGGATGCTGTAGGACAAGACTGGCTAATGTCTAAAACGAAGCTCATGTATTGCGTTTATACACTTGATGATGTTTTCTTTTACAGGATTGAAATTTTCTTAATCTAAAAATAAAAATATTAGAGACTCACTAAGGGTTCACTTCGAAAAAATAGACTTTTCAGTCATGCACCTATGATTGAATCACTGTCACAGTTTAGTGGATATTCAATGTGTGGTTTTTTTTTTTTTTTTTTTAATGTGCAGTGTCCAGATCTAAAGCTGTAAGCAAGCCTGGACTTTACTCCATGCACCTTATCTTATTAATTAGATTTTGGATAGCTTACATCTCGAAAAAACTTGTCAGTTTATATTAAAGTATCCTATTCTTTCCCTTGTTTGGATAAGGAAGTATTATTCAGTACTTGTTGCTGTTGCAGAACTCTCGCTAGTGTTGCTGTAATCTTTACCTGAATGAGGAGAGCTGAAGGAGCCTCGCAGTAACACCATGCATATTATTTGACTTTTGTATAGCAAAGATTGGCAATCATGTTTAATTTTATTTAAGTGAATAGTGTTGTAGATTTGAATGGATCTAGCAGTTAATTTGTTACGTATGTTTATGAATGGGGGAGTTGAACATTAGGTAACTCCTAATTTTACCTTGCATACCTAGAATATTTAGGTAGAATATCACAAGAACAGTGTAAAAAAAAAAGTAGAATGAATTAAACTTTTGCAATGAAAGTGCTTCATTTGGACTTGAAGGTGAATAAAGACTTTGGTTAATGAGCTTGGTCTCTCATTTATTTTCGGGCGTATTTTCAAATAATTTTGTTTGGTATATCTAGGTAGCCTGAAAGTAGTAGGTATCCCCTTCAGCTGATTTAAAACTTCTAGCTTTTATGTTCTTATTATAAAATTTCTCCCTTTGTTTATGTTGAGACTAAACATGGAAGTAAGATCATCTGGGTAAAGAGTACAGAAATGTTACCTAAACTGCAGCAGGCTGATTTTACAGGGAAAAAAAAAAAGGGGGGGTGTGTGAGGGGAAGAGATAATTCTGGGATCAATGCAATATTTAAAATTGCAATGGATGTGTTTTGTAAAATTGCGTATATTTTAATTGATTATATCTGTAATGTAAATGTTACTGCGGAAAACTTCTTATTTTTATACTAGGCGAGCAAAATGAAACGACATATTCGCTCACATACAGGAGAGCGTCCTTATGCCTGTGACCTTTGCAGTTACGCTAGCAAAGATGCATATAAATTGAAAAGACACATGATAGCTCATTCAGGTAGGACTCTGATGTAATGATCAAGGCCATGTCCTTAGGCCCTTAACATTCATAGGGTTAGAGTGATCTAATTTCAGACTCTAATTTAGAACTTTTATTATTTGTGATTTTGAGTAAAAACGTGCCTGAAAAACATGTTCTCTTTAAATTTTCTGGATTTGGCTATTGGAATTCTAGCTGTACAGTGCTAGTAGTTGCAGTCTTGCTGTTCTTCCTAAATTTTTTTTTGTATTAGAGAAACAGTTATGCGGTCCTGTTTTCTGCAGATCAAGTTGTCACTTTTATTTTCAATTATTTAATGTTATATGAAGATATATCTGATGCGAGAGTTTTAAAATGTCTGTTCAAAACGTGGACATCGTTGTGGCCCCAAATTGCTAGTAACTAATTTGGTCAGCAAATAATTAAATTGTTTTAACTTTGAAAGTTGTGTGCTCCAGTCATGGCTCTGTAACATGCATGCCTTCTGAGAAGGCAGTTAGTATCTATCACAGACATTAGGGTTTAACGTAGGTCAGTTATGAAATGTATGTTATGATTAGTGTTTTAGTTTGAATCAGAGTGTGGAGTGTGGTTTGAATCAAATCTTCCCAATATCCCCACTTACTGTGCTTTGGTTCATATCTTGAGGCAGTTTAGTGCAATTAAACTGAATTCCTGTTTAATGAGAATCAACCAGAAGAGTCCAAGAGTGTTACCCAGTACTGGTAGGGACTTAGTCCTCAGAACCAGTCTGGAGTTGGTTCGAAATCTGTGTGCATGTTGGGTCCTCAGCACTAGTTGTTTCTCTTTCATTAGACTCTGTCAGTTGCCAGTGGTGATGTAATTTTTGATGATACTCACACCTGACTTTTTGGGGAAGAAAGGCAAGGAAATAATTTACTGCTTTCTCTTTCACCATTATCAATGGCTGATGTTTAATCATTTTTATCATGATGTTGTGACAGCTGTTAACTTTCTCTCCTTGCACATTTGAGGATTTTTTTTACATCAAATATTCGAGACAGAAGAGAATTAAAATAAGTCCTGATTAATACTTAAGAATTACATTAATGGCTTTATGCTTCATCAGTTTGACTCACAGATTCTGAAAGCCAAATTTTTGCATTGTAATAAGCTATGTAAACTTATGTAGACTTGTTTAGCCTCTTGTGCCTTGTCAACTTAAAGTAACATTTTGGTTGGTCTGAAGACTCTTGCTGTTAGGACATGGATGTTGACATCTGGGGGAATTTTGCGTTTGTATCAAATAAGTAGAGTTTCTAAGCATGTGTAACCTCATTATGTTTTTTATAGGTGAAAAACCCTATGAATGTTATGTTTGCCAGGCCAAATTCACTCAAAGTGGTACCGTGAAAATCCATATGTTACAGAAGCATGGAGAAAATGTGCCAAAATACCACTGTGCACATTGTAGTACCTTTATTGCATGAAAAAATGACTTGGGTGAGTTTAAAGGAAAAAATGGAAAATTAAATGTAGAGATAATTATAGGTGAAATACGTAATTTTCACTGCTTGCAATGATAGCAAATACATTATATATGACTTTATTTCCTTGCAGAGTATTTCCATGGAAAATGTATTCATTATTTTACAGGTAAGTCTCTCTTGCAAGGAGATGCGGTGACATCTTGTGGTTGATTTAATTTGTTTAAAATGCAAAGTGGTAAACATTTAACTTTATTTTTTCTTTGATACCTGTGGCATCGCGACCTTCTGTTGTTCAGTAAGAAGGTATCTAACAAAAATGTATGTCCAGGTTGTATTGAGAATTTTTTTCTTAAAGCCACAGAAAATATTCAGATCCATATAAAGCCATTTCAGTTCTCGCGGTGTTTTTCTCAGCTCTAGTAAAAATGTGTATATGCCTCTAGCTATATGAGAAACTAAAATAGATTGAATGTTTTAGTGCATATGGTTTTTTGCATATACCAAATAAGCTTTTACCTCTTAGTCCAAAATTATACTGTGTGTTTAGTTGCTGAGCACATTGTTGTTGCAATTTAAATAAATAAATGTATTTGCACTAGTTAGTAAAACGCAATTTAAGTTTTGACATCATCGGTCCAGCAGACAATGGTTTTACTATGCATCAAGCATTCAAAACTCTCAGAATTCTAAATTCTATTGCATCAATATCAAAAATTATTTTCGGGTTACTTGACAGACCCGAAACATTGAAAGCGATACAGTAAACTCAAATGTCTTTTAGCTAGTTTGGGTCTTTTCCCAGAATGCAAAGAACAGACCACTACATAAGTTAATTTTCATTCTATGTGCAGATAATGGAATTTTTTACTTTGCCATGAGTATCAAACAGTACTGATGTACAGGTTGATACCGAACATGTAAGTTAAAATTATGATTGTGACTGAAAATATAAATTAAAATTTTTCCTTGGACAAACCACAGTTCTTGAAATACAAGCCATCATGATTTTCTGAGAATTTTATATACTAAATTTTTTACCTACTCTTATTTAGAATGGCACTTGCTTCAAGTATCAATAAAGTTGTCTCTATCCATAAATCTCATATGTAAAGTCATCTTCTTTTCTATGAAGAAAATGCTTTTGTACAGATGATAGTTTTATTAATAAATCAGTGTATTAGAAATATATTTACTGTATTTGTGACAATATAGCTGACCAATACCAACAAAACCTATATTAAATTTTAAGTTTCCAGAAATATATGAAAAATGTATTTTTAATATATTAAAACATATTTAGACACATAAAGATGCCTTTAGCATCCCTTTATATTTTCAAATAAAGATCCTATTGAAGTCTTTGAGCCCATTTAAGTACTTGAAGGTAGAAGTGGAATTGTTATTTACATATATACAATTTGTTTGCTCACGTATTTTTGCACTTTTCATTTTAATATTGTAAATACTACTTTGGGTAACGTTTTCAAATGAATTGTCATGTATAGATAAAAGCCGTTACCGGAATTTTTGAAAGGATTTTATTTGTTCCATGATTTCCATTGAAATCAGTAAGATTTCTCGGGAAAGTTACAACATATTGCTGCAACTTTGCTTATCTTAAACTAATTTGAAAAATTGCCTATTTGGCAATCTGCAGTGAACACATAAGGTTCTTTTTTGTGTTTTTCCCAGCAACGTATGCGTTACTCAGGGCTATGCAAAGTCTAACTCTTGCTCAAAATCATGGAAAATAAAAAAATTACCATTTAAATTAATTGCTTTTAATAACTGTTCAGGTGTCCACTTGGAAAATCTGCATTCCTACATGGCAGTGGCAATTAAATGCAGTTACTGTGAAGCCGCTTTTCATGAGCGCTATGCTCTTACTCAGCACAAGAAGACTCATAGAAATGAAAAAAGATTCAAACGTCATCAGTGCAGCTACGCATGTAAGCAGGTATGGTCTAGCAAGGTAGGGTTGGATTTGGGGTTATATTTACCTAAAGAAGATAAAAACTTTTGTTGCTGCAATCTAACTAAAATAGTGTAGTTATATTCATTTGCAAGATAAGTGGATCATAAATAAACAGTAAAATTCAAATCCTGGAAAGTCTGAGGCTATCTTCTTGACAAATCTTTTGTACATGAACTGCTTAGCAGTATAAAGTAAGAGCAATCACTTTCAGTGACATCGTGATAAGAACAAAATATAATATTTGTGCCTTAAATATGATTTTCAGCAGTGTCACAGAATAAATTATCCAAACTGAGAATTTTATTTTAAAGAATACATTCAGGGTAGCACTAGTTTGGCCTTGGTATGTTGGAATGTACCATTGCTCCATTCTGATAATTTTCTCTGCTGACCTTCATAAGGTTAGGGGGAAAACCTCTGACCTTCTTCGAGTCAGTGGGCAGTACCCCAATGTGTTCTTCAGCATCTGCTTACAGTGGAGGATAATTAAGGAGTCCGTGCAACATCATTTCACTTTTCTGTGTGTTGTGTGTTTCTCTGAACATGTGTCACAGAGCTGGATACTATTATTACAGATACTTTCTTTGTTTCAGGAACACTAATTGTGCATAAACAAACCCACACTGGTGAGAAGCCCTTCACTTGCTTGTGTTGCAGCAAAAGCTTTCGACGAAAGCAGCTTTGCACTCTGCACTTGAGGAAGCATCATGATTCTAATGTTAAGCCTACAGTTTGTGAATGCCCTAAGCATGGTGAGGGCTGTTCACTCTGGGCAAGATACTTCCCTTTAAGGAATCTCTGTGGAGTTATCTTTAGCTAAGTATCACAGATGATATTGTCACAAAGGACTGAGTGTAAAAAGCAGCGTACACGCTGGAATGTTCAACTCCTTAATGCTAAGCCAGCACAGCTCATTTGTTTTCTTCCCCAAACCTTACATTGGCAGATTAATACAGGACTTTGTAGTATTCCCCTTTAGGTAGAAAATAACTGCCATATCGTATTTTCAGGGTTGGTATTGGTTTGTACAATCCAGTGCTGAATTTACTAATGTTTAATACAGTAGTCTTAAAACAAAAGACAAAAAACTTGGAAAGATAATTGAAGTGAAAGAGTGCTAGGACCAGGTCAGCAAGGAAAGCAAGAAATTACTATTCACTCCTTTAAAATCATATGCAGTGAGAACATATTTCTGGTTTTGGATTAACTGCACACTTCTAAAGTAAATGTAACCTCTTCTTCCACATGCAGATTTTATGTGAAAATGTGAAACTTTATTGCTTGACCAGGAACCAGAAAATGTTAAATTTGATTTTATACTCGCCAAATGGCAATGTTCTTTTAAAGCAAAATTTTAGTATGTGTTGTGGAAAATCTTGAGGAGTTTTATGGGTGTTGTTAACTGAGTCAGCCTTTCACTTAGTGTTCCAAAATTTGTCTGTCAGAACCGTATTTGGTTTTTTGTGTGTGTGTTAAATTGTTTACATACATTAATACTTGATTCATATATTTATGTTTCATTATGCTAACAGAATAATATGCATAAGCATGCTGAAAATTGTGGATTGGTGAGGCCAGAAACTGCTACACCCAGGAAAAGGAGCAAGGGCAAAAATAAAACCCATGAGAACCCAAAGCGTGTTAAGCATGAAGGTAATCAGCGAATAAGTTAGAATTTAATCATGTAAATTAGAATAAAGAATAAAAGGCTAAGGCAGTGAATCTCCCTTGCTGTTTAATTACTGTTTCACATTGAAGCTAATTTAAGCGCTAATAATGGAAGAATACTTCATAATAGTCTATTGTGTGTCAGAAATTCTTGTCATCCGAGTTGGGTTATTGCTTAGGTAGCCGGTCTGGGTCTTCTGTTCCCCTGCTTCTGCAAACATCTTCGTAAACTCCCTGCTTAGCAATGCTTACACATGCGTTTTTCTTTTCCCTTTTACAAATTCCCTTGGCCTTTATAAAGGAGGATGAAACACATCATTACTAAGTTGAGCCATAGTGAGTTTTCTTAAAGAGCTCACGGTTTATAACATACTGCTTTAATACAGACCAGATCGAAAACTTCTCAATTTCAGAACTCAGAATGCATGTTGGTCACGAAAGATCTAGCACATCTTAGTAAAGACATTGTTCATCCTCTTCCTCTCATACTTGGACCAGATAGTGATCAAATAATAATAAAAATGCTACTTATTTAAATAGCTAGAGTCATTCTTCTGTCATAGTGCAGAGGTGATCAGGTCAGTTTATAGAGCTCTGGGTTCAGCATGTCAGCAACCAGAAACTCAGTTGTATATACTTAGTGTTACTTATTGTGGATAACTCTTGAGCACTGAGCATTTATTTAATCTGTAAACTTCAGTATAAACCAGAAGATGTCCCATAGTTTATCTCTTTCCTTCTCTTTCTTCTGCTTCCCCATCTTTTCTCATTAGGTTAAGATTCCCAGAAAGTAAGTTCAGGTTTTGGCAGACCAAAATGGTAGACTAATCGGTCAGTTGATATCTTGCCAGCAAGAACTCCAAAGCAATAAGTGAAGTGCCTTTTCTATCTGGGTTATGCTAGTACATTTCTGATACAATCATTTATGTTTTATCTTATTTGGAACTGTAAAAGTGCACGAAGTAATTTTTTTTGTTCTCCTAAATAAACCTTAGCCTGGTACCACATATGTAGTAATATCCTAGCAGTTTCACCTTACAGTCTAAATTTGACCCAGAAGTCATAGGTTCATTTATGTGCATTTCTGTTGAATTGGACAAAGCGAAATATACAATAGTCAGTTAGGTCAGGCCACGGGCAGGAACCCAGTATCCTCGTGCATCCTGCCTTCCCTTCGTCTGTTTGATCTCTGCGCTGTTGCAGGTCCTGTGTTTCTGAGGTCACCTTGAGAGCAACCTGGGCCAAAAAAACAGCTTTGCCTGACCAGAATATCCTGTCATTTTTTGCCCTTCTGCTTCCTGGATGACTTTTGAAAGCCATAGTATTGTCCTTGATAGGATTCTTCAGGTGATTTTTATGGAGAAGAACGAAAATACATCTAAGGCCTAGGTGTCCTAAAACCTTACGTTTTGGTATATCGCATTGTATCTACACTGATTTGTGGCCAGTGACGCTGAGATAAAATTTTACATAGTGAGAAGAAGAAATGTTGGAGCTTTTCTGAATCTAATGAATATATAGCAGCAGCTGAGTTTACGTTAGCATTAACATTTCTGTTTTCACTGGTAAGGCAGTAATGGTATGGTTAGAGAGAAACGTTACAGCTGCAGTGTTTATGTTTTTGCAATAGTTCGATTTTCCTGTTTATTAATGCTTTACTACATGCAAACAATTTATTTTTGGTATCTTACAGATACCTTCATATGGAAGCTTGATTTTCTAGATGATAACGTGTCTTTAAATGTGTTCATGCAAATATTCGTCCATTAATTGACTCACACAAATATTAGAAATTTTTGTGCCGGTTCCAGACGGTTTTTTCCCAAAGTTGACATTTGCGAGTACATCTCACTGTCGACTGCTTGCACAACTTGCAGGGGCCTATGGGATCCTTTTTGTGGCTTTACAGAAGATTACTTGTGTGACTGGTGTTGTCAATGATTTGCTGTTACTAATAATTAAAAAAGAAAATGCACGTATATGAGAATTAAATTTCCAGTTACGTAATGCTTAGTCTTCCTCTGATAAGAATACCATGGGTACTACTCACTAACATGGCTTGTAATGCAATGTTCAACATAAAATATATTAATTCTCCAAATAAACTGTAAGATAAAAGACACACTGTTGTTATATATTGGCGGTATTTTCTCCACTAAATTAAATGGTCTATTTGTTAAATTTATTGAAATATTTACTTGTCTTTCTGTTTAATCACCACTATATTTATTTTGTTGGAAAGTTGACCCGGAATCATTCCAAGATATCCCCGCTGTGAGAAAGGAATATTGTGCCAGTGAGATTGCTCCTGTGTTAGAGGGAATAGAAACAGCAACTCTGAGAGAACAGAAAAGAGAAATTACTTGCGAAATGATTCTCAACGCGATGGACAAATAACGCACCAACAGACTCTGGTCTTCCTTGGTTTCACTGGTTGTAACCGACTGGTTCAGTGTGTAACAACGTCCAGTTAGAAAGCTAGAAAATAATGCTGGTGGAAAGCTGTTGAAGCCCTTCTGTGCTTGTTTTCCTCTTTTTTTTCTACTGTGTAACCTAAATAACATTGCTAAAGTGTGAAAGTTATAGAAAACCTTAACTGGTTTTATTACATACGCGTAATAACAGAACAAAGAAAAAATTAGCCAATTTCAGAGTAATTTATGAAAAAGTAGATAGGTTTGTTTCACCTTGCATTTCATTTTTCTTCCAGATGTACTTGCAGAATTGCATGCTGATCTGAAGCAAATGTATTCCTCAGTAGCTGTATAAAATTGAGAGCTGCATGAACTTCAGTCTATTTGTACTTTCCCGAGGTGAGCACGTGAAAAGCAATGATTTTTTTTAGTGCAAGGAACATTTACAAAATTTACTTTCTGAAAACACATTCACTTCTTATAGAATTCATGATGCTAAAGTACAATTTTGTGCTAAAAAAGCACAAGGTTTTACGCCCCATACTTCTAGTAATTATTTAATGTTATTAGCTCCCTTTTCTTTTCCCAGTGGTTTTTTAATGGGTATAATGTCATTATCTTTGGAAGAGTTCCTTTAGTTTTACATTAGCATGGAAAATTGTGGCAGAAGCAGATCCTTTTGGCTTCTTGTTAGAATATTAAATTCCTGCAAGCTTTGGGGTATGGTTACACAGCTGGATCCTGCTACCTGGCCTGTCTTTTTCCCCATGTCCCTGGCATAATTTTCTTTCTTCCCTCTTGTGTCGGCTCTAGCAGCCATATGTCTGTAGGGTGAGTTGCGGATCTAATTAGAAACTAATCTTTTCTCTTGCCTTGGTTTTGGTCAGATCAATTAGCTGGACAGACATAGAGCTGCATGATCGTTAGAGTTGACAAAAATGAAGCAGCAGCAGTGTGTGCTGGTGTCAGGAGCGTGCAGAACCACCCCTTTCTGGGAATGCGTAACTTTTTGTCACCTTAAGCTGACTGTTTTTTGGGTGTAGGTGGAAGCTGCTTCCATCTCATAGATTCATAGATTGGTCCAGGCCGGAAGGGACCTCCAAAGGTCATCTAGTCCGACCTTCCCGCAGTCAGCAGGGACACCCCCAACTAGACGAGGTTGCCCAGGGCCTCGTCGAGCTTCACCTTGAATATCTCAAGGGAAGGGGCCTCAACCACCTCCCTGGGCAACCCGTTCCAGTGTTCCACCACCCTCAGAGTAAAGAACTTTTTCCTGATATCCAATCTAAATCTCCCCTTCTCCAACTTAAAACCATTGCCCCTCGTCCTGTCACTGCAGGCCTTTGTAAACAGACTCTCCCCAGCCTTCCTGTAGGCCCCCCTCAGGTACTGGAAGGCAGCTATTAGATCTCCCCGGAGCCTCCTCTTCTCCAGGCTGAACAACCCCAGCTCCCTCAGCCTGTCCTCATAGCAGAGGTGCTCCAACCCCCTGATCATTTTAGTGGCCCTCCTCTGGACCCGCTCCATCAGGTCCACGTCCTTTCTATATTGAGGGCTCCAGACATGCACGCAGTACTCCAGGTGAGGTCTCACCAGAGCAAAGTGGCAGAATCACCTCTCTGGATCTGATGGCAACACTTCTTTTGATGCAGCCCAGGATGTGATTGGCCTTCTGGGCTGCAAGTGCACATTGCCTGCTCATGTCCAGCTTCTCGTCCATCAGCACCCCCGAGTCCCTTTCCTCAGGGCTGCTTTCTAATACCTCATCCCCCGGTCTGTATTTATACCGAGGATATATCCCTGCCTTGCCCTTTAAATAGCCGCCTTGCAAGTGTTTCCATGTAAAATTGTGATCATACATATAGCACTAGATCCAAAACATACCCATGACTTTGTTTTTAATTAGGCCTTCCATAAAGCACGTTTGTATTATTTAGGAAAGTTCTTGTTTATAGTACATTTAAGAATCAGATAAACTGTAACTGTCAACTACAATTCTTTAACTTTTGTTAGGTTATAAGAACTACCATTTTTACTGCTTAATAATACAGTTAGAGTAATTACAGTAAGTACTATTGATTTTTATGATGAGTTACAATGATCGCAATTCCCATTTACGCACTATTCGCTCAATTTTTTGTCATGTATAATTAATAATTGGAAGCCTGCTCACAATATCTTAAATACTTTAAAATATTAATCTTTAATACTTCATACGTTACATTTGATTATAAATAAGCACTAGCATTGCTAACCAATTTTAATAATAACAGGTCACGTAACAAGTAAATAATATTAATTAAAATGCCAAACCCTTATCCTAATTTCAAGACTAACATCTGTGTTTAACTTCATTATAAATATAATATAGAACTTGGCCAGTATAAAATTGTTTGGGTTTGCATGTTGAGCAAGCTGTTTGCTGGTTATGCTGATGTGGTCAGGGGTCATAGATTCTGCTGTGTGCTGTGCATTACAGATTAATTGCAGTTTGAGATCTAAATATTGGAAATTTTAACTTTTGTTACTCTGAAAAGTCTTTTAAAAATGAAAACTTAGCATTTTTCCAGTTAGTATATTAAATTAACAGCTCTATCTTACACTTGATAACATGTCTACATGCCTGTTATACTAGGATAACTTTAAATTTGGTGGCTGTTCTGCTGTTAGTAAGACCCAAACCAAGGAGCTTAAACTGTCATGCACTGTCTTAGGTATCTTCGTGTACATGGCTAGGAGATGGATGTCAGATACATACTTGCTGTCTTACAAGAGTATATTATCCAATTTTAGAAGATGCAGACCACTCTACACTGAAGGGCCTCATCGAGACCCTCATCAATCAGCTCAATCAAATAGATGGACAGGAATTATCACTTTGGTAACAGAAACCTCATTCAGTTTTGTAGCGTATGTTTTTTAGCAATCGCTGAGAAGTCAGTGTATTTGAATTTATCAAAATTACTCATTGGCTTTGCCCTCCTTCCATTAAAATGCTGTTATTTGAGTGTTTATTAAAGATGCATATTTATTGCTTTGTTCCTGTTTTCATAATGGTAATATTTTTCCAGTTTTAGTAAGTTAATGATTTGTTCTGGCTGCCTTGTCAATAATAGGACTTAAGAATACCTTTGTTTGTGATAATTGCTTAAATAATACTGTTGACTTTATTCTTGTGCTGTTTCCATTTGTGTCATAAGTTCTAAGCAACAGATTTCTTTTGTTAAAATGCATTTTAGAGGTTGTATAAATTACTTGATTAATTTGCTGAATATATATTGTTCCATTTGAATTGTGGTTAATAACAAAGCTGACTCATTTTGTGCTGACATCTGAAAAGCAGACTACGTAAAGTGGAATGTGAATGCAATAATAAAAAATCTCGGTATCTCTGAACTTGAGAAATGATTACTTGAGTAGTTAGAAATTAGAAATGTGTCCTTTTGAAAATCAAGAAAGAATGCTTTGACCTCTTCAGGAGCCATTCCTAGTGGTCTCGTGCTTTTTAACCACAAACGGTGATTGTTCTTTGTGATTAAGGATTTCCATCACTGTGGCTCTCGGGTGTTTATTTTATGAAGATAATTTAATTTAACGGTATTATTCATATATTTTAGACAGGTGCATGTGTATTAATATCGTTTGAAAGAGTACATATTCTGAACAGATGTCAATTTAAAAACATTTTAATGTACTAATTATGGAGGAGTTGTTAAATATACAAGAATGATTCATGTCATGAAACAGATAATACTGAAGTATTCTACAGTATTCTCTAACAGTGTTCTCAGATAATTCAGTTATTTGGGAAAGAAGATTTCTACGTAAGAGGAAGAATGCATTCTGAGTTTCCTCTGCAAGCAGAAATTGTCTGTGCTTTAAATAGTTAATGCGTGAGGAAAAGTACAGTTTCTGCACAGGCAGATGTAACACATCAGACCTAGTAGATAAAAGCAGAGAAAGAGTGAAAACATTACCTTGGATACACTTTTACTAATTTGGCTCCATAATATAAGGAAGACCTTGAAGCACAGTAACATTTTGATGTATCGATTAGAGTGAATTGCACTTTGAAGAATTTTCCCCCCGAAAATCCTAGCATCTTCCAAGGAAATGTAGAAAAGTAGCTAGTGCCAGTAAGAGCAGGGCTGTAAGTTGGAACGTGTGCTTGCATGATAGCGTTTAATTAAGCATTGTGCTGCGAGTTGATGACTGATGGGGTAATTAAAGCAGCTTCCTGTAGATGGCAGTAAACGTTCACATGTATTTAAGCAAGCAGAACAAATGATGCATGTCAAAAGTGCTGTGACTTGTCTTAGTTTTTACTTAGTAAGGCACCTTGCTGATGATCTTACGCACATCTAGGCTATGTAAGAAGAGTTCTCTACAGTGTTTCTCCTTAGGAGGCTAGTAAGTCCCAGTGTCACTACAAAGTGTAGTCACCTCTGCCGGGAAAGAGGACTGGGTGTGCTGACCTGGCTGTCTTCTGCTGTCGGCCAGGTGCTGGGATGGGGCTCCCTTCTTGCTGTTGACATGGGCTCCGAGCAGCCGGTCCCTCTGTGCTCGTTAATTGCAGTGCCTTGTCAGCCCTGCCCTGCCTGTGCCCAGTTCATCCTCTGCTCTAGTGCAGTGGGCTCAGCAAAGGGCCAGGTGAGTGCCACCAGCGCAAGGGAGTGTAGGGAGTCTGCACTGGGAGCACGTTAATATACTTTCCGTTGCTGATAAATAATTTTAACATATCATGTAAAATTATTATTTAATGATAATTAGTCTGTTTAGCTAAGAAATCTTTATTTAAATAGGTTTTGAGGCTTTTAGCAAGTAACAGATTTGTTAGACAAATTTAAAAAGTCCTTTAAGGTGAGGGGAAGTGTGCGTGCAGACCATGAGAGGTGATAAGACTCTTCATAACAAGGTGAGCTTCTCAACTCCTATAGATTTCATTTTTCTCCAAGTTAAGCTTTGACGTAGCAGTGTGGAAATGGTGCACAGTTGGTGTCACCACAATAGGTCTTTTCTCTGCATGCTGCAATGCAAGAATTCACCATGAGATGATCTTTACTCATAGTCTAAGCGTTGTTCTGTTACAGTAGATGAGGAAAATAGTGGATTTAAAGCTGATTTCCATTTTTGTGAGCGTTCCAAGAAATTTTCCTGAACTGTCAACTCTTTAAGTTCCTGCCATCCTCTCTCCTTCATAACCAAAATATTTTTTTTCCTGTCTTTCAAGTCTTTTTGCTGATTACTGAGTCTGCATTAGGGAAACGTGTCTGCTGTCTGTTGGTACATCGACTGGAGATCTTTGTCATGATTACTTTTTTGTTAGTTAAAATGAATTTGTTTATTTAACAATCTTGCAACTATACTGCAAATATAACTGACAAAAATGTAAGAGATGGGAATTTAATTTTTGTTGTTTTGAGAAAGCCTAAGCTGCCTCTCAACCATAGCCATGTTGTCTCCACTGTACAGATGAGGACGATGATACAGAAAACAAAATTAATCTCTGAATTAATCCTTTTGCCTTCAGGAGCAACAAAGCCCACTGATGATACGATATACTGCTGCTTATTACTAGTTCAATCTCAGTGAACTAGAAATAGAAACCCAGCGTGTTGCAGCGTGTACTGATTAAGTTACACTAGCAAAAGCTGGTAAGCAAACAGGCAGGGACCTAATGACATTATGACAGTGCTGTTAATCACTTCCAGAGACATAAAACTTAGAATGTTAAAACTGAAATAACATTTAGATCTTCTAAAAGGTCAGCACTTAAGATGACATAAAGGCACTATGGCAGCATGGACCCACGCCCATGGGGGTGAGTAGTGGTATAGCATCTCCTGGGGAGGAAACACAAGAGTTAAATCAGGTGGTAATTGGGAAGGCTCATAAAGGAGATGCAGACTCTAAATAGCCTCCAGACCTTTCTCAAGTAGGAAGAGTAAAACGTGTAACATTTTCCCTCTACACAAGTAGAGGCCCCTTTTGCTGTCTTCCCCACTGAATGTAAGCTCGCTCCATGCAGTCACTAATGCATGACTGAATTATGGCCGCTGAATGTTATATGGCTCTAAGGGTAACATCCACTCGCACGCTTTAATTTCTATTTTTTGTTTTGCTTAAGAAACTGAATGTGCATTTAAAAGCAATTTACATTAATACAGTATTGCCTTCAGGCAAACATCATTCCTTGTTGTGCTTTTGAACAGCCCAGCTATTGTTTGAAGTGAGTTACTGAAACAGCTGGACTCTGGTGTTGCAGGTGTATGATTGTTACAAAATGGTATAGAATTTTCTGACAGTTTTAGTTCAATCTGTTTTCACTTTAAATTGGCACTTGACAATGAAGAACTGTGTTCTGGTATTTAGACAGAGCACTCTGAAGTGCTTCATTTCTATCTGGCTTTGAGTGATGCATTTTCCCGACAGTCCAGTAGCATCTGACCCAGGCAGTGCTGCCAGCCAGATGTCCCTCCTCACTGTGTAGCACACAGGAAAACCCTAGTCAAATTATAACTGTGTATTTTGGAGATGAATAGTGTAAAGGTATCAATGCACAGCTGTGAAAGTTAAATGAGTGCCAAAGGAAAGCCAAATACTTCTATAGTGTAAGTATTTTTATTGGATGCATATAAACATACACACACCTTTTCAGTATGAAATGAATATCTGAGCTTTGTTCTTTATTGTTCCTTATGCTCTTCAAGGTTTTTCCCTTCACTCTCAGCTGCACTGACCAAGGAGTGAGGTGAGCAGCAAGCAGCAACGTGAGGGCTGTAGCAGCGGCGGTGGGTCCATCAGCATCGATTCTGGTCACGGCACAGCCTGGTCCTGCCCCTCGCAGGGTGATCTCCCTGCAGTACACTGGGAGGAAGGGGCCAGGTGTTTCCCTGCACCAGCCAGGGGGTTCACTGTTATGCTAATAACATGTTCAAAATGGCATCAATTAGTCTTAATACAGACTTTTAAGTGTCGGGATGGCTCCAGCTTTGGCAGGCTGTGCCGTCTTTGGAGCAGAGCTGTTTCCCCAGAATCCTCCTGTAGCTCAACTCCTGTCCTGTCCCTCAGTCTGAGGGAATTCCTCTACTCTCTTCAGTGCTGTTTTGTTTGATGATGCTGAACTACAGTTGGGGATAGCTGTTTTGCAGGTGCCTCGTTGTCCACGTCTCATGCTGCTCGATAGATGCCCCAGCCCAGGTTTGCAGCCGGTGGTGGAGCCACCTGAGGGGAAGGGGCCAGCCCTGGGTCTGGTCGTTTGGTGCATTTTTTGGGATGAATTAAAAAAATGGGGTGTGTGGTTGTGATGATGTCATTTGGGGCAGCCCGATGTCACCGGGGGAGGAGCAGGTGAGTGGGGGTTATGTGGGGTTCCCCCCAGAAGAGGCAGGTCACAGCCCCCAATGTCCAAAAATTGAGGGGGGGGCGGTTGTTATGGGTTCTGGGCATTGGTGATTAAAAAATGTTAAAAGCTGTAAATGCAGGGGTGAGGCATTGGAATCGAGAACAATCTCTTATTTCTCTATATATTGAAAAATAATATTCATTTACGTGTATAAAAGGAGTTCAAAATACCAACCTGTATCTCTAAGGATTCTGTATTATATAAAGGAGTTTAGATGATGAAAAGATTTTTAAAAGATTTATTTATAAAGAGAGATTGAAGTGTCAAAATGGATGTCTAATTAGATGTTCTATATCATACGTGTTAATATATGTCTAAATAGAGTATCTGTTAAAAGTCAGATCTATTTAAGTGTAACGAGAGAATATATTTTCCCTAAGTCTATATATGTGTAAATAAATGCAGAGGTGTAAATGCCTGTGCTATAGATGGTTCTAAACTGCAAAGAAAGCCTATTGCTAGAAGGGATTTAAAAACTGGCCCTGCCCTCTAATCTCTCTTGAAGGTGTAAAAGTGCTTTCAAAAGCTGCCCCTTCCCCCGTTTCCCCTCCCGCTCTGGGGAGCTGGATCGGTGCAGCGGGACAGGAGGAAAAAAACCCAGCCCTGTTTTCCTGCAGGGACGCAAAGCTCCCCGATGTCTCTGTGGTGGATAAGGCGGCACCCCCGCCTGCCTTCCTGGACCCCGGCGGACTGGCTGCTGTCGCCCCCACGGCCCCGGGGCCACACGCAGAGCGCCACGGTGTCCCTGGGGCTGGTTGCGGGGCGAAGACTGCAGGTTTTTGGCGCTGAGGCAACGGCTGTGGCTGCCGGGGCTGTGAGCGGGGACAGGGCAGAGAGCGGGAAGCCCTGCCCGCGGGTAAGTGGTTACGCTCCCTGGGTGGAGGGAACCGGGCTGAGAGTGGTCACCGCTCGTCACCCCGATGAGGTCTCAGAGGGGGACAAGGAAGGGAGCGCAGGTGCTCGGCAGCCAAAGGCTGGAGCTGCGAGTGCAGAGCCGCGCATGGGCAGTGGCCCCACCACAGGGCGCCCCCCCTCGGCCACGCCTCCTGCCTGCTTGGCCCTGCCCCCTACCCATCTCGGCCCCGCCTCTGCCCCTATTGCCATGCCTCCTGGCAATTTAGTCACGCCTCCTGCCTGTCTCAGCCACGCCTTCTGGCCATCCCTGGCCAAGCCTCCCGACAGCTTGTTCCCACCCCCTGCTCGCCTAGGCCATGCCCCTTGCCCGCTCTGGCCACACCTTCCGGGAGCGCATGCGCGGTTCTGCAGAGCCCGGGGCTGAGCCAGGCCCGAAGGAGAAGCGGCCACCACCACCACCCCACCACCACCCCACCTCCCTCGGGGCTCCAGTGGGCTCCCCGCTATCCGGTACAGGTTCTGTGCTGCCCAGGCCTGGGAGCGGCCTTTAGCGCTGCGATACCATCTCATGCCACGCTCCGGGGCACCTGGAAGTACCGGTCAGTCCTCCGGAGGGCAATCTCTATGGCCTTTCAGTCCTCCAGGACACCGGAAGTTCTCCCTCAGTCCTCCGGCGTAGGTCTCTATGGTGCCTCCGTCCTCCAGGACACCAGAAGTTCCCCCTCAGTCCTCTGGAAATCCATGTCTATGGCATGGAGGCCACCAGGACAACAGAAGTGCCTTTCAGTCCTCCTCATGGCCCTACGTTGGGCGGGGCCCGGGGTATATGACCACGGCCCCTGCTCAGGGAGGTCATTGTGCTCTGGGGCTTTTCTGGCATCTGAGTTCTGCTGAGCCCTCAGTGAACTGCAGCTTTAGGCCTGGCTCATCTGTGGGGGCAGGTGTGTTTGAGCATTTAGAGGAGCAGAGGTGAGAAGTGTGAGGTAAGACCTTCAGGACTGGTTAAGGTTCAGCAGTAAATATAAAAGAAAGTAGACTTTTATGCAGCTTTTTTTTTTTCCCCTTTTTTTTTTTTTTTGTCCAGGTCAAGAATTTTCTAATGAATGTTCAGGTGTGGTAAGAGAGGTAGTTAGTATGCTTTTACTTAGTCCAGGTGTACTGTATCTTCTTGGAATTCCTGAGTGTATTGAGGATGGAAATTTGGGTTTTTTTCTCCAGGTTTGCTGTATTCTGTGGAAGTTGCTGATACCGTTTTTTTTTTTAAAAAGGCTGATGGTGAGATTATCTAGCAGGAATTAGGGTGAGCATCTTGCATGCATCTGTATATGGAGTTTTAGCATTTCTCAATAAAACAGCAGGGATGTAAGGCATAGTGTCTTCCAGGGTATGGGATGGCTCACCTTTCCCCATTGCCCACAGAGAACCACGGTGTCCCTCGAGCTTTTGCAGCTTGCGGCAGCCCCTCACAGATTGTGTCAGGGCACCACTTATTTTGCAGGTGTGTAGCAGAGCCCAGAGTCTGTGAGAAGGCAGAAGATAGGAGTGCAGGACACGGCTCAGAAGAGAAGCTCCCAAGGAGCAACTGATGCAGGAGCTTCAGGGTTCAAACACAGGATTGGAAGTGTCAGGAAGAAGTTGGGTTCCTTCCTTGACAATTCAGGAGACGAGAAGGGTTTTCTAAAACTATGAGACTGGGGGATGGCTAGGAAAGGGTGGCAGGTTCATCAGTCTTTCTCATGTCGGTTTTGCATTTCAGTTTGGGTGTCAATGAGGTCTGGTGTGTTCTATCCTCTTGCATTTGAGGTGAGCCAGGTAGTATCGAGGACAAGCACGGGACTGGTGATTATTCCCAAGTGCAGTGGTAATTTTGTTCTTCTTGGTCTCTTAGATACCCTAAATAATTGTTGCTGCAGCCTCTGATTCTGGGATCGGCGTGGAGCAGGTGAGCGGAATGCCCCGGAGCTTCTGCAGATGAGGGTGTTATGGAAGAGATTGGCATTTACAGTCATGATGCTCACTGCTGGGGCTGTGGTTTCTTTTTTTTGCAGATGAAGAGGAAACCGGTGATTGCAGGAATTATGAGTTAGTTGTTTGTTGTGGGGGTTTTGTCAAGGATGAATTTAGACCCCCGGCTCCTTGAAAGCTAAGTTGAGGGGCCAACGTAGACAGTTGCAGAAAAAGGTATTAAAGTTAGGGAAGGGCAGAGGGCTGTCCTGGAGCAGTCCCCATGGGCAGGTAAAGGAAGCAGGTTTATTCTTAAGCACAATACCAGTGTGTCACAGGCAGGGCAGTTCCAGCCCGTGTCTGTTGTTGTGTTGTGTGGTCCGTCTTCTGTGTCTTAGACCTTTTTTGGGTCTTGCTGTCCTCTTTATGCTTAAGGAGCATGGCATTAACCTTGGCATGCTCGGGTGCTGTTTTTATTGCATTACAAGCCTAAAGCGTGGATCGGTCTTGAGTCACAGAAGCTTCTGGATGGTCCTCATTTGCAGCATTGTTCCCGATCGCCTGAGCAGCTCTGCTTTGTAGCCATCTGTTTCTAGAGAGCGGAACTTCTTCCCCGCATCCTTACATTCTTAGGTTTTGAAGCCCAGCTTCCTGTACATACATCATCTCAGTTCTTAGAATCACTTCTTTTCCTGGGCCATGATGTTCTACAGTTAGTTTCTGGGATTTCCCTAGAACATCCTCGTGTCATCATCATGGTCCTGTGGGTTTTCTTGCACGATGGCGTCTTGCAAGCAGGTGTCATTCTTCTTGCTGACAGTTTTCTCTCACCTTTGAGGCGTGTTGTGTGTAGTGTTGGTCTGTGCTTGTGTGTGTTTGGCTTGGAGCTGCCCTGCCCGGGGTGTAGAGTCAGGGGTCGGTGGAAGAGCAGTAAGAGTCTGTGGTTAATATGTGGATCTGCTCAGACTGTGGAGGCAAATGTGGTACTGTCATCTCGGATCGAGCAGACATTAATGGGTTCTGTGGACAGTTTTTTTAATTATTGTTTTATGTGGAACAGCAGAGCTCTGTGGGAGGGGCTGTTCAGTGGTAGTGAAGCAGATTGCATCTCAAAGTTAAGGTTGCTTTGTCTGGAGCTCGGATTTTTGGGGTTTTTTGTTTTGATTTTTTTTTTCCCTTTTTTTTTTTAATGGCAGGCTGTAGTTGGACTCTATGCGATACTTGTAAATGGGAACAAGACCTTTGGAATGATGAAGCTATTGCTCTGAGTCCAGGTGACTTGTTCAATATTGTTGCTTCAGATGCAGAGGGATGCAGTTGCCTGAAGCTGGCAACCTAAACTCACATAGGATGGGCCCTTAAGCTGTCAAGGTAAAGGGGCAGGAGATGGGAATGGGTGTGCACAGGCTGCGGTTTTGGTCAGTATCTCAGCACGTGTCGTTTTGCCTGGGTTTTTGCAGGTGCCGCAGACGGGCTTGGAGGGGTGACGCTGCACACTGACGAGCGGTTCGAGCTGGTGAGGCTGTTGTGGGCGGGGTTGGTGTCTAATAGCAAAGTATTAGGTGGCAGCTCAGTGAAGTGTTTCTCTCTGGTTTTGCAGGCGCTGTGCGGGCTGCCTTTGGAAGTGGATGAGCATCTGAGGTGAGCCGGGTAGTAGAGAGGAGGCGCCTGGGGCTGGTGATTTCTTGCACGTTCAGTGGTGGTTTTGTGTCCCTTGGTCTCTTAGGCACCACAAGCAGTGACTACTGATGAGCCCAGCTCTGGAATCCGTGCAGAGCAGGTGAGCAGAATGTCACGGCGCATCTGAGGAGGGGGTTGTTGCTGGAAAGGTCTGTGTTGACCCTTGTGATGCTCACTGTTTTGTGTGGAATGGGTTGTACCTTCTTTCCCTTTTTTTTTTTTTTTCCAGATGATGTGTAGGAGCCTAGTGACTGCAGGATTGATCCTGTTGCCTGGCTGTGGTTTTTCTTGTGGAGGATTGCTTCAGACCCCTGGCCCTCTGAAAGCTAAGTTGAGGGTCTGGCGCTGGTGCTTGGGGGAGGAAAGAGATAAGGTTGGGAGTTGCATGGAGGGGTTTTAAAGTCAGAGTGGGGCAGGGGGCGGTCCCGGAGCAGTCCCCTTTGGCTAGGTGAAGGGAATGGTTTACTCTTCAGCACGAAGCCAGCGTGTGCCGGGCAGGGCAGCTCTGGCTGGTGTCTGTTGTGTGTTTTGTGTGGTCTGTCTCCTGTATCTTAGACTTTCCTCAGGTCTTGATGTCCTCGTTGCTCTTTGCGCTCAAGGGGCACGGCGCGCATTGCTGGTAGAGTCTTGAACATGTGTATTCATCAGCATCATGCCCAATGGCGCTTCTTTTCTTGCATAACAATCTTAAAGCGCGGATCGGACTTGCATCTCGAAAGTTTATGGACAGTCCTCTTCTTGCAGCGTTGTTCCCGGCTGCGTGAGCAGCTCTCTTCTCTAGGCATCTGTTTTCAGGGACTGGGATTTCTTCCCTGCATCCGTACATTCCCAGGTCTTGAAGCCAGGCTTCTTGCGCGTGCATCCTCTGCTTTGACAGGAACTTCTCGTAGTGGGCCATTACATTTGATTCTCTTATGGCATGGCCGTAGAGCCTCCTGAAATCACGGCTGCAGCCCTGCAGGTCTTCTTGCCTGAGGGCTCCTCTGGTCTGGAAGTCATTCTTCTTGTGCAGAATGTTGTCTGATCTTGGAGTCGCATTGTCTACCGTGTTGTGTGGTGTTGGGCTGCACAGGGGTGTGTTTGGCATGGAGCTGCCCTGCCTAGGGGTGCAGAGTCAGCGGTAGGTGGAACAACTATAAGAGCCTACATTGTATTGCAGGTGAAGTTCTAAGTGTCCTTTGGTCTCTTGTACAGTTGGTGCGCAATCCTTAAATTTGTAGCTCAAAATTACAGAGGGCAGGTGGGCGAGTGACCAAGGTAAGGGAGTGGGAGACAGGAATAGCTGGGGGCTGGCTGAGATTTCAGGCAGTATCTCAGCACGTGCCTTTTGCTTTGTATTTTTCAGATGCCAAAAGCAGGCTCAGAGAAGCGAAGCCTCATGATGATGAGCGGGCCGAGAAGGTGAGGCGGTTGTGGGCCATGTTGGTGTCTAATGGTCTAAAAGTCTAATGGTGAAACACCTGGACTTTGGGGGATGGCTGGCAACATAGCCAAAACACTGTCTGAAGTGGGACCTCGATATTTTGTTCCCACGAGAATATGACCACAGGTCAATTATCTTACTCTGTAAATAGTGGACAGCCCAGGAGCCCTTTGAGCTCTCCTGCATGGCAGCGGGCTGCACGCCAGGATCTCCTCTTTTGTGAGGACGCTCACTTAAGCATCTACTCCTCGAGGTTGAGAGACTCCTTGCCGCAACAGATTCTCGTTAAGTGACTAATAGCATGCTAAACTTTGAAATCTTAGCTAAGTAATATAAAGGGTTGATTGCACGTACATAATCCTGTAGACATAAACCGTTGACCAAGTCTGGGACTAGGATTGGATCCAGCCGCACCTAGACTCCTCTCTGAGAAGGAGTTTAGAAAGCAAGGGGGTCCTTTCTGAACTTCGTGACTCAACGGGAGGGTCTCCCTGACAGCTTGTCTGACCCTGTCCTCTATGCAGTAAATAATAGAGTGTACCTTGACATCGAATCTCGTAAAACACTATCGCATTTACTACTGATTTTGTTAAATCACTGTTTCACCTTATTAAATATTTCACTACTTTACTCTTACGAGTGAAGTTAATCACTCCGCCTGATACACTCGGTGTATTCCGCAGGATGGGAAGCGTTATCACTGATTATTTACGAAGGCATGGAGTGAACTCGAGCCCTAAATTCTGAACGTAATGGGCTCATGATAATTGGTACAATTGGAAAGCTGTTGAAGAACACTTAAAAGAAATTAGGGGCCGCACAAAGGATGGAAAAGATAAAGGAGTTATCTGCAAGATATGAGGCAGTTGTTTAGAAGCCACATATCAAGACAGGGAGGATATGAAAAGAAGAGAGCAGGACCTAAAGAAAGAAATAGAGAGCAGGAGGGCAACTGAGTTACTGCTGTCTTTTGAAAAGAAACAGCTGTGAGAACAACTGCAGGAAGAAAAGGAGAAAATGCAAAAATTGGGAGAAAAGGTCAAAACGATGTTTATACAGGCTCCCCACCCCCCTGACATTGTACAGAGTAGGAAACTGATAGTATCCCCTGAAGATTGGGATGGAGACATTTGGGGTGGTCCCGATGATAGCGAGCCAGAAGAGGATGTTCCTTCGTTTCCCCACAGATCCTCCTGAATATGAAGCCAGACCCGTTATCAAAACAGAAATAACTACGTGACCTCGGTATGGTAATTCACGGAATACTACACAAACCAGCCCCTGGGATCCATTGCAATTGACAAATTTGCAAGAGAAATATAATAGAAATGCTGGTGAAACTGAATACTTGTGCTGAGTATGCTTAACTGGCAGCGACCGAATGATGTTAAACCAGAATGAAGCCAGCGATTACTGGGGTCCGGGAGTTATCTAAAATCTAGGACCTGACCCGGAAGATAAACCCCATTCTATCACCAGCCAAGTAGCTTATTGGGCGGGAGGAGTTGACATCCTGGAGCAGGGTGAGCCCTCCCTAATCCCCATTGAATCTCCAAGTTATCCACAGCCATCACAAAAGCCGCTTGCATACAAGCCATGCATGAATGAGGACAACAGGATATCCCACTCTCTGCTACAGTAGCTTTTACAATGTTAAAACCACTGATTAGAGGAGCCCCAGCAGTTCTTAAATCCCAACTAGTCAAAAAACAGGATGAGATTAGAAGAGATACTGAATTCAAGGCACAGGGCAATCACCCTCCCAGATGACTTCCCACTTGGGCGGAAGTAATGCACAATATCATTAACTACTGCTGTGAATCAGGCTGGGATGGTGCAGCACTTGAAAAACAAAGACAGCAATCCCATCCCGTGAAACAGGGAACAGAAATTAAATCAAAGGGAAATAAAAACTTGCAAACACAGACAAGGAACGAAGCGTGGAGGAAAGCACTAGCACTAGGCATTCCCAGAGCCGTGATTCAAGGTCAGCCTCCTGGCAATATCTTGCCGCTCATTGAAGCATTCCAGAAATGAGAAAATGGTGAAAAGAGAGACCGTATTTCAACTTTGTTGAAGGGGAATAATCCCTTTCTTCCGCTTAAGGAGGAATTACAGGACAGAGAGTCAAAAAATGAGTGATGTCCGGAAGGCGATTGGGCCTGCCTGTCCAGAAAGTAGAGGCTTATCAGTAGACAAATGATGATGGCCCATACATATTAATTCCAGTTGGTCATCAAAGACAATTAGTGAAGTTTTTAACAGATACAGGAGCACAAATTTCTATATTAATACAACAAGATGCTGAGAACCTGGGCTTGCGATCTGGACGGCAAAGAGTTAGAATCACAGGTATGAATGGGGGAACTGATCTATGTCAAACAGCTAAGGTTAGTTTATGGCTCCCGAGCGAGAAACGCATGTTGTCTGCTCGCTTTGCAATTCAAGTTCATCATGAAAATATTTTAGGTTTTGATATTTTAAACAGCCGAACCTGGTGCCTGCCGGATGGCAGCGTGTGGTCCTTTGGCTCAAACACAGACCTTACCCCATGCAGAAACCACGAAGCAGCAGTGCAGGTGCTCCATGCAGCCCCTGCACTCCCCGAGTCAAAGATCACTAACGTACCACAGTATCTGATCTCTGCTGCGGAACGAGAGGGTGTTTCTGAAGTCATAGCTGATTTAGACAAAAGACAAATTATCTCCAGAACCCACTCCCCATATAACTCACCTGTCTGGCCTGTTCGGAAACCAGATGGGAGGTGGCATTTAACAGTTGATTACCGCCATCTAAATGCTAATAGAGCTTCTCTTAACGGCCACTGTAGCAAACATTGCAACCTTAACAGCTACTCTGCAAGCAGCTGCACATCCATGGATGGCAGCACTAGATGTAAAAGATATGTGCTTTATGGTTCCCTTGAAGGAGGAGAATAAAGAGAAGTTTGCTTTCATTTGGGAGGGAATACAATATACCTTTAACAGACTCCCACAGGGGTATAAACATTCACCCACAATTGCTCATGCTGCACTTGCTGAACTTTTACAGTCGGTCTCACTCCCCCAAGATGTGAAACTGTACCAATATATAGACGATATTCTGATTGGAGGAACTTCTCCTGAGACAGTGGGGGAAGCAGCAGTGGCAGTGTGGCAAGCACTAATAAAGCAGAAATTGAGGTTCCACCTGGAAAAATAAAGAAGGGACCAAGTAAAGAAATGAAATTTTTAGGTACCTGCTGGATATCAGGCAGTGCCATGATTCCTCCAGATACTTTAAGGAAAACCAAAGAACTGCAAATGCCCCAATCAAAGAGAATTACAACAATTAATGGGAACTTTAGGATATTGGAGGAAGCGTGTGCCTGGATTTTCTACAATTTCTCATCCATTATATTCCCTTTTACAGAAAGGTAAATCTTGGGAGTGGAGATCAGAACATAACGAGGCAGTAAAAACTCTGAAGAATTAAAAACATACCAGTCACTGGGACCAGTACACCCCCGTGACCCTATCATAGCCGAATGATATGCCCAACACGTACTTAATGTAATCCGTTCCGAGCTGGCCCCAAGGGGCCGAAAAGACCTCTATTGTTTAGCTCAACTGCACTTAAAGACAGAACAATGGTACTCTGAATGGGAAAAAGGACTTTTGTTTTTAGTCCGAGCAGTTAAACAAGTTGAGAAAATACATCGGGGACAACCTCTGCAAACTAGAGGACCCTTTAATTTACTAGAAGGAATCCTAAAGGGAACTGTTCCCTCAGAAGGAGTCGCAGAGAAACCTACTATCAGAAAATGGTATGCTTATCTAACAGGAGTTGCAGAAAATATAGAGTTAACTGAAGGGGACACTAAGGTTTTCAAATTGCAGATGCCCGCAAACACAGACCCTTTAGCATTACAGGGACTTTTTAAACCTTCACCCATTCTGTATGTACCGCCTATCACTGAGAATACCCCAACAGAAAATATTTGTTTTACAGATGCTTCTGCAAAAAGAGTAAGTGGTAAATGGCAATATAACGCTGTTGCTTTAGATATTACCTCTCGCAAACAAGTAATAGAGGAAGGTGAAGGCAGTGCACAAGTAGGAAAAATAAGAACAGTCATTTTGGCAGCACAGAAAGGAGCAAAATTTATATATGTAGACTCTTAAACTGTATGGACCGGTGCCACACAGTGGCTCTGTCAGTGGGAAACCTTAAGCTGGGAAGTAAATGGATCCCCAATTTGGAGAAACAAAGACTGGCAATTATTACTGGATATAGCCAGGAAAACACCTTCTAAAATTGGATGGGTTAAAGCTCATGCTAAGGATAATCAACCAGCCACAAAGTGGAATTGGAAGGTAGATGAGCTAACTAGAATTAGGAAAGTCACCTTAGATTAGGAATGGTATCGATTGGGAGAATGGCTACATCAAAATTTAGGCCACACAGGTAAGGAAGCACTTTGCTGCACAGAGTAAAGGCTGGCCTTTAAACAGGAAAACTTGTGAAACTATTCTTACAGCATGTCCCCAGCGTAGACTGAGATTGCAGACAGATCATCCTGCTAAAGCACCACCTCTGTATATCAACAAAGGGAAAACTTTATGGTCTACATGGCAAATTGATTATATTGGACGATTCAAATCCTCTGCAAGATACCGATATATCCTCATGGGAGTGGAGGTAATTTCTGGCTTGCTTGTGGTTAATAAATGTCGGAGAGCCAATGGAAAAAATACAGTGCAAGGACTATGATCGTGGTTCTCAAATCTACCTACTCCTGATGTTATCCAAAGTGATAATGTTTCACATTTTTCACGTAAGGAAGTACAAAATTGGGCAAAACAACAGGGAATTAAAGGGGTATTCCACACCCGATACTAACCACAATCAAATGGGATGGTAGAAAGAGCTAATGGCTTATTGAAAAAGAATCTCAAACCATATAAGGCTCAATGGGATAGAAGACTTTCTAAAGTAGTCCATCAACTAAATAATCGATACGAGCCCACTGGAATCTCTATAAGCCAAGCATTCTTTGTAAAAACTGAGCTCAGCGCCCCATCCACTGCCAAAAGAGAATATCTGACAACATTACAGCCAGGACAGTCTGTGATGGCCAATTTACCAGCCATAGGTATTGTGCCCATGACTTTAATTAAACCTCGTGGCCCACGTGCGTGGGAAGCTACCGATAGCAGTGGTACAAAACACAGAATGAGTGTGTGATGGATTTTTCCTTCTTTTTAACGGGGTAACCTGTTCGGACTCTCCCCACCGAAACAAGCCTTTGTCTTTTTCCTTACAGCACTACAGGATGCCAAATGGAAATGCTGTGTTCATGTTAATACTCCAAACCTCAACAATGCTGCTCCTAACCTGTAGTCGGCGAACTCCAGAATGGCCACGGTCTCAAGCTCGTGTTAAGTACACCGGGAGTATGGGAATACACTTTAGTAAGGGAGATGTCAATCTTTCCACTGTAGTCATGCATGGAGGCAAAGTATAGTCAGAAAATGAATGGAGCTGGTATACGGACGGAGCTGATAGAGTTCTCCAACTTCAGGGAACGACCAGGAAAAGAAATCAAATAGGGTGCCGGATGATCAATGGGTCTACTCATGAGAAAGCATCTCAGATTTCAGTGTACAACACAATATCAAACACAACAATCAAAGGTAAGAAACATTGCACCTCTGGAAAATTGGACCGTTGATACAATTTTACCTTAGTACAACCTGTTTTTGTAGTCTGTCTCTGGGCTAACCATAGTGTGGGACTATCATTTAAATTCAAAATTGACATTACCAAGCCTCATACGACAACACCCACACCAATTGTAAAGAATGAGGAAACTCTACCCCCACAAATTTCCAAAATTGGACCATATGTGGTCAAAAATACAGGGCAACAACGAGTGTTATTCAATCCATCATGGTCTCTTAAACGAGTAGAATTACTGATGCAAATTAACATCTCTACCATCAAACCAGCCTGTTCGTCATTCTTGAGTACGTCCTATGCAGGATGGTTAGCGTGGTTACATGGGCGAACACTCATGTCTCAAAGACAAAGAGAGATGCGACCGGTGTCATAGGGACAGGACTAGGAGTCTTAAATAGTATAGAGGCTCAAGTACTTGCAAATAAACTGAGCACAGTAACAAATGATTTAAACAGATTGGAATACCCATTGCGATCTTCTCTATTAGCACTGGGAACTAAACAATGGCTCTTATCTGATGTATTGCCTCAGTGGGAAAGAATTAATAAGAGGGATCATGAATTGATTGTGGATGCACTTGACACAGCCCAAACCAATGTTTCTCTAGCTCTTAGTTGTATCCAAGCTCAGCTGTGGATGCAATCTACGGTAGCAGCAATTATATGAGAGGGTGCAGAAGGTACCTTACCCACTGAAATTCAAAAGGTAATCTGGGATAATGCAACTGAATTTGAAAGGAAATACCAATCCTGGTGGCATTTAGTCAATTTTACTTATGAATCCATCAACCGTAAAGCTACAGCTTTTGTCCTAACAATATGCGATGCTTCGGTACACACCATATACCCAATCATTGCAGTAGGATTAAATCACAATGGAACTATATCCATTAGAACATAGAGTGTGGGCCCAATGGAATGGGAACAAATGGCAGACCGTTGATGTTAATGCACGTGTTGTACGGGAACAACAAGGATTTATTTGTGAGAGTAACACCATCAAAGCCCAAGACATTTGTCTTGATGCTGAACAGAATGTTTGTCATTTTGAAATACGTCTCGATGAAAACCCTGAAACTGTACTTGGAAAAGGATGCATTTCTATGAGAACCCTTTGTAGTATTATATTCGTAGATAACGTTACTATAGATACAAGTAATCATTCAAATGTTTGTAACTTTACTAAAATTATAGGATATGACTTTAATTACTCAGCTCCTGCTATGTCTTATCAGTGGCTACAATCTAATTATACATTGATCCGAGATTTGTTGCCTACCCCCATTGGAATGAATCTTACATTGGTGAAGAAATTTCTACAACACGATGACCTGTGTCAGCTGCTAGAACGAATCCGAAACAATGGACACAAAACTCTAATCACTGTTCAGCATGATACAGAAGAGATACACTGTGTCTTTGAAAGAATGAGGAAGGATGGAGAACACCATTGGTGGGAAATTTTTCTTGGATGGTCACCAACAGCAACGGGACCGTTTAATCGTATGCTTCACCCAGTTGTAATTTTGTTGATTCTAATTTTAATGTTTGTTGCTTATAGTTATGCTGTATATAAAGACCCAGCACTTGCCCAAACAAATAACCCAACTTCAACCACCCAAAACATACAAATTAGCAAATAACAAATAGCAGTGCATTACTGTCTACTTACCGTGAGTCTCTGAGCGCAACCAACCATCAATATACTATTTATGGCACAGAGGCAAGAGGTGACCGCACCACCACTCTGTGAAGGTAAGATGAATTGACTATAGTCACGGGGTGGAGCGTGGCGGTGTACTCTCCCTGTTTTTCCTCCTTCCCCCCCTCCCTGGCTCCTGCTCAGGCCATGGCCACCATGGCCATCACAACATCAGTTGCGATAACTTGCACCTGGACTTTGGGGGATGGCTGGCAACATAGCCAAAACACTGTCTGAAGTGGGGACCTAGATATTTTGTTCCCACGAGAATATGACCACAGGTCAATTATCTTACTCTGTAAATAGTGGGACAGCCCAGGAGCCCTTTGAGCTCTCCTGCATGGCAGCGGGCTGCACGCCAGGATCTCCTCTTTTGTGAGGACGCTCACTTAAGCATCTACTCCTCGAGGTTGAGAGACTCCTTGCCGCAACAGATTCTCGTTAAGTGACTAATAGCATGCTAAACTTTGAAATCTTAGCTAAGTAATATAAAGGGTTGATTGCACGTACATAATCCTGTAGACATAAACCGTTGACCAAGTCTGGGACTAGGATTGGATCCAGCCGCACCTAGACTCCTCTCTGAGAAGGAGTTTAGAAAGCAAGGGGGTCCTTTCTGAACTTCGTGACTCAACGGGAGGGTCTCCCTGACAGCTTGTCTGACCCTGTCCTCTATGCAGTAAATAATAGAGTGTACCTTGACATCGAATCTCGTAAAACACTATCGCATTTACTACTGATTTTGTTAAATCACTGTTTCACCTTATTAAATATTTCGCTACTCTCTTACGAGTGAAGTTAATCACTCCAACCGCGACAACTTGTCTGCTGGTTCTTGCAGGTGTTGTTTGGGGTTTTTTTTTAGTCGCAATGTAAGACAAACCTGGAAATTGCAGAAATGTCCCAGATAGCTGATATTTATTTATATTTTTTTTTTTCAATGGGGAATTTAAGACCTCCAGTCCTCTTAAATCTAAGTTTAGAGACCAGGGCTGGGGAGGGGCTGGGAGGAGGAGAAACGGTTGGGAGTTGCAGGGAGGGATTTTGAAGTTAGTGTATGGGAGAGCGCTTTACAGCTGTGGTCCCCTTTGGGCAAGTGAAGGGAGCAGGTTACTTTTCAGCAAGAAGCTAGGTTGTGCCTGGCAGGGCGGTTCCAGCCTGCGTCTGTTATTGTACAGTTTGTACGGTCTGTTTTCTGTGTCTTAGCCCTTCCTCCGGTCCCAATGTCATCTTTACGCTTAAGGAGCGCAGCGTGTGCCTCGGGCACCATCCCTGGAGTCTCAAAGGCCTGTACTCACCAGCATAGCCCCAATCGGGTGCTGCTTTTCTTGCGTTACAAGTTTGAAGTGTGGATCAATTTTGTGTCTCAGAAATTTCTGGTTGGTTCTCAGTTGCCAAGTTGTTCCTGGCGGCGTAAGCAGCTCTGTTCCCTACCTCTCAGTTTTCAGGGACTGGGTCTTCTTCCCTGCATCCTTAATTCTTAAGTCTTGAAGCCTGGCTTCTAGCGCATATGTCATCTTAGGTTTGAGAGTCACTTCTTGTCTTGGGCCATGACGTTCTACACTTAGTTTCTTGGGTTTCCCTAGAGCCTCCTCACATCACGCTTATGCTCCCGCAGGTCTTCTTGCACGATGGCGTCTTCCACGCAGGTGTCATTCTTCTTGCTGAGAGTCTTCTCTCACCTTTGAGGCGTGTTATTTGTTGTGTTGTGTCTAGTGTTTGTCTGTGCATGTGTGTGTTTGTTTTGGAGCCGCCCTGCCCAGGGGCACAGAGTCAGAGGTAGGTGGAACAGCAGTGAGAGTCTGTGGTTAACATGTGGATCTGGTAGACTATTGAGGCAAAGGTGGTACTGGCAAGTCAGATCAAGTAGCCACCAGCCGGTTGCAAGGGCAGCACTTCGGTAAGTGATTTTTGGGATGAGCAGAGCTATCTGGGAGAGGCTCTTCAGCGACAGTGAAGCAGGTCGCATCTCCAAGATGTTAAGGCCGCTTTGTGCGAGGCTTAATGTTTGTGGGAGTGGCAGCGACGATGTGAGATGAACTGACTGCGACCCCTGCTCCCTGTCACCCAGCCTTGCTCAGGGGTAGGATGTAGAGAAGTCAAGAGTGGCAACGAGCACAGGAAAAGAGAGAGGGGTTGCGGGAAGGTGGTTTTTAGATTTGTTCTTATTTCTCATTATTTGACAAGAAATTAAATCAATTAATGCCTGCTTCTTAAGACTACATTGGTGTTCGGCAATTTACTCCCTGTTTCAGTGACAACAGGGCTGGGCGCACCGAGCGGTAGCTGCCACCATGGCAATTGAAAATACCCCAAAGCCCTGATTCTGGGACTGTACTGGGAAAAAAAAATAAAAAAAATCCAATTTGGGGCTCCTGGTAAAGCTAAATCCACCTGAATTTGTGCAGCTGGAAAGCAAAAATATTCCACTTTCATGCACAAAACTTAAACTCGCCAATTCTTATGTTGTGGAAAAAGGCTCAAAAATACCAATATTTAGTATTCTGGAAAAGTTGGAAATACAGCCGTTCCCCCGGCCCCGCCCCCTGGGGAGGCTGGTTGTCAGTCCTCCGGACGTCGATCTCTACGGCCCTGCGGTCCTCCAGAATACCTGAGGTCGATCTCTCTGGTCCTGCGGTCCTCCACCACACCGGAAGTATCTGCCATTCTCCCGGAAGTCCAGCTCTATGGTCTTGCAGTCCTCCAGCACGCCGGAAGTGCCCATCAGTCCTCCGGACGTCGACCTCTATGGCCCTGCGGTCCTCCAGCACACCGGAAGTGTCACGAAACTTTCTTATTCTTCTATAGCACAGTTGTTCTTAAAATTTTCTTGCTATCTTTCCCTCTCTCTGTCACCCCATTTTCGCCGGCGTTTCCTGTACCCTGTCACTTTTCAAATTGTTTTCCTACGTCTCTTTCTCTGTAGTTCTGTGTGCCTATGTTTCAATTCTCATGTATGATTCTTGTATCCTGTTGCTTCCAAAATTTTCTGTCTCCTTCTAGCCATCTCCCTGTCTAGTTCTTCCCTTTCTGTCCAGCATCCTGTCGCTTTTTTCATTTTCTTTTTACGTTTTCTTGTCCTTATTTGTTAGTTCTTGTCTATGTTTTATATAACCTGTTGCTTTTTTTAAATTTTCTTTTGACATCTACCTCTGTCCACCTCCTTTTTTCCTTTTTTTTTTTCTCCCTTGCCTATATTTCGTTTCCCCAGCCACTTGTCTTGTCTCTGTCTCCTTGTCCTGCTCGTCCCTTCCGCCTCTCTCTCCTGCTCCCTGTGTCTGGTATTTATTCCTCCATCTCTCTGTCCCGGTTTTTTGCACAGTCAACCCTCTTTCTACACAGTTGTCCTGCTCCCCGCCCCTCTCTTGTTCGCAGTGTCCCATTTTCTGGCTCCCTGTCCTACACTTCTACATCCCTCTGTCCTTCTGCTTTTCTCTTCAGTCAGGGTTAGGGTCAGGGATGAGATCTAGGCACAGACGGGACAAAGACATCATGAAACTGTGTAAGAAGGTAGAAGCGCCTGCACCAAAACTCAGTCATCGAAGAGAACACCGATTGAAGAGGAACCGTTGAACAATTTGATTGAACAAGGGACACGCTTGTTGCACGAAGAGATGCACAAGTAGCTTATGGCATAGGCTGAGAGGCTTTAACGAGCACAAGAAAAGAACCGAGGGGGTCCAGGTCCCTCTTCGGAGGCACGCGGCTCGAGCTGTATTAAAGCAACTCTGAGGCAGAACCTAGGCTCTGAACTCTTCTTTACAGTCTGAGGCTAAGACTGGATCCAGCTGCACCTAGGCTCCTCTCTGAGAAGGAGTCTAGAAAGCAAGGGGGTCCAGTCTGAACCTCGCGACTCGGCAGAAGGGTCTTCCCGGCCTCTTCTGCAGCACTCAGCCCAGTCCTTCCGTCCTCTCTTCCCTCTAGCCGTGCCTCTATTAGTTCCCTGGCCCTCCGACACCTTTACTCAGTGTGGATCCCCTCTGGATTTAATTATCACGGTCCCAATCATTTTTCTCTTTCTCTGGTTCCTACAGGACATTTCTTCTACCAGTCACGATGCCTTCCCAGAGTTTCCCTGCGCTTTGCATCCATTTTGTAGCACTTTAGGTGGGGCCATCTTTCAGGTACAGAGCACTCATTTGTTCCTTTACGCTACCTTGGATTCCTGTGTTCAGCCCCCAGCCACACAAGACCATCTGTACTCGACTCAGATGACCACCCAAGTTCCTCCTTGCCGTCCCCAAGGATTCCTTTGTCCATCAGCCCCCGTCTACACCCCTCTCCTCACAGTCACGCCACCTCCCGAGACCTTCCTCGATCTCCACAGCATCTTGTAGCACTTTGTCTCCCTTTCTCTCTCTTACTCTGTCAGAACCTCCCATCTTGCTTTGCTATGCAGAGCTCCTTTATCCTTCTCTGCCATCGAGGGCATCTTCATTTGGTTCCTCTCTCACTCGTTGATCTGTAGCTTGCCCAGATGCCCTCCTGAGACTCCAAGGCCCTCGCTGTGTCTCTAAGCTGCCTTTTCTTACCCTGCCCCCTCATAATGGCTGTATTCTCTATAGCAATGTCTTCCAAGTCCCTTCCCGTACTCCACGGCACTCTTGTAGCATTTTAGCTCCCTTTAGATTTTAGGGGTTTGTGCTCTTCAGGGCACCCTCACCTTACTCTTTGCTGCTTAGGATGCCTTCATTCTGCCCCCAGTGCCCTGACAACATCTGTGCTTTGTTGAAATCCCCTTCAGAGTTCCACGTCATTATCTCTGGCACTTCTTTGGTCTCTCACATCCCCGCAAGACTCCTCCGCTACCTTTGCCGAGGTTTCATGAGACATCCCCTACACACCTACACCCCATTTCAGCTCCAGAGGGCACTTCTCTTTTCCCATCAGAACGCTTCCTTAGTTCACATCTGCTACCCGGGTCAATCTTTCCATCCTCTCATCCCTTCGGTGCACCGCCATTCAGTTCCCAGTTCCCTGAAGACAACCGTACTTTGCTCAATTCTCTTTTGAGGTCATTGTATCCCCGAGACTTCTTTGGTCTCTCTGGCCCCTTTGGGCCCCCTCTAATCTCTCTGACAAAGCCTCTTATTTTGTCAGAATTTTTTCCAGAGCTACCTGTGCGCTCCAGAGCGGTCTGTTTCTGTTCTGTCTTACAACGTTTCTTTATTTCAAATCGGGTACCCCAAAGATGTCTATCGTCACTTCAGACCTCCTCTTAGATAGCTTTCATCTATTGTTATTGACACATCTCCCACAGGGATTTTTGTTTTCTATTACAATTTATTTTTATTTTAGCTACTTAGGTGTTACTTAGACCGCTTCATACAGTTTCTGATACATTTCTTGTATTTCTATGTTTCTTGGTGTTTTCTGTTTTTTGGGACTCATCTAGTTCTGTTAAGAAAAATCACTTAAAGACAGATTATTGAGATGACCATTTGATAATAATAGTTATTGCATTTAATAAACTACTATATATAGCTTACTATGGTATCTATCTCTTTCTGTCTACACCCCAGAAAAATTATGGTTAATTACCTACCCAGTCACATTGCTGATGCAATAGGTGTAGCTGCACTCAAAGAGCAGGTATCATCATCTCCAGTAAGGGCCACCTTCTCTGTGTGATGCTTTACAGGCTGTAAAGCTAAGGCAGATAAGAGAAGGAGCTGCACCTCCTCCGGCCGCCTTTATGGGTTCTGGGGGGTTGGCCCGACCCCTTCCCCAGGGGATTGTGGGAAGGGCGGTGGTCAGGGCCTGGGGTATATGGGCGGGGTCTCGGCTCCAGGAGCTCATTGTGCCTTTGGAGTTCACTGGGGTCAGAGGTTTGCTGTGCCTTCAGCTGACTGCGGCTTGGGGGCTGGCTCAGCTGTTTAGGTATTTAGAAGAGCAGAGGTGAGAAGCCTGAGGATAGACCTTCTGGATTAGTTAAGGTTCAACAGTATTTATAGGAGAAAGCAGACTTCTATGCTGTAGTGTTGTGGGGTTTTTTTTGGGGGGGTGGGGTATGTCAGTAATTATCTAATGAGCGTTCAGGGGTGATAAGATGGTTTAATAGTATGTTTTTATTTATTCTGGGTGCACTGTACTTTCCTGGAATTCCTGACTTGATTGAGGATGGAATCGCGGGTGGCTTTTTTCCTGGTGTTGCTGATATAATTTCACTTAAAAAGGCTGATAGTGAGATTATCTGGCAGGGGTCATTGTGAGCAGCTTGTATGCATCTGTATATGGAGTTCTAGCATTTTCCATAAAGCAGCAGAGATGTAAGGCATCACCTTCCCCTGTTGCCCACAGAGTATCACAGTGTCTCCAGAGCTTTTGCAACTTGAGGCAGGCGCCTCGTAGATTGCATCAGGGCATCTCGTATTTTGTGGGTCCATACCGCAGCCCAGAGTCTGTGGGAAGACAGAAAACAGGAAGTGCCAGCAGGACGCAGGACACAGCTCGGAAGAGCAGCTCCCAAGGAGCAGGTTATGCAGGGGGTTCAGGGTTCAAATAGAGAATGGGAGCTGTCAGGAAGAAGTGGGGTTCCTTCCCTGAGAGTTCAGGAGAACAGAATGGGTTTCTAAAGCTTTGAGACTGGGGGATGGCTAGGAAAGGGAGGCAGGTTCATCAGGCTTTCTCATGTCAGTTTTGCATTTCAGCTTGGGTGCCAATGAGGTCTGGTGTGTTCTAGCCTCTTGCCTTTGAGGTGAGCCAGGTAATATCGAGAACGAGCACAGGATCGGTGATTTTGCACAAGCACAATGGTAATTTTGTTTTTCTTGGCGTCTTAGGTGCCATAATTAATTGTCACTGCAGCCTCCGATTCTGGGATCGGCGTGGAGCAGGTGAGCGGAATGCCCCACAGCTTCTGCGGATGAGGGTGTTGTGGAGTAAGTTGGCATTTACTTGGTGGTCGTGATGCTTGCTGCTGGGGCTGTGATTTAATCTTTGTTTTGCAGATGAAGATGAATGAAGTGACTGCAGGAAGACGAGTTAGCTGTTTGTTGTTGTTTTTGTCAAGGATGAATTCAGACCACCGGCTCTCTGAAAGCTAAGTCAAGGGGCCAAGGTTGACAGTTTTGGGGGTGGGTTAAGTTAAAGAAGGGCAGAGGGCTGTTCAGGAGCAGCCCCCTTTAGGCAAGTAAAGGAAGCGGGTTACTCTTCAGTACGATGCTAGCATGTGCTGGGCAGGGCAGTTCCAGCCTGCATCTGTAGTGTTGTTTGTGTAGTCTGTCTTCTGTGTCTTAGACCTTTCTCAGGTCTCGGTGTCTTCATTACGCTTGAGGACCACAGCATGCACCTCGGGCACCATCCCTAGTGTCTTGAACGGCTGTTCTCATCGGCATAACGCCAATCGGGTGACGCTTTTCCTGCATTACAAGCTTAAAGCAGGGATCGGTCTTGAGTCACAGAAGCTTCTGGATGGTCCTCTTTTGCAGCATTGTTCCTGTCTGCCTGAGCAGCTCTGCTCTCCAGCCATCCATTTCTAGGCAATGGAACTTTTTCCTGCGTCCCTACTTTCTTAAGTCTTGAAGGTACACTTCCTGCATGTACATGATCTCGGATCTGAGAGTCACTTCTTGTCTTGGGCCATGATGTTTTACTCAGTTTCTTGAGTTTCACTAGAACATCCTCATGTCATCATCGTGGTCCAGCAGGTCTTCTTGCCCGATGGTATCCTCCAATCGTGTCATTCTTCTCACCGAGAGTTTTCTCTCACCTTTGAGGCGTGTTGTACGTCGTCTTGTGTGTAGTGCTGGTTTGTGCTTGTGTGTTTGGCTCGGAGCTGCCCTGCCCAGGGGTGTAGAGTCTGGGGTAGGTGGAATAGCAGTAAGAGTCTGTGGTTAATATGTGGATCTGTTCAGACTGTGGAGGCAAAGGTGGTACTGTCATCTCAGATCGAGTAGCTGTCAGCGGGTAGTGGGGACAGTTTTTCCATTATTGTTTGATGGGGAAGAGCAGAGCTCTGTGGGAGGGGCTGTTCAGTGGCAGTGAAGCAGATCGCGTCTTGAAGACGTTAGGGCTGCTTTGTGTGAGGCTCTGCTATTTGGAGTTTTTTAGTGGAGGCTGTAGTTGGACGCTAGATGATACCTGCAAATGGGAACAAAACCTTTGGAATGACGAAGCTATTGCTCTGCATCCATGTGATTTGTTTGATATTGTTTTTTCAGATGCAGAGGGACAAGCTGTGTAGGGCAACGTAGCAGAGCTGAGCGGAGCACTGTGTAAGTAGGTGGGTCGGTGTGTGGCATTAGAAGGAAGATGTGAGCGGTAGCTCCATGACTGCTTTATGGTGTTTCATTCTTTTTTGCAGCTTTGAATCAATGTGCGATGTGGGATATAGGCACCAGGGCTGACTCGAGCAAGGTGAGCAGCGATTGCTGGGCTGAAGTATCCTTTTTTTTCCAGGTGGTCTTTTGCTGGTGGAGTTCCAAGCAACCCCTGTTATTTGGGTTTGACAGGTGGTGTGCAAGCCTGAGGGTGGCAACCCAGGCTTGCACGGAGGATGGGCCCTTTAGCTGTCAAGGTAAAGGGGCAGGAGATGGGAATGGGTGTGCACAGGCTGCGGTTTCGGGCAGTATCTCAGCACGTGTCATTTTGCCTGGGTTTTTGCAGGTGCCGCAGACGGGCTTGGAGGGGTGATGCCGCACGCTGACGAGCGGTTCGAGCTGGTGAGGCTGTTGTGGGCGGGGTTGGCGTCTAATAGCAAAGTATTAGGTGGCAGCTCAGTGAAGTGTTTCTCTCTGGTTTTGCAGGTGCTGTGCGGGCTGCCTTTGGAAGTGGATGAGCATCTGAGGTGAGCCAGGTAGTAGAGAGGAGGCGCCTGGGGCTGGAGATTTCTTGCACGTTCAGTGGTGGTTTTGTGTCCCTTGGTCTCTTAGGCACCACAAGCAGTGACTACTGATGAGCCCAGCTCTGGAATCCGTGCAGAGCAGGTGAGCAGAATGTCATGGCGTATGTGAGGAAGGGGGATGTTGCGGGAAAGGTTGGTGTTGACCCATGTGGTGCTCACTGCTCTGTATGGAATGGGTGGTTCTTTCTTTCCCCTTTTTTTTTTTTTTTTTTATCCCAGATGATGTCTCTGCAGGATTGATCCTGTTGCCTGGCTGTGGTTTTTCTTGTGGAGGATGGCTTCAGACCCCTGGCCCTCTGAAAGCTAAGTCGAGGGTTTGGCGCTGGCGATAGTTTGGGGCAGGGAAGGGACAAGGTTGGGAGTTGCAGGGAGGGGTTTTAAAGTCAGCGTAGGGCAGGGGGCGGTCCCGGAGCAGTGCCCTCTGGGTAGGTAAAGGAAATGGGTTTCTCTTCAGCACGAAGCCAGCGTGTGCCTGGGCAGGGCAGTTCCAGGCGGTGTCTGCTGTGTAGCTTGTGCTGTCTATCTCCTGTATCTTAGACTTTCCTCAGGTCTTGATGTCCTCGTTGCATTTTTTGCACTCAAGGGGCATGGCGTGTGCCACAGGCATCACGGGTAGGGTCTGGAATGCCTGCCCTCGTCTGCTTCATGCCCAACGGACGCTTCTTTTCTTGCATAACAATCTTGAAGCACGAAGCGGACTTGCATCTTGAAAGTTCATGGATGGTCCTCTTCTTGCAGTGTTGTTCCCGGCTGCGTGAGCGGCTCTCTTCTCTAGGCATCCGTTTTCAGGGACTGGGATTTCTTCCCTGCATCTATACGTTCCCAGGTCTTGAAGCCAGGCTCCTTGCGCATACATCGTCTCCATTTCAACAGGAACTTCTTGTAATGGGCCATTACATTTGACTCACTTATGACCCCACCTTGCTTCCTCCTCACGTCAGTTCTGCTGTCCTTTTGGTCTTCGTACCCAAGAGCTTCTCTGGTCCGGAGGCGATTCTTCTTGTTCAGACTGTTGTCTGATCTTTGAGTCGCATTGTCTACCGTGTTGTGTGGTGTTGGGCTGCACAGGGGTGTGTTTTGCGTGGAGCTGCCTTGCCGGGGGTGTAGAGTCAGGGGTAGGTGGAACAGCAATAAGTCTATGGTTAGCACATTGATTGGCCCACGTCTCTGTTCTCCAGCACAACAGTAATTTTATTTTTTAACTTGGCATCTTAGGCACTAAAAGCGATAACCACAGCAGCATTGTGGTTTTGAATCTGTGCGGAGCAGGTGAGCAGAGAGCCCATGGTGCTTTTGAGGAGGGGGTTTTGTGGAAGAGATGGGCATCGACGGGCGCGATGCTGGCCTCTGCTGTTTTGTGCATTGTGTGTTTTTATTGCAGACGACGAAGAGGACCCCAACGACTACAGGAATGTCCCGGCTAGCTGATGCGGGTTGGCAGTTTTGTGTTGAGGATGGATGCAGACCCTCTGCCCTGTGAAAGCTAAGTGGAGGGGCTGGGGAGGGCTTGGGAGGAGGGGACAAGGTTGGCAATTGTAGGAGGGGTTTTGAAGTTGTCTGGTGTTAGAAAGCAGATGTGCCTGGTGGCTCTGAGTATTATGTGGCAGCTCAGTGAAGTGTTTCTCTCTGGTTTTGCAGGTGCTGCGCAGGCTGCCTTTGGAACGGGATGAGCATTTGAGGTGAGCTCAGGGTAGTAGGGAGGAGGTGGCTGGTGATTTCTTGCACGTTCAATGGTGGTTTTGTGTCTTTTGGTCTCTTAGGCACCACAAAGAGTGACTGCTGATGAGCCCAACTCTGGAGTCCGTGTGGAGCAGGCAAGCAGAAAGCCACGGCGTATCTGAGGAGGGGGATGTTGCCAGAAAGGTCCGTGTTGACCATTATGATGCTCACCGTTGTGTGTGTAATGGGTTGTTCCTTCTTTCTCTTAGTGTGTGTGGCTTTTTTTTTTTTTTTTTTTTTCCCCCAGACGACGAAGAGCAGCCTAGTGACTGCAGGATCGATCCAGTTGGCTGACTGTGGTTTTCCTCGTGGAGGATGGCTTCAGACCCCTGGCCCTCTGAAAGCTAAGTTGAGGGTTTGGCACTGGACATAGTTTGGGGGAGGGGAGGGACAAGGTTAGGAGTTGCAGGGAGGGGTTTTAAAGTCAGAGCGGGACAGGGGGCTGTCCTGGAGCAGTCCCCTTTGGCTAGGTAAAGGGAATGGATTTCATTTCAGCACAAAGCTGGCGTGTGCCGGGCAGGGCAGTTCCGGCCGGTGTCTGTTGTGTGTTTTGTGTGGTCTGTCTCCTGTATCTTAGACCTTCCTCAGGTCTTGATGTCCTCGTTGCTCTTTGCGCTCAAGGGCATGGCTGGCGCCTCAGCCACCACCCGTAGGGTCTGGAACGCCCGCAGTCGTCGGCATCGTGCCCTTCTTTTCTTGCATAAGAATCTTGAAGTGCGCATTGGACTTGCATCTTGGACGTTTCTGGACGTCATTCAGAATGTGGCATTATTCCCGGCTGCATGAGCCGCTGTGTTTTCTAGGCATCTGTTTTCAGGGACTGGCACTTCTTCCCTGCATCCTTATGTTCCTAGGTGTTTAAGCCAAAGTTCTTACACGTACATCCTCTTGGTTTTGACAGGAACTTCTTGTAATGGACCATTACATTTGACTCACTTATGACCCCACCTTGCTTCCTCCTCACGTCAGTTCTGATGTCTTTTTGGTCCTCTTGCCCGAGGGCATCTCTGGTCCGCAGGCGATTCTTCTTGTTCAGACTGTTGTCTGATCTTGGAGTCGCATTGTCTACCGTGTTGTGTGGTGTTGGGCTGCACAGGGGTGTGTTTGGCGTGGAGCTGCCCTGCCCGGGGCTGTAGAGTCAGGGGTAGGTGGAACAGGAATAAGAGTCTGTGGTTAGCACGTTGATTTGCCTGATCTGTGTTGTCCAGCACAATAGTAATTTTATTTCTCTCAGCATCTTAGGCGCTAAAAGCGATGCCCACTGCAGCATCCTATTTTGGAATCTGTGCAGAGCAGGTGAGTGGAGAGCCCACGGTGCTTTTGAGGAGGGGGTTTTGTGGAAGAGATCGGTGTCGACGGGTGCGATGCTGGCCGCCGCTGTTTTGTGCATTGTGTGTTTTTATTGCAGACGGCGAAGAGGACCCCAACGACTACAGGAACGTCCCGGCTAGCTGATGCGGGTTGGCAGTTTTGTGTTGAGGATGGATGCAGACCCTCTGCCCTGTGAAAGCTAAGTGGAGGGGCTGGGGAGGGCTTGGGAGGAGGGGACAAGGTTGGCAATTGTAGGAGGGGTTTTGAAGTTGTCTGGTGTTAGAAAGCAGATGTGCCTGGTGGCTCTGAGTATTATGTGGCAGCTCAGTGAAGTGTTTCTCTCTGGTTTTGCAGGTGCTGCGCAGGCTGCCTTTGGAACGGGATGAGCATTTGAGGTGAGCTCAGGGTAGTAGGGAGGAGGTGGCTGGTGATTTCTTGCACGTTCAATGGTGGTTTTGTGTCTTTTGGTCTCTTAGGCACCACAAAGAGTGACTGCTGATGAGCCCAACTCTGGAGTCCGTGTGGAGCAGGCAAGCAGAAAGCCACGGCGTATCTGAGGAGGGGGATGTTGCCAGAAAGGTCCGTGTTGACCATTATGATGCTCACCGTTGTGTGTGTAATGGGTTGTTCCTTCTTTCTCTTAGTGTGTGTGGCTTTTTTTTTTTTTTTTTTTTTCCCCCAGACGACGAAGAGCAGCCTAGTGACTGCAGGATCGATCCAGTTGGCTGACTGTGGTTTTCCTCGTGGAGGATGGCTTCAGACCCCTGGCCCTCTGAAAGCTAAGTTGAGGGTTTGGCACTGGACATAGTTTGGGGGAGGGGAGGGACAAGGTTAGGAGTTGCAGGGAGGGGTTTTAAAGTCAGAGCGGGACAGGGGGCTGTCCTGGAGCAGTCCCCTTTGGCTAGGTAAAGGGAATGGATTTCATTTCAGCACAAAGCTGGCGTGTGCCGGGCAGGGCAGTTCCGGCCGGTGTCTGTTGTGTGTTTTGTGTGGTCTGTCTCCTGTATCTTAGACCTTCCTCAGGTCTTGATGTCCTCGTTGCTCTTTGCGCTCAAGGGCATGGCTGGCGCCTCAGCCACCACCCGTAGGGTCTGGAACGCCCGCAGTCGTCGGCATCGTGCCCTTCTTTTCTTGCATAAGAATCTTGAAGTGCGCATTGGACTTGCATCTTGGACGTTTCTGGACGTCATTCAGAATGTGGCATTATTCCCGGCTGCATGAGCCGCTGTGTTTTCTAGGCATCTGTTTTCAGGGACTGGCACTTCTTCCCTGCATCCTTATGTTCCTAGGTGTTTAAGCCAAAGTTCTTACACGTACATCCTCTTGGTTTTGACAGGAACTTCTTGTAATGGACCATTACATTTGACTCACTTATGACCCCACCTTGCTTCCTCCTCACGTCAGTTCTGATGTCTTTTTGGTCCTCTTGCCCGAGGGCATCTCTGGTCCGCAGGCGATTCTTCTTGTTCAGACTGTTGTCTGATCTTGGAGTCGCATTGTCTACCGTGTTGTGTGGTGTTGGGCTGCACAGGGGTGTGTTTGGCGTGGAGCTGCCCTGCCCGGGGCTGTAGAGTCAGGGGTAGGTGGAACAGGAATAAGAGTCTGTGGTTAGCACGTTGATTTGCCTGATCTGTGTTGTCCAGCACAATAGTAATTTTATTTCTCTCAGCATCTTAGGCGCTAAAAGCGATGCCCACTGCAGCATCCTATTTTGGAATCTGTGCAGAGCAGGTGAGTGGAGAGCCCACGGTGCTTTTGAGGAGGGGGTTTTGTGGAAGAGATCGGTGTCGACGGGTGCGATGCTGGCCGCTGCTGTTTTGTGCATTGTGTGTTTTTATTGCAGATGGCGAAGAGGACCCCAACGACTACAGGAACGTCCCGGCTAGCTAATGCGGGTAGGCAGTTTTGCGTGGAGGATGGTTGCGGACCCTCTGCCTTGTGGAAAGTTAAGTGGAGGGGCCGGGGCCGGGGAGGGCTTGGGAGGAGGGGACAAGGTTGGCAATCGTAGGAGGGGTTTTGAAGTTAGCGTAGGGCAAAGGACCAGAGGAGTGTCCAGGAGCAGTCCCCTCTGGGCAAAGGAATGGAGCGGGTTAGTCTTCAGCACGAACCCAGCACTTGTCAGGCAGGGCAGTTCCAGCCGCTGTCTGTTGTGGTGTAGTTTGTGTGGTCTGTCTCCTGTGTCTTAGACTTTCCTTAGGTTATGATGTCCTCATTGCTCCTGTGTCTTCTATAATATCTTCCTTCTGTCTTGATGTCTCCGTTGCTCTTTTGCAATCAGCAGGTACCTCGGTAGCCCTCCTTGGAGTCTAGACCGCATCAACACATCACCCTAGCACCGGTTTAGCCCTTCTTGTCTTGCCATTATACCTTAAAGCGTGGCTCTGTCTGGTGGTCATTGTGTCATAGGTGTTCCTAAGCGGTCAGCCCTTGCGGTGGCAAGCCAGGTGGTACGTGCAGCTTTGAAAGGTCTTTTTCACCCAGTAGTGTTCTGGGACTTACTTCCCATGTTCTGAACGGTTTCAGGACTTAAAGCCAACTTTCTCATGTGTTCATCGTGATGGTTTTGATGATAGTTTTCTTTCATGGGCTGCAGCTATTGCCTCTCTTTTCCAGGGCTGCCATGAGGCATGTGTGCCATCGTGACACCGTAGGGCTTCTCTGCGGGTGTCATCAACCTTAGGGGAGTCATTATTCTCACTCACAGTCTTATGGCACCTCACGGTCATGTTCTGTTTGGTGTCTGTGTGCAGGGTTGGGGTTGGAGCTGCCTCTGATTGGAGCTTAAAGGGCAGTTTGCATCACAATTGTTTCTGGAGGGTTGCCTTTCCGGAGGCAATCTTGGCCATTACAGCTTCCCTCTCAAAGGTACTATTTCTATAGAGATTCCCTATGGCATTGCATCCTTGGATTCTTCTGGGCTTAGATCGTGAAGCCTGGCTTCTCACAGATCCAATCCGTCGTTCTGGTTTTGTATGGCATTTCAGCACTCTAGTTTTGATTACCATCTGAGACGGCCTCGCTCCGCAGTGCCTTTTGTTGGCTTGCATCTTATAGGTCTGTATCTGGTTATGCGTTGAGTTGCATCGTATTGCTCTGTGTCTGGTTATGTGTTGAATTGTATCATATTGTATCGCTCTGTATCTGATTATTCAATGAATTGTATCTTATTGTATTGCTCTGTATCTGATTATTCAATGAATTGTATCGTATTGTATTGCTCTGTATCTGATTATTCAATGAATTGTATCGTATTGTATTGCTCTGTATCTGATTATTCAATGAATTGTATCGTATTGTATTGCTCTGTATCTGATTATGCATTGTATCGTATTGTATCGCTCTGTGTCTGATTATGCATTGAATTGTATCGTATAGTATTGCCCTGTAATTGCATCAACTGCCATCTGAGACTCTCGCGTGTCTGTATTATGTGTTGTATTGCATTGCTCTGTGTTTGGATTTGTTTTGCATTGTTTGCTTTTGTATTAGCGTTGCATCACGTTGCTCTGTAATGGCATCAACTGCCATCGCAGACCGTCTCGTGTCGTCTGACCCTGTATTGTGTGTTGTATTGTATCGCTCTGTATTTGACCTTGTACCGCATTGTTTGGCGCACTATTGGTTTTGCGTCATGTTGCTCTGTAACTATATTGAGCGCCGTCCGAGACCGTCTTGCGTTGTCTGACCCTGTATTGTGTTCTGTCTCCTAGGGCAGTGCTCTGTACCATGTTTTTTCTTGGCAGTGATGTAAGAGCGTGTTGTATCGTGTGGCGTATATGCGTGCATTGCACAGCTCTGTGTGTCTGTGTTGTATGGCAGTGCAGAGCTAGCGTAGAGAGTTAAAGTGACTTTGAGGTCTCTGTGCATGTGAGATGGAGTGAAGCGGGTCAGGGCTGGTTTGTGAGGTAACGGAGTAAGGCTACTGGGGTTTTCATTGTGTTTTGGCAGGCACCTTGCATCAAGTCTGTAGAAACAGAGTTATAGAGGAGCAGCACAACGGGTCTCGCAGCGGTCAGGTTTTTTTGGGCAGATCGGTCATTACAACACTCCAAGTGCCAGGGAGGGACCTGAGGGGGATGTGTTACTCTGGGAAAGGTAGCGGAGCCACAGAGGGTTGCTCTCTCACAGATGAACTGTGCAGTAAATGGCTTTGTGTTTTGTTTTTTCAGGTGAGCGAGCGGCACGAGGTGACTGTGAGTACCTCGCCTTTATGTGATGTGGGCGCTGCGGAGGGTGGACTGTGATCCAAGGCACCGTGAAAGCTAAGTATCTGGGCAGACATCAGCGGGCGACAGATACCAAGCGTCGTCCCTCAGCAGGGTGGTTTTTCCCCCAGTCCCAGCTGCTTTGGGAGGTGACGCTCATCGCCAGCGTTTGGGCAGAGATCAGCCTTGGGCCGGGGGTTTGGTTAGGCAGGGAGATTTTGGAGGCTCCTAAGGAGCACCGCAGACATGGGGCGACGTCCCTTCGCGGCAGGAGGGTGGGAGGACAGTGTGGGTGAGGGCAGGGTACATGTGGTAGCAGAGCATGTGTTGTGAAGGTGTGTGAGTCCGAGAAATGTTGGTGTGGTTGGGCTGCGGGCACGTGGGTTGTAGGCGGAGGTAACCGTGCTTTGCTTTCCAGGCAAATAGGGCATTTTAAAACCACAACCAATGTAGAATAAAAAAACCCCAGCCGGGGGATTTTTTTTTTTGTTTCCCCCGGCTGGGTTTTTTTTTCCCCGGTCCCGGCCACTCTGCGAGGCGAGGTTCATCGCCAAAGTTTGGGCAGAGGGGCCGCCCGGGCTGGGGTTTTCGCCAGGCAGGGTGATTTTGGAGGCCCTCGGGAACGGCGTTCCCGAGGAGCGTCGCAGAGACGGGGCGATGTCCCCTCGGGACAGGTCGTTTGGAGGATGGCGTAGGAGAGGATGAGGGGTGGTTTGTGGCTTGGGCGGTGCGGGTGTGTGAACTTGTGTGGTTGGGCTGCGGGCACGTGGGTTGTAGGCGGAGGTAACCGTGCTTTGCTTTCCAGGCAAATAGGGCATTTTAAAACCGCAACCAATGTAGAATAAAAAAACCCCAGCCGGGGGATTTTTTTTTTGTTTCCCCCGGCTGGGTTTTTTTTTCCCCGGTCCCGGCCACTCTGCGAGGCGAGGTTCATCGCCAAAGTTTGGGCAGAGGGGCCGCCCGGGCCGGGGTTTTTGCCAGGCAGGGTGATTTTGGAGGCCCTCGGGAACGGCGTTCCCGAGGAGCGTCGCAGAGACGGGGCGATGTCCCCTCGGGACAGGTCGTTTGGAGGATGGCGTAGGAGAGGATGAGGGGTGGTTTGTGGCTTGGGCGGTGCGGGTGTGTGAACTTGTGTGGTTGGGCTGCGGGCACGTGGGTTGTAGGCGGAGGTAACCGTGCTTTGCTTTCCAGGCAAATAGGGCATTTTAAAACCGCAACCAATGTAGAATAAAAAAACCCCAGCCGGGGGATTTTTTTTTTTTTTTGTTTCCCCCGGCTGGGTTTTTTTTTCCCCGGTCCCGGCCACTCTGCGAGGCGAGGTTCATCGCCAAAGTTTGAGCAGAGGGGCCGCCCGGGCCGGGGTTTTTGCCAGGCAGGGTGATTTTGGAGGCCCTCGGGAACGGCGTTCCCGAGGAGCGTCGCAGAGACGGGGCGATGTCCCCTCGGGACAGGTCGTTTGGAGGATGGCGTAGGAGAGGATGAGGGGTGGTTTGTGGCTTGGGCGGTGCGGGTGTGTGAACTTGTGTGGTTGGGCTGCGGGCACGTGGGTTGTAGGCGGAGGTAACCGTGCTTTGCTTTCCAGGCAAATAGGGCATTTTAAAACCGCAACCAATGTAGAATAAAAAAACCCCAGCCGGGGGATTTTTTTTTTTTGTTTCCCCCGGCTGGGTTTTTTTTTCCCCGGTCCTGGCCACTCTGCGAGGCGAGGTTCATCGCCAAAGTTTGAGCAGAGGGGCCGCTTGGGCCGGGGTTTTCGCCAGGCAGGGTGATTTTGGAGGTCCTGGGAGTGGATATTCTGAGGAGTTGTGTGTAATGTGATGGCATCCAGTTGTTTGCAGGTGGTATGTTTAGGGGATGGTCCAGGGAAGATTGGATGGGATAGTCAGTGTTGAGGGGGAGCCGGTTGTCAAGGTGTTTGGTGTGTGTTTTGCAATGGTAGTAAATTGTTCTGATGGGGTTTGGAGAATGGAAAATCAAGAGAATAATTGAATTTTTATTTTTTTTTTTTCCCCCAGGCACGGAGGTCAAGGCCCCACGAAGAGGAGTGACTGTCACAGGGGGTGAATTTTGGAGACTCTGTCAGCAAGAGGAAAATGAAAATTTGCAGCAATTGAAGGACACGGTTTAGGGATGTGACTGAGGTTTGATGAGTATCTGGAGGAAAACATTTGCATATGGAGGATTGAAGGCAATGTGTTCTGGCAGCGTGCAACAGTCTGGGACCACCAGGAGAGGGCCTGGGGGTGGTGCAGTTCTGCTCGGTAGAGTTTTATGGTATTGCCTGTGTAATGAGGGAATAACCCTTCAATAAAGGCTGCTGTGTTCTTGTTGGTGTCCTGTGTTTTTTATCACATGGGTCTGGCTGTGACAGCGCGTGTGCCTGTGTTAGGCTTTGAATGTGAGTGGATGTGATGGTGACAGTGCATTTGCATTGGACTTTGTGTGTGTTTGTGTTAGACTGTCTTCTGTGAATGTGTGAGGCTTCGTTTTTGTCTTTGTGGGACTGTCTCTGGCTCTCTGTCTCATGCTCTCTTGCGTGCTCTCTATTTTTGTCTCTCTGTGTGTGTCTCTGTGTGTCTGTCACGCTCTCTCTCCCTTTCTCTGTCCGTCTCTCTGTTGGTCTGTCGTGCTCTCTCTTTTTGTCTATCTGTCTCTCTCTCTCTTTGTCTCTGTCTGTCGGTCTCTCTCACTCTCTTTGTCTCTGTTTGTGTCTCTGTCAGTCTCTCTCTCTCTCTGTGTGTCTCTGTCTGTGTGTCAGTCTCTGTCAGTCTCTCTCTCTCTCTTTGTCTCTGTCAGTCTCTCTCTCTCTTTGTCTCTGTCAGTCTCTCTCTCTCTCTTTGTCTCTGTCAGTCTCTCTCTCTCTCTTTGTCTCTGTCAGTCTCTCTCTCTCTCTTTGTCTCTGTCAGTCTCTCTCTCTCTCTTTGTCTCTGTCAGTCTCTCTCTCTCTCTTTGTCTCTGTCCGTCTCTCTCTCTCTCTTTGTCTCTGTCCGTCTCTCTCTCTCTCTTTGTCTCTGTCCGTCTCTCTCTCTCTCTCTTTGTCTCTGTCCGTCTCTCTCTCTCTCTCTCTCTCTCTCTCTCTCTTTGTCTCTGTCCGTCTCTCTCTCTCTCTCTCTCTCTCTTTGTCTTTGTCTGTCTCTCTCTCTCTCTTTGTCTTTG